>NC_134716.1:113510625-114893750 GCF_049634645.1 Pelodiscus sinensis
ACAGACCAACTCCCTCAGCCTCTCCTAGTAGGTCATATGCTCCAGCCGCCTAATCATTTTCGTTGCCCTCTGCTGGACCCTCTCCAATGCATCCACATCCTTTTAGTAGTGGGGGGCCCACAACTGGACACAATACTCCAGATTGACATACATAACCCACAGAGACTTCTGTTACCTTCATAAAGAATCTGGGGGTCTTTGATGTGGTTGCCACTTGCCAGCTATAAAGATTGAAGATTATGATGTCATGCAGCCCGATAATACTAGGTCTTGTTATATCAGTAATGAACCACGGCTGAGGCCACTGAACTATAAAAAGCAATAAGCACTACCCTATTACTGGTATCTAAGACCTACACCAATCACAACGTTTTAAAACTTTTTGAGTTTATAACAAATCTAGTCCAATAAAGTATTTTTAAAGATGCCTAAGTGCAAATCATATACAGCTGATTTTAAACTATCTGTTGTTACATATGCAAAAGAAAATGGCAATAGAGCAGCAGGCAGAAAATTTTCCATTAAAGAAAAGTCTGTTTGTGAGTGGAGAAAAGAAGATGCTGATTTTATTATGTTGATCTTATCTTCTTGTAATATGAGTAAAAATCAAATTGCATAAGACGTGGACATACATACCCCGCGGGGATTGGGGGGGGGGGCATGGCGCGGTAGGTAAAAACATGGACAACCCGCAGGCTATATTCCCTAATTTACGGTACCTGTCCAGTTCATTCTCTCTGGGGGTACCTAGCATTGGCCACTGTTGGAAGACAGGATACTGGGCTAGATGGGTCTTTGGTCTGACCCAGTACGGCCGTTCTTATGTTCTGACTGAACTTCCATGCCAACTTTAAACCAGGACTTGAGGAGATTCTGTGTAGTGATTCTAGAAAGCAGGCACAGGCTGCTTTCTGAGTTAGGCTTATAGTAAGAAAATAAGAACCACAGGGCCCACATCCTGTGTTCTTCATAAACTATACCCTATAGTCATTACAAAAAAGTCCCGAATCTCCTCATCCACAAAGAATGCTGCATTGTCCACTAACACACACACACACTCACTCTCTCTCTCTCTCTCTCTCTGTGTGCCCAGGGGCCCAGCAAGGCTGTTGGCTCTTCTGCTGGTCTTATACTTAAATTGCAGAAAGACAAAGTGGATGGTAGTGGCATAGCTAAGATGGGACAAGTAGGTGGCCCCTGATTTTAGGTGGGTGGGCAACAGTTGGGCCGCCTATCCCTACAGCTGGCCATGTGGAAGGAAGGAATAGATACACTGGCCAGGGGCCTTGTGAAAATACACATGCCTTAAAACACCCCACCCTGCGGGTACTACTGCGGGTGAGGGATAGCCATTCCCCAGGCTTTCCCTGCTTTGCCCTCCCACTCTTGGTGCTCTGAGTAGAGATGGGACATGGGGGCTTTCCCTGTTCCTGGATGGTGCTCCGAGCAGGAAACAGGGCCTCGCTCCGCCTGCCTGTCTTGTGCTCTCAGCAGAGAGTAGGGTTTAGGTGCTGGGGCTTGTCCCAGCTCCAATACTCCAGATATGAAGCAGGATCAGGGACTTGTCCTGCTTCCCTTGACCGCCCAGCACTTCTTCTGGGGATTGGGCTCATGGCAAGGGGGCTTATTAGCAGAACTGGGCTAGCCGCTGAGTCCACTCTAGGCCTGGCAGGAGCACTGGATGGAGAGGGCAAGCCTTCCAGTCTGGGTGGGAGCAGAGCCAGCACTGGGGGCTGGTGGGCCTGGATCCTAAGTGGGTGAGTCATGGCCCAGCCAGGCCCATCCTATGGCTATACTCCTGGGGCGAGGTAATATCTTTTATTGATGAGCTTCTGGTGGTAAGAAAGAGGAGGTTTGAGCTTCAGTCAACATGAAGAAAAGCTTGGTGACCTGCCTTCTTTCACTCCATACTATCTTGGGACACAGCTACAACACTATATACATACTGGCTGTGTCTAGACTGGCCAGTTTTTCTGGAAAATCAGCCGCTTTTCCGGAAAAACTTGCCAGCTGTCTACACTGGCCGCTTGAATTTCCACAAAAGCACTGACTTCCTACTGTAAGAAATCAGTGCTTCTTGTGGAAATACTATTCTGCTCCCGTTCAGGCAAAAGTCCCTTTTCCGCAAAGCTTTTGTGCAAAAGGGCCAGCGTAGATAGCTCAGATTTGTTTTCCGCAAAAAAACCCTGATCGCGAAAATGGCGATCGGGGCTTTTTTGCGGAAAAGCACATCGAGATTGGCACGGACGCTTTTATGCAAAAAGTGCTTTTGCGGAAAAGCGTCCATGCCAATCTAGACGCTCTGTTCCGAAAATGCTTTTAACGGAAAACTTTTCCGTTAAAAGCATTTCCAGAAAATCATGCCAGTCTAGACGTAGCCACTCAGTCTGTGTCTTAGGACTGATATCACCTTTTTGTTGTGTGTTTGTATAGTGCCTGGGACAATGGGGCATTGATCCATGATGGGGCTCCTAGGCACTACCTCAATACATATAACACATAATAATAATAGTAATAACAATGATGAAAATAATGAAAAAGGAAATGCTTCCTGTGATTTTTCATATACAATGCTTTATAAGGACTACCATTGGTTAGTAAATTCTGTTTTCTATTTAAAACAACTTGGGGAGGGGGTGTTAGTTTGTTTTAACTAAATTTGAGAGAAAAATCACAGAGAGCAATTTTAATAAATGTAGCTGCATCCGAAGTCAGAGGGAGCTGTGCTCTCTTATATCAGGGCTATACCTTGGTCAAAGAAATATCAAGAAAACTCAAGAAGCTTAACAGGGCAAAAGAGAGTTGAAGGACTAAAATGGGGTACGAGGAAATATATTAATCTATTCCCTCTTTAAAAATTTGTCTTAGTCTAATCTATGCAATAAAGTCTAATAAAAGAGGGAACTATCTGACTTGTAAGCCATAAATACATGTCAGAATCCATCTCTCATAAACCACTCAATCTTTGCTTGATATTTTATTATGATGTTCCCAGAATCTCTCAGTGAATGTATTAACTTATAATTCATAGATACCCAGAAGTTAGTCTGTATGCAAAACACAAAAATTTAACAAGTCTGACCTCTACTTGTGTGAGACTGTTCGTTTTGGACTCTAGAACAGACTTACTTGCCTCTCCCACATTTTTCTTTATTGCTGTAGTTTTTCTTGTCTGCAGATACCATACATCTACTTCATTAGGTCTGTGAATTTAATACACGGTTCATGCTGGGAAGAAGGCTGTTAGGACACCAGGGTTATCCCCAGTTATAACTATGTCAGTCAGAAAGCAAGGGAAGATAAAGGACTGCTTTGTGATCAGTAAATATAATCTAAGGTAGGTATTTACCAGCCCCAGGAGTGCAGTATATTTATCAGTTCATGTTTTCCCATAAGCAAACTATGGGATATCCACTTTTCTCATGCAGAAAAAAGTCATCGCCCAGATTACACTGTTCTGCTTCAGGAAATTGGACTGGAGTCAGAGAGAAGTTTGTATGGGGATAAATAATGGAATATGGCCTGAAGTTTGTAATCCTTCTTTAATACCATTGTATCTGTTCATCCATTTCCTTCAGCTCAGTAATGATGCCTGATGGCATAGGGGTTGCCTGATATTGTCTGATATGTATTTAGTTTGGTTGTGTGTGGGGGGGGGCGTTATTTTGTGTAAGGTGTTTAATTTGTAACTGGTTGTATATCTGAAGAGGTTTACATGCACACACTTTTGGTAATTTATTTGTGTTTCAAATTGTAGAGCAGGATTTCTTTTTACTAAAGACATTCCAGTGAGGAATATATAAGGTTTCTTTGGCAGATACATTATGTAAACTGAGAGACTTAGCTACTACCACGGAAAAACCTTTAGAATAGATACGTCCATGGAAAGTTTTTTAAAGGTGCCCATGAATAAAACAAAATATAAAGTAAAAGCTAAGAGCATCTGTTTTATTTATACTGCAGTAGATCCTATGAATAAAATGTACCCCATAGCCCTGCCCCTTCTGCTTGAGGCCCTGTCCCTTATGCGGGCCCAGAGGCAAGCCTCTCCCCCATTACCCAGGAACCAGCAAAGTCTGTAGCCAGCCCTGCATGGGCCACAACAGTGTTCTGACTGGGCCACAAGCAGAGAACAGGCTGCAGGATAAGATTCACTGATCTACCCCATCCCTGGCAGGTGTTTGTATAATTTGTTCTTAAAAACCTGCAGTGAAGAGAATTCCACAATCTGCCTTGGAAGTCTATTCCAGGACTTATCTATCCTTATAGCTGGAAAGCATTTCCCAATATATACGCTAAATCTGCCTGGCTGCAGATTAAGCCCATTACTTCATGCCCTACCTTCAGAGAACATGGAAAACAATTTATCACCATCCTCATTATAACACATACTAAAATATTTGAAAACTGTTTTGGGGTCCCCCATGAGTCTTCTTTCCTCAGTATCAAACATGCTCAGTTTATTTTTAAAAATGTTTCTTTATAAGTTGAATCTTTTATCATTTTATGGTCATCCTCTGAACTCTCCAGTTTGTCCACATCTGCTGAAGACTTGCCAGGGCCAAGCAGAGCAGGATAATTAACTTCCCCAGGTCCTTTTCATCAGTGCTAGTGCCTCAATAGTTATTCCCCATTTTGTAACTTTGTATTTGATTTTTGCTTCCTAAGAGTACAATTTTTTACTTGTCTTTACTGAATTTCATCTTGTTTGGTTTCAGAGTAATTCACCAATTTGTCAGTCATTTTAAACTCTACTCCTGTTTTCCAGCAGTGCTAGCCACCCTTCTAGGGTTGGTTTAATCTGTACATTTTAAAAGTATATTTCACTCCATTATAAGAGCCATAAATTACAATATTTAATAGTACCTAATCTAGAACAGACCTCTGAAGCACCCCGCTAGACAAAGCCCCCCAGTTTGACCTGAGAACCATTAATAACTATTAATTTAATCTAGACCACATTCTCCTAGCTTGTTCATGAGAATATCATATAGGATTGCATAAAAAGCCTTAGTAAAATCAAGATTTATCACATCTGCTGCTTTCTCCTATCCACTAGACCTGTAACCTAAGTAATGAATTTTCATTCTTTGTGTTGACATTGCAGATGGCCTTTGCAAGGATCAAAGAAAGAATTTAGCTCAGATTTCTGTGCCAGTGTCATCACTAATAATGCTCTGGGGAATATTCAGCAAGAAGTATGGAGCTTAATGTGCTGTTCTGTTTATTTGCTAGTTATCTCATTGATGTGAGTGGGGCCAGTTAAATGAATAAAGATTTCAGGATCAGACCTATCATCAGCTAAGTTTTGAAAAACAAATACTATATTTCACATGCAGATATCTGGTATATGCACATACTATGACATCCAGGCCTAAGGAATAACGAAGAGATTTCATATATAAATGGTTAGTTTATATATTTTTACGCTGAGTGCCCCACACAAGGAATAAAAGCTCAGTTTACTTTTTTTTTTTTTTTTTTTTTTGCATGTCACCATTAAATGTGACACTAAAATGATCACAAGCTGATATTCTGGATCTAAAAGAATAGTCCCGTGGCATCTTCCAAAGATTTTTTTGAAAGGTCAGTTACACATGTGCCTTTACTGTGTGTGGTTCAGAATGTTGGGTTTTAAGCCTGAGCTATGACAAATGGGGTTTCTTCTTAAGGCACACAGGAGGATGTGTTTACTGAAGAAAATGTCACAGAAGCTCTGTAATGAGTCTGCAATGGCGCATTAGAGACTAATTGAGTGCTTGCCAGCAGGAACTGCTACTTCAGAGAGCTGCGTGTTGGGATGACCTCAATATTTATAGAAATACCTTCTGAGAAATGGCAGCTGATCTTACGACAAGAGGACACATTTTTAACTAAGAGAAATGGCAGCTTTTTCTAATGCAAAATGCCTTCTCTTTGTATGTTTGAATACGGAATGTGTCTCTACTGGCCCAAGAAAGATAATGGCTGTCACCAACTGCTCAACCCCTGTCAACATTGAGACTGGGAAGACTCTCAAGTGCATGTAGTTAAAAGGTGGGCTTGTCATCTCATATACTCAGATCTTTTGAAAACATTTCCCTTGTATTTTGCAGCGTTAACTTGCAAAACCTGTTATTTTTTTAAAAGTTACATATAAGCAAATGTACCATAGTCTAAACTAAATTAAACCAGGCTAAATTAAGAGTAACTCCATCTAACTCATTGGAGTTATTCCCTACTTGCAATGGCATAACTGAGGGCAGAATTTGACCCTTTATGTATTTGCTCTACTGTTCTTGTCTTAAAAGTTTGAATAGCTGCTTTGGACTGTTTGTATATAGCATCATTTGACTGATCAAGTATCCCTAGACCATGAAGAGCTACGTTGGACTAATGCACTGCAATTAAAATGTAGGAAAGCAATTACAGGTTGAATTTGTCAAATCCAGGACTCTCTGGTCTGACATCTGTGGTCTTTCAAAGACCAAAGAGCCTCAGGAGTGGAAGCCAGCTGGGAGAACACAAGGTCTGAGGGGTCCCGGGATCAGTGAGGGAGATGGTGGGCAGGGAATCCCAGGAGCCTCCCAGCAGCAGCGGGGATGGGATGGCTGGGCATCCCTGACCAAGAAACAGTTGGTGGTAGCAGGGCCAGGCAGCAGCCTGAGAGCACCAGCTGGGTAATCCCAACAGCAGGGACATGCAGCAGCAGGGGAGTCTCAGCCCCAGCAGCGGAATCCCCTGTAACAGCTGGGCTGGCCTGGTGGCCCTGGCTAGGGAACCTTGGCAAACTCCCAGTGGCAGCTGGGTGGCCTTGAGCCAGGGAACCCCAAGGAACTCCCAGAAATAGCAGAGATGGTGGCAGCCGGGCAGCTTCGTTCCCTGCCTGGGGAATCCCTGAGAACTCCTGGCTCAGCTGGCGGGCAGCAGGGTGGGAGCCACAGCCAGGCCACCTTTAGCGGGGCAGTGGCAGAGCAAGGAGCCCCAGGGAGAGAAGCCAGCAACAGGGCAGCCAGCAGGGGATCATTGACCTCCCCTTGTCTGGTAAACTCCTTGATCCAGAATGGCTCAGGTCCTGAGGATGCCGGACCAGGGAGGTCCAACCTGTATAAGGAAATACTACATTTTTAAATTGTTTTGCTGATATGAACTCTCAAAGTGATTCGAACTTCAGCATGGAGCGCACACACACACCCCTAACCCTCTTTCCCAAATTCATTCCCCTCCCTGCGTCTTGCTCCTGACCATAGGGATGGAACCTTTTACCATCCAGTATTTCACACAGATCTTTTGCAGCCAAATGAGATGCATGATTGATTCTGACATCACTTCAGGATCAGGGCCTGGCTTTATGAAGTGCTTTGGAATTATTTCTTCACACAACACATAGTCAACCGGTGGAACTCCTTGCCAGAGGATTTTATGAAAGCCAGTACTTTAACTGGGTTCAGAAAAGAGCTAGATAAATTCATAGAGGATAAGACCATCCATAGCTATTAGCCAGGATGGGTATGAATGGTGTCCCTAGCCTCTGTTGTTAAAGGCTGGGAATGGTGACAGAGTGATATCACTTGATGATTACCCACTCTGTTCATTTCCTCTAGGGCACCTAGCATTGGCACCTATTGGAAGACAGGATACTGGTCTAAATGGATCTTTGGTCTGACCTAGCATGGCCATTCTTATGTTTTTATGTACTTAATGAAGGGTACTACTGAAATGATATAGCATCTTTTCTCCTTGGCACTATCCGCCAAACAAGCGGGGCTAAGTCACCAGAAGACAGCCCAATTCAGGGCCCATTGCTAGTAGCCTTCATAGTCAAAGTTCTTATGGATATCTGACTGGAATTTAAAGTAGTCTTTTAGAGAAAGAATGATCCCTTCCGGGTCAGCTCCACTTGAGGGAGTAAAACTGACTCCCTCTATTTTAAGGTTGTTTGTTGAAATTGAGCATTAACATGAGACATTCAAGATAAATACCTATGAGTACCCACTTGTTCCCCTCCTGTCATATATTTCAAGTTATACTTACTAGCTGAATCCTTTTAGTATTCCTGCAAGCAGAAACCTTATTTCTGAAAATGGTGTTAAAATGCAGAGATAGATGCTGTTTGAGAAGCTCCTGGGCTAGCAACATTTTTTTTTCTTCAACAGGGTAACAAACCTTGTCGATTTTTTTGACAAGGTAATAACCCTTGTGGATATGGTGATGTGAACTATGTGGTATATGTGGACTTTAGAAAGGCTTTTGATACTCTCTCACATGACCATCTCAAACTAGGGAAATACAACTTGGATGGCTCTAAAGGTGAGTGTATAATTGGTTGGTGAACTATTCCCAGAGAGTAGTTATCAGTTGTTGTGAGTCTAGCTGAAAGAGCAAATCAAGGATCAGCTCTGGGTCTCATTCTGTTCAGAAATTTCATCAGTAATTTAGATGATTGTGTGGAGAGAATGCTTATAATTTTGAGGACAACGTTAACCTGGGATGGGTTGCGAGCACTTTCTAGAATAGGATTACAAAAACCTGTAGGAGAACACTTCAATCTCCCTGGACACACAGTAGCAGACTTAAAGCCATCCTACAACAAAAAAACTTCAAGACTGGACTTCAAAGAGAAACTGCTGAGCTACAGTTCATCTGCAAGCTTGACACCATCAATTCAGGATTAAACAAAGACTGTGAATGGCTAGCCAACTACAAAGCAGTTTCTCCTCTCTTGGAGTTCACACCTCTACATCAGCTGCTAGAAGTGGGCCTCACCCTCCCTGACTGAACTGACCTCATTATCTCTAGCCCTACTCTTGATTGGTACTCTTTTCCTATGCCTGTATATTTATACCTGCCTATGGAATTTCCACTACATGCATCTGACGAAGTGGGTCTTTTCCAATGAAAGCTTATGCTTTTATGTTAGTCTATGAGGGCACATCTAGACTACCTGGCTCTGTTGATGGAGCCATGGGGTATGTCTACACTACAAAGTTAATTCGAATTAACAGACGTTAGTTCGAATTAACTTTGATAGGCGCTACACAGGCAAACCGCTAGTTCGAACTTAATTCAAACTAGCGGAGCGCTTAATTTGAACTAGGTAATACTCATTCTACAAGAACTAGTGCCTAGTTCGAATTAAGTAGTTCGAATTAAGGGCTGTGTAGCCACTTAATTTGAACTAGTGGGAGGCTAGCCCTCCCCAGCTTTCCCTGGTGGCCACACTGGGCACCACCAGGGAAACTCGTTTGCCCCCCTCCCGGCCCTGGAGCCCTTAAAGGGGCATGGTCTGGCTACAGTGCCCGTACCAGGTGCAAGCCTGCCAGCACCCAGCCAGCAGAACCTGAACCTGGTACGGAACAAACCAGCCACCCGCTGCCACCCAGCCCTCTGCCTCTCCACAGGACCAGGCTGGTGGCTCCCGGGAGCCTGCCCAGGTCCGCAAGAGGCGGGCGCCCACGTGGTCTAGTGCGGAGATTATGGACCTCATCCATGACCTCCACACTAGGCACAGAAAAGTGGCCATCTAGAGCAGGATAGCTGCCAGCCTGGCCACCCAGGAGCAGGTTTGCATGAAAATCAGGGTTGTCCAGTGAGACCCCCGACCCTGAGCTCTGAGCTTAGAGCTGTACTGGGTCAGACCAAAGGTCCATCTAGCCCAGTAGCCTATCTGCCAACAGCGGCCAACACTAGGGATCCTGGAGGGGATGGACCGAAGACAATGACCAAGCCATTTGTCTTGTGCCATCCATCTCCAGCCTTCCACAAACAGAGGCCAGGGACACCATTTCTACCCCCTGGCTAATACCACTCCATGGACCCAACCTCCATGAATTTATCTAACTTCTCTTTAAACTCTGTTCTAGTTCTAGCCTTCACAGCCTCCTGCAGCAAGGAGTTCCACAGGTTGACTATTTGCTTTGTGAAGAACTTTCTATTATTAGTTTGAAGCCTGCTACCCATTCATTTCATTTGGTGTCCTCTAGTCCTTCTATTATGGGAAATAATGAAGAACTTTTCTTTATGCACCCTTTCCACACCACTCATGCTTTTATAGACCTCTATCATATCCCCCCTCAGTCTCCTCTTTTCTAAGCTGGAAAGTCCCAGTCTCTTTAGCCTCTCTTCATATGGGACCTGTTCCAAACCCCTGATCATTTTAGTTGCCCTCCCCTCTTCCACCGTCTCGCTTCCCCTCTCCCACCTCCTTTTCCCAGTCTCCCTTAATTTTGTTCAATATTGAGACTTTCTATTTTTGAACACACATCTCCTTTATTTTGTACATCAGGAAGGGGGGGTTAGGGAGGGGTATGTGGAAGGAGGTGAGGGAGGGATGGGGTAAGAGCCCCCGATGGGGAGGACTGGGCTGGCTCTGCGAGCTCCTCGGGGTGGAAGCTCTCCTGCAGCCCCCCGATTTATCCCCTCCCCCCGGATGGCAGCCTGCGACAAGTGCAGCCGGGCTGATAGCCGAGTGCTGTGATGTGCCAAGTGTGGGCACTCAGGGCACTCCAAGACAGGACTGCTTTGCAAACGGGGAACCCCTTTAAGTACAGCCCTTAGCTAGCCTGAGACAGAAGCTCCACGCTCTAAGTCCTAATCTGATGCCCTGCCGGCACTGCTTGTGGCCATCCTTAACCTCGGTTCAGGGTCCACTCAATGTGGACATGCTAGTTCAAATTAGCAAAATGCTAGCAAAAGGTCAGACTATATTGTTAGTGCAGAAATTTAAAACCGATCTTCATGACTCTGAAGAGGAACAGCCTGGAACCACCAGAAGTGAAAATGAAAGACCACTATAGTTATGCTTGAAAGATAGCTGTAGAGGATTTGAAAAAATACCAAGTGCTTAGTGCAAGCAGGGGTAGTCAGGACATTTTGAGCTGAACCTCAGCTACAGCTGAGTCATGCTCAGTACAACTGAAGAAGTACGGGGGGGGGGGGGGCAAAGGTTATTTTTAATCAATTGCCAAGTCTCCATTTTTGGAAACAACTAATGGTTGTACTGGTTTGCAGCATAATTTAGAAAAGCCTCTGAATTTCTCTATGTAGCACCAAACTTTTCATGATCTCAAGAGGTCATTCTAGCAGTCAGGGACCATTAAATCACAGATCTACTCAGCCATCCCCTTTTTCCCTGTGAATGCTTCCTACATTATTGGAGGCCAGGTTGGTGTGGAGTCAACTAAGTCCCAACTAGTGGAAAACCGTAGCTTGGCAAATTAAAGAAAGAAAAGGACAAAGCAAGGATTTTTACTTTCCTAGACTTGAAAATATTTTGTTAGTGAAATATTGGAATGTGTGTTATGATTTTTGTTTATTATTTATTTCCAATATTTCTATTTGCTACTACTCATCTCTATACTTAGTTAAGCAAATTTTTACCTGATTTCACTATAAACAAATCTAATGATGGTATGTTAAACAGAGTGATGCTCCAAGGTGAACCGGGTAAGTTGAGATACGCTGTTTCTTTGGAAACAGTGAATCTTACTCTACCCAAAAGTACACAGGGTTGTGAGGCATCAAGTCCTCAATAACCATGTGCAGTTAGTGTAAGGAAACCAGGTCAGTCCCCAGCTCCACTGGCCATAGACAACACAAGCTCTAGGTCTCTGGGTCTCACTGGCCACACTTTTTTTCTGTGCACATTAGCAATTGCCACATGTTTAATCTGGAGACCTCTGGGTATTTCCCTGAAGCAGCCAGTATTCACTGATCTGCTGCTTCCAAAGAAGCAGCATGATGCAGGTTACCAATTTTTTTCTGAGATAACTGCTCCATTCAGCTCACAGCATTTCTATTTTACACTCTTGAATATTACAGGAAAGATTCCTGTATCACACATGCATGAAACTTGTACTTCTACTCCATTGATGTTTGTACTTGGGAACAAAGATTACAACTACCACTTCAGTTCTCACAAACTGGACAGACCATTGGCACTCTGTTACGGTGTGAGCTTCACTTAAAGGGTGGAATCTTACCACTACTGATGTAAATGGCACAGATCTCATTGATTTCAAAGGAGGCAAGAATTTCACCCAAGGTGTAAAGGAATAGTTGGCATTTTTCATTTAAAAAAATGAAAATATGTTAACCATGCTAGGTAGAAAGAATTGCTGCAACAATCATTCTAAATGTATTTACCTTATGCAATACAATAGGAATAAAATGTTTTCAATATTTTAAAATGGAATAGGTGCGGATAAAAGTGGTGGATTTGTGGTGTAATTTGTTTAGAGACCTGAATTCGGTTGTAGTGTTAAGAAATAAGAGCTGTTCCTGCTAATAAGTATTAAAAATGTTCATATTTTTAATATGGAAATATACCACCTCATAGAACTGGAAGGGACCTTGAGTGTAGTCCACTGCCCTCACAGCAGGACCAAGGACCATCCCTGAAAGATTTGCCCTGATCTCTAAATAGCCCTCTCAAGGATTGAACTCACCACCCTGGATTTAGCAGACCTATACTCAAACCACTGAGCGATCCCTTCCCCTTTTTAATTAGAAAATAAAAATAATTGATCCTTTCTGAAGACTTATTTTTTTAAAACATAACAAAAAGATAATCTTAATCTCGGCCTAAAAAGTCTGTTGGCTTTTGGGGAGTCGACTATGTAGCTAATAGCAATTCAAACTTCACAGGCTACCTGATAATTAGTCTCTAATAACTTTGGTAAGATTAGTAACCACTTGGTTAAATTACTAAAAGCTTTATCTTGCTATTGCTCAGTTACTCTAACATGAGCATTAACTGTATACTTTCTTCCCTTAGAGACATCTACACAGCTAGGCTAAACTCAAAATAAGCTGCACAACTTGAGCTATGCTAATTGTGTAGCTTAAATCAAAATAGCTTACTTCGAAATTGGGCACGTCTATACAGCACTTATTTTGAAATAGAGCATTTTTCCTCCAGCTTCCCTTACTCCTCATACAATGAAGTTTATGGAAGTCGGCGTAAGAAGCTCATTATTTTGAATTTATTTAGAAATAACGGGCTTCCTGTATAGTTAAACAATACGTTATTTTGGAATAATGTATGTTATTCTGAAATAATGCTGCTGTACAAACATACCCATATAGAGAAGGCTTATAGAACTTAACAGGGATGAAATCAGTTTAATATGGATGAAACTAATAGGGATCTACAGACTTTTAATAGGATCTATAGAAAACCCATAGAATATCTTTTATGAAGCTCAGTACAGAATTCTTCCGCACAAATACAATTTTCTGTTAAATTTTAATACATTTATTTTAAAAGCCTATAGAAAATGTATCCTCTCAAAGTCTACAGGACTTTTCTATAAGGACTTATATGGAATTAATCATAAATGAATTATCAGACTAATCCCTTCTAATGATCCAAAATATTATAATGCCATTTTAAGCAATAGCGCTCTGGATAAGTATTACAGAATAAAAGTGGAAGATTTTTTGTTGCAATATGGAGAAGCATGAGTGGGGGATTTTGACCCCACGTTCTAGGCATACAAACAGTTAAATCTCACAATATGTTACAAAAAATACCATTTGTTCTAACCACAAACTTCAGTATGATTCTTGAATGAAGAATCCTGTTGGAAGACCACAGCAGCAGGATGCTAATAAATGTTCTCTCTATGTAATCTACCCCTAATGGGGAAAATAAGGAGAGAAATCAAAGGTCACAGTTATCTGTCACTTCATAACTGCCTAAAGATTTTATTTTAGTGCTGCCTTTATGACTTACAGTACAGATATCAGCTATTGACCACACACCATCTGCACTGTGGATAAATGTGCCTTATTTTTTTTTCACTGTGCACTTTATACCTAACGCGGGGCAAAATTTTGCCATTGGATGTATGAACATGATTCCCATTGCGCTCAATAGCAGCTGAGCATGTGTCAGAGCCTAATATGTTTGGAAGCTTCTAAGGACTAGGATTTAGTTGAATCATGACTAGAAAATATAACATGAAAAAAAGATTTAACTCATAAGGAAAATTATAAGAACAGCAGATTTTTTTTCATATTTTGTCTCTGTCCAATGACTACAAAACGGAAAACAGTTCAAAAGGGACATAAGTTTTATACTAATACAGAAATCCTCAGACATTTGCTCTGCAAGAGCACTGCAGACATGGCATTTCAGGTCTTTTAAAGAAAAAAATCATCTCTTTTCCAAGAGTACTGAAAATAAACACCTTCCTCTGGCCCTTATCCCTTCTCTATACAAACATAAGCACTCTGCTCTCTATGATTTGTCAAGAACCAAGGAGGAATATTTTTGTGGAATCTTCTTGTTAAGACAGGTGTATATACCTTGCAACACTGTGCAATTACATAAAACAGTAGCACTTTTCACCCAAGTATCTCAAAGCTCTTTGTAGATGTTGTAGTTTGCAGATAGGTGAACTAACACAGGGAGAGAGCATAAATGCCTTTCTTGAAGTTGTTCCATGAATCTTGTGCTACAAATTAGTGACAATTATAAAATTGCATAATTAACCTGCATCCCCATGTGTGGCAGTTCACACTTTTAAGAACCCTGTCCCTCAATTTGTCTCTTTTGGGCATCTGTAGCCAGAACCGTAAGGTATTTTTGTGGATAAGGAAAAGGAATATAAAAACCTTTTCTGGACTGTTTGCCCCAGAATGTTCATTGTAAAGCTAAGTTGTGACTGTGTCTATTACAGAGAGCTGCTTTTATTCCACTTACATAATTTCAGACTCTTTTTTTCTTTTAAATTGAAGTTAATGGGCAGGTGATCTTCAGGCTGAGAGTCCTCAGAAGTCACAGACTCTGATTATAACCATTAGTTCCCACAAGGGAAAGAAAGTGACCTAGTGACTCTCCTCTCTAGTCAGCTCAATAATTGAGACAAGATCTGCTATTATCTGCTCTCCCCAATACTCTGCACCAAGAGAAGAATATCAACTGGGATTTTCATTGAATGAGAAATTAGAGAATCTGCAATCAGATGAAAATACTGTACGCGGGGAGCAAGGATGAGAGAGAATTTTCCTTACTGCCTACTTCAGTAAGATATGTTTTTAGCCCGTTGCTCTCACTGTTGCTTGCCTTGTTCGTTAAAAGTCTTTGTTTTGTTCATTATTTTTCTACTAGCACCATCACCATGCTGTGCTCTTTGGAGACAAGTCTCTTGCCTGCGAAATGTTCTTACCTCTCGTAACACTGAACGTTTTCCAGAGTAGCAGCGGCAATAGACATTACAGCAACATGCCCCTCTCACTTAAGATTTGGCTGACATTACAGAATGCGGCTGAACAGCCTGTGGGAGTAGAAGCCAACAGAGTAGCTGTGGCTATTAACTTTCTCCTTTTTTAACCTTTTTCATGATACATGAGAGCTATGTAGCTATGTAGTAAGAGGCTAGGGACAGCTCAGATTCCGATGGCACATACAACCACATGAGAAAAAAAGGTAGCATGACAAACTGTAATGGTAAGGCTCTGATGTAGTGAAATGAAATTTATTGTCAGTGAAAGAGAAATAGTGTTCTCTGCTATATGTGATAGGACTCTGTACATCCTTACTACAGGTTGGACCTTGCTGGTCCGACACTCTTGGGACCTCAGACGTCCCAGACCAGGGAATTTGCTGGACCAGGGATGGTCCAGGCTCCCCTGCTGGCTGTCCTGCTGATGGCTCCTCTCCCTGGAGCTCCCAAGGTTGTGTTTCCCATCCTGCTGTTGCCCCACTAACACTGGGTAGGCCGAGCCCCCTGCCCTGCTGTCGGATGGTTCCCAGGGGTTCCCCAACCAAGGCCTCCTGGTTGCCACCAGCCCCACTACCTTTGGCAGTTCCTTGGGGTTTCCCAGTCCCAGACTGCCCTGCTACTGCTGGTCCCACTGCTGTCAAGGGTTTCCCAGGTTTCCCCAGCCACTGCTGACTCTGTTGCCAGGGGCTCTCTGGCCTCCTGACTCCATTGCCACCAGCAGTTACCCGGGCAGGGCAGAGGCTCCCCGATGCCACCTGAACCCACTGATACTGGGGTTCCCTGGCTGCCACCTGGCACCACTGTCGGGGTTCCCCAGCCTGAGCTCCTGAGCCGCTCCCTGGCCCCGCTGCCACCAGGGTTTCCTGGTCAGGGACGCCTGGCCATCTCAGCTCTGCTGCTGAGGAGGTTCTCAGGGTTCCCTGGCTCTCACCGGCTCTGCTGCCAGGGGCTCTCCACTCTCCTGACCCCACTGACACCAGGGTTCCCCAGCAGGGGCAAGTGCTTCCCAATGCCACCTGGCCCCAGCTTTCTGGGTTTCTGCAAACCCCGGGTTCTCTTGGCTGGCTTCAGCTCCTGAGGCTCTTTTGTCCAGCAACATCCATGGATGTGGCCGAACCAGAGAATCCCATATTTGGGAAGTTCAAACATGCACACAGGCCTATATAATTGCATAATTAAGGAATGGACACTTGCTTTTCATTCCAGACACAGACGATGTCTTAAGAAAAATAATAGACAAGGAGGAAAGAGGCCTGTTAGTTCATCTAAACTCTAGACTATAATTTAGATGATTCAGGATTATTTCTTCAGTAATACTACTACACAAGTTAATAAGCTAATGGGAGCTGAAGTAACATAGCCCCTCACAGGATTGGTCTATGGCAATCTGCCCAAGAAGGTGATTTGTCCAATACTACAAAGGAGGTCAGGAATAAACTCCAGTTCATCCATCTCTTAGTCCTATGCTGTAACCACAATGCTTTGACCAATCTGCCTTTAAAAGGTACAAACCAATGGAGTCCAAGCCAACCTTTTCTATCTCCAGTATAACAGCAGAAGAAGCTTCCTTTCCTAGTAGTCACCCTACAGTTTCCCTTTCCTAATTTAATTGTGTTAACCCCCTGACCCAGGGTGTACCTCTTCTAGCATGACCAAGTATGGCATTGTAGGTCCTCCCTGCCTCAGTTTACATTCATGCCATCTATAAGTTTAACAAAGCTTTATATAGGAAACAATGCTCCTTCTGAGAAGTCCAGCTGATTAATCAAAGACCCAAATGAAAAATACACAAAAGGCTTCATCCCTGTATCTTAACTAGGAAACTGAATTACTCTTATTTTATCCATCCCCACCTGGATTCTCTCAGCTTTGGATCCCTTTCCTGGAATTAGGCCACTTGCTACAACTTAGGAAGAATCCTTCCCCACTTCCAATGGGTCTACTGATATCTGTCAACTGTTGCTCCTATCTGGGGCAGCAAATAGACCCTGACATGCTGGATTTCCTGCATTGTTTGGAAGTCACCTTTCCCTCAGAGCATATCTTCCAAGGTCTGCTCAGTTGTCCTGGGAACTCAGAGACTTTAAAACCAGAAGGGACCATCATGATCATCTAGTCTTGTCTCCTGGACTTCACATGCCAAAGAGCTCTTCCCCTTTCTTTCTCTAGGAACCACCTAATCTGAGGCTTTATCAGGGTCATTAGCTAATTAACTAAAAATCAGACACTCTGATTGAGTATACAAACTGCACACTGGAGAAGAAGGGGTAAGGAGCAGCTCTGGAATCAGGTGGCTCTGCCCCACTGCACCTGCAAAGCCCACAGAAGCTGGAAGTTAGGCTTAAAAAGAGAAGCAGAGTATCTCAGAAGCAACCACATAGTGAGAGGGAGCATCCCTGGAGCTCTTGCTGTCTAAAGTTTGGAGATACTGATCTGAGCAAGCCTGCAAAGGAGGGACTGCTGACTTGTGAAGGTCGGGAACTTTGATGTTGTGTTCAGTTTTTTATTTTTCCATGGAGGAAGAGGGGACATTGTTAGGAAGTCATCCAGGGAAGCAGCTACGTAGCAACACAAAATGCAAGTCTTAGCTGCCTATCACTGAACCCTGGACAGAGGCCTGATGGAGAGGGTGTACCAGATATCCTACTACCATCAAAGGAGGGGACGTTAACCGAAGTCATCCATTGGAAGGGAAGTTAACTGGAGTCCAGATTCTGAAGGTGCAAAGGTTCAGATGCTAAGACCACATCTTAAAGGGAGAAGGCAGCAAGTCCTTAGTGACTACTAAAAGTTTCTGCATCATTGGATCCCAAAAAGAAGTGGCCTTGTACATGCAACTGGGATGGAGGGTGGAACTGCTAAAAGGCAAGACCCCCCACACAGCAGATCTAGAGTGAGAACAGAGAATGCTCAGGAGGAAGACAACCTGCCACATCTCAGTCTTCAAGGACACCTACAGGTCTGAGTTGGTCTGAATGAGTCCACTCTCCCTTGTAGGAGCCTTTCACAGGACAACAGGATCTTGACTTCCCTTAAAGGCACATCCCCTATGACACTCCAAATAGATTCCTTCTTTTGAGAAAGCAAAGTCACCAACCTAATTTGGGTACTAGAATACTTGCAATATAGCATATTCATTAAGGCTGATGAAAGCTTGGTGGTATGTGGAGGGAGGAGAGGGAAAAATAAAACCAGGAACCAGTCAAAGTAGCGCTGTTTGTATTTGCCAAGGCAACTCCAAGCACTGAAGGTTGAGCTTGCATTCTGCCCTGTTGATGTATGGTAACAGTCTTTCTCTGTTCAAGAGAAGGCCAGTGGACAGTGCAAAAAAATTATGTTCTACTTATATGGCCCACATCATCATAGTATCCCAATGCATAGATGGGCAGGAAAAGAACAATCAGATTCATTGAAGGGGCAGTATATATAATATTCACTATGTCTAACATGTGTGTACGGTGCCATAGGAGTATATGCTCCTTTATATAGGCCACATTTACTCACACAAATCACATGAGTAAATAATACCTAACTCTTAAAAAAATCGTATTCAAACCAACAACAGGACTATTTGTGGAGAGAAGTGCTACTCAACATGAATAAGCGTGGTTGAAATATATGACAGGAAAAGTAAAGTGATGGTCTCTGCCCCACAAACTTTGCAATCTAAGATGAGCAGGTTAGAGACAGAGCATAGGGAAGCTAATCAGTGAGGGGAGGGAGGAATTAATGGAAAAGTAACTATATTTTGTCTCTTTCCCATTTTTCACAAAGCTTGGGGGAGTCATGAGGAAGTCCTGACTTATGAAACATTAGCAATGAGTCTAGACATATATAAATAAAATATTAGGTCTTTTCCAGCTCTAATTTTTATGTCTCCAACCTCTATAATAGTGCACATCTGATTTTTAAGGTGAACTAATTTTTGTTAGGTATAGACTGATTTCAGCTGTGTCTGAGGGAGCAAGAGACAGCTCCTGGCCAGCTGCTGGGGTTTACAAACTGAGACCCTAACACAAGGGCAAAGAGGATGCTGTAGCCATATCAGAGGTGGCCCTGGTATAATGGACTATAATTGGCCAATGAAGGGGAGAGGGTGAACAGCAGACTGCAAGTCTCCTAGAAGCATGGTGTGTGGCACAGTTTGTGGCATGCCCAGAAGACTGTGTCACTGAAGAGGATGTCACAGTTCTTGGGGATGTGCGAGTCCAAGAGCAGGAGTGACAGCAGTGAGGCACCACCCAAAAAGGGTGAACTAATTCCCAAAACAATCAGCAGGAGGCTCCGGAGTGGTGAGCAAACCCCTTTACACCCAGTCAGCCATCAACTTCTGGTCTGACAAAAACCATCTAAAAACTGCATTTGGGTTACAAACCATGTACTGTGCTGGTAATTTTTGAAGTAGGGTTTCGTTGGCTAGCAATTCCACCCAATAGCTTGGCCAAGGTAAGATATGAACAAAATTATGGAAAAATCTTAAAATCACTTTCAACGGAGCTAAGGTTATTGTATTTTTTTTCTTCTCTGCTCTGCCATTCAGTGCTCTGGGGATACAATAACCTTTGTTCTCAGCACTAAAAAGTTAAATGCAGAGAGATTGAGAGGGAGTCAAAGAAGCCCCACAGCTACAGACAGTACATTACAATACTATCCTTCTACTCTGGGTGAGACAGTTGTATTTTGATCTAACAGGAAGGCATCAACAAATCTGAATTTGATTAGCACGCAAGAATGTCAAATGATTTTTAAGTAACCTAAGGTTATTTGTAATAAACATGTTTCAGTTTTACATGTGGAATTCAGTGTAATATAATTTGACAACTATTGTTTAAATAACAGCCAAGTCATTTACTGCAGGAAATGGTAAGGGTAGCCTTTTCTCCAGGAAATGAGCTATTACTCTTTACTGTACAAAGGAGGAAAAGGGACCAAATCGTGAGCCCTGCAAGTAACAAAGTGCCTGCTCTGTTTCTGGGAACGTACAACTGCCTCTTACTCCGGGCAGAAGATATTACAACCTACACCTAAATGACTTGCCCAAGCAAAAGTATCAAGTTAATAGAATGGCAGAGCATAGCAAGGAAATCCCTAAGGCCTGGCCTTTGTTTCTTCTCTCAGACTAAGAAGTGGTATTAAGTTGCATATTTAAAATATGAATTGTTTTTTAAAAATCACTGCCATAAATCACAAAAGAAAGGTCAGATCAATACCTGTCTGCCACATAGCCAAACCACTAACACAGAAACTTGAAAAAAATAACATTGGTTTTACTATACCACCAATATGTTATTTATGGCCCAATAAAATTCCTACTTTTTGAGGGGTGAAGTCACATGCAGTGGTTGAGAAACTGTTTCCAATTATACCAGTTTTACTGTGCATGTTTTGTTTATTGCTTTTTTTGTATAAAAGTGAAAGCAACCCCGCAAAAATTTGAAACTACATTCTGGTATCACTTGTAACAAACTTACTTTTCTTTCCCTGTATAAAATCAGGCCACACTTTTACCTGCTTATAGCGATGTATTTGCAGCAATTATTCAGAATAATGCAGGCTATGCCACATCCAAGGAACGCATCTGCTTTACTGACATTTTTTGCAGAAGAGCAGACACGCTGTTTCAGAAGCCCTGTAAGCTTCATTTCATGAGGAAGAAGGGCTCTTCCAAAAGAAGAGGTTTTTCTGAAATGTGGTCCAGTGTAAACAGACCAAATTTTGTAAAAGCCTCTTCCAAAAAAAAAAAAAAAAAAACAATCCGAAAAAGGTACGCAAATTGCGGAGCACAATTTGCGTACCTTTTTCTGAAAAAGAAGTGTAATGTAGACATAAGCCTCATTCAAGCCTACATCACTTTTTTTCTGATACTAACAGATCTGCATCCTAAAGCCTCCATTAATTAGGCGCGATTCAGCAAAACACTTAAACATATGTTTAATACTAAACATACAGGCTACGTCTACACTGGCACCCTTTTACGGAAATGCTTAAAACGGAACAGTTTTCCGTTATAAGTATTTCCAGAAAAAGCGCGTCTACATTGGCAGGATGCTTTTCCGGAAAAGCACTTTTTCCGGAAAAGCGTCCATGGCCAATGTAGATGCGCTTTTCCAGAAAAAAGCCCCGATTGTCATTTTCGCGATCGGGGCTTTTTTGCGGAAAAGACTACTGTGCTGTCTACACTGGCCCTTTTCCGGAACAGTTTTTCCAGAAAAGGACTTTTGCCCTAACGGGAGCAGCATAGTTTTTCCGGAAAAACACTGACAATTTTACAGTAGATCGTCATTGCTTTTCCGGAAAAGCAAGCTGCCAGTGTAGACAGCTGGCAAGTTATTCCGTAAAAGCGGCTGCTTTTCCGGAATAAGTGGCCCAGTGTAGACACAGCCATACAGCGCAATTGTTACTAATGGGCATGCCCTTATTTACACAAGTGGCACTACTCACAAGGTTAAAGTCAAGAGTATGCCCATGTGTTTTACTGAAATGGGACCATATTATTTAATTTCAGCCTCCATTCATCAGCCACTCCCTTCCTTAAAAATGTGTACTAAATCAATGTCCCATCGTGGCTTTATGCTGTGTTTCTTTCAATTAAACTAAAAATTGAAGTCCTCATCACTTATTTGTTCCCATTAAATTGTCCAGAGCAGCCTTTTCACAAGAAAAGGACAGTTACCTCTGGTGTGCTGGCCAAATGTCAATGTAGAGGATTACTATCATCTGAATTAATTTCCCTTATAGTTTCAATTAGTACAATACGTATATCCATTCAGTCACTGCACCATATGTGCATCAGTGATATTATTGTTTATTCAACTCAACTTAAAGATGAAATAAAGATACAATTCTGGACCCTAGGGTTATAGGCTCAGCACTACAAAGGGACTTAGTTACTTAAACCCTAGATTTAGGGACTACTGCAATCCACAAAATCCACACTCAGCTGTCATCTAACTATGTACGTTCCTAAACTCACTTGGTGCCCAAATATTTGCACAGAAACTTCCCCTCTTGCCTATGTTTCAACCACTTGTATGGGCACTGGTGCCTTAAAGAGATGTCCAGGTAGCTATCTCCTGCCTAAGCACCAGGTAAAGATAGGCAGAACAATATCAATCAAACCTGCAGGGTCTAATCCTCTAGGCATGCACAGAGCCCATCTAACTCCATACACAATGAGAGGGTAGGAGACCTCCCCCAGAACATTTATCCCAGTGGCAGGGTACTAACCTAGGATGTGAAAGACCTTGATTTAGTTTCCACTTCTACCTGATGGCTGTGTCTACACTGGCCACTTATTCCGGAAAATCAGACGCTTTCTTTTCCGCAAAAGAGCCCCGATCGCGAAAAGTGCTTTTCCGGAAAAGCATCCTGCCAATGTAGACGCGCTTTTTCTGGAAATACTTATAACGGAAAACTGTTCCATTTTAAGCATTTCTGGAAAAGGGTGCCAGTGTAGACGTAGCCGATGTGTATGAGGAATTTGAACAGGGATTTGCTGCTTCTCAGGTGACTGCTCCAACCATTGCACTATGGGATATTCTCATATGGGTTTCTCTTAGGGTATGGCTACACTAGCCACCCTAGTTCGAACTAGAGTGGCTAATGTAGTCATTTGAACTTGCAAATGAAGCCTGGGATTTAAATATCCCGGGCTTCATGTGCATGTTCCTGGGTGCCACCATTTTTAAATGCCCGGTAGCTCGAACTGCCTGCCTGTACACGTGGCACAGGCTAGGTAGTTCGAATTAACACTCTTAATTCGAACTACCATTACTCTTCAATGCAGTTATTCCTGAAAATAATCAGCATAGCGGCATTGCGCAAGAGGGTTTTTCTTGAGCAAGAAGGGGCAGTGTAGACAGCTCCTTCTAGCGCAAGAGCCTCTTCTGCAAAAATGGTGGCTCATTAGGTATTCAAATAAGGCTTGGCAATATTCCACACTTAGCTTCATTTGCATACTTCTGGCACAACAACCCGCCAGTGTAGACATAGCCCTAGTGTAGACAAGCCTATTGAGATTCAGTCAAGGAAATTCTCAGACCAGTTTTCGGAAATGGTATTGAAATCTGTTTTGTCTGATATACCCTAGGACTTAATCAGTTTTCAGTATTAGCTCACAGAAATCAATGCTGCAAATAATTTTCAGCAAAAGTTAATTTTTCCAGGTGCAAGAGGGGCTTTCTGGTAACACTCACAGCATCTAACAACAGAAGTATTTCTGAATTATATCTTTTCAACTCTATAATTGTGAAGGACCTTTCACATTTGGCACCAAAGCTTGGGGCTTTCACTCCAGTCTTTATTGCTGAGCTAAATAATAAAGTAACAAGAAATTACATAAAATTTTCCTTTCCTTTTGTTACATTACCACAGGAATCTGCCTCTAGTTCAGGCTCTCTCTCTCTTTCTCTTTTTTGTTTTTGTTTTAGTTTTAGTTTTCTCTTTTGGTTAAGGCATAGCTCTCTTTTAAAGGAGAGATATACAATGGAAAAAAATAAGTTGAAGGGCAAAAAACCTTGAGGGGAAAAAAAGCCATGAGAAACCTTTCACTGAAAATTAAAAACAGAGATGAAAGTGAAAGGGAAATGTCTCGCATTACACAAAGCCTGTATATCTGTCAGAGGGAATTTGTTTTTTCTACAGTAAGTGCTAACTCCACATTATAGAAAGAATGGATGAACAAATTGGGAAAAAAACATCAGCTGATGTGTACTTTTTGCACAGCCAAAAGGTAAGTGCAACTTCTCTGGTGGTTTGAAAAAGTTTGGCTTTTTTTTAACTGTATTTTTGTGTACTTCCTCATGAAAGTTAGGACCAACTTGTGATCCTTGTGTTAAATTTGGCCCAACTGAAACCAGGAAAAATACCAAAAAACTTGCAAGAAATCCTCTTATTAAATTTCCAGTCCAATGGCTCTGGACTCTTTCCACTGATGTCAATTTAAGCATTTCCTCTGAGCTCCATGGAAGCAGGATTCAGCCAGTCTGGCACATCTATACATTTTAGATGGTTCATTACTGAACACTTTGGAGTTTATTCAAGCCAAACCAAGCCCTTAAACTAGAGATATGCTTGAACCACAGACTATGAATCTCCCTCAAATTTTGCAGATGTTTTTAACAGAGAAGTTAACTATAATTCCAAACTTTCAAGGGAGGTTCATTGCTATTTAGCCATTACAATGTCATTTATTATTGTATAAAGCAGTGGTTCTCAACCTTTGCCAACTAGTGTACACCTTTCAGGAATCTAACTTGTCTTTGTATACCCCCAAGTTTCACATCACTTAAAAACTGTTTGCGTAAAAAAATCAGACAGACTTACAAAAGTGTCACAGCACACTATTTCTGAAAAATTGCTTACTTTCACCATACAATTATAAAATAAATCAACTGGAATATACATATTTTACCTGCATTTCAGTGTATAGAGGAGTATAAAAAAGAATGTGTTGTGACATCACTGTTGCTTTTAATGTAGCCCATTGTAAAACAGGCAAACATCAAGATGAGTTGATGTACTGTCTGAACAACCTCTGTGTAACCCAGGTTGAAAACCACTGGTGTAGACAAAAGTCAGTTAGCATTCAACCTGAGCAGTGCCTCGTTTTCATTTCAAGATACACTACTTTTAGTCTTCAGAAGGCCCTTTGAACCACTTAATCCACACACAGACTGCACAGAGTTGCTTTCAGCAGAGCAGCGTATTATGAGGTGCCTCAAAACATCGTGCACCACACAACCTGGATCTTCATCGTAGCCTCATTCAGTCCATGACAGAGCATGGTGATGGAGGAGGAAAAAGGATGATGCAGTTTATTTTATTAACGCATATAAACCAATCCTGGAATAGAGGTGGTCATGAATAGTGGGCAGGCAATCCACACTTGCAGAACTCTCAGCCCTTTCACTCTCAACCCTCAGAGGGAACACTTCTAGCTCAGTTAATTAACTGTAGATAGAGAAATTAAAGCGGTGAGCACTCCTTTTTTGTCTTAGCTTCAGCAAAAAGTTCAACAAAACAAAGCATTTCTTTGAAGACTAAAACTTGCTCATATACAAAGACCAAGACTATATCTAACAGCATCATAAAATTACCTCAGTCACAATGCTCCTTCCTGCCATGCCCCATGAAGTTCATTAAACCTCAGTGAGTTCAATGAAAATATGCCACCCCATTTCTGCCCAACTCTAACCATTTATATTCTCTACTTCTGCTCTTCCCAAAAGCATTTCTATTTTACTTGATCAAAAAGCTAAGATGATGGCCTCGAGGATTTTTCTATTATAGTCACATGTATTTCCTAGCTTGGTCCATTGCCTCCAGGCCTATTTCAGATTTGTCTATATCGCAAAATGTTTTCATGAATTTTGCTGAGTCACCACAAAAACTAACTCCTGCTAAATCTGGCTGCATTATTCCTCATTAAGGACAAAATTGACATTGATCGGAAGGTAAGACCTGAACTAGAATGGAGTGCACAATGTGAAACAGAAGTCCTCAGTATAGATTCAAGGTCATAATTCTGCTTAATGTCTTCAAATTTGGTATCATCAGCACGTCAGATGCTTTCATCCCACTTATTTAACATATCTCTATTTCCTATGTGTTACACACATGTGCACGCATGCTCGCACACACACACACACACACACACACACACGGGCTGTGTCTACATTGGCCCCTATTCCATAATAGGGATGCAAATGTAGCACTTTGGAATAGGCAAATCCGCGGGGGATTTAAATATCCCCCGCAGCATTTGCATTAACATGGCTGCCGCTTTTTTCCGGCTTGTAGATAAGCCGGAGAAAAGCGCCAGTCTGGACGCGATCCTCCAGAAAATAAGCTCTTGAAAGTAGGAATAAGAGATCCTCCGGAAAAGAGCTTATTTTCCTGTTCTTTCCAGCTAAAATTAATACTTATATGTTGCCAGTTTTCTAAAGGTTCCAAATTTCCTGTCCAACATGCAATTTTATCCTCTCTAGCACCGTTACACAGTGCCTAATCTTACTAATAATCTTCAATGTGAAACCTCATTTACATATTATATCTTAGTAAATTGCTTTGAAAAGTTAGGGTATAACATCCAATATTATTTCTCTCTTTTACCATGAAAGTAATATCTTCAGAGAACACCAACAAGTTATTTAAACAAGACTGCCTTCTCATAAATTCATGTTGTCTGTGTTTAGTCAAATTATGTTTGTACATTATTTTTAATATCTTTCATAGTTGATGTAACCTTCATTTTTCTATAAATACTTACTAAATTTCCTGGCTAAATTGCTAATAATTACATTATTAGATTTAGGCATTTAAATTCTGGCCAAAAATAATCAAAACCATTATAATCACAGGCTGATACATTTGATTTCAATGAGAAACTCTCTAAAATTCACTTTCTATCCATTTTTATGTTCTTATTCAGGGGGCTGTATTGAAATTAATAAGCTGTGTGTTGCTGGGAAGAGGGTTAGAGCCTTGTGTGACTATAGTCCCCGGCAGTCCCCGGGTTACGTACAAGATAGGGACTGTAGGTTTGTTCTTAAGTTGAATTTGTATGTAAGTCGGAACTGGTACATATTGTAGGGGAAACTCTAGCCAAACATTTCTCCAGAGCTCAGTTTTATTCTCCCACACCTCACTTCCCTCAGTCCTTTATTCTCAAGCTGAGGTGTCTGCTGAGAAAAGCCGCTCCGCATCTCCCTGGTCTGCTGGGGGGGGGGGGGGGGAAGGGCGCTAGCTTTGCATCTCCCTGGTCTGCTGGGGAGAAAGCAGCTAGTGCGGGGTTGCCTCACCCAGTTTGTAAGTAGGGATCCTATGTAAGTCGGATCCATGTAACCCGGGGACTGCCTGTACTGTATTTGCAGATGCTCGGCCTGTTTCTCATTATTCACTTTAAAAGCATTAGGAAGCTCTGAAGAATACAAAAGAAATGCTACTGGAAATAATCTCTTTAAATCTTTTTCCTTCTATCAACTTCATGTAATGCATTAGGGCTTATTTTTCAATGTAACCTTCCTCCCACCCAGCAGGTACCAATCTCAATCTTCTGGAGAGCTGAGTAAAAAGCACTTGTCAGAATCAGGCCCCAACTCTTATCAATGCAACAAGCAAGCAAATGGGACTCTTTTATTCCACTATTCCCGTGTTCTAAGAAACCTTTAAGGTCTAAAATGGGAACACCAAACATAAAAGCAGGGTACACATTTCTTAATTGTCCTTTTTATGTCCAAAAATAATCGTTATGTTGGGAATAAATAAGAAAAGGACAGAGGCTAAGACGGAGAATATTTTATTTCCCTCTATATACGTCTGTGGTATGCCTACATCATGAATACTGCTTGCAGATGTGGTCACCTGATCCCCCCAAAAAGATACTTTGGCATTGGAAAAAGTTCAGAAAAGGACAACAAAAATGTTTGGGGGGTATGGAATGGCTGCCACAGGAAGAGAGTTTAATAAGACTGTGACTTTTCAGCTTGGAAAAGTGACAACTAAGGGGGGATATGATAGAGATCCATAAAGGAAGTCTGGTATGGAGAAAGAATAAAGAAGACCTATGTACTCTGTCCCATAACACAAGACCTAGGAGTTTTCAAATGAAATGAATAAGTAGCAAGCTTAAAATAAACACAATTAAGCACTTTTTCACACAACACACAGTCAACCGATGTGGAGCTCCTTGCCAGAGGATGTTGTGAAGTGCAAATCTAATAACTAGGGCAAAAAAGAGCTACATAAATTCATGAAGGTCCATCAATGTCTATTAGTCAGAATGGGCAGAAATTGTGTCTCTAGCTTCTATTTGTCAAAAGCTGGGAATAGGTGACACGGGAGGGATCACTTGATGATTCCCTGTTCTGTGCATTCCCTCTGGGGCATCTGACATTGGCCGTTGTCAGAAGACAGAGTACTGGATTAGATGCACTTTTGGTCTGACCCAGAATGGTCATTCTTATGTTCTCATGTTCTTGTTCTTATGTGCTGATTTGAATTATATTTTATGGATTCAGGAAACTAGGTTGAAAAGAAGTTGTAGATACTCTCTTTTGTTGACCAAATATTTGCCCAGAACAAGTTGACTTAAGTAGTTATAAAGGAAACAATCTGCCTTTCAATAGGCAGCCCAGAGTTCTGTTGAACAATCCATATTTGTTCTGTCTGGATGAAATGTCTATTGACATTAGTAGAAGATTTGAGTGCAGAATAAGCAGTAGATAGTCACACGGCAGAGGAGAATTTTGCGTTTTCTGTGGCTTTATATTTTAATGAATATGTGAAATATTTATCTAACACCTTTCATCTGGGCAAACTGACAGCTTAAGTCACCACTGAAAGCAATACGTCCTCTGACATGCAGTATGGAAACTAACTACACCACATTCTACAGACTACAAAGGTAGAAACATGCTTGACCAAGAGCCCTGGGGCAAACATGGCATACTGTCAATCTCAAATATTCACACTGAGCTTCTGTTTTAAGACCTCCTCTGAAATGCACTCATATGCAGAAAACTGCATTGTCTTCTATTTGTTTCCAAAAGTTTGAAATACTTGAACTAGTGTTCAAGGGAGCTTTGACAATCCATGTCCAAAGCTCAACTTTTAAACTATTCCCACTTCCAGCTCTCGCCTTTACTATTTGACCTGGGAAATTTCAGATTTGCTTGGTCCTTTGCACTTGCATAAATTTAATTCTGTGATAAGATTTTCATATAATACGGGAGTCTTAAAAGGAAATGCATTTCTATATGTCATGCCAATAGCAACCAATGTCATTAACTCTCATATCTTACATATGTGACAGACATGATACTTGGAAACATGGGGTATTCAAAGACTATTATTCAGAGAGGTGACAGATGCTATGGACACATGGAATAATCAACCACTATTCAACCAACTTGATAAATATTGCATGTGTTTTTCTGGAGGAAGCTAGGAATTCTATTACTGGCTCAATGGGCGAGCTAAATTATTCTTCCTACAGAAATGGAAGTTATTGCTGGAAGGGGTAGTTAATGCAAATCCTTAATGCAGGTAAAAGTCTATGAAAGTTTCACCTTGAGGGGGAAATAGTATTGACTGGTTAGGCCTAATTTAGGAGGTCTGGCAGACAAGGAATATAGCACTGTAAAACATGGCTGCCCTGACCTACAGATGGTAGTCACTCACACTCTATCCAAGAGAGACAGAACCTGAGAAATAAGCCTGAAATACTTTAATCTTCTAGTTTTCATGTGGAAGTTGGACGGTTGCCTGGAAATCTGGTCTGCAGCCATTTATCATTTTATGTTTTCTCTCTAATGCTTTTTTTTTTAAATGAAGCTCCTTTTTGAGAGATGGTTCATCACTGGTTAACCCTGTCATTGCCCCTGAAGGAACAGGACTGCAAGGGCTGAACTAAAGTTTGATCTGCTAAGACCATCTTAGTGAATTGCAGCCTAAGGTGCAAGGATTGTGGCATCCCACCCCAAGATAATGATTTCAAGTCTTTAGAAGTAGGAATGCCCTTGAGGTGATCATGAATGGCGCAGAGGTACAGTTACCTCAACAACTGTGACAACATGGATGCACACACACAAAAGGTAGCTTTGGGTATATCTTCCTCATGGTAAGAGAAAAAGAATGTACAAAAGCCTCAGGGGTTTGTTCCGCAGGCTTTGTAATTAACATCATAGAAAAGAAATTGCAGCAGCAGAAATTGAGATTCTGGAAGTAATTGCTATAGATGAAGAGCATTGAACCTTGCTGCAAGTGATGGAAGAATGTGAAGAGGCATTAATGTGAAAAATCCTTGTTGAGTGGGGCACAGTAAATGCCACTCAGTTAACCTGCAATGGATATTTTTACTTATCTGCTCAACACACAACTATTAAAATATGGGAGTTACCACGTTGCAATATGTTCGGAGTAAATCATATTTGGATTTTTAAGTTTATATGCAGATCTAAGTATCTCTTTATATAGTGAGATACTACTGTGGACTCATCATCGTAGTGGTTGAATGCATCTTATAACAACAGCTGCACTGACATTTTTAAAGCGTGCTCACTTGTGTATTTCTTTGTTCTCCTCACATAAATATTACATAACCATTCAGCATAATCTTCTACATATTGGTAGAAACTACAACAGGGAGCCATGTGAATACCATAGATTAGCTCTGGCTTTGAGGCTTTCAAGTTATAAGAAATGAGCAAACCATTTATGCCATTCTTCTAGCAGGCAAAAGGTTAGAGTTTGGTATTCAGTGACCTTTGGAGGTTGGTGTTTTCATCAAACAAAAACTGTATTTACAGTGACTGTAAGAGCACAGACTACCACAATTCTAGTTCACTAATGGTTTGTGAGTTACAAGGAGATGCATAGCTATGACCTGCCAGATTAAGAAACCATGACATGACATTTAACAGCTGGATGACTAGGATTCATGGACTACAACAGAAGATCATGAAAATGTTGCATTTATCTGTAGCTATGGCTATTTTGATATGAGAAAACTTCAGTTTAATTAGTTTAGCTCCTGAGCCCAAGATATTATACCTATTCAATCTTAGGCATGGAATGACTAACTATGAAGTCCAGAATCTTAGCCAGTATAAATTGGTGTAGCTCCTCTTAAATCAGTTTGCACTAGCTGATATGAGCTAAAAGTGTTTCTCTTGCTCATTTATGAATGTAGTAGCTAACATTAACCACCAATCCATATGCCGCTTTGCTTGCCAGTGCTGGCATTCCACCCTCAAGGAACCTGAGCTTTCAGTCACAATGGTCCCATTACTGAACTCATTGATTAATTTAATCAGGGATTCAGAAATCAAATTACAGTTTAAGGTTGACATAGACAAGACTATCTGTTTCAACAAGCTATTTACAATTACTGGGGCATCCATATTTGTGCACTTCTGAGCTCCATTTTTATCAGACATTTGTTATATTAGTTTGTAGTTACTAATTATTTATAAAGAGCTTTAAAAATATATGTCTTAGAAGTGCTATGAAATCAGAATAGGGTGTCGCTCATGTTAATATCTGAAATCTGCAAAAGTGGGCAGTGCACTAATGGCTTGTATTTCAAAACCTTGATTTTATTAAATACTATAAGGCTCAGAAGCTTACATATATACTAGAACAAAATGTTTCAAGCCTCAATAGAGCCTAATGCAGTGTAATTTAAAAAAAAATAAAGTCACCTTTGTGAGCTCTACATATCATTGAGAATTGTCCATCAGAATGATCTGCTGATGGAAAATACTGATTGCACAAAATTAGAATTTTCTGTGGGAAAATAGGGTCCATTATAAATTTTTCATTGGGGAAATAAAAACAAAATATTTCATTCTAGGTCGGGACAACCTTAATTGGAAGGGTTTTGTTTCAAATTAGTTTCACAAATATTAAAATGAATTTTTCTATCAGTGCATTTCCTTATGAGATTTGTAGGGTCGAATTCTAGAGGACTACATATTCCACAATGTAATGCATATTTCCGGCTGATCAAACTGTGTAGGAGTTACATGACTGAGTGCATTACGATAGATTTAGTTTGGTCAAGCACCCTTACTTATAGGAAAGAAATGGGGCAGAAGGCTCTCACATTGCAATTACCTTAAAGCAATGTGCCACAATGGGAAAATTGCATTTAATACTGAACTCACTCAAAATGAAATGTTCAGTATATATATATATATATATATATATATATATATATATATATATATATATATTTGCTGAGAATACCAAAATGCTTTTCATCAGTCATCAAAACAAAATTTTGATTTTTGTTTCCAAAATGTCTGTGCCAAAAAATCATGACCAATTTCAACTTTTTGTCCTGGTTGGGGATAAAAACAAATGTTAAAAAGTCAGAATTTCAAATTCTGTTTAGCTGTCATCAATTCTGATTATTTTATAAAAATGCTTTCTGTTCTCTCTCCCCAAACTTCAAGCAACATTAAGAACTAAAGTTCAACTTTCAACCATCTTCCTGACCAAGATCAGTGCCAAAGCTACATACCTGTTTTACACCTGAAGTGAAAACTTATGGATGATGAACTCTTAATAAAATTATGATGAAATTTTCAAAAACATTGGCTGGACTCTGGCCTCATTGAAGTCAATGGGAGTTTTACCATTGACTTCAGCAGACTTACAACACCACTGATTACATTTGAATAGATCATTCCACTAGTCTAAATGCCACCGAAGTTGGTAGGTAACAGAACTAAACGCCAATGAAAGCTATTTGGTGATTTATGAGAGATAGTATTCTGAAGTGTAAATATTTTTAAAGAATCAGGAAAGGCTAGGATGAGCATGTCTAGCCGTATCCGTAGCTTTTTTTATTTTCTTTTTGTCTTCTTCTTCTTCTACTATTTTGGATGCCAACAGTCCAACCCAGTTTTAGGTAGTATGGAGAGAATTGGGGGGATGATAACTGCTAAGTCTTTACTGGAATTGTGCCTAATAGAAGAATCTGCCTCTTCAATTATTTATTTAATGGCAAATAATAAACTCTGACCCATAGTAACAATCTGATTATTGTTAGGGCATTTGGAATCTGTTAGGGTATGTCTACACTACAGCGCTAATTCGAACTAAGCTAATTCGAACTAACGCATCTAGAACTAAAAACTAGTTCGAATTAACATTTTGCTAATTCAAACTAGCATGTCCACATTAAGTGGACCCTGAACCGGGCTTAAGGATGGCCGGAAGCAGTGCCGGCAGGGCATCAGATGAGGACTTAGAACGAGGAGCTGCTGTCTCAGGCTAGCCGAGGGCTGTGCTTAAAGGGACCCGACCCACACCCCGGACAGACAGTTCTCAGGGATGCCCTGCTTGCAAAGCAGTCCTGGCTTGGAGTGCCCGGAGTGCCCACACTGGGCACATCACAGCACTCGGCCATCAGACCGGCTGCACTTGCCGCAGGCTGCCATCTGGGGAGAGGGGGCAATTGGGGGGCTGCAGGAGAGCTTCCACCCCAGAAGCCCGCAGAGCAGGCCAGTCCTCCCCATCGGGGGCTCGTACCCCATTCCTCCCTCACCGCCTTTCACTTACCCTTCCCTAGCCCCCCTTCCTGATGTACAAAATAAAGAAAATGTGTGGTCAAAAATAAAATCTCTCTTTATTGAACAAAACTCGAGGAGACTGGGAAAAGGAGGTGGGAGAGGGGAAGAGAGAGGGTGGGAGAGGGGAGGGCAACTAAAATGATCAGAGGTTTGGAAGAGGTCCCATATGAAGAGAGGCTAAAGAGACTGGGACTTTTCAGTTTAGAGAAGAGGAGACTGAGGGGGGATAGAATAGAGGTCTATAAAAGCATGAGTGGGGTGGAGAGGGTGCATACAGAAAAGTTCTTCATTAGTTCCCATACTAGAAGAACTAGAGGACACCAAAGGAAAGGAATGGGTAGCAGGCTTCAAACTAGTAACAGAAAGTTCTTCTTCACAAAGGAAAGAGTCAACCTGTGGAACTCCTTGCTGCAGGAGGCTATGAAGGCTAGAACTAGAACAGAGTTTAAAGAGAAGTGAGATAAAGTGATGGAGGTTGGGTCCATGGAGTGGTATTAGCCAGGGGGTAGGAGTGGTGTCCCTGTCCAAAGTTTGTGGAAGGCTGGAGAGGGATGGCACGAGACAAATGGCTTGGTCACTGTCTTCGGTCCATCCCCTCCAGGGTCCCTAGGGTTGGCCGCTGTCGGCAGACAGGCTACTGGGCTAGATGGACCTTTGGTCTGACCCAGGACGGCCATTGTAAGCTCAGGGCTCAGGGTTGGGGGTCTCAGTGGACCACCTTGATTTTCATGCACACCTGCTCCTGGGTGGCCAGGCTTGCAGCTCTCCTGCCCTAGACGGCCACTTTCCTGTGCCTAGTGCGGAGGTCGTGGACGAGGTCCACGATGTCCGCATTAGACCAGGTGGGTGCCCACCTCTTGCGGTCCCGGGCAAGCTCCCAGGAGCCGCCAGACTGGTCCCGGGAAGAGGAGGAGGGCTGGGGGGCATCGGGTGGCTGGCTTGAGCTGTGCCAGGTGCAGGGTCTGCTAGCTGGGTGCTGGCAGGCTTGCACCTGGCACGGGCATCGTAGCCAGCACGTGCCCCTTTAAGGGGGCCAGGGCCAGGAGGGGGGCATACGAGTTTCCCTGGTGTTGGCCAGAGTGGCCACCAGGGAAAGCTGGGGAGGGCTAGCCTCCCACTAGTTCGAATTAAGGGGCTACACACCCCTTAATTCAAACTAGTAAGTTCGAACTAGGCTTAGTCCTCGTACAATGAGGTTTACCTAGTTCGAACTAAGCGCTCCGCTAGTTCAAATTAAATTCGAACTAGCAGAGCGCTAGTGTAGTGCCTATCAAAGTTAATTCGAACTAACATCCGTTAGTTCGAATTAACTTTGTAGTGTAGACCTACCCTTAGATTTAACTGACTATACAAAGAGTTTGCTTATGCTTTAGTGTAAGAAAGAAAAAATGGCTACATGGATGCAATATGAGCGTTCATGGGCAAAACCCACTTCAGGTGAGATGATCTTGAGTTGAGATTATCCACTCAAGATGACTTGATACTACATATTTGTCTTTAAAAACAATAAATAGTCCTGTGACATCTTAAAGATATAGACTAACACAGCTACCCCTCTGAGACTTTTAATGCAATATGTTAAATGAAAACTTACATGCAGAAATCAGGAATTTCCAGACATGAAACTTGATTACATTTCAAGTGACTAAATGCTGCTATAGGAAATTTAGGATTAAAGCTGGAGATTTAAACAAAACAAAATTCAGAATTGTTGGGATATTGTTTTATTATGAATTTATGTTTAAATATATGTTTTCTAATAAATAACATGCACAGACTCAAGATCTGTGGGCTTCAGGACTCCAAAGAAAATCAGAACAATAATTTCGCTTCTACTTTCAGTTACACCTGTGTGAATCAAAGAGCAGGGCCATGAATAGACTTGCCAGGCTCCTGGGCAAGGTGGAGGAAGGCAGCTTCAAAGGTCCAAAAGGGGTGTGGTCTTAGGCAAAAGTGGGGGCTGTGGGCAGTCTTTCAGCATTAGATCACACCACGCAGGGCTCCAGCAGCAATTTAAAGGGCCCAGGATTCTGGCTCTTTTCAATGTCATACAAGAAATGGCAGCTGGGAAGCCTGAGCCCTTTTAAATTGCTAGGCCCTGAGACAGCTGGCCCTTCTACCTACTCCTGTTGGTGATTCGGTCAAAAACTAATGTCACTGAATTCACTGGATTTACACTGGTAGAACTTTAGCTGTTTGGAAGTGAATGATTCTTCAAAGAACCAGCTAACATGGAATCCCTGGTATTAACACTTTTCATTATAATTGAGAGCAAAGTAAGTGTGAGACTTCTGTTCCTCTTTCATGGTGATGTACTTTCCATTACACTCCAGTTGTCACAAGAGTTCAATTTATATCTTCCCTACAAGGTGTTTTGTCCTTCTGAAAGAGGAGATTTGAAAGCGTCCAAATTACCGATTGAAATACCTAGTGTGCTTCTGTAGACATTTCTGCTACTCGTAGGCTATTCCCTCTCCACCCCTTTCTTAAGATAGATTATTTCATTTTACATAATTCATAAACCTAGAATTGTTTCTGGTTTATAACCATGTAAAATTGCCTAATCCTTTCACAAGTGCAGACCCTTTTCCAACATGCTCCATATGTTACTGCTATCTAAATCAATAATCACTGTGTTAACACGACTGCACATCACAGGAAACAAAGAAGATTACATACTAAATTATACATATACCGCTAGCTGTCTTTTCAGTGTAACACAGGCATAGAATAATATATAAAAAGAAGGAGGAAAATCAAATTATGTTATTTACTGACAGCAGCAGCCTCTCTGGACTCTTGGAATACTCACTATCGATTCAGCATCAAACTGCCACAAGAGAGAAGTTTCTATCAGCTCCTTAAACTGGGTTTCACTGATATTTATCTTGAGACATCAAACAGAATGTAAGGTTTTGAAAAGACCACCTTCAAAGGCTCTGAATCTCCACTTAAACTTAATGAAGTTGCACTGCCAAAGTTAGGATTATTTACTTTAGTTACTCATATAGCCTCTCTTTCTAGAGTGCTTGCAACGTTTAAAGTGGGTATGTACCTGCACAGGATCTCTGTGAGGAAGAGAAGTGGCATCCCCATTTCATAAGGGGAAGGGAGAATATAAGTGACATATTCACGGTACCATGAGAAGTCTATGGCAAACCAGGGTACTGAACCTCATAAATCCCAGATTAGTCTTTTAACTAAACTATGGTTCTTTTTCTAGGTTCTGCCCCTCTACATGCATTGAGTAGTATTCTGCTTAACATGTCTCATTCAGTGGCACTACTTCTGAAGTGTGATGCCCAGTGTGACGAAAGGGTTTGCAATCTGGCCATTATTTTGTAAGAAGTTTAAATATTAATTCATTCTAATACTACTTTGCACTTGTATGGCATTTTCCATTTAGAAATCTCAAAATATTTTACTAAAACTAATTAATTTAATATTGCTATGTTCCTCCGAGATAGATATCATCACCCACAGAATCAAGGAGATGTTAAATTAATTAACCAAGGTCCCATAAGAAGAAAGTGGAATAGCTAGGAATGAAAATCAGATCTCACGACTCCTGGTCTTGCCTTTTTGTTCTATTAGGGCATGCCTATACAGCAGGGCTAAAGCCGAAATAAGCTCTGCAACTTGAGCTATGTCAAGTAGCTTAAGTCAAAAGAGCTTATTTCGACTTTTGGCGCTGTCTACACAGCAGGAAGTCTGAGTTAGAGCACTCTTCCTCTGACTTCTCTTACTCCTCATAAAATAAGGATCACAGGAGTCAGAATAAGAAGTCCTTCAGCTCAACATTATTTTAACATTATGACAAAATAACTGCCTGCTGTGTAGACATGGACTATGTTATTTCCATGTAGACATAGCCTTACAGTGTTACTGCAATTGTCCTAACCCATCACTAGGCTTCTATGTGCTATGATACTAAATAAACAAACAGTCAGACAAATATTTCTCTCAAAGGTAATCAATATAATTTGGAGTCTAATGCTTGTGGATGGATCAATGCGACCCACAATGAAATCAATGGGATTTTTCTACCTTTTGACCACAGAATTGGATCTATCTGGGCAACTAAACCATAACTGCAGCCCTGATTGGCAGGCTGGTATATAAAACTAAGTTAATATAGATATAACCAGTAATAGAGGACAACCTGACTTAAATAAAGTATACAAATAAGAACAGACTATAAACTTTGACCCAAATATTTATGTGGTTTGAGAACGAATATAAGAACTATGTGCATTGTCTTTCAAGCAATGAAAGAAATATTATAATACATTTCAGAAATAAAAAAAAAACAGGTTACAAAAAACCCAGCAAGGTATTTAAGTGCAAAAACTTTCCTCCAGTCAATAGTTAGTGCCTGAACTATTGATCCTCTCTCCCTCCCTTCACAATAAGAAAAAAATGCATTTCCTTTAGTGACTGGGGAAATACCAACCAGGGAAATCAAATATACAGATTACAATAATTGACAGGATGTTCTTCAGGGTTAGTATTCAAAGGATGGGATCAATCTTAATGGGATCTTCTACTGTTAGTTTTGGAATATCAAATTAACATGGTAACAATCTTGAACCAAATTCTACTTTCATTACTGAAGCAAAATTCTCCTTCTGTTAGACTTTTTACATGCATGTCAATGGCCCACTAATATAGATATTACCTATTGATTCAGGATGTGGAATAGGCCCTGGCCCTTCAGCACTGACCCTTCTAACAAATTTCAGATGCAAAACGTTTAACTACTGGCAAAGTTTCCTATAACTATTTCCAAAACAAAATGAATATTGAACACTGACCATGCATCTCCCATGCATAATACATGCTTCTTAATTCTGGGCAGTAATGTTAACAGGAGAAATACAGCAAGAAAGTCTGCTTAGCTGTTTGATCTCCCCCCTTCAGCCATACTGGAATTAGGAGATGGTTGGAATCTTACAGCTTTTTGATCGTGAGATTCCCTGTTTGACTTTAATACTTGAGAGGGTCAGACAGTTCAGATCAGTGAACTTCTGAAAACCTACTATTTTAACAGAATAAAAAATTTCAAGGGTTGAGGCTTACATGTCAATGCTAGAAGGTGGCAACACTGGACAAAAACATGTCACTAATAGATGAATGTCATTTCAACACTGATAGAAACAAGAAACAAAACCCTGTGTCTAATTACAGCGCTCTTTTCACCCATGTAATCCAATGGAAATAAAAGGGATTATGCAGGATGATTCATCATATAATTTAATTCACTTTAATTATTCTGCAAAATAATGTAATAATAATAATAGAAATATAATGAAGTTTTATAACCCTATCACTTTGAAAGCCAATGACACTTAAGTAATCTATGGAGAATTATTGTGGCTATTTCAAACAGCTCTACAGAAAATAAAATGTTTGTGTTATACACAGTTTAGGATAAAGAGGAACAGTAGCTAAAGTTTGTTGCTTCACATATGTGATTCCCTTGAATATGTTTAGTCCCATAAGTCTTTTTAATAGGCCAAACATTATTATAGTCCACTGGTCTAGTTCATAAAGTTACTAGAGCAGCCAGAAATCACTGCAAATTTATATTGCAGGAAATAAACAATTTTCCATAGCACAAGAATGGTTAACTTCTGGCCTTTCACCTAGAATTTCCCACTCAGCCAACCAGCCTAATTTAATAAAAACAGAGTTTTACCCAAGTTTTCTAGAACATGGATAACTGTGGAATGTAACCAACCATGCAAAGATATTTCTCCATTTAACTAGAAACCCTGCTGAAACTTTATAATAGCAGTGTCCCTTTCAGTCTCTAAAGCAAAAAGTAGAGAACTGAAAGCCCTATTGGTACAAGAGCCTTTTTTTTCTTTTTTAACCTCTACAAGCTAGTGCTCAGAAGAGTAACAGAGCCATGCACCCTCTTGTACTTTATTCTTTCCATCTGACAAAAATAGTCTCAACATCCCAATAATATGAAGTTATTTAAACAACAAGTGATTATGCTTTCAGCATGTGATATATTTCATCTTAAATATACCATTAATTACACTTTTATTTCTCCAATTGAGCTTATTAAAAGTACTACATACAAACCCAAAATACCATACACCTTGCAGTATCATGCCGAATGTTTATACTTCATGGCCCAGTTCTGCTCCCAGTCATGTAAATCAGGCATATAAATCCACACTACAGATGAATTTCCACAACTCAAGAGTAGTAGGAATATGAGATCTGATTCTGTATTCAGACAGGTTTTATACTGGTGTAATAACTTTCATGTATGTGATTCTATTCTTGGTCAAGCAGCCAAAAGAAGGAAGGTAAAATCAAAAATGCAACTACACAAGAGGGAATAACTGGAAGGTAGGGTTGTCAGGTGTCCGGTATTCTACTAGACAGTCCGGTATTTGCACTCTTTGTCCGGTAAAAAAAATCAGAGAATACTGGACATGTACAATGTCCGGTATTCTCTGATTTTTCTGGCTGCACACCGGATGGAAGCCTGGCATGGGCAGGGGGAGCAGCTGGATGACGGGGCCATGACCGGTGCTAGGAGCCTCTGATTGCGCAGAAGCCTGGCAGGGGAGAGTTGAGTGGCTGGCACTCTCAGCCACCACCCCCACCAGGCTACTGCACAATCACAGGCTCCCAGCGCTGATGGCAGCCTCGCCTCCTAGCCTGGCAGCCCAGCCTCCTAGCCTGGCAGCACAAGCTCTGGGTGCTTCAGAAGCTTAGTCGAGGTGGGGAGAGTGGCTGGGAGTGCTAGCCACTGCTCCCGCCCCTGCCCCAGCCAGGATTCTGTGCAATCAAAGGCTCCTAGCACCGATCGTGGCACCACCTTCCAGCTGCTTCCTCGCCAGGCCTCCTCCCAATGTGATTGTCACTTATCCTGCGTTCCTTTTTTTTTTTTTTTTTTGCTCTACCAAAAAATACCAGATGTTCATCTGGCAACCCTGCTGGAAGGTAGTAGTACTAGTGAAAAAGGACCAGGTAATGTCATAGCTAGAGTATTGCGTCTAGTTCTGAGCACCACACTTTAGGAAACATCTGGACAAATTTCAAAGAGTCCAGGGAAGAATATGAAAACATGATAAAAGGTTTAGAAAACCTGACCTGTGAGGAAAAGGTTTAAAAAACCAGGTGTTTAATCTTTAAAAAACATGATTGATCAGGACTTATGGACTGGATAACAGTCTTCAAATATGTTGAGGCCTGTCTTAAAGAGAACTGTGATCAATTGTTGTCCAGGCCCTCTGGATTTAAGATGTGAAATAATGGGGTTAATCTGCAGCAAGGGTGTTCTAGGTTAGATATTAAGGAAAGGTTTCTAATTATAAGAGAATTAGGCAACGAAATAGACTTTCAGGGGAAGTTGTGGAATCCCTTAATTGAGGGTTTTTATGAATGGGTTGGACACACTTATCAATGATGGTCAAGATTTACTTGGTCCCAACTCTGCACAGGGCCTGGATGTGGTGACATCGAGGTCCTTTCCAGCCTGCATTTCTATCCGTATGGGGCTATCTGGAGAACAATGTGGAAGAGACTCAGGACATGCCATTGGGGATTGAAAGCAACTAGAAAAAGTTTTAATCCAGTTTGAAGAATGAATGTAGATGTTGATGGTTCTTATTTTGCTCGTACAAATTTACAAATCTCTTCAGAGACAGGATTATCCCTGACACATCAAGGATCCAGACCTGAACTTTAGTGAAGTTTGCAGTGGTTGGTTCCAAACAACTCTCTAGCTCTGATTTAAGTATACAACTTTTCAGTTTGCTCTAACTAAAAATCAGCTCTACTGGGAGGATGAGGACAAACCCTATTTTGAAGACTTAAGTAGACCCTCTGCACAGGAGTGAATTTCATACTCAGTGGAATATTAAATAATTACTAATGCCTCATGGAGAGCCATGCTAGAAAGAGGTCCACTTCTGTAGTTTGTATGTCCCCTATTTCTGATCCTTTGCTCTTGCTAACTAATGACTTCTGTCTGAAAATAGGAGTTTGCTTTCTAAAATGTATCTCGTACCCCTGGTAGCTTATTTCCCTGCTCAAAGTAGAAATCACTGAATTATCAGCACTGATTGCTGTGGAAGCAATTATGTCCCTATAAATACCGAATTATAACTTCAGGTGAGAAATAAGCAGCAGAAGTAGATAAGCATGAAAAAAGATCCTGTTTTAATGCAAATTTATCCAATTATTTAAAAAAGCTAGAAAAAATATAGAAACAATAGGACATAAAAAGAGTTGTTTTTAATAGAATGTTTACTGAAGATTTTCACTACATATAAATAGCTCTTTAAGTGGCAAGTTACTAGTTTTCTGGAGATTATATGCTTTACTATCCATCTGAATTATTGAAATGTCTTCCATCCACCAATTTATTTACCTAAAGTTACACTGTGATAGCAGACTTCACATGTTTACAAAATGAGCTTAGGGCAATTTATTTATAAAAGTGACATTTATACCAGCATTTAGTGGATATCATCCAGCCTGCAAACTCTGTATTTAGTCTTAGTTTTTACATTGATTAAACTTTTAGTTTTTCGACAGCTGTGGAATAAAGCGACCCCAAACCAGGAAAAAAACATAAAATGCGTTGATAAGATAATAAATGTCTTTGTTATTCTCAGAGATAGCAAGGTGATATGACCAAGGTATTGAGGGGAGCTTGGGAAATGAGGGCTACAAACTCAGTTAATTGACTATGGGTATGTCTACACTGCACAGCTATTTCAAAATATGCTATTCCGGAACAGTTTTTCCAAAATAGCACATCTACACTGCAGGGAAGCCTCAAAATTAGTCCAAGGCAGACTTCCTTAATATAGATGCGCTATTTTGAAATAAGCTATTTCAGAATAACGATTCCAGAATGGCATATTTTGAAATAGCGATGCAATGTAGACATACCCATAGTGAATTAACTGAGTATGTGGACCTCATCTCCAAAGTATTTTGAGGGAAGCCTCAAAATTAGTCCAAGGCAGGCTTCCCTATATAGATGTAGATCTTGATTTAGAGCCCCAGGAGGCACTGGAGAGGAATAATTTAGAATGGCCCTGTTGAGGGGTTATTTTGAAATAGCAGCAGTGGAGCATCCACACATTCCTTATTTCGAAATAGCTATTTCGGAATAGGCATTATTTCTCATTGAATGACATTTACAGATTTCAGAATAAGCTGTTATTTCAAAATTATTTAAAATAACAGAATGGCTACGTCTACACTGGCCCCTTTTCCGGAAGGGGCATGTTAATTTCACCTATCGTAGTAGGGAAATCCGCGGGGGATTTAAATATCCCCCGCGGCATTTAAATAAAAATGTCCGCCGCTTTTTTCCGGCTTTTAAAAAAGCCGGAAAAGAGCGTCTACACTGGCCCCGATCCTCCGGAAAAAGCGCCCTTTTCCAGAGGCTCTTATTCCTACTTCGAAGTAGGAATAAGAGCCTCTGGAAAAGGGCGCTTTTTCCGGAGGATCGGGGCCAGTGTAGACGCTCTTTTCCGGCTTTTTTAAAAGCCGGAAAAAAGCGGCGGACATTTTTATTTAAATGCCGCGGGGGATATTTAAATCCCCCGCGGATTTCCCTACTACGATAGGTGAAATTAACATGCCCCTTCCGGAAAAGGGGCCAGTGTAGACGTAGCCAATGGCTTTGTAGATGCTTGCATTGTTATTTCAAAATAGCGGTAGTTATCTCAAAATAACAGGGCAATGTAGATGCACCTTATGTGACTCTTGGCCACATACTTGTGCCATTTTCTACTCACTTCACACAGCTCTTGGTTTTAGTGTGTGTGTAAATCAAAGTTAATCAAAATGTTCATAAAAAACCTTAATTTTCAATATGAAATATTGAAAAAATGGAAAGTTTTGTCAAGAAGTTTGAGGCTTTTTAGTCAGCATTGGTTTATTATATTTTAAGAGTCCTTTCAATGGCAGCTGTATTAAGATGCCTTAGTGCAAAGGGAAACAATATCTCCCATCTTTGTAAACACATTGGCTACATCTACACTGGCATGAATTTCCAAAAATGCTTTTAACGGAAAAGTTTTCCATTAAAAGCATTTTCGGACGAATGCATCTAGATTGGCAGGATGCTTTTCCGCACAAACACTTTTTGCGGAAAAGCATCCGTGGCCAATCTAGATGCGGTTTACCGCAAAATAGCCCCGATCGCCATTTTCGCGATCAGGGCTTTTTTTCGGAAAACAGAACTATGCTGTCTACACTGGCCCTTTTGCGCAAAAGTCTTTCGGAAAAAGACTTTTGCCCAAACGGAAGCAGCATAGTTTTTCCGGAAAAGCACTGATGATTTTACAGGAGATCATCAGTGCTTTTCCGGAAATTCAAGTGGCTAGTGTAGACAGCTGGCAAGTTTTTCCACAAAATCAGATGACAGTCTAGACACAGCCATTTAGATTTCCTTGAATGAAGGTTTATATGGCCTTCACATTAAGAAAGTGCTCTTATTTTAACACCACATATATATTAATCAGTCTGAGAAAGTATTATGATGTGTATGCCAAGCATAGTATGGCTGACATTTATTATGATATTTTCCTGAATTATTAAGAACAAATGAGGAAATCTACATGCACTCAGGCCAGGTTTACAATTGATATGGCTTGGACAAGTACTATACTGAAGTCAGTTTCAGGACTCCTCACTCATCTCATTCTATCTTTGTGTCAGACACAGAATGGCCAACTGAAGGTGAGGGGCTGAGGCTAACCTCCCTATACCAGCTCCACAGCAGCTAGGAGCCCTGGGCCCCTTTGAATTGCTGGGCCCTGGTGATGTTGCCCCCTTGTCCCTTCTGTTGGCTGGCCTGGTCAGACAACGCAATTTATTGCCGCCTTGGACTCCAAGTAGCTACGTTTAAGCTGCTGATGGAAAAGGCATAGAGCCAGTTTTGTTTCTGCTCTATGTGTTTCTTTCTGATCCACATGCTGTGCAGAGAGGCACTTTACCTGAAATATTGGACAGTCCACATATAGCCTATTTAAATTCTTGAAGGTTGTATTCTATCAGGATGAGGCCAAATTGTGTATATTTAAAAGTAAACTACCTTGGGGATCATTGAGTCTTTATTGATGGGGACAGAGACTAAGACCAGAGGGACCAACAGAATTGCCAGAAACCTAGGCAAGGTGGGGTGGGGTTGAGGCTAGCCTCCCCTTGGTAGCCCTTAAGCACTGTCTGGAGTGGGCTGTCTGGAGGGGTCTGGGGGTGATTTAAAGGGCCCAGAACTCTGGTCATTGCAGGTAAGTAACAGTGGTTGCAGCCAGTAGCTCCGGGCCCTTTTGAATCACCAGGTTCTAGGACAATTGCCAGTTTTGCCCTTCTCTTCTTCCCCCTCTGCCTCGATGGGCCTGGCTACGATAGTTTTGGCCAAGAAACCACTAGAAGATGTTTGTTAAAAACTCAGATTATCAGATGTGACAGAAAGAGAGTCATTGCCAATGGACAGAAACAGCCACAGGTAAAGAGTTCTTCATTTAGCTCCATGTCTGCTTGCTAGAAGAGTTCTAGGCAATGCCCCTATTTTACCCTATTAATCAAGGTGAAATGAAAAGGATTGCATTCATGTGTCAGCAATAATTAAACATCAATCTTGCATTCACTCCAATGTACGATGGAAGGCATACATTTGCTCATTTTGGTAGGCTTCAATATTTGTATTAATCAAAGTCCATATTGCCTAAGTACTTATGTCCAAGCAATGATTCTTTATGTGTTGTGAAGTGCCCTTCTTCCACATTTAGCAAACTATTACAAGAGAAAAAACATGTAACATTAAGAACTGTATGTGTGGTATTATGACAAACGATCTTCATAATAATGAAATTAAATACATCAGTCTCTAGAGGAGATAACTTTATCACTCTATAACAAATCACCATAAACCTGCTGTTATTCCCAATCAGAATAACAGATCTGATTAGGGGGGGAGCGGGATTGCTGCACTAGATTTAAACAAACTGATCTTGACGTGAAAGCAGCTCAGGGATGAATTACATTTTTGCTAAAATTCACTGCAACATTAACTAAACAAAACAGAACTGGTGTAAGGCAACATCACACAAGTGGGCCTAATCACTTTTTAAACAAATTTAAAATTGTAATAACACTTGATGTATTGGATTTAAAAAGAAAAGCATTTGTCATGTTAATTTTAAAATGGAGGCTTCCCTGGCTTCACTGCATTTTCCCAGAGGATAAAGAACCACTCAGGTTCAATGTTGGCGTGACAACCGATATGAGTGGCACTAACATTTCAAGTTCTTATTCATTAACAATAGGATGGGAAATAAGTTACTTCCTAAGAGGAAATAAAAAAAATCAGTCACAACATGAGATCATTTCAGAAGTTTGGATACACTTATGTTTTCATTAAGTTCAGGGATTGTTTTCATGTTCTACTTAACTTTTATATATTATATAAAAAAGTATCTTTTCCCAGAGGCTACACCTGAATGACTGTGAGGGCCTAGAACTAGACTGAACCCATTTACCCTTCAGCTATCCCTGTGTTAAAAGGAAACAAGCCACACGGCTGTTTATTGTTTTACTTCTATCTATTCTCTACAAAGTGTAGTTATAAATGTGTTTATCCACGGCTGCTGTACATTGAATTACCCCTGAGAACGTGTGAGCTAACTATTGATGCTAAACAATGTGTTCCACCTTGCCCTTAGCTGTGATGTTTGGAGTATCTTTCCCAGAGCTGTGTGTGGCTCAAATACTTCTCTCTCTTTTACGATAAGATGATGATCCAATAAACAGAGGTTCTCCATCTTTTTCTGAGGTCCCTCCAACACGTCAATAAAACTCTACACCCCACCTATTCCATAACAACAGTTTTTCTGTATACAAAAGACAGGGTTGGCAATTGCTCAGGGCCCCACACCCAGAGGGCTCCGGGAACTTAAATTGTTCAAGAGCTGACTTCAAGCTACAAGTGGTTGGGTTAAGAGCTCCTGGCTGTAGTCCCACATGCCAGGGCTTTGGCTTTCTTCCAAGTCTCTAGAAAGTCTAATGCCAGCTATACTCAGTGAATCCCCCTGAAATCTACTCTGGACCCTTGATTAAGAATCACTGCAATAAAAGATGTTACTGCACCCACTTTGTCTTGCTATCTATTCTCTGTCTTTTTTTCAATGCTATTTGGGTTTGTTTTTCTCCCTCTTATCCTCTTCCTGTAGCTCTACTGACTTCAACGTTAGCAGCTCATGTGACAACACAGGTTGCTCTGTGAGGTTAAAAAAAGGAAAAAGAAGCCCCTTTTAGGTGTGCATAGTGGATAATGGGTAAGCATCATGTTTTAAGACATATTCATTACTGTTTTGGAGAATTGGAACTCATGCAGAAATAGAAATGAGAAACAATCTTTTTTTTCTACTACAAGAATTGCCAGTTCCAAGATACTTTTGCCAAACACTGAAAGATAAGAAAATAAACTGAAATATTCCAACAATTCCAGGGCCAAACTCATTCCGACATTGCAGTCACCAGCTAAGCAAACACGTGGATTTCAGAATATAATTTAAAGTGTAGTTCTACTGTGAAGAGTAACTCTTAAAGAGAACAATATAGGGTTTCATGTTTATTATCTCAGTAATATCCAGATAAAATTAGGTCAGTTCATAAGTAAAATGATTCAAAGGGGCTGCAAGTTTCACACTATGGCTACATCTAGACTACATGGCTCCGTCGATGGAGCCACGTAAAATAGTTTATTCGGCATAGTCAAAGAAGCGGAGATTTAAATAATCCCTGCTTCATTAAAATAAAAATGGCTGCCGCACTGTGCTGACGATCAGCTGATCCGGCACAGCACAGCAATCTAGATGCAGCACAGTCGACAAGGGAAGCGTTTGTCAACTGCTTTGGTATGCCTTGTGAAACGAGGTTTACCGGAGCGATTGACAAAGGCTTCTCTTGTCAACTGCGCTGTGTCTAGACTGCGCTGTGCCGGATCAGCTGATCGTCGGCACAACACAGCACAGCACAGCAGCCATTTTTATTTTAATGAAGCGGGGATTATTTAAATCTTTGACTATGCTGAATAAACTATTTTATGTGGCTCCGTCAACAGAGCCATGTAGTCTAGATGTAGCCTATAAAGTTAGCAAATTCCTCTGGGATCTGAAGGTCAACCTGTGCTCTCTTCTTCTTGCACACCTTCACCAGGGAAACAATGAGACAACACCATAGTGTGAGTAAATAAGGCAGAAACTTCAATTAAACCAATTACCCACCACCAAACTACCTAGCAGGGCTGTTCCTCTGTAGACTATCTCTGGCACCAATGAGTACTACACATCTGAGGTTGGGAGGGTGGGTAAGAAGTTTGTGTCCCCTCTACACCCACTAACTGCCTTTGAACCTGCCCATGCTATGACATTTATCGTTTACTCACCCAAAACCAGGCCTCCAGCAGTTTGTCAATTCTGTCATAAAGGAAGAATCCCTTCTAAATCCCCAGACCAATGATGAGCCTAGGCCCTGGCACAAAGAAGAACCAAAATACTAGTGTAAGGGTTGGGCTGAAGTAGGGAGTCCCAAAAGGCTATTCGTCGGCGCAGCAAACCATAGAAACTTCTGTCCACTTACCTCTACTCCGGACAAGAGCAATTACCCCAGACCCATTACCATCCTCACCACCCAATGGCAGCACCATTCAATATCCTCTACCTCCTCCCTGCATCGGACAAAAGGGAGAGAAGAGGAGAGAGAACACTCACTCAGCCCCAACACTCACTCACTCTTCATTTCTCTGAAAGCTAAGTGGGAGGTGAATGGGGAAGCATAGGGAGCACTAACTTACATGCTTCTGGTGGAGGTCTCACAGCCACCCTCTCCTGACCCAGGGGTGTCTCCACTGCCTCCAGTCCCATGAAAGCCACAAGTCAACAAGCAAGATGAGCACTTTCTGAAGGCAAAATTTCCATTAAATAACAGTACAAGTTAAAATAGAATACTTGTAAAACTAGTTTCCTATTACTAGTTTGCCAAAAGTCAGACAATTGTGGACATTGCTCTTGGCCTATGTTATGGCATGATCCTTTGAAACATGAATATTAATGACTGAAGTTCAAAAAGCATTTTTTAGCACTATGGGCTGGTACATTCTCATTTTTTCATGTGTTTTTGGTGCCTTGTTGCCTTATCTTTTTTTGCACCAGGTTTCACTTGAAAGTCTACTAGCTGACATTGACTCCTGAATTTTTCTCCTTTTCTAGATTATTTCATAGAACTTCTTTTGCCACCCCCTCTATAATCAAACTCCATAAGTCTTGATGGATTCTCTCTTCAAATTCTCATGTCTTACCAACTAATAATGCTTAAAACAACTTACAGTTGACAGTAAATGAAATAGTAAACTCTGATTGGAATGCTGTTCCTCACTTCTACATATGCAGTTGATTGACACCCGCTTCTGACATTATTGAAGATTTGCTTTTAGTTTTTTTCAGTGTCAATTTTGGCTATTACTCTAGCAATCTTACTGCTCTTAATTATTACATCCAAGTGTAGGTCTCCCTTCAGGACCCTTAATTAAAATACAGTCCAATCTTGCTGCCTCATTTCAGAAAACCAGGCATGGAATAAGTAGTTTCCTGGACATCCACATAACTTGTTATTCAAGGGCAGAACTAACCAAATTTCTAAAGTTCCGATGAGATGATGTGCTTGCACTGAAGTGTCCCTTTACAATTAGTAAGTCACACTTAAGTATATCACTCCTGGAAATTTGGCACATTGAAGGCTGCTAAATAATTCTTCTGACTCTCCAGGGTCATTATCATTTGTCAGGGCATAGCACAAAACTCCTGAGACCTTGTCATGCCTTGATTGAACTGAACCAGCTGCCAGATATTTATTGACAGTGTCCATGACTTAAGCTCTCTTCTCACCAGATCTGACAAGGGCAGAGCAGCTCCTGTGTAATATAATGGAGCTGATCCAAACAGCTACTATACAAGATATCTTTGACATCAATCTTTGTTTCTATACTTATTTCCATATACTTCATTGAAAGGGAAAATAACCAGGGTAGGTCAAACTCCCACTGACAATGTATTCTCTGCCATATGAAGATTTACCACTTTACTTCATATTCTTCAATCGTGTTGTGGTCATGGATTATTATGTATGAATATTCTGTTTTCACTTTTTGGTCATTGTACTGCTTCTTCTCAAAGACCTTTAAAATGCTTTATTTTCCAAGACAGAACTGCTAGCCTTGCACAGAACTTTGCCATTCATCCTTGCTCAGCATTGATAGAGAAACAACAGATTCATACCACTTTTCTTAAACTAAGAAATTTGATGCTGAGAAGCAAATGCTGTAATTAAATCAATCAATTAATATCTAGCAAAGTGTTAATTCTATGTTTTATTTATAATAAAAAATATACTAGACACCTCTTCCAAATATTAAAGCCCCTTCAAGGCTGCACTTCTTGAATTTTAGCATGGTCTATGTAACCCATTTGGTTATTCCATCTACTTGTTTATGAGGTCAAAAGGATTTGGATGTTCAAATAATAGCCAAGAGATAACATGGAAAGGCCTAGGCAGTCATTTTTCTATGAAGACAGAAGGCAAATGGATATGCTAAAGCTCCAGCAAGAGCCACAGAGATAAGCTCGCCTGGATGCACTTTCATTGACTTCATCATTCTCTCCCACCAGCAAACTTGGCTTTCGCTTTATAAATGGCAGCCACAGTGGGAGATGCCAAGAGAATAATATTGATTTTTTTCTTCTTTTCTGACATTTAAGGCACACTGGGTTTTGTTAATAGAAGAACAGCAACAACAAAAACAACAACAAGAAAAACCTAAATGATTAGTGACTCCAATACAAACAGTACTGCATTTTTGTAGATAACAAATAGATTAATTCAAATCCAACTCCTTATGGAAAGTGTGAATAGTTTTACCCATGGTAGTACATTTTTTTTGGAATTACCTGAGACTGTATAGATTGCTTATTAAGTGCCTCATTCAAAAAGGGGTAGAGCGCCTTTAATTATATATGAGTTGTGGGCCTTTTAACATACATCAATATAATAGGGAACATTAACCATTAAATGCATGGGGATTTCACCATACAATTTTAGGTACATGAAAATTAAAGCAGCAGATTAATCAATATTGTATTTTTCTCCCACATCTGCTTGAAAAATGGGAAGCATCACCAAAAAAAGGCACCAAAAGTGGCAGCTTTGAGACTGAGATGCAGAACTTGGTGGGAAATACAGCTTCAAATAATCTACATCTTATTACTAGCATATATTTCAACTTAAAAAAAAAACTAGAAAGGGTAAATCAAAAGTTCTTAAAGTGCTTATTACTGAAAGAGAAAAAAGGAATCTTTTGCTACAGCCAGAAGCATATTGTGCACCAGGAAGGAGGAATGAAAACAGCGTGAACAGCAGTGGCAGCAGCTGTACCCAACTGTGTCACCACAATATCTTTTATGTGGTCAATTATAAGCCAGCAAGACAGCCAGAACAACATGTCCATCCTATTAAGCTTATAAAAAGATACTGAGATGGACTGTCTTCTTCACGGAGTTAAAAAGACAGCTGAATGACCAGTGAAGTTAACACAATCACAGAGGGCAGGAATCATACTGGATAAAGGATATCTTGTCCGTTTGCCAAAATGACAGCCCTAAAGGCATACGTCTTTTCTCAACAGCACAGACAACAGAGACATTGGCAGTGCATATGTAACTTCTCCTGGGTGGATTTGAACCTGGGACTTCTGAAGCTTAGTATAGGAGCCTCTACCCTTTGAGCTAAAAGCCAACTGGCTCTTATTCTGTGTTGTAGAAGTCTCTTATTCTTATGTGTTGCTGTGATCTAGATGCCACTGCATGGGACAGTGAATCACATTAGTGGCTATGTCTATACCATACCCATTTTGCACAAGAAATATGCAAACAAGGCTAGACATGGAATATCACCGAGCCTCATTTGCATAATTAATGAACATCCACTTTTTGTGCAAGAGATTTTTGCGCAAAAAGGAGCAGTCTAAACAGCTCCTTTTTGTGCAATACCCCCTCCCCCTTGCACAAGAGCCGGTTTTCTGCATTTTTAGTCAGAGCAGGCTCCATTATTGCTCACTTTGGGCATGTAGTCAGCTAGAGGAACAAGCTTTCCAAATAGAAGTAGCAGGAACCAATGTCTGTACTGCAGCATGGTCACTATTTGTCTCATGCTTTTTTATTTAAAAGGATGCCAGCAACCTTTTTTAAAAAAACAAAAACTCCTTCTCTTTTGGTGAATTGAAAACTATGCACCACTTCTTCCTTGGGTTATGTAAAGTTGGCAGTGTTAGAGGGAAAGGAAGAATGCATGTGCATGTGCATTGTCAATTACAGTTCCAACTTCATTGTTGGATTCTGTGCAGTACTGATCTATCATCTCTTGCCATGTGGAGACAAATATTAAATCACACTGCAGAATAACTACACAGGTATAGTAGAACATACACATTGATGTGAGAAGGCTGCAGGCTGTATTATTGAATCAGCACTACTATTTGTCTCACTGCAGAAAGGAACCATATGTCTCTCTTCCCAAACAGAGGTGAGGCACCATCTATACACCACCTACACAATCAAAATTGTGTTTGTAAGGTTTAGGGAGGAAGCATGTAGCTAAAGTTACTGAATATGCCAGCCTGGACATCAGGAGAAAACAAATGACACATCCTGCAAAGGGTTGATATGAGGGAAAAACTGAAATGAAAACAAATGCGAAGAGTTCCCCAGAAGTCATACACTCAGCAACTCAATATTATTTTTACAAAATCAGCATGATTTTTATTATTGTTGTTGATGTTTATGCTAATTGTTAGTAGTACCCAAAATATGCTTTCAGATACTCAAAATAGGACATTTCCTGCCTACAGATTGCACAGTTTAAGGATGATCAGATAATTACACAGTACTTAGCGGGGAGGAACAACAAATAAGAACATTTTAATATTGGAAAGCAGTCCTTATTTCAGTCTGTGCCATCCTTCCATTGTTTGTTTACTCTGGAAGGGAAGTGTCAGCTAATGCCTTTCTGCTGCTTTTTAACACTTATTGTTTCAAGCATAATTACATAGATCAAGAAGAAGAAATACAAGTTGGCTAAAGATATTTCCAACATCTCCAAGGAGTATCATTCACATGGAGAAAACAGTTATTTTAATAGGACCTGTCAGTCAAAGATAACCTAGATGTTCATTTTAAGTCAAAGTCCCTTTGGGAGGAGCATGATGGTGAGTTGGGACTCTTTGCCACTGTATTACTTTAGTGCTACTCTGCTACTATCCATCGTCAAAACAGCTTAACTGATCACTTAATAGGATATGTTCTCTCAATTTCTATAAAGGTTTAATGGAATACATACTCTACTAAGAACTGCAGACTTTTAACCTCAAAGCTTCTTCTCCTCCTCTGGAGCTGCACACTAATTTCAGTGGGAGAGTCATACATGAACAGAAGTGGAAAATAAATCAAGTCATGTGTCCCAAATTCATTGTGTAACAGAAACAACATTAATCAAAACAAACGTCACACTTTATATAACTGTGTGTGTGTTCCATTTACAAATACTTTATAAATGGTTAATAAATGATAAATGGGAGCCATAAGCATGTTACTGACATGATTTATGTGCGCTATGGGCAGCTCTAAGTACATAAGTAGGTGTTATGAATGATTATACAACATAGCTACAGGCAACATATTGACCTTTTAGTCTCAATAATTGATTAACCACTTAATAACATGTATGAAACAATTATTAAGCATTCATATAGAAATAGAACCTTATATAAAGTGTGACCAAATTGTGTGGGTTACTTGACTGTGTTATTTATTAGCATCAGTAGCGTACACATTTTATTCAGGATAGCTTTCAAATTTCACAATGAATACAAAATCCTTCTGCCATACTAGACTTTTTAGCATATATATATATGCAGAAATACTGTGTAATTTTATAAAACATTATTATACCCACAAGTTTAGAACATACTATTTTACACTTACAAGCCCTGGCCTGATGATAGCAATTAAACATCTAGCTAAATCACATATCAGTAGTTAAGAGTGTCCAGCCACTTTCATTTTACCTACAATTGTTAATTAGTTGTCAGCACCAAACACTGTGTAAAAAGTCAGAAGTTGATTTGAAATTTGGATGAAATTCAGGTCCTTATTACTTCTGCTCTCTGTGGAACAGTTTTCTTGAATGCTCACCTTCTGATCTGATTTCTGCTTTCTTTGAAGCATCTAATCATGTGACTTTAGCACACAACTCTGGGTTACTTTGCTTTACTAATGTAAATCCATTCAGGCAATGGAATTAGCCTCTGAAGTTAGAAGACTTCCTTTTTTGATTCATGCTAGTAGAAATGAAATAATCTAGCCTTGTGGAATTCTCTGCCATTTGAAATCATACTTCAGGTTGTTTTATTTCTTCTATAGTTTAATATTAACAAATATTTTACAGCATTTTTTTATATTTGCATTTTTATTATCTTCTTGTACTAGCAGAGTGAGCCTAATAAGTCTTTATCTCTTACAGTAAAACTCCTGCGGATCCAGAAATATAATTTATGCTATCATGTGGAACCTGGAGGTGCTGGACAATTGGAGCTGCTCTGCCCCTGGCTTCCCTGATTCAGCTGCTGCTGAAACTGACCAGTGGCTGACTCTGGGAAGCCCGAGGCAGAGCAGCTGGGGTGCTCTGCCCCAGGCTTCCCGGAGTCAGCCACTGGTCAGTTACAGCAGCGGCTGAATTGGGGAAGCCTGGGGCAGATACAGCAGGATGCTGCCGGGTTGATCCCACAGTGCCGAGGGGAGCATTCCCCCCCACTCCACCCCAGATCCCTCATAACCCCCCCCCCTTCCAATAGTCCAGCATATTTGATAATCCGGAACCCCCTTGGTCTTAAAGGTGCCGTATTATCAGAAGTTTACTGTATTTATATTATTCCATATTAGTATTTTGTGTTGAGTTGGACTGTGTTCATTTCCTATATTATGAAAGCACCTTAATAAGGCATTAGTAGGATGTACCCTATGAAGAACTGTTAACTTGAACAACACACTAAATGACTTAGATAAAGAACCAAGTCTAAACTTAATTAAACTTTTGATGAGGTTAGACGCTTTCAGTTAATTTTGCTTGTTTGTTTTCTGACATTTTTGTTAATATTTGGCACTTCTTGGCTCCTTTTGGTGAATAGAAAGAACTGAAATTCACAATAAATGTATTTCCCGACGTACTGAAAAGGGGAAATATTTGGAAGTGGTAGCAGAAAACATATTTCCAAGATTTTTCTTATCTTATTTCTACTCTCAAAGGCTCTGACTCAAGAAGGCACAAGTTAAATGTGTGTTTAACTTCATCACTATTTAGGACAGCACAGATGCACATGCTAAATTTTAAACACATGTTTACGGAACATTGATTTCAAGGGATTTAAGCCCAGCTTAAAGTGCTTTCCTGAACAAGAACTCTTTTTCCAACCAGAAGCAATGAATATGCACATAAGAATGGGCAAACTGGGTCAGAACTAACCCCAACTAGCCCAGTATACTGTCTTCTGGCAGTGGTCAATGCCAGCTGCCCCAGAGGGAATAACCAGAACAGGCAGTCATCGAGTGATCTATCCCATGGCACCCATCCCCAGCTTCTGACAACTTAAGTTTATCAGAATTCAATCCCTTTAAGTCTACCTGTCACTGCATTAAATTTAAAATGTAACCTGTAAAAAAGCAAAACCAGGACATGATCTGAATATATGACGTTTCTTGCATATGCCTTCATGAAGTTTTTAATCAAGAGTCTGCTGACAGAATAAGACCTTCGCCTCTATGCTTCATCATTAAGGAAGATAGAGCATTGGCTGTCTTGCCTTACCCTATACTTTCAACATATCTTAGGGTATGTCTACACTACCACCCTAGTTCGAACTAGGGTGGTAATGTAGGCAACCGGAGTTTCAAATGAAGCCCGGAATTTGAATTTCCTGGGCTTCATTTGCATATTGCCGGGCACCGCTAGTGCGGAATCCGTGCCACGTGTAGCCACGAGGAGTAACGGTAGTTCAGACTAGGAAGCTACACGCGGCACGGAATCCGCACTAGCGGACATTTAAAAATGGCGGTGCCCGGCAATATGCAAATGAAGCCCGGGAAATTCAAATCCCGGGCTACATTTGCAACTCCGGTTGCCTACATTACCACCCTAGTTCGAACTAGGGTGGCAGTGTAGACATACCCTTAGGGATTTGTACTGCTACCCATTACTGAGTACCTTCCCATTAATCAGACTGGAATATTAGACCATCTATTCCTTTTACAACTGCGATATGTAGGAAGTAGTTATTTCAAGTTTTTTTGAGGGTACAAATGTTACTAGCAGCAGTTTGCCCTCCAGGTATGGTGTGAATTGCTCCCATCTCCCATCTCTTCACAACCCCCTACACAAATTAAATGACCTATGTCAAGACTTGAGCACCATGAAATGAGCCGAAGCACTAGCCAAGGCTAGCCTCTAGGCTGATTAGCGAACTCAGCCAGGTTGCTGTACAATCTTGTGATTGGCTAGCCTGCCTGATTGGCTGAAGGGGGCCAGCAACAGGAGCTGTTTGGTTCCCCTTTCGTAATTGTTCACTGTTTGCAGCTGCAGACAGAAACATAGAGCAGCTGATCAATCACTCTTGCCCCTGCTTACACCTTTCCAGTTCCTGCCATGCTCCTGTCTCACTCCTGGTCTTTTCCAGTCCTGGATCTGCCTTGTTTATGTCTTACTTCAGCCCTGCTTTTGTTCTATCCCTGCCTTGTTCCTATCATGCTCCACTCTTGCACTCCCTACCTGTTTCCTGTTCTTGACTTTGGCTTTAACTTCTAGTTATGATTTCTGTCACTGATGCTGGCCCCAGCCTTTGCTCTGGTTCTGGTTTCTGATTGTGTAGCCAATCCCTGGCTGTAGTTTCTGACTTTGGCTCTGTCTTTTTGCCCCCAACTCTGGTTGTTGGCTCCCACAGCCCAGTTTTAACCATTAAGATGAAATGTCAACACCATAGGTAGGCAAGACAGGGGTGAATGTTTGAGATTCATAAAAATCAGTGTGTGTCATGGCTATAATCCAAAGATGCTTCCAGTCAATAGGAATCCTAAGTGCTAGTTTGGAATTGAAAGGTGAAAATAGGGAATGTGAAAATGTGGGGATTTTTTAAAGTGGCCTTACTTGGCATTTCCACATACAAAAATACTGACAATAATTAAAATAAACCTTTTAACTAGGTTAACAGTTAATCAACTTATTTTGGTTCACCTTTAAAAAATTTTATCGATTCTGAAATAAAGTAGTGCTATGCTATTAGTTAAAATAATAGATGGAATGCTAGGATGAATTTCTGCAGTCACAGAACTATTTAGCCAAAACCAAAATCCTATTGGCACTAAAAATATATACCAGCTTAAAGTTTAACCTCTGGAATAAATTGTATAAAGAGATTTTGGAATCTCTATAATTGGAGACTTTTAAGAGTCACTTACATAAACACCTGTCAGAGACAGTCTAGATGCTGCTTGGTCCTGCCATAAGTGCACGTGACTGGACTTGATAACCTCACAAGGTTCCTTCCAGTCCTATGAGTTATACAAATGGAAACCTAAAAGACTAGTTAGTAAGATGTCTGTGATTTTGGGATAGACTATAAATACAAAGTACCTTTACAGAACAATAGCAGAGTCCTTACGGCTTTATTATAATACCTATTAACTGGAAAAAATAACAAACATATTGAAATCTACTATAAAACTTCATGTCCTGGATACTCCACAACATTTGTTGGTGTCAAGCTACATTATGAGGCCCTGATCACATGATGATGACAAAGATTCAATTGTAAATCATAAGCAGGCATACTATATTAAAAAATAATATCCCAGGATGGATCTAGAAACATATGAAAGCAGAACATCCACATTAGACTACATTAAGATATGAAGAGAGTACAAACCTTCTGGGAAAAAATGAATACCTAGAATATCATTTGAAATCTGTGTTACACAAACGTAAGGTGGAATCAGCGTCCCTAAAATGTAATATCAGGTAATTAGTACTTTAAGCTTCAGTAACCATCATGCACATAGGAAGTGAATCAACCATAATAATTAGAATGTGCACGTAGATGAAAATAGACACACATTCATGTACACCCAGTGAAACATCTAAACAAAGTAACCATGTGATATTACTGTTCTTTGTCTCTTCATTGTTTGTTACCCAACTTCTCATACCACACCAAAATAAAGAACACATCCTGAAATGGGTGGATTTCTGTGCTTGAATAGGAGTCACATGTGATCAGATCCTAAATGGCACCACTCACTGTGGCTCATTGTCCCAGTTCTAATCAGCAGAACTACAATTAAGCTCACACCATTGCAAGTGTTCACAGCAATATACATACCACTGCAGAGTACACAGCACTGTAAGTGGCATGAGATTCAGGGGTTGATCCCACTTCCATTCAAGTCAATGGAAAAACTCAAACCAACAGGTCATTTTTTTTCTTTTTTATTCCAGAAAGCCCAGCACATTTTTGGACCCCATAACAACATATATTCCAAAAACAAATCAAAATGTTACTATTAGTTTGATTTTTGACTGGTGCTGTGTGTATAGCTAAGTTATATTCTGTCTAATACATGATACTCAAGAGCATTTTTTCTTTTTCCATAGTTTACTAAAAATAAATTAGTGCAGAGTGTGCTGCAAAAAGCAGCAATGAAAAAGCCTTATCCACAAAAGTTACACTGGAAAAAGACTTCAATTTATGTGAAATATCAGCAGTGTATTATTAAAAGAATCTAAATGAAAAAATACAATATATGGGAAGTTATTCCTCATGATATTCTGTTGTTGCAATACATAGCTTAAAATATATCGCTTGTTTCACATCGAGGTTTAAAAAGCCAATATTCAAGACAAGAAATCTGTCCCTGTTGAAAAGCATTTTTAATAACTATATTGTGGTATTCAGACCTTTAAATCTATTGCATGGATTTTGCATATTTGAAGAGAAAAAAATCTTAGAAACAATGCTTAAACCATTTAATGGCTGTCATTCCTCCAGCTAAACACCCATTCTTGTACTCATCTATTGGACTAATTCTGTGACAAGAAACAAAACTGACTGCTCCCTTCTGAAATACACTGAACCTTTATACTCTTCAGTGCCATAAGTCCCAGATGGAAATTGAAACTAACAATAAGACAGCAGTGAACTGGGTATTTCATTTCCCTTGACACACATCTTTCTCCTTACTGAAGGAGATGGAAGGAAGCAAATGAATCTAGAATTGTCCTTATCAGCTTAAGCTTGCTTCCTCCATGCATCTGATTAAGGAAAACATTTTATTAGTCATAGAATGATAGAAAATTAGAACTGGAAGGAACCTCAAGAGGTCATCAAGTCCAATCCCCATAGCACTCACAGGAGGATTAAGTGCCATCTGGACCATCCCTGGTAGATGTTTATCTAACCTGCTCTTAAATATCTCCAATGATGGAGATTCTGAAACCTCCCTAGACAATTTATTCTAGTGTTTAACCAGCCTGACAGAACGTTTTCCCTAATCTCCAACCTAAACCTCCCTTGCTGCAATTTAAGCCCATTGTTCCTTGTCTTACCAGGTCAAAAATTTCCAGTGTCTCCTACTTATCTCTCTAATGTTAGTTTACAAACATGATCTAAATATTATAAAAACCAAACATTTGAGGAAAAAAATAAGAAAGGACTAAAATCAGCAGTTTGTGTCATTTGCTTGGTACCTAAAGGGACATTTAGGACAGTGTGTATGTTTCAAGGCTGCATTTTCTATATATTATTGTATCTCGTGAATAGCAACCAACAGAGAGACTCATGATGAGCTCAAGATTGGCCACAAGAGCTGCTAGAAGTCAGCAAGAGGATAATGTGGTATAGTGGTTAGAGCCAAACATTTACTCCTGGTTCTTATGCTAATTTGTCGTCTGATCTTTCTAACTGCATCAAGAAAATTTTGATGTTTGATTCTCACTCTGAAAACCAGTTTGAATTTACAAATGCAAATTCAGCTCTGGCTGTTGCTTGTGGTGACTTTTAAGCCCTGGTCTACACTTGGGAGTTATTTCATAGAATCAAAGAGCTGGAAGAGACCTCAGGAGGTCATTGAGTCCAACCCTCTGCCCAAGGCAGGACCAATCTCAACTAAATCAACCCAGCCAGGTCTTTGTCAAGCCGAGACTTAAAAGCCTCTAGTGATGGAGATTCCACCACCTCCTTAGGTAACCCATTCCAGTACTTCTCCACCCTCCTAGTGAAATAGTTTTTCCTAATATCCAACCTAGACCTCCCCCACTGTAACTTGAGACCATTGCTCCTTGTTCTGCCATCCGTCATTACTGAGAACAGCCTTTCTCCGTCTATTTCAGAATAACCTTATTATTATTTTGAAATAATAAGCAGAGTATCCACACTACCTAGCCCATTATTTCAAAGCAATGGGCTGGTTATTTTGAAATCTGTACTACTGTTTTCCTCAGGGAATAATGCTTATTTCAAAATTGCTATTTCGAAATAGTGTTAGTGTGGAGGATCTGGTGCTGCCAGTTCTAAATAGTTGGCCTCCAGAGGCTTCTCACAGCTACACTTATGATGGCCACACCTGCCAGCTCCACTGTTCCCCTTCTTCTGTGGTGCCTCAAGCAGCAGGCTGCTGGAGAAGGGCTTATGGTATGTGGCCAGCTTGGCAAGCCATATGCTCCCCTAGAATGTCTGTACCTCTGCAGGAAAGTGTCTGCTGTCTAGGGAACAGACGGCCCTACTTGAAGCACATCACCATTGACTGAACCAAGACCTTTGGTGTCAGCTCAGAGATGAGGCCATGCTTCATACATAGTGTGCCCTGGGATGACTGCCCTTGTAACTTTTCTTCGCAGCTGGGCTAGCTGCAAACTTGGTGTGTCCCCCCCACCTCCCATGCCATCTTCCTAACTCTGCAGGATCCACCAGAGCAGATGCCCTGCCTCCAGCCCCTTATCTGGGGGTTCAATTCAGAGCAATAGAAGGCCACTTGGGAATAGATGGCACACCAGCATGAGGCCACGTGCTTCTCCCTCACGTTGGCGATGGAACAGGCCACTAGCCACCTCCCCACCCCTCTCACCATGGTTTATCCTTCTACCCCCCTCAGGGGCTGCCGGGGCCCCAGAACACAGGGCAGTGGGGCCTCGAGGGCAGCCAAAGCCTCCCAAACTGATTCATGCAGGCCCCAACCCTGAGCCCTCCACCCCCATTCCAGGTTCTTTTTCTAGTCCCTCCCATTTTATATCCCCCAAAGAGACACACTTGTTTTTTTCCCCCAAACAAAGAAGTTTCGTATTTGCTCTGCAGGGGAGGTGGGAAGATGGGAAGGGAGGGCAGGGGAAGGGAGAGGTGGGGCAGCAAAGGCACACAGTGGGAATGCTGGAGCTCCTTGTAGGGAAACACAGGGGAGAGTCTCTCAGTTGGTCTTAAGTGAAACTCTCCCTCAAGGCCTTTTGTGTGATCACTGCCCCTTGATGTGCTCATTGAATGGCACTTGTATCTGGCTCCTCGTAAGACCTGGCCAGCTGCTCAGGCTCTGCCCCCCACCCTGGCAGGAAAGTCTCCCTCTTGCTCTCACATAGGTTGTGGAGCACACAGCAGGCCGCTACCATGAAGGGGATGTTGTGCACCAGCTCAGCCTGGCATTGAAGTTCTCTTTGGTGGGGTACAGGATTGCATGTGAAGGGCTTCATAAGCTAGGGGAGCAAGGGGTAAGCTACACTGCCCGGAATGTAGATGGGCATGTCCACATCCCCAACCTTGATGGTGCATTTAGGAAAAAAGTGACTGTGTGCATCTCCTGGAACAGGCACGAGTTCTGGAAGATGCAGGTGTCATGCGACTTTCCTGACTACACAACAGCATCCCTTGTGGTTCATGAAGGCCTGCAGCACTATCAAGAAATACCCTTTTCTGTTTATGAAGTCTGAGACACAGTGGTTGCGGGCCAGGATGATCAGCAGCATAAAGATCTAACACCCAGGCACTCAAAGCCAAATTTTCAAATGTAACTCAACTAACAACAGTAAATTTAAATCACTTTCAAAAGAAAAGGAAAGAAAGCAGCAGCAGCAGCTGGTGACAGGAAGAGGTGTAAAGAACATCAGTGGTGATTTCCTCTCCCAGTAGTACTTGCCTTTACAAACTCACTAAATTCAGCTACATTACAAATACACATCCAGCTCAAATCAGCTGCCTTTTATTCCCAAAACGGATATATAACCTTGTCAGCTATGAATAAACTAGTGATACATAGCACTGGTTGATAGCATAACATAAAAAAAAAAGCATTTCTTGACATGGACTCAAAGAGAAATTGAAATGTTTTGATTCACAAGTGGATGAGATACTAGAGCTGTGCTCATGTTGCCAATGTGTTGGCAGTGAAGTGCAGAGAGGAAAGAGAACTGGACAGCTGATGTTAGAGTACAGATTCAAATAAAGAGTAGAAATTTTTACAGCTCACAATTTGGGTGGAGGGCTAAGCTACCTTCATTTTTCTGGTATAAATCGGTGGTATATGCCTACCTGGCTGAAATTAGTGTGGTGCCTGCAGATCCAGTCTCCACAAGTGGCCATGAAGAGTTGGGATATTAAAATGGTTAAAGCACATTAGCAGTTAACCATTTAACATAGGGCCTGCTACTGAGCTGTGGCTATGAGATCCCACCACTGGTCCCATCACAGCTCTAAGGTTCGGCCAGGCACTCCACAGCTAGGGCTGCTCCAAGTTCAACTCAGCATGAATGGCTGCTATCAGAGTTCACAAGCTTCATGCTTATCAATATGCTAACTAAACATCCCTAAATTGGAGGAAGGGATCATACCAAGTCTTGATTATGGATAGAATAGAGAAAAGAACCCAAAAGCTAAGGAAGAAGATTGTGATTCCTAGATCAGAAAGGAAAGTACTTCACAATAGCACTACTTCCTCTTTGATTACCAATCTCCCCCTCTCATCTGAGTGTTATTTTTATTTCCTTTTCTTCTTATTATGCTCCACATTAAATAGTACTAAAGTATGGCAAGAAATGCCTACTTTACTCACCTCTGTGCCAGTTATCAAGATACTCCAGTGTCTGCTCATTATCCTGCAGCAAATTATTCTATAATATTTGTTGTGTATTGGCTTGTAGATATAGATCTTGTTGTTATAGTAACTGAGTTAGGTCACTAGGGATCAGCCCAGCCGGTTTGGGCTCATTCTAGTTAGTTCTGTGTTTTGAAATAAAATGGACACTTGCAACTGCTCAAGCTCTCTGGCTACGTCTAGATTGGCATGATTTTCCGGAAATGCTTTTAACGGCAAAGTTTTCCGTTAAAAGCATTTTTGGAACAGAGCGTCTAGATTGGCACGGACGCTTTTCCGCAAAAGCACTTTTTGCGGAAAAGCGTCCGTGCCAATCTAGACGCGCTTTTCCGCAAAAAAGTCCTGATCGCCATTTTCACGATCGGGGCTTTTTTGCGGAAAACAAATCTGAGCTGTCAACACTGTCTACAATCTTACATGAGATCGTCAGTGCTTTTGCGGAAATTCAAGTGGCCAATGTAGACAGCTGGCAAGTTTTTCCAGAAAAGCGGCTGATTTTCCGGAAAAACTGGCCTGTCTAGACACAGCCTCTGTGTTTCCAGTGATTTCTTCCTTAAACTGTGGAACTCCAAATAATATTACAGCATCATCCAGCATGTGTGTCTAAACTAACAGGACTCTGACAGGTTGGATCACATGTTATAACTCATTACCATACTTTTTATAAAACATGAATTCCACATAAATTGTCCATGGGATCAGATTTTAACAGACAAGAATTCATCTGATTATCTTCATCTCTCTTCTAGTTCCTTTGGTACTATCTGCTCTCACAAAGAAAAACTATACAATAATGGCTTTCAACCTGTAGTCTATGGATCCATGGGGCCCACAGACTTTGTCTAAGATTTCCAAAGGGTTCTGCACCTCCATTTGAAACTGTTTAGGGGTCCACAAATGAAAAAGATTGAAAAGCACTGCTCTAGAGACAGTGCCTGCCAAGAAGAGAGCATGTGTTACGTCACTGAACATACTACACTACAATGCTTTCAAAATATGAAAGACATTTAAAGGGTTTTAGAGCTTATGAGTGACCTTCCTTTTCCCTCTCAATTGTGATGATGTCTTGTACTTACAGAAAACAGCCTACATGGATCTAGGTTAAAAGGAACAGCAATTCCGGTATATAAGAATAGTGAATCAATGATGCTGAGATAGACACACTTTTGTGTGATAAAATGCAACAGTAAGAAGTGAATGTTACCTGCAGAAAACATAACAAAATGAAGGAGAAAATAAATAGAGAAACAATGAGAGAAAAATATAATGAGACTGTTTGCTTTGATAATACCTGGAAATAGATCATGTAAACTAGACAAAAAGACACAGGTAGGGAGAAGAATCATGTCTATAATTATTTTAAGAAGGAAAAAAATCATACTGCATGAAACAGGCTCCAAACAGATCAGATATACAAAATTTGGTTATGGGATCAAACCATAATCGCCAGATCTCAATGCCCTACAAACTCTGGAGAACTTTGCACCTGGCTACATGCATTTTAAAAGGCTGCAGGGGAAGGGAGAGGAATTGCAGCTACAAGCAATTGTAAACTTTGCAGAAGTGTGGATCTTAATCTGTTTTTTGCAGACAAGACCCATTCTCAAATCATGTCCAAAACTAAATATTATACTGAAGATACATGATCCAAAATCACTTATAACCCACCTGCTCCTATTACCTTCCTTAGAAACCTCCATGTAAGGGGACAAACCTTCCTGTAGTAACCAACTGCAAAATTAATTTACTTAAGTATTTAAGTAGATTTTAATTTCAGCAATAGACTCTCTCTTAAAATCCTTGTTTGCACCCATTATAGTCCATGCTTATTGTACTGTTTCCATCACTTAAGAACATAAAGCGCATCAAACAGAGTAAGCAGAACAAAATCTGTCCTGCTAGTGATTAATTATTTTCTAAAACCTCCCATTGATTTTACTATGAGTTCCAGAGCGGGAACAGGGTCTTGGTCCTGAATCAGCAAAAGATTTTCCTTTGATACCTTCAACAAAGCTCATTAAGCACTGAATACATACAGGCAGAAGTCCAAATTCTGAAGGTGTAATAAATCACCTATACGTGGATCACTCAAACTGATGATGTTCAATATATCGACAATACAAACATATCATACTTAGCTATTGGGTGGAGCAAACAGTATGAGATGCAGGGGTATCCATGCGGGAGAGTTTCTTATGGTTCTGAACCTCTGTATAAAGCCAGGCACAATTGAAATCCCTTTGTTTGCCTGAGAACAGAGTTTATTACCCTTCCCAAAGACTCAGGGTATGTCTACACTACCCTCCTAATTCGAAATAGGAGGGTAATGTAGTCATACCGAAATTGCAAATGAAGCCCGGGATTTGAATTTCCCAGGCTTCATTTGCATAAAGCCGGCCGGCGCCATTTTTAAATGCCGGCAGTTGGAACCCCGTGCCGCGCGGCTACACGCGGCACGGAGTAGCTAGTTCGGATTAGGCTTCCTAATCCAAACTAGCTGTACTCCTCATTCCACGAGGAGTACAGCTAGTTTGGATTAGGAAGCCTAATCCGAACTAGCTACTCCGTGCCGCGTGTAGCCGCGCGGCACGGGGTTCCAACTGCCGGCATTTAAAAATGGCGCCGGCCGGCTTTATGCAAATGAAGCCCGGGAAATTCAAATCCCGGGCTTCATTTGCAATTGCGGTATGACTACATTACCCTCCTATTTCGAATTAGGAGGGTAGTGTAGACATACCCTCAGAGAGTAGACAGGTTCCTATCCGTGTTTCATTTTGTTCCAGTTAGCAGAGCTGTCAAATTTGCAGGTTCAGAGGCTGTGCTTGTGCTTCTGAACACCTCGGAACTCCAGGAAGGATCTCACTGGGTGAGATGACCCTGCATGGTCCAGAAAAGAGGACAATTGCAACCTTAAAATATAGTCATAATCCATCATAACAATGGTGGACTTCTCAAATGCCACATGCTATGGTCACCACCTCTGCCAACACAATGGGGATTTAGTTCTGGATGGTTTCTAGATGAAAGTGTGTATTTCTAAAACTTGAGCTAAAAGGCAAAATTTTGTTTTTAAGCAAGACTGTAATAGACTCATATTCTGTGTAGACTGGGCATAGAGAGGGACTTTAACATTGGGTTCAACGTGCACACAGAAAGCACAAGAGAACTACAAAGTAATCATCACGTCTATATAGCCAATCCTGTCCTTCTGATCGAATGTAGGCTTTGATTTATTTTAATTCAATGACTGAAGTTGTGCCCACTCTAATGAGAAAACTTCAGTTCGTGAGAAACTTTCAGTAAGTGATACCTTGTGATACAGGTACAATTGAAAAAAATACTACATGAAAACACAAAATCCATACAAGTAGAAAAAATTTTATCACTTATATACTGTCCTCATGTTTACATTCTCCATTCAATCTCATAATATGGCTTTCTATTATTTTAAAATTTTATGTTCCTGAATAGATATCACAAAATAATTGCATTTGTCTCCAGGTGGTATTTTTATTTTGTAATTTCTATCTTTACTTAGCCAGCCCAGATGAGAAAATAAATCCATTCTTGAGAAAATTACAAAGAAAAAAAGTGGTTCATTGAATTACCCAAATTTTACTTTGTGCTAAGTGTTGAAAACAACATTTATCATGTAGAAGGATGAAAATACTGCATGGAAGACAATGTAGTAAAAACATCTGAACAATTCAAACCAGAACTCTTCCCTCAGATACTTATTCATTTAGAAATTGTTGTGTTAAGAACAGAGTACAATTGATAGTTTTCACGGGATCTGATTCTCCATAATTAGCTTTAGCCTTACTATATGCACATTAAACTTAAAAAAACACAAATAGTCTGGTAGCACTTTAAAGACTAAGAAAATATGTAGATAATATCATATTTTGTTAGTCTGTAAAGTGCTACCAGACTATTTGTTGATTTTTAAGTTTATCCTGTACAGACTCACTCAGGGTATGTCTACACTACCCCCCTAGTTCGAACTAGGGGGGTAATGTATGCATACCGAACTTGCTAATGAAGCCCGGGATTTGAATTTCCCGGGCTTCATTAGCATAAAGCCGGCGCCGCCATTTTTAAAAGCCGGCTAGTGCGAACCCCGTGCCGCGCGGCTACATGTGGCACGGATTAGATAGTTCGGATTAGGTTTCCTAATCCGAACTATCTGTACACCTCGTTCCTAATCCGAACTATCTAGTCCATGCCTAATCCGAACTATTTAGTCCGTGCCGCGTGTAGCCGCGCGGCACGGGGTTCTCACTAGCCGGCTTTTAAAAATGGCGGCGCCGGCTTTATGCTAATGAAGCCCGGGAAATTCAAATCCCGGGCTTCATTAGCAAGTTCGGTATGCATACATTACCCCCCTAGTTCGAACTAGGGGGGTAGTGTAGACATACCCTCAGCTACCCCCTGAAGCTATGTACACATTGTGGCACCAAAAAGGGGGGGGGGGGAGGGAGAATGAAAGCAGTCATCTTTTACTAAAATAATCAAAGTTGTCTGGGGATAAATGTTTCTAAGAATGCTTTATTGATTAAATGTTCTGAAAGTCATGTGATTACTACTTATGATACACCAAAAATATCTGCTTTGATTCAGATCCAGTGAAGTCATTGGAGTAGATTAATGAGAGAACTGGGAAGACCCAAATACAGATGCAGAATCAGATTCATCATCTGGTTAGCCCACTTTTACACCTATGTATGTTTCTGTCTTGAGCACATCGTTTGTAAAAACAGAAAGATCAGACAAGAATGCCTGTGACTCATAAGAAGGTGATACATAAATAAAATAGTTATTTTATTCACAAAATTGAGTTAGTTCTGGCACCACAAGGGGTGGCTTTTGTAGGTCTCGCAAGAAAGTGGATTTGCAGTAGGGACTTGAATAAAGGAAGACTGAAATTGTTCTATAATACCTGTAAGAACATAAAAGTATGAGGATTGAGAAATAAGCTGATGAGCCTGGAGTCTTTGACATAGAAAAAAGGAAAATAGGTAGGATGTTTTAAGGAGGAAGAACAGATAGGAAGGCATCTTTGTGCAGATCCTTGGGGCAAAGAACATAATCTTCACTTTAATATGGAAAATGAAGGGGAACCATTGCAGAGATTTGGGTATGGGAATGATATAGTACAAGTGACATAAAAATGACATAAAAAATAAATTCTCGTTCAATTAGCTATTTAGATCAAAGACAAAGAAGGTCAGAACTCAGGGGATTAAGAAAAAAATTATTACTTTTTTATCACAAAGGCTAATCCCTTCAAGACAAATATATAGGAGGTTTTTTCCCATATGTTTTTAGAATAGGACAAAATATAAACTACAGGGAAGATTACAGAAAATAATGATATCTGGGATTGTCAGAGGAAAGATGCTTTTTTAGCACTTCCTCTGTTCTGAATGAGTAAGAGCTCAGCATTTCTAGGGCCACCATAAAGATAACAGACATGTTGGAAGGTATTTGCCAACTCTCCAGGGCTTGGTCTGTTACTTGATTTCTCTAGCAGCCTAGCAATTGCCCACACTGCGTCACGAGTATACATTATAAAGGCCCATAATTTAACACATTTACCAGTTTAATTCAGAATGACAACACATTTCCGTTCACACATTTGCATCCTTTACTGGAAAGCTTGAAAGAAAATCAATTGAAAATATAGGTTGTGTTTATGTTGGTTCCTCCAATCAGTTTATGAGGCTTTTTTTCAACCAGAGCATAACTTGTTGACATATTCCAGGAAATCGCCTGCCACAACATTTACTGTGTAGTTCTACAGGCTGTAGCTATGTGTTTAGGTGCCGTGTTCCTCCACAGTGCAATAAAGCATGAAGAGGAGATTAAAAAAAAAACTCTCTAGTTTTATTGAGTAACTTCTAATTTTGAATTGGAGGGCAGGACTTACCTTTCTTATTTCTTCTCCCAAACTTTGAAAGAGCTGCTGAGGTCATAGCTAAGTGTGCAAAAGTCTCTTTCATCTCCTTATCATCACAGTGCTAATAGAACTACAGGTTGATCCTCTGTGGTCCGGCACACTCGGAACCTGAACTGTGCTGAACCAGAGAATTTGCTGAACCACAGGCGGTCAATATTATCTAGTAGCATTTCCAACTCTTCTACTGCTTACTGGGCTCTTAGAAGACATTTAGGGGTAAATTAGAGCTAAACAACAGCACAGAACAGATCACAAAACTCCAAAGTTTGGGAGTTCAAGCTAGATGAATTGGGACTGGAAAAAGGTGTATTGTTAAAAGTATTCGAGTAATTAACCATTCCAAAAATTTTACCAACAACCATTCTCCATCTGACTGACAATTTTTAAACCAAGACTAGATGTTCTAAAAAATATGCTCTAGGAATTATTTTGGGCAAATTCTCTAACCTATGTTATCCAAGAGGTCAGACTGGATTATCACAATCGTCCACTGTGGCCATAGAATCTATAGCCACATTCCCCAACAACTACAATAAAATAATAAAAACAGTAAGTCACTCTAGTCATGGTTTAGTGAGATGATTAATTCCATGAAATTCAAAGTATCTAACGGAGATAAAGCAAGCAGGATTTGAACCTCCACATACCAGTCCTTTCTAAAACATTTTATGATGCACTGACCATTATTGCATTCCATGCAGATTATGCTTAAAAAATCCCGATGAAAGTTGAAATTTAGCAGTCCTGACTCAGGCAAAACTCCCAATAAAGTGAGTGACTTTTGGCAGAGTGAGAAGGACTGGTCCATTATACTTGCAGACAACTGTCCAAATTTTATGAGTCTGGATAAGATGTTATTACTAATTAGCTTGCAAATATAGCATTGCATTACACGCACAACTTGTGAGATTCTTTGTGTTGTTTTTCTTTAAAAAAAAATGTGTCTTAAAACAGATTTTAAATAAACAACCTGCTGAAACATAGTAGCTTTTGGTTGTTGCAATTTGGTGAGGAGCAAAAAAAAAGAAAAAAAAAAAATTGCCTAGCCCTACTCATTGCAATGTTAGAAAATGAAGCACAGGAGGCAATGAAAAACGACCAGTCATTTCTTTTCTCCCAGCTGATACGTATCTTATTTATTCTTCCTTGTAATGTATGAATGCTGCGCCATGCCCTATTTTGTCTTCTACCTCAATTAAAATGTAAATTTCTGCGGCCTGTCTCTAATTCCAAACAGCTCTAGGCAGGGGAATTTAAACTGCTCTTAATAAAACCAACTACAGATGTTGCAATAAGATTCCTTTCAGACTGTTTGAAATCTATATTTTAAATGGTATTCTGTGTTACACAGTTATGTCATTGCTATGAACTTTACCACAAAAACAGTATCTGAAGTACCTATGCATTGTAAATAAGTACTGGCAGAACACCATAGACACATGCATCTGTTATTTCAAAAATTATTTTAGGCAGTTGTTCCTTTTATTCTTATAAAAGTCATAATGAAATAAATACACTTAGGGTTGTCTGCCTGAGCTTTGCATTTTCAAAGTTCTCAGACTGGTTCACAAACCAAGATTTATAACTAATCATTACCAAAATCAACAGTAGTTAACAATTGTTCATTGGCAGGAAAATGAACTCGGTAATTTTATAGTTTCCTTTCCCTTCTCTGAATTCTATGATGCTGAGCTAATAACTTAGAAGGTAAATGTCACTCTCACCTTTATAAGGATGTTATGTGAAGCAGTCATGCTGGGTACATTTCTTATAATAGAAACTGAAAAGAAATCTAGTCAGCTATCACCAGAAAAGGCTGAAATCCAGAGTGAGGATTCAGAATTAACTCCTGTCCTACACTTTGCTGGGGGGTAATGGCCATGGAGAAGATACAGTAGTCTCCAAAATTCCTGTGTACCAAAGAACAGGGCACTCTGTAGTAATAGTCTCAAGGTGAGGATTAGAAACTACCCATACACAGGATGGAGAACCGACCACAACATTCCACTACAACCAAAAACATTCTGGCTCTGAACTAATTTCCACACAAATGTACACATAAAATTAACCCATGCACAGTGTTGTACATTTCAATGCTCTGTATAACTCATGATAGTTGTAGTGAGCATGGATAACCAACACTGATAATCCATGTCGCCCCAAGACTTTGGATAGGTGGTATCCCCACAGTCCCTGAACAGCTGCATAAAAACCAAAATGAGCATTTTGATGAAACTATTAATGCTCATCCTGAAATGTACATCTCTCACTTCCTCTTTCATCCTTAAACACCCCCCCCCACACACAAAAAAGTTCATATCAGCTCAGATATAAAAATGGGTGTACTTTTACAGTCCCTTAACAGAATCTTTGCGTGTCCAGCATATTGCAACCATTCATCATTGTCAACCTGCCCACATTTTCCTAATTTATAGACTGTCTGCAAAACATTCAATATATTTGATCACGATAATGTTTCTTTATATATTTATCTCATTTCCATTCCATTAACAATTTGAATGTTTTAGCAAATTTCAGACCACTGAATTCTACTATGGACTGGTTTGAGCTTGAGAAGTCTTAGGAAGATCTTTGTATAATGCCACCTTCTTGCAGCATCAACAGATTTTTGGAAGTTTTAAGAAAATAGGAAATGTCTATGTTGCAAATATGTATTTATTTCTGCACTGATTTTGCTTTCACACACTGTTCTGACAATAACTGAGCATGGAGTCAAGAAAACCAAACAACCAGTTTTGTAAGGCATGGACTTTTCCCAATAAAGAAATTCAGACCATTTTAATTTAGGTGCCTTTTGCAAAAATTTAGACAAACAAGTTTAATTACTAAACTCCATACCCTCAGTGTCACCCTCACAGTCCACTCAAACCATTTTCTTACAATTTATTAATGAATCATCCAGACCACAATGGGAATCAACAGAAGAGGCTGGATTAGATGCCAGTAGTTCCCAGTTTCTACTCCCAATCTTAACCTGCTAGGCCAAAATAGTTTGCAAATGCCCAGTATTTACAGTATAAGAGATAATGGGCTTGTTGCCAATTATAAAAATATCCATTTCAAAACATGGTAACAAAGCCATTGCTGATCTTCCAACCACAGACATTATGGCAACCATAGTGGAGATGTTGGTGCCAGTTGGAAATGGAGTGCACAAGAGCAGTCTGTTGGATGTTCACTAGAGTCTATTAAGTGCACTGGGCTCTTCACAGAATTTTCAGGGCTAAAGAAGGAAATTACACTAAGTAGCTGTAAAAGGAAAGAAGAAAAGTCAATGTGAAAGAGCATGTATAGACAAAGAACATTATCCTGCCCTATTGAGTTTGTCATTGAATTCAGCGTGGGGATGACTGGATTCAAACTAAGTAAACTGAAGAACATATGAAGCAATCATTTAAGGAAAGGCAGAGTAAGGAGCTTTATCGATACAAAAAGAAACACACACACTTTGAAGAGGATCCATGCAATGTAGCTGGAGAAGGAGCCCATCAACCCATTACTATTTCCTGTGAAATCATACAAGTAGAAAAGTGTCCTAATGCTTCATTTGAGTGGACAAATTGGGAAGTAATGGTTGGATTTTCAGTCTGTTGGATGCAAAACAGCCATCCTTTTTTAAAAAAATCTGAATTTTGAAGAATCTGAATGATATTGATCCCACCTCTTGAGCTGACAAAGCATCTTTCTCGTCCATAGTAAAGCCAAAATATCTGTTTAAATTTATTAAATATACAAACATAAAATTCATTAAATGTTTCAGCCAACAGAATTGTAATAGAGAACCAGAAGCAAGCATTTAGAGACCCTTAAACCCAACCAGTGAACAAAAAGAGAAGATCAACAGGGCACCCAAGGTGACAATGATGTACTTTTTCAGAGGGCTCAATGGACAATGATAAAAAATGAGACCAATATCTGAGGCAGAAACTCCTCACACAAAAATTAATGTATTTAATCACTGCAGAATAGCCTAATGTATTTAATCACTCTCTCCTTTCATGCACAAACACACAGAGTTGTGGACTGTAGCTGAACATACACATTGACACAAAGTCTATACTACAGGTTGAATCTCTAGTCCAGCACCCTTGGTACCTGACTGGTGCCAAACCAGAACATTTGCCAAACCACAGGCAGTCAATATTGTCTAGAAGCATTACCAACACTTCCACTGCTTACTGGGCTCTTAGAGGACATTTAAGGGTAAATTAGAGCTAAATAACAATGCACAACAGAGAGAGCCAGGACTGATGGCTGTAAACAAACATAATGGGACTGCAGAAAACTTGGCCACACCTATGATAAGTGAATATCTGGCTAACTAAAATTGTGCCAGACCACAAATGTTGCCAGACCAGCGACTGCTGGACTAGAGAGGTTCAACGTGTATTTATAGAGACTGTGGAAACGTGCTCTCAAATTACGCTGTAAAAACCAAACTATAAAACTCACACCAATTTAAAACAAATAATTAAAACCATTTATAGCAGTTACCATACAGTGGTCTCTGAGAAACCAAAGTTTACCCTGTAATTGGAAGAAAATAGATCTATTGGTAAAGCAACTGTTGGCCAATAGAATTTTATTTTTACAGATATTAATGAAAGGGGCTTTGTGTGCCATCCCTGGGGAACATGCAATGGACAGATTTGCTGGTAATATTTAATGACAAAAGAAGAGTGATGACATGGAGTTCCAAACAGAGGGACTCCTCTGCTTTTCTGGATACTGAACCGGTCTCAGTCAATTCCACAATTCACAGTCCTGAACCTGTCACTTTTAGTGTAACTACTGTTAAGCTCATAGACCACAAATAATCAATGAACTTCAGTGGGAATAATGTTTCAGTCCTACTGAAGTCAAAGACAAAGACCTAAGCACAAGCTAAATGCTTTGCTGAATCAAGGCAGGATTAATTATCACTATCTTGTGTAACAAAACGTTTATTTAAAACCCTGAAAACTTCAATCCATAAGTATCTCCCTATATTTGCAGTCAATCATCGCAGGTAAACTGAAATAGAACAAAGGGTAGAGGTATGTGTAGCAACAATTTCAGGTTGTTGGGGTTTTTTTTAATATATATACAGCAAGCAACACAGTGAAGTTAATGTTTTGAATGTATTTACTTATTTGTTTCCATTGAGTTAATAAATGTGATATCTGAGAATCTCACATTTAATGAATTAATCTTTAGAACACCCCTGAGATATCAAGAAAATGTTACTCTTTCCAATATATGGGTGAAGAACAGATATCTAAGGCTAGATTCTCAACCGATGTAAAACCAGGGTAGCTTTGCTATATTCATCTTTATTAATTTACAGCAGGTGGTAATTTGGCACAAAGAAATTAAGATTCCTCCCAGAAATCTACAGTGTAGGAGTTTAGAGTCTCAGTTTTGTGCCTGAACTGCAAAATTGTCATTCTTTGAAAGTGTATATCCTTTTACTCCCAAGACCCATGGCAAAGGAGTCATTTGAGCATTTCTAGTTAATATGGAGCTTTTCAATAGTTTCCATAGTATTTATATGCATGCCACCTGATTTCCAATGGGGATTCTGGCTGTGAAATGCTAAATCAGAGAAAACAGAGCCCATAAGCAAGGTGATGTTTTCAGCTCCCATTTCAAAGGGCAAGGATCATCTGTAGTCTTCTGGTACCCTTTTCCAATCATCCTAGAACACACTAGCAGCAGCAAATATGGATGAAAATATTCATCTACATTCTCAGTCAAGGAAAAGGTACACTAGGCATTTGTTTGTGGAGCCGGCATTAATAGATCCTTGTGGTGTTGAATTTCTAGAATTTTGTTTAATCCTTGAATCACACTTTGACATTTTAAATTGATACCTAATATGGTCTTGTCAGTAGCTTATCAGTTTTGAGCAACTGGTTTGGTAGTCAAACCAAAACATCTCCCTTCTTTTTCTCTTATAAATTCTAAAAGTCCTCCTTTTTTTCTTCACTCAAACTCATCTGAAGATGTGGGTTTTGCCCACAAAAGCTCATGATAATATATATATAAGAACATGAGAACGGTCATACTGGGTCAGACCAAAGCTCCATCCAGACCAGGATCTTGTCTTCCAACAGTGGCCAATGCCAGATGCCCCAGAAGGAGTGAACAGAACAGGTAATTATCACATGATCCTGTCATCCATTTCCACACAAACAGAGGCTAAGGATACCATTCCTATGCATCCTGGCCACTAGCCATTGATGGACCTAACCTCCATTAATTTATCTAGCTCTTTTTAAAACCCTGTTAAAGTCTTAGCCTTCACCACATCCTCTGGCAAGGAGTTCCACGGGTTGACTGTCTTCTGCATGAAGAAAAAACTTCCTTTTACCTATTTATCATGAGCCCTAGTTCTTCTATTATGGGAACAAGAAAACAACTTTTCCTTATTCACTGTTTGCACACTAGTCAATTTTATAGACCTCTATGGTATCCTTCCTTACTCTCCTTTTTTCTAAGCTGAAAAGTCCAAATCTTTTTAATCTCTCCTCATATGGGACCCGTTCCAAATCCCTAATAATTTTTGTTGCCCTTTTTGGAACCTTTTCCAATGCCAATATATATTTGTGAGATAAGGCGAACACATCTGTACACAGTATTCAAGATGTGGGCATATCATGGTTTTATATAGAGGCAATAAGATATTCTTGGTGTTATTCTCTATCCCTTTCTAAATGATTCCTAACATTCTGCTTGCTTTTTTGAATGCTGCTGCACACTGAGTGGATGTTTTCAGAGAACTATTCACCATTACTCCAAGATCTTGAGTAGTTGTAGCTAAATTAGTCCCCATCATTTTGTGTATATAGTTGGTATTATTTTTTCCAACATGCATTACTTTATATTTAACATCATCAAATTTTGTCACCTCACTGTTTACCCCTTTCATCAGGTCATTTATAAATAAGTTGAATAGGATTGGTTCCAGGACAGACCCTTGGGGGATACCACTAGTTACCTCTCTCCATTTTGAAAACTGATAATTTATTCCTACCCTTTGTTTCCTCTCTTTTAACCAGTTATCAGTCCATGAAAGAACCTTCCCTCTTATCCCATGACAACTTACTTTACTTAAGAGCCTTTGGTGAGGGACCCTGTGAAAGGCTTTCTGGAAATCTAAGTATGCTATATCCACTGGACCCCCCTTGTCCACGTTTGTTGACCCTATGAAAGAACTCTCTATATTTGCGTTAGTCTCTAAAGTGCCATAGGACTACTCATTTTTAAAGTTACAGACTAACAGGGCTACCCCTCTGAGACTAAGTTTATAAAGACATTTTAAATTTGTTAAGAGGAGAAAACAATCTTTTAACTTTGGGGGGGAGGGTATGTGCATGCTCATTTGCTATCAGCTATTTAGCCTTAAAACCCATATCTTTTCTTATGTCATACCTTAGATTCTTTTAATTTTAAAATTTTGATTCATGTTTACATATTATTTCAGCCAATGAACATAGCCTATGGTGAAATTTCAATATCGTTATTTATTTAAAAACAAATGATCCTCAATAGGTAACAAAATGACAAATATCTTATCCATAAAACAATTTGTTGTTTTAAAGTTCCTCCCCCTGCTTATACTACTGATTTGCAACCAAAAAAAAAATTAAAGCTTTTGTGAAAGCAGAAAAACTCATGCTTTTAGCAGATGGGGAAGACATTACTCATGGGCCTAGTTCATCTTTGATCTGTTTCAATTTGATGTGACGCACAAGATTCTGAATTTAAGTTTCTTCAAGTTACCGATTTTCATTCCTGAAATTCAGTGATTTATTCCCAGTCACTAGTTACATCAATAGACTGGGGACTCAAAATCAATGTTTCTATTGTCTATAACAAATAGAGAAAATTTAACTCACATGACTTCTCAGACAGATTTGTATTAAGTCTGTTCATGCAACCCAGGATGACAACTTTTGTAAAATGTATGAATGAAGACCATATTCCTCAGAACACACAGCAACTTCAAAAAGATGCCTGTGAGCATACTTCATGCTAATTAATAGGCTTACCTCATAAATGAGTTTCCAATATGCCTGCTCAAGAAAAATCTACTGAAATTCTTAGGTCTCTCCTTTTTGTGTTTTTGTTGGAAAACTTCAAGCTTCTCTTCAAAAGTTTTAATGTTACCAAACCTACTGCATCTTTTCGATTGTAAGATGTTAAAGGCTGTTTGGGCTTTTTTTGTTGGTTTATATACTGTTTATATACTATTTACCACAATGGGGATCTGGTCTATGATTGGAGACCTAGGTACTATTACAATAAAATATCTTGAGAGTTTTCCTAAATCCCCATCATTTAATGAGATAACGATTAGTGCAATTTGTGAAAACATGCAGCAGATAAGTCATTACATGTAGTGGTGGTCAACCTGTGTCCCAAGAGGCACATGTGGCCCAACCGGGGTCTATGTGCAGACCGAAAGACATTTTGTTTTTCATTTCTCATGTACAGGGTTGCCACATTCCACTGGTTTATGTTCATGTAATTGAGAGGAGGGAAGGCCGCTCATGAGGCCCACTCCCTATCCTAGATTGCCCATCACTGAATTATACTGTCTGACTCAGAATAATCCTCTTTAGGATAGCTTATTCTCACAGTTTTCCATGACATGACTAAATTCACAGTCTTAGGAACATATTTTCATGAACTCATCCCAACTTCTTGCCACTATCTCCAGTTTAAAAAAAAATGCTGCATGTGTCTAGGGAAATAAGCAAGGAGGGCACAGCCAGGGAAATAACTTGGGATGGGAGAAAATCCTCTTTTTCTGAAGAGGGAAAAACAAACAGGACATGATGCAACAACACTAGCTGGATGAATGGCATGACAATGTCTACTAAGTAGATGTTATCAGTTAAACATTCTGTCTGTGGTTCTGAAGAAGCATATTCTTCCTCACTCCCTGTTTTGTGTATGGAATTAAATTTAAGCTTTTCCCCAATTCTACAAACACCTTCTCAATAGAAGCCCAGTGGTCACTGCCAATCTCACCTGACTATTTACAGGCTGTGGCACTCCTAAATGGCATGCTGAGATGAGGCAGCATTCTGAAAATCAATCATTAACTGCTCTGAGATACCTGTAGACAGGCAATATGTGGGACCCAGTCTCTCTCTGAAGTGTAACAGAGATGTTTCTACTAGGCCTTGCACAATTTAGTGTCTCTTTGTTGGGGAGCTCATGAAAGAAGAAGTCATCTCCGCTCCACAGAGCAGTCTTGATAAACTTAATATGAACATGAGCTTCATCTGTCTCTCAAAAAAAAATCTATTTGTCAACAAAACCCAGAGAGCATTCACATTGCAATGCAACAAAAGTCGCAACATGCACCCAGTTTTGACAACAAAAAACGTCCAGTGATGCAAGGGACTTTAGTCTCTCCCCTCCCTTTACTGTCAAAAATCATGTACTACTGTAGGCTTTTTGTGAAGTTTATTGAACTTTGGCATATTTTCCACAGTGCCCGATTTGCACTCTGGACAGCGCTTTGAACTCCACTGCTCTGCAGCCACAAAAACAGGTAAATAGGTGCATGGCTCCCACCTGCAAATCCCAGGAACTTTTAAATACATTTTCTGGTGTCTGGCTCATTGTGAAGTGGTCCTCTTGGCATCTTCTCAAGGAAACAGATGTGGATATGACTCAAGACACTCTCCTGCTTGGAACACCACAGAGCTTTTGGATCATATCAGGGTGAAGGGTGGAGAATCAGTTTAATCACAGCTGCAAGTGACCTGTAGGAACTGGGACCCATACAATCACATTTCTCAAGCCCTGTGTGAGAAGTGGTATGAGCGAGACACCCTAAAATGCAGAGCCAAGATAAAGGAACTCCGGTGGGTGTACCAGAAGGCAAAGGAGGCAAAGAGATGGTCTGGTGCTGCACCCAAAGAATGCTGTTTTTATAAAGAACTGGATATAATCCTGGGTGGAGACCCCCTTTCTATACCTAAGGAAAATATATATACTTTCCATAGCAAAGAAGAAGAAACAGGAATTACGGTAGCCCAGAGATGGAAGTTATTGATAAAGTGATTCAAGTGGATAAGGAGGTGGGGTTCAATCTGGTTACAATCTGGGTGGCTGGCAGTGAGAAATTGTTCTCAAGTCCTGATGTTTGGGAGGATGCACAGCAAGTAGATGTGGAGAAAGAAGTAAGGGAAGAAATGCAGGGTCATGAAGCAGGGTAAGCTGCTCTAGTGCAGCCAGAGAGATGTGGTGGCAGCCTTGGAGGGTGGTAACTTCTTTAGTGCAGCTGGGGGAAAAGGGGCAGTAAGGTGCTCTAGTACAGATGTTGGAGACAGGGTGGCAGTGGCACGGGATGGTCAATTGCTGTGTATTGCAGCAGGATGGGGGTGGTGGCAGTGGCATGGGAAGTTGCTCTTTCAGCTGGAGGATGGGGATTGGGCGGGTGACTGAAGGTTATGTTTCTATGATCTGGCTAAGCCCTGTCTGGAACTGCATTATGTCTAAACAATACATCCATGTACATAGACAGCAATAGAATATTGTTGAGAGATAGTGTCGAACCTCTGTCTGATGGACTAATCAATTTTCTCATGGAGATTCCATGGCAGGACTGCCATTTTCCCACTGCTATAGTGTAACACTTTCCAAAACCATTCCTCATACTGTGCTGTTGGAAGCAAGGCGGTCCAGAGTTTGGCTGCATAAGGAAGTGGGGTACACTCAGTTCACATACAGAAATAGGGCTTGGATTTTCCTGTTAACCTTCAGCAGATGTGTCAGTCAGAGTAATAACAGCCTGTGGACAAGTTTAGGATTATTACGAATTGTTTCCATGTACAACTGCTGCACAAGCACAAACTGTACTTTCTTGGGGACACATGCCCAATTCTCTTTTGCCCTTCTCCCCCTCCCCCACCCCTCTGCCCACCTTTAAAACTCACCATGATCTGAGTGTCTTGAGAGATCTGTGTTTGCCTCTAGGGCAACAAGAAAAGGGGCCAGTTTTGTTCAGAAACTTGCATGTTAGTGAAGTGTTACAATCTCTCTCAGGAAAAGTAAAGTGACTCTATTGTTAATGGTTCCTTTTCCAAATTAGACCTTGAGAAGACAGGCATGCTCCCACAGAGACAGACTTCATCAAGTAAGAAAAAAATCTGAGAGGACAAGGGAGGATATGGTCAAGAATATATTGTGGCATTCAGCACTTCAAACAGAGAAAAGGGAGCAAGGAGAGCTATGAAGTTGCAAGTCAGACTGAAGGTGACACCAGGCACCGTGGGATGCCTCTCCCAAATTTTGATCTTTTTATCAACAGGGGAGCTAAAAAGGGAACGCCTAAATTATGTTCTGAAACAAAATACAGGTCTATGTACCACTTTAAAGACTAACAAGATGGTTTATTAGGTGATGAGCTTTTGTGGGCCAGACCCACTTCCTCAGATCAAATAGTGGAAGAAAATTGTCACAACCCTATGTACCAAAGGATACGGTTAAAAAAATGAACACATATGAAAAGGACAAATCAAATTTCAGAACAGAAAGGGGATTGGGGAGGGAGGTAAATGTCTGTGAGCTAATGATATTAGAGGTGATAATTGGGGAAGCTATCTTTGTAATGGGTAAGGTAATTAGATTCTTTATTCAGACCGTTCTGTTTTTGAAAGAGGATATGCAAATTCTTCCAATCTCACATTTGAAAGCAGAGCTGTCGAAAGTGAAACTAGTCTGGACATGATTTTTTCACGAAAAAAACTTTTTTTAAGGAAGAGTGGGTTTTGTTTTGTTTTTTTTTAAAAAAAAAGGTTTTTCTGGAAAAAAAAACGTTCAAAAGTGAGATCAAAAGAAGATATGCAAATTCCATGGGATCCTTTTTCGAAAATAGAGTGTAGTCTAGACATAGCCAAAGTGGCCATGATATAGAGACAAAGGGTAGCAGAAAAACAGGTTTGGCAAGTTTTCAATTTTGGCGACTTTTTAAATGATGAAATAGCTGGAGTGACTTTGACATTACAGATAGGTGAACATTCACAACTATCAATTTCAACAGGTAAGTTTTCCATAGGTTTCCACTGTAACAGGAACCAGTTGATCTTGCAACCTTTGTTATGGAAGTCAGCTTTCCAGCAATGCATTATTCGTAAGAGAAAACAAATCAACATATAGTCAGGTTTGAGACACCTTGATATCAAACATGAAAGCATCATAGGCAGTTTAATAATATTATGAGGGAGACAGCTGTCTTTTTGGCTGTAACTCTCCTATTTTTTCCTTTTTCTTCTTCTACTTTCTCTCAATTTAGTGTTGTTCTTTTGTTTTAAGAAATGTAAGTCTGAACGGGATCTGAAGAGGTCATCTAGTTCATTCCCTTGCACTGAGGAACAATGAAGTACAGCTACACCATCCCCAGCAAATGTTTGTTTAACTTGTTCATGAAAGCTCATAATGAAGGGGATTCAGCAGTCTCTCTAGGTAACATAAGTAATCAGTTCTACTAGCCAGATACACAGAGAAACAATGGAATTAGAGTTCATCTGCAAATTCAATTCACATGCTAAGGGACTCAACTGTGATGAAGGTTGGTTGGGACACTACCAACTTAACAGCCGATGAAGGTGCAAACAGCTCTTTGTGTAGACTATGTCAGGAAGGACACTATCAATTGACTTTGATTCTTATCTGTTTCATTTTAACTACCCAATCTTAGATACTTACTGATTCCCTCTAGTTCCCTATCTCCCACCCCTCTCCTTTTTTTTCCTCCCTCCTCCCGTTCCCCTCTCCTATTTATTTTGGATCTGCATATCCTAAACTCATAACTCCGGTCATCTGAAGAAGTGGGCTGTGCCAATGAAAGCTCATGATACCATCTATATCTTTTGTTAGTCTATAAAGTGCTACCAGACCATTTGTTGTTGTTTTTTTTCTGTACAGACTCACTCAGCTACCCCCTGAATATTCCACTATCTTAGCTATCTTTCGAGTTAGGAGAATCTTTCTAATGTGAACCCTACAACCTTCTTACTGCAATGTAAATCAGTCAATTCCTATCCTACCCCAGGTGGTTATGAAGAACAACAGTTTATCTTTCTCTTCATAAAAACAAATTCTTACATATTTGAAAACTGTTTTGTCTCCTGTCATCTTTCTTTTCTGAAGACTAATCATGCCCAATTTGTCAACATTCTTTACAGATCATGTTTTCTAAGCTTCTTATTTTTGTTGCTCCACTTTAGATGCTCTATTTGTCCATATCTTTTTACAGAGTAGTTCCCAAAAGTGGACATTGATCTCTAACTAAGGTTCCAGCAAGGCTGAGCAGAACTGACCAAGGACTTTCTATACTGTGTCTTACATCCTATACTCCAGTTAATATACCTTGGAATAATATAAGCCTTTTATGCAACTGCATTACATTATTGATTCATTCGATTAGTAATCCACTGTGACCCCTAGATCATCTTCTGCAGTACCACTTCCTAGGCAGGTATTCCCATTGTGAAATGTGTATTTGATTTTTCTTTCCTAAGTGTAGTTATTTGTACTTTATTTAATTTAATTTTGTTGATTTCAGAACAATTTGCCATGGTCATTTTAAACTCTAATTCTGTTCTTCACAATGCTTGCTTTGGTGTCATCTGAAAAATTTATAATTACTCTCCAAGTCACTAACGAACATATACCTGATCCAGGATAGACCACTGTAGGCCCCCCACTTACTAAGTCCTCGTCTGACAGCAAACCAAAGATAACTACTTCTAAACCATCTGGCTGTGTCTAGACTGCACCCCTTTTGCGGAAAAGGGATGCAGATTAGACACAGCACAATTGCAAATGAAGCGGGGATTTAAATCTTCCCAGCTTCATTTGCATAAACATGGCTGCCGCTTTTTTCCGGCTCGGGGCTTTGCCGGCAAAAAGCACCAGTCTAGAAGGGAGTCTTTCGGATATAAAGCCTTTTCCAAAAGATCCTTTATTCCCCTTAAAATCAGGAATAAGGGATCTTTCAGAAAAGGCTTTATTTTCCGAAAGATCCCCGTCTACACTGGTGCTTTTTGCCAGCAAAGCCCTGAGCTGGAAAAACGCGGCAGCCATGTTTATGCAAATGAAGCGAGGAAGATTTAAATCCCCGCTTCATTTGCAATTGCGCTGTGTCTAATCTGCATCCCTTTTCCGCAAAAGGGGTGCAGTCTAGACACAGCCTCTATGTACCATATCACATTCAAAGCAGCACTGGTTTTCATATTTAGAGTAGTATTTCTCCTTACTTTATAAGGCAATGCAGCTATAAGTATGTGTTCCTATATGTCATAATGTATTTTCAATTACAAAAAAAAAGTGAGTTCTTTCTCTCCCTAAATATAATCTTTAAGGTGCTGATCACTCATGGCATTTTAAATATAATTGGCTTTCCACAAGGCCAGCTAAATCGTTTGGCTGTTTGGGGATACATAGCTGTATCCATGCAACAAGCAGGATAGTACACAGAGATGAAATGAAGTATTGGCCACTACTGTGATTTCTCTGATATGACTGTGGTTGGATTATGTTTAAGGGGTGAGGCTTCTGAATATTGTAGATTGCATGTGTGTGGGGCAGGAAGCGGGGGGAGGAGAGCAATTACAGGGTTCCCAGAACTTTTGTGTGAGTGTGTGTCTTTTATCATTTTATGAATCCAAATAAATAAAATGTAGTGCCAGTTACTAGGCCAGCTGGAAGCTCAAACTGTGTGTGCAGTTGTGCACCTAATTTGTGCACACAATTAAGATCATATAAGGAATTGTACCTAATTAGCCATCAGTTGTATTCCACAATTCTCCGTTGTATTTATATCCATTCCCATATAATGCGTTATAGATCTCACTCATCCATCCAGAAGACAAAGCTGAACTTTTATGATAGTCACTTTGATAGACAGACATGCAAAGTTGATTAAATAGTCAGGTTTTCTGCTTTTGTGGGATTTTTTTTTTTTTTTTTGCAATTTTTTATTTCCATGTAGAAGTCTAAAAATCAGGGGAGTTGGGCTTTCTGGGTAAATGAAACAGTGCTTATGAAAATAAAAAGGAAGAATGAAAAAAGACTTGACTTTGTTCCATTAATAACCATCAAATGTTATGCTGGAAATTGTCTTTTTAAGTAGAAACCACATTAGCATATTATAGAAATATTTTTGGAAAAAATTAGTGACAAGTTACTGACTAAATATAGCATTGCTAACCTATATGTACGAATTTTATGTACGAATGCTCAGGTCAGGATTACCCTCCCGGCACCAGAGTGTGAATTTGAATATTTCTAAAAGGTATCAAATGAAGTATTTCCTACAGTATGCATAGCAGCAGTGACTTCCTCATGATATCACACAAATCACAATATAAAGTGACAACCCAAAAGGGTAGCTGAGTCTCTATGTGTATTCAGTTCTTGGCATTTTCACTTACATTGCTGAGAAAGAGAAGGCAAGTTTAGTGATGCAGATTTCTGCCCACTGCAAAACCACAAAAATAATTTCACATATGGGTTCCTGACACCGTAGTTAATAATAATATTCATTTTCCACTAACATACTTTTTTTAAATAAGGGAAGTTATAGCTGAAGGTGAAGGATTTAAAATGAACCTTCTATTCCTAATTGTATGAGCCACTATTCCTGCTAAAGCTGCTTACTTTTTTGTTTTAGGAAAACTTTTCATGGATTATTCTCTAAAAATATCCAACTCTCTTGCTGTGAGGATGCTATTTCTCTAACTTTACCAGCTGACACAAAAAAACTCTTAATTTTATTGATATAGGATCTGGTCCAAAAGAGTCTCATTTTATTTCTGTGAAAAATTTCTAAATTATTTTGTTCAATTTTTTGGCAGAATTGTTTTTATTTTTCCATGAAATTATTTGAAAGGAAAAACATACGCATTTAATATCCTGTTTATATACCTAAATTAAACAAAATTTATCATTTTGAATACAAATAGGTCATTTTGAACTTTGTCATGAAAATAAACATTTTGCCTAAATCAATTGTTTTTGTGAAAAAAAATTCATTTTGATGCCTACACTTTTCCATGAAAAAAAAAATTCAAGTAGAAGCACTTCAGAGAGCTCCAGCTGATACCAACTCAAAGACACAGAGAATGGGAGGCTGTTTTCTAACACACTATTACTGAGTTATATCATGCCATGAGGAACTGCATATTAGTGAGAGATGAAAAATTCTCCATCATGATTCCATTTGGAATCAATTCATAAATATGGATTGGAAGATCAAGCAAAATATGCCATATTAATACAGTGGTCAGAATAATTTGGCATGATCTTATTAATTTATGTACTAAATAGGACAAAATAATTTGCCTTCATAAATATGAAGATTTTGTGCACACACTGCTGCATTTTTTTTATAGTTTGTGCATGGTCCAAAAAGTCAAAAGAAGATTTGTATCCTAATGTTCTTTTTCTCCCTAATAAAAAAAAACAGACCAAAAAACCCCAAATGTATTATTTATATTATATACCATTTTTATGAAGCATAATATTAAGAAAGATTTTTCATGCTACCTTCACAGAGAAATGCTCTTTTGTGATGTGGGCCCATATCACCAGGGTGAAGGAGCCAAGTCTGAGGATGAAAGAAGATTCTGTGTGTGCAATTACTGTACCTAGCATTCACATTATTTAAAAAATTCCATTTTGTTCACAGAGACCTCAGTAGAGGACATGTTCCCCTTGTTAAACACTTACTAATGAGTTTCTGGTCAGAGAGTGTTTAAGCTGTGAATTATCAGGAATTTGCTGTTCATTTTAAGAGAAGTTGTATGAAATAGTGCTGGAGTATACTGCAGAAACTATAACACACATAAGAAAGAGCTATTGCTCTGAAGAATAGAACATATTTGTATGGAACTTTTCAGATTTACTCTATCTAAAGGGGTCATTTTTCTTTTCTGTCTCTTTCTACAGACATTATTTATGGGAAATAAGAAAATGACAGAGAAAAATGGCTTGTGATAAACTCTCTCTTTTTTATTTTGTAGTGGGGGAGAATAAAGGCTTTTAAATTTGCAGGTTTTGCTACCAGACTGAATTCAACAATTACTACTGGTTTTCTCATCCATTGCCACATAGAGCTTATTGCACATATATGAAGATAACCACCATGGGATAAGAAAGAAGGTCTTCTCATGGACTGCTAACTGGTTAAAAGATACAGAAATGTAGCCGTGTTATGTAGCTGAAACAAAAAACAGGCCTATGTAGCACTTTAAAGACTAACAAGATGGTTTATTAGGTGATGAGCTTTCGTGGGCCAGACCCACTTCCTCAGATCAAATAGTGGAAGAAAATTGTCACAACCATATATACCAAAGGATACAATTAAAAAATGAACACATATGAAAAGGACAAATCAAATTTCAGAACAGAAGGTGGATTTGGGGGGGGGGGTAAATGTCTGTGAGCTAATGATATTAGAGGTGATAATTGGGGAAGCTATCTTTGTAATGGGTAAGATAATTAAAGTCTTTGTTCAAACTTAGGTGTAAAGTGTCAAATTTAAGAAAAAGTTCAGGTAAGGGCAACAAAATGACTAGGGGTATGGAACAGATTCTGGATGAGGAGCGATTAAATAAAATGGAGACATTTAATCTTGGCAAAGAGATAATTAAGGGGGATTTGATCAATATCTATAGTGTCATAATTAGTGTGCAGAAAGTTAAGTGTCTTCTCATGACAAAATAACTAGGTGTCATTGCATGAAATTAACAAACACAAAAAGGAAGTATTTTTAACACAATACACAATCTGTGCAACTTCTTACCAGAGAATGTTGTGGAGGCCAAAAATATAATAGGGTTAAAAAAAAAAAAGGACTAGATAAGTTCATGCAGGATAACTCCCTCAATGGCTATTAGCCAGGATGGCCAGAGTTGGTGTCACTAGACTCTGTTTGTCAAAAATTGGGAATGGACAAAAGGGGAAGGATAACCTGGTGATTAGCTTCTAGTCATTTCCTACGGAGCATCTGGCATTGGCCACCATCTGAAGACAGGATACTGGGCTAGATGGGCATTTGGTCTGTCCCATTATAGCTGGGTTTTTTTATGTTTTTATGTTTCAGGAAAGCACCATTTGGCAAGAGTTTAATTTTAAATTTTATTAGACAATCAGAGAGGAATTTCAGCCCATTGCACTAAAAGAATATAACATTAAGTCCTCACAAACATTGCTAAAATTGCCATTGACAGGTTTCCTACCTTGAGTGGAAAGATAGTTTAGGTGCTAGGGTGCTAGTCTCACAGAGATATTGTAAGGATAAATTTCAAAAAGACTGTTAGAACCTCAAAGCCCACAACTCTAAGTGTCATGCACAACACAACCTCAATTTTATGAATATGGATTTTATTAGTCACTGGTTTTATGAAAAATGTCTGCCACAGATGTGATTTCGATCCTTCGGCCAACATTCAAGCAGCTGTACAGGTTTGAAAATGTAGATTTGGCAGCAATGAAGGACTGCAGTTCTCTCAAAGAAAAAAAATCAGCACACTGTATACATTTGTTACCATTCATTATGCACATTTCAGTGAATTAACTTGTGCACATACCCACTGATATTTTGAGATTACTTTTATTATCTTTGATTTTATGAACAACTCAGCACCCAGCAGTTAATTATATATGGGTTCCATGGTAAGCACTTTGGATAGACAGTATGTATCTAGCCACCTGGTTTCATTATGTGCTCCCTGAAATTCAGTTCCTCAAACCAATATTTGCTTAAAAACTTCTCCCTTCCATTGACATAATTAGAAAATCCTGGATAAACAGTGACGAAAGTTTACCAGTGATTTCAAATCCTAAAGCTAGTAAGATCCCAGAGCTATATTAGCAGAAGAACATGACCCTCCCCCTAATTATCCAAGCCTCATAAATTAAAAATAGGCAACAAATAAAAAATAGCAACAAAACAAGTAAGGCTGAAAGATCAAAGTTTTGTTAAAGGACATTAGCTTCAAGAACTAATAAAGGGGTAAGACTGAGACACCTTCTCCTAAATATAAGCCATCATAACTGCACTTAGCTCTGACACAGCATTGCTCATCCATATATCTCAAGAATGTTATGGAGGAACTTGTTATCCTCATTTTATAGACAGGGTAACTGGAGTACAGTAAGGTAAAGTGACTTGCCCAATGTCACAGGAGAAAACACTACCTGTGGGAGCCAACAGACTTGCATGGCCCCTGGGCAAGGCAGAGAGGGACAGCTCTGTGCTCCCAGAAAAGGAGCAGCCAGCCCTCAGCACCACCCAGAACATGCTACAGTCCCCCACCTCCAGTTTGAAAGTTGCCCAAAGCATATGATTTAAATGGAGCTGCTGCCACTCCTGTACCAGTGGGATCAGGAGCCCCAGGGCCTTTTGAATCACCAGACCCCAGGGCAACTTCCTCCTTTGGACCACACTATTACGCTATGTCTGTACTGCACCCATTTTGTGCAAACAATAGGCAAATGAGGCTAAGTGTGGAATATCGCCAAGCCTCATTTGCATAATTAATGCAAACTTTTCCTGGAACAATGGCTCTTGTGGTTTTTCATGCAAAAAGGAGCCGTGTAGACAGCTCCTTTTTGCGCAAAAGCCTCTTGCGCAAAAAGCAGGCTCTCAATTATTCAAATGAGGCTTGGCAATATGCCATGCTTACCCTCATTTGCATATTTCTTACACAAAACAGGTGCAGTATAGACATAGCCTTAGTGTGGCCAACTGACTACTGGGCTGAGAACTGAATCAAGGTCTCCTGATGCCTGCAGGAGATAGCTCATCTGGTCATCCATCATTTTCTGGGTGTCTTGGACTCCATGGGCTATGTACATGTGTCTTATGTTCAGACACTACACGCTCTGCTCTCACACACAGCATCAGATAGGGTAACAATATTCTGAAAGGATTTTTGTCCCTCCCTTAGGCTTTGGGGTTCAGAAAGTGTTTTTAATTCAGATTTCAATGTATGAGCTGCCTAGTAGGGACCTAGTTAGCTCTAAACCTAGTGCACTAGGCCTAGTAGAGACTGGCAGTTAGCTCTAAACTCTCTTCTGTCATTCTGAAGGATTGTCTTCTTCCTTAATATGCAGAGTTACAAGCAAACTACAATTTTCCCTCTTAAAAAGGTTGGACTTGCTATACCATATGCCCAAGACCACTGCGGGGGGTGGAGGGGAGGGATATGAGAAAAAAGGGAAAAACTGCCTTGGGGGCCCGCTGATTCAAATGGGGCTGGAGCCCCGAGGACTTTAAATTACTGTCATGCTACAGGTGGGTTTAAGGGCTGCCTGGAGAGGTGGGGACACCATGCAGTGCACTCCAGGCACTGTTGGGTATGGAGTAAGTTGAGGGTTTGTAACATGGAGTCAGCAGGCCTGAATAGAGGACTGTAACATGAAAACAGCAACAGGCTTGAAATCTAGTGAGCAAACTTTTGGTTCAGTAACACAGGAGCCAAGAAAGAGGCCCTCGTAATAACTGTGTGATTGGGACATAGAGAGGCACCAGGTATAGACTATAAGCTAAAAGAGAGCAGCAGAACATCTTAATAAAGAATGTCTTGGTACAAAGATTCCCTAGAAACTATGCACATACCGATCTGGGTTCAGGACCGGGTCAAAATTGACAGCATGAAGGATAGAAGACAAGCCCCCCTTCCGTAAGGTGAGGGGTGGTAACTGGGCAACAGAGAGTGGTAACCTGGTACGTAAAGAAGTGATGTAAGTTGTTTGTACCTGTCTATAAAAGGACAACACAAAGGGTACGCTCTGACCGTGGGGGAGTGCACTAGGCTGGTGTCATTGCTGACACAGAATTCACAGTGGCTTACTAACCACTGTTAATATCTGTTATCTGGCAATAGGCCTGCTATGTGTTGGTACATTGTCAACGCATGCCAAATGCACAGTAGTTTAGCGTTGACAATTTCTGCTAACAACTATTAGTACGTCACATTTGACAATAAACCTGCTCAATGATTTTACCCTTGCCTGCATCTGTTGGTTCCAGGGGCTCTCAGAGATCTCCTGTGTTGACCCAACTGTATGGGGTCTAATATTCTAGATCAAGGGAGCATTGACAATGATGCACACAGCCAAAAGTTTATTATCACCGACGGAATAAAGGTCTTGTAAGGAGTGCCAAGAACCCTGACCGGACGACACTGAACACTGAAGTATGACACTGAAGTACGACAGGGAAGACGTGGTCAAGGGTGGTGCTGAGGACTGTCAGCCTTCAGCACCACCCCTTCCTCCTGAGACCATGCCCCTGCTGGAAGCACAGAGCTACCCCCCTTTACCCAGGGGCTTAGAATGGCTATAGGCTCCCTTGCACATGCAGTATTAACTACTACTATACATTTTATGCAGGAGCAGCAAAATCCTGCCCACTGAATGCAAAACTTGTATATACATCCCTGGGACTTTTTCTCCAATGACTGAAATGAAATAACCATGGTAAAGAGTCTGAAAATGATTAGCTACCCATTCAGTTTAAAGTATATATTTACCAAACGCTGGTGTGCTGGCATAAACAGATGACTGAGAAAAGCTGTCACGCTGCAAATTATTGTGAATTAAAGATTCTGGCAGGGAGACAAATAATATATTTGTAGGAGTGTTAACAATTAACACAGAGTGAACAAAGATGAATCCCAGCCTCATGAACCAATACATTCAAAAGGCATTTGAAAAATATTTGAAACACTAATTCCAAAGGTATGCAGTTCAACAACACTTGACAATTTAGTTTAATTACACATAACACTTTGCTTTGCAAATATAAAAAAATTATGCACTATGAATGTACATATTTTTCAAATACAGTATTTCTAGATAATGGACAAAATGGATACAGTCTTCAATTAATTCCCATGCTAAGTCACTCAAGGAGCAGTCTCAAGGTACCTCTACACAGCAGCATTATTTTGGAATAACTGACATTATTCCAAAAAGACATAATCCACATCTACACTACAAGCAGTTATTTTGACACCATGTCAAAATAAAGTTGAGCTGGAGGACTTCTTACTCCGATTCCTGTAACCCTCATTTTACAAGAAGTAGGGGAAGTTGGAGGAAGAGTGCTCTTCCTCAGACTTCCTGCAGCGTAGATAGCACCAAAAGCCGAAATAAGCTATTTCAACTTAAGCTACGCAACTGATGTAGCTCAAGTTGTGTAGCTTATTTTGGCTTTATAGCCTGCTGTGTAGATGTGCCCGCAGAGACTGACACTTTTTAAAGCAAAAATATATGAATCAAAACTAGTATAATGTTGCCCTGTAACAACTAACGAATTATACATTTGCAGATTTGAACCATATTCAGGAAACCCTCAGCAAAACAGAAGCTGTATGATGCAGTGATCTGACCACCTGAAGTCTTCAAACACCACAAGTCTATTTTATGAGAAATCAGACTTTTTTCTCCAACTTGACTAACATTCCTAGTTCTGTGAAACAACCTCAAATCACACAAGTTTCTTTACAAATTTGATTCTCAGCCCAATCTCATGGCAAACTTGGCTAACAAATGTTAGCTAATTTAGATTTGCAACCAAATCAATGAAATGAAATACTTTGACAAATTTGCCTTGAGTTCATTTGAATCCAAAGTTCAAAGTGAAAAAATCCACAGGAACTGTGACTAAAGATTTTTTCCTTGCATTGCCATGTTTAATCTCTTAAATTGCAAACATGACAAGATATCTAACTTGACTGCTCCTAAAATACTATAATAAATATATGGGGTGAAACATAGAATATCAACCCTTAGCTCTCAAAACTTTATGAGAAAAATTAGGGATTAATTTGGTGGTAGTGATGGTAGTGGTTTTGGGATTTGGTGGAAGCTGTTTTTGTTTAAACCATGAACAAGAAAGTCCATCAAACTTGCTAATCAAGTTTGCTAATAGGTAGACTACAGGCCACAAAACCACACAAAAAATGCCTTTACTAAAAATCATGAGTTCGGTATGGCATTCACTAGACTTCAAAGTATGCTGTACATATTTAGGATAGGTGGAAATCCCAGAGATCCCAGAACTTTGAAGCAAATATTAATCTTGGATCAGGGAGGTACATAGACTTTTTAGGTACAGTGCATAGCTCATTACAGGTAAAGAAAAGAACAGCCAACAGATAGAGAGGGGGTTGAGTCAGATGGAAAAAAAGTCAGAACAGATACATTTGCATTCTCCTCCCATGGAAAAAAGAAGGGACTGGTTTGAAGTCAACTGGATGAACTGGAGGAAGGAACAGCTATGGGGTCAGATAGGGTTAGAAGGTACAGCAAGGAAGTCAACTAAAGAAAATAGAGCACATGGACTTTGTTGTTGTGGGAAGAGGACTTTTCAAACCTGAACAAAGTTTCACTCTTGGGTAAAGGGATGGATGAAGGCTCTGAAAGTTCTTGTATACAAGCCTGTATGTCTATCCATAGTTTATATGGTTTACAGTGTGATTCTTTTAAAAAGCTATCAAACCATCCAACTATGGGAAATGAATACATTATTGCAGGAACACTGATAGCAAAAAGGAACATGAAAACAAGAAAGTGTATATTGTCAGCACAAAATATATTGCCACTCTGGAACTGTGCGCTCTTTTTTCTGAATATTTTAGAATGTTTAGGCCTCATAAATATTTGCATAATGTATCTTTTTCCCCCAGATGGCTCATTTAGATAAATGAATCTTATGGCACATAATTCTGAAATAATCTTCTGCTACTTCCCACCACTTTATCAAAACTATTTCCTCTCCCACAAAAAAAAAAAAAAAAAAGGAGTTCATTAAAAAAATTGCTCTGCTCATTCTTCTCATCATTTCAATGAAACCATCAGTATAAAAATGATAATGTTGCCAAGGGAGGGACCTTAGTACTAAAGGGTAAGAAAACAGAAAACGGAACATGACTTTCCCATCTATAGCCTAGCTAAAGTTCAGGGAGATAAAGTCTGCTACAGTCTGCTGATGCCTTATTCTCAGTTCTAGCTATTGTTGTCTGCCTAGTCTGCTAGTTTTCTTACTAATGGTTAAATACCTACACATAAAAAGCAGCTCTCTCCGTTATATGAGAAAGAGATAACTTATTTTATGATTTCTTCTTTTTACATAAAAGGTGGTTAAAACACTCATGGTTAAGTCTAATTGGACTACAGCTATGATTTAATTAGCTAGATTGAAATAAAATGGTGCTCACACATCCCATACTATGCTTTACAATAAACTTAAGAGAAAATAAGAGAGAAAATCCTATCCATATTGGTTTTGCCTATCTACATACAACAAAACTTATTCATAGTATTCTAAAACGCTGCATATTTGACTTTTCAGACTTTTTTTTTTTAGTTTCAGTCTCACTTCAAAGGATTGCTGGGGATTGTTTTGAGCACTATGTGGATGCTACATAGTAGAAATCCTTTGAATAAAATTTTGTTTGAATGAAATGGAATCTGCTCTATCTATTCCTCAATAGCTAATCTACTTTGGTGGTCAACATGACTTTGGTGCCCTTAGTCAAGTTTCAAGTGGACATGTAATCATTTAATAAACATCAGTACAATACCTGGCACTAATTTGGCAATATTAATGCATGTACTACTCAAACTAGTGCCACATGCAGTCTGTGGATGGAGAATTTCTGTGACTAGTACCTTTCACAGCTTACATAGACCACTCCTATAAAGAATTTATACAGTAATATGAAATTACAGAAAAAGTCCAAGGAAGGATGGTTTACTGTAAATTGTATCACTTTAGATTCAAATATATTTACTAGAAAGATCTTAATTTACTTTCCAGTTCCTGTTTTATATAGAAAAGTAGTGCTCCTCATCCAAAAATCCACATGTATTTAGCAATCACTTGAGATTCAAGTAGGTTTACTTATGCAGTTTATATGAACAATGACGTATCCATCATTTAGATACAAGTCAGTATTCCCCTCTGACATATCTAAAATGTGCGCCTGAGTGAATAAATAGATGTATTACCCCAATAACCTTTTGGGAAGCCTTTGCTAGGACCTTTACAACATTTAGTTAACGCCACCTGAATCATTTATTCCAACATCTTTGAAAATCTGTCCTAAATGAAACACCCATATTATACACTGGTTGTCTACACTGAATACAAGTAGTGTCTGAGTTCCCCAATGGGCACTAGCAAACTACCAGTATGAGAGCTGTAAATGACTCCAATATTATTCTTTCCCACCAAGTGGTGAATATACTCAGTACAACTGACATGACACATTTCTTCTAAGAATCTGAAGAATATCAAAATGAATAAGAAGTAAGGGAATGAAGACTGCTGTGTGCATCATAATATAGGTTGAGTTGCTGTTGAGTTGGGGCAGTCCTGACACTGGAAGTCTTCTATCCAAGTGGGGAATAACCATTAGGCAGATAGCTACAATAAGAAGTTAGTGGATATTATAAACCATATCCTGGAATCTGTGTTTCCCATTTCCTTTTCTATTTTTTTAATTGAAGGCTGTCAGCTTGCTCTGATTTGTGTTAAACATACTCACTTTATGCAAACTACTGTATAATCCACATCTGAGTGAAGTTCATCATTCACTTCACAGAGAATCTAAAAAAAACAACTAATCAAACTGAAGCTCAATCACTCTTGTCAAAGCTTGAACCAAACAGAAACTTTGAAGCAAAAGGGTAGAGACTGATCCAATGAACTCTGTCATTAATTTATGTTATAATAATAGAATAGTAAGACTTTCCACAAAAACTTTTAAGCTTCATGCTTCTCATTTTCCTGTCATTTATTAAACAGTATACACCAAATATGATGCTCAGGATGGTCCATTTCAGGGACACAATTCCACTTCCTAGAATTTTCCTTGACCGAACAAGAAAGCAAGTCAAACCCAACGTATTATCAATTCCATTTTTTTCAAATGATGATAATGAAACTAGACATTTTATAGGTTTATAAAAGGTATCAGCCTAACATTTTTGTCAAGCTCTTTGCTGCAGAAAGTGCTCCTGCACGGTTCAATAAATGTACACCCAGTACTGTAGTGCAAAATACTTTGACAGAAACAAGAAACCACTTATGCCATTACAGCATATATTTATGCAGTCTTGAACTTATAGCTTGAAAGTTAAAAGATCGTGCTCAGAAGCACTCAGCTACAAGTATTTCTGTCTGCTCTTCTAGTAACAAAACTAGATGTGAAAATCCAACAACAAACTTAAAAGTATTAAGGTCAAAGTATGAATCACGAAAAACTCCTACCAGAAAAATGACAGTGCTTCCACAGGAAAGCCAATGTTATGAAAAAGTCCTGGTCCTCTTAGGAGCATAATCATGACTGGTTTTCTAAATTTTTTTACAACCTGTTTGGAGGATCTGTGTGCGCAGGGGGGAAGAGGAGAGGAATCTGTCACTTTTACTCTACAAAACCAGTCAGCACTATACAGAAAGTCCCCTTTTATTTTGTGTTTTCCTAGCTTTTTGTCTTCTGTCTTCAGAACATGTTTAGCTCCCTGATGATGCTATGGCAAATAAATGAATAATATGCAAACATCCATAATATATTAATGATGAGATAGTACTATGACATGGATATTTCTTGCTTTATTATTCAACAATCACAGAAGTTGCCAGCTGATACAAGCACAGCACCTGTAGAGTGATATTTAAGAGCCTTTCACACCATATTTTTGAAATCATTCTTATGGCTAGGATTCTCAGGAAAGCTTAATGCCCATAGCTGGGACCAGATTTCAAGAAAGCTCAATGCCTGAGCTCTTTTGAAAACCTAGCTCTTATTCAGGTGCTTCAGGGGGAATAAACTCTTGAAAAGTGGCCCCAATATGGATACTGAGCACTTGAAAATATGACTCTAAGCTCTTTCAATATATAACCTCCTATGTGGGGCATAAGGTACAACTTTTGTGGGATTTAATATAAATAGCATAAATATGTTTTCTTTCAGGATTTATTTATGTATTTGTTACTCAGTGAAACAGTTTAGCAACAGCAGATGCCAATATCTATAGGAAAACAACAAAACAAAAAACCCAACTACAAATATACCCACACTCCATGGTAAAATGAAAAGTAATGCCAGCTTTTTGAATGGGTCATTTTGAGGGGTTTTTAATAGCTGCATTTCATGACTTTACCTTTATGAAAAAAAATTAAAAATCAGGCACTAATAGGAAATAGCTATGGCAGGTGCTGACTGGTGTCTAGAAAGCTGTTCAGGGCATATATGCTAAAATTTTGGTGTGTACTCAACTCACCTAAGTAGGGTTTCACCATTTATACTTCAAGATATATACATCAGTGCTAGGGGACCATGCAGTGGAAGTAGTCTACAAGAAGTGGGCTGTGTCCATGAAAGCTCATGATACCACCTACATGTTTTGTTAGTCTGGTAGCATTTTAAAGACTATTTGTTGTTTTTTAAGTTTCTCCTGTACAGACTAACTCAGCTACCTCTCTAAAGCATCATAATAAGGTTAGACTTAGCCTAAATTCCCATAAATTTACCTTGTTTCCATTGGGTCAGAAGAAATTTTAAAGGGCTTTGAGTTTTTTAAAACATCTGTAGTAATTAAATGTCAAAATAATGAGATAGACAAACACCATTCTTCCCATTTTATAGTTGGAGAAAGATAGGATGTAGGGCCAGAGCTGTCTTAATTTATACCTGTTAAGGAGCTGTCACAGTCTTGATCTGGAACTGATCTCTCAGGTATGATGAACTGCCAGTTTCACTAATTGACAAAGTCATTCAGATAATTTAGATCTTGCCAGTCCACATTCTTAACTACAAATCTATCCTAGCTATTTTGAAGGACAATAGGCACTGAGGCTGTGTCTAGACTACATGTCTCTGTCATCAGAGGCATGTAGATTAGACACATAGGCAAAGGCAAATGAAGCCGCGATTTAAATGATCGCGGCTTCATTTAAATTTACATGGCTGCCGCACTGAGCCGACAAACAGCTGATCAGCTGTTTGTCTGCTCAGCACGCTAGTCTGGACGCTCCCCTGCCGACATCAAAGCCCTTTGTTGGCAGCCCCGTTATTCCTCGTGGGATGAGGTTTACCGGGGCTGCTGACAAAGGGCTTTGATGTCGGCAGGGGAGCGTCCAGACTAGTGCACTGAGCCGACAAACAGCTGATTAGCTGTTTGTCGGCTCAGCGCAGCAGCCATGTAAATTTAAATGAAGCCGCAATCATTTAAATCGCGGCTTCATTTGCCTTTGCCAAAACAACAAATCTACATGGCTCTGTCGACGGAGCCATGTAGTTTAGACATACCCTTAGAGTGCCACTCTTAAGATCTTGCCAATAATAATACATCATAGGAAAACAGAATTTGGTAATTTAGGCCCATTTCCTGTAATTTTTGCACAGTCTGTTGTGCCCAAAATGTAATAAATTGCAAGATCCATTAAATGGATTGCATTCTTTTTTACTCTAAAGTATAAGAAGTGATTTATAAATATCAAATCAATTCCTGAATGAAGAAAAACTTGGAATGCCATGAAAAATGACGTTTTCTCTTGCATCATGTAGAATAGTACTGAAAATGTCAAAAAGGCATAGAATCAACATACATAACAGAATAGTAACAATTAATTTGATGGAATAGGTAGCTTGTAACTAAATATATTGTGTTCTATTAGAATGTACTACATTTTATTATTTTACCATGGATGTCAACACATACTCATAATTATTCTGAGTTGCGGCCAGCTACAATAAATCTTAGTAAAGTTTAGCATACAGTCACAATTTTAAAATGTAGCTATGTAGAAGATCCTAGCAGTTAACTAATTTCCATTTTGACCTGATTTTCAAAATGTGTGTTCAGCTGCAAACCCTGCAACTGAAAGCAGACAACCATTTGTATGAGCAAATTAGTTCTAAAACAGCATACAAAACCAATTTTGAAAATCAGTCTGAGTCAAGATGGTGTAGTTGCTAAGCAACAGCATTAAAAGAGTGTATGATTCTTTTTTGTTTGTACATTCCTATCTCCTGTTGCTTATTTCTCGGGAGGGGAGGAAGAGAATAAATATTTAAATTGGAATTTAATAACTGTTTTTGTTTTTTAATTACACCACATTGAAAAATTAATGAATAATATTAGTTCTTCTAAAGAATAAGAGATTCAAACAAGAGATAATTATGCATCTGTATGCATAGTCATGGACATCTGTAAGGTCAGAATGAGTGGGAGGTACAGCAAATGAAACTATGTTCCTTCTGCATGTATACCTGGCCAAATCCTGCCTCTGAAATAGTGAAAAAAGTCTGCTGTGATCAAGCATTAGCAGCATAAGGCCCTTCATTTTGACCCTCATGAGCCAAACATCAGTGTAGTACAAAAAAAATTATACAATTTACATCAGGGAAGGGCAATAATTTTTGCAGGAAGGCCACGAGGACTTTTCGTACGTGGTCATGGACTAGCTCCACCCCTGAAGAGGAGAGACCTAGGGCAAAAGGACAGGGCTGGGAACTAGCCTCTCCCCAGAGTTGTCTGGGGCTGGAGGTTTAGAATTAAAAACACAGCAATGAGCTCCCAGCTCCCAGCCGTGCTGCTACCACATTGCCACTATTTAAAGAGCTCGTGGCTCTGGTCCCTGCTGGGGTAACACTGCAACTGGGAGCCATGTGTCATTTAAATGGGATCCTGCTGTCCGAGCTACCACCTGGAAATTCGATGGCATGGGCAGGAGGATATAAATAGAAAGCAGCCAGATGCAGTCTATGGGCTGGATCAAAGTGTTAGGCCAGCTGGATCTGGCCCCTGGGCTACATCTTGCCCAGCCCTGATTTACAGCTTAATTTTTGAGCATGGGAAAAGGCCTTAAATATTAAACAATGGTAAAAATTTGAAGAACACGTACATGACTTAGTGCAGGCCTTAATAGCATAGCTGGAGTCAATCTAGTTTGAGTTACCGCAGTGTTTCCACTGCTAGAGGCTGATAGAACAAACTCACCCATTGACTATCCTCACTCTTCTCAATCCAGTGGAGTACCAGAGTTGACAGCAGCACAATCGGGGTCGATTTAGTGGGCCTTTAGTAGACCACTAAATCAACCCCTGTGAGATCAATACCTGGAGACTGGTGCTGCAGGGAAGTGTAGACAAGGCCTTAGGAACCTAACAGACAGATTTTTAAAGACCCAAAGAACAGTTAGGCTCCTATCTCTCTCAGAAAGTTGTGTGGCAGCCATTCCCCTTTTGTGCCTAAGTCCCATTTTCAAAAAATGACCTAGGTGCCTAGTACTTTAATTCCCATCCAACATCCACCTATATCCAATCAATAAAGTTTTCTTTAGTTGAGGCAAACTTGAAACACAGACTCTAAGCAGAGATATCTTCATAACGTCTCTGATCCCCTCTATTTTTCCACACACTTCTGCTTTTCTCCTTTCCTTTTTTCCCCCCTGCTTCTTATCAGAAGCACCTGGGATGCAAACAAATCACAAGAAGATTTACTCATGACCAAAACCTGTCAGATTCTCCCAAAGTGATCTGCCTTTACTTGAGAATCTTATATAAAGGCAGCTCACGTATGGGGGTAGAAGAGTAAAACTTCCTTCACAGCTTTAATAAAAACTGAGAGTCAACAAATATAGCATTCTGTATGACACAAAGTCTACAATTTTTAGTTACTTTAAAAAATTCTAGGAGAGGACTTCATATTTTAAGATCAATGCAGGGCATATTGCCAATAGCAATGCTTTCTGTGACATTTTTAGTACCTTCATCTGTATCAAATTCATAATCTTCTCATTTTCTCCATAAGCATGATGCAACAGTCATTCTCAAGGAAACATTACAGCCACTCAATGAAATGCATAAAACACATTCTACCGCTGTCCAAATGGTGTTTACTGGATAGAAAATAACTGTTCCTGTGGCGCCCTTAAAGTCTATTGATCACATAATATGTATTTTAAAAATTGTCTAAATAAGAGAAAACAAAGATGAAAAGAAGTATTGATCCCTCCAGTTCAGCCTGTGCCTTTTGGAAGGACTAGCTGCATTTTAGTAGGTATAGTGTTGAATTGCCAGCAGTCCTCCTATATTTATCCATTCTGTTTCATGTTTGCAGCTCTTGCTCCTTCACTGAGCATGGGGAGCCTATGCCACTTCCCAACAGGACAGTGCAAAATATGTTCTCAATACCCAAGCTAAATACATTATTTGTGCATCACTCATGCCAAATCTCAAGCATATTTTCAGAGGGATAGCCATGTTAGTTTGTAAATGAAAAAAATCTTAAAAAACAACAAATAGTCCTGCAGCACCTTAGGGTACATCTACACAGCAGCTTATTTTGAAATAAACTATTCTGGATACCCTTTCTTCCCCCCCAAAATAGCTTATTTTGAAATAGCACATCTACACTACAGGAGAGCCTCAAAATTAGTCCAAGGCAGCACACCCACATTAGGAAAGCCTATCTCGATTTAGAGCCCCAGGAGGCATTGGGGAGTAATTACTTTGAATGGCCATGGAGAAGAGCTATTTCAAAATAGCAGCAGTGGAGCATCCATTCTACTCCTATTTCAAAATAGCTATTTCGGAATAAGCGTTATTCCTCGTGGAATGAGGTTTGCAGATTTTGAAATAAGCCGCCTGTTATTTCAAAATTATTTCAAAATAACATAATTGCTGTGTAGACACTCGCATTGTTATTTTAAAATAACGGCCGTTATTCCAAAATACAGTGCTTAGAGACTAATAAAAAATATAGATATCATGAGTTTTCATGGGCACAGCCCACTTCTTTGGATGAATTGAGTTAAGGGGTCCAGAGTAGAACTAAATAGTAGAGAAAGTGAGGGTATGGAGAGGAAAAGAGAAGGAAAAAAATGGGGAAAAATATTGTTAAATAGCGAGCCCATGCTAAATGAAGCTAATAGAGTGGGCTGTAAGTACCCAGTGCTTAGTGTTCTTTGTCATTAGGGTGTGGAATGTAGCAGCCCATCCAGTTCATGTCTGTTCAGACCTCGTTTCCAGGTGTCACAACTGTAAATGAAACCAAGTTCTGCAGTGTCTCTCTCAAGTTGGTTTTTGAAATTGCTTTGTAATAATATAGTCACTTTTAGATCCATTAGTGAGTTCTCAGGCATGTTAAAATATTTCCTACAGGTTTCTGTGTGTTATCATTTTCAGTATCTGATTTGCATCCATTAATCCTGTGTCATACAGGTTGTCCATTTTGGCCAATATACATGGCAGAAAGGCATTGCTGGCACTTAATGGCATAGATCACATTGGTAGATGTGCAGTTATATGAGTCTCTGATGTGGTGGCTTGTATGGTTAGGTCCTGTGATGATGTCACTTGTATAGATGTATGGACAGAGTTGTCACTGGAGTTGCATGCAGGGGTGGGTTCCTGAATAAGTATGATGAAGGTGTGCTGCATGTTTGCTGGAAAGAATTTGTTTCAGGTTAGGAGGTAGTCTGTAGGCGAGGATTGGCCGGTCTCCCACGGCCTGTGAGAGTTAGGGGTCATTTTCCAGGATAGGTTGTAGATTGTTACTCGTGTGCTGGAAGGGTTTAAGTTGAGGGCTGTAAGTGATGACCAGTGGTGTTCTGTTGTTTTCTTTGGTGGGCCTATCTTGAAGAAGCTGATGCCTGAGTCCTCGTTTGGCTCTGTCAATCTGTTTTTTCACTTCCCCATGTGGGTATTTAAGTTTTAAGAATGCTTGATATAGATCCTATAGCTGTTTGTCTGTGTCTGGGGGATTGGACCAAATCTGGAACTGAACCTGCTTCAGCTAATTGCTAAATAATTAACTATTGGTCACATGCAGAACATTCAACGATATTGGATGAACAGACTAATATGAGATCCTTAAGTCATCCTACCATGCCTAGGTAAAGAGGGACAGCTCCCCAGCTGGTTTAAATTGTCATCACTTCAGAAATCTCAATATAATTATGCCCATTTCTTCGAGTTGAAGATCTACTTCAGGATGTTTCTTTGTCAGGAATTCAAGAAGAGCAAATGATATTTTACAGTGCTGGAACTATTTTATCATTGTTGTTTAGTAACAAAGTGTATCCTTGGACATATTTTTCATATCTGTGCTAGATGGAATTTTACATATATAAATGGCTCAAGACTTGTGGGTAAGTTCAAAAGATGCTTCTGTCGCTTTCATATATAATTGTCTGGCTTTAGTACCAAGCATCTCACACATATTATTTCAACATAGGGCTTTCTTCCTTGCATTTACTCGATTTCTAAATTATTCTCACACAGGAACATGCTCCATGCCTCCATTAGTCAGTATTTTACATCCATTTGATCTGTGCACACAAATTCTGGCCACAGAAGTTGTAGAAGTGGAAATGAAGACAAAGAACAAACATTGGCTTGACCATCCTTTGCAATACCAACCACCTCTTGGTCTCAGCAAACTAACCTAGCCTTGCTGGAGACTTGGCTCATAACAACAGGGAGGATCATATTTCTTGCTGGAAAAGAAAACTGATGCAAAAAACATTTGATCTTAAGCACTAAAATGTGCTTGGTTATATGGCTGTAGTTTGAATGCATTTTCTAAGTTGTCTCTATATAGATTATAATTCTTTCTGCCAACATCACATTTGGACACAATCTTCTACTTTTGCTGACCACTTCTCTCTAGTCAGTGACAAAGCTATGCAAATCCAGTGTCCTGACCTAGCACTGCTGTGTAACTGTTGACCTCTGTATTGTTTCTGGAGGAGACATTTACAGGATTTTTAAATCACAGAGAGAGAATAATAATTATGTTATATACAATAATCTTAACCCAATTAAAAGTAGCTTTGAAAGCCAAATGCATTTTTATTATTGCCCTGAAAACGTCACAGTACTATGCAATTGTTTATTTGATGAAAAAATCTTAATTTTCAAAAGGCCATGTATGCCTTCCTGGAGTTTACAGTCACAATTCTAATTCTATATTGTTTGAAATTGGACAGTCACATATGTTTGCCACCGGAAAATACAGAATTTAGAAACACGCATTCATCACAATAATTGCTAGCAAAACTCAGTTTTGCAAAATTAGGTCCCAATACAGCAGCTGGGTTTGGCAATCCCATCGCTCAATAACATAGCACTATGCTGAAATCAATGTGATTCCATGCAGAATGAAAGATCTTTGCTTGATGAGTGCTATAATCCAGCTCTCCTCAGGCCTGATCTTCTAAACAGAAATGTCTAACAAGCTTTTATTCAAGCTTTAAATTCACCTCCAAAAGATTAAACAGGAAAATTGTCAATTCCAAAAAGACGAATGTTTCTGAAAGCTTAAGAAGATCTAAAAAGAAGGAATTATAATGGACATTGATTAGCAAACTTCCCATAGCAGTCATCTTGCCAGTTACTGTCATCATTAAACATCTGTTTTTACTTAGCCTAGTCCTCTAAAAATCATTTCCAAGTATGCAAATGATTTATAAAGCTAGATGGTAATATTTACTGGACTTTTAAACTTTCCATTGAATAAGGAGACATGACTAACATCCTACCAAAAAGGATTTGTACATGAAATATTCAGTTAAAAATGTAGCAACAAATATGATTTAGCCTTTCCAGCAACTTCATTCCTCTATGTGTTTTTACCATTATGGCCAGGATAGGTGAGGGGTTGTTTTAAGATCCTCAAAAGAAGTAATACATAGTATATTCTCAGTGAAAGATACTCATTTCTCTGCCAGATAGTCTTTTATGTTTGAAATAATGAAGCTACCACCCTGTCATGTGACGTAACTAACTTTGATCTAGCATTGGCCCACTCACATAGCCTTCAGGAAAGATGTAATTATTGGAGTGTTTAATTCTTGTGTCTGACATGTGTAAAATGTTTTGTCAGCCCTTCTCTCTAGAATATACTCTCACACAAATGGTTTACATTAAAGCAATAATTTATTTCTAATAAACAATGGATGCTTTACAGCAAAATATGCATTTGAAATTCACAGTTTTTGTTAGATAAATAACTTGTTTTTTAAAGAAAATATACAGATTTATCCTCCACTAATGGGAAATGAATAAAACCATCAATTAGCTATTATATGTCCATAATTAAGGTAATGGAATGAGCAACTCTAATAAACTTTGCAGCAATTTCCTACTTCTGGAGATGAATTTACCAAATATATATGTCCAATTTTTATGAAAATAAGGATATATGGGGATTTCTATTGCCCACTATTATTACATGTGTAGTTTTTGCTGAATATTTTACATAATCACTGTAGCAATACAAACATAATACCTGTTGCTAATCAATATGATGCATGGCATTAATTTAAATCTGCCACTCTTCAGGCTTATGAATACAAATTACCAAACTTTTAAAAGTTGAACCTCCACAAATTACACCCATATTTCATTAGCTTATATGACTAGACATTTATGCAAACCCTGCCCCCCCAACTTCACTTGATTGTTTTGCATGCACAATGTTTGTATTAGCACTTATTATGCATTTTGCATGCAATTGGATATTTCCATGCCAAATTTAATTGTTATTCTCACTGCGTCATGATTGTGCTATCTTTTACCTTGGTAGGTGCTCAATAAGTAACAAGTGCCACCTTTTGAAACTTCTCTAGCTTTCTCATATGATCATTATCACTGTAGTATCTGAATCCAAGTCTGTATCCAAAATTGCATTAACACTCCCCATTACATATTTTTCTCCGTATAAGCATGAAAATAAATATAAACTTATAATGCATTTTAGCATAACCTTATTATATACTTATACAGAGTCATAGTCAAGCCATAGTTAAGTACATTACATAGAATAAACACGCAGTGAGATTTTTCAAGTCCCAAAAGGATTTGGATGTGAAATTTCCATTAATTTTCATACATGGCTTTGAAATTTCAGCCTAGTCCATGCCATGGGATCCTATAATCTACTATATCGGGAAAAAAAATAAGATTCACATAATAGATAGGTGTTCCATAATCCACAAATAAATACAGAGCTGTATAATTTCACTGTTGGTTTCCAATTAGCATCTTTCAGCAAAGCTAAATAAGCACTTTATCCCAGAAGTCTTCTTCTGTTTCTGGGTTTGAATATTTGCAAACTGGAAATGCAGGTTTACAATAAATAATTAAAGTGAACTTTTGCAATTATAAAGTCATTTTTAATTTTCATTCTCTAACTAATAAGACACTGTATTGTATTAATGTACCTAGAGCAACAGAATGAAAGTTTCCATCACGTATAATTACTATAACATTGCATTATGATTTGATAAAAGGATATTGTTATACAAGCATTGAATATCCTATAATCCAAATTTGGGCTCTGCTCTTTAATGAAAGTATTTTTATGCATAAGCTTTAAAACCAGAAAGCAAAATGAACAGTGCATTGAAATTATGCTATTGTTTGACAAAGTATTATCTGTGTATTTTCTTAAATCTTATTGAATAATGCAAATGCAGTGTGGTATTGTGCTCCGATTAAAAAAAATCACTTCTCAGAATTTAATATAATTCTGGTTCTATTAAAATTTGACACAATAAGGGAGAAAAGTCTATTTCAAATTTTCTAAGACATCCTTCCTCATGTTTCTCAGACAACACATTTTGCAAGTTAGCCTATATACTTCTCTTCTGAAACAAGGGAGAAAACATTTTTATGTAGTAGGTAACATAGGAAATCCACACTGCATCATTGATCAGTGGATGGAATGGAAGATGACTTTCCAAACTTGGGGATGGGGAACAACAACATATTTTTGCTTGAATTTCTGATCTTCAACCCAAGGGTTGTTAAAGCCTTTCCACTAAAAGCAACACTGCAGGAACATAATACCTAATGTGAAAGCAAGACAACAGAGCAATAACTAAAACAGAAAGCAGTAAGCCAGTTTCTGTAAGCAATACTATAGTTATGCACAACCTTGCAAAAAATAAGATTGCAGATCACTTATATATCCATTTGCAATGATATAAACAAGAAAAAGCAGGTAACAGAATGGAGAAACTTGGGTCTTGACACTAAAAATAATCTGTCAGTACACTTAAACCTCCGTACTCTAGGGGTTCCTAATCCTAAACAGGGGAGCCGATAGCATCCATGGGCCGCTGATCAAGGTGGAGGAAGAGGGCCAGGCTCCAAGTTCCGGAAGCGTTAGGGCCAGGGCAGCCAGCCCTCAGAGGCACACAGATCACATGGTGCAGCTGAGAGGCCTTGGCCCCTTAGAATCACCAATTACAGAGACAACTGTCCCTTTTACCACCACCTACCCCATCCTGAAACACCCATGATACAGAGGAGGAAGTGGTTCTGCACGCTGCCACTCCCTCTCCCCACAACTAGGGAAATGGTGGTACACAGAGCCTCTTTTGGGGGTGATACCAGGGACAGTAGGGAGCACAGAGCCACATACACCCACAGGAGCAGAACATCAGGTAAGTGCCCTGCCCTCAACCCTTCATGCTTCATTCCTGCAGCCCCCTCCCTGACTCAGCAAAATCTTTAATCCAGCATACGCTGTTTCCCAGATTAAAGAGGTTCATGTGTAATTACAAAACAAGGACATTGAAAGAAGCTTTATTCTATTGTTTGATGTTCCCCCATGAGATATATTCATATTGTGCATATATCATTTCTAGGTGGCCGAAAATCTTTTTCAAAGTGAGAACCATATCTGTTTGCAGATAAGTACACGGAGACCTGCAGAGGAAGGACTTATAAGCACTAATAGTTATCGACATTCTTGGAAAAACAAAAGGGTTCCTCTTGCATAGAGCATGGAAATCTGTACTCACCCATAACTGTGAGTTCTGCAGAGGCACTACTGTTCTCATTCTTGTAGGTGACAATGCAAGTGTATGTCCCAGAGTCATCATCAGTCACATTAGAAATAAGTAAGTTACTGCCAGCCAATAATGAATACTTTTTGGATCTGTAACATTGACAAAAGACACCCATGTTCACATTAAACTATCACCATATACATAGAAAAGTACTCAAGATCCAAATGTACTCCATAAACTATTCTTAGCTGGCTTGCTCTGACCTTATAATGTTGTTATTAAATGTTATAATTAAATTGTGAATGTCATTCTGATTTAAATAGCATTTCATAAAAGCAGACATTTATGGTCATGTTCTGCCCTCAGATGTGCATGCAAAGCTGCAAATGAACAAAACAAGGGTTTCATGAGCACATCCAGTCTTCTTAGTACTTAAAATGAAAGCCTGACCTCTTCAAAAGTGCATCAAACTGACAACACTTAGAATGGTAGTTAATATTTGTCTTCACTTCACACTGGGAAATGAAATTTCATTATATAAAAGACGCATGCATGAAATACCTGACAGGAATGACTTCATCTCCTCGCATCCATATGAAGGTAGGCATGGGATACCCAGAGACACAACATTCAAGAACGGCGTCTTTTCCCTCAACAGCTACAACATTTAACGGTCTCTGCAGGAAAAATGGCTGTCGGTGCAAACCTGGATCTATGAAAGAAAAAAGAGAGTTATCATAAAATGCTGTTTGTTTTCAGAACAGGGAATCAAAACAGCCTATTAATAATGGACCAAAGGAACTCAGGTCTTCAAGTGTTCTCTCTGAAGAGGAAAAGAAAACAGCAATAAAGAAGTGTAGAATGGGACATGGAATGGAGGTGTTTGAAACTGAGGTGATGTTATCATTCTGAATAGTTGTAGAAGTATTCTATAGAGATTGGAATCAGAGCTGGGTCTTGGGAGGGCCACAGAAAATGTTGCACTCAGGGCAAGAAGAGAGAAAGTGATGAATAAGGACATCAGAAAAGCTGGAGTCAAGGTAGTCACAGTATTTTGAAGGTCATGATAAGCAGGTTTAAATATATCAAGAATAAATTAAATCCTAGTAATGGTGCAGATCAAACAACAGACAATGATGAGAAAATTATGCATCACAATACATAAAAGGCAGAAGAATCCAGTAAATATTTTTGTTGTATACTTGAAAAGAAGCTAGTTGATATACTTCCATATTACAGTGATAATTAAACATCCTTTATCCCATCACAAATTATGGACAATGTTAACTTTAATAATGGCTATTTAACATCTTGTTTAACCATTTTTAAAAATATTTCCAGATAACAGCATCAAAAATAGGATGAAGTTTCAAAATGCTATTAACTAGAGGTAATCATGAAATAGAACATTGTTTTATATTAAAGACACAGTATATTATATTTAGGATCTGTTATTTTACTTGTTTTTTCTCTTCCTTCATTTATGCCTAGCCAAATTTTTGACACAGTTAAAGTGTATCAGATACACGTAGCTTAATGAACACATTAATAACAATGAAATAGCTAAATTAGTGTTCTTTTTAAACTTGAAAATGCTTATCTGAATGTTAAAATTTTCAAATTCAATGTAACCCTGGATTTATTCAGCCTTGCTTTGATGATAACTCCAAATTATCTTAAATGATTTAGATACATAAAACATTAAGTTGATTTATTCAAATTTCTCTTGGTCCAGAATTTTAACAACAGGAGGCTTATGTTGCACACCTTTGTCCACCTGCATTCACATATGGAAACAGCAATGCAAATGGTCACCTGTGAAGGCAATCACCCTTTTTCTCAGTACACATCTGTAGGGCCTTCCTTAGCATTTAAGGAGCCATACAAAGGACTCATGAAACTGGCACTGTTACACCCAACAAAAGACCTAGGGGTGACAATTTTTTTAGACATGTGATTTTATAATCTTTAGCAACACACCAATGAAATATTTTTAAAGCAAACTTTAAACTAAGGTCTTGTAGACTAACCAATAAATACAGAAACTGACAGCATAGAGCTGGGGTTGGCAAATGCCTGTTAAATGACTTTATTACATCCTGAATGGCTCTTCCACAGTTTCAATGTCTGCTAAAAGGTCTGGCAGGCTTTTTCACTTTTAAGTTAACTAGATCATCTCCAGAGGAAGCAGAGGCACAGAACAGAGATAGGAAGGGAGGAGGGGTGGATATTAAGATTCAGTGGTACCCCAAATTTTTCGATGCCCTACTCAGCTGCCTACTCTGCATATGGGTAGGGATAGTTCTGCACATATATATAATACAATTGCACAATTGTGCTTCTGCTTTTTTTTTTCCAGAAATGTGCTCTTTACTTTCATCCAATTCCTATTTGCCTGACTTACCTTCCCTGCCTGTTTCCTAGCATGACTGCTTCTTTTATCTCCTGTAGTTTCGAAATTTGCCGCATGGTGCCTACACTCAGCCCAGCTGCTCCCGTTCCCTCCCTGTCTCAACTACTGCTTTTACTTCTTAATGTACAAATTGCCTGACATGAGATGGAGATACTGTGCTGTGTGGTAACAAAAGCTTGTACTTCATCATTTCAATGTCCTGCCCCAGTAAGACCTTATACATGAAAGTCCGGACCTCTTTCTGAACTTTTCTTTCCTGCTTAACCACAGAAAAGCCATATGAAAAAGCAGCACTACCCAATATCTGTATTTCATTTGGAAGTCCACTTCAAAAGCAGATACAAATGATAAGTGAGTCATTCTTGAAGCATCAGCAAAATTGAATGAAATCTCTATCTGTCTGTGCGAGGGAGTGTAGGGGACAGCCAAAGACTGTATCAGAATGAAACAAAAATCTTAATAGAAATGTAAGCGGGGGAATGGTCCCGCTATTGTGGGGAACTTTCCTGGCTTCTATACCACCCCGGTGAAATGGACCAGCGAAAGGATCTGAGTCCCCGCTCCCACTTCCTTTACCCCATGGCCTCCCTGATCCTGAGGGCTCCCCCTCCCCTCTCCTGAGTAGCAGAGCCCTTGAAACCCCAACAAGGCTGGGCCCAGGTTTCCTGGGCCTTAATCCCCGACCTTGTAGTCACTGGGGGCAGAAGTTAGGGTGTCCCCACTCCGAGGTGCTCTCTTTACACTGCAGGCCTTCTTGGCCCAGTGATCACTTTATAAGGTTCAAAGCAAATACAATTTATTAAACATCAACTGGTTAAAGAGAAAAGAATAAGAAAAAATGAGAATGGTTAAATGAGAACACACAGCCCTGCTGTGTAGCACAGGGACATCAAAACAGCAGTCTGCAGAGTGTAAGGACAGTCCACAGTCTCTTTCTTAGAGGCCTTGGATATGCTGCAGGGGGGGCTACAGGCTGGACACGCTAGCTCTGGTAGTGACCACACAGTCTCAAGCTCGAAGTGGCCAGACCCCTCTCCCAGTCAAGAGCCTTTCCCCACACTTTGCTGGTCCCACGTGCTCACCACATCCAGCTGCAGGACAGTTCCAGCTCCTTGTGTTGCTTCTCTGTTCCTTTTGGCTCTCTGAGCACTGCCAGTCTGCTGCTCAATACAGGGTCTGCACTCCTTGAGGTGTGTATGCCTGGCTCTGCTGTTGCAAGACTCTCTCTCCACACAGCTTGCACTCCTTGGGCTGTCTGTGTCTGGTTCTTTCACTGCAGGACTTCTTCACACAGCTTGCACTACTCTTTCAGCTCTCTGTTTTTGCAGGAGTTCTTCTGCACACAGCTTGCACTCCTTGGGCTGTGTCTCAGCTCTCTGTTTGCTCAGAGGGTATGTCTACACTACCCTCCTAGTTCGAACTAGGAGGGTAATGTAGGCATACTGCACTTGCAAATGAAGCCCGGGATTTTAATTTCCCGGGCTTCATTTGCATAAGCGGGGCTCCGCCATTTTTAAATCCCCGCTCGTTCAAACCCTGTGCCGCGCAGCTACACGCGGCACGAACTAGGTAGTTCGAACTAGGCTTCCTAGTTCGAACTACCGTTACTCCTCGTGGAATGAGGAGTAATGGTAGTTCGAACTAGGAAGCCTAGTTCGAACTACCTAGTTAGTGCCGCGTGTAGCCGCGCGGCACAGGGTTCGAACGAGCGGGGATTTAAAAATGGCGGCTCCCCGCTTATGCAAATGAAGCCCGGGAAATTCAAATACCAGGCTTCATTTGCAAGTGTGGTATGCCTACATTACCCCGCTAGTTCGAACTAGAGGGGTAGTGTAGACATACCCAGAGAGAGCCAGAACAATCCCAGCTTACAGGGAGGATGGGGCCTGGCCTCTCCCCTTCCTCACTGGCCTGTCCAACCTGTCAGTCAGGTTGAGCTGGAGTGTTGACTGCTTTCCATTGTCTCTGGGGTCTGTCAGTCTCATGAACCCTTCCCCTTCTGAAGCTGGGAGCTGGCAAACCAAAAAACTCCCACAGAGTTTTAGTAAGGGGTAACAATCCCCTTACAGAAAGAATGAAGAAATCACTGTCAATTTTCTGAAAAGCAAAGGGAAGAATAGAACCACTGGTCTCAGATCACTAAAGTCTATTTAGAAACAATAGGGACTCCTGCACAATTTAGGGTAAGACCCTGTAATGTTCTAAAGACCTCCTGGAAGTCGATAACTGTGTCCTCTTTTCTCAGCATATGCTCCTTGTTTCCTAAAAGGCGATCAGCAATTCACAGAATCAGGACCTTAACCCATCCTTTAACCAGTTGTTTAAAGGCTATAATAAGTTTTAAGACAGTAGTTAACACATTTTGTTTAATTGCTGAGCAAATCTGACATTTTGGGTTTGAATGGTAGTTCCACCCATCCATATTGGAAACAAGAACTAATCTGCTATCTCAGGCTATTAAACTTGATATATAATCCCCAAAAAAACAACTGAACAACACTTCATACTGGTTAACTGATGAAAAACAATGTCACTTTTATCCCAAAATAATTTACTTGTGGGCTTTTGAAAACACAACACATGTGGGTGGTTTTATGTAAACTTTTTCTGTGCCAGGAAAGGTACAACAGCTTTTAACATGCACTGATTATTAAACAAGTGCCTTTACCACCATTTTTTTGTTCTTTATGTGTCATTGAGTAGATTCCCCAGCTGACAAGGGTCCAGTGAAATCAGAGGAACTCATCTATTTCATGCAGTGATTTTCTGGCCCAATAGGATCTCATTAGTGATATTTTATGGAAAAAAAGTCTATTGATTATCAAAGTTCACTGGATTATATTCTTATTTGGCAATCAAAAAGGAAACTATCAATACAAATATTACAAATTCATTTCCTTGTATTTTTGCCCCATTTTGTCATGTCTACTTTCCGTAGTTACACACTACATAAAGAGAGAAGAAAAAAGGGAAGAAGAAAATAATATCTTAATAAAATAAATAGAAACTAAACACTGTGCTACATTCAACTCTGCCTACAGTAGAAGAGTAGTAGTCAAAAAGGAATCCCCCCTGCCCTTCAGCATCCGTCACAGACTTTGTGCTCGAACACACAAGGATCATAAAAGCCCAGTACAGATTCTTGGCGCGTATATCCCCAACCTGTTAGCAAACCTGGGATATACTGAACCCTTTAAAAGGGGGTCATTCAGGTTAGTGCACATGAAGGTCAATGCTCCAGTAGAGCATCTAGATCAGTGATCCCCAACCTTTCATGGCTGCCGGGTGCCCTGGGGTGGGGCCGCTCACATGCCAGGTGTCCGGGGGTGGGGCCCCACATGCGCCCTGAACCCAGGGCAGGCACCGCACATGTGCCGCGTGCCCGGGGCAGGAGCCACCAATGCACCACGCACCCAGGGCCAGCACCACGCATGTGATGCACGCCGGGGATGGGGCCAGCCCAGATGTTTTGGCGGGTGCACATAAATGCCCCAGCAGGCGCCATGGCGCCCGCTGGCACCGTGTTGGGGACCACTGATCTAGATGCTTTCTCTGTTCAGAAGATGTGCACAATGAACCTTGTCAAATATTATGGCAGGGAACAATTAGGCACGCTTTCAGTGAAGCTGGCAGCCAAAGGATAAAACACCAAGAGCTTGATTCTGTTCTTACATAAGAATGCCCATGCAGGGTCATACCAATGGGTCCATCTAGCCCATTATCATATCACTTACAGAGGTCAATTGAGTGATTCATGCCCTGTTGCAAAGATAAGGCCTTTTTCTGTAGCCATGTTGGAAGGCCTAAAGCCTACAGCCTTCATCTGTAGCCAGATTGAAAGAGCAGCAGCCATTAACTGTAAAACAAGGAGTCACATACTCATATTCTATCTAAACTGCATTACAATACTGTAATACCAGGTTGTTAAAAAGATGACCCTATCTTAATGACAACCAATATCATCAAGTTAAAAAGAATAGCTCTCAAGATGGGTAAACTTAATGTAATTGCATTTCATCTGGCAAGAAATGCTTTATCAATAGCAGGGGTTGTGGAATCCTCAATGATTATGGTCCTTACTTTCCTACTGCTTGCTTGTATGATTTCTGTCTAGTTTTTAATTTTTTCCATTGACTATATAATTAATTTTGATTTTGTTAATCAACTAAGGTTGTGGGGGTATGATTGGTTATGTAATTCTGTTGCAGTATTTTATGATTGGTTAGTGAAATTTGAGTAAATAATTGTTTATGGTATAGGTAGCAGTACTCAAGTTTCCCTATATAAATTGGGATCTAAGGAGGAGACCAGAAGAAAAAGAAGAAAGAAAAAGAAAGAACAGAAAGGAGGAGGGAAGACCTGGAAGAACTCATCTCCAAGACACAGCTTAAGCTCAGAGCTTCCAAGAATCCTCTGCACAACCAGCATATAGATGAGCTTGACCTTGCTTGGCCAACAGAGGAAGTTTGCCTGCCTTGATCAGGATTGGTGAACATGACACTTGTAGTGGTCAATTCTGGAAGAGCTTTGTACGTGTTAGTTTAGGGGTGGTGAGGCCTGCATTCCTTCCCCTTATCCCTTTTCCCTATATTTGATGAACCAGAAGTAAGTCTTTGGGAACATACGCCACTTAAGATAAGCACTGTTGCCAGTATAGCAAGAACAAGTATGAGATAAGGGTAAAGGGCAAGAACACATAAACAATTCTGTTTACCCTAATGTACTGATCACGTAAACAGGGCCAAAGAACAAGTAGATCCAGATCAGAATCTGATCAATAACTAACAGCTAAGCCATACATCAACATGTAATGAGTAATCCCTGGAAATTTCCAAACTGCCAAACAAGGCCGGGAAAACTGTATTTAAGGCTGCCTCGGGGCCTAGCAAATCGAACCTCACCGATGGGCTTTGGGTACCGGCGCCTCAGAAGCTGAGACAGCCTCCCACTTCATCCGCAGCCTACCCAGGGTTCCAGGCTTGCAGGAAGGGACATAAGATATGCCGCTTCTTTGTTATATTGTTCTTCCATTTATGGGGCACAACTGTTAGCTGTCATGAAATAAACTACTTGTGCTTGACAGATACCTGTGTGGCGTATTTTGTACTTTGAGAAGCCAATGTCATACCTTAGACTTACTCTGGCTACAACATTGCATGCTTAGCATACATATTCTGCTTGCTTTTAATTGTTAAACAGAGAGTAAAGATATTACTGTGAAAGTCTCTTTTACAGATAAAAAGGTCCTGCAAACCTTCAGGAAGTTATGCCCTGAGCCCTAGTAACTGAGTAAGGACAGGCATTTAAATTAACAGGGATACACCTTGAGCTCCTGGAATTGAGTAAAGGTGTATGCCCTTGGAGTGTGGGAGTGACAGAGAATTTTGTGTGGATAACACTGTCATCAATTGCTACCTTCTGGTAATTGGATGTTTAGAGACACCCAAAGCACAGGGTTTTATCCCTGAACATCTTGGCTAATAGCCAATGACAGACTTCTCCTCCATGACTTATACAATACTTTTTTTACCCCATTCATACTTTGGGCCTCATGATATCCCCTTGCAATGAGTTCCAGAGGTTGACTCTGTGTTTGTGAACATATACTTTCTTTGATTTGTTTTAAAACTCTGTCTTTTCATTTCATTGGGTGACTACTAGTTCTTGTGTTATTCACTTTTCCACATCATTCATGTATTTACAGACCTCTTTCAGATCATCTGTTAGTCGTCAGTTTTTCCAAGGCAAAAAAAATCAGTCTCTTTTTAATCTCTCTTCATATGTAAGCTGTTCCAAATTCTGAATCATTTTTATTGTCCTTCTCTGTTCCCTTTCCAATACTTATATACCTTTTCTGAGATGGGATGACTAGAACTGCATACAATATTCAGGATATGATCATACTGTTGATTAAGGTAATAACATTATTATATTTACTATCTTAATGTTTCTAACATTGTTAGCTTTTTTTTTTAAACTTATTTAGCATATTGAGCAGGATTTTTCAGAGAACTATCCACAATGACCCCAAAATCTCTTTTTAGAGTGGTATTATGGATAATTTAGACTCCATCATTTTAAATGTGCAGCTAGGATTATGTGTTCAAATCTGCACTATTTTGTATTCATCTAGGCTATGTCTAGACTGCAAGCCTCTTTCGAAAGAGGCTCTTTCGAAAGATACTTTTGAAAGAGCCTCTTTCGAAAGAGAGCGTCTAGACTGCACGCGGAACTTTCGAAAGAGCAAGCCGCTTTTTCGAAAGAAAGCACCCAGTGAGTCTGGATGCTCTCTTTCGAAGAAGCCCTATTTACATTCAAGAACGCCTTCTTTCGAAAGAAGCACTTTCGAAAGAAGGCGTTCTTCCTTGCGAAATGAGGTTTACCGCCGTCGAAAGAAAAGCCGCGTTCTTTCGATTTAATTTCGAAAGAACGCGGCTGCAGTCTAGACACAGGTGAAGTTTTTTTGAAAAAAGGCTACTTTTTTCGAAAAAAACCCTGAGTCTGGACACAGCCCAACATTGAATGTCATCTACCTTTCTGTTACCAAGACACTCATATTTGTGAGATCCCTTTTTAAGTCTTTGCAGTCTAGTTTGGACTTAACTAAACTGAGTAATGTATCATCTGCAAATTTTGCCTCCTCACTGTTTACCCCTTTTTCCCTAATCATTTATGATTATGTTGGATATCACTGGTCCTAATATAGATCCCTGGAAGAAACCACTTTTTACCTCTATCCATTTTGAAAACTGGCCATTTATTCCCAAACTGAGCTTCCTGTCTTTTGACTAGTCAATGGTCCATGAGAGGACTTTCCCTCTTACCCCATGACTGTGATTAATCTTCTTGAGACCCTTTGGTGACAAAACTCAAAATTTTGATAGCCCAAGTACACCACATACATTGGATCATCCTTATCCCCACTAAGGTTGTAACTGATTAGTCAGCTACCCTTATCCCATCTTTCTCTGGCCACTTCCACAGGGGGCAAGAATAGAACCCATCACCCTGCACCCCCCAGATGAGTGCCCTTTCCCCTAAGCCACACCAGAACCCCCTCCACAGCCCCAACTCTCCCTCTCCCTCTCCCCAGCAGGTCCATTATTCTGCCTGTCTCCGGTCGCTTCCTGGGTGGGCAGGACTTGAATCCACCACCCTGTGCTCCCTAGGCAAATACCCTAGCTCCTAAGACACACCAGAACTCATCCCACCTTAAATAGTCACTCCCCCTCTTGCTACCTCTATCAGGGTATGTCTACGCTACCCTCCTAATTCGAAATAGGAGGGTAATGTAGTCATACCGCAATTGCAAATGAAGCCCGGGATTTGAATTTCCCGGGCTTCATTTGCTTAAAGCCAGCCGGCGCCATTTTTAAATGCCGGCAGTTCGAACCCCGTGCCGCGCGGCTACACGCGGCACGGAGTAGCTAGTTCGGATTAGGCTTCTAATCCGAACTAGCTGTACTCCTCGTGGAATGAGGAGTACAGCTAGTTCGGATTAGGAAGGATAATCCGAACTAACTACTCCGTGCCGCGTGTAGACGCGCGGCACGGGGTTCGAACTGTCGGCATTTAAAAATGGCGCCGGCCGGCTTTATGCAAATGAAGCCCGGGAAATTCAAATCCCGGGCTTCATTTGCAATTGCGGTATGACTACATTACCCTCCTATTTCGAATTAGGAGGGTAGTGTAGACATACCCTCAGAGAGAGGCAGCAAGGGGGGAGGGGAAAGAAGGAGCCAGTGCAGGGGGGGGGGAAGCCGGGGAAGTACAGGCACAATGGGGAAATGGCCCAATCAGGGACTGAATAGGGGATGTCGAGTGCCCTATCCCACCTCTTATTAACTAATCAAGCAGTTGATGGAAATTCCATCGATTACTTGATTAGTTGGTTAATTGAAATTTCACATCCCTAATCTCCACACTTGTTGACTCCCTCAAAGAATTCCACTGGATTTACAAAGCATCATCTCCCTTTACAAAAACCACAACAAATTATGTTCATCTACGAGTCTGATAATTTTGTTCTTTATAATAGTTTTAACCAATTTTCCTAATATTGATAAGTATACTGGCCTATAATTGCCCAAATTGATTTAGAGCCTTTTTAAAATTGGAATATTATCTATTTCACAGTCAGCTGGTTCATAAGATGATTTAAGTGATAGTTACACAACACAGTTATTAGTTCCGGAATTCCATATTTTAGTTGCTTCAGAACTCCCGAGTGAATACTACCTCGTCCTGCTGACTTATTACTGCTTAATTTATCAACTTTTTCCAAAACCCCTCTACTGATACCTCAAACTGGGGTCAGTTCCTCAGATTTGTCACCTAAAAGAATGGCTTACATATGGGAATCTCTTTCATATACTCTTTATTGAAGATGGATTTAAAGAATTTATTTAGAAGTACTTTTATCCTCATTTTACAGGTGAGGAATTGAGACATAGTGACAGTAAGTGCTTATACAAAGTCAAAAAGGAAGTCTGTGGCAGAACAAGGAATTAAACTCAGGTGTGCCCTTAACCATAATTTATTAAGGATCTTTTACTGATTATTCCTTTAATTAATTCATTTGATCCTGCTGTGAAGGCAGGGGACTGGACTCAATGACCTCTCGAGATCCCTTCCATTTCTAGTATTCTATGATTCTGTGAAACCAGAGTCATGTTTTATGTCTACATCATGTCTCATTTATGAGGGTTGTGATTAATTTAATCTTGGAGTGGCAATTAGGTGGCCTGTGAGCCAGACACAGTTCACTATGGTTAGCCTTTGGCACACCACCAGTCCCTTTATTACCTGACTATTCAGAGGTACTGCTGCTTGCAGGTCCCATTGTCTGTCATTCTTAGCCAATAGGAACTGCAGGAATCAGTGGCTTGCCCCATGCTACTTCCTGTAGCTCCCATTGGCCAGAAACTGCAGCCAATGGGAGCTGGGAGCAGCTGTACTGTGGATGGTCAAATAAATTAAACTTTATCAGTGTCTGGTGGTCCACTAGTGACTAACTCTGATGAATTGCATCTGGCCGGCAGGCCGCTAATTATCCACCCTTCATTTAATCTCATATCAAATGGAATTTAGACAGGAATAATTCAGAATCTGTTTACTGTCCCTCCTCCTGAGCCTATGAAGAATGAATTACAAAGGAAAGTGCAGGAAATTTCACTCATTCAACTACAGAAATGGAAAGTGCCTGGCAGGAGACAGACATTGTCACTACTGTATTTCAGCTATGCTGTACATTATTGCTATGAAAATTGGGTCTTGTTCTGCATGATGACCTATTCTGCTGATCAGCAGTACACAATCTCCTTTTGCACTGAATTACTTTTGCACTACACTCCATTAGTAAGAGTTGTTCAGCTGAAAGAGAACTATCATGTCATATTTATGAATTTTGCTCCACATGTTTGGCTAATACTGTATATCAGTTATTTGTTATTATGTTATTTTCTTATTGAAGCAGTTTTTCTATTGAAAACTGCAGAACAGAGATTCCTTTAATAGGACATTAATGTCTATAAGTGCTCATAGTCACATTTCTAAATTTGATTAGAAGAGATAAAGTTTTATACTTACTAAAAGCCAATTTTTCTCTCCCCTGTCACAGAGGCAAGGACAAACCAATTCCCTGACCTGATCTCACCGGCATGCCCAGAGGCTGTATAGTTAATCCTACTGAGAAAGCAAGGGTTATGTGTGAGCAACGATAGAGAAATGTGTCATTAAAGCGATACTGATCTGTCAATATATAGAATGCATTAAAGAGCATAACCACAATGTGGTAACTTGTTTGGGATTGTGCTTTTTTAAAATACATTGTCCCAGAAAGAAATTCAGGCCTGACTTAGCTGACCTATAGGATATTATAGGAACCTATGTGACTAAGCAATAAATAGGTAAAAAGATGATAACATTTTCACTGAGACCCATCAAGGTATTCTTTTTGCTGCAGTATTTGCAAAATACACTTAAAAACTGCCAGGGAGGCATTGTCAACTAATAGTAGGAAGAAGGGATTAGGAGTGAGCTTGGCTACAGACTTGCTGTGTAACCTTGGACCACCAGTTTCTCTGAACTTTTATGGGAATAAAAATATAAGTATAAATAAACATAACACTTTCATTATGATTGGGGTTACTACTTTTAGCTGTTTAGATAGAGGTTTTTTTTTAATTAAGTGTACCAGATTTTTGTCAAGAAAACAGATATTTTGGAAAAGCTTCTTCTGCTGCCATTTAATTTTTAGTGGCAAAATGTTACAGAATGAGGAACTGTAATATAGCTACATTGTCCCATATCCTTAACAAATTATGAATCCATACAATCAAGGAAATAGGAATGTAAACATACATAATTCCTTTGATCCTACTCAGCATTCTCCTCTTTATGCATTCAGGGATTGCATTGGCTATTTTGGCCTCAGGGTCACACTGAAAGTTCATGATTACCATCACCCCCACATCTTTTTCAGAGTTACTGCTTTCCAGGAGTCCACTCATCCTGTAAAAATAACCTGCATTCATTGTTCCTAGGTGTATGCCTTTACATTTGGCCATATTGAAATATTTAGTATATATTGAAATATGTATTGTTTACTCATGCCCACCTTCCCAAACAATCCAAATTGCTTTGTATTAGTTGCTGGTCCTCTCTATTATATATCACTTCACCAGTCTTTGGGTCATCTGAAACTTTATCAGTAATGATTTCATGTTGCATTTTATTAATAAAAATATTAAAGTAGCACAGGGCCATAAACCCATCCCTGCAGGATTCCACTAGAAACACATCTGTTCAATGATGATTCCCCATTTGCAATTGCATTTTTAGACCTATCAGTTAGCCAGTTCTTCATCCAAATCTGAGGAATTGTCCCAGTTTGAGGTGTCATTGAGGAGGTTTTGGAACAAACTGATAAACTTAACAGTAACAAGTCATTGGGACCAAATGGCATTCACCCAAAAGTTCTGAAAGACCTCAAATGTGAAATTGCGGAACTATTAGCTGCGGTTTGTAACCTATCCTTTAAATCAGCTTCTGTACCTAACGACTGGAAGATAGCTAATGTGACGCCAATATTTAAAAAAGGCTCTCCAGGTGATCATGGCAATTACAGATCAGTGGGAATAATGTCAGTACCAGCAAATTAGTTGAAACTATAGTAAAGAATACAATTTTCAGACACAGATGAACATAATCTGTTGGTGGAAAGTCAACATGGTTTCTGTAAAGGGAAATCATGCCCTACTAATCTACTAGAGTTCTTTGAGGGGGTCAACAAACATGTGGACAAGGGGAATCCAGTGGATAAAGTATACTTAGATTTTCAAAAAGCTTTTGACAAGGTCCCTCCCCATAGGCTCTTAAGTAAAGTAAGTTGGCATGGGATAAGAGGAAAGGTCCTTTCGTGGATTGATAACTGGTTAAAAGACAGGAAAAAAAGAGTAGGAATAAATGGTGAGTTTTCAGAATGGAGAGAGGGAACTAGTGCTGTCCCCCAAAGGTCTATCTTGGGACCAGTCCTATTCAACTTATTTCTTATATTCATTTAATGTTCACCACATTGACTTTGTGTCGTTCTAGTTTCTTAATCCAAATACCATGTGGTACCCAATCAAATAGCTTACAGAATCATAGAATACTAGGACTGGAAGGGACCTTGAGAGGTCATTGAGTCCAGCCCCCCCGCCCTCATGGCAGGATCAAGCACTGTCTAGACCGGTGGTCACCAACAGGTCGATCGCGGTCGACTGGTCGATCGCGAGGCCTCGACCAGTCAATCGCAAGGCGTCCTGTTCACCCCACCCCCATTTCCCTCCCACCCCCGGGGAACCCCACTACTTACCTGAAGTAAAAATGGAGGTAATGTCGGCTTCCAGAAGTGCGCTAGCTACTCTGCCAGGTGTACTGTGGGAGGGAGCATCGGCTCCCTGCACTACACAGGAGGGGTGAGTCTGCCCCTGGGGAGGCGTGCATGGGGGGGTTGGCCCTAGGGCAGGCACGCACGGGGCTTCCCTGCACCAGGGCGGGGGCTTAGCGCCGGGGCAAGAGCATGCAGGGCTTCCCTGCGCGGGGGGGAGGGGTTGGCCCCAGGGCAGGTGCACACGGATTCCCTCCGCCACGGGGGGAGGGAGGAGAAGGTCGGCCCTGAGGCAGGCACGCGCTGGTTTCCCTCTTGGGGGGGAATCCTGGGAGGAGGCAGATGTAGGAGACTCTTTGCCTCCACTGGCACCCCACTCCCCAGCTACAGAACGCTGTCCCCACTCACGTCCCCACTCCCGTCCCCACTCCCCGAACTCTGTCTCTATTCCCGTCCCCACTCCCTGAACTCTGTCCCCACTGGCACTCTGTCCCCTGCTGCAGAACCCTGTCCTCTGCCCTCCCAGCACCCTGTTCCCTCTCCCCTGCCCCCAGCCGCAGAACTCTGTCCCCACAAAATGTATAGTTATAAATGCTTCATTTTAGATTTAAATAGCATGAATAAAAAACAGACCATTTATTTCATAACTATAAACACAGGATTTTAATTTTATATATTGCATAATTTAAAATTAAACTATTTATGAGAGTGTGTAGGTAAGGGTTGAGGATAGCAGGTGATGGACAGGAGGAGAATAGAGAGGGCAGGGCTTCAAGGAAGGGGTGGGGCGGTAGGTCTTCGTCTGTTCTGAGATTTAAAAAGCGATCTTGGGTGTAAAAAGGTTGGAGACCACTGGTCTAGACCATCCATGATAGACATTTATCTAACCTACTCTTAAATATCTGAACAGAGGGAGATTTCACAACCTCCCTGGGCAATTTATTCCAGTGTTTAACCACCCTGACAGTTAGGAACTTTTCCTAATGTCTAACCTAAACCTCCCTTGCTTCAGTTTAAGCCCATTGCTTCTTGTTCTATCCTCAGAGACCAAGATGAAGTTTTCTCCCTCCTCCTTATGACACCCTTTTAGATACCTGAAAACTGCTATCATGTCCCCCCTCAATCTTCTCTTTTCCAAACTAAACAAACCCAATTCTTTCAACCTCCCTTCATAGGTCATGTTCTCTAGATCTTTAATCATTCTTGTGACTCTCCAATTTCTCCACATCTTTCTTGAAATGCGGTGCCCAGAACTGGACACAATACTCCAACTGAGGCCTAACCAGCACAGAGTAGAGCGGAAGAATGACTTCTCGTGTCTTGCTTACAACACACCTGTTAATGCATCCCAGAATCATGTTTGCTTTTTTTGCAACAACATCACACTGTTGACCCTCTTCCCAGACTGTTCCCCTTGACCTCTCTCTTCCCCATCCTTCTCTGAGCTTGCATATCACAAATGAGCTATCTGCAGTCCTCCAGGTGTTCTGGAGGGTAGGGGGAAGAGTTGCTGAGCCCGGGGCCCAACTTTTCTCTATGAGTGCTCTAGCCTGGGATCACACCCGGGTATGTAGGACTGCACATGTTGCCAGACACATGAAGTTCAACCTTAAACTATGGACATCCAACCTATACATAATGTACATTAACACTACTGCCATGATCAAGCAAACTTACCAAAAGTAAGCACATCAAAAATTAAACTTAGTTTGACAAATTCTGTCTTCAATCCATGTTGAATGGCATTAAGAACATTACTCTCCTTTAATTCTTAATTGATTCCTGTATCAGCTTTTCCTTACTTTGCCCTGGATCAATGTCAAGCTGACAGGTCTGTAATTACCCACCTCATCTTCTTTATCTTTTTAAAACACTGACATAATATTAGCTGTCTTCCAATTTTTGGAACTTCCGCAGTGTTCCATGATTTATTGAAAATCATCACCAACAGTCCAGAGAGCTCCTTGGTCATCTCTTAAAATTGACAGATGCATGTTTTATCTGTACCTGCTGATTTAAAACATATAACTTTTTAACATCTCCTAACCTATTGTTGGAATGGAAAGTATTTCATCACCATCATATAATATGACTTCATTGTCTGTCTTTTAAAAAAAAAACCAAATACAGAATAGCAATATTTAATGAACGCTTCTGCCTTCTCTGCATTAATATTGGCAATTGTTCCTTTCTATTGAGCAAGGGACAAGTACTATTGTTAGGATCCCTTTTGTTCCTCATATATTTTAAACACTCATTGTTCTAAACTCTGCTGGCTACTGAATTTGTCTTATGCATCTCTTATCAATTGTTTTTGGAATTCCTAGCACCTCATTTATATTAGTCACTATAAACTTTCCCTTTTGTGTATTCAATATATATCAAATACATAGAAAGAGAGTTTTTATTTCCCCTTTAAGCCAGACTTATTTTCTAACCAATCTCTCTCAGTTTTGGCTTTTGAAGCATCTTGTAAAATATATTTAAATAGTTCACAATTATCACTTGCCTTTTTCTATTTAAATCCTTTCATTCAGCTGATCTAGCTCATAGTTGTTTTCCAGTGCACCTTTCATAGCGATAGCTGTGTCCACTATACCTTCCCTACTCGAATCTTTGGTCCTGTTCCTTGCATCAAGGCTTGCGTAGGGAGCATTCTAAAATTGCCTATGGCTGCCTTCCTCAGTTCTTGAAGAGCAAGAAGTCTCTCTGAGTCACACCATAGATTTTAGAATAGAGCCCATTACAGAAGGGAGACAACATTCTCAGGAACCCTCACGCACAGCCCCTTCTTCTAAACCTGTGCACATCCTGCTTAATTCTGGACAATTATTGGAAAACTACTGGCCCACATTGAAAAGATGCTCTGGTCATGAACTGGTGAGGTAGCAGTTCCTATACCACTCCCCCACTCTCCAGCTTCAGTGCACATGTACCTAAAGTAAAAGTGTATGAGCTTCTTCTTTTATACCCCCAAAATCATAGCTATAAAACACAGACGGTCCAGGACTGCAGAAGGGTGAAGATGAGCATTATGCAACCTTTACATGTCTCACCTGTGGATGTCTCCCACACCTAACCCAGTATTTCTAACCTTCCAGCTCTCCTATGGCAGAAGAAATATTTTTACCATTTAACTTCTGGCAGTTTTAATTGTTAAAGCTGTAATGTTATTATGCAGCATAAAATAGCTTTGTCATTGCAAAGCAATTGCCACTCCAAGGCTGTGGCAGGGTATTCCTTTTGATTGCTCTGCAAGCATATTGTCCAAAATTGATGTAAAGTGCAAAGAATTCGTCTCCTCTTGTCTGCGTCCCCATATTTGTATACCAATCTGTTCCCCTTCTACTGACAATCTTCGGTCAAGGTAGATCATCTTCCACCTAGTCAGAGATCAAGAAGTTCATCCTTTACACTGGGCCTTCAGATAACAAATTGTATTTCAAATTCATTCAGAAACAAATTACATGATAATATTAATGCTCTACTTCTGACCTAAGTCTGTTCATTGAATACCTTAAGCACAAAAATCAATCCTATCCAAACTGATCACAAGGAACTAAATTTACTTAATAAAAAAGAAAAAAACCCCATCTGGCAACAAGCCAAGGAGCTTTGATCAAACAAGGAAAATCAGAAGTTTCCAGGTAGCCATTCGTTATTGCACTTATGGCTCTATTGCTTCTGGCTTTGTTTATATATGTGTGTGTGTGTGTGTGTGTGTGTGTGTGTATGTATATATATGTATGTATGTATGTATATATTGTGGCAGGGTCAGGCTAGAGAGCTGCTGCAGAGAGGGAAAAAGGCAGCCCCAAAGGGTAAAAAAACCTGCAAGTAGAAGCAGAGAACTGCAGGCCAATTAGATGCAGATGGGAGGGAGCTGGCTCAGGCAGATTTAAGGCCAGCTGATTTCTCTGCTGGCTGACTGACAGCCTTTAAAAGTCTCAGCAGTGGGAAGCTTGGGAGGGGTGTGAGAGGACAGAAGAGAGCTGGTGGAGAGACAGAGAGGAAGAAGTTTGAGACAACAATCTGTAACAGCCTTAGGTGGAGGCACCTAGGGAGGGAGTCTGAGGAGGTGTGGCCGGGCTCCTGACCACAGGGACCTGCTGCAAAACCCAAACTCTGGGGTTAGGAGTGAGAGGCCCTGCCCAGTGGTGGCTTGGATAAGAGGGGCCCATGCCACTATCTATATAAATATATATATACACACACACACACACACACACACACACACACCAATTCTATGCTAAAAGTGATACGCTGACTTGGTATACAGGCAGTCCCCGACTTACGTGGATCCGACTTATGTCGGATCCACACTTACGAACGGGGCTTTCTCGCCCCGGAAGTCGGGACGAGAAAGCCCCATTGGTAAGCTGCTCCGGTGCCCCTGGTCTGCTGGAGACCGTCTCCAGCAGACCAGGGGCACCGGGCGGGTTTCCGCGCCTCTGAGGCTTTGCCAGAGCAAAGCCTCAGAGGCGCTGGGAACCGCTGCTGCTGCCGCTTCAATCTGGGTGCCTGTGGTCTGCTGGGGACCGTCTCCAGCAGACCACAGGCTCCCGGACTGAAGCCGCAGCCCCCCCCCCCCCCCCCCCCCCAGCAGACCAGGCTTTTGTTTTGGACTCTGGGGCAGAGCAGCTGGGGCGCTGCCGATTGGTCCTGCAGCGCCCGCTCTGGGCACTACTGGACCAACCCGGCAGCACCCCAGCTGCTCTGCCCCAGGTCCTGATTCAGCCGCTGCTGGTCAGTTTCAGCAGCGGCTGAATCAGGACGCCTGGGGCAGAGCAGATGGGGTGCTGCTAGGTTGGTCCAATAGCACCCAGGAGCGGCGCTACTGGAGCAACCCAGCAGCACCCCAGCTGCTCTGCCCCAGGTGTCCCCAAGTCAGCTTCTGCTGAAACTGACCAGCGCTGACTACAGGAAGCCCCAGGCAGAGTTGCTCTGCCCCGGGCTTCCTGGAATCAGCTGCTGATCAGTTTCAGCAGCAGCTGACTTGGGGACGCCTGGGGTTCTTAAGTTGATTCTGTATGTAAGTCAGAACTGTTGGTCAGTTTCATCAGTGTCTGAATCTGGACGCCAGTTTTGACTTACATACAGATTCAACTTAAGAACAAACCTACAGTCCCTATCTTGTACGTAACCCGGGGACTGCCTGTATATGCCTACATCGGTGTTTATTTCCCCTTCCTTCTGCATATATGCTGTAAATAGTGATATTTCTTTGTTACATATTGAATAGCAAATGGGTTGGTGTATTCAGAACAGCATCCCATTATATTCTCTAAGTATCACAGACTACTTTTCTATCTATAACATTTTACACCATGTCTAGAAAAATATTCACGTATGGGTGGATGGTTATTTACAGCCAGGAATGAAATTCAGGACACTATTTTGTTAAAGGTTAGCATAAAGCTAGCTTGGAAATACACATTAATTATATAAAGATTTTGTGTGTCACATAAAAGAGACTTTCATACTGGAAAAAGATTAAACCACATCAGGTTAATAATATAGATTTATAGTTCTGTGTTAGGTATCAGAGGGATAGCTGTGTTAGTCTGAATCTGCAAAAGCGACGAGGAGTCCTGTGGCACCTTATAGACTAACTGAAGTGTAGAAGCATAAGCTTTCGAGGGCAAAGACCCACTTCGTCAGATGCATCTGACGAAGTGGGTCTTTTCCCTTGAAAGCTTATGCTCCTACACTTCAGTTAGTCTATAAGATGCCACAGGACTCCTCGTCGCTTTTATAGTTCTGTGTTGTGCTTCTATAAATTTCAACCCCATTATGGCTAAATAGCGAGAAAGCTTTTCTCTCCCTCAAACAACAGTCTCCCATTCCTACATGATACTTCTGTGAAGTCAAAATCCTAATTTTATTTTTTCTAATTAGAATATTTAGTCAAATTTTCTTCTAACACCTTAAAAACCATGCCAGCACTCTGATCCCAAACCCTGCACTCAGATGAGAAACCTCACAGATCTTGGCATGTTCAATTAATGTCTGAGGGTATGTCTACACAGCAGAGTTTTTCAGAAAAATGGCTGTTTTTCAGAAAAAACTTCACTTTCATCCACAGTGCAATTGCGTATTTTCAAAACAAAAAAAAATCAAAAGAAGAGAGGGGTTTTTTCCGACATTGGTAAACCTCTTTCTACAAGGAACAAGCCTTTTCCTGAAAGAGCTCTTTTGTAAAAAGGCATATGTGACAGGGAAGAGGGAGTTCTTTCGAAAGAAGAGTAAAGAGGAAAAAGCGCAGGTGCCCTGGTGGCTACGCCATCCATACTAATCACAGCTTAAATGTGATATAGCAGCCATTCAGTGTGGACGCTATCTTTTGAAAAAGCAGATAGCTTTTTCAATGCACTTCTGCTGTGTAGACACCCTCTTTCAGAAGAAGTTTTTTCAGAAGATCTCTTCTGGAAAAGCTTCTTCCAAAAGAAGCCTACAGTCTAGACATAGCCTGAGTTGGAGGATTAGATCCCAGACAAGGCACATAAGTAAACAAGTTAGTGTCAGACCTGTTAAGGTTGAAAACAGTCTCTATTGTCATTATAATCCCATTTTCATGGGCACTTAAACCTTTCTGAAACAATCAATTTTGGGGTTGAAATTATCCATAAAGGTAAAGTTTCCTAGAAAATCTGAGCAAAGTCTTAACTCTTGAGGAAAAAAAATCAGTATTTTTGAAATGTAATACCTCCGTCATTTGGCCTAAGAAAATGAACAATAACTCTTGGAATTCTATTCCCACTTTTTCCACTTATTGGCCTTAATAAAATACTTTCCATTTGTCTGGCACTTTAAAAACATGTTAAGCTTCACAAATCCTGTGTGAGATACTGAATTATCACACTGTCTTACAGCTTCACAGCTCTATATTCAAGGAGATTCTCTTCAACAATTCTCGGCATTCTTGAGCATCCAAACTTGTCCTTTCAAGTTCTTATATTGCACTGCTCACCGCAGTATTTATTGCCTATGCTTTTTCCCCTATTCTGTATTTTAGTGCTTTACTTGGTACTCATCATTATGTGCTATAGGATACATAATGAAGTTGTGCTGTATTGTACATAGAGTGATATAAAGAAGAATTCCTCTTCACTCTTTGTATTATGTTTCCTACTTAAGGTATAGAATGCACCTCTCCAGTCTGGCACTTTCTAGTCTTGCAACATCCATAGTCCAGCATGATTTTAGTTAGCTAAATGTCCATTATCATGGGAGAGGCCAAGTTTCCAACAGTTCCATCAAGTTTGTTTACAGACACCAGTCCTGGCTCTCAGTTTTCTACGCTATTATTTAGGTCTAATTTTCCCAAAAATGCCTTCTAAGAGCCCTGTAAGCAGTGGAAATGTTGATAATACTTCTAGACAATACTGACTACCCGTGATTCTGCAAATTCTCTGGTTCAGCACTTGTCAGGTCCCAAGAGTGATGGAGTAGAAAGGTTCAACCTGTATAACCAAATATGAATAAAGTTTGCATTGAAAATTTTCTCTTTTTGTATTTATTTCTTTGGGTCTTTCTGCTTTAATTTTTCTCCCTGAACTAAAATCAGTTGGCCATTGAACGGTTTACATTTTATTTTATTACTCTAAGCAACTGAAGTTACCACAATACTTGCAGTGTTTACTAAGTATACATAAAAGAGCCATGACTGGACTGATAAATTACAGCACAAATTTCATTACAGCAAACAGAGAGTTTAAAAATTATGTGCTAGCGTCACCAATCCCCAAGATGGACCCTACTTTGGAACAGTGTCTATGAGGAACCTTTTCAGTGTATCAGAACCTCTAAAGACTTCTCACTTTTCCATCAGGTCTCAGGGTGCATCTAGACAATGGCGCTATTTCAGGATACTTCCCAAAATAGCATTTTCCGCGTCTTCACCGTGCACCCATAGTTTCAAAAATAGCTTTAAAAATAACAGGCAAGTTATTCCGGCATCCCGGTAAACCTCATTCTATGAGGATAAAGAGACATTTCAGAATCGCGCTCTATTTTGAAATTAACTCAAAATAAGCTATACAATTTGCATAGTTCAAAATCTGTAACTTTATCAAGCTATCGCTGTAGTGTACACAAACCGTCAGAGGGGTAGCCATGTTAGTCTGTAACTTAAAAATCTTTAAAACAACAAATAGTCCTACAGCATCTTAAAGACTAACAAAAATGTAGATTGTATCATGAGCTTTCAAGGGCACAACCCACTTCATGCTCACTGAGGAAGCAGCAGTGAGTGAGTTGTGCCCACAAAAGCTCTTGATACCATCTACATTTTTTGTTAGTCTCTAAAGTAATGCAGAACCATTCGTTGTTTTTAAGTTTTTTTAGTTACAGACTAACATGGCTATCCCTTTAAATTTCTTCTTTCAGGGTAAACTGTGAAGCCTTGACACCTTCTTGACTGAAACTCTGGGGCTTTAAGACCCCCTGCTTCATATTATGATGTTTGCCCAGTGAGTCCAAATGATACAGACTCCTGTTAGAGACTTGTACACTCATCAGGGATTAATGCATCTCACCAAGCACTTTGCAGTGATATTCAAATAGCCTTGTCAAAACAGTATAGTTTATTAGTACACTGGAACATAGTATAAGAAGTCCTTGGCAAAGAAAATGAAGGTTAAAGTATAAACTGTTTTGGTTAGCCGAGGCCTTGCCTAGTCTACTTCATCGAATCCCAGGTGGCAGCCCTGACTCTTTCCAGCAGCCAACTCATCCTTCCTACCTCATATCTGTCCATTCTCAAAGTGGAGGATGTTGCTCAGTTTTCCGGCTAAGTGATAGGGGAAGTCATCCCTCCATGGGTCACTGATTGTTTGTCATCAATGTCCAGGGTCCTGGATTTGTCATCATCATCTCAGATTTCCTACTGATATGGGTCAGCTTCAGCCAGTATTTTTTCAATGATCCATTGGACTCAGACAGCAAGGTAGTCAGGAGAGCCGACAGCCTTGCCAGGCCTCTGGGCAAGTTGAAGTATGCCCCAGGCTCAGTGCTCTCTGAAGGGATCAGGCCTCGGGCAGAAGTGGCAGAGGCAAAGCAGCCAGACCTCACACCAACCAGACCATACCTCACCCCCCAGCTTTCAGCGCTACTTGGAGTGTGCAACACAGCACTCCAGAGGCCATTTAAAGAGCCCGGGGCTACAGCCACTGCCACGTTAGCAGCTGCAACATCTGGGAGCTCTGGGCCCTTTTGAATTGCCAGATTTCGGGGCAGTTCCTCATTACCCACTTCACCTCCCGTCATCTTGCTTCTGAGTCAGTAAAGTATACTTGGGTCACATTCTGAACCATGAGAACTACAGTTTCATCCCCTTCTCAAACAAACTAACAATCACATGAATCCAGAAGCTGCAGATTTAAGTAAAACACCAAATACTGTCGACTTGGCTTGACTGGAATTAATATTAAATATTCATACACAGTAAATTTCAAACACATAATTGGTGACGACTAAGTAAAAAAAAAAACCCTCCCTTGTATGTATTGAAGGAAAGACTTTATATTTGTATAAGACTTTAAAATGAGATTTTCTTTTTTTTTTTTTTTTTTTTGAAAACTTCACAAACCCCACTATGCTTCCTAGGTGAGGACAGTGGAAAATTCCATTTTATTGACATGAAGAGCTAGATAGCGCTAGATAGATAGTATGATGAGAATAATTCAGCTAAGCTGGCACAGCTGTTCCGTTACAAAATAAATGAGTGCTCTGATGTTAGGAGTGCTAAATACAGCATTGAAAAAATGTCTAAAGTGATCATTTCTGTTATAAGTATGTTGTCTGGGATGAGGCTGGCAACCTCCTTATCCACCACATGGTATAATATTCAGTCTTACTCTGAGTCACTATTGTTTCTTATATATTAGTCCCTCATCCTATTACCTACATTCCTAGCTTCTAGTTATATTTAGCTTTATTAAAATGCATGTTGTTCGAGTGAGCCCAGACCTCACCATCATTATTTACCACTCTGCCTATTTTTGTGTCATTTGCAAACTTTACCAACACCAATTTTATAGTTTCTTCCAGACTGTTGATGAATATATTGACTAGAACTGGGCCAAGAACAGATTCCTGTAGCACCCAGAGGACTAATTTAGCCTAATAGTGATGACTTTGGCTTAAATGGGACAATAATTCCACTTTACAACAACACCTTCTGCCAGTGCTGCAAGGTTAAATGGTGCTTAAGCAGATGTGAAGTTCTAATTTCTGGTCTTTTAATGCAGAAGATACATAACAACCATCATAGCATATCTTGGGCCTTCAAGCCGTTCAGGTTGTGTCTTATAACTTCAGTAGGAACAACAACTTAAGAAAAATCTCACATCACTGTTGAACATGTGGTGCATTCATCCCCTCTCTCTTATAAGACCAAGAAGCATGAACATGGAGCTGGTCACCTAAAGACAATTTATCTGTATTCTTCACTAAATAACAACAGGTTGCAACTTTTTCCTTTATCCTTGCTACAGCACATTATACCTGATGGGAAGTTAGGGATGGGGTGAGGGGGAATTCTGCACTGTAATTCAGAGGAGACAAGTGGTATGAGACAAAAGAAAAGACTCCAGAATAGATAACATCAGTAATGGATGCCCCTAAGGACAATGCAGGGTTATTATTTACAAAAAGAGAATTAATGGTTTCAGAGAATGAACTACACAAGCTATGCATTGGAAGGGGGGAATCTTTGCACTTCAACAGGCTACAGGTTGGGTTTTTTTTTTTTTGTTTTGTTTTTTTAAAGACCAATTTACACGAGGGATGATTTTGGTCCACTGTTTAGTGATTTTATAGCATAAGATTCTTCTCTGTGTACAAGAAGTTTCTTTTCTCTGTATTGATTAGAGGAGTGTATGTGGAATGCAAGCATCTCTCTTGTTTTCTGCAGTCTTGTAGTGTCTGTCCAAAGTGTCTGATTGAAGTTATATTTCTGGAACCTAAAGCAAAGAGGAGCATTTTAATTAAAGGTTAAGTCTGTGCATTGGGAATAAGCATTCTTTGGAGGAAAAAAAAGCATGTTGGATGTTCATAAAACAAAGGAAGAAGTGAAACAATTGGAAGAGTGTTAAGTGTTGGCTAAAAACCTTTGCTCATATAAGCATCCAGTTGTTCCAAAGCCCATCCTAAGTTCACCCAGTTATGTGTTGGAGTTTGACAGCAGAGGCTAGTGGATCTCTTAGGGCATGTCTACACTAGGAAATGATTTCAAATAACTAAATTCAACTAAACTCCAAACTTTACAAAATCGAAATAGAGGGTTTCCACTACAAGGAAGCCTCGAAATTAGTTCAAGGCAGGCTGTGTTAATGTGGACATACTACCTTGACTTAGAGCCCCAGGAAGCACTGGGGAATAATTAGTTCAAATTACTCTGTGGACTAATTATTTCGAAATAGAAGCACCCGAGGATCCATCCACACTAATGCTATTTTAAAATAACTATTTCAAAATTAGCTTTATTCCCCAAGGAAAGCAGGAGCACAGATTTCTAAATCAGCGGTCTGCTGTTTCAAAATAATGGCCTTGGTAGTGAGGATGCTCTGCTTATAAATTCTTCAAAATAATGCCCTAGTTTAGACCAGGGCTCATTGTAATTCTGCCACCTATTCTGGCAGAGATGAAGGCATGGCTGGCTGCTACTACATCATCGCTGCCAGAGATGACTTACCCCAGTTGCTTTTGGAAGAAACCAGACTGCATGAACTGGTGGGTATTATCAAAAATAGTTTTGTGGGAGGACACTCCCAGATATCTTTATCTATTCAATGTTTTAAGGGTTGTATTGGGGGTTTTCTTTGATTATGACAGCCCTTTTTTTTAATGTGAAAATAAATTAGTGGATTCTCCAGTCCCTCAGCTTTCCCCTCTGCTATCATATACTCATCAGGTACATGGAATTTGATGTTTATCCCAAATTTTTACTCAGAGCTGAAAATACTGACAGAAGATGTCTTGTGAAATTTCCACTTCTCCTTAGTTTTACTGAAGTTGGAAATTTAATGATAATACCCATTCTTCTGGGATTTTTGGCACTACCTTTTCTGGTCCAACCCATCCTAGAATTAGGAATCAAACAAGCTTAAAGAAAACCGAATTTTCTAGGCAGCAGAAAAGATTTGGGTTGAACTTTGTACTCAGTTTTGGTTTTGGGTGATGGCATAAAACAGCTCGCATTTTATCCTAATTATCTGTTTCCCACATGGCTAACGAGTATCAGAAGTGTTATTTTGGAAGTTGGAGTTCAGAAGACTCAAGCTGTCAAGACCTATCTTTGTATTGCCAGATACTGTTCTCCAAGTTGTGCTTGCTCTGAAATCATTGGAGGCTAGAGACACACATCTGCAGGCTGAATTTGATCAAGTGTTTCTAAATATTCCTCTCATCTGCTGAATTTTCAGGGCTCTTTTAGAAGACTAGAGGCAGACATTTCCCTACAAAATGTTTCTTCCATTGATGTTTTCTTTCACCATTGTGATTTTGAAGGTGTGCATCGTGCTTTGACCTGTTTTTGTTTGGTAGTTTCTTATTTATTTACAGCATTACTGATCATGTCACAAAAAGTTATAGGTTTTATGTTCCAAATAAATGTGTGTTCTTTGGTGGATAAATGGATTAAGTATTTCAAACTTTGTTTTGCTCCCTACCTCTACTTTCAAAGCAAAATAATAAGACTATTTATCCACACTTAACAGAAAATTTCCTTTCTTCAAGTAATAAAGTCCATAGATCCATTGAAATGGGAATTTTTACCTGCCCGCAGTTGTGGCCTTGCCATACCAGTCGGGAACTGGTAACAGGGGAAAGCTAGGCACCCTAAAGTGTCCTCCAGTTCAAACAGTTTCCACCATAAGGATAATTAAAATACATTTTCTGAAATACAAAATTTATTTAATATACTTTGAGGAAAACTACAACAATTTCTCCTACTGCAGAGCATGGTAAATCACACCAAATGACAGCTAACCCTAATCTTTGGGTGCCAGTTTTCATTTCTATTCTGCATAATTCACTGGCTTCCAGAGTAAGATAGATCTGTGGACCTTATTGCCTGGGGGGGGGGGGGGGGGGGAAGCATTTTTCAAGTGGGAATGCATAAATTCTCCTATTCTTTGTGGTAAGATCCAAAGAATCATTAAAATTAATTTGTCATCACAATGTGCCTCCAGAGTGAGTAAAATTATCTTTTAAATATGGACACCAAATATGAGGAAAACCTCTGTCAAAAGAAAATACATGATGTTGGCTAACACTGTATGACCAATTTGGCATGATCGTTCTGCTTGGGCACTATTATGTACTTCAACCAAGCCTTCCTACGCAATGGCCACTCAAGGATATGTTTCACTGTCTTAACATTTAGTAGTTAAACCAGGAACTTTCAACCAGCAATGAAATACCTTCTATATGTTGATTTCTCTGTTGGGCACCATCAATCACCATTTCACACTGTTATCTATTTTAAACTTCCCAGTCCTGGGCGGAGGACTGGTTTTGCAATAACAGACCTCATCTATAAGACACGGGTATTCAAAGATCCAGGACAAAGCTAATCAAGTCTGTGTTTCTTAGCTTCCACACCCAAAAAAGCATAAGCCGTGCCACACTGTCACTTCCAAATTCCTACCATCCAATTCTGGGCTCCCTATTACAGAAAGGATATGGACACATTGGAGAAAGTCCAGTGGAGGGCAACAAAAATGATTAGGGAGCCAAAGAACATGACCTGTGAGGAGAGGCAGAGGGATTTGGGCTTATTTAGTCTACAGAAGAGAAAAGTGAGGGGGGTTTGATAGCAGCCTTTAACTACCTGAAGGGAGGGTCCACAGAGGATGGAGAGAGGCTGTTCTCAGAAGTGACAGATAACAGAACGAGGAGTAATTCTCTCTAGTTACAGTGAGGAAGGTCTGGGTTAGATATTAGGAAAAACTATTTCACTAGGAGGGTGGTGAAGCACTGGAATGGGTTACCTAGGGAAGTGGTGGAATCTCCATCCCTAGAGGTTTTTAAGTCTCGGCTTGACAAGGTCCTGGCAGGGATGATTTAGTTGGGACTTGTCCTGCTTTTAGCAGGGGCATTGGCTCAATGATATCTTGAGGTTACTTCCAACCCTAAAATTCTATGATACTTTTTGTATGCAGCTTTGCAAGATGCCAGTAACATTCTGGGTCCTAACACACTGAAAGGTCACAGGGAACTTTATTTTCTGTTCCCATTCACAAAGAATTGGACAACCAGTCCACCAAACTATTTCTGAAGCGTGAGATATTACTGGGTGCAAAAACCAATTTTTAATTCAATTTGTGACTTGTAGATCTTTATGCTGTCTTCCCCTTTCACAATGGCCAGGGCAGAGGCAGCTGGACCAGTAGTGGTCACTGAACTGGGATCAAAGGCAGGAATAAAGCTAAACAAGGAGATTAATGCCAACCTGACTTGACCTTGGTATTCATTGCATGAGTCAAAAGCAAAGTCAGAGTCTTCATTCCTGCTTATAGACAGCTCTGTGGGACAATTTCTAAGTTTAAATTGTTACTGTGGACTAAGCAGGGTCTTCAGGATTCTGTCTCTCTGGCCTCTTCAAGCTATATTTTGTAGTGCCTAACACTCCAGTAATTGTTGGATGCTTCTTCACCTGACTCAGGTGGCTCAGGAGTCAAATCCTCATTATAGACCCCGTTATAGAGTTTACACTTTTTATGCAGTGCACAAATTTTCTCCACCTAGGACAGGAGAATTTTTCTGGTGTAGAAAGGATTATGTTCTTCCTGCTTGCAGTGAAAATGCTATCACATTCACAGACTGATACAACCACAACAGGTCTGTTATCCATGGAAGACACAAATGCTGAGAGACTCGGTGAATCTCTATGCTTTGGTGGATGTTGTAATCTCTTTCTGCTACAAATTCCCTTTGTAAAGATCCCTTTGAAAAAAATCCAATTCTCAGCAGTCACCTTTCTCACACATTTCAGTCAGAAGGGATTGTTGTGGTCATTTAGGCTACATCTAGACTGCAAGCCTCTTTCGAAAAAGAGCGTCTAGACTACAACCAGAACTTTCGAAAAAGCACAGTTTGCATTACCTAGAGCCTTTTTTCGAAGGAGCACTTTCAAAAAAAGACATTCTTTATAAAACCAGGTTTTCCGTGGTTGAAAAAACTGCTGCATTATTTTGATTTACTTTAGAAAGAACGCGGCAGCAGTCTGGACGCAGGGAAAGTTTTTTCGAAAAAATGCCACTTTAAAAAAAAACAAACCTGTAGTCTAGACACACCCCTAGTCTGACCTTCTATATAATATAGGTGCTGAAAAAATTCCTCAAGGATATCTTTAGAAAAACATATAATCTTGAATTAAAAATGGCCACTGATGTAGAATCCCCCATGATCCTGGAGAAGTTGTTTTAATGATTAATTATCCTAATTGTTAAACATTTAAATCTTATTTCTAGTCCAAATTTGTCTAGCTTTAACTTCCAGCCATTGCATCATATTATATCTTTTACTTCTAGAATGAAGAGCCTATTATCAAATATTTGCTCCCTGTGTAGATGCTGGCAGATTGCAATCACATTGACTTTTAAATGAAAAAGATCAAACAAAAAGGTGGTTAATTCTTGGGCCCATCATAATAAACCATGTTTTCTTATTTTTAGCTAACCTTGCAGCTCCTCTCTGATACTTTCTCTAATTTTTCCAACACCCTTCCTCAACTGTGGACCCCAGAACTGGACACAGTACTCCAGAAGCAGTCGTACACCTTGAGATTCCAGATGCATAAAATTGTTTATGCATCTCACGCTTTGGACCCCACTGTTACACTGGGAGTTCAGATTCAGCTGTCTATGCACTCCCCACACCTTTTTTTTAGATTCACTCCTTCTCTGGATAGAATTCCCCCCATCCTGTAATCAGGGTTTACTTCTTTTGTTCCTAGATGTATAGAATTACGGTATTGTATTACTCTTACCTTCCACATCACATTGCTCTGTATCAGTGACCTGTCTTATTCATTATTTACCACTCCTCCAATTAGTGTGTAATCTGCAAAGTTGATCAGGGTTAATATTTTATTTTCTTTCAGACCTTGATAAAAATGGTAAATAGCACAAGTCCTGAAACACCTTCTTATAAGACACAACCAGAAACACCCTGTCTCCATGATGATTCCTTGTTTACTGTGAAACCTGTTAGAAAGCCAATTTTAAATCTATGTAAAGTGTGCCATCTAAATTGTATATCTCACATCTTCTTAATCGAAGTATTGTACAATACTGATGTCAAACTCATTAAAGAGGTCTAAATATATTATGTCAACACTATTAACTTTATCAGCCAAACTGGTAATCTAATAAAAAAGGGAAATCAAGTTAGTCTGAACAGGAACTATTTTCCAAAATCCCATGCTGATTGGCATTAATTACTACCCCTTTATTCAGCAGGTTCCATATCAGCCACTCCATTATCTTGCCAGGGATCTATGTTAGACTGACAGGTCTATAATTACCCGGTCACTCTGTTTACCTTTTAAAATACTGGCACAAAATTAGTTGTTGTAGGAACAGATAATATATTTAATGGAGTTAGATTTCTGCCAACAGATGAAATAGAATGAAATGTTGGTGCATTATGTGGCATTAATCTGAACAAGATATTATATAAAATCTAGATCATTGAATCATGCTTGTGCATGAGAATAGAATTTTCAGCAGGCTCTAATATGAACTGGATTTCTCTCTCAGTGATGCCACTTCTATTACATTATATACATCATATTTGTTCACATTCTTCTGTGATAAAACCTTGTACCTGATGGCATTCATTCTCAGCTCAAGCCTATAATTGACTTCCCAGAAATCATATGTCTGTGTCTCTCCTAAATCCAAGATACTCCAGGAAATGTACAGCTTTGTGTGTTTGCTTCAACTATCGCTGTACAGAACTCTGATCAGAAAAAAAAAAGTCAAGAAAGAGGTAAGTACATTTTCTTTGCCCTAAAACCAATATGATCAGACTGTTTTAAATATATTATAAATATTTGATTACTTAACTCTGATTTTGAACGCTGACTTTCCTTCCCCTAATTCTGTTTGTGGTGACGACCACGTATGACTAAAGGAATCGTCATGTCTATGGCCTGTTCTTCTCTGTATGGATACACTATGCTGCTCCCTTCTGAGAAAGGAAACCATGTGCTAAGGATCAGTTGCCCATCTGCACTCCAGGAAGGAGGGCAGAGAAAATAGCTGATTTTATTATTCGGTTATTTATGGGAGCTTGTCCCTATAATCCTGCTTAGATAGGGAAATGAAATGGGGTTCAGAGATTTTAAGGCATTTCAAATATTTTCAGAACCATTTCCCTGTCCTAAAAGATGTTGGAACCCTTGTGTCCCTCTTTCAAATAGGCCCTTTCTGGGTCTCAACTGTGGGTCTGGAATTCAGGGTCTCAAGTCCTCAGAATCCCTACTCCTCAGGTGCATGGGATACACATGGGCCAGATAGGCCTGTTTCACTTCTGCATGGTATAGCAGTAGGAATCCCAGCCCTGGTCTACATTAGGGAGTTATTTTTCGAAATAACTCTCCTTATTTTCAAACAACAAGTGGAGCGTCCACACTGCCAAGCCTGTTATTTTGAAACAACAGGCTGGTTATTTCGAAATAATAACTCCTGCTTTCCACGAGGAATAATGCTAATTCCGAAATAGTTATTTTGAAATGGTAGTGTGGATGCTCTGCTGCTGCTATTTTGAAATAACTACTCCCCAAAGTCATTCAAAGAAATTACTCCCCAATGCTTCCTGGGGCTCTACATCAAGGTAGAACATCCACATTAAGGGAGCCAGCATTGGACTAATTTTGTGGCTTCCCTGTAATGTGGCAACATTATTTCAAAATAGTTATTTCGGGAGTTATTATTTCAAAGCAAGTTATTTTCAAACACTTTCCTAGTGTAGACATGTTCCCAAAGACTGAGGGTCCACTTCAGGGATCACAGCAAAGAGAGGGTGCTGGACAGGAAGGCTCCTTACCATACTCTACCATTGGCTGTGTCTGTACTCAGTACCTTCCATCTCCTTATGGGGAAGGAAGGCACAGAAAGGAGGTAGCATAGGGGACAGCATGGCTAGGACTCAGGCACAACCTCCATCTGGGGTGCTGCCATTATGGCTTCACCCCTCTTGTGGAAATTAGGGGCTGTTTTCCCTGGAACCTGTTCTTTCCCCATCCTGCCTGCCTCCTGTCCTTCCAGGGGAAGGGTACCTATATAACCCCACCTGGCCTGCATTGTGAAGGAGGCTGCATTCTATCCAGAGAACTGGCCCAGTGTCTCCACAAGATGTTCACAGGGAGGGTGAAGAGGAGAGGGGACATAATCGCCTCCTTTTGCCTCTTACTTCTCTCACCTTAGCTGCAGGACCACAGTGACTGCTAATGCCTCAGAAAAGGAAGCAGAGCTGAGGATACAATCTCCCCAAAAGATAAATTATTCAAAATAATTATTTGTCTAAGAATTTGAAATGGATTTTGGAATTTCCCTATGAAAAGCTCTGCAGCTGGGAAGGTTGCAATCAGTAGTTTTTGCCCTGGCATCAGAATCTAAGATACAGAAAAAGTTTGAATGTCACAAATCCCATTGACTCTGCCCAACAAAGCCATGGTTCCCAGAGCCACCTACCACTCCCCAAAGGGGAGAATAAATAGAATTTGGTAAGCCAGGCCTTTATACAAGATCCATGCATGAACTGATCTATTCAGGGGTTAAAATCCTGGCTCTGCTGAACTCAGTGGCAATATGCCCAGTGACTACAATAAGACTTAGATTTCAGCCCAGCATTCCAGAGAGCTGTACTGTGCCCTTTGGCTTAACTAAAAGTCACATATGGTCATGACCATCTAGGAGGGGAGAGTTTCCCAGTGGATTCTAAAAATATGCTGATTAATGTCCATGTAGAATTTTGCTGGCATTTGCCTATAGACACACAGAACTGCTACCAGACCATTTGTTGTTTTTTTCCAAAACACCAATGATATTCATGATAATATTTCCAGAAATAAAGAAACCTGAGTTAGATGGGAAAATATCAGAATGGTGAAAAACCTGTAAGGCCAAAAGGTTCTTAGAAGGAGATGTAGATACAAAATGAATATAGATACGGGAACAAACTTTTTACTAAATTGCATTAGCTCCCAAACTGTGTCCTAGGGAAATTTCCCTAGTCACATGAGGCCAGCTACTTACCATCACAGCCAGATGCTACTAAAGAACTTGAAGCCTATAGAAGTGACAGGAAAGAAAATTTGACAGCCCCACATGCCAGGAGCAACATGGTGGATAAGGAAACATTTTATTGGATCAAATTCTGTTGGTGAAAGACAAACTTTCGAGGCACATGTAATTGGGAGAGCATATGAGGGCAATGTAAAAGCATAGGGTTCTTACCTGACAAAACTCTGACTTCTGCTTCATTTCCCGTTCTTGAACTAGCAGGATTTTTTGCAAGGCATCTATAGATCCCACTGTCTCCTAATTGGATTCTGCTGATCTGTAAAGCTCCAGAGGGCATGATAGCCATTCGTGTGTCACTAGGGCTCAGGATCAGGTCCTCTTGGTTTTTTTGCCAGTGTACCATTGGCATAGGCTCTCCCACTACTTCACACTTTAGCAAAACTGTGTCTCCTGCAAAAGCTGTGACAGATTCTGTCTGGGAAAGATACCTCAATGGTCCTGCAAGCACAAGGAAAAAAAGAAGCAATTATATAGTCACTGAAAGTATAAATTGCAAGCTGTTTCTATGTTGATCTGGGTTTTGTTAATCATCCAATCTGAAAAAAAAGTGATATTCAGACAAGTACTTAGAGATTTCTGTGATTGCTGAGTGATTATCATTAGTCCACTAATTAATGTAATTTAAAGAAGAAAATAATAGATATGCTATTGACAGCAGAAAGTACCAAAGAGCAACTAATTTATTCACAAACTACTTTAGGAATAACTTTATCGAAGTACAAATGCAGTCTTATGCAATAGAAACTGTTCACAACAGAATAAAATTCAAAGAAAGATGCACTGAATTTAGGTAGGATTGAAAAACTTTTGTCATTTTCACATCATTCCACCTAATGGAATCTTTCTCCCATGCTTCACATCAAACTGTATGACTGATGTGTCCTTTGAAAGGATATTATTCATTGTAGTGAAACAGGGAAGTCTATCTCCATGTTATTACAGGGAGAGGTAGCAATTCCTATATTTAGGCTGTCTATCGCTTTTCATTATGAAGGATCCTTGCAACCTGTTTTGAGATGCTCTAACACCGTTGTTTGCAGCCTTTAATGGACCTTTTGCTTCTTCCATGAAATTCCATGGAGTGGCTGAGATACAGAATGTTTTTTACAAAAATCACCATTTCCCCTAAGGAATAAAAACAAAAGATTAAAAGCATCCTTCAAAGCAGCAGTGGCAGGAGCATTAGGAACATATGGGAGCTATCAGAAGTGACCCTTCAAAGGTGAAAGCAGTCTCCCACTGGCCCCATGCTCCCTGCAGTGTTTCAAAGCAGCAGTGCTGCATGGAGCCTAGGGTCAGCTGGGGACTCCATGAGACTCTGCCACTTTGAAACGTCACAGGGGAGCCCCGGGCTGCACGCAGTGTTTCAAAGCGGCAGTGCTGCATGGAGACCAGGATCTGGCCCCAGGCTCCACACAGCACTGCTGCTTTGAAGCTTTCCTTCCTCTCCCCCGCCCCACTTGCTGCCTCTTTCTGATAGCGACTAGTCGACTAGTGTGTCGACTATCCGAAAAGCATTTGCTTATCGGATAGTCAACTAATCGTTCACATCCCTAGCCAGATTTATGGTTACCACTGCAATATTAATCCCACCCCTCATGCATATGACCATGATCCTGTCTTTGATGAGATGATCAAACTATTGTACCCAACCCAAGTACACCTGACTTATTCTGGGCATAAGCATGCCCCAAACCAAAAACCTGGATCTGTAGGTAGAAGCTGAAAGATTTAGTCCAGGCCTGAGTCAAAAGTAATGTCTAGATTATAGACTTCTATGGTAACAGAAAATTTAGCGAGAAGGGGAAGGTCAATCAAGAGTTCACTTGTCAAATGATGACCAGAGAAACAGTCAAAGCTAGGGCATGCACAGAGACAGATTTTTAGCAGAGGTGTAGATTTGTGAATTATTGGTATAAAGATAAAATTTGAAGCCATACTAATAGATAACAGCATTTAGAAATAGGAGGTAAAGAAAGAAGAGCACATAGACAAACAGAATTTTTTTGGAAAGGCCTCCTGACAACAGGAGGGAGTGAAGAAAAGAACCTATCAACAGAGATATTGAAAGAAAATTACAGGGGTAGGAGGTAACCAGTAGGAGACAAGAGCCTCAAAAGTCAACAGAGTGAAGTATTTCAAAAAAATAGGGGAGTGGTTGCTGGTGTCAGAGGCTACCCACTGTTGAAAAGGGAAAAAAAATAAGGACCCTGAAATTTTGTCTAGTAAAAAGTCAGTCAAAGTTTCATTGAGTGAGGAGAGGGAAACTAATATGATACAATCAATGAATTGTGAGAGTGGGATTCAGTTCAATTCCTGTATGACTGCGCTCTAGCTCATATAATCTACCCTTTGTCACAGTTCACCACCTGAGATACACTTTCCTGCCTCTCGCAGAGAGAGAAGTGTGTCGGGAGGGGAAGGATAAAATCCATTAATGATTGTGAGACACTATGGTAGAAACAACTGTGTATCATCCCAGCCATGGTCTAGGATTCCATTGTGCTAGCTGCTGTATAAACACATATATAATATTTACACATTTAGCTAAAGAGTCAAAGGTGGACTTGGAAGAGGAGGGGGCTCTGAAAAGAGAAAGAGCAATTAAACACATGGGGTTTTTTTTGTAATCCATGCAACAGGTGAACAGCTATCAGCTGCACCCTTCCATGCTCTACAGAAAGCGCAGTACTGCTACAGTTCAAATAAATCTGTTGGCACAGACACAGAACATAACAGCTTTTCATACACAGCAAAGTTGATGTAAATTTGAAAAATAGCAGCACTAAATGCTTTCCATTTTAGCTTTGTTTTAAATGAAAAATTTATTGAGTGTGGATGGAAAGCTATTTAAAGCCACCATGACATCTGTGTCAGCAGAAAACAAGGTTCACTAAAGTTTAAGGGAACAAAAACAAACAAAACACACCTGTCCGTCAAGAGAGCATATGAACAAGGTTTTTGACACAAACAAGGATGGTTGTTCTCAAGAGTCCTTGCAGCAATCCCAGCCTCCTTTTCAGGCAAACAAAATAACTGCGGGACCAAGTCTGATACCCATGATCACTTAGACTAGGTGACTAAGTAATAATTCCAGACATTCTTAAGAATTTTAGGCATAGTACAAACCATCAACTCCCATCATATGTTACAGATTCCTCTATTCTAGGAAAGGAGGAACCCTTCACCCTTCCCTTCACCTGGAACCCTAGTGACACCTTTCTCAAAACTCCACACAAAAAAACAACAACCCTTCATGGGTTTGGGGAGGGAGAGTGGAATCCAGTCCCACAAGTTTGGGGTGGCCTCAAAGAAAGAGGAGAGTGAGAGGTCTTCCTTCCAACCCCATACACAAAGCAGAGCAGGCAACTACAGACTTTCCACTCTCTGCTGTAGAAAAGGCCCTTCTAAACAAGGACTATATAGGGACTGTGGTGATCCTGTTTCAGGCTGAGGGAGATGTTCCTACTTCAGTGGTGAACTTGACTAGACTGTATATAAACACACGTAACTCCCTCTCTATGTAAAAAGTTTTTCCTGCTAGATGACAGAATGACAATCACATCATCAACATCAACAGTATCAACAGGCTCTCTCAGTGAAGTCAAAACAGCCAGAAAGAGGGGGTAGGTCAGTATAACGAGCAGAGGGTGCAGTCCCCTAGTTGTTACAAAATATGGAAAAGATGGTGAAAGACATATTGATAGGCTACGTCTATATTGGCAAGATTTTGTGCAAATACTCTTTAACGCAAGAGTTTTTGCGTTAGAGTACTTGAGTAAAAGTGTCTACACTGGCATGTGCTTTTGAGCAAGAGCATCCGTGCCAGTGTAGACGCTCTCTTGCGCAAGAAAGCTCCGATGGCCATTTTAACCATAGGGCTTTATTGCGCAAGAAATTCATGTTGCCTGTCTACACTGGCCTCTTGCGCAAGAAGAGTTGCACAAAAGGGCTTATTCTTGAGCAGGAGCATCATAGTTCTTGTGCAAGAAGCCCTGATTTCATACATTAGAATGTCAGTGTTCTTGTGCAAGAACTCACAGCCAGTGTAGACAGGCAGCATGTTTTTGCGCAAAAGTGGCTGCTTTTGTGCAAAATCTTGCCAATGTAGACATAGCCATGCGGTTTTCAAAACTGTCTTAGTAATTTAAAAATACAAGTCTTAGTGACCCTCCATTGGGACTTGTGCTCCTAAGTTACATAGGTGCTTTTGAAATGCTACCCTATATACAGCTACAGATGGGTGCTGTGTGAAATAAGATCTTTTTTTCAGTTACAGGTTGGATGGCTATGTTACATATGTGAAGCAAAGTTGCAAGTTAGGCATACATCTCAAAGCTCCACTACTGTATCCCATATCTGTTACAGAAAGGACATTATAAGCATGTTTCACAGAGTTTAAAAACATTATTGGGCCTTTAAAGTTTTTTTTTTCAGATTTTTCCCTCTGTGAGGACGAGTACTTTCATTCTTATCCGTCCAAACATTTCAGAGCACAGAGGGAGCCATTCAAAACAAGTTTTAAAATAACATATCACGGGCTTTCTGTGCATAGATCAATGCCACATTTTTAAGTCCTGGCTCCTTGCAGAAGTAGAAGCATGTGCTCTTCCTTTGCAAGGCAGGGACCTTCCCCTTTCCGAGGGTTATATACAAAAATCCTGTTGTATAGGTCTCTAAGATCCTGCTAGACTGGACCCCAATGCTGTCAATGGCCCAGAACTACATATTGCACAGCAAAGGCCTCAAGTCTGTACAGTTTTATGATGAAATTCTACAATGTTAGACTTTATAACAAATATTATATATATATATATATATATTACACACATACACACACACACACACACACACACACACACACACACACACACGTTATAAAGCTGTTCAGAAGCCTGGAATGTCATAAGATGGCTTAGGGGAGAGGACTAATGAGTAGATACGAGATAATCAACACATTTATCACATGGTCAGCAATTTATCACAATGTTTTCCTCACTGCACCTAAGGTATTTTAAATATTAGAACACACACAGACAATTCTCATTACAGTATTGACATCTGGTTCAATCAGTGTAACAGTCTGGAGTTGATTCCCTTGCGTTGCTCTTCTAGTTTTAAGGCAACCACAGAAATAAACCACTTCATAGTTCAGGTTCATGGCATCTGTGGACTTGCCCTCATAGGGCTAGCTGCCTTTCACCCACGTCTTAGAGCATTACACCCAGACCTGCTTTTAAATTCTAATCTAAAAATGGCACACAAGTCTGATTTGCCCTGCAGCCTGGTTGGCAGCCTATCAGGATCCCCATCTTCCTCTACAGAAGGTCTAATTATTAAGTAATTAAAGTTCATTTAATAAAAAGGCTTATCATTTGGGGGACAGACCTTGGGGTCTGGAGCATGATTAGCTATTAAATATTCAGCAATTTAGTAACACTCAGTAAAATCCCCTGAAGGAGAGCAGCTTTAAGTGTTCTGTTTGTTTCAAATTAATGTCTGCAAGGTTACATAACATCAAGGCAAGACCTTTTTTTCCCCACTTTCAATGCACACAATAGCTAAAGGGCAGGGGACCGAGTTAATGAAAAGAAACTATATGCTTCTGTTCAGGCAGTACTGAAGAAAAAGAGCAGTAGAGTCTGAAAAAGAAAATCTTCCATAAACCTCTTCGTAATTAGCTCTCCCCCTTTTTTTTATGCTTTCCTTTCCCATATTTTTTTTTTCTACTTCATCTTCATTAGGAAAAAACTCTCCACACAGGCTGAGCCAAAGAGTCAACACCAAATAAAGGAGTGAATACTAACGTATTTTCAGTATTCAGGGTTTGCAAGTAGACTTGTCTGGTCTGTAATATTATATAAATCTCACCAACTGAGCTGGGTCAGGATTGGACAATACTTGTACAAGAACCTTTAAGGACATCGGATGGTAATTCATGAATGGGTGATATCTATGGGTATGTCTACACTACAGCACTAATTCGAACTAACTTAATTCGAATTACAGGCAGTCCCCGAGTTATGCGGATCCGACTTACGTCGGATCCGCAGTTACGAACGGGGCTTTTCTCGACCCGCAGGATGGGAGCAGCGGGATGCCCAGATGTGCCGCGGTCCGCCGCCCCCATCCTCCGGGGTGAGAAAAGCTGCTTCCCGTCTACCTGGTCTTCAGGGAGACGGGGAGCAAAGCCTTGGAGCACGCCCACAGCGGGACAGCCCGGGCGCACTTGAGCTGTCCCCCTGTGCGCGTGCTTCGCGGCTTTGCTCCCCGTCTCCTGACCAGCAGACCAGGGAGATGGGGAGCAAAGCCTTGGAGCACGCCCGCAGTGGGACAGCCACGGCGCGCCTGGGCTGTCACGCTGCAGGCGTGCTCCGTGGCTTTGCTCCGCGTCTCCCAGGTCAGCAGACCAGGGAGACGGAGCAAAGCCATGGAGGACTTGGGCGGTCCCGCCACCCCCGTCTCCCTGGTCTGCTGGGGGGGGGGTGCAGCTAGTGCCCCCCCGCCAGCAGACCAGGTTTTTCTTGCCTACCCCTGGGGTAGAGCAGCTGGGGGCTGCCGGGTTGGTACCGCAGCGCCGCTCCGGACCAACCCGGCAGCACCCCAGCTGCTCTGCCCCAGGCGTCCTGATTCAGCCGCTGCTGGTCAGTTTCAGCAGTGGCTGAATCAGGATGCCTGGGGCAGAGCAGCTGGGGTGCTGCTGGGTTGCTCCAGTAGTGCCGGGGAGCCGCGCTACTGGAGCAACCCAGCAGCATCCCAGCTGATCTGCCCCAGGCGTCCCCAAGTCAGCCACTGCTGAAACTGACCAGCGGCTGACTACAGGAAGCCCGAGGCAGAGTTGCTCTGCCCCAGGCTTCCTGGAATCAACCGCTGATCAGTTTCAGCAGCAGCTGACTTGGGGACGCCTGGGTTTCTTAAGTTGAATCTGTATGTAAGTCAGAACTGGCGTCCAGATTCAGCCGCGGTTGAAACTGATCAGTTTCAGCAGTGGCTGACGCCAGTTCCGACTTACATACAGATTCAACTTAAGAACAAACCTACGGTCCCTAACTTGTACGTAACCCGGGGACTGCCTGTAGCTAATTCGAACTAGCGCATCTAGACCTAAAAACTAGTTCGAATTAGCATTTTGCTAATTCGAACTAGCATGTCCACATTGAGTGGACCCTGAACGGAGGTTAAGGCTGGCCAGAAGCAGTGCTGGCAGGGCATCAGATTAGGACTTAGAGCGTGGAGCTGCTGTCCCACGCTAGCCGAGGGCTGTGCTTAAAGGGACCTGACCTCCACCCCGGACAGACATTCTCAGGGGTTCCCCGCTTGCAAAGCAGTCCTGGCTTGGAGTGCCCTGAGTGCCCACACTCGGCACATCACAGCACTTGGCCATCAGCCCGGCTGCACTTGTCGCAGGCTGCCATCTGGGGGGAGTACTCGGGGGGCTGCAGAAGAGCTTCCACCCCGAGGAGCCTGCAGAGCCACCCCAGTCCTTCCCATCGGGGGCTCGTCCTCCATTCCTCCCTCACCTTCTTCCACTTACCCATCCCTAGCCCCCCTTCCTGAAACTCTCTTTATTGAACAAAACTCAGGGAGACTGGGAAAAGGAGGTGGGTGAGGGGAAGAGAGAGGGTGGGAGAGGGGAGGGCAACTAAAATGATCAAGGGTTTGGAACAGGTCCCATATGAAGAGAGGCTAAAGAGACTTGGACTTTTCAGCTTAGAAAAGAGGAGACTGAGGGGGGATATGATAGAGATCTATAAAAGCATGAGTGGTGTGGAGAAGGTGCATAAAGAAAAGTTCTTCATTAGTTCCCATAATAGAAGGACTAGAGGACACCAAATGAAATGAATAGGTAGCAGGCTTCAAACTAACAACAGAAAGTTCTTCTTCACAAAGCAAAGAGTCAACCTGTGGAACTCCTTGCCACAGGAGGCTGTTAAGGCTAGAACTAGAACAGAGTTTAAAGAGAAGTGAGATAAATTCATGGAGGTTGGGTCCATGGAGTGGTATTAGCCAGGAGGTAGAAATGGTGTCCCTGGCCTCTGTTTGTGGAAGGCTGGAGATGGATGGCACGAGACAAATGGCTTGGTTATTGTCTTCGGTCCATCCCCTCCAGGGTACCTAGTGTTGGCCGCTGTCGACAGAAAGGCTACTGGGCTAGATGAACCTTTGGTCTGACCCAGTATGGCCGTTCTAAGCTCAGGGCTCAGGGTCGGGCGTCTCAGTGGACCACCTTGATTGTCATGCAAACCTGCTCCTGGGTGGCCAGGCTGGCAGCTCTCCTGCCCTAGATGGCCACTTTCCTGTGCCTAGTGCAGACGTCATGGATGAGGTCCACGATGTCAGCACTAGACCAGGCAGGCGCCCGCCTCTTGCGGACCTGGGCAGGCTCCCGGGAGCCACCAGCCTGGTCCCGGGAAGAGGAGGAGGGCCGGGTGGCAGCAGGTGGCTGGCTCAAGCCATGCCAGGTGCAGGGTCTGCTGGCTGGGTGCTGGCAGGCTTGCACCTGGCACGGGCACCGTAGCCAGCCCGTGCCCCTTTAAGGGCTCCAGGGCCGGGATGGGGGCAGAAGAGTTTCCCTGGTGGTGCCCAGAGTGGCCACCAGGGAAAGCTGGGGAGGGCTAGCCTCCCACTAGTTTGAATTAAGTGGCTACACAGCCCTTAATTCGAACTAGTTAATTCGAACTAGGCGTTAGTCCTTGTGGAATGAGGTTTACCTAATTCGAATTAAGCGCTCCGCTAGTTCGAATTAAGTTCGAACTAGCGGTTCGCATGTGTAGCGCCTATCAAAGTTAATTCGAACTAACGTCTGTTAGTTCGAATTAACTTTGTAGTGTAGACATACCCTATGAGACTACATCTAGGGTGTGTCTAGACTACAGATTTTTGTAGACAAAAGTGGACTTTTGTCAAGAAAACTACACCTGCGTCTACACTACCGCTGAGTTCTGTCGACATTACATCGACAGAACTCGGAAGTTTTGTCGACGCTGGTAAACCTCATTTTTCGAGGTATAACGCCTTTTGTCGACAGAGTTCTGTCGACAGAAGGTGTTATTGCATCTAGGGTTGTGTCTAGACTACAGGGTTTTGTCGACAAAGCAACTTGCTTTGTCAACAGAACTGAATGTAGTCTAGACGCTCTTTGTCGACAGTACCTGTCGACAAAAGCCTGTAGTCTCGACGTACCCCTAGACTACAAGCCTCTTTTGAAAGTGGCTTTTTCAAAAGAATCTTTCGAAAGAAACGTCTAGACTACAAGCAGATTTTTTGAAAAAGTGACTCGCTTTTCTGAAAGAGTCTAGACGCTTTCGTTTGAAAAAGCACAGTTTGCATTCAATAGTGCCTTTTTTTCGAAAGAGTACTTTCAAAGAAAAGCGTTATTCCTCATAAAATGAGGTTTACCTTGATCAAAAAAACTGCCACATACTTTCGATATACTTTTGAAAGAACATTGCTGCAGTCTAGATGCAGGAGAAATTTTTTTTCGAAAAAAAGGCCACTTTTTTTTTAAAAAAAAACCCTGTAGTCCAGATACACCCAGAGTGAAACTTGTCTGTCACCCTGATTCAGCATAGTGTTAAGTGGCACTATAGCAGTTGCTGTCTTTTTAGATTTTGGCCACTTATGGTCCTCACAGAACCTCAAGCAACAGTGGATGTTTTTCACGCAGGGCACATCTACACTAGGAAATTATTTCAAAATAACTTATTTCAAACTAAGAACTCCCAGAATAACTATTTCAAAATAGTGTATCCACACTACAGCGAAGCCTCGAAATTAGTCCGAGGCAGGCTCCCTTAGTGCTGCCTCGATTTAGAGCCCCAGAAAGCACTGGGGAGTAATTGGTCTGAATGACGCTGTGTAGTAGTTATCTCAAAATAGCAGCAATGGACCATCCACATTACCACTATTTCAAAATAAGCCTTATTCCTCATGCAGAGCAGGAGTTATTTCAAAATAACAATCCCTTATTTCAAAATAACGGACTTGATAGTCTGGACACTCCGCTTGTTATTTCAAAATAAGGGGATTTATTTTGAAATACCTCCCTAATATAGACCAGGGCTCAGATACTAAAGTTAAGGCCCTAATTCCCCTTCCAATTTATTTCTATCCAACTAAAATACCTTCTCATAGCTTCAATTTCAAAGGGCTACAGGATTCCTTTTTCCTCCATCTACTAAATTCCTGTGCACCATTAAATAATTGACATTTTCCTTTAAAAAAGGTACTGCTTTTTATTGGTTGAAGAAAAAGGGGCACTAAATATCTGATGGGATTCTAGCATAGGCTCCGAGGCTAAAGGAACACTCAAAGATGATAAGGTCATTGTGATGGAAACTAAATGAATTCTTTGCTTCAGTCTTCACAGCGGAGGATGTTAGGGAGATTCCTAAACCCAAGCCATTATTTTAGCTAACAAATCTGAGGAATTGTCCCAGACTGAGGAATCAGTAGAGGAGATTTTGGAACAAATGGAAAAACTTAACCGTAACAAGTTACCAGGACCAGATGACATTCTCCCAAGAGTTCTGAAAACTCAAATAAGAAATTATAGGACTATTAATTGTGGTTTGTAACCTATCCTTTAAATACACTTCTGTACCTAATGACTGGAAGACAGCTAATGTGACACCAATATTTAAATAGGGCTCTAAAGGTGATCCTGGCAGCTACAGACCGGTAAGTCTAATGTCAGTACCAGGTAAAATAGCTGAAACTAAGAATAAAATTGTCAGATACATAGATGAACAAAATTTGTTGCAGAAAAGTCAACATGGTTTCTGTAAAGGGAAACCATGCCTTACCGATCTACTACAGTTCTTTAAGGGGATCAACAAACATATGGACAAGGCAAATCCAGTGTATATAGTGAACTTAAATTCCCAGAAAGTCTGTGTCAAGTCTCCTCACCAAAGGCTCTTAATGTCATGGGATATGAGGGAAAGTCCTCTCATGGACTGATAACTGGGTAAAAGACAGGAAACGAAAAGTAGGAATAAATGGTGAGTTTTCAGAATGGAAAGAGGTAACTAGTGGTGTCCCCCAAGGATCCATACTGGGACCAATTTTATTCAAACTATTTATAAACAATCTGGAGAAAGAGGTAAACAGTGAGGTAGCAAAATTTGCAGATGACACTAAACTGCTCAAGACAGTTAAGACCAAAGCAGACTGTGAAGAGTTTCAAAAAAAACCTCACCAAACTAAGTGATTAGGCAACAAAATGGCAAATGAAATGTAATATTGTTAAATGTAAAATAATGCACATGGGAAAAATAATCCCAGGTATACATACAAAATGATGGGGACTAATTTAGCTACAACTACTCAAGAGACAGATTTTGGAATCATTGCGGATAGTTCTCTGAAAACATCCACTCAATGTGCAGCAGCAGTCAAAACAGCCAACAGAATGTTAGGAATCATTAAAAAAAGAGATAGAGAATATTTTATTACCTCTATATAAAGCTATGGTAAGCCCACATCTTGAATACTGTGTACGGATATGGTTGCCTCATCTCAAAAAAAGACATATTGGCAGTGGAAAAGGTTCAGGAAAGGGCAACAAAAACCATTAGGAGTTTGGAACAAGTAACAAATGAAGAGAGATTAAAAAGACTAGTACTTTTCATCTTAGAAAAGAGGAGATTAACGTGATAAGATAGAGGTCTAAAAAATCATGACTGGTGTGGAGAAAGTAAATAAGGAAAAGTTATTTACTTGTTCCCAAAACATAAGAACTATGGATCACCAAAATAAATTAATAGGTAGAAGTTTTAAAACAAACAAAACAAAGCTTTTCTTCATGCAGTGCACAGTCAACCTCTGGAACTCCTTGCCAGAGGATGTTGTGAAGACCAGGATTTTAGTAGGGTTCAGAAAAGAACAAGATAAATTCATGGAGGTTAGGTCCATCAATGGCTATTAGCCAGGATGGATAAGAATGGTGTCCCTAGTTTCTATTTTGTCAGAGGCTGGAAATGGATGACAGGAGAGGGATCATTTAATGATTCCCTGTTCTGTTCGCTCCATCTGGGGCATCTGGCATTGGCCACTGTCAGAAGACAGGATACTGGGCTAGATGGACCTTTAGTCTGACCCCGTATGCTCATTCTTATGTTCTTACGTGCATGAATGAAAACATTTCATTGAGTGGCAGTTCAGTTTGCTGAGGCAGTCTGCAGAAGAAATGTTAGAACAGAATGTGTATTTGAGTATATGGTTAAATAAAGGTAATTTTTTGCTAGGGTTCATTTGTAATAATATTGTCTAAATGTTTCCTTTTTTGTTACAAACCTAATCTTGGGAAATTGGAAGCAGTAAGCCACAGTAGAGGTAATAATATTGATGAAAAGCTTCTGGTAAAGCTATATAATTTAGATTTCTGATTTAGGAGAACCTACTGGGAGAAAATTGAAGTTAATGATATACATTTTAAAATACTTTTATAATGGAAAGCCAACCAGAGAAGATGCTTCAACCACTACAATAGAGCTATTCTGAGTCCCTTTTGTCAAACTAATTAGAAAGATTCACCAAGCTTTTAAGTTGTTCGACATAATGCATCGGATATTTTATGCCTATGCAATTACACCTAAAATTTAAGCACTTGTAGTTTTCAAAAGAGAAAACGTGACCAGGCAGTGGCAGCGGACAGGGAATGGGAAAGAATATCAGAAGCTGGAAAGTGAGGGTACATCCACACCACAGGTTAAGGTGTTATTGTAATGCAGATGGGCAGACCCATGAACTCTGTGTATGTACTTGACTTGCTCACCCCGTACTGAAAACCATGCCACCAGGTCTTCATTACTATTGTTAAACATTCTAACTAGATTAGAAATAGTGCTACATCTATTCTTTAATTTGTGGTACCTGCGTGTCTCAGGAATACAGCAGGTCAAAGGGCAGGACTAAGAGAAACAAAGCATGCTGATAAAACACTCATCTCTGCTCTGTTTTAAAGCTACACTCCCAGGAGAGGAAAAGTTGAACCAATGTGTAAGGTTTTGCTCAATGACATTCAAAGGCTTTCATTCTGACAGGTTCCTGATGTTTCAAATAATATGTTTTGAAAGTCTCCTGAAGCAGCCCTTAAAGCATTCTAAATCAGGTGTGCAAACTGTGAAGCAGAGGAGATATGATTCAACTAGTGCCTCAACCTGACTCCCCAAGCTTTCTCCTTTACTTTCTATCGTATGCTATTCAGGACCTTCTCACCCCATCACTATGAACAATCTTCAGATCACACTCAACTCTCATGTTAATGTTTTCTATATTATCTACTTTATATTTGAGAAAGTTTGTCTGTAAGCGAGCGAGTCGACCTGTCCATCCATCTGTTTGTTCAAGAATTCCTCTTAAACAGTAAGATCTAGGATCACCAAATTTGGTATGCAGCTTCTTCTTATCACAACTTAAAGCAAGGTAAGGGTTTAGTTGTGCCATGACAGTGGGATGTGCCTGGAATGTGATTGTTTTTCAACACAAGCTGCTAGCAGGGACAGTTACTGTGTAACGACCACAGGAGGCAGCAAGAGGACAGAGATGGGAACCAGGACAGCTATAACTACATTGTGGCAGCAGTGGATAGGGGAGGAGATATGTTTTCCTCTCATTGCATTCCCAATCCACCCCCTGGCCAGCATGACCCCTGCCACGGTCATCCCTGGAGATCCTTCCTCCCTCCCCAGGCAGGGCAGCCCCCTATATGGAGAGCAGCTGCCCAGCCAGAGTGGCCTCTGTCAGCTCTTGCACCCCCACACAACCAGCCCCATGCCCTGAGCTTTTCCTCATCCCTGAAACATGACTCCATCACTCCACATACACCCCAGCTCCTTGCTTTGAGTCCCTCCCATTCTCACTTCCCTCACCTGACTAGCACCCCCACAACCTGAGCCCCTTGCCGAGACTTTCCTTGCTCCCAGTCCCTATCTCTTGTGCCCCCCACACACTGCCCTGTCCTGAACCCCTCCTCACCTACAACCCTGACTCCAGCACCTCCCACAAAACAACCCCCTGCCCTAACCCCTCCTCCCCTGCTGTTCTGAAGGACCTGAGCAATGCTGAGTAAATCTTCTACTCTTACTGCTGTGACAGACCAAAGGCAGCAGGCTGCAGGAGTTTGGTGGAGGTCAGGTACACTGGTAGTTGGGTGAGCGATTTCCAGTTCCCTACATAGGCTGCCAAAGACTGCTGCTCAGCAACTCAGAGAGATAGGCATCTAAGACTCATTAACAGCTGGTCAGCAGCAGCAGGCTAATTGGACACCTGCAGGCAGTTAAGGCCTGCTGATCCACTATAAAAGGCTTCCCATAGGTAATGAGCAGGGAGGAGAAGAGGGATAGTCTGTAGACAAGGAAGTGCAGAAAAATGGAAGGCTGCAAGCGGGAGAGGTATGTGGGAGTGATTGGGAAAGTGGCCCAGGAAGAGGCTGATATTCTGTGGTGATAAAAGCAAGAGCCCCACAAGTGGCAGCTACCTACAGCCCTAGGCTGGAACCCAGAGTAAGTGGGTGGGACTGGGTTCTCTCAGCCAGTGGAGAACCTAGTGGTCTGGTGGGCCACCACTAGGAGAAAAGGGCGAGCCTGGGACCATGGAAGAGGTTTCCCCCAAGCCAGTGACTTGCTTGTGATGAGAATGGCTCATTAAGTGGGGACCCTCACCTCTGGGAGAGGTAAGAGGCAGTGGAAGCATCACTGTGAGCTTCTGTGGCATACTAAAAATCCACCAGGAAGCACGAGACCCAGGGGGTACAACTGGTACTCAGACACACTATATAATATACATAAAGTCTCAGAGGTGTAGCCGTGTTAGTCTGTTACTTTAAAAACAATGAGTAGTCCTGTGGTACCCTAGGGTATGTCTTCACTACAGCGTTAATTCGAGTTACCTTAATTCGAAATAGTTAATTCAAAGTAAGCTAATTCAAATTAACATCTCTACACATAAAATGCAGTTTGAATTAGCATTTTGAATGACTGGACACAGAATCGGATTTACGGCCAGCCAGAACCAGGTCAGGCGGGGCATCAGGTCAGGAGTGTCTGTGTGTAGCTGCTGCCTGAGGCTGACACCTGTGCTTAAAGGGACACTCCCACCCCATCCCCCAAGCAGCCGGTTCTCAGGTGTCCCTGCTTGCTTGCCTGCCTTGATGAGGGACAGCAAAGCATTTTTGTCTCTGTGTGTTCTGGTTGCCCTCACTCGGGACACCACAGCACTCTGCAACACGGAGCCAGAGCTGCCCCTGGGCACTCTGGTGCTTCTCATGAATGTGTTGCTGCGATCCTGGCTGCACTTTCTGCAGGCTGCCATCCCGGAGGTCCATCGGGGGCTGTCAGTATCCAGGAGGCCCTGCAGGAGAGCTTCCACCCTGAGGAGCACTAAGAGCCTCCCTGGTTTGCCCCACTGGGGCCTTGTGCCACATTCCTCCCTCCTTCCATTTACTCCCCTCTAAGCCCCCTTCCTGATGTCAAATAAAATACATTTCTTGCAAAAAACAAACTCTCTTTATTGACCGAAACTGGGGTGGGACTGATGGTGGGAGAGGGGAGGGTAAAACCTGGGAGGAGGGAGCTGGAAGGGGGAGGAAAGAGAAGGAAGGGGAAGGAGAAGCTCAGGGTTGGGGGTCTTGCCAGACCAACATGCAAACCTGCTCCTGGGTTCCCATGTTGCCTTTGGTGGCCAGGCTGGCAGCTTTCCTGCCATAGACAGCTGCATTCCTCTGTCTAGTGCAGAGGTCATGGACGTTGGGGGCATCCCCCCAAACCTGAGTACAGTCCACCCTGATCTCCGCTTTGGACCAGGAAGGCGCCCGCCTTCTCCGGGCTATGGCAGGTTCCTGGGAGCTGGCAGACAGATCCTGGAGTGCAGCGGAGGGCTGGCTGCCAGCGGCTTGCTGGCTGATGTTTTGGGGCCACTGAGTCAGGGCAGTGGCTGCTGGCTCTGGCCTGGCAGGCTTGGAGCTGTCACAGGCACTGTGGCCAGAGTCTGCCCTTTAAGGGCTCCAGGGCTTGGGGAAGGCGAAGAGTTTTCCTGGTTTGGCCCAGAGAGGGGAAACTGGGAAGCTGGAGGCCAGCAAATTCGGACTAAGCGTCTACACAGCGCTTATTCCGAATTAGCTAATTCAAGTTTGGTGTTACTCCTCATAGAATGAGGTTTACCAAACTCGAACTAAGTGCCCCGCTATTTCGAATGTAATTAGAAATAGCGGTTTGCTTGTGTAGACACTATGGAAGTTAATTTGGAATAACGGCTGTTATTCTGAATTAACTTTGAAGTGTAGAAATACCCTTAGGCTGCGTCTAGATTGGCATGATTTTCTGGAAATGCTTTTAACGGAAAAGTTTTCCGTTAAAAGTATTTTCGGAACAGAGCATCTAGATTGGCACGGACGCTTTTCCGCAAAAGAACTTTTTGTGGAAAAGCGTCCGTGCCAATCTAGACACGCTTTTCTGCAAAAAAGCTCTGATCACCATTTTCGCAAACGGGGCTTTTTGCGGAAAACAAATCTGAGCTGTCTACACTGGCCCTTTTGCGCAAAAGCTTTGTGCAAAAAGGACTTTTGCCTGAATGGGAGCAGAATAGTATTTCCGCAAAAAGCACTGATTTCTTACAGTAGGAAGTAAGTGTTTTTGCGGAAATTCAAGCGGCCAGTGTAGACAGCTGGCAAGTTTTTCTGGAAAAGCGGATGATTTTCCAGAAAAACTGGCCAGTCTAGACACAGCCTTAGAGAATAATGAATGAATATATATAGAGAGAGAGAAAGAGAGAGAGAATCAGAATTAGAATCAATCAAGAGCTTTTGTGGGCAAAACAGTTAAGATAAAACTGTCATTTTACAATGATTGTTACCTTATTCATTATGTAGCATTGGAAAGTCAATGCTGTTGCCAACTGGGATATGAAAAATCTTTTGATGTGTATTTTTAAGTGTAATAGAAGTGCCAAAATGAAAGTGAGTATGTTAGAGTGGGTATCGTGACAATACTTGGAGACAAACATTTTGTGGGATGTAAATGTAGACTTCAACACAGAGCTGTGCAAATAACTGATTTCATTTTGACACAGAGGCACGAAATATTTTGGTCATTTTCAGTGAAAGATGTATTGGGCAAAAAATTTCTAGCTCTACTTAAGTGTGATTCCCTAGTTTTATTGTGGTGAAGTGTGGAATGACACAAGGAAATTTAACTCTAAAGTTAACTGTATTGTTGGCAAGGGAGCCACAATTTAAATATAAAGATAAATCAATAGAATGATCTAAGCCAACAGAATACCACGGCCTCCTAGCCCAACACATGCAGGGTGAAGCGGCAGATGCTAGTTGTACACTTTGACAAAGGCAGATAAGAAAATTTACTGGAAAAGGGCCAAGTCTTCAAAGGGAACCTAACGATTCTTATGTGACTTCTGCTCTTGACCTTACTGCTCATAGGCTGCATTATCTAGCCACAATATAGAACACATGAGGTGTACAGCTGGCTGACTTACTGGACCACATTTTAAAAGGGATCATAAAAATAGACTCCGTTTTTGGGTGTGCTATCAAATATGTGCCAATTTCAAGCATTAATCCATCTGGTCAAAGTCAAGTAATCAGATGTCTAATTCTAGCATTTGCTTTCACAATTAATTGTACCCAAAACTGCCTGCAAAAGTGAAAAACCATTAAATATTATGTACAGCTAAAATGAAAAATAAGAGCTGGCGAGAATTGCAGGGATATTCAGAGGGAGGAAGAGAATGCTCGTACATAAGCTCCTAAAAACTCTCTGCTTCACTGGTCCTGTTTCTCCCTGTGCTGTATCTGTGCAACTTACCAAAAAATTATTTCCCAGGGCAGGATTAACTCAGTCTCGGTCTTTATTTTCAAGACATTCAATGGCCTGGACTCAACATATCTTAAAGATCATCTAAACACTATGACCAGGGCAGTGGTCAACAGGTTTTTTTCCTATGGTACAATGGAACTCTGTACTGTACATCTTAAACTTATGTATGAAACACATTTTTATGGGGATGGTCCGAGACTTGGAACACCCTTCCATAAGAGCCATCATAAACCTCACCTCCTGCCACTCCAAACACCAGGCACTCTTCTTCAACTTTGTGTTCTCGAACATAAAAACATAGCACTTGATGCATAACAGAAAAAAATACCACATACATTGCACAGACAGTTCTCTCCCTGGGGATATGATGAGCAAGAGAACATGACAAATATCAGCCACATCATTTAATGCCCTGTGGAAGGCATTCAGATACTACAATGATGAGTGGTACAAAAGCCTACATAGAATAGAAAAGATCTCCCCCTCTATGATCCCCAGTAGATTAAATGAACTGTTGTTTTATGAGGTCCCCTTAAAATGCTTCCCTAGCTGACACAATGTAAGCCATCCTAGGAAAACCCCAACCACTGCTTTACAGCATCCAGTGACACACTGAATTTATTTTTCTATGATCCTGAATGTTATTTAGTTGTTGGGCTCATACCTGTGACTCTACTACTAAGGATAAGGCAATCCAGAGTGTCTACTAAGTAGCTATCCCTTTATTATGGAAAGAAGCCAGCTGGAGAGAGCCACAGATACTACTACAGGTAGATAGAAACCTAGACTTCTGAACTCAAAAGTCAGACTGTAAAAAGGTGGCAGACTCCAAAGCCATATATATGAGAATTTGTGCATCTGTCTGTATGTGAGTCCATCTGTCTATCTGTGACTCACCTAGTGACAGATGATGTGGGAAAAGCTGAAGTATTCACTGATTTTTCTGTCTCTGTCTTCACAGACAAGGTCAGCTTCCAGACTACTGCACTAGGCAACACAGTATGGGAAGGAAATGGGTAGCCCGCAGTGGAGAAAGAACAGGAAAGTATTTAGGAAAGTTGGACATACACAAATCCATGGGGCCAGATGTAATTCATCTGAGGGTACTGAGGGAATTAGCTGATGTGATTCCCATATGCTATACCATAGCAGTTACAGGAGTCGAGAATATATTTAAGGGAGCTAAATCTCTTCCAACAGATGAAATAACATGAGATGTAGGTGAGTTATCTGGCATTACTCTGAATAGGATATTATATAAAATCTGGATCACTCAATCATGCCTGTGCATGAGTATAGAATTTCCAATAGGCATTAATATAAACTAGATTTCTGTCTCAGTGATGCCACTTGTATTATATTATGGACATCTTCATATTTTTTCACATTCTTCTGTGATAAAACCTTGTACCTGATAGCATTCATTCTCAGCTCAGGCTTATAATTGACTTCCCAGGAATCATATGTCTGTGTCTCTGCTAAATCCAAGATACTCCAGGAAATGTACAGCTTTGTGTATTTGCTTCAGCTATCTCTGTAAGGAACCATGATCAGAAAAAAAAATCCAAAAAAAAAAGTAAATTTTCTTTTCCCTAAAGCCAATATGAGAAGACTATTTAAAATATATCATAAAGATTTGATTACCTTTATGATTTTGGTAATGCTGACTTTTCTTGCCTAACGAGAAACAATTCTGTTTGTGCTGAGGAGCATGTATTGCTAAAGAAATCAGCGTGTCTATGGTTTGCTCTCTTCTGTATGGATACACCATACTGATCTCTTCTTGTGAGCAGGGGAACTATGTTCTGAGGGTCAGTTGCCCTGCTGCACACCGGGAAGGAGGGCAGAGGAAACAGCTGATATTGTTATTCAGTTATTTATGGGAGCTTGTCCCTATAATCTTGCCTTAGACAGAGAAATGAAATTGGATTTAGCGATTGTAAGGCACTTAAAAATGATTGGTGGCCCTGGTAAGCAGTGTTCCCTCTAACATTTTCTATCCTTGCATTCATGGGTTGAATTTTCTTTTGAGGGGAATGATATTGAGGAAATGTGTGGATATGCACTAGCATTACAAACAAAACACATACATGCATTTTATATATTGCAAGAACAAGAACGAGAGAGAATGAGAGAGAGAACACCTGTGAGATACCCTTAGTGACTACAAAGGTGCTGTACAAAGGTAGGGAATTAGCCTTCTTGGACTTGCGGAAGAGTAGACGCCCCAGGACAAACTGACACCTGGCTTCAGAGTTTGTAGACAGATGCACATTTCATCAGCCTTGCAAATAAGGTTTCATCCTGCAAAACTAGAATCGTACCTAGTACTTGTTACTTCTGACTCATAAGAGCCAGAACTCTACCACATAGCAAAGATCTGGCTTTAATGCACTACCATTTATCACGTATTGTTAGTAAAACAAGATTTTTTTAAAAAAGTTCAGAATTTCAGTTATCTGCAACACTCCAAACAATTCTGCTAAAAAATTTTTTCTTTCTTATCTTAAGCCATTAACACCTACGTAAACTTTGTTTGAAATGCAATAATGCAAATGGCATGTACATGCGCACATACACACCATTTAGCCTGCTTTCCCACCCTCCCTCCAACCCAACATAACCGAGAGGACTGCAAGTAAGTCAGAAAACTCCACACAAACTGCTCCTGCCTCCACCTCACTGCCAAGATGGCAGCACCCATCCACCCCATCTTTTCCCCACCTACCTCATGCAGTCAACCCCTTACCTCCCCCTTCCCAGCCCAGTAGAGTTTAAAAACAGGGTTTCTTTCTCTCTCACTCTCACTCTCCACTCCAGCAGACAGGACTCTGTAAACTCCCCTCCCTTCTGACTTTCCATCAAGCCAATTAATTAAAGACTCCCTCCCTCCCCCCAGACACTTATTGCCTCCTTATCTCAGCTACTAATCTTGTTTGCTTTTCTGCTCTGGGAGGTCTTCTGTTTAGCATGAAGCGTGTTTAGCTGCTGTTTACAGGATGCCCCGCCTCTCACTGGTTAGCTGAGCACCCTGCCTGAGTGGGGAGCTTTGAACCTCTGAGCTAGGCTCAGAAAATAGCTGTGTGGCTGTGAAGCCAGTCAGCTTACAGGATCTTTGCCAGTAAGCTCCATCCCTGATCTCCCAGCCCTGCACATCCCCCACACTGCCCTGACTTCTGCACTCCCATCCCCTTCCTGAGTTCACATCACCACCCTCCTCCTGACCTGAATCCCCAATCCTTTCCCTGAGCCCCCTCATATGAACCTTGTGCTCTGAGGACCCCACTCCTTGCCCTCACTCTACCACCCTCCACCCCTTTTCCTCTCAAACCTCCCTGTCCCATGCCCTTACTCTTGCACCTGTTTCCCTGCTCTGAACCCCCCCCCCCCCACCTCCAAACTCCTTGCCCAGTACAATCATTTAAATAAAGAGTGTACATTTTCTTTTTTAATAAAAAAACCCCAAACCAACCCCAAACAGAAGTACACCTTCTGAGGTAATTTAAAAGGCTTGATCTGTTTAACATTAATATCTTATTGGACTGTATCATTGTAAATAACATTATGAAGTTTGCAATGTACGTGTTACTGAAACATGTTATTAGTCTGGGAACACCCAGAATTAGTGCGTATCGATAGTGATAATAAGGTTTATTGAAGCCGTGATTTTAAAATCCTGCATTAAGAATCAAGGTAACTGTTGCTAAAGCCATAGTGACACTGTGCACCCGATATTCACCATGGTAATATAATTATATGTTTTGTACAGAGTACACCTTCTGAGGTACTTTTTAGGTACAACAATAAAAAAAGTCAAATAGTGTTGAAAGCTCATTGAGGAGAATACAAACAATCACAAGGATCACCTCAGGAACTGTAAACAATGAAAACCTCTCTGACAGAACATACCCAAAAGTGACTGTTTGACTCAGATAACAGCAAAATATCTTTCCAGCAAGTTGGAAGAAGACATAAAAGGAGGAAGGGCCATTATGGCTTGGCCTCTCCTCCACATCACAACACAGGACCTGAAAATACCTAAGCAACAAAGACTGAACAAGGAAGCTGGGAGAGAGGTGGAGTCCCAGGCAGGAAAGAAGGAAGCCTGCCAGTTTAAGAACTTGTATTGTTTTTTGTTTTATTTATTATGGTAATCTATTTTTATCTGCATCCTATTACTTATATTCACTGACAATCTGTCTTTCCATAGTTAATAAATTTTACCCCCAAATGTATAAGTTCTTGGGGAATCTGTTCCATAATACCAACTGGTACAAGGCCCTCTCCACTTTGAGGGAGGGTTATACTCAATAATAAACTTATACCAACCAGGCTTTTGCCCAAGGAAATACAGTACAGCTCAGAGGTCCTAGGATGTGGAGCTGGAGAAAAGCCTTTCCCCATGCTGGTAACTGAAGCTAGGTATGTCTTAGCATGTGTAAAGGTTTGTGAGAGTATAGAACTGGGAGAAATCTGTAGCTTGTCACAGCAGCACAATCTGAGGGGGAAACCCAGGCTTATGAGACAAAGGGCTTGGGGTACCCCAGTTTGAGGTTATACACCTGGGGGACATCACAAATATAATTATCTATTTTAGGTACTTTATATAGCATCCAAGTGCCTCACAGTCTTTAACACATTTATTCTCAAAACACCATTCTGCTTCTCAGAAATGTCATCTCATTTTGGGGAACTGAGGCATAGAGGGACAAACAGTAAAATTTTTTAGAGGCAACTTTAATAATTAGGAGCCCCACTAAGGGCTTCTCTACAGTACAAAGTTAAGCAGACCTAAAGCTGTTTATGTCAATATAACTATGGAGGTGTATACCAACTGTGCTCCTCCTGCTGCTTTAATGCCCCTGCTATACCACCATAATAGAATTACCACACTGAGAGGCACAGAACATAGGGTGACATAGTTAAAGTGATGCAGTGTCAGGGCAGACACTGTATTACTTATATTGCCCTAAATAGCCTGTAAGAGGGATCACAAAATGCCTACCATGACAGCTCTGGGCACCATTTTGAATTCTGCTGTCCCGCAGCCAAGTACACAAGCATGCATCCCTCCCCTTTTAAAGGCCCTAGATGTTTTGGAACTATTCTTTCTATTTGATCACATAGAGAGCCTACATCACAACTGCCCAATTGAACAGGCTGGCTCCATGCAGTAATCATGCACCTGCCTGGAGAACATGAGAGGTGGTGGTACATGAGAGTAGACTACACCTGTTTGGCTGGGTCTGTGGGAATAAATCACTACAGGAAAATGGGAAGAGAATCACAAGGACCTCCCTTACACCTCAACTTCCTTTATTCTTGGTGGCCACAGCAGCATCCAAGGCACTCCACTTCGTGGCAGAGTGAACACGACAGCTGCACATATACCCAGCAGTGAAAGCCTCACTGGTATGTGTACTAGTGAGTTCTCTGTGTGCCTGCCCCGCCCATCCCCGTTAAAGATAGTATACTTGGATGTATGACAGTTTCTCTCAACAGTACTTAGGTATATTTGCTTGGGTCTGGAATAAAAATCTACTTATGGAAACTTAATGTAACTTTATTATTCTCCATCACATGATAGTTGCAGTTAAAATTCAAGACAAAAGTAACAGGTGCACATGTATTGCTATAATCAGGCACAGGCAGCAATCATTACAAGCTTTATAGTGCAAACCAACTACGCGAGACTCAGCACACTACAGATTACTGAGGCTGTTTTAATATGTGCCTGTAAAGCCTCCATCAGCCCAACAGATCTTCCTGTGCCCCTCTTATAGTCTTGTGTACAGAACACAGTGCAGAGCTGAAGAGCAATTCAGGATCCATGCTTTCTGACAAGAAAGTTGACCAGTGCAGTTGAAAAGCAGCTGGAATAAGATTGAGAAACCTGCAACTTGTGACACTGAACTTGAGCCCATAAGGCATTGCAGATGCTCCCCAAAACATCCTGCAGCTAGTAGCTACTCACAGTGCACTGCTCTGTGTTGATGCATGTTAAAAAATAAAACCCACAAGGAGATAAGTTTGGACTCCAATTCATGTCTGTGCACTCTGCCGAGAATGGGATGGGCATTCAAATAGTTCCCAAGTGGGTCTGTGTGAAGTTAACATTTGGCAATAAACACTGGATCCATCTGTCTATGGGCACCAATTACTTTCAGACATTCGATTTCCCCCCCCTGCATTTCTCCCTTCATTTAATTTTATATTCTCCTGTCAAAAAGCCTCTTTTTATTATGCTATTCTGATGTTCCCTTAGCTAGTGCCTCTGTTTTGCCATCCCAGACTGAGTTATATTGCTTTCTGCCAAGAGACGAAAAAAAGCTAAATGTTTGTAACCAGATTCATCCAAAAAACAAAGCATTTGGATGTACTTCAGAGGACTCAATCTATTTTCAATCCAGGCACCTGAGGGAAAAGGGAGATGTAATTTCTGAAATTTGCATTTAGCAGTCTTATTATTGAATTACGAGCCTATTGCTACATCTCTACTCTAGTGCTACTAAATCTTTTCTCAGAAGAATTTCACCTGGGAGATTTAGGGGGTCAAAATGCCATAAGGTTTGCATATTATATATCTTAAGCTACATGATATCTCTACATTTATATTTAAAATAAAATGTTACAGAAAAGATTCTGCAGTTTTTAAGCAATATTATACAAACTAAAATACTGCTGTACATGCCTGAGGTTGTACTGAAAAGAGTTTTGTGTACATCATAGTATATTTCTATTAGAATTACTCCTAATTTTTTTATAAAGTGGAAATAATATGCCAGATGCTTTATGGACAATTACTCTGTAAAGAACATAGGGACATTTTCTAAAATACCTAAGTGAAATAGAAACTTACATTGCCATGACTTTCAGTGATTCTTAGGCTTTTAATTCCCTTGTGGGCTTTAGCAAATTGTATCCCAGATCCTTTCCCTATCATCTTACTCCAATCAAATTGGCTTTTCACAGCTGTAAAGTTAAACACCGGTGTAAACACTTGCAGGATCTAAGCTTAAAACAGTTGATGCAAAACAAAACCAAGGGCGGAGTAGAAACCAAGAAACATCGGCATGCGCAGACAGTGCTTTTTATCATGTATCATCTTTGTTTTATAAATCTGTCCTCTTATGTGGATGTGGAGATGAATTAATGGGTTAGATTATGTGCTGGTGTAAATTGATGTGTCTATTGCAGTTAGTAGCTGATTTACACCAGCTGAGAATCTGGCCTGATGTGTCTAGTTAGTTACGGCTCCTTTATGAAGAAAGCCAACTTAAAAAAAGTTGTCAGGAAGTATCGGATAGAAACAGCATTAAAAAATGAAATATATTGCATAAGTACAGACTTGGAGAAATCCAGGGTAGATGTGTGATTACTAGCAAAAGGGGCTGCAAAAGAAAAAGCCTAGCACCAAAAGTGTAGCGACATGAATACTTTCGCAGCTTTATAAGAAATGAAGGTGAAAGGAAGCTGAAATAAGTCATAATAAAAAGACTTTGTTTTTAAATACATAATGTTGAAAAAAAGTGTTAACTACCTATCCCAATCAGGAAAATTAAGAGAATTTTTACAGAAATGTTCCCCACAAAAGTTTTATTGTGAACCATCTAGTCATGGGTAGTCAGTACTCAAGAGTTATGGTAGATTTACCCCACTGCCCACAGTTCCCATTTTCAAATGTACTTGGAGTGTAATTTTTAAAGCATTTTTAAAGTGTATGTACTAGAGAGTTTTCATCCATCACAAGGTCTCATATGCATCCTAAACAAACAGCTCTCAAAGAGACCGTCCGGATTCAAGGCTAGATTCACAAGATGGTTAATGGTCCCTTTGTGACAAACTCAGGATATGGAGCCATGTAAACTAGTTTACCCGGCATAGGCAAAGAAGCAGGGATTTAAATAATCCCTGCTTCATTAAAATAAACATGGCCATCGCCCTGTGCCAACGATCAGCTGATCCGGCACAGCACGGCAGTCTAGACATGGATCTGTCAGCTGGGGAAGCCTTTGCCGACCGATCCTGTAAACCTCGTTTCACGAGGCACAAGGGATCGATCGGCAAAGGCTTCCCCAGCCGCCAGATCTGCGTCTAGACTGCTGCGCTGTGCCAGATCAGCTGATCGTCGGCACAGCGTGGTGGCCATGTTTATTTTAATGAAGCGGGGATTATTTAAATCCCCGCTTCTTTGCCTATGCCGGGTAAACTAGTTTACATGGCTCCATCGACGGAGCCATGTAGTCTAGACATACCCTCAGATAGCACAGGTCCTGCAGGCTCATAGGCATCCCTTCCCACCACGGGAGCAACACAAAGTTCCATTTCAGCACAGCAATCCTCCTTTGGCTTAGCCCATTAGGGAGCCTAAACCACGGTTCATTTTAAAGTTGCTTGGCAGCAATCAAGTTGAGCCACAGTCGGTATTAGTCAACAAGCCAAAGCCATCTTCCTGATATATCCCACTTGGCACAGGAGACAATCTAGCCCATTATTTCCAAAATGGCTTTCCCCTAGCCTGTTATTAACTTAGCTCACATTATTGAAATAAAGAATTTAAATGTCTCCTTTCCTTTTATTTGTCACCCTTTATGCTGATTGATTACTTCTTGAACTTCACTCAGCGTGACTAGTGAAGATAAAATCTATTTTCCTCATCTAGATACTTATACGGCAGGAAATATTCTAACAGAGTCCAAGGTCTTTATGGTCAGTTTCACTTTGCCTTGGCAAGTTTTGCTTCCTGATTCAATGCACTAGTATAAAGCTGTTATGTCTGAGTTTCCAACACACTGGGGAGATATTCAAGATAAAACACAGGAGCACAAAAATCACAAAAACACTTTTGATGTAACTATTGAAATGCAATCCCTGATGGTGTTTGTTTATATCATAGATGTCTGAGATTTCTGAAGTCCATAGTCAGGTTTAATTCTCATCTACATCAAAAAAAGGTGGGAGATTGCTCAGATCCAGGGCTTTGTTTTTGCCTAGAAGGAACAAATGCATTACATGAAGCTCTATTCCATATGTCAATTCCCCCAAAGTTTGTTAAGATCTGTGGGGCTTGAACCAGTTCCATCGATAATTCATAGTAATCTTACTATATATTCTTTGAAACCCCCTAAATATTGGGCTTAACGTGCCTTAGCAATGTCTCTAAATGTAAAAAAAAACCCACACAATGTGCAAAATTATGCAGCTTTTAATATTTAGTAAGAGATCGACCTGAGTTTGAATTACTGTGAGGCATAGCTATTCATCATTCACACCAGCTGAACTGTTAATTTTTAGTGGCAATACATTTGTGGGGATAAAGGAAATATTACCCTTATTTTTTTTAATCCACTTATAAACCCACATATTGCTTCCTCTCTACTCATGCAGAAATCATAGGGCACAAATCTCTTCATCTTCCTTTCAGCACTTCTTGCCAAGTAGCTAGAGACTGGCAGCCAGTGAACAGAGTAGGGTTCCTAACAATCACCAAAGAAATCATAGAATCATAGAATCATAGGACTGGAAGGGACCTCGAGAGGTCATCGAGTCCAGCCCCCCACCCTCAAGGCAGGACCAAGCTCCATCTACACCATCCCTGACAGATGTCTATCTAACCTGTTCTTAAATATCTCCAGAGAGGGAGATTCCACCACCTCCCTTGGCAATTTATTCCAATATTTGACCACCCTGACAGTTAGGAATTTTTTCCTAATGTCCAATCTAAACCTCCCCTGCTGCACTTTAAGCCCATTACTCCTTGTCCTGTCCTCAGTAACCAAGAGGAACAAATTTTCTCCTTCCTCCTTGTGACACCCTTTTAGATATTTGAAAACCGCTATCCTGTCCCCCCTTAATCTTCTTTTTTCCAAACTAAACAAGCCCAATTCATGACGCCTGGCTTCATAGTTCATGTTCTCTAAACCTTTAATCATTCTTCTCGCTCTTCTCTGTACCCTTTCCAATTTCTCCACATCTTTCTTGAAATGTGGCACCCAGAACTGGACACAGTATTCCAGCTGAGGCCTAACTAGTGCAGAGTAGAGTGGCAGAATGACTTCACAAGTCTTGCTTACAACACACCTGTTGATACAACCTAGAATCATATTTGCTTTTTTTGCAACAGCATCACACTGTTGACTCATATTCAACTTGAGGTCCACTATGACCCCTAGATCCCTTTCCGCCATGCTCCTTCCTAGACAGTCGCTTCCCATCTTGTATGTATGGAACTGATTGTTCCTTCCCAAGTGGAGCACTTTGCATTTCCCTTTATTAAACCTCATCCTGTTTACCTCTGACCATTTCTCTAACTTGCTAAGGTCATTTTGAATTATGTCCCTATCCTCCAAAGAAGTTGCAACCCCAACCAGTTTGGTATCATCTGCAAACTTAATAAGCATACTCTCTATCCCAATATCTACATCATTGATGAAGATATTGAACAGTACGGGTCCCAAAACAGACCATTGTGGAACTCTACTTGTTATCCCTTTCCAGCAGGATTTAGCACCGTTAACAACAACTCTCTGACTATGGTTATCCAGCCAATTATGCACCCACCTTATCGTGGCTCTATCTAAGTTATATTTGCCTAGTTTATCAATAAGAATATCATGTGAGACCGTATCAAATGCCTTACTAAAGTCTAGGTATATGACATCCACCGCTTCTCCATTATCCACGAGGCTCGTTATCCTATCAAAGAAAGCTATCAGATTAGTTTGTCATGACTTGTTCTTCACAAACCCATGCTGGCTATTCCCTATCACTTTATTACCTTCCAAGTGTTTGCATATGATTTCCTTAATTACCTGCTCCATTATCTTCTCTGGGACAGACGTTAAAGTGACCGGGCTGTAGTTTCCTGGGTTGTTCTTATTCCCCTTTTTATAGATGGGCACAATATTTGCCCTTTTCCAGTCTTCTGGAATCTCCCCTGTCTGCCATGATTTTTCAAAAATCATAGCTAAAGGCTCAGATACCTATCCTGATGATCTAGCCTGCTTCTCAGACAAGAAGTAAGAAAAAAAAGTAACAGGACTTTTATGGCTGTAGGATCTAAAAGGAGCCATACTTCAAAATTTCTAATTAAAAATAATAAAAATGGGGCTTTTGTCATATGCATGCCATGTATTGGTAATAAACCGCATTGCTCATAGCCAGTGTATTAAATTCAAAAGCAAGCTGTTTGGAGCAGGCATCTTGGTTTTCTAGCTGTTTTGTACAGTGACCAGTCACAGTGCAGTGAGATCTCTCAGTCAGTGCAATTATGACATAAATAATTATTAAACACCAATTTTTTTCTTCCCCATATTCAAAATATTTCATTTCTCAATAACTTTGAAGAGAACTTTGGAGAAATTAAATTCCTCTGACAAACCATAAAAGCTCTTTCCCAGATCACTTACATCTTGACCTCAGCTTGGTTTGAATTGCTCCCAGCTATCTTCCATTAGGATACCTGAGAGATTACTTGAGGAAATCCCTAATTCTCTGTTATGGAGAGAGTGATGCCATGCTCTGGAGAAAGAAATATTGTAGAACATGGCATGCCTTGGCCTCTGAGGGTAAGTCATTGCTCTTAGACCATTGTCACTGTATTCTGTTTCACAGGAGACCTACTGCATTTCCATGGGGCAGCAACTAGCACAAGCAAAACTCTGTTGAATCAAGTGCTCAATGCTCAGGCAACCCACTATCCAAATGCATTCATCATTCTGAGGCAGTCATAGTGACCCCATCAAATGTAACAAAGGTCAGTGTGATTTATGTAAAACACACAGATTGGTGTCAGCAATCCTTCTCATCATGGCTTATGAATCCAACTCTGTATTTCCGAACTGAAGCTTTTAGGAATCTCAGCTGTCTAACATGACATGACCAGTGGTTTATTCCTTAGTGATATCATGAGGTATTCCTAGTGTGACAGACTACTTCTGACATGCTGAAGGTCAAACTGTCCAGTGAAAGAATTGACTGCTGTCATAAACAACAGCTGGGACTAGACCACAGGACAGAAAATGCTTCTGTACCTTCCCTTTCCAACTTCTGTCTTGAAACAGAGACCATCCATCTTTAGTGTTTGGAAAGTACCAAATATACCAAAAATAAATAAATAAAAAATCATAGCACACATCCTGAATTCTCTGCTGGCTTTCTATAGAATATTGAGTTATATTCAAGGCCTCACCCCTTATCTCAAGCCATGTGATGTAGACAAATCCTATGGAGCCATTAAATACCTGCAGCTGGCATGAGTCAGCTGACAGAGGCTTGTGAGACTCGGATATAGAGGACTGTTTAACTGTACTGTGGACATTCAGGCTTGGACTGGATGCCAGTCGCTGGAACCATCAAGATATAAAACTTTCTTTGGGGGCATGTCCCAGATTGTGGAATAAAATTCCACAAGAATTAAAAACTATCACAAATCTCATCACCTACCACTCCAAGTGCAAGATGCACATCCTTTGCTTTGCCTTGGCTAACATGCACAGTGTTTCAGGCGCAAATTAAAATCAAACAAAACAAACAAAGATACCCATACACCATAGCAAAAGACTCTTCCAAAACCCTCTACACTACAAACATAATTCTCCTGGGAAGAGGATGAGAGAAAGAACAAGCCACACGCGACAGATGGCAGTGGTATTACTTAAACTGCTGAAAGGGTTCTCAAACCCTGCAGTGATTAAGGTGGCATAATAAACTACACTAAATAGAAAATACTTTTCTACCAAATAAAGCTGAATTTGAACAAACTTTGACTGCAAAATACAATGTTAGTTTTACCAATTATTACTATCTTCATTTTGAGCCCAGTTCTGCAAGATGTTGAGCACCCTCACCTCCTATTTACATCAATGGGCACGAACTTGAATAGACATTAAGGATGACAGTGCTTTACAGCTTTATTGTTTTGGTTTTTTTACATTAGGCTACAAATGTCATTGTTTTGCAAACATTCATGAAGGTTAGCTCAAAGATCACAGCCTAAACAGACAGACAAGCTGGCAGATATAAGGGTAAGTGGAACAGCCATGGGCAATATAGGTCTCCTTGATTCACGTTGACAAAAATGGGTCTTTAAGAGGGACTTAAGCATGTACATGGTAAAAGCTATTTGAACAAGATCAGGGAAGTCACACCAAGCATAAGGTGTTGTGTGGAAGAAGGTCCAGGGATGACTATGCACAAAGCTGACAAGTGAATAATGCTGGAAACACTGGGGGAGCAGAGAAAAAAGGGGAAAATAAAAAGCTTGGCATGCAATAATTCCTGCCCAATATTGTCAATTATAATTGAATTGCTAGCAGGTAATGCTTTTGACATTTTTGGTTCAGCACAGTTTCACTTCTCACTTCTGCTGCCTGAGGAAACTCTGCAGGCCACTGAGCCTGTAAAGGCTAATTTTGATTCTTCAGGTGTGATGGAATGGTAGGAGTGCCCTGGAGGGCCCATCTTCATAGTGCCTTCCTGAGGCAGAGTGTTGTAGAACCTGAGGCTTCCCAGCAGGGGCCTTAAAGGTCCTGATACTCACCATCACATTCATAAATACTAAAAACTAGAGGGAAATACTGAAGAAATAAATTAATTGAAGGGGTCATTCCAAGGAACTACACACTTTCCCTCTCCAGAAAGAGTTTAGAGGCAAAGACTTTGCATCCTGGGAACAAAAAAGAAATGAACCCTATATTTCTGTTGGTGCAGTACCTCTATTCAATGGTCTAAAGGGAAAGAAGCCTGTTGTAGCTACTGATGAATAAAGTACATATGGAGGGTCGAATGCTGCTTTATTCATTAACAAATTCCAAATGACTTACACGCTACTGATTTGAAGGAATGCAATTTCTCATGGTGAAATTCTCACGTTCATGGCACCAAATTGGACAAGGAAAGCTTCTGAAGATAAAACAGTCTGTTCTGTCAAGGCTTAGCTTGTCTTCTGTAAAATAATTACTTTGATAATGACATCCACTTATTATTCCATCATCATCATCCCCACCATCACTCCCATAACCTTATCTATAGATGGGGCACAATCACTGATGAGCAGGCAATCGTCTCCATCCCTGAGTGTTGGTGCTTGAGTGTCCGCAAAGTCCATTCCTGCCCACTCTTCTATGTTGTCAGAAGAGGAGCTGGCTTGACATCACTTCTTCTCTTCCCCTGTTCTGTCCCTTCAAGGATGATCTTAGATAAGGCAGAGGATCTTGTTACACACATGCATCACTTCAGCTCATGCTTCTTCATGGTCTTCACTGAAAGGCTTTGGGAACAGATGAACATTCATATCTCAGGATGGCAGTTGGTTTCTAGCGGAGTGCCCCAAGGTTTGGTTCTAGGACCGGTTTTGTTCAATATCTTTATTAATGATCTGGATGAGGGGATGGATTGCACCCTCAGCAAGTTTGCAGATGACACTAAGCTGGGGGGAGAGGTAGATACGCTTAAGGGCAGAGATAGGGTACAGAATGACTTAGACAAATTGGAGGATTGGGCCAAAAGAAATCTGATGAGGTTCAACAAGGACAAGTGTAGAGTCCTGCACTTGGGACGGAAGAATCCCAAGCATAGTTACAAGCTGGAGACCAACCACTTAAGTTCTGCAGAAAAGGACCTGGGGGTTACAGTGGATGAGAAGCTAGATATGAGTCAACAGTGTGCCCTTGTAGCCAAGAAGGCTAATGGCATATTAGGTTGCATTAAGAGGAGCATTGCCAGCAGAGCCACAGATGTCATCATTCCCGTTTATTCGGCTTTGGTGAGGCCGCATCTGGAGTATTGTGTCCAGGTCTGGGCCCCCCACTACAAAAAGGATGTGAACGCATTGGAGAGGGTCCAGCGGAGGGCAACCAAAATGATTAGGGGGCTGGAGCATATGACTTATGAGGAGAGGCTGAAGGACTTGGGTCTGTTTAGTTTGCAGAAGCAAAGAGTGAGGAGGGATTTGATAGCAGCCTTCAACTTCCTGAAGGGAGGTTCCAAAGAGGATGGAGAGAGGCTGTTCTCAATAGTGACAGATGGCAGAACAAGGAGCAATGGTCTCAAGTTGTGGTGGGAGCGGTCCAGGTTGGATATTAGGAAAAACTATTTCACTAGGAAGGTGATGAAGCACTGAAATGGGTTACCTAGGGAAGTAGTGGAGTCTTCATCCCTAGAGGTGTTTAAGTCTCTGCTTGACAAAGCCCTGGCCGGGTTGATTTAGTTGGAATTGGTCCTGCCTAGAGCAGGGGGCTGGACTTGATGACCTTCTGAGGTCTCTTCCAGTTCTATGATTCTATGATCTCATGTGGAGCTCACTGGTTAAACAGCATTAGGTAAGTGCAAAGCATATTACTGTTGGAGTATTAGGGTTTGGTAAATGACTCCAACTTTTATCTGCACCTGCCCTACTTTTCCTGTTTCTCCTGATTATGGCTGCCAACTATCTTTCTCCCTTCACAAAAGGTGAGATGAGCAGCTGCTCCCAATCCCAGAGAATGCTGGCATGGGATGGAGAGCAGGGGGAAGGGGTATCTGGGTGGAAGGAGAAGAGTGTATTATAAAACTGGATTATTTTCTGCTTTCATGAAGTGTCAAGGCCAATGAAGGTAGTGCACCATAGTGTATCTTCTTTATTTATCACTGAACAAACGTAGAGCTGCTACGGTATATCCACATCTGACCCTGATATATAACCTCATTTGTCAGGTATGCAAGCATCGTTTTGTCAGAAACTCATTTTACTGATGGAAAAATGTATAAAAAGGTAATGTCGCTTCCCAAGGCTATACAGTGAATCAATGGGAAAGCTGGAAGTAGAACCCAGAAGTGCCATCTTCAGGCCTCTGTCCTAACTTTGACACATTTTAAAGGAAAAGGATGCTAAGGGAGACAATGCTGAGTGCACTAGGACCACAATTCTATTCTCAGCTCCGTCACTGGCCGGGTGGGTGGCCTTGGCCAAGTCATTTCACCTTTCTGTGACTTAGTTTCCCCAATGGAGGGATCTTAGCACTTATCTCCTTTATACATCATTTTGAGATCTGTTGAAATCACTAAGGGTACGTCTACACTAGCCCCCTAGATCGATCTAGGGAGGCTAATGAGAGCGACCGAAATTGCAAATCACACCCGGGATTTAAATATCCCGTGCTTGATTTGCATGTTCCCAGACAGTCACCATTTTAGAAATTGACTAGCCCGAAGTAACTGCCCGCGTCTACACGTGGCAGTGAAATGGGATTCCAATTTAAAGCCCCTAAATTGAATTAGTTGATAAACCTCATTGCAGGAGGAATACCAGCTAATTCAAGTTAAGGGTTTAAATCAGAATCCTGTTTCACTGCCGTGCGTATATGCGGGCAGTTACTTCAGGCTAGTCAATTTCTAAAATGGCGACCGGCTGGGAACATGCAAATCAAGTGCGGGATATTTAAATCCCAGGCTTGATTTGCAATTTTGGTTGCCCTCATTAGCCTCTCTAGATCGATCTAAGGGGCTAGTGTAGACGTACCCTAAGTTGAGCTAGATGTTATTATTTCTACTCATTATAGGCTGAAACTGTCATAATCACCATAGGACCTGGGTGTTCTCCAGTAAAGTGTTAATAGACATGGCTAAAATCTGCAATGTGAAGTCTGTTTGCTTTAATAATTTCCATTATTGTAACAAATCTGTAGCTATATAGCACTTCTTAGCATTTTCTGAAATGCTCATCACAATCATTTGGAACAGCTGAATAGAAATCAGGTCCCCTTGCTCTTAAAATATAGGCTCCTTCCATTTAAGGAAATTCTAATTTTCTGCATTAGGACTGGAAAGTAGAACACATACCCCTAGGCCAATTCATTTAACTATTGTTTCAGAAATAAATGTAAAAGAAGCAAATTTTTCATTTAAGATAATTAATACACTAGATGGTTTATTATTAAATTGTTGCTAGCCAGGTCACAACTTATTTTCAATTTAAGAGGCAAAAACTTCATAACAGTGTTACTGTTACACAGTGGTAGCCTATGTCCCTCTAAAACATTAAGTTTTTCAAAATTCAAACTTCTAATAATCAAGAAAGTCACACAACTTTAATTGTGCCCTCTTAGTGCTGGCATGAGCCACTGAGAATTATCTGCATGCATTCCAGTTGCTTTCAGTGTTTTAGATGTAGCTGTACTGAATGGTGGAGGCAGAAGGTGGGGAAAGTTGTCTGAGGTTTTGTACTGTGAGGAGGTCAGGGGATTAATCTGAAGTGTGTCACTAAGGTATGGTTGTGAAATGAATAGATTTTAAGTCTGAGTCCCCCCACACAACTGATCAAAAGGAAGTGATGAATATGTACTTTTAGGTTCCAGGCTACAACATTTAGGGTTGCCAGATGGCTTCAACAAAAATACTGGACACACTTGACATTAGATCACAATCTATATTACATCTTATTTAGAAAATACTGTACATTTATATTTTCTCAATTTGTTTCCCGAACAGAAAGCTCAAATACTGGGCTGTCCCATACAAAACCGCACACCTGGCAACCCTAGCAACATTTTAATACAGAGTTGTAAAGATTGTATCAGTAGCAAAGCACTGGGGTCATTTTTGCTATTGATACTCTTAATAATGAGGACAGATAAGAGAGCAGTCTGTGCATTTAATGATAGGCAGGGGGAAGCATAAGTTAAAATGGTATCCTGTGTCAAAATGTAAAGGAATTGCAAAAGGTTATGAAATGCTAGTTAAATTTTACAAGTGTGGGTACACTTTGGGGAAATAAGCTTAGTGTTTGAATGTATAGAAAGTGCAGGTGATACCTATCCATTAAAGTGAAAAAGTATAGTTCAAGTATGTGTGTTACTGGTGTTTGGGAACATTGCACAAAGAGAGTGAATTTAAGCTTTGTTGGTGTTTACCATAATTCTGTATTTCCTGTTTTTCAAACGTTTTAATTTTGCTGAACGTTACCATCTGTAAAACCACAGACTATTGCTGGGTAACCCTAATTTTACATTACATTGGTTTTTTTTGTTGTGTTTGGTTTTTTTTGTTTTGTTTTGTTTTTTTGCCATTCAAATTCCTGGGTTTTTTTAAACCTCAGAGAATTTTTTATTGGTAGGTGTTATTGGGCATTTAAGGAACTTTAGTTTTCACCTAGATTTACAGCTGATATATAATTGTGGCTAGGTAAGAATCAAAAGACTGAAATTTTATACAGTGCTTTTCATCTGTAGATCTCAAAGAATTTTACTTCATGATTCCCATTTTACATATGGGAAACTGAGGCACAGAGACTGAAGTGAGTTGCCATGGTTGCTCACAAACCACTGGCAGGGCTCAGACTAATTGCAATGCACTGGTCTCTCCTCTAGGCTTCATGTTTATAAAGTGATTCAAAAGTACTCCTCCTACTTCCGGTATGTTTTCATATAGTAGACTGGGGATAGTGATTGTGCTTGAAATGTTTGCAACATGTAGTTGCTAAATAGGCTAGTGAGAGAAATTTCATCCATGGACTATATTCCAAAATGCTGACAGTTTTATTATAAGGTGGTTAGGGTAACTTTAAGGAAGTGTGTCTCACTTCTTCATTCCTTCCCCTATTATTCTCTGCATCTTGTTGGTTGAGGATTTACATTTCCAGCTTCCTGTATCCTTCTCATTGCACTAAGCCATTAAGTTGGCACTGCAGAAGCCATTAACAAGTAAGCAACCGCTTCTTGCCATTTCCTGTGGACACACAGGACATGGATTACTAGAGGGATGCACATTATCTTGGTTATGTAGCCCAAGTTGCACGCCCAGTTAGGCCCTCATTCTCACTACCCTCTCCCCCCCAGCTTGGACTCCTGCCCCTGCTTCAGCCAGGTTTCCCAAGCTATATCCCAAGTACACCCAACTTAGAGAAGATGATACAGGACAACTCATAGACTCATAGACTTTAAGGTCAGAAGGGACTATTATGATCATCTAGTCTGACCTCCTGCACAGTGCAGGCCACAGAATCTCACCCACCTCTCCCAGAATAATCCTCTCACCTGTATCTCAGATATTGAAGCCTTCAAATACTTTGAAGACCCCAAGATGCAGAGAATCCTCTAGCTGTGATCTGTACCCCATGCTACAGAGGAAGGCGAAAAACCTCCAGGGCCTCTGCCAATCTACCCTGGAGGAAAATTCCTTCCCGACCCTAAATATGGCGATCAGCTAAACCCTGTGCGCAAGACTCATCAGCAAGACACCCAGGGTATGTCTACACTACCCCCCTAGTTCGAACTAGGGGGGGTAATAATGTAGTCATACGGAGTTGCAAATGAAGCCCGGGATTTGAATTTCCCGGGCTTCATTTGCATAAAGCCAGCTGGCGCCATTTTTAAATGCCGGCTAGGTCGGACCCCGTGCTAGAGAAGTGTAATGTGGCTCATTTGTCTTAATGAGGTGTTCTCTTCTGAGAGAGAATGCACAATGGAAATGAATACAGACTGAAACAATAACTCAAAAAGGGGTGAACTGCTCCATTCCTATCAGTGGGTGTTGCCAGCCCTCTGCCCAGTGCTGAGGAGATTCTGATTTGTGTCAAGCGTACCCATTTCTCAGAACCTCACCCCACTCTCACCTGATTATTTTGAATACATGTTCCAAGAATGCCTATTCTAAGCTCCCACGCAGGGTAGGGCTTCTCAGATCCTGGATTACATGACAGTGTATACTGCTAGATTCCAGTGCCCTCAGAAAGGTAAGGTAAGCCTCCTTTATAATCTGATTCATGTAAGGGTCAAGGAGAGGGAACTGCCCCCCCCCCATAGATGGATAGGAACCCCTATAATCCGAAACACACATGGGAGAAAGGGAGATGGGTTCACACATCCCTGATATACCTCAGACAGAATAAGACAGGGAGGGAGTGGGATTCAGACTCACACCTGGAAAAATACCCTCTCCTGCCCAAACCTGTCTCACACAAGGGAGGCGGTCAGGCCTCACTTACATGAGCAGGGAAGTTCCAGTTCCTTGTACATGCACAGAAAAATAAAACCTGTGGGGCTGACAGGTGTCTCTCCACTCACCCATATGTCCCCTTCCCAGGGTCCTTTCCCCATCATCTGAGCCTCACAACCCCTCTTATTTCTCATAACACAAATATGCATATATCCCCTGAGACTAAATGCAGCCCTGCATTCACATGCTTCCCAGTTATGTAATAATCTTTAAATAAAATATGCCACGTAACTCACTGATCAATCATAGCATGGTGAAAAGTATGTAGTAATATTATGTGTAAAATTAAGAAATACCCCAGTGATGTTAAAGGCATATACTCTAACTTGTGTTGCCCCAATTAGATAGAATTGGTCAAGAAGGTTTGTTTTAAATGAAGGTATGTATGTGCACCTCAGTTTGTAATTAAGTTGTAAACAGACTCCTCAGACATCAAGGGTATGTCTAGACTACATGCCTCTGCCAGCAGAGGCATGTAAATTAGACTACCCGACATAGTCAATGAAGTGGGGATTTAAATATCCAATGCTTCATTAAAATAAAAATGGTCACTGCATTGTGCCGGCTCAGCTGATCATCAGCACAGCGTCGCAGTCAAGACACGGATCAGTCGGCAAGGAAAGCCTTTGCTGACCGATCCCTTATGCCTTGTGAAATGAGGTTTACAGGATCAGTCGGCAAAGGCTTTCCTTGCCGACCGATCCGCATCTTGACTGCCGCGTTGTGCCGACGATCAGCTGAGCCGGCACAACGCGGTGGCCATTTTTATTTTAATGAAGCGGTGGATATTTAAATCCCTGCTTCATTGACTACGTTGGGTAATCTAATTTACACATCTCTGCCAGCAGAGGCATGTAGTTTAGAAATACCCCAAGAGAGGGAAGAAAAAAAAAAGAAAATCAGCTTTTCAGCATAATAGGTGAAAGGAATATCATGAAGCCTCCTTCCTCCGCCAGATTCTCAAGCTGGAAATAACTTTAACTAGTAGTTACGTTCAGGAAAATGTTTTTCAAAGGATGAGTGAACTATACAAACAGGGGGCACAAACATGCCAAGTTTTCTCTCACTATTCATCCATCTTTTCCACCTAACAAGACAAAAGAAAAAGTCTCTGGACTTCAGGAGCAGATCCAAGAATTTGGTCAGGAATGTACTAAAAACGTGGTAAGAACTTCACTTCAAAGTCTAGTTTGCTAAATTTAGGCAGAGTTTTATCTTGGTCTTGTAACCATATCTGACTTTAATGTCTTGTTACTTGTACTCACGTAAAATCTATTTCTTTGTAGTTAAATAAACTTGGTTTATTGTTTAATTAAAACTAATCCTGTTTGTAGATTGCCTGAGTAACTCTATTTAACATAGCAGACTGCTGAATATTGATTCCCTTATGGGGCAATGGACCAAATACATCTGGACTGTCCAGGAAAGGGCTGGACAGTGTAAAACACATTTTTTTGTGGGAGGGAAGAAAGGGAATCTAGGACTGGAAGTTTTTTGGGGTCATAGAATCATAGGACTGGAAGGGACCTCGAGAGGTCATCGAGTCCAGCCCCCCACCCTCAAGGCAGGACCAAGCTCCGTCTACACCATCCCTGACAGATGTCTATCTAACCTGTTCTTAAATATCTCCAGAGAGGGAGATTCCACCACCTCCCTTGGCAATTTATTCCAATATTTGACCACCCTGACAGTTAGGAATTTTTTCCTAATGTCCAATCTAAACCTCCCCTGCTGCACTTTAAGCCCATTACTCCTTGTCCTGTCCTCAGAAACCAAGAGGAACAAATTTTCTCCTTCCTCCTTGTGACACCCTTTTAGATATTTGAAAACCGCTATCATGTCCCCCCCTTAATCTTCTTTTTTCCAAACTAAACAAGCCTTGTTCATGAAGCCTGGCTTCATAGGTCATGTTCTCTAGACCTTTAATCATTATTGTAGCTCTTCTCTGTACCCTTTCCAATTTCTCCACATCTTTCTTCAAATGTGGCGCCCAGAACTGGACACAGTACTCCAGCTGAGGCCTAACTAGTGCAGAGTAGAGCGGCAGAATGACTTCACGAGGTTTGCTTACAACACACCTGTTGATACAATCTACAATCATATTTGCTTTTTTTGCAACAGCATCACACTGTTGACTCATATTCAACTTGTGATCCACTATGACCCCTAGATCCCTTTCTGCCATGCTCCTTCCTAGACAGTCACTTCCCATCTTGTATGTATGGAACTGATTGTTCCTTCCTAAGTGGAGCACTTTGTATTTCTCTTTATTAAACTTCATCCTGTTTACCTCTGACCATTTCTCTAACTTGCTAAGGTCATTTTGAATTATGTCCCTATCCTCCAAAGAAGTTGCAACCCCAACCAGTTTGGTATCATCTGCAAACTTAATAAGCATACTCTCTATCCCAATATCTACATCACTGATGAAGATATTGAACAGTATGGGTCCCAAAACAGACCATTGTGGAACTCCACTTGTTATCCCTTTCCAGCAGGATTTAGCACCGTTAACAACAACTCTCTGACTATGGTTATCCAGCCAATTATGCACCCACCTTATCGTGGCTCTATCTAAGTTATATTTGCCTAGTTTATCAATAAGAATATCATGCGAGACCGTATCAAATGCCTTACTAAAGTCTAGGTATATGACATCCACCGCTTCTCCATTATCCACAAGGCTCGTTATTCTATCAAAGAAAGCTATCAGATTAGTTTGTCATGACTTGTTCTTCACAAACCCATGCTGGCTATTCCCTATCACTTTATTACCTTCCAAGTGTTTGCATATGATTTCCTTAATTACCTGCTCCATTATCTTCTCTGGGACAGACGTTAAAGTGACCGGGCTGTAGTTTCCTATTCCCCTTTTTATAGATGGGCACAATATTTGCCCTTTTCCAGTCTTCTGGTATCATCTGGCAAGGCTGCTGGAAGCCAAAGTCTGGCTCGTGTTTGCTGACAGAACTGCTGGGCTATGGCTGTGGCTACACACAGACCCCCAGGGAGTGGGTTTTGGAGGTTTATGAGTGGCTCTGGTTGGCAGCCACAACAGCAAGGCATTGTGAGGCAGACCAGGGCAATTGGTGACACCAACTCTGATTGGTCTGGATTACAGCCCAGAATGTCATATCTTTCTCCCTCAATGCAGCTCCTACCTCACTCTTCTCTCCACTCCTTCACCCACTGAAAGGGCCCTTGTCTGCCAGCAAGAATTTCCCTGTCTAGGGTTTAAAAAAATCCCTACGCCAGGGAGAAATATTTTAACAATTTCCTCCTTGACTATTCCCAGATTTCTGCCCAAAGAGGATTCAAATGATCTGGCTTAGGAGAAGTCAAGATCAAGTTTTGCCTCAAGTTACGTGCCCATAAAGCATTCCACCAACAGATTCTCTTAGCTTGGTTCTCTACACATGCTCAATTTGATTTGCTACATTCTTGAGTAAGGGTAAAGCACCAAAGCTCTTGCTACTAACTTTCTAATTTTGTTCATATAAGAACATAAGAACAGCCATACTGGGCCAGACCAAAGGTCCAACCAGCCCAGTGTCCTGTCGTCCGACAGCAGCCAATGCCAGGTGCCCCAGAAGGAATCAATAGAATCATCAAGTGATCCCTCTCCTGACACCTATTCCCAACTTCTGATAAACAGAGGCAAGGGACACCATTCCTGCCCATCCGGGCTAATAGCCATTCATGGACCTATCTTTCATGAATTAATCTAGTCCTTTTTGAACCCTATTAAAGTCCGAGTCTTCACAACATCCTCTGGCAAGGAGTTCCACAGGTTAGCTGTGTGTTGTATGGAAAAAAATACTTCCTTTTGTTTTTTTTTAAATATGCTACCAACTAGCTAGCCAAAGGGCTGGTGAGGGTCACATGCTCTCTGAGGACAACCCTCAAGTCAGTGAGATATTTATACTTAGATCAGAGCTCTGATTTGATCTCTAAGTCAAATTAGAAAAAGTCCAAAACATTCCCAGAACATACAGAGGGGCTGGCTGACTTGGGGGTGGGGAGGCTGGCTCTGTGCTCCCAGAAGGAGTGGGGAAGGAGGCTGTCACCCCTCTGCACTGCCCAGAGCATGCTGCACTGCCCCCTCTTCCAGCCAGCCCTCAGAACTGCCTGGGGCATGCTGCATAGCACTCCATTGGTGATTTAAACAGCCCGGAGTTCTGGCTGGTGCCACTGTCACAGTAGCAGCAGTGTCTGGGAGATCAACCAGGGCATGCCAGCTCTCAGAACAGCTACCCCCTTTGCCCTTCACCTGTCAACTTGTCTAAAGGCTGTTCATTTTGGGGAGCAGTATCTCAGGGATCTCTTGATCAAATGACTCCACATTTGGCTCACTAACCACACCTCACACCTACATGAAGCACAAGAAATTTCAAAGCAATCTGAGAACTGTGCACTTTTTACAAGACTTAGAAGAGCAGAACTTTAAATGCAAATTCGTTTTTTAAACAAATATGAGGAAGCTGGTGTTACCTTTTAAAATAATAAATATAACAATAATCACCACCAGCGCAAGAGCAAGTTGCTTTAGATGGTTACAGCATTGCTGGTATCAGCAGACAGCCAGAATGCCTCCATCTTCCTAGAACACACACTATCAATAGGCATGGAGAAACAAAGGAGAGGAACATTTCCAATTTGATATTGGACAGAATCTTTTAGTGGAAAGCAGCAGTAGCAAAAGATAGCTCATCTGACCAAAGTGGTCTGCTACTTACTGAAGTTTCTCTATCAAACACATGAGTAAGTCTTCAACTGTTGAAGACTGTTCTTGTTCAGTGATGACCTTTCACTAATTTGTACCACTTGCTTCAAATATATTATTTTTTACATGTCCTGTCTCCAGTAACCAACCTGATGCTGTCCCATGACTTGCCTCCAAATGTTGCTTTTCCTTTTTGTCACTATGTCGCTTTTCCTTTTTTTACTATATCTGTCATTCCATGTTACCCAGCCCCCTTTACGCTTTGTCCATGATGCAGTTATAGCGCCTACAGAGCAGATTCTTTTTCGAATGGATAGGGATTCTTAGATCGTATTTTCTATCTGCAGTTGATACTGAAATATGTAGATGTTTTCTGTTGCATTCTGGGAGCAATTCTCCTCTTTCTCCAGAGCCATGAACCACTTCAGTTCTACTTCAGCCTGAGGATTTAAGTGGTGCATCTTCCCAGGAGACATTATTTACACAGTCTAATGTGCTGACAACTTGTCAGGACAGAAGGTCTGAATTTATTTTGTGATAGCCTTCAAGTAATCAAAAATAAACCCACACAACTCTACTTCTGTTAATCACTAGGGAAGCCTCCCTCCATTTTTTTTGAGGTTTCCAACAATTTTAAAAAAATCAGCAGTTGATTGCCTTTATTCTCATCTTGCAGATGCATCACAGAAGCTGTGTTTTATGGCTTTGGGCCACACAGTAGGCAAATCTTATCTTAAGAATTCCACGAAGGAACTTCTAAGGTTCTCTTTTTAGAAACATTCATGCAAAAAGAAGTACTCTTCCCAGTCCTAGTTAATAAGCACCTGAAAGCCTAGTTTGGCTAAACAGAACTAAAGGAGCAAATACTGTATTGTCTTGATGTCTTTATTTGTGTTGTTGTTCTCACCTATACTTTTTCTTGAGCCAGACTCCTTACTTAAACCTTCTCATTAGCGGTAGTAGATATGAGAAATATCTATCTCCACCTTGGAGGACATGAAGACAGAATGAAACTGTTTCAATCCCTTCAATGTCTTCCCCTGGCCTTTCGCACCATATTCAAGCTCTTGATTTGCAGGGTTCTCCACAACAGGTCTCTCACCTATAACTTATCACAGACACTTTCTTAAATACTTTCTTGCATGAATCATTCAGCCAAAGCCTCCACTTGACCGCTTCCATCAGCTCATGCTCCCCTTTATGTATTAGTGCCTTCTCCCCTTATATGTGGAAGATTTTCCTTGATCTCATGCACCAAAACAGCTGGCATTCTGTTACTGAAGCCTCTCCTGATATCTCATATTTTCCTCAAAACCATCAGCTCCATAGAAACATTTATTTAAGTACTTGTGCAAATATTTATAGACTAATACAAAAAAGTAACTATTGAGGAAGTTCACAATGCAACCAGCATCTACAACAAAAGAAAAGTTATTTATCAAGTGTTAATTTCATATACACACACGCCTGTGTAATTTCTACTCCATTTCATCTGATGAAGTGGTTTTTACCTATGAAAGCTTACGCCCTAGTAAATCTGTTAAGTCTCTAAGGTGCCACAGGATTCCTCATCGTTTTTGCAGATACAGACTCACAAGGTTGCCCCTGTGAGACTAATTTCAAACTGTATTCCTTTCCAAGAATAGCTCTGCCACAATGTATGTCTTTGTAAAGCACAGTGCTTGTCTCTTGTGCTATAAAAACAATAATTCACATGGCTGAAGTAAATTCTCAAAATCCCATGGCTAATCCATGAACAGTGACATGTGCTAGTCCATCCAGCATCAGAGAAATCTAAAGGCCCTCTCAGTGAACTCTCAATGCTGATTTAGAAAGAGTAGAACCTTTTCTTTCCATTTGTTTCAATATTGCACTCATCTCAGAGTGTCTTTGCGAAGTAGTATATCTTGAATTACCAGAACAACCGCAAACGAAAAATGAACAACATACATAGTTCAATAAGCACTGAGACTGGTCAATGAATATCATGGATCCCAACCCTACAAATATGTATTTGCTGTAGTTCTTTTGACTTCAGCAGTACTATAGAGGATCAGGTCCAAGGTTGGTATTTCACCCTGAAATTGCATTGGAAGAAAGCTATAATGTATTAGCATTTTCGTTTTTGGTTAAAGAAACTAATTCTGAAATTCAGACTCTAAAGACTTTTAAAAATCATTTCCTCCAAACAGCTCTGTCAAGGGGTTCTAAATTATGTATCCTTTTAAACAATTTAGTTATTTATGGTCAATGTTTAGACTAAAAAAAGGATGCTTTAATTACAAGAAGATTATTATTTTCTCATTGGTACTGATGTGGCTCATTAGAACACTAATCCTTTTCCTTCATTTTCCAGATTGTTGTAACATTTCTGGTTACTTTGATATTAAAATTACCCACTTAGGACCTGATCCAGTGAGCTGCTGAGCACTTCCTAGGGAGGCTCACAGTACCGTCAACATTCTTGAACTTCTAACAATGTTCAGGGCACTCAATACCTCCTATAATCCATATTTTCTGAAGAAAATAAGTGCACAGTGAAGCAATGAGTTGTGCAATATTCACCCAAATAAGAAGAGTGAGCTTGCAACAAATTGTTCCTCATATTATGTGCACAGTTAAAGCATGGCGATCATTCAAGACACTTGCACTGGTAAATCTTTGTGGTCTCTTAAGGATGAGATGTTTGATTCTAATTACACAGTACATCACAGAAGTGTCTAGCAAGCAGAATTCAAATGACAACCAGCTCATATTTTCCTAATATTTCCAACTATTTAATCACTGGGACATTGATAAAACTCTTCCTTCATGGTCTGATATTCTAAAAAAGACACACAAATCATGCACAGAACCCTTAGCAAGAACAGACGCTAAGGGAATGCCAGGGGAGGTTTAGATTGGACATTAGGAAAAAATTCCTAACTGTCAGGGTGGTCAAATATTGGAATAAATTGCCAAGGGAGGTGGTGGAATCTCCCTCTCTGGAGATATTTAAGAACAGGTTAGATAGACATCTGTCAGGGATGGTGTAGGTGGAGCTTGGTCCTGCCTTGAGGGCGGGGGGCTGGACTCGATGACCTCTTGAGGTCCCTTCCAGTCCTATTATTCTATGATTCTATGATTAACTACTTTTCATAGGGTATGTCTACACTACCCCGCTAGTTTGAACTAGGAGGGTAATGTAGGCATACCGCACTTGCAAATGAATCCTGGGATTTGAATTTCCCGGGCTTCATTTGCATAAGCGGGGAGCCGCCATTTTTAAAACCCCGCTGGTTCGAACCCCGTGTAGCGCGGCTACACGGGGCACGAACTAGGTAGTTCGAACTAGGCTTCCTAGTTCGAACTACCGTTACTCCTCATTTCATGAGGAAGCCTAGTTCGAACTACCTAGTTTGTACCTAGTTTGTGCCCCGTGTAGCCACGCTGCACGGGGTTCGAACCAGCGGGGTTTTAAAAATGGCGGCTCCCCACTTATGCAAATGAAGCCCGGGAAATTCAAATCCCGGGCTTCATTTTCAAGTGCGGTATGCCTACATTACCCTCCTAGTTCGAACTAGGGTGGTAGTGTAGACATACCCCCATATACTAGAAGATTTACCAGGTATTGCTCAGGTTCGTAACTTAATTAATTTTAGCTTTTTGGAAAATAAAATGAAAATGTACAGGATTCCTTTAAATCATTGCTCTGGGGTGAGGCTGGGGCTGAAGGGTTCGGTATCCAGACTGCTCTCGGGAGAGAGGACTACTCCAGCCCCCTCTCTCTGCAGCAGTTTGGGACTGGGTGAAAAGTGCTTCTCCGTGGCTGCTGGAGCTCCAGCAGACACATTTGGGAGAGGGGTGCATGTCCCCTGTCTGGGGCAGGTCCAGGTTAGTCTGGGTAGGAGCCATAGAAGTGTAACTTGTCCCCCATCAATGGCAGCTCTGGTTCCAGAATGGAGCAGATGTGGCTGGGGGTGGAAGCCAGACACCCCCCATGGAGCAGCCATAGCCAGATGGGAGAGGCACTCCCTCCCATTGTTCCAGCATAGAGCTGCTACAGCTGGGGGAAGAAGGGGAGATATAGTGCCCCCCTCCACCAGAGGGTTGTACTTGATTTGGTAATTCTGTTTTCTGATGGTTTTATGAGAAGCAACCCATACCAGGCACATCCCATTTGCTTGGCACAACCAAACCCTGACTTTGCTGTAAGTTATGATAAGAGAAAGCTGTATGTATACTGAATGTGATGGTCCTAGCTCTTACTGTTTAGGAGGATTTCTTGAATAAACAGACAGACAAACAGGCAAACCCACTCAAATATGTAGCAGAAGTGAAACGTAACAGAAAAAGAGTTAGCCTACAAAGTTATCACTTGAATAGTGTTGAAACAAATTAGCAAGATTCTAACCCTGTTCCACATCGTCCCTTGCAGTACAGCTTCAAATTACCACCTCGATTGACCAATTTTCTGACCAAAATCTATGCTTACATTTAAGGCTAAGGTTTAGTTACTGGTATTATTTGTAAAAGTTATGGACAGGTCACAGGGAGCAAATAAAAATTCATGGCCGATGATGCATCCATGATTTTTAATAAAAATATTAAATCAAAAATATTTAATCCCTGATTAAATCTCTACTTTTGGGCTCCTGCTGCTCCAAGGGGCTTCTACTGGGGGCAGGGAAGGCCCTGCTCTAGTGCTCCTGAAGAGCAGCCCCCATGTACTTCTGGGACTGCTGCTCCAGCTACTCCAGGACCACTGTTGCTCAGGTGGTCCCCCAGAGTCCATCACACTGGTCACTATTCTAGCAGCCCCCAGAGCTCAGGACCACCCAATCAGCAGCCAGTGTGGCTGGCCCAGAGCAGCTGCTTAAATACTCCCTGGTGCTATCCCAGGATATCTGTGAGGGCAGCCAGGACCAGCTGCTACTCAGATGGTCCCCAGACCTCCTGCATGGGGCTTCCTGAGCAGTAGGAGGTACAGCTGACCACAGGTCACTCCATCAGCAGTCAATGCAGCTGGCTGTGGGGCACCCAAGAAGCTAGCCCTGAAGTTAGCCACACCAGCCACACAGGAAGACAGGAGGTCACAGAAAATTATGGCATCCTTAACTTCTGTGAAAGAATCCCAATCGTATTTATTTTTACTCTACTATTTTAAGCAGGAAGTATTTTTCTCATCTTTGCTACCAGGCTACAGCAATTAGAATTCAATTTCTAAGCTCACTATACACTATATTATCAAATCCATGTTCCTTAGCAAGATGACATTTTAACAGGGCAATACATTTCAAAACTCTAACCTCAAAAGCTCAGATTTGGGTAACCTTAATAACAACAACATAGCTTAAATCTAGGAGTCTATTCAGAGAGTATCAAATGTTGATAGCATTTTTTCATGCTGAATAGTACCTTACCTGCCTGGTAGCCCATGGATGGGGGGGGGGGGAGAGTAGAATCTGGTCTTAAATATGTGTAAAATCCCCATAAATAGCAGTTCTATAGATAATGGGAAGTGGTTGTTTATCTTCCTTTTTTTTTTTTTAACATAAACCAATAAAAGCTATTTTCAATAACAGAGTACTTTAAGCATCAGCACAGTACAGTTCTATAGATTTATTTTAAGCTTTATGCCTAGCACAATATTTGTTTGAAAGGAATATATAAGTCCCATGGACCCATTTAATGACCTTTGACAATGGAAGCTTGATTTATAATATACATCCCATCAAATAATGAAAATAGGTTTATAGCATATTGAGAGGCTATTTTTATTTGTCTTATCATGCATTAGTAAATCATAACATATTGGACGTCTCTAGCAGGCAGAAAAGTAAAGGCATTAAAAACCTTGTTAACCTTGTCTTGCTAGCAACTATCGCCTGCTTTTACCAGCTAGAAGGGGAAAAAGTACATAATAAAAGAAAAGAATTTTTGAATGTTGAATGTCCTTCCTTCAGAAGAAATACTCTAAAGAGTTACAAAGACTGTAATCACCTCCTATAGAGAGCCAGACTGATCGCCAGTTTTGATAGACAGTTTTATAAAATAACTATATATTGCACCAATGTTATTAGACTATACTGCTAGGACAATTCTGAAGTCTGAATTCTGAAGCTAAAGTGACCATACATCCCATTTTGGTGTAGTGGTCCTTTTTCTAAGCCCCGTCTTAGGCCTCCTGATTTTTTAGCAAAGCTAGGCATTTGTCCCATCTGCACTTGCCTACTGATGTGTTTTGTCACAGTAGTAGGGTGTAAGCTTTTAGGGGAGTATGAAGGAATTTTAGGGGGAGGGGTGAGTGGTCCTGGATGTAAACAACTACTTGACTCATCAACTACCCAATAAGCCTAGGCTTATCAGGTAGTCAAGTCACTAAAGGACTAGTGGCTTCCCGCCACCCCCTTGCTGCTTCTACCAGAGGCAGTGGGGGGTCGGGAAGCAGTGTTGGAGGGAGCCAGCTTAAAAGCTGGTTCCCCTAAGCACCATCTCCACAGGGGGGCAGAGGTGCATCAGGAGACTAGGCACGAGCTGTGATTCAGCTTTCCTGCTTTGTGCCTGGTGCCCCACCGTGCCTCTGATTTTTAAATGTAGTAAGAGCTGGGCAGCTCTTACGACATATAAAAGGCAGAGCCAAAGTGGTATCAGCTCCCACGGCTGGGAACTAACCCCGCTGTGGCTCTGCAGTTTCTCCCTTTATCGACAAATGGAGTAGTTGATGGAAATTCCCTGGACTACTTGATTAGCTTATTAAATGCAATTTGACATCCTTAGTCCTGATTGTATAGTCCCCATATTAAGGGCTTTTTCTTAATAAGGCACCTACTACCCTGCACCCCCACCCCATTTTTCATGCATACTATCTGGTCACCCTATGCTATGCAAGGGAGCTGGATGGTAGGATTAAGGTGGTCAGACCCAGTCCTGCACTGCAAAAGGCCCAAGTGGACAGCTCCAACCCAGCGAGGGGAGAGCTGGGGACCCAGCAGTGCTGGGCTTGGGCCAGGGACAATATCAGGTGGGTCAAGTCAGTCCTGCATAGGGGTGGGGCAGCTCAGCCCCATTCTACATGGGGAGAAGGGCTGAGGGACTCAACCAGTTGGCAAAACCAAGTGGCTCAGGCCAGCCCGACATGGTCTGAATCCCATTTTTACACTGGGAAATATGGTGACTCTATCACTAGCTGCCATCATTTTGTGGCCCCTTTCTTATCCCTTTGGAAACACAGAGTCTCTTCAATTTAAATAAGGAGCAGGCCTTTTTCACTATTTCAGAATAAAGGTTTTAAAGTAACACTTCAGAAAAGATAAAAATCTATAATCTTTACAGGTATGAAGACAATCTGTTTAAGGCAGGAGTTCTCAAACTTTGTGATACTGCATCCCCCCTCTAAGTTGCTCGCGACCCCCTGGGGGGTCGGGACTCTCAGTTTGAGAAACTCAGGCTGTGACGTAGTGGGGGTACCTTGCTAGGGCTGTGGCGACCTCTGCTGTCTGTAGCAAGACCCAGCAGGGAAGGGGGGAGTCATTATGCAAAGGTGGCTCCAAACTGGTCTGACCAGCCACCCTCCATGGAGAGGAACAAAGGAAGGTGAATGCTGCCTGGCTGGGGGCAGGGCTGGAGGAGAAGTGGTTAGTTCCTGTCTGGAAAGCAGGGGAGAAGTAGCTGGGGAGGGGGCTGGGACTCCCCCTTCTCAAGGGGGGCACTGAGGCCTCTCAGCCCCAGTTCCTGTAACCAGATGACATCTGTGCTGTGCTGTATCCTGGAGAAGCAATAAACTACCTCCATTCTACCGGCTGGTGGAGTCTGTTCGTGCCATTTCGGGGGTGCAGGAGACGGGGGACCCCCAACGCGCCGTCACACAGGCTTAAGGAAATAAGATTTTATTATGGTTGTACCTTGCATAAGAGAATATAACAGTATCTTCATATTTGGTTATCCAAATAAAGCAAATATAGGTAAAAATCCTTTTATTGCATCACCATAAAGGGAACATATTTACCTCTTTATATTTCACAGTTTAATACATTTAGTATAAACAAATTATCTTAAATTAGCCTCAAGACTAATAGTCTATTTGCAGCTTTAATACTTTTTCCTTGTCTTGAGCTTCAACCAACTGTGATTATTTCAGGAAAAAAATAGTGACTGCAGTGTTAGCACCAATAACTCTTCCAAACTAATTAACATAGAAACTCCCTTGCTATCTCCCAAATAATCAGACTGCCTGCCAGTGTCCTTTCAAACTCATCTGTGCTATTAGGCAGAGACAAGAGTTTTATCCAAGACAGGTAAAGCCCAGTGGAATTTATGTGGAAGGGCTTGGGCAGTGGAGAAACAAAGCTAGGTCTAAAGTGAGTCTTTGTTAAATTTAAGTTAAATTTACTTAAATTCTACCACTAGAAACATACAAAAAGGCCAAAAAAGTAGATAGATAATTGCATCTTGCTGTATAGTGCACAGCTGGTGTAACTATGTCTTCCCTCTATCTTTGTATTTCCCTCCTATCTCAGAGATAGGAGATGTGGCTAGATTGTGGGGGACAGATGTTGAGAGTTTAGTTCCAGCAACCCAAGAGCAGCTCTAAACTAGCAGGATCAGTGTTGAACCAGCCCCAGAATCAGGGAGCCAAAATTCTGTTTCTCTGTAGCTTTCTCCTACAACCATTCCAAACTCTGGCTAGTGGAATCTGGGCCTTTTAACTGTCACTGTTATTCTGAAAATTTTATGCTTGACCCAGAACTTTTCTTTTCTGTTTGCTGGTTTGTTTTTTGTTTAGATGCTCATCCACTAAGCCTCTGACCCAGTAAAATTCCTAAGCTGGTTGCATAGTGTTCTTCAACAGGATTTCTCACTGTACAGTATTTTATGCCACATTGTCACATCCCACACATACATTTTTAAACCAGTGATATTAATTTTGCTTTCCTCATTTTTGTACATGAACTAAAGCCACTATTTTTTCTTAATTCTTTAAAACCATACCAGAGCAACACCCAATTAGAAAGGAATTCTGTCATCAAGAATACATGAATGAAATCACTGTGCAAATCAAGATGTTATTTCCTATCTTTAAATACATTTATAATCTCATTAAGACCAGAAGCAAATCTATCTTTTTAAAAGACTTCAAGAAGATACTGTTGATCAATATTTTGACTTCTCTGAGAACAGACATATACCGAATTTCTAGCTGACAGTATTAGAAGTCACTTATCTTACTATAGTATGTGTGAAAAAAATCACACCGAATCTTCCAATAAAAAAGGAGGATTGAAATTAGTCCATTAGAAGCTCACAGAGAGAAAAACATCAATATGAACAACAGCTTTCATCTTGATTTACTTTTCTTGAAATTTCAATTGCTAAAATAAAAAAATGAAAAAGATCTGTTCCATCCAATTTAGAACCTTTGTTCCCCTGTCACCGGACCTCTGTATTTCAGGATATAATAGATTGACTTGCTGTCTAGGTTAGTGAATGAAAATAAATACTACAAGCTGCTTAAATATTTCCTTGAGCCCTTTCAGAAAGCAAGAGAAAGAGAGTGGAGAATTTATGATCATTATCAATTATTTTACTAAAGCTGACTGGAGGATGACAACATTATTTTGAAGCAACTTTAAAGGGTTTCAAAATTTGTTTTCTTTCTGTATTGGAACAGAAACAAAACCACCTGTATATGAGTGTATGAAACCTGGTGAGAAACCCACCTTAAGGTTCTTTCTCTCCTTGACTCAGGGTAGCACTTTTCATCCCAGTGCTCTCTAATTCAGGCCAGCAGGCTACAAAGTCTGTCTGTCTTTATTTCTTTCTCTCTCCAATGAAAATGACACGGAAACCAAGTTTCTGGAAAACATTTTGGTTTCACTGAAACAGCATATTTCAGTGAAACTTGATTTTGCCAGAAATGTTCTGATCCACTCTCCAGAAGAGTGCAAAGCTTTTTACTGAAGCATCATCTTCTTATAGGAGGATTTTTTCAGGTGTTCGGTATTATACAGGGTTACCTGGATGGATGATTAAACTTGGTCTTCTCAAGAGAAACATTGGATAACCAAGAATGTAGTATTAAAGTCAATTTGGCTAAGGGCCCAATCCAGTGCTTATTGAAGTCTTTCCATGGACCTGAAAAAAACACTGACTCAGGGTCTATGTTTTTGTAGATATGAAATGGCACTATCCAGTTTTGGAGATGTTTATATTTTTGAGAGATTTGCCATAATTTTTTATGTAGGGTATGTGTGTATTTTCTGGAGTACGGTGAATTGCACATCCTGAGTGTAAGCAGAGTCTGAATGAGCTCTTCCCTGACACCCAATGAAGACTTCAGGATCAGTCCATATTTGCATAAACACACCTATTCTGCTAGGTATTTAGCAGGGCTGCTTTGCGAAAATGATCAGTTTTGTCTGGTATTGGGTTAAATAAAATACAAACACATAACCCCTTTCTGAAATCTTGCTAGTAGACATAAGACTTTTAATGAAAACAAAAGAGAAAAGTTAGTGTTTTTCATCAATGCACTATTAAAAACAGAGGTTTTTTTTGTTGGGTTTAATTGTAAATAATCAGCTACAGTATTTTTAGAAATATATTTTTGAAGTTAAAGACTAATTATAATTCTCTGAAATTTCTTTACAGGAATGGCATGTACCCAGATTAATTAACTTTACTTCCTAAGAACTGGGAGTACTTCCAAACTTTGACTTGTATGATTACTATACTTACACGCAAAATGTTACCTAAAACTGTGCTTGGATTAAATGATGTCAGACATCATTATATAAGTTAAGTTAAGTTATGGAAGTTAAGTTTAAACACAAAAATAAATCTCCAGGATGGTTCCATAAATTCCCACACCATGTATCTGTCTGATTAGGCTCACCAATTGAATGCTATTGGGACTAACCTAATTGGATAAATAAAGAAATAGAGATCTTATTGCCTCTATAAATCCATGCCATGTCCACATCTTGAATACTGCATGCAGATGTGGTCAGCGCATCTCAAAAAAGATATCTTGGCATTGGAAAAAGTTCAGAAAAGGGCAATAAAATCATTACGAGTATGGAACAGCTGCCTTTTGAAGAAAGAATTACAAGACTGGAATTCTTCAGCTTGGAAAAGAGATGAATAAGCAGGGATATGATAGATGTTTATAAAATGACTGGTGTGGAGAAAATAAAGGAAAATTATGTCCTTGTTCCCATAACAAAAAATGAAACAAAGGAAGTATTTATTCATATACGATAGTGAACCTGTGGAACTCCTTGCCAGGTGATGTTATGAAGACCGGGACTTTAATAGGGTTCAAAAAGAACTAGATACGTTCATGGAGGATAGATCCATCAATGGCTATTAGCCAGGATGGGCAGGAACGTTGTCCCTAGACTCTGTCAGAAACTGGGTGACAGGGGATGCGTCACAATGATTACCTGTTCTGTTCATTCTTCTGGGGCACCTGGCTATGGTCACTGTCAGAGGACTGGATACTGGGCTAAATGGACCTATGACACAGTATGGCTGTTCTTATGGAATAAAACACATTGTTAGGAAGATAGTAGCATCTAGAAGCCACTCTCAGTATTGGGACACCATTGTGCTAACTATCATATGAACACATAGTAAGAGTCCCTGTGAGAAACAATCCATATTCTATATAGACAAGGATATCAAAGGTGAAGGAGAACAGGATAGAACCTACCAAAAGAGCATTGGGAATTCAGCAACAGAGAGATTAAGCGACTTGTCCAAGGTCTCACAATCAGTCTGTGACAGAGCTGGGAAATGAACTTGATGGCCTGAGTAGATCTGAGAAAAAATTTTCATTCCAAACTCCCTTTCCTGAAAAACTCAGGTTTAGGAGGGTGAAAACATTTCATGAATTCATACTGAATCTCTCAAATTATTTTAATTTGAAACTCCTACTACCTGCAGTCTGCAAAATATCAGAAAAGTCAAAATATTTGGGGTTTTTTGGCATTTTCAAAATGAAATGTTTCCATTTTCATTTGAAATTTGCTTCAATTTTATTTAAAATTTAAACTCAAAAATGAAAAATGTTTTATTTCAGTTCTAATGAAAGGTGTCAGATCAAACCAACATGATTTTAACATGCAGCTGGACTCTGATCCCCTGTCTAGGGCCTAAACCTCAAGGTGAACATCTCATTTTAAACACTATCACATTCTATTTTCTGTGATGCTCATTGTCCATGAGTATTCCACTGTAGTTCCACGGATGTTAAGAAAAGAAACAAAGAGCCCATGTTATACTTTTGCTTAACTTGAAACAGCTGTTCTACTGTTAGGCACATAGTATATTTATGTATCAAGTCTTCTACCTTTAGGTATAAAATTATATAATGAAAGTGTTATGGTAGAAATGGGACAGAGAATTTCCCAATAAATAACCAACCTAGAACAGCAACATTTATGATGCAATCCACAAAGGAACATATTTTATTGCCTGTACTGTCTTTGATATTTTGAATGCCATTCACAGTATTCACCTCATTTATACCTCAGTGTATATTTTGTTTGATCATTAAGAAATGTTTTGTGCATGCTGCTTGATGCTCATGATTATTGGAGTTAGCATCTGTATCACAGCTAGTGGCAATGATTAGTTACGTTTTCACTGTAGAGATAAAGAAAAGGAAGGCAGAACTGGACAATTCGGTAAGATACTAGAATGCTTTTGCAAACAAGTCTGGGAGGAGCTGTATTTGTAGTCTGAAGAGTAGGTAGGAAATGTATATGCATAACCAAGGAGACATGACCTGGGTCAGATGCCAAAGGCTGTATGATGGGGAAATATTGCCTAGAATAAATAAGTCTCCCTGATGAAGGAAGGCAACAAACTATCTATTCCAAAATAAGAAGAGAGCTGGAAACAAGCTTTTAAAATATATGGAAATGGACCCACCTGATTAGGATTGGAGTCTACTGCATAGATTCCAACATATACAATTGCCTTGTGGGAGAAATTGTGACCTAGTGAGAACCTCCACCCTCCCCAAAAGACAATCAATGAATGACTGCTGTGGACTTTTTCTTAGGAGTGAGTTATGATCCTACATTTTAAAGAAAGAGAGAGACAGAAAGACAGAGAGACCTGTTCTTGGCCTAATCCAGGTTGAACCAAGAGCAAATTAGCCCCAGCTAACTATAACTGCTAGTCAAGGAAATAGAGGAATTCAATTTTGATAGTTGAGAATCTTAACCAGCAAAATGATTTCTTCATTCCTGCCCATTTTATAGAAAAAACATTAGTTTCATGTATTTGTAACCCTTCTGCCAGGACAAGTTAATTGCAGCAAGGGCTGGGTTCAATATCTAGGGGCCTCCTCCCAACAACATAATACAATGCCGGCTCGAGCCTCCACCCAGTAACCTGGGAAATCTTACACATACTCCTGGGTGCCTTAAAGAGGCAATTCTTCCCGTCTCGCAAGCACAGAGCCTTGGTATAGCAGCAAATCTTTAATAACACAAGGTAACCGACATCAGCATTGAATTGGGAAAACACCACAACTCAGATTCATAAACCAGACATGAGCAAAGACCCACCCCCCAGCCACAAATCACCCAAAGTTCCAAAGTCCAACACCCCAAAAGTCTCTGCCCCAGGTCAGTGCCACTCCAGGGTTCAAAAGTTCACCTGGCAGGGTTTTACCATCCCAACCTGGGTGCAATGGAGGGGGCAGGAGTTGATACACCTTATGCGGTCCACTGGCTGCTCCGCCTCTCCGTAGGTTTCTGCTGCCGCTGATGCAAATCACTCCGCCACACTCCACCTGCTGTCCTGTGAGCCGCTCCAGCCGTTCCATGGAGCAGTGTCTGCTCCACCAGCCCGCCACGGTCCACGCTCCCACAGCTGCTCCACCGGTCGCCTGTTGGTCATCCCCACCAGCCACTCGCCTGCATCCACCAGTTGCCCCCACAAACTGCTCTGCTAGCCATCCCACAATCTGCTTTCCAGTAGCTCAGCAACAGTGATTTCAGCTCACAGTAGATTTCAGCTCTTCAGCAGTATGGCACCCAGCTCTCCTCAGTACACAGTGATTTCAGCTCACAGTAGAAGAGCCTCAGTGTAAGTGCACTATTGGCCCACAGTGAAGCCAGCAAGAGAGGAGATGGTACAATTGGCATGTTTTGGGCCCTCAGACAGGGCCCCCACCACCAGGTACAAAGACCTGTCCCCAGCCTCTCTCAGTCTGACTAGGTTTGGAACCCATGGCCCTTGTCTAGCGAGTGCACCTAGTTTATGGCGAAACAGTTCCACTATTTGATTCACATAATCAGGGTAACAACACTTTATCTCCCCTGCCTCAATAACAGAGAAACTTGAGATCCCACAGTGGCCAAAGTGACCATTTAGCTGCTGAGAGCACATACTAGGCAGGGTGGGTGTGTCTGTGCAAATGAATCAGCCCCTGAAGTCTTTTTGCATCACTTGCCACAGTTCACCCCCAGATGTCAGGGTAGGGCTTATCCTGACCCTGACTTGCCACAGTTCACCAACAGATGTCAGGGTAGAGCTTATCCTGACCCTGCTTACATATTATTTGTGCTCTACATCCAAGTTCCACACACAGCCCCCCAAGCTTTACACAACATAAAGAATCTCACCCACAGACACAGACACACACACTGCTCTCTTAGTGCAGAATCCAGAAACTGACTAGGAGTGGAGCTTCAACTGTCTTGTAGAGTTGGTTCCTCCCATTCAGGAATAAAGCCCATGACCGGAGCAGTGGGGAAAAGCTCCCCTTTACTGTTTTTATTTTATAGATACAAAAAGGATAAGTCTCCTAGACTAATAATATGATCTTTGTAGCTTACCTAGATATCACACATTCTTTAAATAGAACTAAAATATATCATAACATTTCTGAGAGTAAAGGTTCTCTGTTTAGGGCATGTATTTATCTAGGAAGCTTGGAATTCACTAACAAGCCCAGCTAATATAAGAACCCCTAAGGATCTGTCCAAAATTCCCAAAGCAAGCCAAACATTTTGAGATGAACTTAAATAAATTTAACGAACTTATTTCTCCTTCTTCCATTAAATTTTCAGTTTAGATTGGCTCTTGGCTTTGATGGGTGCAGCTTGAATCACAATCAGTAATATTTCATGACTGTTCTCATGTCACAGGTTGGAGCTCCCTAGTCTGGAACCCTTGGGACCTGAGTCGTTTCGGATGAAGGAATTTGCTGGACCAGGAAACATCCCCTGTCACCAGCCCCCTCAACCTTCTGCCCTTCCCTGTCTCTGGCTCCTGTAGCCCTGCTGCTGGCTGGGCTGCACAGCTGCCCCAGTCCCGCTGCCATAACTGCTGCTCCAGCTGGCATGGCAGCACACAGCCCTGGCCCTGCTTCCAGGACGCTAATCCCATGGCTGGTTGGCAAACAGCACCCAGTCGTGGTGCTGACCTGCCACAGCCCCAGATAATTTGCCACAGCCCCAACTTCGCTGCTACAGCCTCAAACAGGCTTCCCCTGCAGGGCTGCCATGGCCAGGCCACCGCAGCTCTGTCCCCACTGCTGGGCCGGCATGTAGCCACCCTCAGATTGCTACAGCACAACCCCACTGCTGAGTCAGGAAGCCTGGGCAGCCCCAGCCCCAGCTGGGTTGCCAGGCAGCCCCTGCCCATTAACATGGCCCCACTATTGACACCAGGCTGCTGATGCCTGGCTCCACTGCCACAAGCCTTGCCATGCTTGGAGCTTTCAGCTGCTGGCACTCCTCTCTCGCTGAGCAGTATCTGTGGTCCAGACAAGAGTGTCCCGGTTTAGGGAGGTGCAAACTGTACTTCTGGTCAATGTCAGGTAGTATAAAAAAAATCACAACTTCAGCAGAAGGCCTGAATTTTGCAGATTTGGATAGCTTGGAAGATAGAAACAGTCAAATTTTGAATCTGAAAGCAAATTGAAATGCTTCAAGATCACTAATCATTAGCCATGAAAGACTTGAAAAATAGCTCACGAGCACTTCAGTGAGATGCACAATGGAAAACGCTGCTGATCAATAAAAGACCACTTCCATCCATACACAACTAGTACATAGGAAGGGTTCAGACAACCTCAGAGCTTCTTTTAACGTTTCCCAGATGGTAATTTGGTTCTGTTTGTACAGATAGTGACACATTTTTATCTCTCCACAAACATGTCAGATCCCAACATGAAAAAGTGTAATATTTATGGTGATGTGCTGTTCAGAGTTGTAATAATATCAGTACTTTTGAAGGTAATGAGCCTTAGTAATAAGATTAGTCAGTGTCACTGTGGATAATGTGTTTTCACTGCTGATTCTCTCAGCCTATTGAGGTGGGCATGCAGCCACCATAAAGACTTAGACTTCTTTTCAAAGAGCCCAAACTGTAGAGCAGCAGTGCTGTGCTTTGTCACCCAACTATTTCAACTAAACAGGCTGTGAAAGAAGAAATGTAAGCAATAAAAGGAAGCTTTCCTGGACAGTAGAAGGTTAAACTGCAAATCCCTGCTACATATGAGACAGAAGATTCTCAGATGAGCACCCTACCTAAACTGAAAGTCATAGGGAAGCAGGAGGAGCATTACTTCATGCTTCACTTTTGTGAATTGAGCCAAAGTTCCCCCATGACTGTAGCTGGAAAAGCTTCCTTGGTTGAAATGACACAGTAAGTAAACGACATGTCTGAAAAATTTCACCGAGATCTACTGAGGACTAACGATAAACTTAATGCAGTAAAACAGAGGGAGCCCATGGAAGATTTCAAGTGGGAGGGGGCTTGATTCTGTGACAGCAACAAGAAAACAGTATTTTAGCATTTTCATTTTGCATGGATAAGAGAAAGATTATGTGTGTTTTGAGGGAATAAAAAGAGGCAGGTTACACTAATGAAGGAAGGATGCAAAAGAAGACTTGGATGAGATCTTAGGATTCAAAGTAGTAGAAGACAACTAAGGAACTTAGCAAAGCTATGGAGGAATAAGCAACAAAATTTGAACATCCTCTGGATGCATGAGGCAGCAGAGGGATCAGAGGGAATCCCTGGTCACAATTCTTGATAATGCAAAAGATGATGGCTGTGACATAGAAGAGCTGATGCACAGAGAATCTCCTATTCTTTGTAAACTAACAAACTCCACACACCAGATACTCAAGGAGCACAGGACTTGGAGCAACAACCTACAGTGCCTAAAGTATGGGGACAACCTTCCTGCCTCAGGCCCAGCTCTACCCTGCCTCTGCTCCACCCCACCCCCTTGCCCAAAGCTCTCTCCTGAGCTACACAAGCCAGAGGGCTACAGGGAGGCCTGGCATGGAGTGGCAACAGGGGTTTCCCCCCCTTCCAGCACTCATCATAGCAGTAGGAGACAGAGCAACCTAGCAGTCAGCTCCACTCCACCTCACTGCCCTCTCCCAGCGCTCCATGGTAGCCTGGGATTAGGGCCGGGGCACTGTGCTTCCTGCTGCCATTGTAAGGGGACTGTTACCCCTTACTAAAACTCTGTGGGAGTTTTTGGTTTGCCAGCTCGCAGTATCTGAAAGGGAAGAGTTCATGAGACTGACCCCAGAGACACTGGAAAGCAGCCAACACTCCAGTCAGCCTGATTGACAGGTTGGACAGGCCAGTGAGGAAGGGGAGAGGCCAGGCCCCGTCCTCCCTGTGAGCTGGGATTGTTCTGGCTCTTTCTCTGAACAAACAAGCTGTGTGCAGAAGAGGTGCTGCAAAGACAGAGAGCTAAAAGAGGAGTACAAACTGTGTAAAGAAGTCCTGCAAAAGGAACAGAGAGCTGAGACACTGCTAAGAGGAGTGCAAGCTGTGCTGAGGGGCAGTTTTTGCAGCAGCAGAGCCAGGCATACACAGCGCAAGGAGTGCAGACCCTGTGTTGAGCAGCAGACTGGCAATGCTCAGAGAGCCAAAAGGAACAGAGAAGCAACACAAGGAGCTGGAACTGGCCAAGCAGCACAGCCTGCAGCTGGATGTGGTGAGCACCTGGGACCAGCAAAGTGTGGGGAAAGGCTCTGGACTGGGAGAGGAGTCTGGCCACTTCGAGCTTGAGACTGTGTGGTCACTACCAGAGCTAGCGTGTCCAGCCTGTAGCCCCCACTGCAGCATATCCAGGGCCTCTAAGGAAGAGACTGTGGACTGTCCTTACACTCTGCAGGCTGCTGTTTTGATGTCCCTGTGCTACAGAGCAGGGCTGTGTGTTCTCATTTAACCATTCTCATTTTTTTTCTTATTCTTTTCTCTTTAATCTCTTTTCTCTTTAATTGATGTTTAATAAATTGTATTTGCTTTGAACCTTATGAAGTGATCACTGGGCCAAGAAGGCCTGCAGTGTAAAGAGAGCACCTCAGAGTAGGGACACCCTAACTCCTGCCCCTAGTGACTGCAAGGTCGGGGATTAAGCCCCAGGAAACCTGGGCCCAGCCTTGTTGGGGTTTCAAGGGCTCTGCTTCTCTGGAGAGTGGAGGGGGAGCCCTCAGGATCAGGGAGCCGTGGGGTAAAGAAAGTGGGAGCGGGGACTCAGATCCTTTCACTGGTTCATTTCACCGGGGTGTATAGAAGCCAGGAAAGTTCCCCACAATAGCGGGATCATTCCCCCGCTTACACCATGGTGAAATTGAGCATAGCATGCTGGGAGATGGGGGGCAGGGCACAGCAGAACAGGTGGCTGGGTTGCTCTGGTGCGTGGGGGCAAAACACCTTCTGCCATCCCATGCCAGGCTGTCCCAGGCCACCCTGAGACCTGCAGGTCCCATCCATAGGACAGTTGTGGTGGCTGCTGGAGGGCCCCCCAAAGCACAGGTCCTGGGATAGCTGCCCTGACAGTTCTGTGGATGGAATAGCTCTGCCAAACACATCTTGCAGGATACTTATACATAAAAGTAACAGTATCTACAGGTCTCAGAGGGGTATCTGTGTTAATCTGTATCTGCCAAAACAATGAAGTCCTGCAGCACCTTAAAGACTAATAGATTTATTTGGACATAAGCTTTCCTGAGCAAAACCACTTTGTCAGATGCATTATCTCCAGAAAGTTGGTAATAAGTCCTGAATCATAATCATTGTGGGATGAACGTATGGGTAGTATGTAAGGACAATGTAGTTATAACAGAACCTCAGAATTAAACATCTCAGGAAAAGAGGTTGTTTGTAGATCTAAAATATTTGTAACTCTGAATAAAATATTATGGTTGCTCTTTCAAAAGTTTACAAGTGAACATTGACTTAATACCGCTTTGAAATGTTACTATGCAGAAGAAAAATGCTGCTTTTAACCATCTTACTTTAAATGAAACAAGCACAGAAACAATTTCCTTACCTTGCCAAATCTGTTTTGAACTTTTCTTTATTTATAGTAGTTTACATTTAGCAAAATACTGTATGTCAGTTTTAAGTAACTTTTCTTGCTTCCTTTAATGTTCATAACTATGAAAATATGCTAGCAGATAATCTCACTAATTTAACTCTCCATTCAAATAGCACTAAGAAACACTGCAGCAAAATGTAACAGCACTAGTTTTATAAAGATTTGAAAGAAAAAGAATGTATCCAAACTTAACTTTCCTGCTTAAATACTACAGAAAAAACGGTATAGTTTTGAAAAAAAAAATCTGTGGTACTCTGCTTGAGATTGCTAACATACTTTATTGCTGACAATGTGCATGGCTCTTGAAGCATCATTATGTTCACTGGTGTGGCTTCAGGCTGTTATTCAAACCACTGAACACAGATATCGGAAGTACACTTCTGCTTGCATGTGTGGGATCTTCCTGGCATTCTCTCCTGCCTCACTGATTCTCTCCCTCCACCCAGAGTGGAATCTGGAGGAGGGGAAGTACCAACTTAATCAAAGAGACCCAGCTGCTGTCACTGCCAAGGGGATGCCACATACTGAGTTCCCCCTCCCTCTTCCCCATCCCATCCATTTCTCTTCCCCTTCTCTACCCTAGAGGTTTTCAGACTTTTTTCTCACAACCCAGTTGAAAAAAAATTGTTGATGCCCACGACCCAACATAATTTGACTAGAGTGTGGACTCCAGGCAGGGCAGAGGATGTGAGCTTTGGAATGAAGGAGAGGGCCCCAGCTTTGGGGGTGGTCAGGGCTGGGGTAGCTTACCTCAAGCAGCTCCAAGTCAGTGATGCAGCAGGGGTGCTAAGGCAGACACAGCCAGCAGCAGGTGGGACCAATGGGACACTGGAGCTAATGCTTGGGGCAGGGGTGCGTGGAGCCCTCTGTACAATTTCCTCCTCCCCTATTGTTGGATGCTTCTAGGGCACAGCACAATCTGTGGTGCCAGGACAGGCATGGAGCCTGCCAGCCAGGTAGCCTGACTGGTCACCTGATCCCTCTGCAGCAATGAGACCCAGTTCCTGACATTCCGCGACCCAGTACTGGGTTGCAACCCAAAGTCTGAAAACCATTGCTCTATCCCACCCGACTTCTTTCTTCTACCTCACCTCCTACCCCCATATGCCCTGCCCCCAGCCACATAGTGCTGTTCCCACTACCACTGATGACACCAAATTTTCTATCACACGTGGAATGACATATGTTTCCCCAACACATGTGGTAGAGTAGACACGGAGGGGTGAATTGTTGTTCTGTGATATTCAATCCCTAACACTGGCTACTGAGACACCCCTGCTCCGCTGCCCCTAAAGAAGCAGTGTGCCCCCGTTCGAGTTTTATCTAAAATCACTGCTCCTGTAAACCACACATTGCGAGCACTTACAATAAAACAAGAAGTAGGTTTATTTCAGAAAGAATTAAAATGTGACAAAACCAGAGAGGATGGTTTTATTTTCTTTTTTAACCATTTGTTGCCGCCATTCTCTCTGGTTTCTTAGTTACATTTTAATTCTTTCTTAAATACATCTACTTTTGTTTTATAATCTGTGTTTGCAAGGCTGTGTGGTTTATAGGAGCAGTGATTTCAGATAAAACTCAAAATGGGGGCCACTGCTTCTTTGGGAGAAGAGGACTGTGGATTTCTGAGAGGAGCCAGGGTCAAGGTGGGAAACCAAAGAACAATTCAAAGGGACTTGGAGGCACATATTATTAAATGGTGAGGCAAAGACCAGGATGGCATAGCCAAGAGGAGAATGTCTGAGTGTCTGATGGCATTAGGGACTTAAGATTTCATTACACTGAAGACAGTGAGTAGCAAGGTGATGGAGTCCTGAGAGCCATAAAAACTGTCATAATATTGGTGCCTCAACTGACTGGACAGTGTATCCAACAATTCCAACTGTGACAGGATTTCAATCCCTTTTCTTCAGGGTTATTCCCAAATCAAGGCAATTCAGCATAAATCCAAGAGATAAACCTGGGGTCTCCTTACAAGTGCCTTCCGTGTCCCTGCAGATATAACTATCCACTGAGCTATGTGCCAGCCTTTTATCAGAGGACCAGATAGTCTCACAGACTATCAACTGATCCCTGGCCTATGTCCCATCACTTGAGAGGCAACTAATCAGTCACTCATGGCAGTAATTCCAGCTCCCTAACAGAGGCATCCCATCCTCTGACAAATGGTATTGTCAACAATGACAAAGAATGGAGAAAGGGAGCATGGAGAGGGTTGACTTTTCATTTTTATACCACAAACCTCAGCAAATGGTATTTAAGTGAAATACATTTCACACTGAAAAACTTTGTCTGAATCCCAAAATCAATTATTCAAACATTTTGGTTTGTTATATAAAAAAGCATTAATTACTTGGTTGTATTTTTTCCACTCTACGGTACATATTCAACACTTTGTGCTATTTTAGAGTATAAACATGTATCACCGTGATCTTTTCACAAAGGGATACTTTGGCAGTGCTATATAAGATCTTATATTAAGGTTCCATTTATAAATGATTTACGAAGAGTAATAAATGATTAATAGAGATTATAAGCATCTTACAGATATGAGAATCAGATGTTACAGCAGAGTCTAAATCATAATACTAAATAATATTGCCTAGCACTTAGATAGTACTTTTCATCAGTAGATCTCAAAGCACTTTACAAAAGAGGTCAGTATCATCAGTCAACGTTATAGAGGGTAAAAACCAACTGGCCTCTTTAATAATCTATAACAATTGATTCACTGTTTGTAAAACAACTGTTACCAATTATTAACCCTATATGAACTATTAATAAATGAAATCTTAATATAAAATGTCACTAGATTTTCCCCCCCTAAATTAGTTTAGAGTATGGAACAATTAATGAATTGTATTCTAGAGTTTGTATGCCTTTCTATGAGACATCCACAGCTGTTGGAGATAGGATACCAATCTAGATGGAGTATCAGTCTGTTCTGGAATGACAGATCTAATGTACCTATGGTTTACCTGATTTGTTGCACACAGATAATTACATAGACATCTATTCCACCCTTGGTGTCAGATGCCAATAATTTGGATTTTCTCATACTTCAAACAACCCCACAAAAAAAGTGGCAAGACAAGACACTGTTTCCAAGTAAGTGACAAATGGTTATCTCCCCTGACTTTCTGTGCACATGGTGGGAAACAGGTCAACAACAGATGTCTAAAGGTAAATGGAGAGATGTGATGGGTAGATGGAGAATAAATATAGCCCAAATGAACAATTTATATGTATTGACAATGATTGGGGGAATTGTCTTTGTCACATGGGGAATTAATGTGAACAAGTACCATTAGATACTACCATTAAGACCCCACTTTTCACTTGACATTTTTGCCCCTGAGGAGCTTAAAACTTTCATCACGGGCACTTAGTAGCATGCTAGGTCTCACTGACCTTGGCAGTATTAAAGAGGTCACATGGATGAACAAGTTTTGAACAATTTTTTCACACAAGACCCCCCTCTAACATCCTGTCTGTTTCTCCTTTCTCTGCACCTAGCTTTCCTTCAAAATTCATTTACTGAGATCAGTGAAGGGCAGACTCATACATTCTACCTTCATACACAAGCTCCACCTTTCTCGTCTGGGATGAAAAAAGACACAGGATCAAGAGTGCTTCTAAAGATCAATATCACAGAACTTCCGACAGACATTTCACTTTTTAGTAAGAAGCAGGAGGTTGGGCAGAATTACCCCTTATTTTGACAGGCAAAGATAAAGGATCAAATTCTGCTCTCAGCAATATCATTGCAGCCTCATTGACTTCAGTATTTCAGGTTTATGAAGGGGAACTCTACTAAAATACTCTGTGTATCTGCTCACAAATAACAGGCCTACAAAGGAAAAAGTCATGGTTTACAAAATCGCATTCAAGTATTTATGACACAATCTACTATATATTTGAGAGCGTCTGTGTGTGTGTCCGTCCGTCTGTCTGTTCAAGGACTCCTCCTGTACAGTAAGAGCTAGGATCACCACATTTGGTATGCAGCTTCCTCTTATGATAACTTAAAGCAAGAAAAGGCTTTGTTGTGCAGGTTGAGCTTAAGTTCCACCCACCCACCCACACACCCCCACAGGAATGTATAAAGCCATGCAGAAAAGAGAATCACCAGGCAGGGGAAAGAGGCTGGCTGGGGATGTGCCCAGCCCTGTCCAGGACTGCCCCATCCACAAGCCTCTCACCCCCCAGGCACCCTTTAGGGATTGTGTGTGTGTGTGTGTGCGCGCGTGTGTGCGCGCGCGCGCGCGTTGGGGAGTGATGCTCTCCTCTCATTCATATGAGAACATTCCTGGTTGCTCCCTTTCATCAGAGAGGGAGGGGAAAGTGCAGAGTTAGTGAGTGGCTCCTCAGTCTGGCTGGAGTGTGCAGGGGGCAGATGAACCTGGACATGCACCCCTCCTCCACCTGTGCCTGTTGGAGCTGCAGCAGCCATGGAGAAGTGCTTCTCACCTGGCCCCAACCTGCTGCAGCGAGAGAGGGCTGAGGTAGTCCTCTGTCCCCAGGACAGCCTGCATACTGAACCCCTCATCCCCTGCCGCATTCCAGAGCAATGCTTTAAATGAAGAAAACCAAAAGTTGTGGTAAGGACCTGAGCAATACCGGGTAAATCTTCTAGTCGTTCATATTACAGGATCTCCCACAGATCCCAGGAAGGGAGCTGTGAACCCACTGTAATAGGCACTTGAACTCACAATCTCTGCTACAAAGAGATTACTATCTATGTAAGTAATCACAACAGGGGCATTAACAAACAGATCAGGAAGTATTAGGTACCATTGGGGTTACTATAAGCAGCAGTCACAGCATACTAACTGCCTGACCACCGTTAATTTTCCCATTCTCAAGCAATTCCAAAATAATTAAAGTGAATTATTTTGACCCAACAAATTTAATTTACCTTTTGGTTATTTTGACAGAAGTAGCCAAAGACAACTAGAGTCACAAAATACTGAGAAACTGCAGGTTCAGACAACCTCCTTTATCACCTTTAGCCTAATGAGTAGGGTACTTTCTTGGGATGTGAAAGACCAGTCCTACCTTTGTCTAATGTGGAAAAATGAATGTGAACTTGTGTCTCATATATTGTCGTGCCCTAAATTACGGAGAGAGGCATTTTTCAACATCTCTTCGGGCACATCTACACGAGGAAAGTATTTTGAAATAACTAAAATTGATTTAACTCCCCAAATAACGAAATCAAAAGAGCGAGTCCTCACTACGGGAAGCCTCGAAATTAGTCCGAAGCAGGCTCAATTAATGTGGACATTCTACCTTGATGTAGAGCCCTAGGAAACTCTGGGGAGTAAATAATTTGAATGCCTCTGGGGAGTAGCTATTTCAAAATAGCAACATCAGAGCATCCATATTAATGCTATTTCGAAATAACTATTTTGAAATTAGCATTATTCCCTGAGGAAAGCAGAAGTACAGATTTCAAAATAAGCAGCCTATTATTTGAAATAACATGCTAGTCATTGTATATGTTCCACTTACTAATCCACTTATTAACCTAAGGGGGGGAGGGGTATTTTGAAATAAAGCCCTAGTGTAGACCAGGGCTTATTGAAGCTATTTCACTTTTTGTAAGTGAAATTAAAAATGGTCTTTGGAACTATAGGCTCCTACACCCTGAGTGCCTTAATCTCCAAGGGTATAGGCTCATTCTCACCCTTTTCCCCGGCCCAAAGATGGTTCATAGTCATTTTGATTTTTTTTCCACTTCACTTGTAGCCAGTTGGCAAACTTGGCACAAGCTGACAGTTCTAGTATAGTTGCATTGCAAGTACAGGCAGTCCCCGAGTTACGCGGATCCGACTTATGTCGGATCCGCACTTACGAACGGGGCTTTTCTCGCCCCGGAACTCGCTGGCAGCAGGACCACCCAGACTCGCAGTGGTCCCGCCACCGTGTCCTCCAGGGCGAGAAAAGCTACTCTGGGTGTCCCTGGTCTGCTGGGGGGGGGGGGTTCCCAGCAGACCAGGGACACCCGGAGCAAAGCCTTGGAGGCGGCGGGGTCCCGCACCTCTGCAGCTTTGCTCCGGAGCAAAGCCTTGGAGGCGCGGGACCCCACCACCCCCGCGGCTTTGCTCCGGGTCTCCCTGGTCTGCTGGGGAGGGGGCGCCCCCCCCAGCAGACCAGGCTTTTGTTGTGGACGCCTGGGGTAGAGCAGCTGGGGTGCTGCCGGGTTGGTCCTGGGGAGACCTACCTGGCAGTACCCCAGCTGTTCTGTCCCAGGCTCCAGATTCAGCCGCTGTTGAAACTGATCAGTGGCTGATTCCAGGAAGCGGGGGGCAGAGCAACTCTGCCTCGGGCTTCCAGTAGTCAGCCCATGGTCAGTTTCAGCAGCAGCAGCTGAATCTGGAGCCAGTTCCGACTTACGTACAAATTCAACTTAAGAACAAACCTATAGTCCCTATCTTGTACGTAACCCGGGGACTGCCTGTATAGCCAAGTCCATCCCACTCACCTTTCTCTGTAAAGAGTTTTGATATCAAGTGAACCTGTATTTTCCAATAAATAAATCTTACTACTCACACTTGTCTATGTCATGCCAGGAAACCCATGCTATTCTTTTTTTTCCTGAATGAGTATTTCAATACCATCTTATAACAGCACAAAGCCACCACCTCATTACTTGCAAACAGAGAGTTAACTTACCCCACTGAACTCTCCTGTAAATTTTATTTCACATTTGGGGGATTTTCACAGAGGACAAGCAGAACTAGAATCACAGGTTTCCAGAGACTGATAGCAACTTAGACTGATAGACTGATAGGAACTTAGCACTAAACTATAGTGGCTCATAAAACCAGTTCCCTGTTACCTGGAAAGAAGAAAGTAACAGGGAATTAAGAAGAAAGATAGAGTTCTGATACTATCAGCTGAAGTGCTGGAGTATTTTCCTTTTAGTTCCTGAGGGGGCCTTTTCATTTTGCCTTTTGTTTATGTTTTTTTAAAAAGTGTTTCCTTATTACAAACCAGTGAATAAATGGGAAAATCTCTTTTGCAAAGAGCTGTTTTCTTGCTACTCCACTAGCTTATGCTTTCTCCCCCGCCCCAATACAAATGAAGAAAATAATGCTAGAGGCAGCCTAGCATGCAAGAGCAACCCTACAATAATAAACCACAGTACAGAAGATGGAACAAAACTATTTCAGGCAGGAAGAAAATTGAAGTTTCATGTATCGAATGATATATGTATAAACAACATGAAGAGAAAATGTTTTTAAAAACATTGGAAAAGGCCTTCTTGGCATCAGCTAATGGTTGGGTATAAATCTAACTTACTATTTAGAATAAATCTTTAAACAATCATGAACCAAATGAAGTAGCCATGCTTGAGTTACTTGAAATACATATTTGATAATATCAGCTATGTTTTCAGAAGGCAGCCGGGTGGGGCGGAGCCAAATCCTTCATCAAACATCAATCAGCTAATCATTCTGCCTAGCTGCACAATCATTTCCTCTAATGAGCATTTGTAATTGTCACTCGTGATGACTTTACACATCCTTGCTGATTAGTATTGGAGAGAAACATCTCTGTAACCTGCTGCTCCCCAAGTTCATCTTCCTCCGTTGTGAAAAGTCTTTCGCCTTTCACATGTTCTAATTGATTGTGAAACTGTTAGGTTTGCTTATTTATTGCTGGTAAGTCTAGCACACACGCGCACACAAAAAATCACTCTCCATTAGGATATTATTTCTGTTTCGATAAAGAGGGACAGTAAGCAGAAATCTGTTTTATCTTTCCAAATATATGACTGTACATAATGTATTTCCACAAAACACAGCAAATTCACAGTGTGGCCTAAAATGAATCTCTTTATCAGCTGGGTTTTAACTTAATCTGGCAAAATTTAAAATGACAATTTTAAAATAAAGCATGATTTTCATTAAAAGGAAGATATAATCACAAAATGCAGGCCATTCCTCAGTTCTGACGTAATAGAACTAGTTTGAAAAAAGAGCTAATGCTTTTCAATGAATGCTAGATGGATTTTTATCTTTTCTTGCCCACATATCCTCCAAACAATCTATATTGTTGTTTTTAGATAAAAACAGTCTATGGCTATTTCGAGGTAAAAATATGTGTACTTTTCTATTCACCTACAGGAATAAAGACAAAAATAAAAAGACTTGCTCAGTCTTATACTGTAATACAAAAAATGAAAAGATCTGAAAGTGATGTAAGTGCAAGAGTTCTTAAATATATAGTTGAATTTTTAAACAAAATAATAAAATAGACAAATCACACTGATGTCTCAGTATTCTGGATCTACTATAGTTACAGTAAGTTTCAGTATTATTTGTAAGTAAAAAAGTTTTTTTAGTTTTTTTTTCAGATTTCTGCATTTACCATCATTTTCATTTTTTTTAGTAGAGCAGTTAAGATTTGATTCTGTGAACACTTACACACATGCTTCACTGTATTCAGATGTGTATTGTTAAGAATGTGTGTTAGTCTTCGAATGAAATGCTTTAAAAAAAATAAAAATAAAAAGACCACGTGAACCAGGGGAGCAAGAAAGCTTTACAAAACCTTTGTTTTTCTAAGAAGGTTTTTCTTTTTCCTTTTTTTTTCTTTTTTAAAGAGTCAAGACATTATTCAAGATATTAATTTTTTTGATATATTTTCAAAAACTGTAATGAATTATAATTAACAATGAGCATTCCTGCTGTACCTTTGGCTGTGTCTAGACTACATGCCTCTGTCGTCAGAGGCATGTAGATTAGACACATAGGCAAAGGCAAATGAAGCCGCGATTTAAATGATCGCGGCTTCATTTACATTTACATGGCTGCCGCGCTGAGCCGACAAACAGCTGATCAGCTGTTTGTCCACTCAGTGCGCTAGTCTGGACGCTCCCCTGCCGACATCAAAGCCCTTTGTCGGCAGCCCCGTTATTCCTCCTGGGATGAGGTTTACCGGGGCTGCCGACAAAGGGCTTTGATGTCGGCAGGGGAGTGTCCAGACTAGCGCGCTGAGCAGACAAACAGCTGATCAACTGTTTGTTGGCTCAGCGCGGCAGCCATGTAAATGTAAATGAAGCCGCGATCATTTAAATCGCGGCTTCATTTGCCTTTGCCAAAACAACAATCTACATGGCTCCGTCGACGGAGCCATGTAGTTTAGACGTACCCTTAGAGACTAACAAAAATAATATATAGTATTATTTCAGATGAGGAAGTAGGTTTTGACAACAAAATCTCCTGATACTATTTTTGCTAGTCTCTAAGGTTAGTCTCTAAGGGCACGTCTACAATGCATGGCTACGTTAGGATACTGGAGGTATCCCGAAATAGTTATCCCACATCTACACAAGCCACATGTTATTTCAAAATATTTTTCAATATGGCTATTTCACCATTCTGGTAAACCTTGTTGAACAAGGCATAAGGGATGGTCCAAAATAGCGGGATATTTAGAAATTTGTCTCTGTGTAGATGTGCCAAATTTCAAATTTCAAAATAGATTCAAAATAAGATACACAATTTGCATAGTGCAAATTGCATATCTTATTTTGAGTTTAGGGTGTTGGGTTTAGGGTGTTGGGTAGACACACCCTAAGGTGCTACAGGACTACTTGTTTTTTAAAAGTTGCAAACTAACACAGCTACCCTTCTGAGACCATTATAATTAGTTCACTTAAAAAAATCAAATTGATTGAAATTGACCATTTACAGAGATTCCAAGTCATAACTACAGAAACAGAATGGCATGTTCAAAAGAGTGCATAAAGAGACCAATATGACAGCATAGAGAGAGACACCTAGCTGTAGGCCAAAATACTGAATCTCTGTTCTTCTTGATTTAAATGTGAGTTTGCCTGTGGAAGAGCTGCATTTAAAAAAAAAAAAAAAAAAAAAAAAAAAAAAAGCGCCTTGCTGCTGTAATTTACTCCATACAGATTGACCCTCAATATTTGTTCAGATACACACCGAAAAGCAGAGCCATTTGCAGGACAGGCGATTGCGTAAGATTTTTTAAAAAAATTACTTTGAATTGCAGATTATTCAAAGATGGTTTAAGAAGTATTCAGTATGCCATTGTTATTGCTTCAGATCATATTTGGGTTTTTGTTTGACATTATGTAGAGGTTTGAATAGGAAGATCTTCAATATTACATTTTTCCCTCAACCCTTTTCCTAGAATTTGTTAAGACAGTTCTACTCACACAATTAGTATAGTGATGTTGTGCAAAGCAGACATTTGATTTTAAGCATGTCAGTGGAATGACTCGTGTGCTTATATTGTAGCAAGTATTCAAGTGCTTTTCAGGATAAGGACCTTACAGAGGTTGTTCTAAACATTCCTTGGAAGCCATAGGACGGTGACAGAAAATAAGGCATAACTGTGTGTAATCATCAGAGAGGAGCATTGAGTTAATTATGTATTAAATTATACTAAGAAGCAGACAGTCAGTTGTATAATTGATGTTTTCTAGCATAGACAGTTTCAAGTTCTGACGGTTTTAAAGTCCTTGTGATGTTAGGGGAAAAAAGCTTTGGATATCACAAGTTAGTATCTTACCTAACCATATGAACCATATGAAGGGTCTCATTGCTACAAGCTTCAGGGGGAAACAAAAACATTACTCACAGATTATTTTTAAATTTCTCAGACATCTACTCCAATTCTATATTCATCTGGAAGTGTTGAACAGGACCATCTAAAGTGCCTTTAACAGTTTTTCCTTTATATAAAATGTATGATGATTGTGCTTCAAATAAAAATAGTTGTGTCTGTCATCTTTACTGTGGCACATTTGCAGGAGTAGTAATATATTTATACATACTCATATTAACTAGACACAAGCCTCAAGCAAAATGTCAAACACAAACTTTAGATATCAAAACCTAGATTTTACCATGGGCCCCTATATTTATAACATATTGAACCAAAGCCCACCAGACACAAAACTCCCTATAATGAAGAAAGTGTTCAGAATCTGTGTCTAGATTACTTTGACACAGGGTCATCTCTTGTCTCAGCCTTCATATTGAAAATGCACAAAAGGCAGCAATGTTAAAAAAAAAAAGATGTTTTCAACTACAAAAGAACAGAAAATCCTTCTATAGCATGTTGACACGGAGTGCAATTCATCCATCAAAGGCGCCTTTACATGTGAATATTGTTTCTAGTTTAATTTTTATGATTTTATGTACTGTCCTAATCCTGCATATGCATAACTTTATGTACATGAGTTGATCCATTCCAGTCAATGGAACTACTTAAACAGTTTGGCTATGTCTACACTGGTGGGTCGTTTCGCCAGAAGTATGGAAATTAGGCTAAGCGTGGAATATTGCTGAGCCTCATTTGCATACCTAATGAGCCACCATTTTTGCATAAGAGGCTCTTGAGCTAGAAGGAGCTGTCTACACTGCCCCTTCTTGTGCAAGAAAAAACCCCTTGTGCAATGCCGTTATTCCTGAAAATAATCAGCGTAGCGGCATTGCGCAAGAGGATTTTTCTTGAAGAAGGGGCAGTGTAGACAGCTCCTTCTAACGCAAGAGCCGCTTCCGCAAAATGGCGGCTCATTAGATATGCAAATGAGGCTCGGCGATATTCCATCCTTAGCCTCATTTGCATATCTCTGGCGCAAGATCGCGCCAGTGTAAACATAGCCTTAATGTTAAGGATATGTGAAAGTCTTTCAAGGATCAGGACCTTAAAAATGGTTATGCAGTTTGTAGTCTTGCTACAGCAAAGCAGCTCATGGTAAGTACATGAATATCCACCAATAGATCTACTGCCATTATGTACTATTTGTATTATATCATGTCATACTTCTAAAGTATCCATACTATGCTAGGCACCCATTCCCTAAAAAGAAATAAACACAAGATTTCTCTTATAGATAAAAATAGCTCTTTCCCTAGGAGAAGCCCTTGTTACTTGGTGCACACAACCCTTCCACTCTTCTCTCTCTCACTGAAGGAGGTGTTTCTTTTTAAAAATCATAGGCTCTCATTAGACTCAGATGTCCATAATTAACATGAAATAACCTCTTTCAGTTCACAGGAAAAAGGGGTTTAACCATTTTAAGACTTGGGCCAGGTCCACACTAGACCTAGAAGGTCTGGTTAAGATATACAACTCCAGCCACATAAAATACATAGCTGGAGTTGGCATGCCTTAAGCCAAGTTTGGCACAGTCTTCACAGATGGAGGCTGATGGAAGCAAATGCTCCCATCAGCTTCCCTTACTTCTTGTGATTACGAGAAGTACCAGCACTGACCAAAGCCACCCTCGGCATTCGATTTAGCAAGTCTTAACTAGACCCACTAAATCAAACACCAGAAGGTCAATCTCCACCACAGCAAGTGAAGACGTGGCCCGATGTACCTTTCTTCAACCGCTCTTCCTGAATAGTAAGGTTTGACTTTGTCACAATAGTTTCATACATTCTGCCTGTCTGCTTCAGAAACATCCTGAACTGTCTCCATTTTAGCTTTTCAAAAGTAGAACTATATTTTTAAAAAGGAACTTGAAAGCTATGCACCAGACCAGGACAGAATGCACTCATTTGTACAAAGTTTGCTGTTTGACCCCAGGATCACCCAAAGCTTTCACCAGAAGACTGCCAGAGGCGTTGACGTCTGGGCTGACCTACACTTAGATACACAAAGCAGATTATGTCAACCTAATTATGTCAGTGTCTATACTGCTGATGTAAGACCCTTACTATACTATACCATTGTAACTCTACCTCCAAGGCTTATGTCCATACAGTTAACTTGCCCAGGCACACACTAATGGATATAAAAGTGACTATATTATTATAAATCAATTTAAAAAACCAGCTTGAAAGAGAAGCTGCAGAACTTGGTTTCATCCACATTTTTTTTTGTTAGTCACTAAGGTGCTGCAGAACAATCCATTGCTTTTTAAGTTTGCCCATGCAGTTATGCTATGTCTACACTGCAGATCCCTCCAGCATCCCAGAAAAGCTCCACTGTGTCCAAGGAATGAGTTTGCTTTTCAAAAAAAAAAAAAAATTGGAAAAACAGATGCTTTTTTTTGGCATCCCTGTAACCTTTCTACGAGGAAGAAAGGATGTTCTAAAAGAGGCTTTTTTCCTGACATTTGGCCCCATGTAGATGGACCAAATGTCCGAAAAGTCTCTTTTGGAAGAAAAGTGGAAAAAGATACGCAAATTGTGGTTTGCAATTTGTGTATCTTTTTCCGACTTTTCTTTGTATTGTAGACATAGTCTTAGGGTGACACTGTGTCCCTTACATCAGCCGCTGGCTGTTTCACCAATTCCATGGCAGAAACCCCAGCAGCTTAGGAGTGAAAAGACCTAGCAATTCATTTCCCACCTATTGCCAGCTGCAAGCTGGGGTGAGCAGCCCAGTGGCTTTGGAACTGCTCCCAACTGGAAACCAGGCAGCCTTGTCAATTTCACAGGTGACTTGGAGAGCTTGGTAAATTTCTAGTGGGGAGTGGATGATATGGGGCAGGATGGGGTGGGGCAAGAAGCCCTGGCAGCTGGACCTTGCTCTTCAGGAGCAAGAAAATGCAGGCATCTTTCCTCAGTTTCCAGCAGTGCAAAGGGAGAGAAGCCCAGAGTATAGAATAGGGAGTGGAGGGGGAGGAAGGGCAGGCCAGTGCTGTAGTCTGGGAGCTTGTGAAATAGATGGATTCCCAGCAGGGAGCTGGGAGACTGGGGTCTTACCTCCCCAACTGCCTTTCATAGAGCAATGCAAGCACTCTTAATGACAATGCAAACCACCCACTCAAGGAGGGAGGCTAAGTGAGGACACACACCACTGCAGTGACTGAGAGTTGACATAATATAGGCAGACTGACAACTGTAGGGGTATGTCTACACTAGCCCCCTAGTTCTAACTAGGGTGGCTAATGTAGGCATTCGAACTTGCAAATGAAACCGGGATTTAAATATCCTGGGCTTCATTTGCATGTTCCCGGGCAGGCGCCATTTTAAAATCCCCTTAGTTTGAACTGACTGCCTGCGGCTACATGCGGCAGTCAGAAGTTAATCCGAACTAAATCCTTAGTTTGGATTAACTGTTACTCCTCCTGCAATGAGGTGTAACAGTTAATCCAAACTAAGGATTTAGTTCAGATTAACTTCTGACTGCCGCGTGTAGCCACGGGCAGTCAGTTCGAACTAAGGAGATTTAAAAATGGTGCCTAGCTGGAAACATGCAAATGAAGCCCAGGATATATAAATCCCGGGCTTCATTTGCAAGTTCGAATGCCTACATTAGTCACCCTAGTTTCAACTAGGGGGCTAGTGTAGACATACCCTAGCATAGACATATCCTCAGTCTAGGTTTAGAGGAAGAGGGTTTGGATTTTGAATCTAAAGTATGTTAAGCTGATATCTCATGAGCTGTTTTCATGATATTGTGGCCCCAAAGGATGCATATTTCATAAAAGATGTTTATCGTACCAGATTAAAGCCATCTTGAATTAGGGAAACAACAGTTTTACTTGTGAGGTTTCTGATACTTTTAGACTGCACTGAACCAGATCAGAAAAATAGCCTCCTTTAAAAAATATTATTAGTAATCAACACACTAGGGTTCATCCAGCTGTATTGAGGTTGGAAGCTAAAATACAAAAACTTAAGGATAAGGAGATTGGATGTAAGATTTTAATTTAGACCCACTTCTATTTTCCTTTAACATAAGTGAAGCCAGTTAGTATGTCCTTAGATACACACATTATCTGATTGGTTCATATTTTTTCCAGATTTCAGCATTATTCACCTCTTTTGTGATAAATAGAAACATATAGACTTACACCTGACTATGTTCAACCAATCATGGGCCATGTTTTTTTTCTTGTCTGTAACAGTAGAATATTGAAGAAAAATGCAGGACAATGTAGCACTTTAAAGACTAACAAGATGGTTTATTAGATGATGAGCTTTCGTGGGCCAGACCCACTTCCTCAGATCAAATAGTAGAAGAAAATAGTCACAACCATATATACCAAAGGATACAATTTAAAAAAATGAACACATATGAAAAGGACAAATCACATTTCAGAACAGGAGGAGGATGTGGGGGGGGGGGGGGGGGGGGGCGGGAAAGGAAGGAAGGTAAGTGTCTGTGAATTGATGATATTAGAGGTGTGGAGAGTGGGATGTTTGTGAGCTAATGGTATTAGAGGTGATAATTGGGGAAGCTATCTTGGTAATGGGTAAGATAGTTTGAGTCTTTGTTCATTCCTTCTGGGAGAGTGTCCAATTTTAACATGAATGACAGTTCAGAAGATTCCCTTTCAAGTGCAGATGTAAAAGTCTTTGTAGCAGAATGCAGGCGGTTAAGTCATTGAGAGAGTGTCCTTTCTGGTTAAAATCGCAAGAAACTGTTTTTTCTTTGTGATCTTGTCTGATATCTGTTTTGTGGGCATTAATCCTTTGGCGAAGTGTCTGAGATGTTTGTCCAATGTACATAGCAGATGGACACTTTCGGCACATGATAGCATAAATTATATTTCTGGATGCGCAGGAATATGTGTTCTTGATCTTATAACTCACTTGGTTAGGTCCAATAATGGTATCAGCAGAATGAATATGTGGACAAAGCTGGCAACGGGGTTTGTTGCAAGGGAAGGTACCAGGGTTGGTATTAGTGTGGTATGTCCTGTGGTTGTTGTAGAATATTGGACATTCTGGTTACCCTCCTAAGGCAGAACTCTATGAAGTTTGAAAGCTTGTCCCTTCCACTAAAAGAACTTGGCCCAATAAAGAGATCTTACCATATCTAACTTAACTCTTTTAATGTGAAACATTTCGGATTTTGTACAGGTTGAACCTCTCAAGGACCTGACTGGTGCTCAACCAGAGAATTTGCAGAACCACAGGAGGTCAATATTGTCTAGCAGCATTTCCAACATTTCCACTGCTTATTGGGCTATTAGAAGACATTTAGGTGTAAATTAGAGCTAAATTACAGCACAGACCACTGACAGCCAAGACTGGTGGCTATAAACACATTTTATGGAACTGCTGGATACTTGGGTCATACCCATAATAAGTGGACACTCAGCTAACTAAAATCATACTGGACCATGTAAGTTGCCGGACTAAGGAGGTTCAACTTGTACACTAAACAACATTAGGATTACACTATTCTAGGGAAAATACGTCAATATCTTTGAGAACATTAAGGATCTTTTGATTTATACAACGTCCTGTAGTAAACAGGGGAAAATAATCTTCTAATTTGACCTGGATGCGAATAATGAGCATTTTAAAACTTATTGAACATGAGAACGGCACCATCATCAGAGCACACACTGCAATCAGAAAGGATCATTTATCAGTGTAAAGGTTTTAAAACATCTTTGACCACGGCATGAAATTATTCCTGAAATAGTGATTACATTAATGAGTTTAGCAGAAGATCCTCTATAAAGAATTAGAATGAAGAAAGGCTTATGTAGTATTATATTTCATATGATTACTGCTTGTTACCATTAGATGAGAATACCATACGATTACTTCCTAATAATTTTTCTGTTTAGAGGATATTTTGTGATCAAGATTTCCATTTCCCATTTTCATAGGTGGAATGGTAACTTCTGATTGATCTTAAGGTAAAACCTTTTTTCTCAACTGGAATAAGCTCATTGAGTCTCATCAGGTTTGCTGTCATAATTAGGGCTACGGAGGTAACTTGGAAGATGTGGAAATGCAGCCAAATATTTTGTGTTTGGGAAATTTTATTTATTTATAAAGAGTGAATCAATATAATGGCTAGGCATCACATTTAGTACTAAGTCTCGCTGGCAAAGCTTTTAAAGGGACTAAGGAATTTGGATTTCCAATTTCCATAAAAATAAATGTAAACTGAACATCCAAATCCTCTTCTCAGTTTTGAGGATTTCAGCTATAATTTACATGTTAAAATAAATGGCAGTTACACCTTGCTTAGCCCAGAGGTGAATTTAATTCCAAGTGTTTTGAGGACAAGGAAAGAAATAGACTTGTAATTTATTAACTGCTGTCACGGAACCCACGGGTTTGTGTGGAGCTAGACACCCCATCTGAGCTGGTTGTTTCTAGAGATAACTGGTAATCAAAGTAAAAGAAGACACCCTGGTTAAATGTACTTTTCAAACTGACTTACATTGCTCCAGGAATTTTAGCTCAAAAGATCAGTGTTTCCAACTGAAGTAGTGTACAGACTAAACATCATCCTATCTTAAAAATATACATGAACACATTTCTCCTACATTACAAATCCATTATACATTTGAGAGAGTTTGTCTGTCTGGCCATCTCTCTGTCTGTCTACTTGTCCAAGAACTCCTCCTGAATAAGAGGAAGCACCACCAAATTCAGTATACAGCTTCCTCTTCTCATATCCTAAAGCAAGGTAAGGGTTTGGTTGTGCCAGGAAAATGGGATGTGCTTGGACTGGGATTGCTTCTCATAAAAAAACATACTGAAAAGAAATAATCAGCAGTCAGGTAAAAGAGGCTTGCTGAGGGTGCCCCTCCCCACATCTGAAATTTCCCCAACCACAAGCTTCCTGCCCTCCAGGCACCCTTTAGGAAGGATGTGGGGGCAGGGCAGAGCACCCCACCCAGCGATTTGTACAGGAGCATTGCTGGTCATTCCCCTTCATCAGGGAGTGAGGGAAAAGTGCACAGTTTGCTGCATTCCTCACTTTGGCTGGGGAGCACAGAGGGCAGACAAACCTGGACCAGCCCCAGCCAGGGGACATGTACCCCTCCGCCAGCCTGCTTGCTGGAACTGCAAAAGTCATAGAGTGGTACTTCTCAACTGGTCTGAAACTGCTGTGGTGAGAAAGAAGGCTGGGTTGTCCTCTCTCCCTGGGGAAGACTGCATACTGAACCCCTCAGCCCCACCCTAGAGCAATGCTTTAAATAAAGCATGTACAGTTTCATTTATTTTAAAAAAACCCCAAAACATTGAGTTAAGGACCCAAGCAATGCCTGGTAAATCTTCTAGTGTATCACAGTTACAAAACCAAGTACTTATTGATGATTTGTCCATAGAACAGGTCCATCCTGTGCATTAAATGAGGGGTGTCCTGTGGGGGAAAAGAGACTACATGTGATCACATAACTAAAGACTATCCTAAAGAATTTGCACAAGGAGAATTAAGGTTGCACAAAATTTCAAATGTGGGGTGAGTTTCCAACATCATATTACACAGGGGCAGAGCAAAGTCTTGACCTTGGCCTCGTTAATTCCAGTAGTAGCTGATGGGGTTATGTCATGGACACTGAACTACTAGCTAGTTCCTTTTCTTGCTCTCTCCCTCCCGCCTGCTCCCCAAATTTAGAACAGGTCTCAGTTTCACTCTGTTGCAGAACAAAAACAAATTTTAAAACCTCAACGTTCTTTCACAGAATTGAAATGTTTTCGGGTAGCTCCATATAGCAGACAGTCCAGTTAGAACTATACATTCAACAGACTGTTTCCTTGAAAGGTCACAGTAATGAGTGAGACATGAGTCTCTGATTTATTCCTATCACCCACATGATCTCTTTTACCTTGGAACTGGTCTTTGAAGGAGGCCTGAGATTCCTATCGCTTTTCTGTGTTTCAACACTCCCCCACACAAAACCTCCACTTTTTTGTCAAACCCTTCCACTCAAGGAAAAGTCCGCTTGGAGACCTTCAGCTAAGCTCCCCAACTGGCTGATGAGATTGCTGTTAAGCAACAAATAGCACATCAGCTCTCTTTTTAAACCCAACAGGTTTAGAGGCTGCTCCACAACCAGTGGAAGTCAGTAGGAGTCTTTCCACTAATTTCAATGGTTTTGATGAGGACCTTAGATTTTGCTCCTCAGGAAGCAGGAAACCATGACCTGGAGTCAATTTTTTTCTTGCTCCTAACAGAACTATAGCAGAGCCTTATAATAAAGTATGGTCAATATGCAAAGTTTTAATTATAGACCACCACTGACTATACATCTATAAACAATTCAGGAAATGAAAAGTTTTGCCTATATAACACAGCCTTTCACTAAAGCTTCTCTAAAACATTTTATGAACATTTGTTATGCCTCAGCGTGCTCCTGTGAGACAGGCAAACATTATTACGGGTATCTTCTAAGATGAGTAAACTAAGCACATAGTGGTTAAGTTACATTTTCAAGGTCTTAAGCAAAAGAAAATTTGGGATTGCATCCTGATATTCATTCCTCATGTGCTAACACGAACCACTCTAAACAAAAAGAATGTAACAGATGTTCTACTTTATAGCATATATACTCTGCTAGGCTGGAGGTCTCAGAAACTGAGATACCCCTGCCTAAAACACACAAATATAGTTTTGTTTTGCTTCTCAATGGCCACAGGCTTGTGCACTGTGACAGATGCATGATATCTTCAGCCAAAGATGCTTCCCCCCCCCCCCCCCCCAAGTTGCTGTTGTTGTCTTTTGCAATTTAATGAACATTGTCCTATGGTCATGAATGCAAAAGAAGATCAATGCTACAGGGCACAGACTAGTGACATAGATTATTCAATCCTCTAATTAAATTTTAGTTTGGGGCACTCTCTAAAATACTAAGTTTAAAAGTTAGAGCTTTACTTCATCCGGCTTATGGCAATGAACGGTTTTGTTTTTGTAATTTAAACACTGTTAACTACATTGTAAAAATACAGAAAGAATGAGCATTTGTATCTTCTGTTTACCACTGTAGTCTTCAATTACGATTTTCCGCAAAGTCTATGGCGAAATTCATTACATGGACCTCCAGGAGGAATGGCACTCTAAAGCCCTTACCTTGCAAACTCTGATGCATGAGCTTTACTTCATTAATGATAATAGTAGCCTCATGCACTTTAGCGTGACTACTTACATGAATAATTTTAAGCACTAGTATGTCTGTAGTGTCCAGGATATAGATTGATTCACAGGGCACCACTCTGCTACAATTAATTAACTTGGTTGTTCAAACAACTAGCTCCCAAGACCCGCCCATCATTCTGATGGAAACTCAGCCAACACTAGAAATGAAATGTCCAAAGGCTGGGGGACCAGACAGCCTACAAAGTGTGGCTTTTCAAGCATTAGGCCAAGGGGAATTGTGATGGTGAAATTCAACTTAATCTTCTTTATTGGAAAATTTCAAGAGAAGTGGATGAGGACAGGACCAATTCAAGTGTAAAAGAGATGTGCTGGAATGTAATAATTAATGACCCATGAATTTAATGAGTCACAGGATGAAATGGCTGGAAAGAATGATAAAAAAAGACTTTTTAGGAACTAGAACATCAAGCAAGGCATATCAACAGCGGATGCAGTGTTTTCAGCTCAAATATTACAGAAGAAACAGAGTAGAAATGCAAAGAATTATAGTTAGTGTCTGTGAACTTTGAGAAGACTTATGACAGAGTACCTGGAGAATTGATACAGGCAACGCTTTTCATTACATTTGAACAATCTGCCAGAAATATGTTCACACCATCATGCGCATATATGTGGGGAGCAAAAGGTAGCAAGTAGCTACTGCAATTATGGAGAATCATACATTGTGAGGGTAGCCAATTTCTATTTGTCACTGTAATGGATATCCTTGATGGAGAGGTTCGGAGAAAGGATCCGTGGATGATGATGATGCTATGTTGTGTTATGGAGCTTCCTGAGTTTCAGAGACATCCCAGTTGAAATGCCGGATGAGTTCCCACTTATAACACCGACAGACAAATCTGAACCTGGGGTCTCTAGAATGTTAGTCTCTACCGCTTGAGCTAAAGGCCAGCTGGCTCTCAGCTAAAGCTATAGAGGAAACTCATTGTCTCTTTAAGTGATCTAAGTGCCACTACATGGGGCATTACTCCACACCCAGCAGTGGATTCCACTTCCATTGTTGATCTTCCTTGTGTAAACCCATGTATAATCGTTGTTGCTTGCTGGATGTTCTAGTTCAAATACTTCAGTCAGTATTGAGTCATGGTGGGAAAGTGAATGCAATATTAGGAGCTAGGTTAAGAGCTCATAAGGCAATTAGAAGGAGGTAACAGGGATTTTCTGTGCCAAGAATGTGCTAAGTAAAATAAAGAGCAAAGGGTATAAGGCCATAAATTAGTTATGAATGTTGGCCAGTGAGAAAGAGAACAACTACTTCTCACTGCTAAGATGAGAATGCTCATGAAGACTCTGGGTAAGATGGTAGACTACACAACTAAATTATTTGAGCCATCGTACACTCCCATCAAGGAAAAGTTGTGGGAGTATTGACTGAGATGTATGATTCACATGAGAAAGAGATTTAGGATATGCTGGCCATAGCATACAAAATCCGGTAATTGTGGGACAGAGACCATAAGGAAAATCCAGGAAATACATGGTTCAAGATTCTGAAAGGGGACAGTAAGCAGCTTAGTATCAGCTTGGAAGATACACCTGTCAAGAGAGCTTGGAGGCAAAATACAAGAGCTACTGATCCCAATTAATGGATCAAGGTGAAGAGAAAAAACTACCTTCATCCTCAGTACTGAATTTCATTCAGGTTCAACATATGATAAACCACTATATGGTTATAACAATACACCTTAGGTCATATCTGGGGTATCTTCTTTTCTTCATCATGTATGTCCTATGTAAATGAGGTTCAACAGAGGAGACTGGTTCCAGTCTAAGACCCAGTACTATTAAAAATATCTCTACAGTTGTTTAGCACCTTTTAACCGAGGGCTGAAAAGTACTTATCAGGTCTCACAACATGTCTGTGAATGTGGTTAGCATCAGAATAATCCTCTTACAGACGAAGAAATTGAGTGAAAGAGAGGTTAAGTAATTTGTTTAAGGTCACAAACAAAAGTTCACCCTAGAAAAAAAAAGTTGCACACAAGAATCCATTCCACTGTTCTACTAAGCAACAACTGCTTCACCAGGTCATTTGAGGAGAAAAGGTTCATTATTAATAACCTAGAGGTAGTACTTTCATCCACAGAGGAAAATATTCACTTCATATTTATCAGGGCTGTTCCCCACTCTGGCACTCTGAATGTAAAAGATGGGGGCCCACAAGAGGCCTTAAATACCTTGCCTCTATAAGCTCTACTTACAAAAGCTCCCCAGAGTCATAGTTTCACCAACTTTTGGGGGTGGCAGCTGCCACCACCAAGTGAAACAAAAGAAAAAAAAACCCTTTCTTCTTGAACCCAAGAAGGAAGCACTTGGACTTCTTCCAGAGGGGTACTTCCAAGCTGCTTTACCGCAAATGAGCTTGAAAAACAAAGAGAAAACAAACTGCAGTCTCTGGTAGCTGATCTCTTAATCTGAGGCATGCATACCCACACACAGACAGACCTCCTGTTTCTTTCCAGGACACAAGAATCAAATTGTTGCCTTAAAAAGGTGATTTTATTAACAATACAAAAATGATATACTTGATAAAGCATACTTGGTTGCTAGGTGTTATAGAGCAACTAAGTAAAACAAATTAAAACACAGAGAACAACTCTTAGACAGTGAATGGAGGAGGGAAGAAATAGGTTCACACAGAGAAGTTTAACCAAACCACCAAAACAAAGAAAAATACCCTGATTGCGACTAAATGCGCCTTTTCCCTTTATTTACTCTTCCTGGTTCAGTCCACTTCCATACCCAGTATTCCTTGTAGGCATGGAAATTCTGATTAGTGTATGTTGCTCCCTCCAACCCTTTACTTAGAAGATACAAAAAGAGCAGGCACGATATCTAACTGAGTTTAACCCGTGTCACCAGGTGCTAGCCAGTGTTCCTCCTATCCATCACGATATTAAAGTCAATCAGCCCATTTCTTCACAATTATTTAGTGAATTGCTGAATTGTATAACAAGCTTTTCACTTTGTGGAATACATAAAATCCTTCACATTTTCTCACCAAACCAATATAGTATACATTGCTTCTTTTCATCTGCTTTGGGCTACTTGGAATACTCATTAATTTTGAAAGTCAGAAGTATTAATTTATGTACAGAGGTTTTGCTGTTTTTTTCTAAAGAACAGAGTTTTTCAGCATTTTCAAGTGTACTTTTAACCAGATATTTATTAAAAACAGTTTCAGTAAAAATTCTGTAAATCTGATATTCTACTTATTCCTGGCAGACTTGTCTAGGAAGTCACTGGGACATCAATTAATCCTGATGGGAGAAACGACAATAACTAGTGCTTAATTAGGACAGTATTAACATAAAATTTGCTACAATAATGATGCACTTTGCCTATGTCCAGTGGTGAATTGATCTTTATATTTTTTTCTGCAATGTATTGGATAAAAAATATGTTTGTCATTATCTCCACTCTTCTTCTCCCTAAACTGCAACTTCATCTTTCCTGAAACTCCAAACTGCAGCTCCATCTTTTTCATCACTATTGGCCATTCACTTTGCCAAAGCAAAAAATAAATGTGCCATTTCCTTATACACCCCATCCCCTACACACTCACAATTTCTCTCCTTGGCTATGTCTAGACTGCAAGCCTCTTTCGAAAGAGGCTCTTTCGAAAGAGAGCGTCTAGACTGCACGTTGAACTTTCGAAAAAGCGGCTTGCTTTTTCGAAAGAAAGCATCCAGTGAGTCTGGATGCTCTCTTTCGAAGAAGCCCTATTTACATTGAAGAACGCCTTCTTTCGAAAGAAGAACTTTCGAAAGAAGGCGGTCTTCCTCGTGAAATGAGGTTTACCGCCATCGAAAGAAAAGCCGCGTTCTTTTGATTTAATTTCGAAAGAACGCGGCTGCAGTCTAGACGCAGGTGAGGTTTTTTCGAAAAAAGGCTACTTTTTTCGAAAAAACCCCTGAGTCTGGACACAGCCCCAGATTCTAAATGACAGAACACCACCAACAGGTCAAGAGACATATTTTTACCATCCAGCAATGTAGGTTCCATCTCCATTCTGCTCCCCATTGCGAACATCATATCTCTTCTCTCCCTGAGTCACAGCTTAACCTCTCTAGTTCACTACTCTGTTAGCCCCAGATATGAGAAAGGAGGGGGGGGGGATGGAATGAGATGACAGCAGGGGTCGGGCCCCACTGCACTCACTGCCATTGCAGAAGCTGTAGGGAAGTGGAGCAACACAGCAGCCTCTGCTTTGCTCTGTTGCCATCTCCCAGGTCATGCTAGTTATTCTGCTTCTCCGTGGCTGCTGGCATGTCAGAAATGGCAACAGAAAGGAGAAGAGGCTGTGGAGTCACTCCACTTCCCCAGGGCTCACTTCACCACAGTGAATATGGGGGATGGGAGGACTGACCCCTGCTACTGTTCCCAGCCTGCCCAGGGCCTCGCAGGTCAACCTGAGTATGTCAGACTGCACATCTGTTCCATCTATAGGACAGTTGTGGTGACTGACATGGGGCCTTCCAATGTACGGGGCCTGGGTTCACCACCCTGTACTGTCCTATAGACAGGACGGCTCTGCACACACCACCCCTGGGCCACAGAGACATGCCAGAAGCAGAATTGAGTTAGCAGCAGGAGGCCGCTCTAACTTTATTGTGCTGTTGGTGGTGACAGCAGGAGCTCCAAGGGGTTTAAATTGCCCAGGGTCAACAGGTGGGGCCAGAGGGTGTGCAGGGGACCAGAAAGCTCTCTTCTCCCCAGAGCCTTCCCAGAGGGGGGTGCCCATAGGCCTGCTAAGAGGATTTGAGGTCTAGTACTGGCCTTACTTAAACTCCTGCCCTAGTGTCATCCATCTAGCCATAGTGAAGTTCTTAAGAATTAACCAGATGGCAAACCCATAGCATGTATGAGGTCAGAATTGATCATAGATCGTCTAGTCCAAGGTTTCCCAACTGTTTTGATATCTAGGACTGATTTGATACCTTCCTAAAATACGAAGGGATCTTAGGGACCGGGTCTAGTCATCAACTTGTCATTGAGACACACTGTTCTAGTCTCGTCTTCTGTACCTCACAGGCCATTAAATTTCAACCAGTTATTCTGGTACTAAGATCAATAACTTGGGTCTGAGTAAAGCCAACCTTATATTGATCTAAAAGTGCATCTTCCAAAGACACATCTGGTCTTGATTTGAAAAACAACAAGATATGGATGATCTACCACTTTCCTGGGTAGTTTGATTCAATACTTTCAAGAAAGAGATAATAAGAGAATAAGAGAATAAGGAATAAGAGATCCTCCGGAAAAGAGCTTATTTTCTGGAGGATCGCGTCCAGACTGGCGCTTTTCTCCGGCTTATCTACAAGCCGGAAAAAAGCGGCAGCCATGTTAATGCAAATGCCGCGGGGGATATTTAAATCCCCCACAGATTTGCCTATTCCAAAGTGCTACATTAGCATCCCTATTACGGAATAGGGGCCAATGTAGACACAGCCTTTATGTGTCCTCAGGCAGTCTCTTTCTTTTGATGAGATATCCTCTTTGCCCATTCACAATGATGGACACACCAGCGGACTAGCTCAGTGAAGAGGATTCGATTGAATTAGATTAATACATTACAGCGCCTGTTTTTGTTCTGTAGCAGATTTCACTTAAAGTCTGTTTCCAGGTATCATTAGATAACCTGAGAAATAGTCCATCCTTTCAATCTTTGGATCTTTTTTAAAGGTATTATATTATCAAATCATCAGTGTAAACATTACAGTTCTGGACTATTCTCCTTTTATTTAGGTAGAATCATGTGTCCTAATTTCTGTATATATTCACTAAAACTTCCCCAGAATAACAAAGGAAAGTATGCCACAGTCTAACGACAATCCAAAGTGTAGGACAAAGTTTTAGCAACACAAAGCATTAGTGACCATAGCAACCATAATGCAGTGACCTTCTGGCCATTCCATTATGGCATCAATCAATATTAATTCATCAAAGAAAAACTGGGGCAGAACCACAACGGCCTAGAAGAATCATCTAGGAGTATAATATGTTTTTGTACTGTCCTAAGGAAGATTAGAAATAGTTGTTATACAACAGGATGAGCCCTGAGCTACTAATGGACAAAAATACAAAATCATATTAAAATCTTAAACTTGCACCTATGTTAAAACAGGCAGAGTCCAGAAAGGATGGGGCTAAGCACTTATTTGTGTCAGAGTTTATAAAATTACAGTGTTCCCTGATTATTATGGATCTTGTCAAAACTATTCCAGAGGCAGAAGGGGAGGATTATGGTGGAATTGACTTTGACTGATTTTAATGAAAAGTCAGATTTCTGAGACAACATTATAATAACGTTTCCACTTTTCTCCACAGCCTGAAGCACTTTTTTCCCCTGCTGCTTGTCTGTTACTAAGCTGGTACCAACGCTTTGATCATCTTCTTCTTCTTTTTTTTTTTTTTTTTTTTTTTTGCACCAAAGCATGTTCTCTCCACACATCTCTTTCTGGAATACCTATGGTTTCCAGCACACCAATATAACTATATTGCATTAGATACAGATCAGAGCATCTTGGTGTCATGTCACATCTGTCTCAGAAAAAGAAGCAATCTGTACTTCATCCTTTATATACTGTAGGACATAGAAACTCAGGGTGTGTCTACACAGCAGCATTATTTCGGAATAACTGTTGTTATCCTGAAATAACATAGTGCACATCTACACTACAAGCCTTTATTTCAAAATAAGAATCTGGAAGACTTCTTACTCCTCGTGAAATGAAGGTTACCATGAGTTGGAGTAAGGGAAGTCAAAGGAAGAGTGTTCTTCCTTTGACTTCTTGCTGTGTAGACAGCCCCAAAAGCAGAATTAAGCTATTTTGACTTAAGCTATATAACTGATATAACTGAAGTTGCACAGCTGAATTCAACTTTAGCCCTGCTGTGTAGACAAACCCCCACAGTAAAATTAGCTGTGGTGAACATTGTAACTATTAGGTATGTTCTCTGTGGATATTCAGTTAGTATAGGCATATTAGATGTCCTGATGTCTCTTTTTTCTCATTGTAGTGATAGTGAGCAACCTAACCACTAGTAATTGAAACAAAGTATGTTCTTTTGCAAAGAAATACATAAAAAATACTGACTTAAATGGAGTTACACCATCGTAAAACCTATTTATGGAAGTGGAGGATCAGCACTAATATGTAAGAAGCAGTGAGATTATGCCATATTTATCAGTTTTAAAAAAAACTTTAACTTTGCTACTTGTCAAAGTTGTTTATAAACTGGGCCACAGAGGGGCTGACTTCTTTAAATTAAAACACAGTATGTGAGTTGCAAAAGCTGATTAGAACCGAGAAATCCTGAGGTGAAATCTTGGCACTGCTGAACAACACAAGTCCCAGTCACTTAAAAGGAGCTAAGTTTACATTCCTTGCATATGCAATCCAATCCCTTGATCTAACCATTAACTTGCAAACTCCTTTCTTGTTTAAAAGCTTCAGAAGAGTAGCCGAATTAGCCTGTAACTCGAAAAACTTAAAAAGCAATGAATAGTCTAGCAGCACCTTAAAGACTAACAAAACATTTAGATGGTATCATGAGCTCTTGTGGGTATCAAAGCAGCAATAGGCATTGCAAATCCTGTCTACTTTCATAATATTCTGCCTGCATGGAGATCCATTGTGAATTAGGAAACAGATTTTGTCTGAACTCTGCAACCTTTGTCAGTCAATTTATTATTAAATCTTCCCCTTATATTTTTTAGTTTCTTCTTAGGATGTTGCAAAAAGTGAGGATACCTCTCCTGTATTTACCTGTAAATGGTCTTGAACCATAGCTAAAAATCATTATCTAAAGTATACAATGTCTCTCATATGGAAAATACAGAAAGATTCAAATTGTTTGTGGATTGAATTTTTATGAAAAATACCAGAGGGATCACTATTCTTCCTACTCAGTTTTCTATATAAATAAAAATTACTCTGCATTTAATGATACTATTTTAACAACTTTTTGTTTGAGAAACAAAACATGTGCTGCTTAATAATAAGTTTAAGTTTCCTGAAATTTAATTTTGTATACATGTAGATCTCAGCATGAATAAAGAAACAACTTAAAATGCATTGTCTCTACATTAAATTTTCCTGTTTGAGGTATTCATTTTAAATGTGGTATTACTAGCCTATTAATTGTAGCATGTGAGAACTCTAGTCATAAACACAAAAAAATGGTCCTTACCACAATGAGCATATAATAATCTCTAGATATAAGAAGAGATAACAGGTGGACACAGAGAGGAAAAATTGGAGTATAAGGAAAATTGGAGTATAAGGAAACAATATTGGTCAGCACAAATGTAAATTATTTTTATTTGTACTTTTACTGAATTTAATCATAGGATCATTGTTAGACTTTTGTAGACCAAAAAATTTGAACCTATTTCCAAGGTACTAACAGATATTCTCTTTATTTCTGGAGTGTGGCTATCTATTTATTTGCTTTATCCATACTGGTGTTTTACATACTATGGGTCATGTCTTACGAGAGAGATCCTCCCATGGACCCATCACTTGCTAATTTTGATATAATACTAATTTTGTCAATCATACAGTTTAACTACTAGTCAAAGTAATATCAGGACAAAATTAAACAGATATGGAAGGGAACTTGCTTTAATGTTAGTGGTAGTGCTGGCTAGGTTCATCCATTCTCTTCATTCTATTTTCCTGACTTTCCATTTATGAATGACAAATCTCCCTAGATTCCTTCTGACTTTAAGCTCTCCAGGTAACTCTGGAGTTTGGTTCTGTTTTACTGTGTGTTAGAACAAAACGCCCAACAAAAACCATTATGATAGGGTGTTTGGTTGTTTTCAATTTACTTGCAAAAGCCTCTGTAAACTCTAAAAAAAGAGAGACTGAGTTACAATTAGCAAGAAACACAGCTTGAATTCTGCTTTCTGTGGCAGAAGTAATTCCACTGACCATGGGGTGGGGCACATACCTGGTCTAGAAAAGTACATTATTGCTATTATGGTGAAATGTTGCAAAAGACAAAAAAGAAAAAAAAAAAAAAAAGAGAATGCCAGCCTATGATCTCCTAAAGTAAGCAGAGTATTGGATTTCATATAGCATATTTAGCTTTTAAACATGTGAAAGTTGTATGCACCAGTTTCATGCTGCTATAATATTACATCTTATTAAAAATATTAAAAAGTTAAACCTAGAAAGTAGAAGATACTTCAAAAGAGTTCAGAAGTTTTTAAGACTTTGCCAAGGTTAAGAAGTACTCCAGCCAATGAGCGGTCAAGTTTGACATTTCACAAATTTGCACTTATGCATGGTCTTACATATGCAACTACAATTCAAATTCAATGTGTGAGTTTTCAGTTTGTCAACTTTTTGTGAGTTAACTTGCACAGTAATGCTCTAGCAAAATGCAGGACAATGTAGCACTTTAAAAACTAACAAAATGGTTTATTAGATGATGAGCTTTCGTGGGCCAGACCCACTACCTCAGATCTTCCACTATTTGATCTGAGGAAGTGGGTCTGGCCCACGAAAGCTCATCATCTAATAAACCATCTTGTTAGTCTTTAAAGTGCTACATTGTCCTGCATTTTGCTTCAGCTACCCCAGACTAACACGGCTACATTTCTATCACTATTAGTAATGCTCTAGTTACTTGTTAGGTACCCATGTGCAAGATGCTTTTGAAAACCATTTTCTGATGCTTTTGAGATGCATCTTCATTGCTGTGGTCGCCATACATGGTTCAAGACCATAGATATCCTGCTTTCACACCTTCCATATACTGAATATGGTTGTCAGCTCTGTTCTGTATCTAAAGTAAAGTATCCCCCAATTTTTAGTCTGTCCTCCTGTCCTGGGCTGTATCGATAATCTTTTCCCTACCATAAGAGTTTGGACACTTTTCCATACTTTCATTTTTGTAAAGGGACCTGTCACGGAGTTCCAAGCTCAGTGTGTCCCTGCAACCCAGCTCTCTCCCTCAGTTTCCCTATTCTAGTGGTACTAGTAACTCCACGCAAGCTCTCTAAAATACAGATAGCACTTTGAGGGTTATTTTATCAGAACAGTCCCACAACTATAATTCAGATTTCTCTAGTGCAGTTGATACATTCCCTCTTTCAAGTCCCACTAGTTCATCAACACTCATGTACAATTATGACTACTACCTGGCTCTCAGGTGCAGCTCTGATCTCGGTTTCATTAGCAACAAATAATGCAGAAACTTTTATTGAACCTACAGAGAGGCCATACTAAGGCTACATCTAGACAGCAGGGATATTTCAGGATATTGGAAGTATCCCAAAATAGCAATTCCATGTGTACCACCAGCCTGGCCCAGCTTGAATCCTTCTCCTGAAGGTATCACATCAAACTAAATCTCCTCTTTGAACCCGACTTTCTTTCTCCAATTCCACTCATGCTACAATCTCCAACAGTAATAATTATCGCAGCCATATTCCATCCTCACTCACACCCATTATATATTGCTTTATCCAAGTCCTATCTCTAATGATACTGCCTTCAGCAGTTCACATAGGTGTAACTGATAGGGACTTAGTAAAGGATTCTGTTAAGAGAGTGACATGAAGAAAATAAAACACAGTTCTCACCTCTGCACTTTTTAACAAGAGTAAAACACAGAAAACACTTCTCTTTCTCACCAAAGTCAGAAAATAGGATCTGAACATATACAAAGAATAGAGATGGTTAGCAAAAAATTGTTGTTCTTAGACTAAAACTTCACTTAGCAGCTATTCTCTTAACAGTCATTCTTAGGAGAAGGCTCCTTTGTTGACGGAATACTTTTTTTTGTTTGGTGCACAGAAAATGCAATAGATAAACACATCTATTCATTTGACAGGTCTCTTTTGCATTACATTTGATCTCTTGTAACTGGAAACATATCTGTTCATGAGATTTACTCCTTTACCAGGTATTATGTGAAAGGTTTTTCTCTGCAAGGTGTTTTTTTATTCTGTTTGAATTGGAACAAAGAAAACATTTCTTTTAGCATGTTGGTTCTTATCATGCTGACCCATCACTGGCCCGTCTGCAAGAAGGGAAGATTACTTCCCATTAATTCCTTTCATCATAGTGTCCTTTTCTCCCATTTTAGGAAGTAACATCCAAAACATCTAGGCTCCATTCCTAGGCAATGCTCTACTGGAGCAAAGTAGTCCTGAACTCAAAGAACTTGTCTTGCATAGAGGGTTCATCAGGTGGCATAGAACAACTGGAAAAGCTCCTTCTCTGACTACTATCTCTGCAGCCCACACTAGAGTCAGACTGAGGAAAATGGGGCATTTATCCTTTGCCTCTTCACTTGAAAACTCATTCCACAATAACAAAGAATTGGGGTGGGGGGAAGACCCACAATGGTACTCGACCTCAGAAACAGTAACAAGTGATTAACTAGCCATAACCCTTGCTAAAGTAGGTGGTCAGGGTAATTTGGCTGCAAGAGTGGCTTCTCTGCAGTGGGTCTGGGAACAAATTCTCTGGTCTGAATCATATTCATCTAACTCTGAAATGGAAATGCCCCTATTCGCTCTTACTAGAGTATTCTCATTAGACACCACACCTGACTGGTTATCTTTGATTGTTAACCTACACATCATCTATTCAGCCTAGAGGGAGATTTCACTGATCCATATTGCAGAAAACAAATTTTACACTATAAGCCTATTAAACTGCAACACCAATCATTTTGTCATTTCTACCATAAAGTTAAGCAATACACTGAGATGGCTTTAATCAGGTTCTCTTAGAAATCAATTGCTCCTCACAATGTACTCTCAGACCTACTGTTATTATCCTCCTGATATTCATGGTTTACTGGTTGTTTTTAATCATGGTACAATGAAACCCCGTTGAAAGAATAACTGTGAACATGAAAATGCTAAGCTATGAAGCGTTCAGTACTGCTTGACATAATTATTTGCCTAAAACGTTTTCCCCCTCAATATATAAAGGCTCTCTAATAGCTTGCAAAAGGAAACTCAGTAATTGATGAGGATTAAAAAGGTTTATTGAAAAATTCCCATGGGTGCTATTGATTCCAGAAAATGCTGCTTAAGCCATCCACATATGCTGAAAGCATCAGGAATATAAAAGGGTTAATAAAGTAGATGCTAAATGTTCAGATGATTAGAAGGGGCATTTCAGCAAGAAAGAGAGGAAAAAAGGATAATCAAATAATACCCAAAGATATTGACTCTGCAGCATGCAGGAATCTTGCATCAGAATGCATGGACTTCCATGGACCTGTGTTAAATTATATCATCTGATAACTTTGCCCGTAATATGTTGGAACATGTAAACAGCTAAGCTTTCAATAACTCTGATATGTGAGAACTGATTGTATGTCTAACCCCCAGTCTCCCCAGAAAGATATGACTGTGTTTGCAGTTCTTTCAATTGTTCTTCAAGTTTCATGATTTTGCTATATTTCTTAAAAATGTAATTTCTGAAAATAAGAGCTTAAATGAAAATCTCAGGTGTCATTAAAAAGAAAAGTAAAGTTTGTAGTACTCGTGGTGTGGAGAAAAGCTTGGAAGTGTGAAGCAACTGTATCCTTGAACCTCTTTATTTGCGGTCTGACTCATTATTTCTGAATATAGTTGGAATTGGTCCTACCTAGATCAGGGGGCTGGACTTGATGACCTTCTGAGGTCTCTTCCAGCTCTATGGTTCTATGATTCTATGATAATGCCTGAGCTTGCCAATACTGAAACAAGGCCTGCACCATCTGCACTCAGCAAGACAAATTCTGGAGTAAGAATTTTGGCATTCTGCAGCACTCTTGTGTGGCAGGCTGGAAATTCTGTGGCACCTTCATTTAATTTTTAAGAATGTGTTTGTTAAGTGAATTCATATTATCAACTGCAAGGAATCCATGATGGCATGCCAATGACAAAATGCTAATAAGACAATGGCATTTGCTAAAAAAATCATTTAAGATAGATGTTCCTCATCCATTTGAGATCCATCTTTCTGCTACAATATACTCTGCCCTCAGACTTCACTTTCTTCATTACAAACTCCTTGGTCCCCTTGTCTCTACCTTCATCCTCCTCTGACTCTACTCCCAATCTCCATTCTTTGCTTTTCAGACCTCTCTGCCCCAGTCACTTCCATGTCTCTGGCTTCCCCCTCAAAATGGGGATTTCAAACCAAATCACAAACTTGAGATACAATCAGGTGTAGAAGGTAAGTAGATAAGCACCAAACAAGAAAATTGAGGGACCTCAGCACTATCCTTTGCTACAAACTTCCCGTGTAAACTTAGCCAGGTAAGTTTAACCTCTTTGGCTACATCTACACTGCACACTTATTTTGGAATAAGCTATTCTGAAATAGTTATTCCAAAATAGCTTATTTCAAAATAACACATCTATGCTGCAGGGAAGCCTCAAAATTAGTCTGAGGCAGGCTTCCCTAATGTAGATGTACTATCTTGATTTAGAGCCCCAGAAGGAACAACTTAGAATGGCCCTGGTGAGGGCTATTTTGAAATAGTAGAAGTGGAGCGTATACACATGCCTTATTTCAAAATAGCTATTTCAAAATAGGCGTTATTCTTCGTAGAATGAGGTTTACAGAAGACAGAAATAAGCCATCCATTATTTCAAAATGATTTCAAAATAACGGAATTGCTGTGTAGATGCTCACGTAGTTATTTCAGAATAATGGCCATTATTCCGAAATAACTTTGCTGTTTAGGCACACCCTCTGTGCCTGGGTTTCTCCTTCAGTAAAAAGGGGAGAATAATTATAGTTACTAACTTCACACAATAGATTTGTGCTTTCAGGATGAAAAGTTCTACTCAAATTCTCTAGTATTTTTTTTTATTTAGTAACAACCACCATGTTACTTTTGAGGGCCCCATTTAATTTAGATGGCCAAACATGTTATTTTCAAAATGCATGGAATGTTTACTTCTGAGCTAAGATCTTATATGCCCATTTTCAGCCAAGGTAAGTCCTTAGAGTTGAGTTATGAACCCATGAAAATAGAGATTATAATGGAATGCTGAGAGATTTAACTATAGTTACCCTAGTGGGGATCTCTGTAATAAAATGAAGGCAATTACTCATCTCATTTTACCAGAGTTGATTGCTATGGAAAAGATTAAGAAACTTAACATCTTGCACTCCATTAAATTGCTTTTTTCTCTTCAGACTTTTTGGTGTGTCCTTTAAGATACCACTTACTTGTAAACATCCCCATTTTTATCTCTGTATTCAAAACACATGCATTTAATAGTTTGCATTAGCATTCTCTCTTCTATTGAACTTAATTTCATATCAGGCTAATTTTACTCTGAATCTTATTCAGATTAAAGAAGGGGTATTATGCAAGGTGCAAAGGTTCGATTTAAGTAAAATCAGGGCCATTTTCTTTTGTTCGATTGTTTGTTTCGCATGAAAACAATAGCCTAATATATGTTAATCATTTGAATCTTTTCAAATTGAAAGCTTTTCTGGAACATTTTGCACTGAAGAACATGTTTTTTTATTTCCATTCTAAAGGCTTGCAGAGCATCTTGAATATTAGAACTGGAAGAGACCTTTGCGTCATCCAAACAATTGCCTGTCAATGAAGAATTGTCGTATCTAGAGGTGAATGCAGAATAAGAGGTTTTAAGAATTATACATTTCTCCCTGTAAATAGATGATCATCCAACATCAATTATGGCATGAAGTGAAATCTGGAGACATAAGTTTCCCCACACCTAGCTTGTCAATCAAAACCCCAAGCTGTAAAGTGCACACTAAATAATTCTATTGTTCAAATGCAGGCAGAAATTGAAAGTAGAAAAATCTGCCATGCTTTAATTAATTATCTTTGAGACTGTGCTTTTTGAAACTTGGGAGATTGACTCAGATCATTTAAATGTCTCCTTCCTGCAATGACGTTCTGGGGCATCTAAAATGACCTGCTTCTCATTTGCCCACCTGAGGTCACAAAGGGCAACTAGAAGGGTTGTAAACAGCTCCCCTCATCTTATTAAACACCACCTTTGAAATGTGTATAGATTTCAAATGCAGGAGGTCACGCTACCATTAGAGAGGTTAAACTGGAAACAAGAGAGCATGTAAGGTGGTCACAAGATCATTTCAAGCCACACAATCAAATTAACCTATACAAATCCCTGCAGGTGGCTATATCTCTATTACTTATCTAGGACAAGTGAGAGAAATTCAGAAAAAGGGGGAGGGATTGTCAAAAAAGGAATCTGATTTCTAGAGATCAGTAAATTCCACAAAGCATTGTTCACAAATATTCCTATTTAAAAAAATCAAATTTACTTTAGCTGGGATCGTTCAACCTTTTGTACTCACTTTATGTGAACATTTAGTTTATTGACTTTTACTGGCATGAATCCTCGTAGAAAGCAAATCGCAAAGCTAAATGGAAAGTAAATTTAAAATCCACACTTCACAAGGTATTTATTTCAAGTGGTCTGAATGGTCATTCAGTTAGGGATCTGACAACATGTGGTGACAATTATCTGACCAAATAAAACAAAACACAGCTATCATGTCAAACATAAGTATAAAATTCTTGTACTGAACTGTTCACAATTTTGAAAAAGAATATCACATGCTTCAGCAAATATAATTAAAAAACAAATATATCCCAAGAACCTGTGATCTGCTCTTAATAATTGTTATGCTAGCTTTGTCTAATAAATTATTCATTGTGAATTATTTGCTCAGTTCTATGTATTTCATAAGAAAATCCTTATTAACTCCTCTATATCACAAATAAGGATTTAATATTTCAGGATTTTTGCCTCTCTCTGTGCTGTAAATTGCACTGCAGATTACAAGGAAATGAATGGGTGTAGAATGATTCCCAAAGGTTTGTTTTTAATATTTCACATGCGCACGGAACCCTCCACCCCTAAAGGATCTCATCATGCTGTGGAAACCATATAAATAAAGTACTTCTGAAATGCAGACACATCCTCAGTGAAGGGTGGCAAGCAGCCAGCACTCATCGTACTCCACATCTGTACTCCACATGGTGAAGTTTCCATAAAAATATCTGTGAAAAATCTCTACTCTCATGAAAACTGCTTGAGAACTTTATTATGAATGCAGCACAGATAAGACGTCAATATCTAGTGTGAAAGACCTGCACATACAGTGGTATTCAGTTCATCTACCTCAGAAAGATGATGGGTTCCGTTGAATTACGGGATTTGAACCTGAGCTTCTAGAGGTCTCAGAATAAATATTTAGATCACTGAGGGCACATCTATAGAGCAGGGCTAAAGTCTTAATAAGCTACGCAACTTGAGCAATGCAAATTGTGTAGCTTAAGTCGAAATAACTTATTTTGACTTTTGGTTCAAAATAGAATACTCTTCCCTGACTTGCCTTATTCCTCATGAAATGACATTTACAGAATTCAGAGTAAGAAGCCTGTTAGTTCAAATTTATTTCAAAATAATGGGCTTGTTGTGTAGATGTACACTATGTTATTTCAGAATAACAGATGTTATTCCAAAATAACGCTACTGTATAGACACAGTCTAAGTTATGCTAAGAGGGATCAGAGCCAGTGGAACTGTGACTTATCATCTGCCTCCAAGTTGAACTTTGAAGAGGGCACCTGGACCATAGAGGGGGAGTATTGTGGTGAGTAAAGACTGCCTTAGACCCCAGGCCTTCATATCATCCCCTGGTATCTAGTTCCACATGCTGGCTGTGCATGGTGTGAAGACGTTCTAGTTTGATTTAACCTTACTGCCCATTAATTTTCTTGAGTGACCCACTAGATGAAGAGGTAAATAATGCTTCCTTATTCACTTTCTCCACCCCATTCATGATTTTATACATCTCCATCATATCCCACCTTAGTCATCTCTTTTCTAAGATGAACAGTTGCAATCTTTTAAATCTCCCCTGACATGGAAGGTATTCCATACCCTTAACCACTTTTGTTGCCATTCTCTACACCTCTTTCAGTTCTAATATACCATTTTTTGACATAGGGTATCTTGAGCTGCACTCAGTACTCCAGATTTGGGCATAATCTGGATTTACACAGCGACATTACACTATTTTTGTTTTTTTATCTATCCATTTCCTAATGGATTGTAACATTGTTAGGTTCTTTTGACTGTTGCTTCATATTGAAAGGATGTTCACAGAGAACTATGCACAATGACTCCAAGATCTCTTTACTGAGTAACAACATCTAAATTTAGACCTCATCCTTTTTGTTAATAGTTGGGTTATATATTCCAATATGAATTACTTTTCACTTATCAATATTGAATTTAATCTGCCATTTTGTTGCTTAGTCTCCCAATTTAGTGGATCCCTTTGTAACAATTTTCAGTAAGATTTGGATTTAACTATCTTGAAAAATTTAATGTAGTCGACTAATTTGTCCCGCTGCTTGCCTTCTTTTCCAGATAATTTATGAGTATTTTAAACACCACTGGTTCCAGGGCAGATCCTGAGGGGACCCTGCTATTTATTTATTTCCTTTTTGAAAGCTGACCATTTTTTTTACCCTTCGTTTCCAGTTACTGATAAACATAAGAACGGCCGTACTGGGTCAGACCAAAGGTCCTTCTAGCCCAGTATCCTGTCTGCCGACAGTGGCCAGCACCAGGTGCCCCAGAAACGGTGGACCGAAGACAATGATCAAGCCATTTGTCTCCTGCCATCTCTCTCCAGCCTCTGACAGACAGAGGCCAAGGACACCATTTTATCCCCTGGCTAATAGCCTTTTATGGACCTACCCTCCATTAAATTATCTAGCTTCTCTTTAAACTCTGTTCAGTTCTAGCCTTCACAGCCTCCTCTAGCAAGGAGTTCCACAGGTTGACTACACATTGTGTGAAGAAGAACTTTTTTTTATTGGTTTTAAACCTGCTACCCATTAATTTCATTTGGTGTCCTCTAGTTCTTCTATTTAGGGAATTAAAAAATAACTTTTCTTTATCAGCCCTCTCCACACCACTCATGATTTTATAGATCTCTATCATATCCCCCCTTAGTCTTCTCTTTTCTAAACTGAAAAGTCCTAGTCGCTTTAACCTCTCCTCATATGGGACCCGTTCCAAACCCCTAATCATTTTAGTTGCCCTTTTCTGAACCCTTTCCAAGGCCAAAATATCTTTTTTGAGGTAATCCTTCCCTTTCATCCCATGACTGCTTAGTTTCCTTAGCAGCCTATGATGAGGGACCTTGTCAAAGACTTTCTGAAAGTACACATACAGTGCATCCACCTGACTCCCATTGCCCACATGTTTGCTGACCTCCTCAAAAAAAAAATCAGTAGTTTTATAACTGGAAATCATGCCTTACCAAAACTGGGTAGAAACATTTGGTTTAAATTCTGGGCACTTAAACATAAAAGCAAAAGAAACAAAGGGCAATATTCACCAAATGGATTCAGGAGGAGATGATGCATCCTTTGTAACTTTTAGCACTGGCACTCCGGGATGTAGAGGAGCCAGGTTCTGGTTCCACCTGTGCCTAGTGCAGGGCAGGGGTCTGAACTTGGTGTCACACATTGAAAAGAAATGGCCTAACCTCGGGACTGTGAGATATGCTGTTGTGGGGCTTTCAGTCTCTCATGTTGAAGCTGTCCCTTTATTTATATATAGTCATTGGGCTTGGGTCTCCAACCTTACATATGTGTGCCCTAACCACTGGGATTTTGAGTCTCTCTCTCTCTGATTTTCTGATTCAGTGTCTAAAGATCTTTTATGAAGTGGAACAGCTTCAACTTTATAGCCTGAAGGGTACAAAACTCTCATTAAGCATGAAGAACCCACATTCAAATATAGGACTGGCAGTGACCTCAAGGATCATCAAGTCCAGCCTCCATCACTAAAGCAGGACCATCTGAACCTAAACTATCCCTGTTATATGTTTTTCTAACCTCTTCTTTAAAACCTCCAGTGACTGGGGGTTCTACAACATCCTTTTAAACCAATTCCAGAACTTACTCTTATAGTTAGAAAGATGTTTTTTTTTCTAGTATCTAACCTAAATCTTCCTTGCTGAAGATTAAGCCCATTATTTCATGTCCTACCTCCTATGGACATGGGGAACAACTGATGATTGTCCTGTTTGTAACAGCTCTTAATCGATTAGAAGACAGTTATAGCTCCCAGTCTTCTTTTCCCAGTTTAAGTTAACCTTTCTTTAGGGGTGAGGATTTCTAAACCTTTTATCATTTTTGTTCCTCTTCTCTGGACTCCAAATTGTTCTTGTCTTTCCAAAAAGTGAGGTGCCCAGAACTGAACACAGTACTCCAGCTGAGGCCTCACCAGCACCTCATCTTGTGTACTAACACTAAAATCCCATATCAACATTAACACTAAAATCCATATCATAGTGTTCACAATCCTAAGGAAGGGTACAAGGGAGAACAGCAAAATAGAGACAATGGATTTCAGGAAGGCAGATTTTGGTAAGCTCAGAGAGCTGATAGGTAAGGTCCCATGGGAAGCAAGACTGAGGGGAAAAACAAGTGAGGAGAGTTGGCAGTTTTTCAATGGGACATTGTTAAGGGCCCAAAAGCAAACTATTCTGCTGTGTCGGCAAGATAGAAAATATGGCAAAAGACCGCCTTGGCTTACCCACAAGATCTTGCATGATCTAAAAGTAAAAAAGGAGTCATATAAAAAATGGGAACTAGGACAAATTATGAAGGATGAATATAGGCAAACAACACAGGATTGCAGGGGCAAGATTAGAAAGGCAAAGGCACAGAATGAGCTCAAACTAGCTACGGGAATAAAGGGAAACAAGAAGACTTTTTATAAATACATTAGAAGCAAGAGGAAGACCAAGGACAGGGTAGGCCCACTGCTCAGTGAGGAGAAAGAAACAGTAACAGGGAACTTGGAAATGGCAGAGATGCTTAATGACTTCTTTGTTTCGGTCTTCACTGAGAAGTCTGAAGGAATGCCTAACATAGTGAATGCTAGCAGGAAAGGGGCAGGTTTAGAAGATAAAAAAAAAGAACAAGTTAAAAATCACCTAGAAAAGTTAGATGCTTGCAAGTCACCAGGGCCTGATGAAACACATCCTATAATACTCAAGAAGCTGATAGAAGAGGTATCTGTGCCTTTAGCTATCACCTTTGGAAAATCATGGGAGACAGGAGAGATTCCAGAAGACTGGAAAAGGGCAAATATAGTGCCCATCTATAAAAAGGGAAGCAAGAACAACCCAGGAAACTACAGACCAGTTAGTTTAACTTCTGTGCCAGGGAAGATAAAGGAGCAAGTAATTAGGAAATCAATTGTAAATGCTTGGAAGGAGGCAAGCTGATAGGGAACAGCCAGCATGGATTTGTAAAGAACAAATCATGTCAAATCAATCTGATAGCTTTCTTTGATAGGATAACAAGTCTTGTGGATAAGGGAGAAGCGGTGGATGTGGTATACCAAGACTTTAGTAAGACATTTGATATGGTCTCACATGATATTCTTATCAATAAACTAGGCAAATACAACTTAGATGGGGCTACTATATGGTAGGTGCATAACTGGCTGGATAACCATACTCAGGGTATGTCTACACTACAGCGCTAGTTCGAACTAACTTAGTTTGAATTAGTTAATTCGAACTAAGCTAATTCAAACTAACATGTCTAGAACTAAAAACTAGTTTGAATTAGCGTTTTGCTAATTCGAACTAGCAAGTCCACATTGAGAGGACTCTGAACAGGGCTAAAGGATGGCCGGAAGCAGTGCTGGCAGGGCATCAGAGGAGGACTTAGAGTGTGGAGATGCTGTCTCAGGCTAGCCGAGGGCTGCGCTTAAAGGGTCCCGACCCCCACCCCGAACAGACAGTTCTAAGGGGTGCCCCGCTTGAAAACCAGTCCTGGCTTGGATTGCCTGGAGTACCCACACTGGGCACATCACACCACTCGGCCATCAGCCCGGCTGCACTTGCCGCAGGCTGCCATCTGAGGAGAGGGGGCAATTGGGGGGCTGCAGGAGAGCTTCCACCCCCAGAAGCCCGCAGAGCTAGCCCAGTCCTCCCCATCGGGGGCTCGTACCCCATTCCTCCCTCACCTCCTTCCACTTACCCTTCCCTAGCCCCCCTTCTTATTGATGTACAAAATAAAGATAACGTTTCTTCCAACATTGACTCTGTCTTTATTGAACAAAACTGGGGGAGACTGGGAAAAGGAGGCGGGAGAGGGGAAGAGAAAGGCTGGGAGAAGGGAGGGCAACTAACATGATCAGGGGTTGGGAACAGGTCCCAGATGAAGAGAGGCTACAGAGACTGGGACTGTTCAGCTTAGAAAAGAGGAGACGGAGGGGGGACAGGATAGAGGTCTCTAAAAGCAGGGGTTGGGTAGAGAGGGTGCATCAAGAAAAGTTCTTCATTAGTTCCCATAAAGGAGGACTAGAGGACACCAAAGGAAAGGAATGGGTAGCAGGCTTGAAACTAGTAAGAGAAAGTTGTTGTTCAGAAAGCAAATAGTTAACCTGTGGAACTCCTTGCTGCAGGAGGCTGTGAAGGCTACAACTAGAACAGAGTTTAAAGGGAAGTGAGATCAAGCCATGGAGGTTGGGTCCATGGAGTAGTCTTAGCCAGGGGGTAGGAGTGGTGTCCCTGCCCAAAGTTTGTGGAAGGCTGGAGAGGGATGGCACGAGACAAATGGCCCAAGAGTCACTGTCTTCGGTCCATCCCCTCCAGGGTCCCTAGGGTTGGCCGCTGTCGGCAGACAGGCTACTGGGCTAGATGGACCTTTGGTCTGACCCAGGACGGCCATTGTAAGCTCAGGGCTCAGGGTCGGGGGTCTCAGTGGACCCCCTTGATTTTCATGCACACCTGCTCCTGGGTGGCCAGGCTGGCAGCTCTCCTGCCCTAGCTGGCCACTTTCCTGTGCCTAGTGCGGAGATCGTGGACAAGGTCCACGATGTCCGCACTAGCCCAGGAAGGTGCCCGCCTCTTGTGGTCCAGGGCAAGCTCCCGGGAGCCGCCAGCCTGGTCCCGGAAAAAGGGGGTGGGCTGGGGGACATCGGGTGGGTGGCTCTGTGCCGTGCCAGGTGCAGGGTCTGCTGGCTGGGTGCTGGCAGGCTTGCACCTGGCACGGGCACCGTAGCCAGCCCGTGCCCCTTTAAGGGGTCCGGGGCCGGGAGGGGGGCATAGAGTTTCCCTGGTGTTGGCCAGAGTGGCCACCAGGGAAAGCTGGGGAGGGCTAGCCTCCCACTAGTTCGAATTAAGGGGCTACACACCCCTTAATTCGAACTAGCTAGTTCGAACTAGGCTTAATCCTTGTAAAATGAGGTTTTCCTAGTTCGAACTAAGCGCTCCGCTAGTTCGATTCAAATTCGAACTAGCGGAGCGCTAGTGTAGCGGCTATGAATGTTAGTTCGTCCTAACGTCCGTTAGTTCGAACTAACATTGTAGTGTAGACATACCCTCAGAGGGTAGTTATTAATGGTTCACAATCCTGCTGGAAAGGCACAACAAATGGGGTTCTGTAGGGGGTCTGTTTTGGGACCGGCTCTGTTCAATATCTTCATCAACGATTTTGATATTGGCATAGAAAGTACGCTTATTAAGTTTGCAGATGATACCAAGCTGGGAGGGGTTGCAACTGCTCTGGAGGATAGGGTCATAATTCAAAATGATCTGGACAAATTGGAGAAATGGTCTGAGGTAAACAGGATGAAGTTTAATAAAGTCAAATGCAAAGTGCTCCACTTAGGAAGGAACAATCAGTTTCACACATACAGAATGGGAAGTGACTGTCTAGGAAGGAATACAGCAGAAAGGGATCTGGGGGATATAGTGGACCACAAGCTAAGTCTGAGTCACTAGTGTGATGCTGTTGCAAAAAAAGCAAACATGATTCTGGGATGCATTAGCAGGTGTGTTGTGAGCAAGACACGAGAAGTCATTCTTCCGCTCTACTCTGTGCTGGTTAGGTCTCAGTTGGAGTATTGTGTCCAGTTCTGGGCACCACATTTCAAGAAGGATGTGGAGAAATTGGAGAGGGTCCAGAGAAGAGCAACAAGAATGATTAAAGGTCTAGAGAACATGACCTATTAAGGAAGGCTGAAAGAATTGGGTTTCTTTAGTTTGGAAAAGAGAAGATTGAGGGGGACATGATAGCCGTTTTCAGGTATCTAAAAGGGTGTCATAAGGAGGAGGGAGAAAACTTGTTCATCTTGGCCTCTGAGAATAGAACAAGAAGCAATGGGCTTAAACTGCAGCAAGGGAGGTTTAGGTTGGACATAAGGAAAAAGTTCCTAATTGTCAAGATAGTTAAACACTGGAATAAATTGCCCAGGGAGGTTGTGGAATCTCCATCTGTGGAGATATTTAAGAGTAGGTTAGATAAATGTCTATCAGGGATGATCTAGACAGTACTTGGTCCTGCTATGAGAGCAGGGGACTGGACTCAATGACCTCTCGAGGTCCCTTTCAGTCCTAATATTCTATGATTCTATGAGCAAGAGGAAATGTTCCAATGGAAAAGCACTTACAATAGACTGCATGTGAAGCCTGAAATGCTAGGAAGTAATAGAGGGACCAGGTCTAGTCTTTCCTCAATACCTGAATGGCTGGTGAAGCTGGAAGCAAAATATTGGATGAGAAGAAGAAGAAGAAGAACAACAACAAAAATCCAAATAATTTGCTGATAACTATAGGTGTAAGGGAATTTGCCTGAGTCACAAAAGATGTTTCTCACAAAGACAGGTGCATACTAATAGATTCCTTGCCTCTTCCATGGGAGCGCTTGCAGGAATAGCCAATTTAAGAAAATAGATCATTAAATTAAATTATTTTTCCTTTGTAACAATTCAAATGTTAAATCACAAATGTTAAGTTATGCTTGAAAAGGAAACAGAAGAGTGACGTCAGTAATGATCAATACATCCATTTATTTTCAAGCTTAAAAGCATTAAGACCATAACACATCTTTTTTTTCGTGTAATAAAGGACAGATAGGATCAAATTCATAAAGGGAAAAGGGAGGCTTACTGTCAAGGTAAACTTCCCAAGAGATATATACGCAGCAGACTCCCTAGGAAATCACACCATTTGGGATTTTTAAAGCTAGAATGGATATAACATGACAAAATGTGCTGTAGGGAACACTTCTTCTATGGCAGGTTAACTGGCTGGCTGATCTAATAGCTACTAGATCATGATTCACGAAATCTGCTAGTTTTCTGGAAAGCAGTTACTGCCTGGAGGTAACACTAAATGTAAGTGAGGTACAGAAAATCACAACCAAAGCCTGATTCACATACTCATGCCAGATGCTTCACTGAAATCAACCTATATTTAGAGCCCAGCAAATCCACAAATATCCACTTCATGACTGTGGATACACATATCCATGGCTCAATTTTGCAGATACATATGGATGCAGATATAGAATTTTGTATCTGCGCAGGGCTCTACCAATATTTTTACATCCAAATTTTAAGCAAAGCACATAGATTGTACTGTCAGAGCATCTTCCCTCATATTTTTGAAGTTACTCACTAAAAAATTGTCATTAAGTGCAGTTATTACATTCTGGATTAATATCTTGTCAGATTTCAAAATGAGCAAGATCAAGCTACCCCTGGTCCGATGCAAGACTTATGAGGAAGTTAGTCTCATCAGGTAGAATTAGGGAAAATGAGCAAAGAAAGGGGGATGTGGCATAAAGTATTTTATTATTATTCTTCAAGAACAAACGTGTTGTGAAAAAAAGGCATTTAAATTTCCCCATCTTGAATAGTCAAATAAAAAATCATGGTGTAAATTAGGTGCAAAGCACATGTAAAACACTGCATCAGAATGATAAGGCTTTTTTATACTTAACTTTGCACAAGTCTGAATGCCAAGTACAAGGCTGGGGAATCAGGCCCAAATTCAAGGTGCAAGTGAAGAGTCAGGCACATACTTTGATTTCCCAGTATGTCCTTCTAAGTTTCAGATCACAGCACAATTAATTTTTCATTTTTATTACAATGGGGCTTAATATACTTTAATAGTGTGATAGAATGGACATTTGTATATATATGGATATATACATGTACATTTTACTGTTATAACAATGGGACATTAAACAGCAATGGCACAAGTATGTGCTCAGGAACTGTCCATTTCGTTCAGCAAAAACACCATTAAATTAGCATTGGTCATCAAGTGATATAGGAAGCACTCACACATACACACATTAGGACATGTGACTTTAAATAAGCGAGGGGGGAAGAAGAAAAAGGAACATTCAGGATCATCTAATCCTTCAAAAGAACCAAATTAACCAATTTCTGAATGATTTCTAAGTGATCCTACACACCAGTACTCAATGTGCTGCCAAGGTACAACTTTGTCCATAAATTATTCAAAACTCAATAGATAATAGAATCAGATCAACTCACAGGCCTTAATAACGTACTGAATTTGAATTAAAAACCATGTGTTGAATACACAAAGAAAAACAGTAAACATCATTGATAAAGACTTCATAAAAGTCTAGTGACAAACTACTAAATTTATTGTCAGATGGTCATATTTTTATCAGAGTTTTTCAGATGTGTTGTGTACTCTACTGAATTACTAAGATTTAGGCCTATGTTATTTTAGCATTTATCAAAAAAAACTTAATTTTTAGAGATCCACAGGGAAATTTTGGAAAGAAATTGGTTTTGGTTTTCTTCAACAAAATTATTTTAAAAGTCACTATCTATATTTTACTGTGGTTTATGAATTCATCTTGCAGCATGGCTAATTTTCAGTGTTACATAACAATACTTAAGACACACATGAGTATGAGATTGTTTGCAAGAAAAAAGATTGCTAAGTTGGGGGACACTGTAGAAGAGAAATAGCATGCCAAAGAAAACAACAACACAGTCAAGGTCAGTCAGATTTAGAGGCCTATTGGCGACTAGTTGACTAGTCATTGTATGCAGAGCCATGACAACTCTGGGATTAAGAGAGGAACAAAAAATGGTGAACAACAATACAGCAAAGATGCTTTGGGATGAGAAGAAGAATACAATTAGTACTTGGAAACTTGGGAAGACATATGTTAAAGGATGCTTACCTCTTGTAAAAAAAGACTATTATAGAATCATAGAAATTAGAAAAGGAATAGACCTGGTGCTCTCCGTTATATTTTCTGGTACTGCCCCCAGACTAGGATTGCCTTATATTCAGTTGACATTTACTTTATTTTATCTTATTACCCCTGGGCAATGGATAGCCCTTGTGTCCCTCTAAATAATTCATTTTTAACCTTAGGTTCTTAATGCCTTAAAATACTTGTAAATAGTAAAGCTCCTCATCTCCTTGTTGTTAATTAAACATACTGTGCCATATAAATAGTTATTTTAAAAATTATTAGTGGGATAAAGTTTTAAAATTTAGGAAAATTCTTTACCGGTTGGACAGCTTTGAGCTGGGATTCAGACTTCTCTTTCTTCTGGCTCAGCCATGATCATATTCACTAGTTTTCTGTTATTCTGGATCTGGCAATACTGTTAGTGTAATTATTATATTGAACAGTCTCGGAATATATACTCTTGAACCACCAATGTTGGAGAGGACAGGGGTTTCTAGCTGTGTACTATAAATTCAGGCTGGGTTTACTGGGAACCCTGTTTTGGATTTGCCAAAGTTAATTGATCCAGCGATATTTCAGGCAAAACACTTTGGACTCAAAATTGTAATTTTCTGACTAAACTTTATTGTTGGAAAAATTCCAATTAGCTCTGCTCGTTAGGTGAACATAAAGTATCTAGCAGAATGGTGTCATGTTTCCCACTGGGCATTTTAGGAACAATTATAAATAAAATAAAATAAAATAAAATAAAATAAAATAAAATAAAATAAAATAAAATAAAATAAAATAAAATAAAATAAAAAATAAGTGAAATTCACATTACCATCCCTATCCATTTGCAAAATTTCAGCACTCCATGTGCCACCATAATACAACTAAGTATTTTATAACTAGTTGTAATTAAAATACATAATCTAAAAAATGTACTGAAAGAATTTTACACTGAAAATGCATTGAAAGATATTTTAAATAGAGAGGTTATGTAATTGAGCTTCTCATACTGTTATTCAGAAGTGATACAATATGCATCCTGAAAGTCCTATTATATTTTTTAAAATATTGTTCTATCCAAATTATTCTTTGCAATAAACTGAATTGACTTTGCTTTTACCAGTGAGAGAAAAAACCCATTTTGTGTCAGAAATATCTAGGTATTTAGGAAAATTTCTGTAGTTAGCGTGGCATAACATTAAAGGTATATTCTTTCAAGAATTAAAAAAATAGGGTTTGAGTTGTTTGCAGTAACCTCCAAAACCTCACAATAACTAAAAGCGGCTGGAAAGCATGAAAGACCCTGTGTATGTTATCGGAATCCAGGGGCCATTCTATTCTGTTTAGGTATTATAAGGTGCCATTCAACAGGGATAAAGACATTTCCCATTGATACTTGTGTAGACATTTATATTCATTTATTTCCATAAGCAAAAGCATATGGTAAGATGTTCAGTTATACCAGGTAGCCAAAAGCACTGGATGTTTCACAAGTATAGGCTGCAATTTTGTTATATCCCTGACTTTCTTAACAAAACATTATATTTTGCTGTTTCTTCTTAAAACTACCTTCTGTCAGCTCACTTCTGGAGCAAGACTACCTCATAACTTTTGTACAAGTTTGGCCAGTGTTGTGGAGTATGAATTTTTAAATGCTTAAAAGGTTAAAGTCTGAAGGTCCATTCACCCCTTAGTTTTTATAGGTTCAACTGAGGTTCAGGTTGGCAAACAGACCATTATATGGGCCTTCTATGCTGAGTGTCTTTTACCCCCATCACTACTGAATAGTACAAAAGGCTCAGTTTTAACAAAATGACTCACCCCAAATAGAATTTTACCACATGAATAGCCCAATGGATTGCAACTGGAATTGAATCAACAAGAACACAGTAATGGTATGTCTACACTACAAAGTTAATTTGAACTAACAGCCGTTAGTTCAAATTAACTTTAATAGGCGCTACACATGCAAACCACTAGTTGGAACTTAATTCGAACTGGTGGAGCGCTTAATTCGAATTAGGTAAATCTCATTCTACGAGGACTAACGCCTAGTTTGAATTAAGTAGTTCGAATTAAGGGCTGTGTAGCCACTTAATTTGAACTAGTGGGAGGCTAGCCTTTCCCAGCTTGCCCTGGTAGCCACTCTGGGCACAACCAGGGAAATTCTTCTGCCCCCCCTCCCAGCCCCGGAGCCCTTAAAGTGGCACGGTCTGGCTACGGTGCCCGTGCTAGGTGCAAGCCTGCCAGCACCCAGTCAGCAGACCCTGCACCTGACAGGGCATGAGCCAGCCACCCGCTGCCACCCAGCCTTCCGCCTCTTCCCAGGACTAGGCTGGTGGCTCCCAGGAGCCTGCCCGGGGCAGCAAGAGGTGGGCACCCGCCTGGTCTAGTGCGGAGATCGTGGACCTCATCCAGGTTTGAGGGGAGGCCTCCAACGTCCACGACTTCCGCACTAAGCACAGGAAAGTGGCCATCGAGGGCAGGATAGCTGCCAGCCTGGCCACCAAAGGCCACATGCGAACCCAGAAGCAGGTTTGCATGAAAAATCAAGGTGGTCCAGTGAGACTCCTGACCCTGAGCCCTGAGTTTAGAACATAAGGACATAAGAATGGCTGTACTGGATCAGACCAAAAGTCCATCTAGCCCAGTAGCCTGTCTGCCAACAGCGGCCAACACCAGCTACCCCGGAGGGGATGGACCGAAGACAATGACCAAGCCATTTGTCTCGTGCCATCCATCTCCAGCCTTCCACAAACAGGCCAGGGACACCGTTCCTACCCCCTGGCTAATAGCACTCCATGTACCCAACCTCCATGACTTTATCTAACTTCTCTTTAAACTCTGTTCTAGTTCTAGCCTTCACAGCCTCCTGTGGCAAGGAGTTCCACAGGTTGACTCTTTGCTTTGTGAAGAAGAACTTTCTGTTATTAGTTTGAAGCCTGCTACCCATTCATTTCATTTGGTGTCCTCTAGTCCTTCTATTATGGGAACTAATGAAGAACTTTTCTTTATGCACCCTCTCCACACCACTTATGATTTTATAGACCTCTATCATATCCCCCCTCAGTCTCCTCTTTTCCAAACTGTAAAGTTCCGGTCACTTTAGCCTCTCCTCATATGGGACCGGTTCCAAACCCCGGGATCATTTTAGTTGCCCTTTTCTGAACCCTTTCCAAGGCCAAAATATCTTTTCTGGGGTGAGGAGATCACATCTGTACACAGTACTGAAGATGTGGGCGTACCATAGTTTTATACTTCCCCTCCTCCTTCTTCCCCTGGCTTCCCCATTCCAGCTCCCTCCTCCCAGGTTTCCCCCTGCCCTCTCCCACCCTCTCTCTTTCCCGCTCCCACCTCCTTTTCCCAGTCTCACCAGAGGTTAATCCCCCACCCCACCCCCAGTTTTGTTAAATAAAGAGAGTTTCTATTTTTGAACACACGTGTCCTTTATTTTTTACATCAGGCAGGGGGGCTAGGGAGGGGTAAGTGGAAGGAGGTGAGGGAGGAATGGGTACGAGCCCCCAATGGGGAGGACTGGGGTGGCTCTGCAGGCTCCTAGGGGTGGAAGCTGTCCTGCAGGGTCTCCTGGATCCTGACAGCCCCCCGATTGACCCCCCGGATGGCAGCCTGCAGCAAGTGCAGCCGGGCTGATGGCTGAGTGCTGTGATGTGCCGAGTGTGGGCACTCAGGGCACTCCAAGACAGGACTGCTTTACTGTCCCTCATTGAGGTAGACAAGCAAGCGGGGAACCCTGAGAACTGTCTGTCCAGGATGGGGGTTGGGTCCCTTTAAGCACAGCCCTCGGCTAGCCTAAGGCAGCAGCTCCACACTAAGTCGTAACCTGATGCCCTGCCGGCACTGCTTCCGGCCATCCTTAACTTTGGTTCAGGGTCCACTCAATGTGGACATGCTAGTTTGAATTAGCAAAATGCTAATTCAAACTAGTTTTTAAGTCTAGATGCACTAATTCGAACTAAGTTAGTTCGGATTAGTGCTGTAGTGTAGACATACCCTAAGATATTACTCAGGGTGAGTGAGCTGGCAGGGTGTGCTCATAAATGATTTTCAACAATTATTGCTTTAGTCATAATTTGCTACAACAAACACCTTAATCATTTTTGGCATGACATACGTGCAGCCTGAAGCTGAAGTGCAATAATTCTGTATTATCTATTATTTTGGCTTGTCTATTAATAAAATAACGATATTGGGGGCCAAGCAGTTACCTGTCTAGTTCAGGACCCTAATTTGACAGTCTCATTCCTGCTTTTCCTTCTTCAGTTGACTTAAATCTGTAGAACCTATCCTACCTTATTTTTCAACATTACAAGCCAAAAGCACGTCCCATTATGAGAGAGTGTACTGGGCCCTTGTGGCCACTGCTGGAGGCCCTGGTTACAAGTACATCCCATTCTGGCAGTGACAGGAAAGAAGCATCAAAGTTGCATCCTCCAAGCCTGCCTAGAGACACCTCAGGGAAGTGGCCAATGGGAACTTAGAAGGCTAATATCAAAGGAGCTGCAGGACCATAGCAGGTCAGTTCCTTTATGGGACCTGAGAGGCAAGGACGGGTGCTCCTTTGTGGCCACAGCATGATAACTAGAGGTGGGTTGGGGTTTTTTTCTGACTGGTTTTAGGAGACAAACCCTTAACCATGAGATAAAAGTGATGCTAAAGGGATCAGAATGGAAGAAGCCCAGAGAAGCAGCAACAATCAACTGAATCAAGCAGGGCATGGGTTCTGTTTATAGGATCCCTGGGTTGAACCCGAAGTAATGGGCTGACGTGTTCTTCTACTACTTCACATAAAATAACATAACCCCCCCAAAGGTGGCAGAAGTTATTTGGAAGCCAGAACAAACGGTTGAGTTTAAAGGGCACAGAAATAGATTGAAGATCTGAGAAAGGACAATGAGCCTTTAATTTGCTACAGTCTTTCATAACTTGGAAGGGGGTCATTCTGACCTTGTAATTGGGCCAGATGCCCAGACTGCTGAAGACCCGCCAGGGTCAATCAGTAGCCTGTAGTTGGCACCAGGGGTAAGAAAAAAAAACTGGGTTCCACATCCAGCAGCCCCATTTTACCCATCTGGAAACATTTATCCCTCTCAGATTAATGTAGCTGGTCACCTCATTCAAAAGCTAATTACTGTATTAAGAACAATAGACTCTTCCCTCAAGCCCCCTCATTAGAAGAGCAATGCTTTGGGTTGGTTAGGCTAGTGTTAAAACCAGAGACTTTGGATCACTGACCCAAGAATGGTATGATTAGAAACCAAATTGCTCAATGTAATGTCTATATCTGAAGGCCTACTTATTACTGGAAATACCAATAATCAGTAGCCTGTTAAATTGGGACTTTTAATAAGATGTTAGACTAGGATGCAGCTCTTAGTTTCTCTTCACTGCTCTCATTCCCACTTCAGCCAAGAACACTTTTACAAATGGCGAGTGCAGAGTCCTCAAGAGCCCTTGAGAAGTTCCTGGAAAATATGATTTGTAGTACATGGCAGATTCCATGCATAAAATTTCTTGACTGATTACAGACAGCTTTCATTGGACACATTTTCTTCATCAAATAGCTCTTTGAGAAGAAAAAATAGAAGGGGAGAAGGCTGTAAAAGGGCAATATACTTCCAGTACTCTTGAGCAGTTTGTTCTAAGCAAAGGGGTCTGTTACCTTTTAGGAGTGACTGGTTTACTGACTGTTAATGCTTTAAAAATGAGATGAAATCAGGTGTATAGTCTTTATTGCAAGAAAGATATATGCCCCTGTGCATGCCAGTGGTTTGGAATCTTAATCTCTGAAGACATAACATTGATATATGTTATGTTGCCAAACAGCACAGTGAGTGTTTAAAATGCTGTGGACAGCCCTATAGCCTCCCCACGATACAATCTAAGATTAGATTGTAACTCAGTGACTGAATCCTTTCCCAAATCCTGCATAGAATATTAAAGCTCAGGCCATTTACTCTAATATTTTGCTGGGTTTTTTTCTTTTTGCCATAGAAACAAGAAAGCCCACAGAATAGGGATGTACACAGTTGCCAGCATGAGAGCCTATCACCCACATCAGACAATTTCACTATAATACAATGTCATGATTTCTATGTTGACGGAAGCTTAAGGCTGTGCAAAAGAATCTGTTTAGCAACCATGTCTATGGTAACATAATTGATCACAGAGCTTCAAGCCTCAACTGATATATTAACCAAATATCTATGCATGTGCTTTTCCTCTGTCCTTGATCTAGGTCAGATTAATTTTTCTGGACATGACCCCGTCACTGTACAGCACAAAACAGCTCCACATGATGTCAGTTATATAGACCTTGGCGTATTCAATCCTATAGGAAACATATACAAATTATTTGCTTTTATTAAAGATACAGAAAAAGGAAAATAATCAAAACACTTGAAATATTAAATAGCAAGTAAGATTCATCTTAACAATATTCCTTCTTTGTTTTCTTTCTAGCTGTAGAGATATTGCAGAAAGAAGAATAACTCTTCCTGGCAGTCTTTCAGTGGTATTAATGGTGGTATTAACTATCCTTTCTGAAGGGATGGAGGGACAAAATAAGTTAGTTAAAGTTGACTGGATCTTCTTGTTGCTGTTGTTGTTAGAGTCACATTTCCTTGAAGTCAAAGCAGGATGTATACACAAAAAGGGACAGAAAAGGGGAGCAAAAATAGAAAATACAACCTCTGCATCTGGAGCTGGCTTGTAGTCTCATAAAAGGGAAACATGATCTGTTCAGTCACTATGAAAACATCTCAACTGTCACCAGCATCAGGCTACATTTAGGGCTTTTTAGTTTCCTCATGGGGTCATAGTAGTGCTCCAAAATACTGAATTGTCATTGCTGGCTAAGCCAGACTGAAACAGAAGACAAAGAGAGAGATAGGAAAGAGAAGATACAAGGTTGAGGGGGGCAGGGGGAGAAGGAGACACACATAAGAGGGAAGTTGAGAACATGAATCCAAGTGTCTGGGCTGTTTCCCATTCTGTCACTGAGTACAGAAGATGGGGGTCTGCAAGATGGGGGTCAATATCTTGCCTCTATAAGCTCTGCTTACATAAACTCCCCAGAGTCACAGATTCACTGACTTTGGAAGGTAGTTACCACCACCAAATGAAAAAAAAAAGTCCCCTTTCTTCTTGAACCCAGGAAGGAAGCACTAGGACTTCTTCCAGAAGGGTACCCCCATGCTTTTTTTTAAAAAACCACAAGAGAACTTGGAAAGAAAGAGAAACCAAACCGCAGTCTCTGGTAGCTGACCTCTCAGGGTATGTCTACACTACCCCGCTAGTTCGAACTAGCGGGGTAATGTATGCATACCGCACTTGCTAATGAAGCCCGGGATTTGAATTTCCCGGGCTTCATTAGCATAAGCGGGGAGCCGCCATTTTTAAATCCCCGCTGCTTCGAACCCCGTGTGAATCCCGGGCTTCATTAGCAAGTGCGGTATGCATACATTACCCCGCTAGTTCGAACTAGCGGGGTAGTGTAGACATACCCCCAGTCTTAGGCATGCAAACACAGACACAGACCTCCTGTTTCCTTCCAAGACACAAGAATCAAATCATCAGCTTAAAAAAGGTGATGTTATTAATAAAAACAAAAAGATATACTTGATGAAGCATATTTGGTTGCTAGGTGTTACAGAGCAACTAAGAAAGGAGAAGATTAAAACACAGAAAAATATTCCTAGGCATGGCTTAAATAATGGAAGGGGAGGGAAGCACATGGATTTTACAAAGAGACCGTTTACCAAACAGCAAAATAAAGAAAAATAGCCTGATTGTGACAAAATACGTGCTTTTCCTCTAATCACGATCTATGCTGAGCTGTACTTCAAGGCCCAGTTTACTGCCATGTCCAATATTTTGTATAGGCATGACAATTGTGATTACTGCATCTGCTCCCTCCAGCCCTTAACTTAGAATTTCTACACACAAAGTGAGAGTCTACACTGCACCATAGGTTGAAATAAGATATGCAATTTGAGCTACCAAATTGTGTATCTTATAAGATAGTGCCAAATTTCAAAATAACCCACTATTCCAAAACATCTCTTACTCCTCGTGGAATGAGGTTTACAGGGACATCGGAATAGCAAGCCCGTTATATTTTGAAATAATGGGCTTGCTGTTAAGAGGTGAGATAAGTGTTTTGGTATACAGGAGGTATCCCAAAATAGCGCTGCAGTGCAGACATAGCCAAAGAGAGCAGGCAAGGTATCTATACGTAATTTAAATTTCAGTACTTTATCCCATTAGTTCTTCTGTTCCCCTTCCAACACCCTTGCTAGCTACCTAAGTTTTACCCTTTAGTCATCAGGTGCTGGCCAGCACTCCTCCCATCCATCACACCCAAGTCTCATAAATATTACTCTTTTCAATCTATCCATCTTCCCCTGGTGTCAGAATTCCCCTCTTTCTACCGACTGGTAGAGCATTGCAAATCCGGGTATATTCACTTTATATCCATGGGTACATGCATGCCTGAATGTGGATGCAGATATCCCTGGCTCATTTTTGCATGTGAGGATGCAAATTTTGTATTTAAAACTGTGAAATTTGTGGATATCCACATTATATCTGCAGGCATGTGGCTATGGATATCCATGGCTCATTTTTGAGGCTATAGATGTGGATGCAGATACAAAATTTTGTATCTGTGCACGGCTCTACTGACCGGGTTGAAGGATATGATATTTTGCTCACCAATTAGGTCTAATGTCCAACCACGCCAATTTTGAACCATTACTCTCCAATTTCATCTGCCTCTTGTTTACCAAACACACATCTCAAAGTCCTTGGTCTCAGTGGATCCTTTTGTTTGATTAAAGTCAGTCTGTCACCTTTCTGTACCTTTTTCCAAAAATATTCATATAACAATATGAATTGCTCTTCTTTAAAGTACTTTCCACTGTAAACATGTAAAAACAGCTTCATGCTATGATTAACACAACATATTGCATTGTCAGAGCTTCCTTTCTCCTCTTACCATTCTTCCCTACCCTTTCATATCTTCCATCTGCCTATGCCTTAAGTCAGTGGTGGGCTGCCAACATTTTAATAAAGACTCTCAAATATTTTCCAACTTCCTTGGAAATAAATCTGACATTCTGTAAACAAAATACTCTTCCCACTCCTCAAAAAATACCACTTTTAAATTCCATTTACTGATCTTCTACCCAATAAAATGTGGCAATTCCATATTCTTCCTCCACCAAACAACTGCATCAGTGCTTTCACCCGTACCCATAACGATCTGTCCCTTTAACATACCATGTTTTCCTCTCCCTTGAATCTTCCTTCTTTTATGTAAGGACCCCAATCAGGTCTTTCACCCCGTCACTGTACAAGCATCACAGAGAAAATCCCTGTCCCCAGAGATCTCAGAGTCAGGGTTTTAGGCAACACACAACCAGAGAATAAATTGACAGGGAAAAGCAGAGACCAGTGCATTTACTTGAACTCACTATCAGCAAAAGACCAACAAAAGACATTTCAAAGGCTCCCCTCTGAGGCAGCTGTTCCTCAAAACATGTTGATTGTAGCATGCAGCTGTCCTGAAGCTTCTAGTTGGGTTAGTCTGGTAGAGAGCGTATCCCCTTTGGTAGTGGAATGGGTGTTTTCAGGTGGGTTGGGGATTTATGTCCTTGGTTCTTGAGGTGGGAAATTTTGATCCCCATGTGGTATAGGGATCGAGTTGGGAAAGCAGGTCTCCCATGACTGTTAAAGATATTAGGTTGGGGGTAACTGTACCAGGATGCTGTGGAGAGCTCAGTAAGCAAAAAAGCCTCTGCAGGCTGATATGAGAAGTCAGGCAGGAAAATGGGTTTCTCTACCTCTGTGGTTCTCAACTGGTGGTCCATGGTGACTTTTTCAGTGGTCCACAGGAACATTGTCTGAAGTCACATGGCATGAGCAGGCACTGCTGTTAGGCTGTTTTACGCTGTGTTCACAAGCACGCAGCGTGTCTTCCATAGCGTCACCTGCAGGAGGAATTCTTTGATCTGAAAAATGATTTTGTGGCTCAATACATGTACCAGCAGTCTACCATAGAGAAATTTTGGGCCAGCATGACCGGGAGTTACCCAAATTTGTCAGCACATGCAGTCAGATTTCTTTTGCCATTTGCATCAACTTATGTGTGTGAGACTGGATTTTTGTGTTTGTTGCATGTTAAGTCCAAACAGAGGAATCGGGTTGCAGTGGAAAGCGATATTCATTGTGCATTATCAAGTACCACTCCAAACATTGAAAAAGCTTGTCAGTGAGAAGATAATCCAAAAATCTGTTAGTAAGAAATAAATTTCAATCCAAAATGTTTGTTGTCTGCTTTTTTTTTTATCATGTCTCAAAAAGGAGGTGGTCAATTAAATTTTTTTGATTGGCCTGGTGGTCTGTGGACTGAAACGAGTTGAGAACAACTGCTCTAGCTGGTGTGGGCAAGATGATCATCAGTGACATCAGTGATAGTGGTCAGGTTGGGGAGTGAGTATCTTCAAGAGCAGTGGATCTCAATCTTTCATTACAACTGTACCCCTTTCAGGAGTGATTTTCTTGGGTACAACCAAGTTTCATCTCACTTTAAAATGACTTGCTGGCAAAAACCAGACATAAAAATTCAAAAAGTGTTACAGCACACAATCTCTGAAAAATGTCTAACTTTCTCATTTTTATTAGACAGGCAGTCCCCGGGTTACGTACAAGATAGGGACTGTAGGTTTGTTCTTAAGTTGAATCTGTATGTAAGTCGGAACTGGCGTCCAGATTCAGACACTGCTGAAACTGACCGCCAGTTCTGACTTACATACAGAATCAACTTAAGAACCCCAGGCGTCCCCAAGTCAGCTGCTGCTGAAACTGATCAGCAGCTGATTCCAGGAAGCCCGGGGCAGAGCAACTCTACCTCGGGCTTCCTGTAGTCAGCGCTGGTCAGTTTCAGCAGAAGCTGACTTGGGGACGCCTGGGGCAGAGCAGCTGGGGTGCTGCTGGGTTGCTCCAGTAGCGCCGCTCCTGGTGCTACAGGACCAACCCAGCAGCACCCCATCTGCTCTGCCCCAGGCGTCCTGATTCAGCCACTGCTGAAACTGACCAGCAGCGGCTGAATCAGGACCTGGGGCAGAGCAGCTGGGGTGCTGCCGGGTTGGTCCAGTAGTGCCCAGAGCGGGCGCTACAGGACCAATCGGCAGCGCCCCAGCTGCTCTGCCCCAGAGTCCAAAACAAAAGCCTGGTCTGCTGGGGGGGGGGGGGGGGAGCACACTAGCTGCGCTCCCCCCCCCCCAGCAGACCAGGGACACGGGGAGCAGAGCCGCAGCGGCAGCGGGGTGCCGCGCCTCTGAGGCTTTGCTCTGGCAAAGCCTCAGAGGCGAGGGACCCCGCAGCAGCTGCGGCTTCAGTCCGGGAGCCTGTGGTCTGCTGGGGATGGTCCCCAGCAGACCACAGGCACCCAGATTGAAGCGGCAGCAGCGGCGGTTCTCCGCGCCTCTGAGGCTTTGCTCTGGCAAAGCCTCAGAGGCGCGGGACCCCCCTGCGGCTGCGGCTTCAGTCCGGGAGCCTGTGGTCTGCTGGGGACGGTCCCCAGCAGACCACAGGCACCCAGATTGAAGCGGTAGCAGCGGCGGTTCCCCGCGCCTCTGAGGCTTTGCTCTGGCAAAGCCTCAGAAGCGCGGGAACCCGCCCGGTGCCCCTGGTCTGCTGGAGACGGTCTCCAGCAGACCAGGGGCACCGGAGCAGCTTACGAACGGGGCTTTCTCGCCCCGACTTTCGGGGCGAGAAAGCGCCGTTCGTAAGTGCGGATCCGACGTAAGTCGGATCCGCGTAAGTCGGGGACTACCTGTATAATTATAAAATAAATCAATTAGAATATAAATACTGTGCTCATAATTTCAGCGGATAGCATATAGAACAGGTATAAACCCGTCTCTGTCTATATGAAATTTTAGTTTGGGCTGACTTCACTAGTACTTTTTATGTAACCTCTTACAAAGCTAGGCAAATATCAAGATGAACTGAGGTACCTCCTTGAAGATCACTGCATAGCTACCGGAGTACATATACGCCTCATTGAGAGCAACTGCCCTAGATAGTGTGTGGGGCAAGGGTTGGTGTCCATAGTAGTTAAAAGGTCAAGCCTGATCATATCTGATCTCTCAATAGTAGTGGTGTTGGCGGAAATGCATAGATTATTCCCTTCATACAAGATCAGAGAAAGGCATCTTCCAGAGACAGATAACCTAGCCCTCCTCTTGAGCAAAGCAGATGACACTTTTTGTTCCTGGAAGCAATAAAGGGGTCCACCTCTGGGAGACCCTAATTTTGCAATATATCATAGAGAATGTGAATGTCCAATTTCTATCCATAGTCCTTAAGACAAGGATCCTGAGCCTGAAGGTCTCCCATAGTAAGTAAAATGAGATAGGAGAATATGGTTCAGTCCTGGAGATCTACTTGCAAGAAGTCCAGTTCAATTTTCTACAATTCTAGGCAGCCAAAATATTATTTCAGTCTAAGCCAGATCTAACAACACAGTGCTCCAGATAAAAAGAAAACCCATTGCCCTGTGAAATATTTTAATAATGGTTTACAATGATACTACATAAATAGACCAAAAGCTAGATGCCACAGCACATTAAATACAACACTTCATTATTTAATCTTTTATTCAAGGATCGTTTGTAACATTTAGCTGATTAAGGGCTCTGGCTATCCCGTAAAGTGGAGTTATTCCCATTGTACAAATGGGGATGTGAAGAAGCTATTGACTATCCTTTTAAGTGCCCACTCACATGAGATGACTACATTTTTGACCCACTTACTTAAAGCACTCACAAAGGCCCAGAACCTGCCAAGCCCTTTTGTCTTCAGTTGCCCGTGTGGATGATTAGTACTTCTAGTGTTCCTACAGGATTTTCAGGTTAGGTCCCCAAACATAGAGCTACCCAGGATTATTGACTACCTGTAATAATATAAGTCTAAATGGCTATCATATAGCAACTTAGGGGTACAGCCATGATCAAATCCAGGTCTCTTGCTGACCAATATTCTGTTCTCATCACCACCACATTATATCTCCTCCCAGGTACTTAAAAAAAAAGCCACAGAAATTAAGTCTACAAATGGATTCTTGTCAGGAGAAAAAAAAGACCTAAACTAAAAAAACAAATTATGCACATTTTACATCCCACAGAAGTTCAGCATTTTATTTTTCTAAGTCTGAATTAACTCAGAAAGCAGTTAATTTCCAACTTCAAAGGTTTCCTCTTGTTTTGAAGACAATAAATATGCAGCAAATATCTCACAGCAACAACAAGCTGATTAGACGTAAATTTCAGCAAGAGTAGTTGCTTGTCAGAAATAAATTACTGTTGCAGAAGGTCATGTCTGGTTTTATTTTTGGGAAGAGTGAGGGACCAAAATCACACATTTCTGCAGAAGAATGTTTCCCTGTGTTTTAAAGCTTCTTTAAAATTGTTCACACAACACAATGTTGCCAGCAGTTCAAAGGACAGAAGAATTATTCCTACCTGCTACAGTGACTTTAGCTGTCCGACTGATGATAGCCCCAATGCCTTCTAAAGAAGCTTCGCACTGGTAGAGACCCTCGTCTGGTTTATGGTGCCTGGAATGGACTATGCTTTGAATAAAGAGGGAACCATTGGCCAGCTGCTGTCTCCTTTCATCCACTGCCAGGTTTAAGAAGACTGCATCTTTCTTCCACTTAATGACAGGAATTCCTTGATCGGACTCCACTGAGCAATTCAGCAGTACATTACTTCCACGCATGGTGACAGCATCTGAAGGCTCAGTCAGGAACCGCAATGATGTAAAACCCTGAACTTGTGAACCTAAAATAAGAAAAGCTCAGTTACTCACTCATGTACAGGGAGATAGATGCCAGTTCTGGTGCATTAACTCATTGAAGAGTATGAACACAAAATCCCAGAAGACACATTGGGTGCCTGGCAAACATTCAGAGAATTAATTTAATTAAAAATAGAATGTCTCAGCAAATTGGCTAAAGTAAGACCAAGATGAATGCCATCAGTTCAAATATAATTTTTACAGAAAGGAGACTAGCATGTAAACAAAGCTAAATATACACCACCACCCCCGCATATGCCTCAAAATAAGTGCCAATGTGTTGAATTTCCAGTTGTGCGAGAGATCAGTACAAAGTGAATTCACCATTTCAGAATCATTTGGATGGTTTAAACGGAATTTACTCTTATTGGTTCATAGGGCTTGTGCTGGTGTAACCATCTGCAGGTGAATTTGAACCGGGACCTCTGGAGCTTAGTGTAGGAGCCTCTGCAGTTTGGACTATAAAGCCAGCTGCCTCTCAGGTTAACAATGAGTGAGCTCTACAGCTCTCTCACTCTAAGAAGTCTAAGCGCCACTACATGGGACAGTGAACCACACCCACTGGGTGTGTGGGTTATACTGGATCCCTGAAAAGAGCTGGATTTCACCTGAGCCACTTGCAAATAGCACTTGGGTGTCTCTGCCTTTATGAACAACCTTTCAGAAGAGATTAGACAAGTCTGACCCCCCCCACTCCCTTTGGAAGAGCAGCCAAATTTTTGTATATGATGAAGATTTTCTCCTATAACTGGAATGGCACCACATTCTCAAAAGCATTCCTCTGGGCTGTTTTTCCATTCCTCTGCAACAGAGAAAGCAATGGGGGAGTGGCTTGGGTGCCAGCTGAGCTGGTGTCACAGCAGCAGCTATTAAAGGCTATTCTTACCGCATCCCTGTGTGACATCACAGTAAGGCAGGGGTTCTCAAATTTTGTGATACTGCGACCCCCCTCTAAGTTGCTCGTGACCCACAGTTTGAGAAATGCGGCAGTAAGGCATCAAGAATAATTTGAAAGGCTGCAACACAGGCCACTCTACAGCCTTGCAGAGTTAGGAGGCAATGGATAAGAACAAAATAGAGAATTTATAATGTTCTATAGAACTAGTCAATTGTATTACATTCTCTAATAGCAAAATAAAAGGAAGAAAAATAGTCCTGATTTTGATTTCCTACCAAATTGACCCTTTTCCAAGCATTTACACCTATGCAAAGTGCATGAAAATTGGATTCTGATTCGGAAGCACTTTACACTCACTTGTCACAAGTGTAAGTTACAAGACCATGGTGTATGGCGTATCAGGCCCTATAACTTCTGATGATTGCTAAACGATCTAGTCAAAACGTACAGGACATTTCATGTCTTTAAAGCTGCTGACTCTGAATGGAAAGCAGGTAGATATTTGCCATTAAGCAAACCTCAGCTTTCCTTCCACAGATGCAGACGTACAAATGTATCAGAGCAGAAGATTTAAAACAATAATAATTCTTAATCAAAGGAACAATTATTTTTAATTAATAAACCAAAAGACTCTTAAAATGTATTGGGAAATAGGAGCAGTGAGCAGGCATTTTCTTTATGTTATGAAATTTCATTCTGAAATACTAAATTGACTCAATGGAATAATTATCCAAAGTAGCCCTCTACCTACAATTTGCTTCAAATGCTCCAATGCAAAGTGAAAATAGGACTTAAACATTAAATAAACCTGTCCATGGCTGCTGCAGGTACAGTGGGTACAGCTGGGGGAGGGGTGCATATGCTTTAGCTGAGGAATAGACACGCACACACACACACACACACACACACATGCATGCACACACACAGAAAAACTCTTTGAAATATACAGTGGGGTTATGACAGATTTAAATGTAGGGAGTACATAAATAACAGAAGTTAAAAAAAGACTAACTTTCATGTGATTACCCTTGCACTCCAGTTGCAATTTCAGCTATTCATATTTTTTTCAGAAGCCACAGTTAGCTTAAATTGCTTTAGTGCAAGGTACCTAACAGCTTGAACAACCCGTAATGCTTTTGGAGTGTGAATACAATTCCAACCCTTCTCTGAAATATTGCTCCTGGAGCCTGAAGTGGTGAGAGATTGAAGAAACAGTCATATACTTTCAAAGAGGATTTTTTGAAAGTCCAAGAAGGTGGAGGGATTAAGCGACAGGTTTTGTAAGGGTATTTAGGTGCCTAACAGTGTTGATAGCTACTTACTGGGATTTTCACAACTAACACATCTAAATCTTTTTTTAAAGCAATGGAAGTTAGGTGCTTAGATGCTTTAAAAAAAGTCTGCTATACTCCTATCTGAATAAATAGCTAGAAATTCTCAAGCAACCCTCAATCATATGCTAATCAATCCTTTCGAACATTCCAAATTATGTGCCCTCTATTTTTACAAGGCACTTCCACACACCTTTTCCTCCCTAATCCATTGTAAACTCCATGAACCTGCAAACAAGAAAGCTAAGGGACTGAAAACTTTTATGGTATGTCTCAATGTTACACATATTTAGTCTTTATTAGATGAACAGTGAACAAACCAGAAGAACAAAAGCTAGACATATAATTCTGCTCAACTGGAACACCTTGGTATTGAAGCCCAATCACAGAAAGTTTTAAAGTAGAATATCATCATTTAAATTGCACTTAGAAGTCAATATGAGGGCTGTGCAGTTTATGAAGCAAAGAGTAAATATGTTCTAAGTAACCAGGAAACAATATTTTGCACTTGGTAAAGTTTTGAAACAGTCATCTTATATTGTCCTCTTTCAAGTAGATTGCAGTAATCCACTTTTCTTTTTCTTTACACATACTTTTTATGATTAAACTCCAGATTCTCCTGTGAGGGAAAATAAACTCTCAATAGAGTAGTATTTTATCTCTAGTGAGTGTTTAATTAATGCAGTAAGAGTTGAATTCAAAACAGGGAGAAAAGATGAATTTACAAAATATTTTAGAAATTCCAAAACTGAGTTTAGCTTCCCAAATGATGACCATTAAATCTACTTTTGGTGAGGCCTACACAAATTCCATTTAGAAATCATTGCTCTGCACCACTTCTTCATAGGACAGCAAATCAATGTGACCTTCCCTCCTGAGCCAGACTGGAAATAGCCATTTCAGGGCACAAGGCAGGAAAGGATCTCCACAATGTTATCCCTTAGTCTTCCAAAAGCTGAAATGCCATCTCTGAAAGATTCCTAATCTCCAGCAGAGACAGCTATTCAAGTTAATGGCAAAACACCCACGGACATCAATGGAATAAAGAGCGGACTGTTGGAAACTAGATCCAAAGTCAAATCTTTGCATGGTAAAGCACTGTCCTGGATGCTTCTCTCTTTAGGTAAAGCCAGCAGAGATTTTAAATTTGTTTTTGTTAGAAGACTCCAAGATGCTATAAAACTTCTTTGTTCTATTCCTTGAGAAGACTCCGCCCAATTGTGCTTTATCTTAAACATATTAGAAAATCTCAGTTGAGTTAATAATTCAGCAGAAGCAGCTAAATGCAGCCATTAAGCTCCTCACCTTTACCATTTGGGGGTAGGGTTGCCAGATGGTCTCCCCAAAAATACCGGACACCCTGGTTAGGCTTCTGAAGTGCCCAAAGCAGCGATCGCGGCCCCGCCTCCCAGCTGGGACTCCCAGGCTGGGAGGTAGGGCTGCCATCAGCACTAGGAGCCTGTGAATGTGAATCCCAGCCACTCCCCCCACCCCTGCCAGGCTTCTGCGCAATCACAGACTCCTAGCACCAATCGTGGCCCCGCCTTCCAGCTTCTCTCCCCGCCCACGCCAGGATTCCATCCAGTGCACAGCCATAAAAATCAGAGAATACCAGACATTGCACAAAGAGTGCAAATACCGGACTGTCTGGTAGATACCGGATACCTGGCAATCCTATTTGGGGGAGGGATGGTTTGTTTTCCCCCAGAGATGGACAATGGATTCATTTCATTTCAAAGACCCAGACTTATATTTGCAAACTACTTTTAAACCTCTAGACTATTAAAATTTACACTAATAATTAAAATAAAGGGGTAGGAGAGAGGAGTAAAGTTAGCTGCACTGAAGTACAGGAGTTTGTTTATATTAGACTGAAACACACAAATGTCTCTTCTACACTTTCAGTGCTAGGTGGTCAGAGCAACCCACTGTCTTTATCTGGCATCTATCATTACCTCTTTAATTTCTCATCTTTAATGATCTTTTCCTTGCAACCCCTCCGATTTGCAAATAGGCACTAAACAGTAAAAAAAGTTTATGAATAATTCCAAGCATTCAAAAATGAAAACCAATGAAACTGAGCATCATGTTCATCGGCGTTTTTAGAAACCCTCTGCTTCTGAAAGTTTGGTGAATATAAACTGAGGTTACCTGCAGAGGGCATTAATTACTTCCATGGGATTATCTGCAGATGCAATAACCAACATGAGTAAAGTTTGCACAAATGAGTCAGTGGCTCGGAAGTTGCTGCACTTCTGTCACAAAAATGTACCTCCTGTAGTGCCTTAAAGACTAAACAATTTATTTGGGCATAATGGTTCCTGGGCAAAAACCTGCTCGGAGGCACAGGTTTACAGGCCCATTAGCTTTCTCCCTGACAGGTAACATTGAGGGATGTCAAAGTTATCATTTTCCAAGCCACATTCAAAACTAGCATTTAAAAGGTAAATTTTGATGTTCTTAAATCAGACCCCCACTCTGAATCCTTCCACTTCCTGTTCTGGACTTGTGAAATGTAATCCGCTCTTTTTGAATGTACTGCATTGATTACTTCCATTGCAAAAACAGAAGAGAGTTCATATTCGCAACTGCATGTGACTAGGCCAACCTCAGAGCTCACTTATTTTTCACACACGTTAAGAAATAAAAGTTTTGCACTCAAGTTATTTGAAATGTGCAAATGTAATAGTATTTCCATCTATCTGACGTAGTAGCACAGTAAACTACCTGAAAATAAAATGCATTTATGGAAGTCATGCATATACATTTTCTCAGAGGCCTTTTTGAATTCATCTATAGATCTCGCATTAAATTAGCATAGTACTCAGATTTGTAAACACTTATCTACAATTCCAAGTAGCCTACAACAAAGCAAAAGTTGGCACAATATTCTATTTGTTCAAAATCAGCTAATACTGAAATGAGGCTAAAAACAGATTAAAATGAGGTCTTTTAAAAATCATTTTATTATAACCCATGCAGTCCTAAACGTAGAAGTTGAACACTTTAAATTACACGCATTTTTTTATCATCTGACCAACATATGCATTGATATTATATGTAACATGTAGAAAGACAAGGTTGTTTCATCCAAGGAATTTGTAATCTGAATCCAAGGGTTATGATACATGGAACAGCTCTTCAGACATTATATAAAATTTTATAATAATCTATAGTGATGTTCACAGCAATTTAACATAGTTCTACTGCAGTATTTTGACTGATACCATAGAAATTTTTATTCGGAAATTGTGTCATTAACTCCCAAGAAACTGGTGCTTAATAAGCACATATAAAGAACAGGCTTTCAGGTTAAATATATGGGTTTGATGTTTGTAATTTAGATTTTTCATTTATGCATCTGAGCTCAGAGCTAGTCAGAAATTTTCAGACTAAATTTTATTTGGAAAATGCCAATTTGTTGAAAGTAACATTTTTCGTAGGAACATATTAGTTTTAACAAAACATTTCTCAGGTCCAGGATGACTTTTTTTGGGTGAGGGAAGGGCAGAAGGAAGAGGGTATATAGACAGACACACAGACAGATACATGTACATTAACTAGTAGCCACTGCACTCCATATGATGTGGGGACTCAGATTCAATCCCTGCTCTGCCTACCCTACGATAAGAATAAAATTTGTCCATTCAGAAAACAGGGCTCTTCAGGGCCAGCCCAAGAGTGTGAAGTGAACTCCCACAGGAACCAAAGATCATCAGAAATGTCACGATCCACAACTCCCCGTGAAAGCTTCCCCCCCCCCCCCGCAAACCTAACACACACACAGCAGCATGTATATAAACTAAAATTAAAACCCATTTTAAAACACCCCACTAGAGACACAGTTCTCCCCTAGGAAGAGTATGAGAGAAAAAACAGGCTTCATGCAACTCATGTTAGTCACATCATGGAAGGTGTCCAGATACTATGCTGATAAAGGTGATACAAGAACCTCTATCTAGTGGGAAAGGTTGGAATCAGCTGCCTTTACACGTCAGCAGGAGTCTTTGAGGAAGTCAGCTCACTGTTCTTGCATAAGACAGAGATGCCATTCCGGCCAGCCTTTTTAAGACTATTTGAGTTGATGTCATCTATGTTATCAGGTATAGACTATTTCCCCTAATACATACTACAGGTTGAACCCCTCTAGTCTGGCACCCTTGGGACTTGATCAGTGCCAAAACAGAGAATTTGCTGAACCACGGGAGGTCATTTTTGTCTAGCAGCATTATCAGCGCTCCCAGGCTGTGTCTACACTGGCATGAATTTCAGGAACTGCTTAAAACGGAATACTATTCCGTTTTCAGTTTTTCCGGAAAAGGAGTGTCTACATTGGCAGGAAGCTCTTTTTCCGGAAAAGCGTCTGTGGCCAATGTAGACGCGCTTTTCTGGAAAAGACTACTGGGATGTCTACACTGGCCCTTTTCTGGAACAGTGTTCCGGAATAAGGACTTATGCCCGAGCGGGAGCAGAATAGTTTTTCCGGAATAGCGGCTGATTTTGTACAGTAGAGCGTTGTTGCTTTTCCGGAAATTCAAGGGCCAGTCTAGACAGCTCGCAGCTTATTCCGGGAAAGTGGCTGATTTTCCGGAATAAGTGGCCCAGTGTAGACACAGCCCCACTGTTTACTGGGCTCTTAGATGACATTTAGGGGAAAATTACAGCTGAACACCACCACGGAACGCTCAGAGCCAGGACTGGTGGCTGTAAACAAATGTCATGGGACAGTGGGAAACCTTGCTACACCCATGATAAGTGGACTTCTGAATAACTAAAATCATACCAAACCATGGATGTTGCAGGACCAGAGTGTGCCGGTTTAGAGAGGTTCAATCTGTACTGCTTGCTAAAGAGAGCAATAGCCCAAATCTAATTTCTGTCTTAAGCCAATCTAGTTAACAGAACCTAACATCTGCTTGCCTATTAAACATTGCATAATACTTTGCTTTATCTAGGAAATGGCAAACTCAACAATGTTCACATTCAAAAAACAAATCTGTAAATCAGCATTGAAGCTCAGCCACTTACATAATAAAATATGGCAACTCTTTAGGAACCTACAGAAACATCCCATGACAGATCAGGACAGAATTTGCCACTTGGTGCTACAGAGAACCTTTACTGACCCACTACTAGTTAGAATATTGGTGTTATAATACAACCAAAAGACAGCAACTCTAACAGCACATGATTCGCTGTCACCATAATGGGGTATGCTTCTACATTGACTCAAAGTGCCTCATCATGTGATCGAGGGCCTACATTTCCCCTATGTTTCTCCCCTATCCTGACCCTGTTTATATGTGGCTTAGGGAGAAAGACATAAATTTCAACCATGAAAAGCGTTACCATTTCTAAAAGTATCAGAAACAGAACAACTCCTTTCGTCCTTAACAGAGAAAGGTTTAAAAAAATGTAAGATTGCACAATGTTGAGGTCATGACACAGACTTGAGCAACTTTGCTAAAGCTACTTAATATGGTTCACAAAAAATTAAAGCATTCATCTTTTTGTGGAATCAGAAGGAAAACATTAAAGATTAATTCTATAATAATTTGACAGGTTTTTGCAAAATCCAGACAAAGTGGTAAAATGCACAGAGCCAGAGTAATTGCAGAGAAGAACTTGCAGCTTGTTCCGTCACTGCTGGATAATTTTTTAGACTTTTTATGGACACTGAATTAAAAAACCTGACAGTTCTATAACAGGAACACACACTGCATAATCTTGTGTCTCTGATTTGTTTTTAATGTTTTGCTCACTGTAGGAGGACAAAAGTCAGCTCTTTTCTTACAGGCAGTTGTTAAAGTCAGCCACTTCTTTCTATATTCTGCAGAAAGCATAAAGGCATCTCAAGAATAAAAGTCCTCTTTACTTAAAAAGAAACTCTTGTTGAAGAAATTCTATATCCTGCAATCACTACTAGCAGCTAGAGAATCTCAGTCTCCTTACAAACAATGACTGCCAGATGGAAATCAGTCCCTATCAGCTCCCCTTTCACCCACTGGCGCTCTGCTTTTCTTAACCCACCTGTGCAGTCAAGTATTTGTATCTGGCTCTCTGCTAGGACTTTGGGGCCTCAATTACATTTGTCTGCAATGTAGGGTTTCAGCTGTGAAAGGGACCCCAAAATACTCTATACACAGGAGTGATTTCCAGATAGAGGATCCCCAGAGACCAGCAAATAAGCTACCACAGCTAAAACTTTGGCATACAAGTTACCGTGCCCAGACTGTTCTAAAATGTAATAAAGTTTGAATGACTATTAGATGGAGTTCAGCTTAAGCCAGTTCTTATTTGAACTCATCAACTGCTGGTTGTTGAATGTAACTGGTTGGTGCTATGTGATGTGCTGGTGCTATTTTGTGTTATTGCCTATGCTTGGGTTGTCGTTAGGCCTTTTATTGCATGAACCAAAAGGATGACATGGCTTTTTACATTCATATTCAATGCTATGCACATTTGCTAGCTCATTCAAGCCCCAAACAATTGCAGCTATCTATATGAAGTTGGAATACACCTGTTCCCTTATGCCACCCATGCACTGTGCATGCTACTTTGCACATAAAAGTTCTGTGAAAAAAAATCGTGCTTTAGGATCTTGTAAAAATACTGCAACATTTTCGGTCTTCTCCTTTTCAAGTGTCCAGATGTGCTAATTTAGTTTGCTTCTGAAGGTTAAAGGTTGTTCAGAGGAGAAGCAAAATGCTCAACTCTCGTGAACAGCAGTGCTTTGAGGCATTTAAAAGCAACACGCTTCCAATTAAAGAGACACCAACTTGAAAAAAAATCCCATTTCTATCTGAAAACATGGTACCTTTTATAATTACAGGCACCACCTAACATGACTGTCACGGAAAGAAGGTAAAAGAAAGATTTTTCCTTCCTTTCTTTATTCTGTATTTGACAGCACTCAGCATGCAGTCACTTTCATTGTTCCCTTGTGTAGCCGTATCTTCTTCTCCACCACCAGGAAAACAGAAAATCCCTATCAAAATGTTTTAAAGCACTTTTTAAAGTTCAGAACATGCTATTTAAAGCATTCTTTGTCAGAAACTGCTTTCTTTTCTTTCACTCTCTTTTAGTTACCAATTAAAAAACAAAACAAAGAACCCAACCGGCATTTTTTTTTAAAGGAACAGTGCTGTGCTGCCAATCCCGTCCAGCCTGCCACATGTACTGACCATGGCTTGAAACTTCTAGAACAGTGTGATGTCACTGGGGGGTTAATGGTGGATCCTGTGAATGAGGACAATCCCCAAAGAAGGGAAGCACCAATGTATGAAACACTTATAAAGTATACTAACGTGTAAATGGCTTAGAGAAGGGAAACCTGGGCAGTAGTACCAGAGAAAAATAGGAGAAGGAAGGGGAAATTTGAGGGGGATGGGAGAATGAGCCAGCAGGATTTGGCCACAGCGCGTTGTGGGTGGTGTAATGACCCACATTCGGCATTCAGACAATCTGTGATCCTTACTGAACCAGAAAAGCATCTGCTGGGGTCAAACTCAGAGGGAAAGAGAAAAGACAGCAGCCTGGGAGCTGAGTGCAGAGAAAAAGAAATTCATTTAACTGGGCTTGACTTTGGCATGTCCATTTGGCTTGGTATTTACAACAAAACCATTCTCTCCCACAATATAAGATCCAGTTGATACTTTTCACCCACTTCTCCTCCTATCAGGGCAAGGTACAAGGACAGATTCCGACTAATGATCCCTGTGACATAGGGTAACCTCAAGTTGGGCAGGATGAGTGCAGGACCTAGCCCTGTTACCCTTCATATTGGCCAGAAGAGTACTCAGCACGGCTGAAACTTTTCCAAAAGATAACAATCACCATTCCAAAACCTCCAGATGAACTCTGTCTGCATCAGAATCAAGTTCCCACTGCAGCAAAACCTCCGTGAAGAATCATTGCTTACACCAGGGGTGGGCAATAATTTTTGGCTGAAGGCCACTTGAGACATTTTTTAAGTGGCCCCAGGCTGCATAATCAATTTGTGAAATTCTTTGCCAGGAGATGGTGGCAAGGCCCAAATCATAACAGGGTTCCAATAAGAACAAAGTAAGTTCATCCATGGCTACTAGCTAGCATGAACAGGGATGGTGTCCCTAGCCTCTGTTTGCCAGAAGCTGTGAGGTAGCCTTAGGGGTGGGACTAAACAAGGCTGTGGTGAGGGAGGATGAGATAGATATTTATGGTTTCATCCTTCTAGAAGATAGTAATTGAAGCAATGACAAGCAAGGAAGTCACCTGGAGATAAATTATACTCAGAGAAAAAGAGGGGGACAAGTGCATAGCGAAAAGGGACACCATCTGGTGGGAGAAGCCACAGAAAAGTGTTGAAAGAGTAATCAAAAGTCAGGAAGACAGCCAACAGCACAGAATCAAAGCCAAGGAGGAAAGAGATTCAAGGAGGAGAACTGATGTGAGTGTGTCAAAGGCAAGAGTTGCATCAAAAAGGAGGAGGATAGAGAAGAGGTCCTCACCCCTGGCCAGAAACTGATCATTAGTAAACTCAGTGACAATGATCTCAATGGAAGGGAAAGAACAAAAAATCAGAATAAAGGAGAGAGAGAAGATGCAATGGGAACAGATAGAAACATTCCTAGTGAAGGATATGAAAGAAAGCTAGGGATTTTTACGATAAAGACACCGTATCTTAAAAACAGAGGGAAAGGTGCCAAAGGAGAGGAGAGGCTGAAAGGATGGATAATAGTGAGAGGTATCAGAAGGGTACTGGCTCAAGAGAACACATGAATGGATTGGAAAAGGAAAGCCCTAGAGATAACTTGGAGATGACAATAAGGCATGGAGGACTCAGGGCATGGAATGTTGTGGTGCACACCTACAGGGTCCATCTAGACAACAGGCTTTTGTTGACAGAAGTTTTGTTGACAGAAGTTTTGTTGACAGATACTGTCGACAAAGCTTCTGTTGACAAAGAGCATCTAGACTACATCCAGTTCTGTCAACAAAGCAAGCCACTTTGTTGACATGACAGTGTAGATGCAAAGGACAGTGTAGATGCAATAACACCAAAAGGTGTTATTCCTCGTAGAATGAGCTTTACAGACATCGACAAAACTGCTGAGTTCTGTCAACGTTATGTTGACAGAACTCAGCGGCAGTGTAGACGCAGGTATAGTTTTGTCAAAGTCCACTTTTGTCGACAAAATCTTGTAGTCTAGGCACACCCGTAGAGACAGAGAAACAGAAATGTCGTAAAAACCAGGTCTACCAACGAGATCTGTGCAATATACTAACCAAATCAAATTAAATATAGAAACACCATAGCTCCTATGCAATACTCCAGCATAACACCATTTGAATCCTCTCTGCAGTGCTACAGCACAACCATGTCACAGAGACAATATATTTAGGCAGTATTTTTCTTGTTCCCATTTTTGTTCATTCTCTGAATGTGTTCCCTCCTTCCTCTGAGGCCATTTAGTAATGCAATAAATTAATTTGTACTTTAGAATGAACTCTTTAATCCTTTTTTGTTCTCTCTCCTCCCAATCAAATGCACACTCGTACATTTGCATACATTAGCATAATGAAACATTAATTACATAGTGTTCTGGATAGGACAAGCACGGCGCTTCAATCAATCTCAATAACTTGCATCAGGAAGGTGAAACTGGCCAGTCTTATCGGAACAACATAATAGACACAAACACATCCACAGCGGCTGTTGTGGGTGTGATTTATATCCACCATTGGAAAACAAAAAGCAGAAAATTACAAAGAGGCTAATAAATATCAATTATCCTAATGATACACAGACAAATTGTAGACTGCTGTTTATGTTAGATTCTAGGGCTGTGTTTGTACTGGGGAATGACAAGGGATGAGCTGGCAAGTCCCCAACAGCATAGGGTTTACCTACTTCCCAGCACACCACCTGCTTCAGTCACTGACAATACCTTGTGTAGCTCCTCTAAAATAAACCACTGATTATCTAGTCTTACATTCTGCACAACTCAAACTACGGAATTCCTTGCATTAAGTCAGAGTAGAATAATGGCTTCCATCTTCCTCATGGAGTATGGAATCCCCTAGCTCTCCTGCTCACCCATAACAATGTCACTGTGACAGGGCATCTGCCCTGCACTGGCCCTGTAAGGGGTAAAAAGGGAGAGGTGCTGGAGGAGTGAGGCTATGGAACTAGCACTGTGGCAGGTATGAGCTAATTAGGGCCCAGATGAGGGCAGTACAAAGGCAGGCTCCTGGAGGGGAGGAAAGTCAGGCTCATTCTTGCTGTGGAGCAGGAAGGACCTAACTGCCAGGGAAGCTGGTGGCTTCCTGATTTAGAGCAGGATTGGGGAAAGGCAGGCAGAGCTGGGAAAGCTCTGGCCAGGCAAGCTCCCAGTCTGCAGGGTCTGAAGCAAGGCCTAAGGCTACTAGGGCTGCAGAGAGGCAGCCAGGGTTGGCAAAAGCAGCAGGGCCACACACCCTTGCCAATGATGAGTGGCCATTTCAGATGGCAGTTTGCCCCTGAGGCAAGGGCTAAATGAAAACTGGCAGTAGGTCGCTGAGACAAGGTGGGCATAGAGGGTTGGGGATCCCAGAGGGAGAGGATTCCAGAGTGTGGGGGCACTGTGGTAGGGAAGAGCACAACAGTCTAGGAAGGCCTTGGGTCCTAATACACAGAGGTGGAGGAAAACAGGTGACAGCAGGTGAGACAACAGCTGAAAGGGGGTGCTCCAGAGCTGAAAAGCTAATTCCACAAGAGTCCAGCAGGAGGCGCCGTGGTGGTGAGGCCTGACGGGTTCCAGTCCCACTCATTGCTGGCATACTAGAAGCACTCATGGAAGTTAGTGCTCACCCATTGTACATACCCAGCCCAACTGGGAACTGGTATGGAGATAGAAACTGGATTTACCTCTGACAGCAGAATTACAAATAAAAAATAGCTGCCTCCCCTTTGCATATACATTGTCTCCATTATCCCACTTTATCCACTCCAACTTTATAAAATGGGGAGGGACAGAGCAGCTCTCCCTTTCATCCCTGAAATTAAAGTGCTCCCATTTTTAGTAAAAGGCTTTTGGGAGAATAGCAAAATGGTCTTCATTAACAAAACAAACTGCTCTGTTACAATAATGAATGGGAGTGCTAAGGCAATAAATACTGTATACTCTGCAGATGCACAGCCTTTCCTCTCTTGACACAATAAAAATGCACTATAAAGCCATGAATGAATTGGTTGGGTTAGAAAAACCTTAAAGAACTTTTTCATTAAAAAAAATAGAATAACCTGCACATAATTCAAAGTTTAAGACATCCAACAGCAAATGAGATGGCTGGTTCCGGGGATAACCAAGTAAATATAAGCCAGACATTGACTTCCACGCTCTCCTAATGCACCAACCCTCCCCAAAGAGAAAAAAAATGGTTTTATAATCAATCACAGCTTTCATGTGTCATTTTCCTTTCAACTCAATTAATCCTACAATTTAAATTGAAAATTATTATAGCTTGGGGAAAAATAGCCTAGAGAAATCTACTATAAGGAAAGTGCACAACTGTTTGGAAAAGCACACTCAGTAGTCATCAATGGTTCACAATTTAATGGAAGGGCATATTGAGTGGGTTTCTACAGGGAATTGTCCTGGGTTCAGTTCTATTCAATATTTTCTAAAATCGTTTTGATAACAGCATAGAGCACTTATGATAGCAAGCTGGGAGGGTTCAACCACTTAGGAGTACAGGATTAAAATTCAAACCAGACAAACGGGAAAAATTACGGAAAATAAATAAAATTAAAGCCAGTACAGACAAATGCAAAGTATTCCACTTAAGAAGGAATAATCAAATGCAGAAGTACACAATGGGAAATGGCTACCGATGAAGGAGTACTTCAGAAAAGGATCAGGGATTATAGTGGATCACAAACAAAATATGAGAATTTATTATTTATTATTGAAAAAAGCAAACATTGTTCTGGGATGTATAACCAGGAGTGTTGCAAAGAATACATGAGAAATAATAATTGCACTCTATTTCATAGAGATAAGGCTTCAACTGGAGTACTGTGTCCCATTCTGGGCATCGCACTTTGGAAAAGATATGGACAAATTGGAGGAAGTCCACAAGAGAGCAACAAAAACTACGAAAGCTCTAGAAAACATGACCAATAAGGAAAGATTGAAAAAACTGAATTTGTTCAGTCAACAGAAGAGAAAACTGAGTGGGGACTTGATAATAGTGTGCAGGTAGGTAAAAGGGTTGTTATAAAATTGAGGGTGATAAATTGTTCTACTTAACCACTGGGGGCAGGACAAGAAATAATGGCTTTAAATTGCAGCAAGAGAGATTTAGTTTAGACGTTAGGAAACATTTCCTAACTGTAAGGATAGTTAAGCACTCGAACAAATTACCAAGGCAGGTTGTGGATTCGCTGTCATTAGGGGTTTATAAGAACAGGTAGAAAAACACCTGTCAAGGACGTTCTAGATAACTTAGTCCTGCCTCAATGCAGGGGCCTGGACTAGATTTCTATCAAGGTCTCATATTGTACTTCAATTAGAAATACATAAAGTAAAAACAGTAATACATAAATTGAGGCAAACCACAATATAAACATTTGAAATAAATTCCCATTTTCAGAAGTACAGTGATATTACAGAAAGATTTTTTTGCTAACCTGAAACATACTAACACCTTTATTACGTGAATTACTCTAGCATGTAGGAGCCCAGTGAAGGAATAAGACCCCCATTGTGCTACAGAAACACAGACTGTAATCTCTTCCGATCAAAAACCAGCCTTTTGTTCTAAGTATAAATACTGCAGTCTTTCTGCACCAAAATTAAGGGGCTAATTCTTCCCCCACAGGATCTGAGTAATTCTTATGATTTTCAGTGGGACTTGTATATAAGACTTTCATGGGGAAAACTGAACTCTACCTGATTTTTTTTCTGTCTCTGACATACACTCTAAAACAATTCCAGTTTGCCAACACCAGAATTGTTCAGGATCAACAGCTTTTTCAACTCACGTGAAAAAGTGATGGAAAAAGTTTTGAAATTGTTAAAGGTTTTCCTGTTTAAAATGACATTTTCAAAACGTAAGCAAATTGGACCAAATAAAAAGTTTTAAAGAGGAACATGTGAAAGAGCAGTCTCATAACCTTTAAGTGGTGGCTAAGGTACCCACCTAGGATGTGGAACACCTCTGAGTTCAAGACTCTCCTCAGCCTGAGGGGTGAGGGGAGGGATTTGAATTGGACTCTGACACCTGTTAGGCTAGTGCTCCAATCACTAGACTATGGGACAGCCTGAGGTGGGGAACCCATCATTCTCTTATGCTGAACAGTGCAACTAAAACCTGAGTCTCCTACATTCTGGAAGAGAGCGCTAATCACCAAAGGTGCCTCATCTGTTAATCTCAGTTATTTTATGCAAACTCACCACAGGTGAGTTAGACAACTCATCCCTTCCCCTGGTTTTTGACTTTCCATGAGACTCAGTTGGGAGATAGGTACCCAGGCACCCACAGAGGAGCAGAAGTGCACAACCATAGGAAACTAAGACCCTTGCTTACTCCAAAAACTAAGGTACCACATTCAGGTCCTTGCAGGGTTCTGTGGAAATACTGTCCATTGCAGTGGTCATGAAAGTGACACTAAGCTTCTATTATTTTAGATGTAGCATAAGAGCCCAAAGATGTTAATAACACTCAATTACTGTCTAAAATTAAACAGGTTTCAGGGATTTGTATGCACAACTCTTAGGCTGCTTAGAACCATGGCAAAATAAAGATTTTTTTAAAATCTTTTTAAATTTTTGAATAGTGTAAGTTTTCATTAAAGATACAGGAAAGAAGGGGGAAAAGAGTTAAAGCATTACAAATGTAAGGTAGTAAATTTAATTTTAACCATATCCGTTATTCTCTTTCCTTTCAGCTGGAGAGAGATTTTAGAAGGAAAACCCCTTTGTCTAACAGTCTCTTAGATGGTATCAAGATGGTAATAACTGTCTCTTTGGGCAAAAGAGAAGAAGTTGGTTGAAATGGGCTGGAGCACTTGCTGCTGCCGCTGTTAAAGTTGGATTCCATTTCATCTAAGGTGTATTTGGAAATCTTCTGAAGCTTGAAGGGGTGACACTATTATCTGGGTCCCTCTCCCCAGCCCAGCCTAGTCAGGGTCTTTCTTGGGACTAGGATGAAGGAGGCCTCAGATCCCAGGAAATGGAGGGCATGGTAGCCATGATAATGAAACGTGTTCCAACCATCGCCAGCAATGTGTCTACATTTTCCCCTCCAAGTCTTTTTTTTAAGAATCCTAAAAGACACTGATGGATGGAACAGCCCATCCCCTCATTATTTTGTCCAATAGTTAGGCCTAATATCTAACACATCCATTTTGGGTCATCAACTTTTAGATCTGCATTTCCTTGTTTACCAAACATGATCTTCACACAGTTCAGTTTTATCAGTCGGCCTTTGTGATTGGTCTAATTCAGTCCATTTCTCTTTCCCATCTTTTCCCACCAATATTAGCTGTTATAGGTTATTATGACATCTTATAAATTTTCACATACTTTTCTTAGGATAAATGTGTAGGTTCAATTACCATAATAGCACCTAAACTGAGATTCGGGTACTCAATTCCTTGTTTTGTGTAGTCAGGCTTTAACCTCTTTGTGCCTTAACTTACCTACCTGTAAAATTAAGACAGTAATGACTATCCCTCTCTCACATAGGTGTAGTGGACAGTTCATTAATTAATGCTGCGATCTTTTTGAGATCCTTAAATACAAAGGCCTTGTATACCTTATATATTACTAGCAGATATACCCATTGCTGCTCTGGTCTTTAATTGATTTTTTAATTAAAAATTAAAATGGCACATGCTTTATTATGGGCATTGGGTATGTAAAACGGGGTAAAGTTCTGCCTTCCCAAATCACCGCCCACACTCTGCCCCCAGAATGCCTGTGATAAGTGTTCTGGGGACAGAGTGTTGCTTCCCCCAGTGCCTGCCCTCCTGCTGCTGGAGAGACTGGGCAGCATGGCATGCCTTACTCTCTCCCTCAGTGCTCTGGACCTGGGGAGGATGGGGCACACCACGTGCCCTCCACCCTGCTTGGGGCTGGAGAGGCTGGGCCAAGCTGGGCTGGGCCGCATGGCACATTGCACCCTCCTTTCCCTCACCAAGTGCTCCAGGGTTGGGGCAACCAGGCCAGGCTGCGTGGCACAGCATGCCCTGCCTTCTCCCTCCTCTGAGGATGGGCTGGGCTTCGCCAGGCTGTGTGGCATGGTGCATCTTCCTCTGGGGCTGGAAAGGTTGCAGCGACTCCATGTCCGCTCTCCTCCCCACCCATAGTTGGAAGGCGGGAACACATGCCCGGTGTGCCGCCCCACCTCCTGGGGATGGGGAAAGGGCCTGGGCTGGAGGTGGGCTAGCGTCCTCCAGCCCTGCCTTCACCAGCAGCCCATGTGCTTTATTTAAAATGATTGTATTTTTTTCCAGAAAGTGTTATTTTATGAAGTTAAATTTATGTCAGATTTCTTTCAAAGGGGATTGTGAAAGTTTGTCCATTTAATTTTTTTAGTAATTTTTTAAAGAGGGAATTCTATCAAGTGTATTTTTTTCTTCATCCCTATAAACTTTTATCATTCCAATGTTTTAAGCATTATTTATCTGTTGCAAAACAGAGTACTATTGCAAATTTCTCCATTTTATCTCTTTTCTGTAAGGTTTATTGAGAAGCAATCCTATCAGTTCATCCTGTTTTTCTGACTCATCTCAGTTCAGTCTCTTTCAGTATTTTCTCAGCAAATATTGGAATAAATGGCCAAGGGAGGTGGTGGAATCTCCCTCTCTGGAGATATTTAAGAACAGGTTAGATAGACATCTGCCAGGGATGGTGTAGATGGAGCTTGGTCCTGCCTTGAGTGTGGGGGGCTGGACTCGATGACCTCTCGAGGTCCCTTCCAGTCCTATGATTCTATGAATATCATTTTGAGGACTGTACTTCATTTGGTGATTTTGTCTCTTCAGTTTGGTTTAATGAGAAGCAATCCCATTCCAGGCACATCCCATTTTTCCTGGTTCAACCACAGCCTTACATTTAAGTTATAAGAAGAGGAAGCTGGTTGCTGAATTTGGTGGTCCTAGCTCTTACTGTTTAGGAGAAGTTCTTGATCAAAGAGACAAAATCAAAAATATATAGCAGACATATTGTAGAATTCTTACTTCTTGTTCTGACAACGCTCCCTACAAAAAAATAGGTGAATAACACAGCAGTGGCCTATGCAAGAAAAAGAGTGCCTGCAGTCCAAACAAATAGGTGAGGACTACCAATGTAAAAAGCTCAGTTGTTAAATGTGTTTGTTGAGATTAGACTGCAGAAAAATCTTAAGAGGTCAGTTCACACAATTTAATCACTCATATTAAAACATTCTGCCGCAACAATAACTTGTGGTCAATTTTATGTTTGGAGAAAATACATCTGAAATCCTTCACTATTATCAACCATATATGTTTGCTCATAATGAAATTATTTTTAGAAGTTTACCAGCTCCAAGGGAAAACAGAAGGAACAGTCCTACATTAAATTATCCACTTGAATGGGTTTCCAAATTGAAATCACCAAGATTGCAAGTACAGAGTTGTAACTACACGGGAATCCATTTGAAATAATTTCAGATCTGAATATCGCCATACGGTCCTGTTGATTTCAATAGAGAAAACCTACTCATGTGGATAATATTATGCAGATGGGACAGTGGCTTTGGGGCCTTTTGCCAAGGCCTTGTATGCTTGCGGCCACCCCTGCAGCCAAATGCTTTTTGATTAAAATCCATACGGATCACAAGTCTTATGAAAGAAAAAACTTTACAGCAAAATATTTATTATCCGTCACTTAGGAATAATACTGCTGTTGCAGCCATATGGCTCACCTGCTTCATGCATTACAGTATTCCATATTACATTGCTGCAGTCTCAATGCTCTTTGAAAGCAAAGAGTCTGAAAAGTGTGAAACCCTAATGGTTGTACAGATATGAATAGAAGGGAGGGGACTTGCAACCTTGCAAAAATATTCAGCATTCCCCTTGATTCATGTAGTGCACAAAAGGTAAGTGTTAAAGATTTTTCCCTCTCCAAAGTATACCTTGAATATCATTGATTGTAACAAAAAAACAACAAATGGTCTGGTAGTACTTTATAGACTAACAAAAGTGCTACCAGACCATTTGTTGTTTTTTTCTGTAACAGACTAACTTGGCTACCCCCTGAAGCTCCATTGATTGTGACTTGTTGAATATTTGAGCCAAATTTTCAAAGAGGCCAATAACTTGACTTCCAATAATTTGCAAGCGATTTTGCTTGTACAGTTACTTGCATATATAATGTTTGATTACACAAATGATAGCATTTGCAACTTGCACGTCTCTCATAAAATAGCTCCAGTCCTGCGTATTGAACATTGAGAAGATCAGGACCCTGAATTTAATTCACTATACAATGAAGAACAAAGAAAAGCATTAGTAAATCAAAATGATGTGTTGACATCATTCTGAACTGCTGAGTAGGTGGACTGCTACATACCAAACCAGCAAAAGATTGTTTTGAATGCCTGTGTTTTCATTCCTTAAGTCTGTACTTTCCAATAGTCAAACCTGGAGGTAATGAATACATACTTAACCACGCTAAAGGATGCATTGTTTTCAATGAAGCACCCTCTCCTGCTACGATGGGAAATTAATTAGCAGAATAGTTTAGATAAAAGGTTGAATTGCGTTTGATGGCCATAATAATCACCATATAATTTTTACTGTATCAGCAGCCTACAGAAGATAAGCAATGCCTGTCCACACCATGCTTGGCTCTAACCACAACTATCATTTTCTTCCTTTCATGACCACTGAAATTTCACAAAATATACCCAAAAATGGCTGCCCAAAGTAGGGGAAAAGTACAAAGGACAACACAAATGACAAACCTGGTTTTCCATTAGGGTAAGCAGTCCATTTAAAATGTTATATCATAAAATGCTTTAATTATAGCTTGTTATTATTTACAGGTGACAAATGTGTCAGGTGTTTCACAGAAGACTGCCAGTCTCTGCCTCAGCACTATTTAGCTAATTTACATAAAAACTTAAACATATCCCTCTGCCCTTGAGGCTATGTAATAGGGTTCTGCACCCTGCTTGTTTGTGCAAACAAGTCTTGGCCTGATGACAGATACTAATTTTGGCTCATTCAATAGAAAGCTCCCATAGCGAGACAAAAAAGCCAGACTGTATTTAATGCTTCTCTCCGCTGCCCCTCGGCATCCCATCTGATTCAGACTGGGCAAAGGCTCACTGAAGGCAATCTCAGAAAACAGCCAGAACTGAATCTCTGAGCCAGATGAGGGGCAGGCAGTGAGTAGGATGCCAGGTGTCCAGTTTTGAACCGGACAGTCCAGTATTTGAGCTTTCTGTTCAGGAAACAAATTGAGAAAATATGAGAAAATACAAATGTCCATTATTTTGTAAATAAGATGTAATGTCAATTGTGATGTAATGTCAAGTGTGTCTGGTATTTTTGTTGAAACCATCTGGCAACCCTAGCACTGAGAGGCAAGAAGAGAAGCACCTATGGCGGCAGTTTCCACAGAAGAGGACAGATGAGAACTTAGAAACAGTGAAACGAAAGGAAACTACCCAGACTCCCACTTCTGTACCCCATTTGTAATAAGGCAGAGCTTCTCCCCACCTTCCACATGACCTCCTGTCACTTGTGGGCAATTGGGTTGTCCCAAATTTAAACACAACACAGTTCTTCAGTGCACAATGGGCAGCTGGGCTGCATTTCCCAGGGCTTTCCCCCCCACCCCTTTTACCTACTCTCCTTGCCTCTTCTCCCAGGGACTGTGGCAGTCCTGCTATTTCTACTCCTGCAGTTTCCTCACTCTGATCCCCCAGGTTAGCTACAGATCCACACAATTACTCCCACTCTTCCCTGGCGCAGTTACCTTCTTTTAAAGGCTTAACTATGTCAGCTAAAGAATCACAGGTGCTCTGGCCATTAAACCATCAGCATAGTGTGTTAAAACAGTTCTGAGCAAAATCACTATTAGAGCCACCGGTTGTGAACCCAAACTAGCTTCAGTTATTTATTTTTTTCAGTTCTGAACCCAGATCACTTTGGAATTAAAGCTCCCCCCAGATGGGCATGGATTACAATCAGTTTACACTGGGGTCCGTGCACCTATGGAATCACATGCCTAACCCAGCTCATGCTAATCTGTTAAAATATAATTAGTACTTTATATGCTCAAAGGACTATACAAACATCTAGTGATTCCTCAATACTGTGAGGAAATTGCCCCCATTTAGGAGATGGAAAGAGTCACACACCAGTTCAGGCATTTGGCCAAAATTCATACACTGTATTCACACAGCCAGGATTAGAACCCAACAATTCATTGTTCCTCATTCTGTTTTACTCACTAGACTAGGATTCTACTCTCTAGATAGCACTTCCTTTTAATGGTAGCAGATTCTTTCCTAAGCTAATATTTTGACCTTGGTTCATTGTCTAGGTTTAGACCGATACTTTTTGGAGTCATACCATTAACAAATTTTCATACTCCATCATCCTTTTCCTTTGCTCAGTTATTAGTGCTTCATGGTGATTGTTCCCTTGCACTGATACGTGTGTCAAAAGAAGAATCAAAGAACAGTGGGAGCAAAAGAAAGCACAGAGTTCACATTTCTGGATGCCAGCATGACAGATTGCGTACTGCATATTCACAAAGAAGCCCATTAAGATCCCTTGGGAGTGTTAAAACTATGCAACATGAGAAGCACAGCTGGCAGGCACTCTACAGGCTAACCAATGTCTGGAACATTCAACTAGGAGGAACCCCAAAGGAATGAATCAAGCAGACTTGCATAGTTTGGATTCTCTGTTAACGTGTGACCAGTTGAAGAATCAAGCTTGACTGGTCAACCACAAACTGCATTTGTTCAGTGGGTCAGCAAAAAAGAGATATTGCTCACATTCTGACAGATGCCTCTGATTGCTCAGACAGCATGGATGTGCCTAAGATCAGAAAGCACAGAAAATATAAATCTGTTTCTGGTTACAAGACAGTAAGGAGAGGTGTGATCAAACATTCAAAGTTTATGTAGGCTAAATAAACCTCTTACAGCACATTAATGCTACAGGCAACTGTGGGGCTCTTTTTTTATGCAGGTCTGCTCTCTTGTTAACAGGTATCTGGATTAAGATGGTTGCAGACACCCTGTTGTCATCTACAGTTCTGTCATTATGTTCTCTACACACAGCACATGAGCATGTAAAAAGAGGCAATTGGAGTAGGGAAGGTCTGGAATGATCAGAGAACACTGCCCAAATTGTGCCACAGAGTTGGTGCCAAGCAATTCCTGGCTCTTGAACCAAAATCAGGAAGCATGATGGGAGATGATCAAGGAAAATAAGGGGCTGATGGTGAAAACCTCCCTGAAGGCTACAGGGGATACAATCTGCTGCATGGACTGACTTGATTCTCCTTATTCTCTCATGGAGAACAACAAGGCTGAGTCTAGACTGACATGATTTTGCGGAAATACTTTTTACGGAAAAATTTATCTGTTAAAAGTATTTCCGCAAAAGAGCGTCTAGATTGGCATGGATGCTTTTGTGCAAAAAGTGCTTTTGCGCAAAAGCATCCATAGCCAGTCTAGACGCGATTTTGCGCAAGAAAGCCCCGATCGCCAATTTAGCCATCGGGGCTTTTTTGCGCAAAACAGTTCTCCCCTGTCTACGCTGGCCCTCTTGCACAAGTATTCTTGTGCATGAGGGCTTTTTCCCAAGCGGGAGCATGGAAGTATTTGCACAAGAAGCACTGATTTTGTACATTACAAAGTCAGTGCTCTTGCGCAAATTCAAGCGGCCAGTGTAGACAACTGGCAAGTTTTTGCGCAAAAGCACCTGCTTTTGCGCAAAATCTTGCCAATCTAGATGCAGCCCAAGTGTATTGAAAACATGTTGGAAACTGTAATCTCCAACTTTTTCCACATTTGTGAACCAAGAGACAAGTTTAATTCTTGTTGAGCTCAGTGATTTAATTCCATGTTTTTATTCTGTGATATAGCTTCATGGTCTCCCAACATACAGTTTGTTTCTACACTTGAAAAGGGGACCATTAAAATTATGTTTTTAGTTATATTGGCTTAAATCTGCAGTAACTCTATTGAATACATGGATTTACATCAGAGTAGCTGAATGCTCAGTTCAGCCATACAACAATCCCATAGAAGAGACACCATAGGCCTCCTCTCCACTCAGGTACACTGGTTTAAATCCACTGATGACTCCAGGTACAGTATATACTGGTGTATCTCAGATCCTGTGTGAATTCAGAGTCTAGAAAATAGGATATTGGTGGTTTGTCTCAGTGGCAGCAATTATGCTATAAATGTAAGCAATTTACTGTGTCAGCCATTCTCCAACTGGTGACTTTTATCTGGAGAAGAAGCAGAAATTGTAGTGGTGCTTGGTAAGGCTATGTCAGCCTTTTCTTTGAAAACCCCATTTTTCAAAGGTTTGCAATTCAGCCATAAAAGTTGGCTCTATGTGGAAACTTGGTTGCCACATAAAATCCCCGCTTTAAAAGCAGATGTTTATGATGGCTGTTATTTGTCCACTAAGGGATGATGGGTGTTACAAGAGAGATGCCAACAGACACTTACATTTGCAGTTAACAACTTCGCTTCTGGCATCCATGTAGCATTTGTGCCATGGAACAGACTCCACTTCATGAATTATTAGCAGGGTTTGAATCTGAAACTTTCACTTGGAAAGAAACAAACTTCTGCCTTTTGAGTTAACAAAGGATTCTCTCTTAGCTAGCAGCTGTAACTTAACTGCTAGACTAGTCACCAGAATGGTTTCCTATACACAAGTAGCAAGACAGGACTTTCAGGTTAGACAGGTTTATTTAATTTATTTATTTAGGATCAAGTAAAAGAAGGAAAAAAACAAAATATTCCAAAGGGAGAGAAAGTAGAACATATTTGTCTGTAAAATCATTGTGTCTTTAAATGCCTACTAGCCCTCCTCTTTAGCTACTGTTGACTAACCCCTTATATATAAAGAGAAGAATACATAGCTGTGCATACATACAACATTAAGTAACTCTTCAGAACAGAGTTCAGATCTTTGTATACTGTATTTTGCATAGTACTACTACTCTACTGTACTTCATTTACAGTACTTTGCATAGTCGGTCCCCCTACATACTACTCTAATAGAAATATAATTTTACATGCTGTGCTTACGCTTTAACACATGATTGTTTTTTGTTTGGAAAGAGAGAAGCTATCTTTAGTTCTCTAACAAGTTCCTGGTATTGAAGTCTATTAAAAAAAATCTTTCACTGTCCTTGAAGATTCCACTGTGTTTTGCATAAATATGCAACCCATAAATAATCTATAAATAAGACTCATGAACATGTAAATTCAGAGGGTGCTTGGTTTGCTTGGCTCTGTCTATAGCTGTATCTAATGCAATAAGTAAACGAGACAAAATAGGAATAAAACACTCTGAAAAGAGTAAAGGTTAGGATTCAAGCATTTTCCTCTAAATTACTAGAACTTCTACAAATAAACATCATTCCGTAATTTTAGTTAGGTGCTAAAGAGGTTTTAGCTCCCAAATGGCCCCTTTTTACCAATTATGCCAATTAATTAGCAAAAAATATGGAACAGTAGTGCTTTGGTTTCTCTAAAACAAAAATAGGAAGAATGGAAAGCCATTTAGATTAATAAGTAGTCATCAAAATTCTGACTGACAAAGTAATGGAGCATTTACAGCACATGTGATTTATAACTGGCTGCTCATTGTGTCTCTTCTACACACTAAAGAAACTTGTCTATAAACATTTCCTCTAAAACATGAAATAATGGTCATTTTCATGTTGCAAATATAAGCATCTATGTTAAAAACAGGACATGCAAAGATGTGGATGGGACTTTTCAATAGAACATTTAGAACAGTTTCAAATTAGCACACCACTTCCATCGTAAAAACTGCATTCACCTCCAAGCTAAGCGATACTGTGCCCCATATCTTAACATGTTTAATGGCAACATCAGGAGGAAATATCTGTTAAGAACAGATGTTTCTTATTGCAAGAAGAAATCTCATATTAAAAATAGCTTTGCAAGTATATTTAAGATCTGAATTTATTTTGTGTCATTCCTTACAAACACAGTGAATATGACGCCACGAAAGCCATCATTTTATATTTGTCCTTCATCTTTTCCACAGAAGTTGTTCACTGATCACATACATTCGCTGTGATTAGTAAACATTAAATCCAGCCATCTCTGGGGTAGAGAAAAGCATTCAAAATACTCTGTAAATAACTGCTCATGTAACAGTGTGGAGAAAGGAATGTTTGCCCAGGAGCAAATTCCTAGGATAAGATTTTCAAACTCACTTGTGGCATAGAGCAGTCATAATTCAGTGGCAAAGGCAGCAGAAAGTGCTCCTTTCATAGGATAATGTTTGGTTTGTATATTTACATACAGCTGGACTCTGTACCTTCATTTGTCCCTGCCTGGTCTAGGTGGCATACTGGGAAAAGGAGACAACATGAGGGCATTCTGCTCCACATTATCTCTCCTCAGTGGTTTCATGCCCAATAAGGACTCTCTCTTATGAAGCATATCGTAAGAACTGTAGAGCTGAGTTTTTTCAAATCAGGGTCATGTAATTAAATGGCTTATTTATGCATGTTATTACAGCCATCAGCTGTCGGGGGAAAAAATGATATCAGGCATATATGCTCTATAGTTAACTGAACATTCTTTGTTTTAAAAAAATCACATCTTCAATGTAATGAGAAAATAATTCTTTTTCAGGTGTCATTCTAAACACTCACATGAGATAAACCACTAATAATTTATTACCTACTTTGCAACAAGTTTGCTAGAATTTCAGCATGTAATTCGATACCGTCATTTTTGCTTTAAGTACATTACATAAATAAAATATAAAAGAATATATTTTAGTGTCTCCATCAACTTGGAAAGTAGATTTTACCACTATTATATGAAACTAACTTGTCAGCTTATTATCAACTCCAGTTTTGAACATATAGACAATAGTAGTGTATTATCCCAGTGGAATAAGGCTTGACTTTGCATTTCTTTCTGCCAACTAATTTTATTAAATTAAATAATTATTCCCCCTACGCATTCAATATCAGTTTTCCTGTTAGCAGAAACTTAACCAGTGCTCTGAATGTATCAAATGAATAGTATTTTTGGAGTCATACTAATATAAAAATAAACTATCAATTTATTATCCAATATTGCTTTATCTAAAAAAAAAAAAAAAACAGGTTGCAACTTTTCTTACTTTTATTGTTCTTATTTTAGTTCACATAAAAGATGCCAGATGGAATGCTGGAAACTGAAAATACAGGCTTAGATATATGTACTGATTTATTTTTGCCTTCCTCAAACATAAAATGTGGGCTGCTTTTAGATGTAGGATACTAAACTAAAAGGTCCAGATAAAAGATCCCGATAGAATTTCCATTTCTATTATATGAATTGTGTTCCTAACCAGCGCAGCTATGCCCCTGTCAGTAGTTTAATCAAACCCCAGAAATCAAATTTCAAGTCCTCCTCTTTTAATGTAGGTGATTACAGTAAGTTGGAAACTTTGACCAGTGAAGACATTAGGAAAATTGCCATTTATCTCAATAGGATCCAGAGAAGGCTCAATATAGCTTTGTCTGAGGCTAGGTCTAGACTACACTCTTTTATTGGAAAAAGCCATGCAAAGTGTGCTCCACAATTTGTGTAGCTTTTTCCGATTGCTTTTCCGGAAGATCCTTTTCCACCATTTGGCCCCATCTAGACGGGACCAAATGGAGGGAAAGCCTCCTCTTTTGGTGGAGCCTTTATACCTCATAGAATGAGGTAGACAGGGTTCCCCAAAAGAGCTCATTTGCTCTTCCACAAAAAAAGTGGAAGAGCAAATGCGTTCCCTGGACACAGTGGAGGTATCCCGGAAAAACCTGACATTCTAGACATACCAGTCTCTGTACTTGGAGACTGATGACTGGATTCTATTCCATTCACGAGCTGATTCTGGAAAGTCCTTAGATGGTACAAAGCCAACAGATCTAGCTTTATACCACCAGTTCTTCCCAGACTCAATATTTTGAGGGTAGGAAAGAGAAATGCAATGCATAGCATCACCATTTTGTTACCGGCAGTGGCTGGCTGAAACTGATGTGACAGAGCTGCCATCAGGGTGTTTAATGAATTTGTCTATGGTGTGAAGCTAAGGTGTGAAGTGCAAGCGCACTAAGCTTGATGAACAGTATTGTCAACTGTGACACTTGCAATGGCCAGGGCCGACCTGAGCCATTTTGGCGTCCCGGGCCCCAAGCGCATGGCCCTGCCTCCGGATGCACAGCGCATGCACGGGCCCACCCCTGGGACGCACAGCCCCACCTCTGGGTGCAGGATGCATGTGCGGGCCCGCCCCTGGGGCACGTTGGCAGACGCAAGGCACATGCACTGCCCAGTTGGCCCAGCCACTGCCGATGGCGCGCAGCCCGGGGCCGCCCGGGGCAGGCTACACCTAGCCGTGCAGAGGGGAAGGACACTGCTGGCCGGTGCTGCGGGGGTTAACACGGCCCCTGCCCCGGGTGGCCGCTGCAGCCTGCCAGGAGCCGGGTGCCCCCCATAGGTTGGCGCCCTGGGCAGCTGCCCGGCTAGCCCACCCCTTAGTCCAGCCCTGACTATGGCATACGAAAAGTTTCGTACTACCAATTTCGTAATGTATTTTGAAGTATTCCCATTTCAAATAGCAGCATTCCAAAACTTATAGTGCATTGTCCATATGGGGGATTATTGTGCAGCAAGCTAGTGTGCTGTACAATCAAACCCAGTTTTTCATGTAATAAGGTCTCATGTAGACATGCCCTTGCACCTGGGACAATTTTGGCCACTGATCAAAAATGTGGCTTACAGCTATGTTTCTCCCTTTCATCCCCTCAGATACTTGAAGTAATTCAGAACTCAATTTTCTCAAAAATGTAAATGCTTATCACGGCTACTGGTAGCAAAATGAAGCTGAATTTTTTACCACAGAGAACACATTTTCAACCAGAGAAATAAAATTGATGGCAATAAAACCCATAATGAGGATTTTGAAATTGAATTGTAAAAAGAACAGAAAAGAACATTTTAAAATATCCAAACACCATATCCTATTAGGTAACTTCTTGTTACTAGAAATCACATTTTATTTACTCAAAATATCCAAGAAACTCTATTAGCCATTGATCAGATCTTATTATAGCTATAACATGCTGCTAGTGATAAAATTTACTATTAGCATGTGTGTGTATGTGAGAGAGCCCTATATATTTAATTATTTAACTCCTATTGGATACCAGTGTGCAATTATATATGTTCAATATAGTTCAATGAGTGGTATGTTCTTTTTGCTGTGTGACATCTGAATTTTTCAGATGCCACCCATTGCCACCACAATATAATTACTGTGCATTCTACTGGGAGAGATGACATATTTAAAGATTTCTCTTTTCCCATCCCCTTTTGAGTTTTGGACAGGAGGAATATTCTAATAATCCTAACAATGTAGTGCTCTCAGATATCCTCGACATCGCATTGCAATAATGCCAGGCATTTAGGATTTCAAGAAGAATGAATCTTACCTCCATGAACTCCAATACTCTCATTGATTTTTTTTGCCTCCATCTTCACAGAGAAGATCACCTTTCTGTCTGCTGCACTGGACAGCATAGTATTGGGAGGAGGTGAGCAGCCCTCAGTGGTGAAAAATCACATTAAGAGTTATTTAGGAATGCTGGATGAGCACAAGTCTATGGGGCAAGATGGAATGCATCTGATGGTGCCAAGAGAGTTGGCTAATGAGATTGCAGAGCCACTGGCCATTATCTTTGAAAACTCATGGTGATCAGGAGAGGTCCTGGATGACTGGGAAAAGACAAAATATAGTGCCCATCTTTAAAATGCAAAGAAGACATTTCCGACACTACAGTCTGGCCATCCTCACCTCAGTCCTTGGAAGCTCTGGTAGGAGAGGAACGTCATCTGGAACGGTCAACATGGATTCATGAAGGGCAAATCATGAAGGGCAAATCATGACTAACCTAATTGCCATCTATGATAAGATAACTGGCTCTGTGGATATGGGGAAAGCAGTGGATAGGATAAACCTTGACCTTAGAAAAGCTTTTTATATGGTCTCCCACAGAATTTTTGCCAGCAAGTTACAAACATACTTCTTGGACTATAAGATGGATAGAAAACTGACTAAACTGTCAGGCTCAGTGAGTACAGAGTTTTGAACTTGGGATGGAAGAATCCCAAGTACTGCTACAGTCTGGGAACTGGCTAGTTGAGCACAGTTCTGCAGAGAAGGACGTGAGAATTACAGTAGAGGAGAAGCTGGATAGGAGTCAACAGCGTGCCCTTGTTACCAAGAATGCTAGCAGCATGTTGGGGGTGCATTAGTTGGAACACTGCCAGCAGATCAAGGGAAGTGATTATTCCCCTCCATTCAGCAATGGTGAGAAAACATCTAGAATATTGCATTCAGTTTTGGACCCCCTACGAGAGAAAAGATGTGGTCAAATTAAAGAGAGTCCAGTGAAGGAGAATGAAAATGATTAGGGGAGCTGTGATACATGACTTTGAAGAAAGGTTGAGGGAATTGGGATTATTTAGCAGCCCTCTGAAGGTGGGGGATGGTCCAAAAAGAATGGAGCTAGATTGCTCTCAGTGGTAGCAGATTGCAGAAAAAGAAGCAATGGTCTTGAGTTGTAGTGGGAGAGGTCCAAGTTAGATATTGAGCAGGGAGTTGGACTAGATGACCTCGAGGTCTCTTCCTATCCTAATCTTCTAGGATTCATATGTGCAATATACTTTATTTTATTTTATTTGCAGTTAGTTACACATATATCAAGAGGGATATTATAAGAGTCATAGGCACCTATAAACCATTGTTTTATTAAATATATTGGCTTGCTGGACTATATAAAAATTAATAAACCATTTATTAAGATATCAATTATTCACTTTATTAACACTTCATAAATTATATAGAAATGTACACTTAATTCAACATATGACCAGTAATGCTTTATACACACTTTACTCTTGTATAAATGACTACAAAAGATCTATTTACAATGGTAATTTTGTCCCAGTGATGGTAAAATGGTAATTTTGTCCCATCTGGTAGTGCTTTATACCTATCTTGCAGAGGAATTGATTACACAAGGGATGGGACAGCAGAGAATCACGCTTGAAATGTGAGTTACTATTTAGTGAAGCAAGCTGTAGAACAATGGTAAAGTAAAATTTATGGCAGAGTGTGAAAAATGAATGGATCTTAAAACCAGCTGATAAAAGCACATTCAGCAATAGTCGTCAGCTCTCCACAAAGAAAGGCCATAGTCTATAGTATTTAAAACCACTCAGATATTACTCACTGTAGCTATTATGCTCTGAAACACATATGCTTGTAAAATATAGAGATCGAAGTCTGCCACTATCTATAGAAATAGATTAAGAGCACTGTGTTTCTACACTAAGGAAAGTAACAAAGGCTTTTCAAGATAACGCAATCATTAATTGACAAGAGATGATACGATATGATTCTGCTTTTGAGATGAGTTTGGGATGTCACAATCAACTAAGTTGACAAGCGATCTCCTTGATCTCTCTGATAGAGATATTTCACTTAAGGAAGAGAAAGATGAGAAACTTGAACCCATAAGCCTAGTACATTCATGAAATGACAGATGAAAGAAATCTTTCAAGGAGGAGTATAAAATTCAGTGTCACAAAATTTCACTTAACAACCCAGAAGTTGACAGGTAAAACAGTGTTTCAAAGTCTTTTAAAATGAGGAATGATTTGCAGACAAAAAGTGGCATAGGGTCAGTTGGCACCTTATAAACACTGGCAACATCTGTACATCATTCACTGAATTCTTGCATAAGAACTTAGTTTGCTAATTAAGGAGGCCTGCTGAAAATTATCAGATAGCATGTGCACAACGAAATAGGACTAATATCATTAACATAGTTAGCCACTTTCTGCTACCCGAATTTTAGGATTTTTCTTTTCTCTCATAAGCAAATAAGAATGGATAAAGTGGAATGACAGCTAAGAGATCATCATAGTGATTTCATTAATCAGGTTTGTGCGGTAACTCACAGAGGAAAGAGGAGTTATAGATGCTTATGTCAAGCAAACCTCATAACTCTTTAAGCATGTCCCAAATCTTGTGTTTATAGACAAAAATAGAAATCATCTCAACCAAAATCCTGGATCAGATTACATTGAGAAATTGTCAGAATAAAATCCTGGATATGGATCCAAATGTTTCTTTTGGCCCATCTCAATGGGTACGTCTAGACTACAGGCTTTTGTCGACAGAAGTTTTGTCAACAGATACTATCGACAAAGCTTCTGTCAACAAAAAATGTCTAGACTACATCCAGTTCTGTCGACAAAGCAAGCTGCAAAGGACAGTGTAGATGCAATAATGCCTTTTGTTGACAGAACTCTGTTGACAAAAGGCATTATTCCTCATAGAATGAGGTTTACAGCCGTTGACAGAACTCAGCAGCAGTGTAGACACAGGAATATTTTTGTCGACAAAAGTGGACTTTTGTCGACAAAACCCTGTAGTCTAGACACACCCAATAATATGGCAAACCAATATTTTGGCTCTGTCCATCCACAAACATAGTAAAAATCAAAACTCAGAACACTATTTGAACTTCAGGCTCATCTACCATTACTATTGATATAGTAGTAAACCTATACTACCTACCTATTATAGTGCTATACCTATATTACCTACCTACTATTGCTATCTATAATAGAATAGTAGCCTAAACTACTATTACTCATAACTGAGCAATTTAAGTCTTTTCAGTAATTTCAGGCATTTCACATATAATTCTTCTTTAAAAAAAAAAAAAGATACAGGGCTAATGAAAACTCCAAGGCTCAGCACTTGTGAAAAGCAGGGCTTTGGTGTCTAGAAAGAAACACTCAGATAGATGCAGAAGTTACAGACTAATTTGAGGCAATTTAATTTGAGGTTGTCTATAAATGATACATTCATAAAAATCCATCATTGCACAGTAATGGGCAAACGTTATAACTCTTACTAAAACATTTGAGGGTCATTACTATACAAGACTGCAGAACAATATAGTTGGGGGGGTTACTTATGGTTTGGTTTTTTGGGGGGTTTTCTTTTTACAATAAGAGATACTTAAAGATCCTTCACTGAGCTAAAAGGCGGGAAACTAGGGCACAGGTCCACCCAATTTAATTGAGTTGAGTCATTATGTATCATTTTTAGATAGGACCATTGTCCCTTCAATGGTTCATTGTCCCTTCAATGGTCATATATTTATGACAGAGAATAAAAAAATAAGATGGAATAGGTAGGGCCCCACGTCACACCATTCTGGTCTACAGGGAATCTCTCCTCCTCTTCATGATGGAGGTCTCAAAGTTTCTAGTTCAGAACTCTGACTTGGACCCTTAATCATTTGTTTTTTGCATGTCAGATTGTGCATCTATGTCAACATCATGAATCACCTTATCTTTACATATTCATTAGCTGTCTTCCAATCAACATTAAGCATTGTGTATTCCACAACCTATGCAATACACATAACAAGCTTCATTTTACATAATTTACATGTCATCATGTCACCAGTCTCCTGTTTTTCCCCAATGTAGGAGCTCTCTCGCATTACATTTTGTGTATCTTATTGTAATGATTAATTTGGTCTTATTGATGCTCTTCAATATACTACATTGCACTAACAAAACATCCCCTTTATCCTCTCAGTTGTGAGCATTAGTATCAAAGCTCTGACAAGTACTACCCAGCATATCCAAACTTATTTACTATACATACACATAAAAAAAATAACATTACGTTAAAATGTTAATATTTTATTTTTACCATTCAGAAATGCTTCATTTTAGAGTATCATAATTCACAACATGTATCATTCTAAAATTATTCATTAACCTTTTTTATTTTAATAGGAGAGTTCTGGAGAACAATGTGACCTTAATGACAGCATTATTCTTATGTTTTCCAAACATGGGTTCACAGGTGGTTTTTGATTTAAAGTCTAGCGCTATGTTTGTAAACCATTGAAATGCCTCATCAGTAATTTTGCCTGTGCTCTTTGAAGTGCATTATTCAGTTTTAAGGACTTGGGTATGTAATTGTCCCCAAAAGAACCTCAACAAAATATAAAGAAACTGTATAGTATACAATAAATGGTGGCAATAATAATATGCCAAAAATAAGTTCTCAAACAAGAGCAATGTCTCTAGGATATAGGTTTGCAGTACCCATAGTAGATGCTAAAATGCTACCTATATTTAGAACAAGCATCTTGGAACACTAACCCCACTCACAGTGAGCACTCTCATATTTAAGAAGAGCATTAAAAGTTACAGCACACTGCTGATTGACAAACACAGCCATATCACAAATACAGCCACAGTACAACAGTCACCTCCAATAGATTGCAGCTATAAAAAGCTTTTAGATACCAAAGCACCTCATGTTCTCACAACTTTTTGGGTGTACAGTGTAAACGTCTGCACCTGAGTCCAATATTAGGAAAGTGGGTGAGTGTTTTGGCATGTGCTATCTTTTGTGCCAAAACATTAGGCATTTAAATGATGTGTACTGTACTCCCTTCTGAGCTGCAGCCAGCAGCTTTTTTTTTAAAGCAATGATCCTAGTTATCAAAAACAGCAATATTCCCAAAAATATCTGGCAGGGAAAAAATAAAAGGCTGTCACCATCTGGCTTCCTGGGTTCTTCCAGACGTTAAAAGCTCTTTTTTTGAAAAAGTGGATAGCACTCTAAAAACTCGGACTAATAGCCACTTTCTTACTATCGTGCATAAAACTTAAGTACGTGAGCTCCAATTCAATGTACACACAGAAGCTTGGATACCTCAGTATCTACGACTGCCCATAGTAAGAGAATCAAATTAATCTTTCTAGTCCACGGATGTAACCCCATAAGTGGGTGTGCACCCCTGTGTGATAGAGAAAAACTGAGCCCAAAATCTGCATTCAGAACATTATATTTTATATCAAACTAATCTCCCAGCAGGTGTCACTGTGGCACGAGGAAGCACAACACAGTCAAACTGCAGTGACCTGACTATTTGCCAAGATATTTTTGTTGGTGGTGCCTCTAATCCAGCAAGCCCCATTTGTGTCTCCAAATCACTTACTCTCCTGATTAGTGTAATCACACTTCATAGCCTCAGGGAGCAAAGCCATCCTTCCTTACATTAAATTTAAGAAGTCCATTGAAAAGGTGCATACAAAAAGTGTGGGGCATGGGGAAACAAATCTCGGCCAGTATTGTACTTATTCTCCTGCCACCTCACAAGAAGAAAGCCACCATATATACTCCAATGTAAATAAAACTCTTTCAAAATAAATGAATGGCAACAAAAGCAACAGTTGTAGTTCACCTGCAATCAAGCCTACAGAAGAAATACATGTGGATTTGCAATATTGCACTAATAGAAAAGTCCTAGAGTAATGAATAGGAAATTCTAACTTTTCTATACATTTAAATCATTTCTATGAGAATCACTAGAAAAGTATATCCCTAACTAGAGAATGTTACAGGATGAAAAAAATCTATAGAAAGGTTAGCATTTTCTGTTCAATTCTATAGGTTTTGAGAATAATTGTACAGAAACTTGTTACATTTCTATAACACCTTATTGATTCCATCTTTAGTAAATTCTCCAGGATTTTCCATTAGGTAATAGATGATCCTGGGAAAGTCACATTTGGTTCTCTATATGCATGCATCAACCCCATGTCCAAAAGAAAGTCTTTAACAGACATGATTCTAAATCTAGACACTAATTTTAAAATGATAGGACTCTATCGTATCTTCCATCCTCAGCATTTTATCGTGGAGCCATTTAGGAAAGCAACAGGAGGGCCCACTTCTGCCAGAGCTCACTGGTGCATGCCAAAGGAGCAGGATGCAGGAAAAGGCTCTTTACTGCATAGTTAGATGAAAGGATTCAGTTCCGTCTGCTAACACTTCAGATGTTTGTGGCACTGAATTAAACTATAACTGATCTTTACCAGCAGGAAGAAAACAGGACTCAGCAGCTGTGCATAGGAAATTCCATATTAGAGGTGATTATGTCTCAGTGGGTACGTCTACACTACAGCACTAATTCGAACTAACTTAGTTTGAATTAGTTAATTCGAACTAAGCTAATTCGAACTAGCGTATCTAGAACTAAAAACTAGTTCGAATTAGCGTTTTGCTAATTCGAACTAGCGCGTCCACACTGATTGGACACAGGGGGGCATTTAAGGGCAGCTGAAACAGGTTCTGGCAGGGCATCAGGTCAGTAGTTGCTTTGTGTGGCTGCTGTCTGAGGCTATCTGAGGCTCGAGCTTAAAGGGACCCCCCCCCGGACAGCCGGTTCTCAGCTTTTCCTGCTTCCTTGCCAACCTCGCCGAGGGACAGCAAAGCATTGGTCTGTGTGCCCGTCTGTGTCAGTGCTTCCCTTCGGGGGGGCTGCCGCAGGTGGCAACATGGAGCCACAGCTCGCCCTGCACCTTCTGGTGCACTTTCTGGACTTGCTGCTGCAAGCCTGCCACCAATGGCTCGAGGCTGCCTGGCACTACCTGGTGCACGTCAGCCCCCTGCCTCTCTGCCTGGCCGCCCTGGGGGCCGTGGAGGAGCCGCGGCGGCGCCCTGGCACTGGCGTGCCCCGCCGCGTCTGGCGTCTGGACACCAGCACCTACTGGTGGGACCGCATTGTCCTGGAGCGCTGGGAGGACCGACAGTGGACCCAGAACTTCAGGATGAGGAGGGACACCTTCCTGGAGCTCTGTGAGTGGCTCGCCCCTGCCCTGCGCAGAAGGGACACTCGCATGAGGCTCGCCATCCCCCTCCAGAAGCGGGTGGCCATCGCCCTCTGGAAGCTCTCCACGCCGGACAGCTACCGATCCGTCGGGAACCAGTTCGGCGTGGGGAGATCCACTGTCGGAGCCGCCAGGCTGGTCTTGGGGAGCAGTGGAGGGCTGGGTGTCCTTGGGTGGCTGGCTCATAGTGTGGCAGGTGCAGGGTCTGCTGGCACGGGTGCTGGCAGCCTTGCAACTGGCACAAACTGTGTAGCCAGCCCGTGGCCCTTTAAGGGCTCCGGGGCCGGGAGGGGGGCAATAGAGTTTCCCTGGTGTTGGCCAGAGTGGCCACCAGGGAAACCTGGGAAGCCTTAGCCTCCCACTAGTTCGAATTAAGGGGCTACACAGCCCTTAATTCGAACTAGCTAGTTCGAACTAGGCTTAATCCTCGTAAAATGAGGTTTACCTAGTTCGAACTAAGCGCTCCGTTAGTTCGAACTAACTTTGTAGTGTAGACATACCCAGTTATACTTAATCACTGAAGCAGTACCTACCAAACAACTCAGAAACAGACACCAAATTCCAAACATGAGGGTTCATCTTGGGCATGCCTAGTTCAGACTTTGTGCAGTACAGTAGATGGCTGTGATAGGATTTTGGCGGGAATATGAAGGCTTCATACAGCTGTCCATTTTTTTAAATAAATAAATGCACAAAGTCATAATGAGTGTGTGTACAGTGGTTATCCTCTGTTTGATCCATATAAATTGTTTACTGCATGAATACACCAGCAGTAAAAGAAATATTGCAACTGATGTGCCTGTCCAGATGGAAACACCCTGCAGCACTGGTTAGGTGTCTACAGAAATTTCATTGAGACTCTACAGAATTCAATAGAAAATGAGGCCTTTCCTATAAGCTTTGATTTGGGAGTGTTGTGTTGTGATTTGTGCTGTTGTTTTTGAAACACCCTGTAGAAAGTCTATAATAATTAAATTTTATGGGATGATTGAGAATGAGATCCATATTATATACATATATATAAAATAAAGATTTTTACCTTAATTACAAGGAGAGTGTGGGCATGTGTTGCATTTAGTCATTGGGCTACTCTCTGGGCACTCCTGGTCTAACACTTGATCTCTTGCTCCAAGTAGTAAACACTTTGTTACCCAAGTATTTAATGATTTACAAGCAGAACAGCCTCCCTGACTGTCTTTGTGCACAACACAACTTTGATTTTAAACTCCCTTGCACTCTCTCTCAATCTCTCTTTTTCCTTTCACCTTGATATAAAGAATCAGCAATGACTAGTTGGGCAAGTGTGAACAAAAAAACTCAATGACAAAACATTTTAAAGAACTTCTTTATAAAACAAAGATCTAGCCAGAGATGTCCAACACATGGGTTCAGGCGGACAGCAGATAATTTCTGGGACATCTGTACTTTACAGGGGACTTTACTGAAATATGTATCAGCCTTACATTAAAGGATAACTTTTCAAGGAGCAAATTTTATATGAAGAATGCACTGAATTTAATGATCAAAGACATCTGAGGACAGAGGGAAAGAAAAAGGGTGGATTTTATGGCTTCTTCCATTCCTTCAGTGCTCGAGATCATTATTGCCTGACTTGTCAGTCAGCAGCTAGGATTCCCCAGAGTTCTGAAGCACTTGTGTTTTGCTAAAAATGTCACTTTATCAGGTTCTCAGAATGTCAAGTGACTCCTGATTCCCACATTGCTTCAGAAGTTCAAGGCCATTGTGTGCTTATTATGTCCCATTTAGCAAAACCCTGACCTCATTGTTAGTCCAACCAACATTATACATGTATTGTTAGACCCACGTACCCAGTTCTGTTCTCACTTACACACATGCCACATTAATGACTTCAGCCACCTGCTCTCGTGTAAACAAGGATAAATGTGGGGACTTCAGTGAGACGTCTATTGGTTAAAGAATATTCACATTAATAAAGAGTTGCAAAATGGAATTCTTGACCTATACTAAGTAAAAAGCAAATGAAATCCTATATATCTTGTCCACCCAAACAGTTCCACTGACTTAAATGAGACTACTCAGGCAAGTAAGGAGAGTAGTATTTGGCCCAAAGATAGGAAAGGGATAGGAAACAAAACAAAGATCCAATCCAATCCTTTGCTTATGTGAATACTCACTGTGCATCTGAGTAAGGCCAGCAGGATTGGGCTTTCAGTAAGCAGTAAAACAGAAAATGTTTATAATGGGTCTGATAAATATTCAGTTTCTATTTTCAAGAATTATACTTCAGGGGAATGTACATGATTTTTTTTCATTAGCACTTTAAACAGGTACACCACCTGCATATTTAAGAGGCTTCTTTCAAATTAAGCTTTATTTATCATAAATTAACATTTTAACCATTGCCTTAAATGGGGAAAGAGGACTCCTTGTTGGCTCATCTCTTGTTCTCAGAGCTTTTAAATTAACATCTACAAGATGGAGGAGGTCATGGAAAGACTACCAGAGACCCTGGCTTTACTAGTTTTGACTCATGTCAAACAAAATGTCAGAAACTCCCGAACTGCTCTTGGCAATACACACGATGGAAACTCTCCAAATTTAAGCAGCTGAAGGAGCTGCGCAATCACTACACAAAGGAACTGATGTGTTGCATATTGAATTCTGACAATGATTACATATAATTGTATCATTACCTAGAGTGAAATTAATGGACAGAACTATTCAGGAAAATATGAAAGAAATTAGCTTTGAAGTACCATAATGGAAGATTTTAATTGTGGAAGAAATCAGTCACTTTTTAAAATTACTGGCTACAGTGCCATCAAACGTATGCTATCCAAATCTCTGTCACTTGGACATCCCTACTTTTGTGGTTTTAAATCACAGCATTATTTTACAACAGTCAAATGTTTGTAACAAGCATCTTCATTTTGATGTCTAGAAGAGAGCTTTAAAAATCTGAATCTGAATTCATATTTGCAGGTGATGGAGAAACTGCTTATGGTCAGATCAATAAGTGAAAGCCAATATTTACGGATTCTTTCAAAATTCATACTTCAGAGCAAGTTCCATTCAAGCAAGTTTGAAGCAGCAAAATTTCAAAAGGAATCACATAGCTCCAAAGGATTTGGTCTCTCCCTCTCTCTCTCAAACAGATCAAAAAACACCCAGTAATTGGTTGACAAGCAGTTTTCAATCCAACGCTGAAAGTAATAATTTCTGTTTCCCAGGGAAATAAATAAGATTTATCATCTGCAATGTGTTGCCCTAACTAGCTTAGTATAAGGCGCAGATGCTTTTTGCAGGAAGATATGGCACCAATTATGGGACTCTGAGATGCTCTGTCAGTTTTAAACAAATGAACTATTTTTATTTTATTTTCAACAAATTAAACTTAATTGCACCATTTACTATGGATAAGTTCATATTCAAGGTGGTATAATGGACAAAACTGAGGCAGTCAATAAGACATGGGATAAGTTGCCCCATTAGTGGCCAATTGCTCTTTCTGCATACATATTTACTAATTGCAAATTTGGTAGTGTTCCTACAAAGCTAAATGTTTTCCAGTACAAATTGAGTTACCTTTCACACCAAAGCCTCCAATACAAAGCAAGCTAAAAGCATGCATCATGAACTCCAATCACTAACTGAGAGCAAATTGGGCTGGAAACAGTTTAACTTAGTATATAATTGTGTGGGTTTCTAAGAAGGGGAAGATCCCTAATTAGATGCTCTGAGAAGAGAGCTGTATTGATAATACAAAGGCAGTACTTTACCCTCTCTGCAGTTGCAAATGGAGCACTAAGTCCTTCTTGCATGTTGGCTAATCCCATTACAAGTGAGCTGGCTCAAAGAACTGAATCTTCATTCCAAATCAGCAAAGTAGGTTTGCTTGCTTTTGGCCTCCCCGCAGCAGTAAAGCTGGATCAGCAATAGTAGTATAACTAACATAATTGGATTTAAAACATAAAAAACCAAGGAGAACTGACCTGAAGAGCTTTCGAAAGCACTTCAGTGGGTCAGTGAAATCAGTGGGAATTTTGAATATGTAAAAACTGTGTACCGTCTTCAAGATCTGCCCCCTAATTTATAGAAAACACAATGTGACTTGAAAACAGTCATTGCTTTATTCTTTATGACAGCCCTCTGCATTAATGCAGCTCCCAGACCTTCAAAGTTGGGGAGCTTTGTCTGGACTGAGGAGGGGAGGTAGTATCTCCTTTACAGGTTGGAAGTAATAAGGCAGGTTGGGAGATGGGAGGGGGAGGAAGGCATCAAGATTTAGTGACAGGTATTTTTAATAAAAATCATGGACAGGTCACAGGCAATAAACCACCCATGACCGATCCAGCACTTCTACTATATAGATACAGGTTGAACCCCTCTAGTCTGGCATCATCCAGGTCCAGCATGATTTTAGTCAGCCAGATGCCCACTTACCCTGGGTGTGGCCAAGTTTCCCGCAGTCCCATAACATTTGTTTACTGCAGTCAGTCCTCTCTCTCAGTGTTTTGTGCTGCTGTGTAACTCTAATATACCCTAAATGTCTTCTAAGAGCCCAGTAATCAGTGGGAGGGTTGGTAATGCTGCTAGGCAATAATGATCTCCTGTGGTCGGGCAAATTCTCTGGTTTGGCACTAGTCAGGTCCCCAGGGTGCTGGACTAGAGAGGTTCAACCTGTACCCCTAACTAAAATTTAGGAACTCTGAGTCCTGGGGTGTTGCCTCTCTGGGGGCCAATGAGACCAATGGCTACCCACTGCACAGGCTTTGGGGGCTGACTATCCCCAGCCACCCACTGCTCTGAGGTCCTGGGGACAGCTGCTTGGGCACTTCACGGGCATTCCCTTGAGCCAGACACTAGGACTGCTGCTCAGGTGCTACCCCAAGCCAGTTGCCTAAAGTCACCGAATAGCGGCTGATGCATCTTGGGGGCAGTCTCCAACACCATTGCTTGTCCTCTCCCTGGGACCCCTCCTGGGACTGCTGATCAGGCTTCCTGGTGCTAGCCACACCAGCCAATACAGCTGCAATATCACAGAGGTCATGGAAGGTCACAGAATCTGTAACTTCCATGACATTCCTGACAGAATCGCAGTCTTAATCATGAGGTAAACTGGTGGGCAGCCACCGGATCTCAGATAACCCATTTGACTCTGCACATCTAGAAAATAAATTATATATATATATCATATCCATCCTGTCTGAGCCCCCTCTTATGCCCAGATCAGCATCTACTACCCTCTCACCTTTGGGATTATTGCAGGACTGGGACTTTACTCCACTCTGAGCACTGCAGCAGTCACCGGCAGTGCGGGGAGGGGCAGGGGAGGCTGGAATTTCTCCCTCAGTGCCCGATTGGGGTGGGTTTCTCAATTTCCTCGCAGTAGTTCAAAGATCCATGAGGCGGGGCGGGGCGGGGCAGGTTCAAAGCAGGCATGGAGTGGGGGCACCCAGTGCATTTACTACAAATTCCATAAGAGATCTAATTCCCTGATAAGCCAGACATGGAAGAGGACTTCGGGGAAGGCATCTCTTAAAGAAGTTGGGGAGAGGGATTAGGGCTTTTAATGTCTGTTGCAGTGAGGAGACATCCCCCAGACACTTCATCTTTATGTGAGTGGAGAGCAGTAGGTGCCTAGCAACAGGCTGGGGAACAGCTGTAGAGGGGTGGGGTGCCTCCTGCCACTGGAGATTATTTAAGAAGGAATCATGACCTCCATGGTACCAATTATTGCCTGGTTCTTCCCAGATGAGTTAATAAAATTGCCACCTAATTAAACCACATCCTGTGCATCTTCACCCCCCTTTCCCTCCCTGAGTCCAGATCAATGCTAATGCTGCAAAGAATCCAACATAGTGCAAAGCCAGTGACAGTGAATTACACAACAATTTCCTACTATGATATTACAATTAGTCGAGGCAACTTCTAGTACAGTACCGACAAGCCGTGTAACATTACCCTAGTTTCATTATATGGGTTGCCATCTTCTTGTGCTTTGTAGTTCAGCAAGCCAAAAAATAAACAAACAAAAAGTCAAAACTCCAGATTTCACCTGATTTTTATTTGAAACCATGAATGAAACAGCCCAGCATTGTGACTCTTACTATATCTGGTCATCCTGAGATGAATTTAAGTTTGAGCTAATTGAAAGTTTCCAGCTGAGTTGAATTTTCAGGTGAGGAGATTATATTTGATTAATCTGAACTGACTTTTGTAATTATTACTATATTATTGTTATAACATGGGAACACCTACAATCCCAAGTCATTGACCATGACAGGACCCCATTGGGCCAGATGCTGTACACACACAGAACAAAAGGACTGTTATTTCTAATGAGTTTAGCAGTCTATGTAATAAAACCCCAGAACCACCTAAATTTTGCCTGGCTTTGTATTACATGGGGAATCCAGCTTTGATAGCCAAATGTTTACATGTTTTATCAGAACATCAATCACTACTGTGTTTCTCTGGCAGAGAAGTCAATCTGTAAGCTTCACAATCCTCTCACAAGACCTTTTGGGCTTCCTTACTCCTATCGGGTTGGAAAGACCATGGCAGCTGCCATCTTCTTTGTTTCTTGGCATTTCTGTTTCCAGTGTCAGCTACAGAAAGGGCAGAGGCAACTAAAAATGGTAGGAGAAAAAATGAATATCATTTAAGTCCCAACAAATTTTTGGTTTGGGTTGAGTTTGAGGTTTGAATAAATAGTGATCCAGACAGGGATGCCCATCCAAGTCATTTGAGGGTACAGCTGCTGTCTAGCTTTCTGGGATGGACTTTGTGCCTCCTTTAAATCTATGAGCAGATTCATGCTTACAAGTAAGAAGATAATCAATTTCTCAAAGGTAAAAGATCCTCTGATCATAGTTCCAAAATACAGCTTCACTTACTTGCATGCAGTCTCTCTAACACAGCTGCTCTCATCTCGCACTCCCATAAATAATATTCTTTCAAACGAAGTGATGAAGCCCTGAGGTAAAACTAATATTTTAAAGATCTATCCCTTGTAGGCTACAAAACTTCCTGCTGACCCTGCCCTCTTGGGTCCATATTGATTTTTCAATTAAAAATTTATCATGATTCAAGGAAGTAATAAAGCAGCCAAGATCAGTAAGTGAGGTCTGAGGGCTGGGTGTGGGCAGGCAAAGATGGTTGCTTTGAGGGACTGAAAGGGAACCAAGCTTTGAAGAGCAGTTGATGCATGCAATATCCAAATGTAAGGATAACATGGCTCCATTACAGAGGGAGAGCGAAAGACTGAACAAGGAGGAAGAAAACGGAAATGATCAATGGAACTACATTCAAGTGAAAAGGTTAATTAAATCTTTTGCTGGCTTGTACTTTGGGAGTCACTTCTCCTAATGTAAATACATAAAGTGCCCTTTTCTGAGGCTGCATTTACACAAATAGTTGGTGCATAGGAAAAAAGCCCACTATAAATCACTTTACTTTCTGAAAGGTAGAGTGGTGTAAATGTATAGCTGTTGACCTGCAAATAAATCTTACTAGCCACACATGTCTGTTGTTGCCTGGTGCATTAACTACCAGCAGGCACTATTTTTTCTTTAAACCTCCATCAGCAGCAGCTTACAGTACAGCAATACACTATTACAATGGACCCATTCAATCAGCATGCTTCAATCTGTTTGGCTAGGTCAGTCAAGTTGCTTCTCCAAAGCTCAAGGAACACAAAATTTTACAAGCAGAAAAAATTGTCACTGGCCCTTCACGGTATTTTCATTGAAGGTCACTGGTAACATGACAACAGCAATATTTTTCTCTCACTCTCAACCTCACTTTGTCACCCTGACTATCATTCTAACTAATGAAAAAGTTCAAGTTATAGAAGAATTGTTTAATGCAAGCACTGGGTGCAGCTAATGTTGCAGCAGAAATAGCAGCAGCACCACAGAAGGCAGCAATATACTTACTTTTAAGTTTCTCTGAGCAGAATCCATTTTGACTCCGCATTCAGTAACAAAGACCAATTGACAGTGTTCTTCTTGATTCATATGTTTTGAAAGTGATAGAATATTCATGTTACCAAAATAATTGCATTTGTTAGAGTTGGAAGTGGGAAGGGGGAGGAATTATTGCCATACTTTCTTATCAACATGTCAACATTCATAGATTCTCACATGCTTGAATAGAAACTTATCATGTATAAAATCAAAAACTGAGGGATTCAGTTTCTTCTGGGAGCAGATAGAGTTTGTTTTTTTTTACTTTGCCAGAATGCAGTCTTATAATACTCTGTAATACTGCAAACTGATCTATAATGTGACAATGGTTACAACTTCTGCAGAGAGACATTGTCTTGCCCTTACAGGAAGAAGTCATTTGGTGACTACTGAAAATCAACCAGATAAAATATATTCGATTTAGCAAAGATGATACAGGGCCAAATTTGGGCATTCAGCTATTGTCCTCGGTTGGCACTGAAATGGCAATGCCTCTCTGCGGGGAACTCAGAAAGGTGTAATACCTTCTCAAGCAGACCATAGTGAAAGAAGATTGTATAGAGAGCACCAAGCCCCTCCCCCGAACAACATGCAAGTAGAGGCTGAATCATCAGGGGTTCATGAATGCAGTGACAGGCCTTCATGCAGACTGCATAGGGTTTAAATGATGGTCTCCTTGTGAATTCTCTTTCCCATGCATCTGACCTGAAGACATTCTACAATCCAGCTCCAAATATACTCTTTTGCATTTTTTAAACCTGCTCCTATCCAAGGCTCTAAACCTATCTGCAACTAAGTCCATAAACATATGTCAATCTGACCATATGCCAGCATGACAAGCCACTCAATGCTTAGGCAGTACTTTTTTCCCATTCAGCCTTGCCTGTCAGAAACAACTTGGGAATATAGGCTTTTGCAGCCTGCTCTGAAACAGACAAAATCTGGGCTTTGTTAGACCAAGGGGAAATGAAAATTCTCCAGATGCTCTGACCCCCTAATGAGGACAACCCATCCCCACCTACCTCCTGACAAAAGTATCAAGAAACAAAGCTCAAGTATCCCACTGTATCTCAACTAGCAGGGTGAAAAACAAGGAGAGAGGCGAGTTTTCTACAGAAAGGAAAATAACAGCCATGAAATATGTGATTATGAAATATCCAAAATCTGTTGCCTAAGTTCAGAGTACGACCAGGCAAAATTTCCCCAAGAGCCCCAGATTCAACCAACTGCTCTCCTTATGCATAAATTGTGCTGTATTTTTAGCTGATCTAAGTCACCTCTCAGTGTGTACAGATCAGGTCGCAAAATTACAAACACTCAAATTTCAGGACATTCAAATCTAGCCTTTTACCAATATGTTAGAATGTGTCCCAGGGGTCAACAAACATGTGGACGAGGGTGATCAAGTGTACATAGAGTACTTGGACTTTCAGACAGCCTTTAACAATGACCCTTACTAAAGACTCTTAACTCAAATTAGTCATCGGATCCTTTCAAGCATGAGTAACTGGTTAAAAGACAGGAAACAAAGGGTAGCAATAAATTGTCAATTTTCACAGTGAAGAGAGATAAATAGCCAACTCCCCCAAGGATCTGTACTAAAATCAGTGTTACTTACCATATTCATAAAGGATGTGGAAAAAAGGGTGAACAGTGAGTTGGCAAAGTTTGCAGATAATACAAAATTATTCAAACTAGTTCAGTTGTAATCATACTGTGGAGAATTGCAAAGTGTTCTTTCAAAACGGGGATATGGGGCAACAAAATGGAAGATGAAATTCAGTGTTGGTAAGTGCAAAGTAATACACAATGGAAAACATAATCCCAGCTAACCATACAAAATTATGGGGTCTAAATTAGCTGTTACCATTCATGAAAGGGATATGAAATCATTGTGGATAAAAACATCTGTTCAGTGTGCAGCAACAGTCAAAATATTAACAGAAAATTAGAAAACATTAGGAAAGAGATAGACGAGAGAAAAATATCATAATGCCTATACATAAATCTATGGTATGACCAGACCCAAAATACTGTGCGTAGTTTTGATCACTTAATATAAAAGAAAGCTATTTTAGAATTGGAAAAAAGTGTAGAGAAGGGAAACAAGTTCCCATATGAGGAGAGTTTAAAAAATACAGGTACTTAAAGAAGAAATGACTAAGGATGGCTATGATACAGGTCTATTAAATCATAAATGCTCTGGGGAAAGTGAAAAGGGGATTTTTAGGTATCCCTTCACATAAGATAAGGACCAAGTATTAACCATTAAATCAATAGGCAGCATATTTAAAACAAACAAAATTAAGTTTTTCTTCACACAATGCATAGTCAACCTGTGGAACTAGTCAAGGAATATTGGGAAGACCAAAAATATGACTAGGTTCAAAAAAATTTAGTTAAGTGCATGGAAGACAGATTTGTCAATGGCTATAAGCCAAGATAGTAAGAGATGCAACCTCAAGCTCTGGGTGCCCCAAAATCTAACTGCTGCAATTTGGGATGGGACAACAGCTTCACTTGATATGTTCTCCTGTTCTGTTCACCCTCTGAGGCATCTTACACTAGCCACTGTCAGAAGACAGGATACTGGGCTAGATGATCCATTTGTCTGACCCAATATGACCGTTCTTATGAGAGGATAAAAAAAATCCACACCATGCACTTGATTCCACCTCACACTGATCTCTTGTTCATTTGTAGATCCTGTTAAGGTTGTTGGTTGTTACATGTAAACACTGACTAGAAAGGAGACCTAAGAAAGGTTATAAAATTCAATTTCAATTGATATCTGCACCCACTGTACAAGCAAAACCTATATAAATGCAGTAGAAAATACCAATTGTACATTTGATCTGTCAATCATGCAGACCACTGGTTGTTTTGTTTGTTCACATATCTGTTTACTGCCATATGCCTGGTCAAATTTTGGGAGTCTTGTATTAGAAGCCACTTTAATTCAGAGAATGTCTTTGTTGTGCATTCCTTTGGAGGACAGGGAAGCAAAGCACCTGAGAGAAAAAAGTTCAACAAAGAAAAACATAGTGATGGAAATGAGCTGAAAATTTCCAGTCCTCAGAGTTGTTCATGCCACTATCAAAAATTTTAATTCCAGAAATACAGTACAACAAAACCAGAAAAAAACCATGCTGTCACATGGAACCAAATGATGCCATTGTGATGGTGAATCAGACTGAGAAGGGGACATATAATCATCTGAACCTTTTGATGTTTAACAAAAATATTGGAAAAAGATCAAAAAGCAGTTCTTTGCATTTCACATGGAACAAGATCATCAATGCAACAGAAGGAACAACCAAAAGGCAAGGTTTATGATAAATACTTTATTTTTCTAATTGGTCACAGTTTCAATTACTCCTTTCAATCACTCATTCTCTCGAAAGACTAGTGATCAGCTGCCTATGATCAAAATGATGAAAAAGAAGCATCTAATGCAGCCTGGAGAAGTTAGTTTCTCACAAAATCAAATAGCACAGACATTCGAATCTGATCATCTTGATCCTCCCCAGTAGGGGTCACTAAATTAATGATAAATGTAATGTAGACTCTAAGAAATAGAAATATATTGTTGCCAACCAAAAATTGCAGCAGGACTTCTGTATGCAAAGATGTCTTTTGAAATCTAGAAACACTATAAAATGGTTAAGAAGACAGAAAACTGATGATTCAGTTTTGTAAGTCTCAGTAATAAAAGTTTGTATAGTTGCAAATCTCTCTCTCTCTCTCTCTCTCTCTCTCTCTCTCAAAGCTGCAGCTCCTATAATCATGTCTGGCATTACCATGAGGCAAACTGAGGTGGCCGCCTCAGATGCCAGACTGGAGAAGGGGGTGGGGGGGAAGGAAGGGAAAGGGCGCCAGTAGGAGTGTAGAAAATTGTGTCTGCTGCATATGTATTCTCTCTAATAAAACAGAAAATTAATGAGAAGAATAGAACAGGAAGAAGGCAGAATTGAGACCTTCCAAAGTTTTGGCCCAAGCGAGGGGGAATGTGGGACGTCATGTGAGCTCCCTGCCTCATGTGCCAAAATGTTGTGGGCCAGCCCTGCCTACAATTATTTACTAAATCTACCTTTGAGCTTCAGAACAATCTTTTTAAATATTTCATATCTTTAGGGTGATACTTAAAGACTCTAGGACACGAACTTCAAGTGGCATTAATACTTACAGCTGCAGAATCTGACCAACTGCCTTCAATGGAAGTATTCTGATTTCCACCAGCCAAGGTTTAGGTCCCTTCTTTATATGATTAATTGCAAAGTTCTTTCATTATTTTTGTCTATAGCACTAAATATATCTTTAAATATTCCCAGAATTCAGGAAAATTTCTAGTAAATAACATCACTCCAATACTGCTTTCATTTAACTTTCAAAGAAACAAAAACAAGATTAGGAAAACAACAGCTTTTTCCCTCCCCCTTACTATCACCATTGTTGCACAAATTGTATTTTCTTTAATCTGCATTTCGTTTCCTCTTTTCACACACTTCAGTTCACTGACCAGATTAAATTCCTCATTTATTGATCTTTATTTAAAATATGGAATATTTTGTTTTCCCCTCAGTGGAGCTTCTTTGTTTCTTATGTATAAATCAAAGTGAAAAACCTTGAAAAAAATATGTTGCTGGATGAACATGTTTAAGTGTCGACATGTCTGTTTCCCTTTTTATTTTTTTTTTAAGTTGGCACATTCTCAAAAGTTGCATTGTTCACTTTGAAGTGGTTTCCCATTGTTTCCCCAGCAGCCTTATCAAGGACTTCTGACAGATGACCCGTCAAAAGCTTGTTTCTTTGTCTTCAAACCTCCTTATCACCCATAATTTTTACTGAAAAGGGACAATCTGCTTGGCCTACTGCCTCTTCCTCTAGGAGTAGCAGTTGGTAAGCTGGAGATCTCTATGTACCCATTGGCTTTTATGCAGAGCATGTCTGCATCCCAATTATCCCAGGAGAAGTTCTGCATAAATTAGCTGATATTGTTACTAAAGCTGTCAGGAATAAATTGTTCTTATTTGCGGCAACTGTCAAATGGAGGGAGGGGGTTCTAGGATGAGCTTTGACACACCACTGCTGCTCAAAGACAGAGATGCAAATGCTCCCTACTGCCAGGTTGTTGTCCTGGCGACTCCAGCCATGCTTGGGAAATGTTCGTTATTATTTTAAAGCAACAGCCATATTAAGGGTATTAGGTTTCTCTATATATGCCAAAGAGCATTGTCTCCTTGACTATAGAAAAATGACAATGGAACAGGACAGTGCATACAAATTCCTATTTTCATTTCCAAATTTCTTAAGCATTTCTAAGGACTGGCCTATAATGGAAACAAGTATGTACATACATCTTTCAGGAACATGAAAAATCACCAGTATAGACTGTGCTAGGTCAACCTAATTACCAACTCTTGGGAAGCTGGAGTAACTACAGTGATCAAGACATGCTGTTAATGTACTAGAATTTGGGCTCTCTGAATTCAGTTCCTGGCTTTGTCACTGTAGTTTCGGGCATTGAAAAAAGGAGCCCTAGACCGACTAGACCCTGATAATCACAGAAACTCTTGAACATCATTATGCACAACACTGTTGAATCTCCTAAAAATTGTGTGTGCGTGTGCGTATTTCCAGCATTATTGTAAATCAAGAGCAGATTATCCAGTTGTAAATTGGCAATTTCTGGATGACTTCCAATCTCTTTCATTCACATCTGCTTTATACACCAACAAAATGTGCAGCACCCCTTTCTGTAAAATTCAACATAACAATTTAAATATTTGTATAATTAATTATATGTAATTAAACTTAATGTAATTACATTTGTGTTGTCTGAAGTAACTACTTTATAATTACTGTGCCATCAACAAACGACTTTTTTCTTTCAGTTTTAAAGGCAGCTCTGAGAATGAAGACATCCCATGTAATTGTGAAACTTTTGAAATAATCACAACACCAACCACAAAAGAAAGATTCCAACTTGTCAAGCTCCATTTTCTGATGAGGCTCTTGTCACAAGCCCAGCGGCATGTCACCACACACATTAACAGCTTTCCATGTAGCCCCCATTTAGAGTTCCGAGGTCAGACATTATCTTCTCCTGCTTTTATCTACACGAATGGCCAGTTTGCCAAGAGATCAACAGAGCCAGCAAGAATACCGTCATCATTTTACAATGTCTCAGCTGTGTCTGTCTACCTGCCACACTTTCATGGGTCAAGAATTTAATTAAACTATAATGTGGAGAAAAGCATCTGTTTAGCTATTCTTTTCAAATTTATTTATAGTGGCAGCTTTGTGGGGGCATTTTAAACCAGATTTCCATGAGGTAGATGTCAACAGTATACCCTCACTAGTACCATCACAGAAATCTTACGTACTTAAAACTAATGGTCCATGTAATCTATCAACTAATATAGCAATGAAGAGGGGCTAGTCCCAACTCCAGCTGGGTGACCTTGGGCAAGTCACTTCATCTCTCTGTATGTTCCCACCCTTTGTCTTATCTATAAGATCAGAAACTTCAGGGCAGGAACCATCACACACTATGTACATATACAATGCCTAGCACAATGGGACCCTAATCTCAGCTGGTGTCTATAGTAATATAAATAATATAGGTCTTTATTTATAGTAGTCACCATTTAAAAACAGAACAAAGCAGTATTTATGACACCATCAGCTCTGATTCACTGCAGCCTTTCCCTGTACATAAAATGGGAGATAACGCTGGCATCTCAAATATTGGGAGACAAACACTATTTTTCTAAGCAATTCCAATACATCAATATGTTGATAAAGACACCTGTTCTCAGTTCACCCAAGCAATTTCATATATTTCAGTGAGATTGGCCAGGTGAAGCAAAAATCAGATTTCAGTTCATAATGTGCTTGTTAAGGAAAAATTACTGACAATGCTGGAGTCTTCCCTTTACCTAGACAATTGAAATATTTTCTCACCTGCCCTGAAGAATGACCTGTTGGTTTCTCTGAGACACACATGCAGTCAATTTTAAAATGAGGCATTCTAAGCCTGCGGCACTATGTGCTTGGACAGTTTGATAACTGTCAAGTATAGTTTCCTTTGCTCTGAAATTTGGACTAAAATTTGCCTCATTCTGTGACTTGAAATTGGTTAATGTTCTTGCTTGGTGTTTCATTCTGCGTAATTTTTTTACTAATGTAGTGCACCTTGAATCCTTCTTCCCATCAGAATTTAACTTGATTATGATTGGCCCAATTCTGTCCACAATATTCTGCCTATTATTATACTCTGTTCTTGTTTTTTCTTCCTAACATGACACCAAAATTGAGTCATATTCATAAAAAGGTCTAAACATGATTATGATCTCACTCCATTTACTTCAACAGAGTTTTATACCAGTTAAAAATCAGTACCTTTCCTTTCTGTGCGCTGATTTAAAATATAGAATGACTTGATGTGACCATGTTTTAACTTTATCTTTCTAAGAACCTGAGGAAATTGCGCACAATTTTTGTAGAGGTAATCAAATTTAATAATTTTCTTGATAGAAGTTTGAGAAACTACAGTGAGAATTAAGATTAAAGTCACAGTCTATCAAATATGATTGTCCTATTTGTATGCATGTATGTATATCTGAAGTACAAGATTTTAACTATGTATGGTCATCCTACATATGCATTTCTGATTAACATCCTCCATATTAAATTTACATAGAAGCAAGACAGCACAATGTGACTGAACTATTCAAGTTGATGACCCAGTTAAAGAACACCTCCCTCACAGTGGGCCATAAAAACAGGTGTCTCAATTACATGCCTTCCTTAGCCAAAGTATGGGTAATAGCTGCTCCTATGAGTTGTCAAATCATGCCAAGGACATGTGACTTGCTATGTCACTGTAGACTATTTCTTGTGCCGGATAACCTTCCACAAGCAAAGACTGAGAGCATCCCCTGAACATGGGGGAAGATATGAAAGATCCTGGAAGCATCTCTATTTTGCCTGCTCCCTGCTCTGATCTCAACTTCTCTTAGACATCATGAGAGTTTTTGCAAAGCAGCAGTCTGTAACATCAATGTTACGAACCTAATGCAGTGATTGCAAAGTTCTTGTGTGTATTTGATTTCCTTAGCATTTTAACTCTCCTCCCTTTCTTTTATAAATAAACAGACAGACACTAAAATATTGGCAACAACATGACTGTGGAAGAACAATTGAATTGGATAATGACCTGGCTATGTGGCTGATCTCTTGGTATTTAAAGCACCATTTGTTTGATTAAACTGGTTTTAAATAACGCACAATAAAGTCTGGTATCTTGGTGTTGAAACAAGGTCGAGACTGAAGTTTGGACTGCTGTTTAGCCAATGTGCAGAGACAAAAGTTTACTTTTTTACTGGTTTGGTATATCTTATGAAGGAATAACTACCAGTTTGGGTTGGGTCTACCCTGTTTCTCATAGGTTTCTTCTGAATCTGGTGTCTGCAACTGTAATCCACCTAAGAACTGTGGCATCCCATGCTTACAAACAACGGAATCTGGCCACACTCACCCTCATTACTGTTCAGCCAGTCTTCCTCAGCAGCAGAGCTTGAGCGGAAGGCAGAAGTGGGAACGGGGAAGGAGTTGGGTTAGAAATGGACCTGGTTGGGGGGAGGGACAGAGTGAATGCCAGGCAGAGCCATGCTGAAAGAGAAGCTGCAGTCTGGGTCAGCATTGGTAGGGTTAGAGAGGGAGTAAGGGCAGAGATTGATCTGGTGAAGAAGTGACGCTGGGTGCAAAGCTGGTCTGGGGAAAGAGTTGTGCTGGAAGCACCATGCTCCCTCCACAGCCTCCATGAGGGCTGGCCATGGCCCTGAACTGCTGACCGTTCCTCTAAAAGGATGCACACCACAGTTTGGGGACCACTGATTTAAAGGAATTAACCTTTAGTGGTAGAAGCTAATACCTTAGTTTTGAAGGTCCAAGGTTCAACCTCAGATGATGGATAATCTGCAGTATGTTTTTATAAGGGCAGTAGGTGAGAATGATATAGGTTACATTATGACTATGGTTCTTTTCTTTTACCTGTGCTAGTACTCATGGTGGAGATATTGCCACGCTGCACAAGTCATGAGTCTTTTTTTTAAAATCTTCAGCACAGACATGCTAAACACTAGAGAAAAAAAGCCTCTTTTGCTACATAGTGTAACAATTTATAATAAAATCTGAACCTTGCTGAGTCATTTTAGGTCTAAAAGCTTCTTTCCAGTAAGAGGGGAAAAAACATTTATATTCTCACCACTTATAACTTTGCTGAATGAGCTTTTTAATTTATAGTGCAGAATACAATATCCTTCCTCCATGCCTAGAGAAAATACCACGGTACTTGTTGAAAGGTAAAGAAAGTACATGGGTTAATGGGGAAAAAAGGCAAAGGTTCAGCTGCTCAACATGATGTATTCAGCCTTTATGAGTGCTTCAATTCCAGTACACAGCACAGAGAAATTTATTCCTACAGTCATGCATGGAAGATTTAAGGGTAGCTGGCTTGTATTTATGGCATGTTGCAGATAAACAATACAAGCATTTTCCTGACACAGATGGTGAGAGTGCTTTGTTGGGGAAATACCAACTGTCATAAGGAGAGCTGGTCAGGAACAGGAAACCCCAATACAGAACAAAAAGCCACTATTTGTAAATTTCCCAGGAAAGGCATTCTGAAAAATGTTTGGGGCCTATAAGCATTTTGTTTGATGGTATTAACTTATTTTTGCTCATCTGGAAACCTAGAGGGAAATCCTGACCCATGGAAGTCAATGACAAAATGACCGTGAGTTCAATGAGACAAGAATTTCACTCCAAGTTCCAAAAATGCTCTTCTCTTCCCATTTTCATTGACATTGGGAATTAGCATTGATAATTACCTTGCAAAAGTACAAACATGTTGGCTGATAGAGCTGTACAGGAGAAGATGGCTTCTTGTGTGTTTTTTATAAGAAAAACTGAGAAACGGCAGTGAAACATTCATAGATTTTAAGGTCATTTAATCATCCAGTCTGACCTCCTGTATAGCTGCATTGCATTTAGTAGCTCTTGTACTGAAACTAATAACCTGTGTTTCACTAGCCCCATATCTTACAAAAGGGCATCTAGACTTGATTTCAGGGCATCAAGAGATGGATTATCTGTCATCTCCCTAGGTAGTTTGGTCCAATGTTTAATCACCTTCACTGTCAAAAATATATGCCTTATTTCTACTTTGAATTTGTCTGGCTTCAGCCTCCAGTCATTGGTTCATGTCTGTGATGGCTGGACACATTAGTCAGAGCCAGAGTCTGCAATCATGGAACAGGAGTCAAGAGTCAGCTGGATATCAGGTGGTCAGAGGCAGAACCATGCCTCAGGCACCGGAGTCAAGATTACAAGAGGTCAGATGCAAGAGACAAACTAGAGGTCAGAACCAGGCCAGGAGTCAAACTGGGTCAGGATGCCAAGAAATGAAGCTAGGAGAACAAAGGCACACACGGCAGAGCAAGATGGAGCCCAATTGTTCAGAAAGCTTCCTGTTATGAGTGCTGACTTAAATAGGGCCAGTGGCCCATTCAGCCACATGGACTCAGACAATCAGACCTCAGGAGCAGAGACTCACATTCAGGCTGGGCTTCAAGTGTCCCAGGTAAGTTATTGGCAGTAGGCTGCAGGGCACGGGGCTAGAGCTTGAGTGTTACTGTGAACCCTGCAAGCCTGGATTCAAGATCCAGGTAACTGCAAAATTTAATCACAGAGGCATCCAGCATCTTTACAAATCCTCTGCTTTCAATTTGGAAGCACCAGGGACTAGATGACTGAGCTCAGGAATTCCTGGTTTCTGATCCCAGTTCTGTCACTGACTTATTGTGTGATTATAGCCAAGTCATTCAACCTCTGTTCTGATTGTCAATTCTATCATCACTGAAATAGAATACTCATAAACCTCTGTAACAAGATTTGTGTGCTTTGAAGACATAAACGCCTCTATAAAGTGCTATGTATTATCCTCTAGGGCCTTTTTTTCCTCATTCTTTATCTGTACAGATGTCTTGCGGTACCATTTCAGGACTGGATCCTGACCCTGACTCTATCTCTTTAGCTCCAGTCTGAAGATACAAAGAGGACAGAGTGCAGGACAACTCCAAAATGGCATAAAGTCAGTACATTCAGTTCTAGAGTTGGGTAAATCATGGATTCTTTGGCAATTCAGAAAATCTAGAGGGGGGAAAAAAAGAGTCTGGGGTCAGAGCAATACCAAAAGTGTTGATTAATTGAAAACTTGGAAATAGCATATTTTGGGTCAAATGAAATGCTTTGTTCAACCTCAACTGAAATGTTTTGTTTCAATTTAGGAGTATTTTCTTAAAACATTGATTTTTTTTAAATGAAATTAAAAGAAATGACCACACAAAATCATTTCCAATGGAAACAATCAAAGTACATTACTTTGAAAATATCACAAAAATTTTGAATGAGGAGGGTTGTTTTGGGTATTTTTTAGAATGCGCAATCCAGCAAAACCAACACAAAATTGAAAAACAAATCTTCATTTTTTTCCCTCAAAAATTAGTTTTCAAAATATTTCACTCTGCTTTAACCAGCTGTATACGCGATACTCCTATGAAACACAAAGGTTATTTCTAGGTAAGTCAGTGATGTGGCTTGCACAAGATGAATGTTATCATGTTAGTCTGGCAAAAATGGTTCCTAGAGTTAGGCTGCTCTAACTTATAACAAAGTCAGTTCAGTCCCATTCTAGTCACAAAAACCAAGGGAGCAGAGAGATGGCTTGAGGCCAAACTTTCTTTCTTCTGTACTGAACCCAGTTTGGCCTCACTTGAGCATTCTGCCCCTGTATTCAAGACCCAAATTTAGATAGGGATGTCAACAGCTTCCAAAGGCCCCTGGCCAAGATGTGGGGGGGAGCTGTTTCCACAATCCAGGAGGGGCAGAGCCTTGGGCAGAAGAGGTGGGGCTGACAGCAGCTAGCCCTGAACACTGTTCAGAGTGCACCACACCCCCTCCCATGCAGTCCTCAGCATTGCCTGCAGCATACTTCACCCCTCGCCCTTAGTATTGCCTGAGTGTACGGTGTGGTGATCTAGCAGTGATTTAAAGGGCCCAGGGTTCTAGTCCCTTCCACTGCTGCAGTAGCTGGGCCCCAGGGCAACTGCCCTCTTCCCCCGCCTCTCTCCGCATCAGCGGGCTTGACTGATGCACTTTCAGTTGTTGGTATCACAATCTTACACTAGGAAAGGACCTAAAAGAAAAGACATGATGCTACCTTTCCTGTATATTTGTTTTTCCCTTTTATCTTTGTCTGCTCTCTGCAGGGGGGAGGGTAGATTCTTGGCCTTTCTAAAGAGACTATTACACAGTTTGCCAATCATATCAAAGAGCTTCAATTGCTCACTATCTTTTTGCTAGGATTCCACAGTGTCGGTGCCTATTGAGACAAAGAAGAAAAGGAAGAGCAAGATAGTAATTTGTTTCCCCTGGCAGAAGTTGGCTGCGTTGGTCATGGATTTCAATGCACTGCTACAGCTCAAGCTGTAGTGACAGCAAAGAAGTCACATATTCATAACTCACAGTACAGAAGGCATATTTATTGTTTTTGTTAAAGTCCTGTCTAGTCCCATTGGTACTTCTTTCATTTCACTAGCACATCGCAAGCAGTGTTTGGAGCCAAAAACCAGATAGTCCCTTAAAGTAAGCAGGAATAAATAGATTATATATAAATTTGTTATTGTTTTTTGAAAGTTCTGTCTAGGTACATTGGGCACAGATTTCATTTTCCTCCCAAAGCACAAGCCACACTGACAGCACATAAGTCAAATGTCCTTATCTGTCTAAGCACAGCTCAGGCATATTTCATTTGTTGGCATCATGACACAGCAAGCTGCCTCAACCATCTCAACAACAAACCATCAATGCATCCTTGTCATTGCAATATTTCACACATTCCCTCTTTTCCATGGGTGTTCAATATCTCTCAAAGAAGACCATTCTCCTTAACAATGGCTTCTAATCTGGAAGGAAAACTTGGCCCCTCATAATGTCAAATATAATGAAGGGGAGAAAGAAGATCACAGGAGGGGACTTCTTTCAAAGTCTCTGGATTTTTCCCCCCCCCATCGATGCAGCAAACAAAATTTGTTAGAAAAAATTTTCAGTTTGTGCCTTGCTACCATTACTTTTACTTATTCTCTGTATGGGTGAAGAGTAGTATAATTTCCATCACTTGAGACGTTTTATACAAAAACAACACACTTCACTGAAAAAAAAAAACACTTGATAATGTACTAAAAGGAATAATCCTGCTATGCTCCAACAAGGACTGTTTTTCCTCACTAACGTCTATGATTCTATGATACAGACCAGCTATTGAAATAGTACCATAATTCCCTCATCAGTCTCCTCTAACCCAATCTCAGGGGGTGCGGTAGGGAGGGAAAGGAACAATATGTATTGCTAACATAACTAGAATTTGCAAGTCACACTTTTCATCTTTCCACAAACTCAACAACAAAAAAATATTTTTTTAAAGAAGATGGCGGTAATCAAATCTATTCATCATGGTACACTATTATCATCCTAAGAGTTAGTAAGGAACTCTTACGTAGAACAAGGAACAAATTGTCCAGGTTCACTGTTGGGAAAATGTTTTTACCATCCTCTGAAGTTTGCTAGCACCAGGCTGCTGATGCAATAGTGGTCTAATCCTGGGAAAATGTAGTAAGCTGAAAAGTTCTGTTATACAGATTGCACCTCTATAAACCAGGATTCTCCGGTCCAGCAACATCCATAATCTGGCATGACCATGGATGTTCCAGGATCAGAGAGTCCGAGCATGCTGTGGGAAGGTGAGGAGGCCCAGGAGCCCAGCCCAAAGCAGGGGTGAGAGGGAGAACCAGCAGTCCAGTGTGCAGCTCAGATGGGCTGTGGGGATGGGACCTGGGAAGCTTGACATGTGGCTGGGATGTGGTGGGGGAAAGCTAGGAAGCCGATGGTGCAGCAGAGCAGGGGGTGGGGCTGGCAGCAGAAGGGCCAGAAAGGAGTCCTCTGGTTCGACAAAATCCCTCATCCAGGACTAGTCAGGTTCCAAGGGTGCCAGACCAGGGAGATGCAACCTGTACCATGCTTTGTCCTAACAATATAGAACAAGTGGCTAGTTCAGAGGTTTACTTATGTGCACAACAAACTTCCTCTTTGTAGAATATTGTCCCACTATAGGTTGAACCTCCATGGTCTGGCACCTTCACAACCCTGACCAGTCCCTAATCATGGAATTTGCTGACTCAGGGAAGGTTAATGACAGCCCCTCTGCTCCTACCCCCCAGAACTGCAGGGCTCTGCTTTTCCCTAGTCCAGCAATGCTCCCGGCTCCAGCCTGCCATTTTTCTCCCATGTGTACTCCAGCCCCATTGCATCCACAGAGTCACCAACAATGTCAGACTAATTAACTGTATTAAACTGTGGCTTTTACTGAAATTCTGAACTGGAACATACATTCAGTTATGATAATGCTCTTTGCATTGCAATAGACAGTAGCAGCACCAAGCTTAGAGCCATAGGCAATGGGCCCCTAACTTTTTTAAAGGATGAATGTAAAAAACTTCTCAGATGTACATGTCTTTTCTTTTAACATAGCACAAATTGGATGAAACTGCATAGTGAGAGGAAGCGTAGCAAGAGGAATAAATGTATTTGTAAAGAGTAGATTTCTTTTCTTCCCTGTGAAACATCTATGAGACACTCTCACCTCTGAAAACAATGTCTGATTGCAAATTCAGGATGAAACACCTGGAACCTGGCTTTGCACAGTTGTGTAAGGCGGATTCCTTTTCAAGGTAAGTCATATTGTTGTTTGATTTATTGTGGGTTAAGAAGTGGTCCTGCTAGAATAAGAATAAGTCCATAGCTCAAGAGACTCAATTCTTCCCATTCCTTTCCATGCTCTCTTTGCATTCCAATATGCTTCTCTTTTTATTTCTAGTCCATACTATAGCAATGGCATTAAACACGTTATCAGGTACAACATAATGGCATTTCAGACAGTCATTTGAATGGTATTGAACATTCAATCCACATCTTTTGTGGTACCAGATAAGCCCTTTGATAAGAGACCATTCTCATATAAATGGGCAGGATTAGTTTAATATGCTACCATTCTCTGGTCAACAAGCTGTAGTAAATAGACAAAATCTAACAACATATATGCCCTTAAAATGCAACAAAAAAATGAAGTTACTCATTCTTATGTTAATAAAAATAATCATGTATGCAGGATTTTTCCAGTCATTCAAACAAATTACATTACTGGCATATTATTTCTGTTGAATTTCTTACATTAAATAGATGTTAAATATTTAATAAAATTTTGTAAACAATAGAGTATATAACTTACCCTGAAAAATCTCTTCAAATATGATTTCTTTCTAACATAACCTAAAGGCAATGGATTCCTGGGATCCTATGAATTATGTGAAAAGGAAAACATGTTTCATAGTTCAGTTTCTGAATTGTTTTTCCAATCTTCCAAAACCTAGTATTATACTTAGTGGTAATTTAAAAAAAAAATCTGTCTTGCATCATTTACAGAGAAAACTAATTATGTTAAAAATTACTGGTGTAAACTTAACTGTATTTATATTAATTAAAATAGGGTTTTTTGGTGCCTTACATTTTCAGATGGGGTGTGGCATTTAGAAGGACACCTCAGCTATTTGTATGCAGTGCTGTGGTAGCTATGTCAGTTCCAGGATATTAGAGAGACAAGGTGCGTTAGGTAATAGTAGTGTTACCTCACCCAACTCAGTTAATTAGTAGTTTGTTTCATATTGAGTTTGTCCTAGTGCAAAACCACTCTAAAAATCATGAAGCAAAATAAGATGGAATAAAGAAAATGTGGTAGGTAACAGAAAGTATGGTACCCTTCCATGAAAAAGTAGAGTGTGTTCTTATAGGAAGGAGCGCAAGTTCTTTTATTTAACTACCTTCATCATTATCCTAAATTAAGACCAAAGCAATCTAAATGTGTCAAATATCCAATATTGGCTGACCACAATGATTTTCTTCTTCTTTTCAGTGTTTTTCCATGTCCTTGAACAAAAATAAATAAATAAATAAATAAAATCCTGAAATCCTTCATTACTCAGAGATTGACAGCTTTCTTGTAGGCTGTTAGAAAACACTCTGATCTGAGAGGTTTGAAGGGATTTATTGTTTGCTGTTGGAACTCTGTATTCTGAAGCATGTTTTCTTTTTGTATTTTGGACCAACATCATAAGGGTCAGACTTGAAATAAAATGTATTTAAAAATAACTCAGAACAAAGAAATACAAAAGATGATAATGAAAAATATGGAAAAGATTGAATGACAAGGGTAGAATTTCCATAAGCATATAAAATAGCTACACACATAGATAAATGCCACTACATGTTTGTGAAGTGCCTACTCCCTAAAAGTATGATTAAAATATTTTATTTTTATTTTAATTTCTAATCACTATTAAACTATTACTTCTTTGGAGACTACCCTAATGGCATTTAAGTCCCAATTGAGCCCTCAGGGTGGGATTTTTTTTAAACTTATTCAGCACTGGGCTAACTTTGCTCCCACTAAAAATCAATGGAATTCCTACAACTTACCTCAGTGGGAATAATCCTAGGTTAAGATTCAGTGCTTGTGAAAACCCCACACTTAACAGGAAGCCAGCTGGTATGTAGGGCTCTGTAGCAGAATTTCATCCCTTGAAAACTTGAGTTGGATTTGCCACACTTGAGCAGAATCTTCCATCTTTCTCCAACTATGAACAATGATTGACGTTACAAGGGAAGCAGGGGCCAGGGTCTATCCCAAAAAAGGATGCTTTCTTCCGAGTAGGGATGTTAAACTGAGGATAATCAGAGAGTAGCCAATGGAATGTCCATCGACTACTCAATTAGTTGACAATGCGGGGGGGCTAGTTACCCCCACTGCGGCTCTGCAGTTTACATGTGGTAGGAGCAAGACAGTAGCCTGGCTCCTGTTACATTTAAACAGCAGAGCCACAGCTGGGTTATCTCCCAGGGGTGACGTGAGCTGGAACTAGGCAGTCCCGGCTTGCACCGTGCCCAGGAGCTAACCCCTCTGTCGCTCTGCCTTTTAAATGTAGGAACAGCCACCTGGCTCTTCGTACATTTAAAAGGCAGAGGCACAGTGGTATGGACCTGGTGCAAACCAAGAATGCTTCAGTCTCAGTTTGCATCAGGTCCCAAGCTGCGCCTCTTCTTTTTAAATGTAGGAAAAGCAAGGTGGTTCTTACTACATTTAAAAAGCAGAGCCATGGTGCTTCTCTGCCTCCCTACCTCCCCCACCACCACAGAGATAGTGCTGGAGGAACCGGTTTTTAAGCTGGCACCCCCAGCACCAGCTCCTGCTTCCCCCCACTTGCTGCCTCTGATATAAAAGCAGCAAGAAGGCAGGGTGAATGCGAATCGTCGACTATTCGACTACTCTTTTACATCCCTACTTCTGACAGCTGCAGATAATCATCTTGGATTTTGCAAAGGATGGCACCTGAATGAATGCAACTTGCAAAATGTCAAATGTTCTCAGTGATGAAAAAGTCAGCCTGTCACACTAGGCTGCTGCAGAATTCTTGATTGCTACAGAGTACACAGAGCCTGCCTATATTAGAATTCCATTTGCTGCCTTATCCTTCCAGATCCTTGTACAACAAAATCCAGTGATTTGCACTTTAATAGCATTTACCCAACATCACTCAAATTGCTGTATCGTGTTATCAATGTTATAAAAAGTTGGACTCCGGCAAAACTTGTATAGAAAGATATTAAGCCAATGTGCATTATAGAAAACTTTTGTCCTTCCACTTTAACTGCTGAGGCATAAAAGCAAAACTGTGTTGCAGCTTGTATCAAAATATGAACTAGATCTTTTTACATTGCTGACAAGTCCCTCAAAAGTGGTATGTGTATATATTGCAAAATAAGAGACTGTGATCAGGACCATGGAGTTCAGGATTCATCATGTCTCAGTGTAAATATATTAAAGAAAATAACCACATATCAGATGTACTTTCTTTCCTTGATCCTTCTTCACCAGCACTCTATAAAGGTATGCAAAGCAGAAAATCCATGAAAATAAACTGGTTAGGGACTCTCAAAAAATAAACCTCAAAACAATGGCATAAATGCTATGACCACATTCACCAGAAATAGCCCGTGGGACCTAGTAGACTAGAACCGGCAAAATTCAAAAACAGTTTTCACAAAAATGTGTGCATAATTTTCCATTATTGAATGTAATGTTATTTTGTACCACCCAAATAGCTGATTTTCTTTGGTAAAATGAGCATTTTCATATTAAGTTAAAAAAATATATTAAATTTTTTTTTAAAAATGGTTTTGACCTGAAGTGGAGAAGAAAATAGTCCCTAGAAGCAACATAATCGAGTAGACTGGGCATAAGAGTGAGAGCAAACAACTTCCTTCTTTGCCATTGTCTGTTTTGCACTTATATTGCAATTTAGTTATGCCAGAGGATACCTCTACCTATTATTGGTCCCCTGGGAGAAAATGAGGCAAGAGGGGTACCTTTCCTAAAGCCAGACAGAAAAAAAATCAGCACAAGCTCATTAAGACTTAGTGCTATCTACCATGCTACTGGCCAGAGTGCACCTCCAAGTCTCAAATTCAGTTCAAAGTTACTTAACTTTCCTGTTTCTGTTCTCACATTTAGGTGGATAATGACACATAGTTTGCTACGTGACAGGGAAACTGGAGGGCGGGGCGAAGATGGACTAGCCATTCGCGTCTATTGCTATCTCCACATAGCTGCAGAAGAGTCATCTCAGTTCTAAAACATTTGCATTCCAGAAAATATTAAAAATGCAGCAATTTCTGAACCTCAAAACAGGGAAAATTTGTCAGAAAGAACCCCACAACATTTTCAGTAAATATCTGACCCTTTTCTGGTGGAAGCCCTCTCAAGTCTTTCCAAGCTGAGCTGAAAAGCAGTGAAGAATAGATTGTAGTGAGAATCTTGCATTGATTAAGGGGGCTGGGCGACATGACCTAGCAGCAGAGAGATTTCATTTCTTCACTCAGAAGAGAAGAGAGAATAAAACACAGTCATTTTGCCTTTTTTGCTACAGTGTCTTTTGGGAGAAATACCTGTTTGAAAGAAGTAGAGAGGCATTGTGATAGAAGTGCTCTCTATATGCAAATAGCTAGATAGTGGGTAAAGTGCCAGTAGATGGCACTCAAGAACATATAGCAGAAGTTCGGAGTTTTGTAGTACCAGTAAAACTTCTTGTTGAGCATCCTTTTTCAGTTCTTTACATCACCATTCGCATTTCTGTTGCACTGGTTGTGTCATCAGCAATTTTATTCATTCATAAGCTAACACTACCTGAACGATAGACTCAGTTCTCAATGGATGGCACCCATAATGTGTATGCATCATATACTGGAATATTATCATACAGTACAATTTCATATTGTGTTGAAATAAACAATAACATTCAATTGCCTTGTGTCATTTGCAGCTGTAGAATTAGTAACTGTGATGGGGCGAGGCAGCCGCGCACTGAACCTCCAGGGCCAAGCCAGGGTTACCTGGCTGCAGAGGCCGCTCCCCCACAGCCCTACCGAGCATGCCCGGGCTGCAGCAGGGGTATAAAAGCCTGGGCCAGGACTCAGTCAGGAGAGACAGCTGAAGGAGAAGGACTGGAGAAGAGAGCTCTCCTGCGGCAGTTGCCAGGGACTCCAGGAGAGGCTGGAAGGAAGGAGGAGGCGAGTTGGTGCAACCCGGAGACTGCCTGCCGAGGGGATGCCGGCCTGGAGATCGCAGTCAGCTGGGCAAGTCCGGGGGAAGGAAGCCCGAGGACCCAGGTAGGAAGTGGCCCAGGGTAGGAGCGGGAGCCACCTCTCCCGTCCCGAGAACCTCGGCGCGTTTCGGCTGGGTGGCCCCGCCGAGGGAGTGACTCGGTACCTGGTCGCTCACAGGGCTCTGGGCTGGGACCCGGTGGAGTAGGGTGGGCCTGGGTCCCCCTACCTGGGGTGCGTCCCCACTACAACGATAAACTGCTTTGTGGACTCGGCCCTGCTTAAAGGAGCCGGGTATAAACTGCTTTGTGGACTCGGCCCTGCTTAAAGGGGCCGGGTATAAACTGCTTTGTGGACTCGGCCCTGCTTAAAGGGGCCGGCTATAAACTGGATTACAAGGGTGTTGGGGACCCAGGCGGGAGGTGCCCGCCACAGTAACATAGATCTTTAGTTTCCAGGTGGAGGGAGACAGCTTTGTAAACAAAAATAAGGTGAGCGCCCCTATTGGGGAAGTGTATTAACAGTTCCCCCTTTTTGCCCAGACCAAAGAGACTGGGAGTCAAGTACAGCCCCAGCTAAACTGATAAGGCTCCCTAACTGAGGCTGAACTCATCCTCGGGATGAGGAGTGTTTGTGTGGGAACCTGTAACCCACATTTTCACCCGTGAATTGCACATGTTCATAGAATCATAGAAGACTACGTTTGGAAGAGATCTCAGGAAGTCATCTAGTTCAATCATCTGCTCAAAGCAGGACCAATCCCAACTAACTCATTCCAGCCAGAGCTTTGTCAAGCTGGGTCTTAAAAACTAGAGATGTTAAAAATGGTTAAATACTTAAACAAAACCAGTTATCTATGATAACTGCAGTTGTGAGGTCCTGTCACCCACCCTGCCGTCCCCCGGATGGCCAGGGCTGTTCTGGCATGGCATGGCTAGTTAACCAGTAAACATCCTGGTAAGCCTCATACTTACCAGTTAACTCTTTAACACCACTATTAAAAACCTTCAAGGATGAAGATTCCACCACCTTGTTAGGCAACCCATTCCAGTGCTTCCAAGTGAAGTAGATTTCCCTAACATCCAACCTAGACTTTCCATACTGCAACTTGAGACCATTGCTTCTTGTTCGGTCATCTGCCACCACCGAGACTGGCTTCTTTTCATCCTTTTTGGAACCCTCCCACCCCATTTCAGATAATTAGAGGCTACTGTCATATCCCCCACCCATCCTTCCCTTCTGCAGATTAAATAACCCCATTTCCTTCAGCCTCTCCTCATACCTCATGTGGTGCAGCTCCCTAATAATTTTTGTTGCCCTTCACTGGAGTCTCTCCAATGTGTCCACATCCTTTATGTAATGGGGGCTGCAGAATAGGATGCAGTTCTCCAGATGTAGCCTCACCAGTGCCAAACAGAGCAGAATAATCACTTCCCTTGATCTGCTGGCAATGCTCCTACAAATAGGCCATTAGCTTTTTTGGCAATAAGTGCACACTGTTGACTTGTATCCAGCTTCTCATCTACTGTAATCCCCATGCTTTTTTCTATAGAACTACCAGTTAGCCAGTGGTCCCCAGTCTGTAGCAGTGTTTGGGGTTCTTCCATCTTAAGTGTTGGACTCTGCACTTGTTGAACATCAGATTTTTTGGAGACCAATCCTCCAATTTGTTTAGGTCACTCTCTACATTAACATGTTCACAGTGAAAGGCCAGGGTGGACCCATTAGATTGTCTAGTCGGACCTCCTGAACAACACAAGCCATTACAGTTCACCTGGATACCCCTATCTTGAGCTTAGCAATGTGTATTTTACTAAGGCGATTTAGCCTGCAGGAGACTAAACAGTTGCATGCCACATGCAGAGAAGAGGAGACACTAAGAAGCTAACAGGCATCCTGGGAAGACATTTGTACTTCAGTGAACAACCTAGGAGCCACAGCACAGGGCTAAGAGTGGTTTTAAAAGATCCCCTTATCAATGAGCAGCTATGCAGCTAGACAGGCTTCTGTTAAGCATTTCTCAAGTTACCAGCATTCCACTAGGATTTTTAGAGAGGTAAAATCACGGATTGGAACCACTCTGATTCAGCATTAAACTGAATAAGGAGTAATAGTATTCCAGTCAATGAAGATAACCCTTCTAGAGTGAGGGGAGAATTGGGCCCAAAGACTCTCAATTGTAATGGTATTTTAAGTCAATAGAACTAAGCAAGATTATTACGACAGCAAAATGTGACCCTCTCTACGTGAAATGAGAATGTCTCCTATGTTGCTTTTGAAAAATGTACAGAACAAAAAAGAAACCTCCTCAAAAGTATCAGTTGATCTATAGTGATGACTGGTCCCAGGGTTCTGAAAATTAGCATCAATTCTTCAAGGAGCCATGACATAGAATGTCATGAATTTTTCATGCCTGCAATACACTTCCTCAATAATTGTTCCTTCTAATACAGTTGCTAATATTGTTTGAAATTCACATTCTGAAATAGGCTATTACCATTTCCCCTACCACAAAACATAATCCATGCATGATATTAATATGCATATTTCCCCTCCCCCCCACACTAATACTTTTCTTACCAAATCCATTAATATGATAATACTTTGGTAATGAATTTGCAAAATGTCCACACAGATACAACATAGGCTAATACAATGAAAAACTATGGAAACATAATACATAATTCATTAGCTTTTGTGACAAAGGGCTTCCAGAAGCAGTGTTTGGCAAACAGTAATAAATTTGAAAAGCAGCTATCTGATTAAAATTTATAGCTGGTGATAGGCCCACTGCAAACACTAAACAATCTATGTTATTCATGCACTGGCAAATATACCAGTTCACTGACTATGCAGAGTATCTTTCAAGGCTTTAGGAAATCTTTACAATTAAGGATTTAAAATGAAATTATTTATGGGAAAAGTTACTTGTCTAAAAATAACTCAAGAGGAAAGGATTCTTTTGTCTTTAAGCATGGATGAAATACCTGTAAATGGCCAAAACATTGACAGGGAAGCTATAATTATTCATACATAGAGTACCACACCCAAAGAGGGGGCACATTTATGAAGGACAAGCAGAATTTATTCTGCAGTATTTTCTCAACTAAAACAGTCAAAGTCTATTCTGGTCTTATAGTTGCAGACAGAAGTTGTACAAGTATATAACTTGAAATATTATTACTTGTATTGCAATATAGGCCGCTGCCAAGACTGGGTACCATTGTACTAAGCATTGTACAGACATATAATAACAGAGTCCCAGATCTAAAGAGTTTTCAATGGAAATCAACAAGAAAAACAGGGACGGGCGAACTAAATATTACTATCCTCAGTTTACAGATGGATTACTGAGGTACAGAGAGATTGACTACTAACAGAGGAAGTCCATTGCAAACACAAGAATTGAACTTAAATTACCCAAGTTCCAAGCTATTGCCTTACCTGAAAGACTTTTTATCCTCCATAAGGCAGAATGGTAAACAAAGGGAAAACTAAATGTGTGGAGGCAAATCAGATTCCCAAGACATTAAATATTATAGCAATCAGCATATTTGTTAGAAAATAAAAAATTGATAGTCCAACATAAGAATGAGAATGAACGGATACAAAATAAATAAGCTTTCCTGAACAGCTTCCTAAACCTTTGCATATTTTCAGAACTAAGCCATTTTGAACTTTCAGGATAAACCTATCCATCTAAAACACATATCCCATTTCAATTTGTTGACATAACATTTCTGCAAAGGCTACTCCCATTGTATCTATGACTGTCAATCTTCTATAAAATTTTGCATATTTAATAGGTTAAATTCTGCTTGAAAAGACACAGTATACATTCAAAGTAACTTCACTGACTTCAAGACTTCCAGATAAAGTTTGAATAAGCACCCATATCTTATGGAGGTTTATATGGGCTGAACTCAAATTCCAAATCTATGATGATTTGGACATCTCTGCTGAGAGGGATTGTATCGAAAAATCTATGGCCTCAAAGTGGAAAATGCTGTATTTAAGAAATCGTTTGACAAGCAAAATGAAGATTCATTGTAGCTAAACCCAGGAAATGAAAAGGGCAACAGAGACCAGTGTGATTAAGCAGGGATGTAAAGATTAGTATAATCAATCAGAAGGCTTTAAAAAAATTAACAAGCTTGGTTGGGGGGATATTTATCAAACAATAAGTAGAATCAAGCTAAAGGATCATTAGCAGAACAAAAAGATAGTGAGTGTTGAACTGCATCCTTCAAAAAATATTTTGAAATATTTCTTGTAGCAGACATGCATCATCATCAACCCTAAAATGCACTGAGGACTCTTACCTGAGAGTGACCAGAGTACTGTACCAGGCATTACAGAGCAAAGTTCCCTGATGTACCTCAGTCCTGTGAATATTTGAGGCAGCCCTACAAGTGATAGCAGGTAGAATCACAGCATCCCTTCATGTGTCAAAGGAAGATCTGAGAGGACTCTGTGCTGGAGTGTTTTTGTCCATCCTTGCAAAATGGCCGAACAGCAGGTAACCTCATTTTTTTTTTTAATGTATAGGTTGAACCTCTCTAAACCGGGACTCCCTGGTCTGACAAAATCCCTAGTCCAGCAGGATCCCTGATGTTCCAGAACCAGAGAATCCTGGTGGAGAACTAACGGCTGGGATCCCTATAGGACAGCAGGACGGCGGGCTGCCAGAAGCAGGGCTGCCTGGTGGGCCAGGTGCAGGGGGACTTCGGTAGTGCTTTGGTGGTAACAGCAGGGTAGCAGGACTGGTGAGAAGGGGATTGGGGAGCCATCTGGGAGGCTCTGCCTGTAAGAGGCTCCAGGTTTGATAGATCCTGAACTTCATCTCAGCACAGAGCCATCTTGAGTTTGTTAAAGGGCTCGCTCCATACCTGTTCGCTTACCCCGAAGAAACTGTGCACACTCCCTTTAATCTGTGCATTCAAAGTGCTATTTATTTTGTGGTCCCTCCACCAATACCATTAACATTTTCATGCACATCTGTTTACAATACCTTCTGTGCTTTGGTCCTCTCATTAGGACCTGCTGATAGGAACAGAGGTATCTCTTCCCTGAAGCCTCTGGAGATGCATCTACTGCAATGTAAGCCCGTGCGTGAGTCCTGGCTCAAGCATAAAACCCTTTGCATCTGCAGTGTAACTGTGCTAACCCAGGGTCCCAGGATCCTGCAAAGCTGGACAGTCTGAGTTCAAGTCAGAGCCTTGTTAGCATTAGGCACATAAGCAGCATTAAGCACAGCTCCTCTTGACTCAGGTCCTGGAAGTCAACTGGAAATATCCCTGAATTCCATGGGACAGCTTTCTTAGTCTTCATTATCCTCACAATCTGTTGAAATCAGAAGCTCTCTCTTCTTCTTTGTAAACAGCCACAGCGTAGATTAGCCTTGACCCATTCTCTTCTGGCCACCTGTCTGCAAACTAACCAAACCTTTTGCAGAAGCCAGAGGATAAGGACAGTGTCCATTGTCGACCACTGAGCATTAAAACCTGATTGCTGTGGACGATGATGTCAGTTAAGCAGCAGCTGCATCCTCCTAAGCAGAACATGAGCTAAAATGTTTCCAGAGATGAATAGCAATAAGGCTGGCCTGTAGTTGCTGCACTCAGTCTGAAATCCTTCAAAGGGAACCTATGATGCCCACTTTTGAAAACAGTGGATGTAGGCCAATACTCACTGACCTCAAAGAATGATTGAGCAGCCAGGGGAGAATAGCATCAGGCTCAGAAGCATGTCCATTCCTACCTTCTGGTCTTTTGTATAGTACAGCCTCAGTTCATAACTTTATTTGTAATTCTAAACAAAACAGTATGGTGGTTCTTCAAAAGCTTATAACTGAACATTGACTTAATACAGCTTTGAAACTTCAGTATGCAGAAAAATGCTGATTTTGACCATCTTAATTTCAATGAAAGAAGCACGGACAGGTGTTTTTTTCTCTTGTCAACTCTTTTTTTTAAAATTCCCCTTTAGAAAAAGATCTAGCTCTTCTGCTCCCCTATGTGTTCCACATACTCATGGCAATAGCTTCTCCACTGTCACCACCATTGGGTAAATTTGCCCTTGGTTACTGGATCATTGTCCTTTGCTCATTACCCTGAGCAGGGGCCTCATCAAGTGATATCAGTTGGAATCAGTTGAACCTGATGCTCACATGGACCAGAAAGACCATTCCCTAAAGTAGGACAGCTACTGCCTGCTACACAGAAATGCAATAAAATAGGGAGGGAGGGGCATGGAGTAGGGGCTGATTTTGAGTAAATTCAGAAATTACTGATTTGTAATAGTACTCTTGCTTTTGTCTTCCGATGATTTGCCCGGCTGGACGGACGGACACGCACACACTAAGGCTGGTAACAGTTTCTGATGGGAATTGTGTAATAAAGTTGGAAGGTTGTAATTATTACTGAATGTTAAAGAAAGTGAAGCTACAGACAGCAAAGTCTTTTTATAGATTTCATTTTAAAGTGTTCACATTATAGTTTAGACTCCCTGGGACTTATAAGCCTCCTCCAATCACTACAAGGTGATGAGGCAAGATGTCACCCAAAGAAAGTGAAACACAGTGGTTGACAGGTTTTGCTTTGATTTTTTTTATTGCTTTTTGCTTGAAACTCAAAAGGAACCACAATCCAAAAAGACATATCTAAAGGAAACTCCAGGGTTCACTGATCCACATATGGAAAAAAAGCACCAGAATTTTGCACAACATTAGCTAGTGGCTCTATTCTCAGTTCTGTCTTGGAATTCCTGTGTGATAATGGCAACTAATGGGGCCAGATTTAGTAAGAAGCAGCCAACGTGTCCCATGCAACTGCAAGGGACTAAATTTATAAAATGCATGCACTGGATGATACATATGATACAAACTGGATTTATAAAAGTGAGATTACAAAACTCATTCACCTTTATGGAGCACTATGAGATGTTGGGGTGAAAGTGTGAAGTACATTACACTTATGGACAGACATATCTTTAATACTGTATGGTGATCCTTAGCATAAAAATATGTAGTAAGGTAGAGCAGCAGTAAAAAAAGTACAGTTCCAGTAAAATTAGAGCAATAGCTGGGTTTTGTGAAAGTACTAAAATTTAAAACTTGCTATTAAGTTAAATATAATGGCTCAAAAATCAACACTTAGGCTATGTCTACAGTACACTTGTCTTGCGCAAACGCCTATGCAAATGAAGCACAGATTAGCATATTGCTGTGCTTCATTTGTATTATTAATTAGGAGCTGTTTTTCTGCAAGAAGCTTTTGAGCAAAGAAGAGCTGTGTAGACGGCTCCTTTTTGCACAAAAACCCTCTCTTGCACAAGTACTGTTCTTCCTTAAAAAAAAAAGTCAAGTATGCAAATGAATCATGGCAATATGCTAATCCATGCTTCATTTGCATAGGCTTTCACGCAAGAGAGGTGCAGTGTAGATGTAGCCTAAGAGAGAACTTTTTTCATGTGGAACAGGTTTTTTAAGGAAAAATAAGGAATGGATGTTAAAGGTTATTATCAATAAGCTATTTGATACCATCAATCTAGCACTTGATTAAAAAGGTCCCAAAGATAGCAGCATGATCAGTAAAAACAATACTAGTCAAATAATGATGTGATGCAGTTATCGTGCAACGGGTTTCTTTTCTTTAATTTGCATTACTCTCATGTACAGGCAGTCCCCGACTTACGCGGATCCGACTTACGTCGGATCCGCACTTACGAACGGAGCTTTCTCGCCCCGGAAGTCGGGGCGAGAAAGCCCCGTTCGTAAGCTGCTCCGGTGCCCCTGGTCTGCTGGAGACCGTCTCCAGCAGACCAGGGGCACCGGGCGGGTTCCCGCGCTTCTGAGGCTTTGCCAGGGCAAAGCCTCAGAAGCGCGGGAACCCGCCCGCTGCTGCCACTTGGGTGCCGGTGCCTGTGGTCTGCTGGGGACCGTCCCCAGCAGACCACAGGCACCGGGACCCAAGCGGCAGCAGCGGGCGGGTTCCTGCGCTTCTGAGGCTTTGCCAGAGCAAAGCCTCAGAAGCGCGGGAACCCCCACTGCTGCCGCATGAGACCCGGTGCCTGTGGTCTGCTGGGGACGGTCCCCAGCAGACCACAGGCACCCTGACTGAAGCCGCAGCCGCGGGGGGTCCCGCGCCTCAGAGGCTTTGCCAAAGCAAAGCCTCAGAGGCGCGGCACCCCGCTGCCGCTGCGGCTCTGCTCCCCGTGTCCCTGGTCTGCTGGGGGGAGGGGGCGCAGCTAGTGTGCTCCCCCCCCCCAGCAGACCAGGCTTTTGTTTTGGACTCTGGGGCAGAGCAGCTGGGGCGCTGCCGATTGGTCCTGCAGCGCCCGTGGGCACTACTGGACCAACCGGCAGCACCCCAGCTGCTCTGCCCCAGGTCCTGATTCAGCCGCTGCTGGTCAGTTTCAGCAGCGGCTGAATCAGGACGTCTGGGGCAGAGCAGATGGGGTGCTGCTGGGTTGGTTCAGTAGCACCCCAGCTGCTCTGCCCCAGGCGTCCCCAAGTCAGCTTCTGCTGAAACTGACCAGCGCTGACTACAGGAAGCCCCAGGCAGAGTTGCTCTGCCCGGGGCTTCCTGGAATCAGCTGCTGATCAGTTTCAGCAGCAGCTGACTTGGGGACGCCTGGGGTTCTTAAGTTGATTCTGTATGTAAGTCAGAACTGGCCAGTTCCGACTTACATACAGATTCAACTTAAGAACAAACCTACAGTCCCTATCTTGTACGTAACCCGGGGACTGCCTGTATTCAGTTTTGGTCACTTTCCTTCCCTGGATAGGTTTCTGGTGGTCCTGAGGAAAGTTCAATGAAGGATAAGCAGAACATTTTGAAGACTGATTTTTTTTTTTTGTTGCTTTAGATGTTTGTTTATGGAAAGCTGCATTCACTCCCTGAAGTGAAGATACAGAGATCACCTCAGAGAAGTAGTTAAAATTAAGAAGACTTCTAAAGTGGGGAAAGAGAAATTGTTCATATGGGCCAGGGCGGGACTTAGAATCCTAGGGAATTATCATGTCAGAAACATGAAATTAAAAGGGAGAAAGGAAGTCAAGCAAAACTATGTGAGATTAACCTGTCAAGGATGGTTATAAAAACATATACAAGAAAAATGAGGAGAAAAGGTAACCCCTATTTAGCAAAAGCACATGCTTAAATTAAAGTCAACAGGATTTGGATATATGCTTAAGATAAGCACATGTTTAAGTGGTTTTCTGAAAAACTATGGTTTGCTGAATTGGTTAAGGCGAGGGAGTGAATTGCAGGTAACAAAAGATTGAGTTCTAATAGAAAAATCTGAATTTTGTATAAAGTGATTATTTAATTGTTTAGATGCTTAGATAGAAAAAAGGTTTAAAGCACTAAAGAAAAGGCAATGAGGGTTTAGTCCTCAGATCTTGGTCCTCCAATTTCTAGAAAGGATCAGGACAGTCATACTTAAAGGATCAGACATACTTAAATGTCTTGATTGACTTCTGTGACCAAAGTACCCCAATATTCGCACTTAACATGCTATTATATTGGGCTTTGCATAAAATACACCCTATGAACTATCATTTGAAAACTAATAGCTTACTGAGAAATATCATAGTAAAATATACAAAGCAATAGTATATGTAAAGTTATGGAAATCCTCTTGTATGTGGATGATAGTACATGTTTAAAACTGCACAGTTCAGCCTAGGCAAAAATTGTTACATCGGCCTATTTTAAACAAAGGAATGTGTATTTACCTCAGATTACACATAAATAGTTAATTGGGTCTTGAGACGTTAGGCAGAGAAGATGGCAAGAAACAGAACAATTTGGATTTCAACAATGACAAGGCGGGGGAGAGGCAGAAGAAAGCATGGTGCCTCCTTCACCAAAAGACTCTATGTTGCCTGACGAACTGCTTGAATGAACTTTACTGTGAAGGGTAACCCTCCAAAGAGTCCACTTCAAACATTCATTTGCTAATTAAAAGACAAAGAACTCCAAGGTCTCTTTCTTCCATTTATGATGAAAACTTGCCAGCTGTCTACACTGGCTGCTTGAATTTGTGCAAGAGCACTGACTTTGTAATATACAAAATCAGTGCTTCTTGCACAAATACTTCCACGCTCCCGCTTGGGAAAAAGCCCTCTTGCGCAAGAATACTTGTGCAAGAGGGCCAGTGTAGACAGGGGAGAACTGTTTTGCGCAAAAAAGCCCCGATGGCTAAAATGGCGATCGGGGCTTTCTTGCGCAAAATCGTGTCTAGACTGGCCACGGGTGCTCTTGCACAAAAGCACATTTTGTGCAAAAGCATCCGTGCCAATCTAGACGTGCTTTTGTGGTAATAGTTTTAACGGAAAAACTTTTGCGTTAAAAGTATGTCCGCAAAATCATGCCGGTCTAGACACAGCCCATGATTGATAATCCATTTAGAAAAATAAGGCAAGTTTATTCTGCCAAGTGGATTGTCAATGGGTTGCCATTGATGCTACTTGACACCTTGACTTTGAAAAAGACCAATGTATGAGCTGGACTACCAATTTTAGGGTTACTAATCCTCCTTTACAATCCACTTTCAGCCCAGCAACCTATTACCATACCGTCATAATCCTTTATGGGCCTGATCCAAAGAATATTGAAGAGAGTGGAAAACTGCCCATGGACTTCTGTGGCTATAGATGAGGCCCTATTTGGAACAGTGAATTTCTTTAAAGAGCTCACCTTCCCTTAGAGATTTTCATTTTCATACTTAAGCCCCTTCCTTTGTTATAAAAGGCATTTACATATGAAGTCACTGCTATCAGGAATGCAAGGTAATAAAGATCTTTTTGTTCCCTCGTTCAGAACATGTGAAACAAAGTAAGCCTTCTCCCCCCTCCCAATCACCCGAACACACACTTGCATTTTTCATCTTTGAAAATATGAGCACATAAAAAGGGAAATAGAAATGTTAATTTATATTTAGGTCTAGAGGAACCTGCACCATTTTAATTACAGGATGCAAGTCTCAATTGAGAGTCATTTAATTTTTGCTGAGATTTATGAGGAAACACTCGCTTAACAGAGTTTGCACTGGAGCATTTAAAAATGCTTTATTGAGAGAATTTCATCTTCATAATTGACTGCATGGATTTAGACTTCCCCCCCCTACTCCCACTCATTGTGGAAGAAATGAATCTTTGCCCTTGAAGTGGAATTCATGGCTGGGGGCTCTGGGAGGATCCAATGCACTTGCCACCCAATCTGAATGCAACAACAGAAAACAGGGTTATTGGAGCAAAGCTGGGCTTTTTTGTTTATGTATTAGTCAGGGAAAAAAATCTCTCTAGGTGCCTAGCATATATTTGTATATCACTGAATTTTTCCACAGTCCTTCCTGACATTATGATAAGCCTTAAAGCGGTTTTGCCAGGAAGAGGTGCTGCTTCTCATTGCCAGTGAGCTAAAAAAGAAAAATGGAAAGGTTGGGGAGGTGAGGGAAACACAAGAGAGAGAGAGACTTGAAAGTGTGAAAGCTTGAATATGCAGGAAGATAAATGTCACCAGAAAGAATTTTATACAAGTAGGGTATCCTTGGATAACCTTGTTTAGAAAATAGCATTAAAATAAGTCAATCTATGTAATCCAGTTACAAACTGTTATCTTACGGGTTTTATTCACAGAGAAACTGTGTAATGAGATTAAGCCACACAAGTAAACACGCCTTGTTGTAATTTACTGAATCAGGAGACAAAAATCCAAAATAAAGAATTTACTAAGTGGACAAATATAATGTGGTCTTTTTTAAACCAAACAATTAGGAAGGAAGCTTGTGCAATAATAAGAACACAGACTCACTCCACTGCACATCCCTGAGGAGAATAATTGTGCTGGCTTCATTATATCAACATTCATTTCTCAATTTCTTTTATTATATATAAAAGTTACTTGGTTTTCAAAGAGACACAAAAACATGGCTGATTTGTGTCTGATCAATCTTCATGTTTCCTCTGCTGTCAGAGACGGTTTATTGCTAAAATACTTTCAGCCTCACTTTTCTTGTCTTTGAACAGGAATACATTTCTAAATTATTGTTTAAAACCAGATTTGGAGGTTTTTCTGTTTTTCTTAATTGAGCAATTAATATTGGTGTAGGTCACACCTGTCCTATGTCCCTTTAATTGTGGGATGTTACTCCTTTTAACACTATAACTATGTTCCACACAAGTGCTGTGTTCCTCTCTTTAATTTAAAATTTTAGTAGTCAAGCATAGCAGACTACAAAAACCAGAGTCTGCTGCAGCCACCGATAGAACCGTTTCTTGCAGCCTAAAGCCCTATCTTCCAAAATGGATAACAACCTTTAGTCTGCACAGGCTTACCTGAGCATGGCTGCACCACACAAATGTGGCATCCCCGCATCTTTATTGTTAAGTGTTATTTACATCAAAATAAATAACCACTAAACCAAAACTAGAGAGAGAGGGAGGGAGAGAAACTTCTTCCTAAGGAAGTACTCCCACAGCATTTTCTGTGTTGTGCACTACTAGTGTTTAGATGTCCCTCACTGTGGGCCATTCCCAACACTGGGCCCTGACAGATTAAAAAATACAGTGTGTCTAGATGGGATGTCTGAGACTCATATCCAATCAAAGAAAGGGTTATGAATGAGACGGATCCAAGAGGGCAGAGAATTCCCCCTAATAATTTGATTTTTCGGGTCACTGTTTTATGCATAGATGTGACCTGCAAGATTGAAAGAGAGAGACAGAGAGAAAGAGAGAGAATACATGTGAACGTTTTAAAAACCTCTTCCTCCCCAGTAGCTTGTGAAGTGATAATTGTGAACCCAGAGAAAGACTGGAATTTCTAATGTGAAAGGGGGAGGAACAAGAACCCTAGGAGCATCTGCACTGGACTTCCCACACTCATAATCCTACTGCTCCCAGGAGACACAAACCTGATGTCATGCAAGTCAATGGCAAACCCTCCTTTCGACCCCAATAGAAAGAAAAGGAGCTTACACATCCTTGAAAATCAGGACATTTATTCCAGGAACTGAATATGGATTTAGTTTGCAAAGGTGAAATGTGTTAGACTCAGAGCTAGGTGACTACATAAAAACCTCCTTTGGTGGGATATAAAACCCTTCAGTACATGAGACATCCAAACAGATTGCCAGGCAGCTGAAAATTCTCCCTCCAATTCATTCCAGGTCCTATCTCAAGCATTTTACCCCAGCCCCATGCCTGACCTACTACATGCAGAGGGAAGCAAAGGAAAGCTAGAAAATGATTTATGTTACAGTTCTCTGCTCTGCTGCCACATGTAGTCAGCATTTTGCTTTGGGAGTACAACAGCCCTCTCTGTCCCTGAGCTAACAGTTCTATGCAAATTCCAGCAGCAGATATGATCAGACAGAAGGGACTGTCCCTCATACCCCTCTTGTAATTTCCCTTAGAATTGTGCTTCAGACAGACCGCAACCTAAAGTGACTATGCACCCATATCACACTGCTGTCCTTGTTGTGCTATGGGACATATAAAAGAAAACATACTTTTAGAGGGGAGGAGGGACACTGAGACAAGTAGTTCCTGGAAAAATTTTATCTTGGAAAGGAGGTCAATGAAACCTCATTGCTGAGATTTCTCAAACTTCAATAGACGCCTTAAAACAGCATAATTTCTTGGATTAATTTCTGCTCTCTGAATTGTGGGATTTAAATGACACTAAGACATTTTATTAATGAAATCACAAACTAGAAGCTTTGAGATCTGTTGCTAAATTGAAGCTTGGCTCAGATTCATTAAAAGGTTCAACAAGCTTTTGATGAACCTGAATTTTGTAGAATATGGCCCAAGTTATTTTTTTTAAAGGAAACCATAAAAATCAGGTGGATTTGCATGACTTTGACCCTCAAACCTGGAATAATTTGGTTCTTTGGGCTGAGTTTCAAGGTTTGTTCATTATACATTCAAGAGGAATTCAAACATGAGCAGAAAAAAGGATTCACTCAAAAATTCAGCACTTGAGAATTGACCTTGCTGATTTTCACACAGTGCTATTGACTTACAAAACAAGTGGTTTCTTTCAGAGATGATCTTCTCACACTAGTAAATAAAGTTGCACAGTTTAAGAAACTATGAGGAGCTGTCCATCCTCAGAAGTAACAATCTTGAGTACACAGCACCTCAACTGTTTGAAGTTTAGAACTGGAACTATGAAGAGAGTTCCTTGAATTTCTCCACAAACAACATATTAGTTGATAAGGCAGTGGTGAGCAACCTACTGCCCGTGGGCCACATGCAGCCCACTGGGGTTCTACCTGCAACCTGCACACCCCATCTGCCTTCTCCCCTGGACACCTTTCATGCACTGAGGCCTCACACTTCCTACTCTTCCCCCTTTCTGTAGCCAGATGGGAACCCCCCTGTAACATCCATTTTTGCTTGCCTGAAGCATACAGGGCACACAGAGTAGTAAAAGCCTTGAACAGAAGGCACAGGCTGCTGTGACCCTGAATGACTGTAAACAGAGATACGCCAATTGCTGACCAAGAGGCTGCCGAGGAGTACCCTTGACAAACACATATTGATACGAACACACAGCCGTCCGCGGGGGGAAGAATCTCTCACCCAGTTAAAAAATGTCCAGTACTTACAATTTAGTTCTCTCTCTTGCAAGTGTAAATTAACTTGAAACTTGCTTGTAAGAACTGGCGCCACAAAAACGGACCAACACAATTTGGCATCTTAGATAAGAAAGAGGATACGGGCCCCTATGGGTATAAAGATGGGTCCAGCAGCACACTTACTCTGAGTATCAATCTACCATTGATCTGCTGGTCGGGTTAGGTGTTTGACCTCCCGAGGTTCCACGGGGATGCCCACCTTGTATTCGTCTTTCCTAGGAATTGAGGGACTGGCCCTGGCTTGACCCGCAGGAGTCGAGAGGCACAGAAGGGGGTAAAAATTGTACCTGGATGTGGTCCTTTGTCTTAAGTGTAGACTTAGAGCTCTTTAAAGATTAAGCTGTCACTTTGTACCATTATTTCTATTTTCTATCTTATTTTCTTTGTAACCATTTTTAAGATCTATATTTGCTAGCAGTTAAGAAAGAGAGCAATAGCCATTGTAACCATATGATTTATAAGCTTCTTTAATAAACCTTTAACTGTTTAAGCTTTAACCTTACTCTTTCAGTTGCTGAAACACAGTGGTCACATTTGTGTGTGCCCGCCAGTGTTCGGGGCTGGCCAGGCCCCGGGCACATGGCACATGCATGGTGTCGGAGTTGGCCCCGGGCACATGGCGCACGATAAGCGCCGGCCCTGGGAGCGCTGTGAATTGGCTGTCCGCGCTCTGGGTGCGCAGCGCTTAGGGGGACACCGGCCCCGGGCATGCGGCGCTTGGGGGGAGGGCACCGGCCCCGGGCGCGCAGCACTTGGGGGGGGGAGGGCACCAGCCCCGGGCATGCAGCACTTGGGGGGGAGGGCACCGGCCCCAGGCGTGCAAGTGTCTCAGCCCTCTGGCACCCGGCAGGCGAACGGACATGCCCCCTGGTGCCCGGCAACCTCTAATGGTTGGGGACCACTTCTGTAACAGAACCAAGCACAATTTAAAAGAACTTCAGCTGGTCATAAGGGACAGGTATAGGAAGAGCTTGGGCATTTTGGACCGTGTCACTCCCAGGTGACAGATCCATTGGGGCATCTCTCAGTCTTCCCTAGACTGCCCGCTGTGAAGGGATCCTGTATCCTAGCAGCTGAAATCTGAGATGTAATAAGCTCTTCCTATAAACTCTGTGGTGTCTGTCAGCCTGTTGGCTGCCCTCCATGATGGGACCCCAGTCCTAGCGGTAAAGGCACGGACGTTAAACCTTTTCTTGGTAACACACACACACACACACACACACACACACACACACACACACACAGCCTTGACCGTCGGCTGATACTCTCTCCCAGCACTTTCAGAGCACCATGAATCTGCTGAGCCATGCTCTGTCCCCACACTCCTCCCCTTCCCTGCCAAAGCTTGAATGTTGCGAATCAATTGTTTGTGGCATTCAAGCTCTGGGAGGGAGGGCGAATAGTGGGGACAAAGAATGAATCACCAGATTCGTGGCACTGAAAAGTGTTGGTAGGGAAAGGAGAGTAGAAAGTATGGGGCTCTAGTGCCCTACAAGCCTAGGGAAGAGGGCAGAGAGGAGGTGCACAGGCCACAGATGGAACCTACATGGACCGCAGTTTGCCCACCACTGGAACCATGTGGCCCACTGAGATGAAGGAGGACCACTCATTTGTCTTGGTTGCCCATTGCTTTTATAAGGGCTATTTTTTTTTTTACTAATATCTATACTTTTTGGACTCAAACATGTGTGCTCTTGTAAGACAGCAGCATGAATCTTTCCATAGGGTATATGTGTGGAAGCAGAATATATCTGAAGGTAAGCTTTATTTCACCAGGAATGGGTTATCTTGGGAGATGGTGGAATCCACATCCCTAGAGGTTTTTAAGTCCTGGCTTGATAAAGCCATGGCTGGGATGATTCACTTGGTATTAGTCCTCCTTTTAGCAGCATGTTGGACTCGATAACCTCCTGAGGTCTCCTCCAACCCTATGATTCCAAGTTCTGTCTCTGTAAAAGATCAAATCAACTAGGTCAAGTTTTGCACCTGCGGCCAGGGACAAATGGCACACACACCAGGATCTATTATCTATTCTATTTAGGTTGACTCAAATGGCATTGAAATGCCATCTTTTAGAGTGGAGACTGGAGGAAAAGCCCTTAGAACTGAATGGTATTGCTGTTGGTAGGTAGTGAGGACAATAGCCCCCAGAGAAGCAATTACATTCCCTGCAGATGGTGCATCTGATCAGCTGTTCCACAGAGAGCCTGATGTTGACCTTACATGCCTGGTATGTTGATTCACGTCTCACCTTCTATATTTAAAAAATGACTCCTGGGGTGCCAAGATGCAGCAGGGAAGGGAGGCAGATAATTTTAAGAGACAGGTGAGAGTATAGGCCGTATTGTCAGGACCACTGCAAGATCAACTATTAGAGGACAAGCTAAGAAGAAAGGGCTGCTTATTTCCCTGGAATTAACCCACAAGAGGACCTTGATCTAAGCATAGCTAGAGATCTTATGTATTCAGCTTCTCTTTTTTTAAAGGGTTTGTGTTTGTGTCTTTGTGTTCTCGATAAATCTTATTTTGCCACTCCAGTAGTTGGGAGACATTTGGAAATGTCACACAAACTTTCCTGAAGAGGTGAAACAGTCTCTCAGGAGACAGCGCAAAGGAACAGTGTCTGGAAAACTACCACATTCAGAATTCTCAATCTAAAGGCCACAGGCCTTCAGGGAAGTCATCCTAAAATGTATATGGCTTGCAGTACTGTAATCCTCCTGATACATGGAAAATGCTTGATGACCAGAGATGAGAACACAGTTTCAAAAGCCTAAAGTAACAGTTATGTCAAATTGCTCCCTCATATAGGATTATTAATGCTACAGTACAGTAACAGCTAGAAGCTCTGACTGAAATAGGACCTCACTGCAAAATACATAGCAAAAGAGATTCTCTACCTTGAGCATTTTATAATCTGTATACATCAAACAGGCAAAAGTTCGAAGGATATGCAGAGGTACAGGGAGAAAATGACTGGCCTCGAGCATGCGCTAGTCAGCTGCTGATCCTGGAATTGGATCCAGCACCCTTAATTTGGCTTCACTGGGGTTGGATCAGGTTTCAGGACTCCAGGTTCAGTGGCCTGTTTCCCTAGGTTACACAATCTTCCACATCAGCTCAGACTTTTATTCCTGTACTTCCTTGACGAGATTCTTGTTTCCTTCTTTTACTATTGAAAATGGTACAGTTCTACACAAGCCTAGAAGGCACTGCTCAATGCTTGTCTAGAAGGCTAAAATAGATCATGGCTAGTTGCTAAGATAGAAATATATGAACTGAGGTTAACTTGTTTTCCATGGGAATTTCCTGGTCCCAAATCTGCTCTCAATGTAGCAACTACTTTGACCATGAAGACTTGAAATGGAACTGATGAAGCTGAGGTGAAGGACTGATTTACTTAATATCTTCCAAAGATCTGAAGGCTGCCACAATAGGGTTTTGGGGCTACCTTATATTTTCGTGAAAGCGGTTGTCATTCAGGCATTTAAGTGACATTTTCTACAATGCATGAAGAGTAATTCATTCTTATTTAAATGTTTTAATTTGAGAAAATTTGAAAAAGAACATTAAAGAAATATTTTCCTTTCTGATCCTGGTGCAGATGATGTGTTACAAAAGTATATATTCTCATTTCATTCTCAAAATGTGTCTATTCTTGATTGAGTTGTTTGACTAAACTCACTTGAAGTTCTCCGCCCAAGAGTTCCTTGTAAAAATTACTTACAATAAAAGCGACTGGAATTTTGTATTCCCCTATATACAGAATTCATTACAATCAAAGGTCAAATCATGTATTTGGCTTCAAACAGCTTCAATACAAGCTAGTGGGAATTTGTTATGTAAAGGCATAACATTCATAACATGACACATCCACATGGGCATGGTAGGATCCACATAGCCACATTTATTCAATATATTACAAGCAAAATCACGCTACATACACACACTGCTGCTGTGGCAAATCTCTGAAGGCTTCCGAAGCACAGAAGACTGAGGACCAATATAGGGCTCACAAATTACTATTTCAAAGGGATAATACCCAATTCATACACAACATATAGTTTATATACCTCACTACAATACCACCCAGGGGGTATGTCTACACTACCCTCCTAGTTCGAACTAGGAGGGTAATGTAGGCATACCGCACTTGCAAATGAAGCCCGGGATTTGAATTTCCCGGGCTTCATTTGCATAAGCGGGACGCGGCCATTTTTAAATCCCCGCTGGTTTGAACCCCGTGCAGCGTGGCTACACGGGGCACGAACTAGGTAGTTCGAACTAGGCTTCCTAGTTCGAACTACCGTTACTCCTCATTCCACGAGGAGTAACGGTAGTTCGAACTAGGAAGCCTAGTTCAAACTACCTAGTTCGTGCCCCGTGTAGCCGCGCTGCACGGGGTTCGAACCAGCGGGGTTTTAAAAATGGCGGTGCACCGCTTATGCAAATGAAGCCCGGGAAATTCAAATCCCGGGCTTCATTTGCAAGTGTGTTATGCCTACATTACCCCGCTAGTTCGAACTAGCGGGGTAGTGTAGACATACCCAGAGGGATACATATTCCTCCCATAGATGTTCCCAGTGCATTGAGATTTTTTTTTTCCTGTTTCACCTCTTTAAGTAGTCTGTGATAGTCCTCTGTGAAATTACTGAAACAGTAGACCCTCTATCAGGCTTCATATTAAGTCTCCATATTATGTCTTACCAGGGCCAGCAGCAAAGCTGGCTGGGGGTGTGGAGCCTGGCAGCTGGGGCCAGACAAGCTGCAAAGCCTGGCCAGGGCAGGAGCCCAAGGGGCATGGCAGGGAGCCTGATAGCTTAGAGTGGCAGCCCAGAGATGGCCAAAGAGTCTGGCCAGTAGCCAGGAAGGGAGCCAAACCAGGGGCCAAGCTGGCAGCAGAGCCAAATGTGGCCACGAGGCTGAGTCTGCTGATTAACCACAGAAGAGTCCAGAGTCCATCAGCAGAGGGGCAGGAATTGAGCTCCCTTGGTCTGGCAAACTCCCTTGTTCAAGACCAGTAGGGTCCCAAGGCTGCATTACCAGGGAGTTCCAACCCTTATTATTATTAGCAGTAGCATATTTTTAATCATTCCGACACCTGGACTCCTTGTTTTCATCTGCAATTTAAGTCTGCCACAAGTCTGGACAATTACACCTATAAACGGTCCGATTTGCTCTATCAAACTGCTCTATCAGTTTGAGGATGATACTAAGCTAGGGGGAGAGGTAGATACGTTTGAGGGCAGAGATAGGGTCCAGAGTGACTTAGACAAATTGGAGGATTGGGCCACAAGAAATCTGATGAGGTTCAACAAGGACAAGTGCAGAGTCCTGCACTTGGGATGGAAGAATCCCAAGCATAGTTACAAGCTGGCAACCAACCAGTTAAGTTGTAGTTCTGCAGACAAGGACCTGGGGGTTACAGTGGATAAGAAGCTGGATATGAGTCAACAGTGTGCCCCTGTAGCCAAGAAAGCTAATGGCATCTTAGGTTGCATTAAGAGGAGCATTGCCAGCAGATCCAGAGATGTCATTATTCCCCTTTATTCGGCTCTGGTGAGGCCACATCTGGAGTATTGTGTCCAGTTCTGGGCCCCCCACTACAAAAAGGATGTGGACACATTGGAGAGGGTCCAGCGGAGGGCAACCAAAATGATTAGGGGGCTGGAGCATATGACTTATGAGGAGAGGCTGAGGGAGTCTGCAGAAGCAAAGAGTGAGGGGGGATTTGATAGCAGCCTTCAACTTCCTGACAGGAGGTTCCAAAGAGGATTGAGAAAGGCTGTTGTCAGTAGTGACAGATGGCAGAACAAGGAGCAATGGTCTCAAGTTGTGGTGGGAGAGGTCCAGTTTGGATATTAGGAAAAAGTATTTCACTAGGAGAATGGTGAAGCACTGGAATGGGTTACCTAGGGAAGTAGTGGAGTCTCCATTGCTAGAAGTGTTTAAGTCTCAGCTTGACAAAGCCCTGTCCAGGTTGATTTAGTTGGGATTGGTCCTGCCTAGAGGAGGGGGCTGAACTTGATGACCTTCCGAGGTCTCTTCCAGCTGTATGGTTCTATGATTCTATGGTAGCTGGAGGTGCAACTTTAAGCTGCTTCCATTTTTAAAACATGTGAATACGTTCTGAGGTCCCAGATTGCCTCTTATTGGTGAGCCTAATTCCCTAGGAGTATGACTGTTTTGCTGGGTTACCTAGTTTGTTCAAATTCACAGTCTATAAATGTAAGGTCTCATTAGAAAGACAAGACATCAGCTACTATTAATGAATAAAAGTAATTATATTTGTACCATTCTGAAGGACAGATCACAGTAAAAGCCTACCAATTATACAGGAAAACAGACAGTTGGTAGAGATGGGGAATATAATTGCTGCAGCATCCATATTTTCTTGCATAGAAGAAAAACCATGAGGTTCAGTTTGAATTTATCTTTGTCCTTTGATAGACACTGTATTGTATTTTTCCTCTTCTTCTCCAGGGAACCTGAGAATTTTTGATCTTGTCATTACTCATATTTCAAGTGTAAATACTTTAGATTCCTCACAAAATGTATCCTATAAAGGACACAAACCATTCCTATAACTATTACATTTTTTTCCTGATGAAGAATGAAGTAACTATTATTTTAAGCAGAAGAAAGAAAGAGTATGTCAAGATCCTTGAAGGGAAGGAACAAATCAGACCCAAATGAAAAATGTATTAAATTGGCAGCAGTCCAGTCTGTCTTATATAGAAATGGTCAAATAAAAAGACAATAAAATGACCAAAAAAATTAAAAAGCTAAAATTCACATTCTTCAACCAGCTTATATTTTTGGTTACAATTACAATTGGAAGGGCTGGTAGTAACCCCTATCTTTACATTCTCTAATTTTTTGTATTGAAAAGATTCTTGACCATTTTGAGAAGTTCTAACACGTTTATTGTTTATGGCAAACTATGAATTTCACCAGTGAGAAAACCCTAAAGATAGAGAAAATACCTTCTCTTTGTCCCACAGAAATTCCACTTTAGCTTTAGCTGGGATATAAACCACAACAAATTGCCACTTCATTGCTTTCATGTGCGTGGTACACATTTTGGCACATAGCCAAAATAAATGAAAGTTCAAATAATAAGACTGTGCTGGTGCTGTTGGGAAAAATGGCAACAGCAGCACATGCTGTACTGGGAATGTGTTAGAACTGCATATGCATTATGATTCAGTTCATAACAGGCCCACCAACAGTGGGGACAAAGGAGGCAATTGTCCCAGGACCCAGCTATTCAAAGGGGCCTAGTCCCTTTAAATCACCGCTGCCGATTATTACTACACACGAGTTGAATATTTTCTTTGACTCAGACGTGGAAATCTGCTGAACTAAGTTACGGTGCCTACTTGTATTTGAGATCCAAAAATAGATAAACAGTAATAGTATTCTAAGTTTTGTAAAGTAGGCACCAAGAGAAGCCATAATTAGCTTATAGGCCAATTCAGAAAACAAAAATACACTGAGAAATCTAGAGGGATGGGGATAATAGACTTGCTTTTGATCCTTTCCGTAAATATGATAAATTTACAACTTTTAATCATCCCAAAAGGAGGAGGATTATTGGGAGGCTCTAGAGAGGAGGGATCAGTGATTTGGTGTGCCAAAGTATCCCAGACATATCAAGTGTCACAGGAAAATTCAGCTAGTCAGATAAGACCTTAGGGATGGCACTACCAGCAGAGGGGACCATTCCACTCTGGACCATTGTGAGGGCTAAGAGAGGGAAGCACTGATTTCCATCATCATGGAGGGCTGGCTGCCTCATCCTCTCCCCTTGCGCCTGAGTACCCACCCTTTCCAAAGGTGGAAAGCCACCCCCTTCCTCCCTCCCGCCACACACACATTTTTCTTGGAGGCCTACAGAAGCTGATCCTGCCCCTGATCTGTAATTACAGAAACATTCAATATTTTCCCACAGGATACTTCTGTCATTCAGTGAAGAGACTGGATGCACAAAGAGGCAGAATTTTTCTTGGACAACTCTAAATTGGACATTTTTAAACTTTTGAATGCTTAACTCTGTAATAAACTTTCTTATTTTAATATAGTGTTTGTAAGTAATATCAAAATAAGTTATTAATAGAGCTTGTCATTGTTAGTGTCTTAGATGCACCTCTGTTCCCTTTCTAGTCTTAGTCTGTCTCATCTGGTGTCTGGTCTCCTGCCTTGACCTCTCTTGGATTGTAATTTTGTAATTCCCCTCCCTTAGACAGGACCTGGATTACAGCAATCTATGCATGACATGAGCTTAATTTAGTTAACAGATTGCAAGGCTGGAAGGAATCACTGTGGCCATAAGTATAACAAAGGGCCTTTCCTCATCTTGATTTAAAATGCTAGTGATGAAGAATTCTCCACAAGTCTTGGTACATTCCTCCAGGTGGTTAATTATCTTCACTTTTTTAAAAAAAATATTTTCCTATTTATCTAACTTCAATTTCTAGCCAATGTGATATCTTTCTCTGTTAGATTAAAGAGCCCATCATCAAATATTTGTTTCTCAAGCAGGTAATTTTAAAAGCGTAATCAAATCGTCCATTAAACCAGGGGTGGGGAACCTAAGGCCCAGGGCCCAGATGCAGTCACCAGCTTGTCTGGAAAAGAACATAGAATGGCCATACTGGGTCAGACCAAAGGTCCATCTAGCCCAGTGTCCTGCCTGCCAACAGTGGCCTATACCAGATGCCCCAGAGGGAGGTAACACAAGTAATCCTCACATGATCCCTCTACTAATCACCCATTTCCAGAGAAAGATCCTGGGGCTCCAGGCTCCCCGGCCAGCATTGAGGAAACTGTGGTGGCACTCCAGCCCACCAACCACCTGCCCGACTGATTTTTCTGTGGGTCAGTAGCCCCTGACCCAAAAAAAGATTCCCTACCCCCGCCTTAAGGTTCTCTTTCTTAAGATAAATAAGTTGGGGTTTATGAGTTTATTGCTAAAAAGGCACATTTTAAAATTATTTAAATCATTCTTGTGGCTCTTCTATGAACTCCTATTCCTGAGCATTCTTCTTGCTTTGTAAGCCTGAATAGTGTGTCAAGCTTTCAAAGCAGCAGTCACACTAGTGCCAGATAAGTAAAATAACCGCTCTACTCAAGATTCCCATGTTTCTTCCCTTTGGGAGTCTATGACCAGTGGTGTACAGTGACCAGACAGCCCTCTTAAAATGAAGACATGGTTTAACAGGGACTCAAAGAATTTTGGGAAAAAATAAATTTAAAACACCACTCTAAATTCATCACTATGTTACCTAATGGCTTACAGTCACTGATGGCAACGTAGACAAGCCTAATTTTCTTCAGCTATCCCAACTGGTGCCTGTTTTTCAGTCTAGTTCCCATGAACAACCAGTTGTCTCTTGAGAGAGAGTCCTTTTTAAGCAGCTATATTCCTTTGTTCTTCTATACTCCCAGGCTTTGGCTCTTCTTGTCAAAAGCAATTTTATAGACTGGCTAAAGCCAAAAGTAAAATCATGAAACTGAACAGATCTGGCATTATCCCTTAATCTCTCAATATTTGCTGAGACGTAGCTTAACTCCAGCCAGTCTTTTTTCCTTCCCACTTGTTTTTCCTGACAACCCCTTAATTAAACTAACTCAATATATTCACACAGTGAATATCAAACACTAACCGACAATATGAACAAAATTTCAGAGCAACTTCAAACCCATTACAACCACCATGTTTGAAATGTAAGGATCTGGTAGGAATGGAAACTGAATTTCTCTAGAAATGCGCATTGTCTCCAGTGGTCACTAGGTTGAGTCTGTAACGTGGTTGCTTTTTCCTCAATTATCTTCATTCATTTGAACTTTTAGCGCGGAGTCATGTGGGGGATAGCTTACTCTTTGTATCCTTGTAGTCCTGGACCTTCCCTGATTTGAATCACACTGCACTGTGTGATACGGTAGTTATGTAATATGTGGGTCCTTTCTGTTATGAGACTGAGACATTGAACTGAGACAGATCAAACTAATTCTATATTAAAACTTAGATCACTGTGAAACTGCTACAAAAGGAAAACTTAGCTGGTACAAGTCAGCATAGCGCCTTTGACGTCAATGGATTTATGTCACTTTATACCAGTTGTGGAACTGGCCCTTGTCTTTTTAACCACTGTCATTGAGTCCAAGACCTCAGAAATAAATATCGCTACAGGAATTGTAAATATGTTCCTATATACTCCTTTATTATTTTTCATTGCACAGTTAGTGTTATGCTGAAAGCAGCTGTAAAACAGTAATTGTAAGGCGGGGGAAGGGGAAGAGAAGAGATTCCAGCGATAAATATGTAGTAGACAATAGGGCATCATGCTTACCTAAGCAAACTAACCTTTAATCGACCCAATAAAAAAAAATTACTTCAGCAGTAGTTAACCAACATTCCTTGAAACATAGTTTTGTAAAGAGCAATGGTTTCAGAAAGTTAAGTTGTTCGGGTACCTCTCCTTTGCCCCTGCCTTAGCCTATTATTCATAGCAGCACAATCATTTTGCCAACAGTAGCTGGGAAGCTACAGGGCTGTGCTGCATCTAACTGATAATTCAGTATTCATAGGATACTTCTTTACCTGCTGAGTGCTGCCCTCCAACTGCCCTCACTGTCTCTTTGGAATTATATGCAAAATACTCTAATATATACCATTTTCTACTTACTCAGAAAATACCATCTGAAAGTGTATTTTAGTGTGCTCAGATTATAATTTTGGGGGGGGGGGGGGAAGAGTAGGAAGTTGGATGGCATAAGCCAGTCTCTGTTTTACCACCACACAGGTTAATTTTCCAGCAAAACTGGCAATGGCTCCCTTGATTCTACCAATGGGGGGAGGGATAGCTCAGTGGTTGAACATTGGCCTGCTTAAACCCAGCATTATGAGTTCAATCCTTGAGGGAGCCATTTAGGGATCTGGGGCAAATCTGTCAGAGATGGTACTTGGTCCTGCCATGAGGGCAGGGGACTGAGCTCAAGCTTTCAAGGTCCCTTCCAGCTCTATGAGATGGGTAGATCTCATAGAAATAGCAAGGAAAGCTGAGCACTTCTGCTGCTTGAGGGCCTCTTGTTCTGCTGCCTTCCTCCCACCATCTCAAGGCTGATCACAATCTAATGCTGGGCCACATTGTCATAATGAAACCCAGACCTGTCGCAGCATTCGTTTCAGAGCCAAATCTTGGGTCAGGTTTACTGAGGCTATAACCTTTCCTCTACGAACCTTAGTTCAGATTCAAGGGTACCTGAGTCAATTTCTGGTTGGCATGCATGCCACACCAAAAAAAAAAAAAAAAAAAAAAAAAAAAAATCAGCTAGGAACCCATGTGCTCTCCAATCTGAAACCATATAAACAAAACAAAGTGGTTATGGGGGCCAACCAGAACCTAAAATTAAAAACAAAACTCAGAAGACAGGTGGGAGGAGAACAATGCTTTGAACCAGAACTGCAAACAAAATCACAACCCAAAAGTGGCCCAACTCTGATTTCATATTTTATACTGAGTTCACAAACAGCCCAAGGTTCATAGGAAACTCAACCCAATGAAACAATCCAGTAACTTACGGGCCAGATTCAGCTGTAAATCCACAGTAATTCCAACGTAGAGTTGGTGCACAGACAGCATAGATCATCTGGAGCATTGAAACTTCCTGCTCATCCACATTTCTTGACTGCAGCCATAATAATCCTTCAGTAGAGCTGTTTAGCTGCTGAAATCCACCCTGCTGTTTTGATAGGAGTTTTTAAGGAACTATCTCCCAGATACTGAGCCCTTCCTGCCAGGTACTTAGCGTCCTCAACTCCTAATTAAGTCAACTGGAGAGGAAGGTACTCAGCACCTTCTGCAAACTAGTTAGGATTGCACAGGGTCAGGCACTTAGAACACCAAGACAGGGTTCTGGTTGCTCAGCATGCCTTGGAAGATTGAAATAATAAAGGTCTCTTAACTTACCCAAAGCTTGCCGAAGGAAATACTGTTTTGTTATGATTTTTTAAAAGCCTCTTCCCAACATTATTGACAACAAACTGCCTATACTGATGAATATGATCTATTTTAGGTTTACACCCAGTGTAAAGAAAATCAGATTCCAGTTTTGTATCTTACTGTTAGTGCTGTGCTTTCAATTCTTTGCCTTTATAGGTTTTTCTCCCTTTTTGGCCAATTTTATGTTCTCTGCCAAACCCTGATAAATAGTTTCAGCATAAAAGCAGTACTTCAGGAACTTCAGGTAAATGCAATTGCTCTCAATTCTTTTACCTTGGGATTTTCTATGGAAAATAAGGGAGTGAGACACCCATTGGTTTGCAATTAAACTGCTCACATGAATAGCTGCTTAATGAGAGGAAGAGTAGTATAAATGGCCCCATAATATCTGTAAATCACTTTGAGATATGCAGGAGATAGCACCTTTAAAAGTTAAGGTAACTATTATAGTTGCCTGCAATAACAAAAGATTAGGAAAAACATGCAGCCCATGAATCAAACAGATTTCATGTACATATATTTTAGAATTAAGTATACAGTTATATTTTCTATGTAGAAATGCTTTTGGGCAGGGACCATCATTCATGTTATGTGGGCTAACCTATGGAAGAAACCACTTACTCTCAGCGGAATTCTGTGCCAAACAATTAAAAAGTATGTGCATGATATTTTAAAATTCTGCCTATTTTATTTCTGAAAATAACACAATATAACCACACTGATTTTGATTACTTTTGGTAATTTATGTAAAACTGTAGTACAGTGGATGGAAAATATGATTGGGGACCGTTACGGCAGGGGTGGGCAATAATTTTTGTCCGGGGGCCCCTTCTATTTTAGATCCCGGAAGGGGTGGGACCTAAAACAGAAGGAGCAGGACCAGGATGCTTCCGGACTTCCCCACCCCCAGACCATGATTGGTCTGAGGGTGGGGGAGCCCCTTTGCCCACCCACTTCCCATAAGCACCCATGCCCCTGGCAGGGCGAGAAGAGGCTTTGCACGCTCCCACATCCCCAGGCCAATTAGGGCCTGGGGGCAGGGGAAGTGCACTAAGTTTTTTCCGCTCTGCCAGGAGCATGTAGCACTTTGAAGTGCCTCGCGCTCCTGGCAGGGAGGGAGGAGACTTCATGTGTTTCCCCGCCCTCAAGCCATGATTGGCCTGGGGGTGGGAGGAGCGTGCAAAGTTTCCTCAGCTCTACGCCTACCCTGTGAGGAGAGCACAGCACTTCAAAGTGCTACATGCTTCTCACAGGGCAGGGGCAGGGCAGAGGAAGCTTTGTGCACTCCCCCGTCCCCAACCTCTGATTTGCCTGGGGGCAGGGGTGTATGTAACACCTCCTCCCACCCTGCAAGGAGAGCACTGGGGCATCCCACAAATCTCCTCTGCCTAATAATAAAGTAGCTATTATTTACCCTATACTTCTAGTTATTAGTTAACAAATAAATGCAGCCATATGTTCATTGTTACATCATAGGTAACTGAAGAGCAAGTGAGGGCCTGGGACTCAAACTCACAGTTTTATCTTGAGTACTGACCATTTCCAAAAAGGTCAGTAGCAAACAGTTCATGGACCATGGAAATATTTTCAGTTCAAAATTTAGACCAGGTCTAAACACTGATGTACCACATATACAAGGTCATACTGTCCTTTGCAATAAGGCTTCTTTTTCACCATTCTGGCAATGTAAAGGAGACTTAAAATGTTTACTCCTGTGCTAGACTCATGGGGGAATTCAGTTAGAACAATGGGAACAATTCACACACTGCTACACTATGCTCTGACTGAGGGGACAGAGTCTACGCCACACCTACCTCCTCAACAACATCCCAAAGTCCTGTCCCTCCATGCAAAGATGCCACCAACACAGACTGTTGCAATGTTTTTACATCTCTACCAGCTGTTCTGGGAACCCAAACTAAGCTGCTTGCACTGCTGAGGAAGGATTCATGACTGCTCTTGTCGCTTCTCTTTGCTTCCTTTGGGGGGGGGGAAGACTTCTGAGGGGGAAGTAAAGAAATCTGCAGAGGTCTTGAATTCTGTACACTGGACTGGGACTTAGGAAAAACAGGTTCTATTCCTGTCTCTGCCATTGCTTTGCTGTGTGACCTTGGACAAGTAACTGCACCACTTTGTGCCTCAGTTTCCCTATAAAATAGGGAAAATGATACTTATCTCCTTTGAAGCATTTTGAGTCTGATAATGAAAAGTTCTATGAACTAGGAATTATTACCTCATTTAACAAAAAATAAACTAAAAACAAATACACTGGACTAGCTTTAGAGGTGAACATAACGGCTGCGTCTAGATTGGTATGATTTTCCGCAAATGCTTTTAACAGAAAAGTTTTCCATTAAAAGCATTTTTGGAACAGAGCGTCTAGATTGGCACAGATGCTTTTCCGCAAAAGCACTTTTTGTGGAAAAGCGTCCGTGCAAATCTAGACGCGCTTTTCCGCAAAAAAGCCCCGATAACCATTTTTGCCAACAGGGCTTTTTTGCAGAAAACAAATCTGAGCTGTCTACACTGGCCCTTTTGTGCAAAAGCTTTGCGCAAAAGAGACTTTTGCCTGAACGGGAGCAGAATAGTATTTCCACAAGAAGCACTGATTTCTTACAGTAGGAAGTCAGTGCTTTTGCAGAAATTCAAGCGGCCAGTGTAGACATCTGGCAAGTTTTTCCGGAAAAGCGGCTGATTTTCCGGAAAAACTGGCCAGTCTAGACACAGCCAACAAGTATACAAGTAAAAATATATGTGCCCCCACAGTGACTGCAAAATTTCATTTATTCATCTGAAATATCCACCCGCATGTAGCAAATGGAATTTATTGGCATAAATGTAGAATTGCAACAAAGGAAACACACTATTGAAGTGTACATCTTTTGTACTCTACTTTGAAAATATGGCCTGAGGGAATATTCAGCCATACATGGCTACGTTACTGCTACAAATCCATCCCAATACAGTACTAGTGACCTAAAGTTGAGTTGGCTATTCATTTTCCTAATGGACATCCCAAGTATCACTACCATGGATAGTAACAAAGACCGAATACAGTAATTCCTTATTAAACACTATAGATATGTTTCAGAAAATGATCATGTTAAGTGAAAACATGTTATGCGGGGTCAATTTTCCCATTGAAAATAATGGAACAGGTAAGGGTTGCATTTCAAGCGGTGGTGTCTGTTGGGACCGGGACATAAGGTTGGGGGAAGAAAGAGGACTCGGTTACAGCAGGGAGGGGAGGTGTTTGGCTCTGGGGAAGGGAAGGGGAGAGGTATTGGGTTGGGAGCATGCCCCTGTGATGGGTCTGCCAGGATCCGCACTGCATCCAGCGATGGGGGTGGGTCACCGGGGAATGGTGTGGCATGCAGTGAACTCTCCACCACTTTGCAGGGAAGCGGGGGAAGCCCCACGCAGCCGCCAGCAATGGGCTGGCTGGGGAAACCAAGCTGCTGGCCTGCAAGCGGGGGCAGAGGAGAGGGGGCAAGGCGTCCGGTGAGCGGGAGTCAGCAGGGAACACCACAGCGAACGGGAAGCCCCATGCAGCCGCCGGCAATAGGCCAGCTGGGGAAATCGTGTTATTCCAGGGACGGTCATGTAATTCAAAAAACGTTCCCTAAAAAAAGAAATTATGCTATTGCAAAAATGTGTTAAATGGACACGTGTTAAATGAGGAATTACTGTAGTCATAAAAACTGAAATACCATTTCCTCGCTAATGGGGATCTCGTCTGACCAGTCCAGAGGATCACTGGAGGCATAGTATAGTGAGGCTTGCATTGCTGCTGTCCATCCTGTACTCAGTCCATGAATAGAGAAATAAAGTCTCCAAACAAGGCCTGGCAATCTGATATTTTCCTAAGGGATTCTAAAAAAAGTGGTTAAAAAGTGTCTCTGTGTCGAACTATATTTCTGAAATTATTGAAACTGGCCAGTTCAATTACTGGGAATCTGTTTAGTTAGAAGGATTTGAAACACAACTGCAATTTTCCTCATACAACATTAAAAAGTGACATTCATACCATGTGTTTGGGGCGCATTGCCATAATTAAACATCTCAGGAACAGATGACACTCAGACTGTCAACAGCATTGAGCAGGCTTGAAAAAAAGGCTACAGAAAACGAGCTATTGTGAAGAGAACTTTGACACCTATCTGAACATAGCTGAATTCACAAGCAAACAAGACAACATATTCACCCGTAGGGGGAAAAGTGAAGTGTAAAGAAATGGTGGTGGCTGAATTAGTGTCCTGTCCAAGGGTGCCCTATATTGTTTTCTTTTGGCAGGGGTTGGGGAAAATGTGGTTGATGTGACAGCAGGAAAAAAATATTATTTTAAAGGAGATAAATTGAATATCACTCTTAGCTCTCCACGTTCGTTCCCATGTGCGCTCCTCTCTTCGCTCTGGGCTTCTGTAAGTGACACAACTGCCAGACAGCTTTGCTACTACTTTAAACAGATACAAACCACTGGGGGCATAGATTACTTGTGGTAGTACTCAGGAGGTGCATTCCCCCTCTCTGCCTCCACTAAATGCTAAATGGAATGCCCCCTCATGCCTCTTCCCTGTTCCTCTGAGTGGCCGTCCCTACATCCCCTCTCTCCCACAGGCACCAGTTCCCTATGACTGGGGCTTTTTAACATTGTGCCTGAAAACCACATAACACAGCTAAAGCTGCTGAGGAGAGACTCATAATAATCAATATAAAATACATTTCAGAGGGCATTTTAATTAATTTCCATCAAACAGGACTCATTTATTTTTCCAGGATTAAAAACTGTGACAAACTCTGCTGTATAACTCCCACATACTTTGCCTTTCTCTAACTGCTATAATACAGTAACCCTGACCCCAGATGGCAACCAATGTCATTACCACAGAGAAGACCTAACCGACTGTATTGATTGGATTTCTGAAGCAAGAATGGACTGCGGGATCAAAATTTAACTACTCCCATTATCCCTCATCAGTTATGTCTTTACTCATGTAACACTCACAGTATCACATTCAAAATCAAGTCGAGACACAATAATGAAAAATGTGCAGTGAGGAAACAAACTAAAACCTGACAAAGTGCAGTCAGATAGCATTTCGTAACAAGTGTATATTGTAGAAATCCTAATACGTCACTTCAGGCTGCTGGCTCCAGACAATTTTGAATTTGTGGTCTGGCATTTTATCCACCCTCTATCGAGTTTGCCTTATGATTACCTGCAATTTACTTGTGTTCTACATTTATTATATAATGCCACTTTTACACTGCTTTCAATGGCAATACCTGAATAAGTAACAAGTTCATCTTAGTAGCTACATAGCAGCAGACATAAGAACTTAAACAAAGTACAATAGCTTATTAGTTATAATTGCTGTTTTTCCTCTAGTTTCAGTTGTCCCACGTTAAATTGAGTGTCCTATATTTAAGGTGTCTACCACTGCTTTCTACAAACCTATCACTAACACTGCATTTTCCCACAGGGACCATCTTCAATGATATATAAAGAGCTTAAATGCCGACATGCAGATTTTTTAATCGAATACATTAAACTCATTATTTTTGTGAGGAAGAGGCTTCCAGTTAACCTTGAGAGTTGCATTGGATCATCCAAACAGGGATTTAACACACCGCACTATTCCCTCTTGAGCAGAGACAGGTTAGGTTTCAGTTTAGCTTAGTTGCAAACAGTGGCTGAATTAAATATCCTACAGAAAACAAGTTTTTCATTCCAAAGAAGATATATAACCCGATGGGTAAACATGAGGAATGAGACAATCTGGCTGTGTAAATCTTACGCAGAAAAGATTACTTCTGCTTCTGCTATTTTGCATCTTTGCCGTGTTCAATTGAAAAGGAGTTTTGTGCACACACAGATGTTCCTTTCTCTCCTATGCCATTTCAAGATGTAGCAGTGTAGTTCTCAGGATTTATAATTTTATCAATATGTAATTAACAATTCTGCTTCAAGATCTCAAATACGCTACTAACATTATCTTATTGGCTCAGTTTAGTGTACCGTTGCAGCTGATCTAGTTGGGCGCGAAGCAGTTTTCTTTGGTCAGGTTAAGAATCCAGATAAAACTAAACATGTGGTAACTACCATTAAGCAGCCTCTACCTCAGTTTTAACCTGTCCAAATGGGTCATTGAGCAGGTAGCAACTGTTAAATACTGGGGACAGTACTGAAAGTTGGTTGAAACATATACACGCTTGTGTAGCAGCTAGTGCTGCCATATTTGGGGGGCTTTCAGAGGCATCTGTAGAGATGTTGTGACATCAAGTTTGCTATGAAATGGTGGGTCCATAGAAACACAGTCATACCAATGCTATTGTGTGGCCATGATACATGGGCCCCAGGGAAAGCTGAAGAGCAGTGAACTGATATTTTGGATTTGAGTCATCTTTAAGGGTATGTCCAGACTACATGCCTCTGTCAACAGAGGCATGTAAAATAGGCTACCCGACATAGTCAATGAAGCCGGGATTTAAATATCCCAGGCTTCATTAAAATAAAAAAGGCTGCCACTCTGGGCTGGCTCAGCTGATCGCCGACACAGCACGTGAGTCAAGACGCGGATCAGTCAACAAGGGAAGCCTTTGTCGACCGCTCTTGTAAACCTGATTTTGCGAGGCATAAGGGAATGGTCGACAAAGGCTTCCCTTGTCAACCAATCCGCGTCTTCACTTGCTTGCTGTACTGACAATCAGCTGAGCCTAGACAGTGCAGCAACCATTTTTATTTTAATGAAGCCGGGGATATTTAAATCCCGGCTTCATTGACTATGTCGGGTAGCCTATTTTACATGCCTCTGTTGGCAGAGGCGTGTAGTCTAGACATACCCTAAGAGTTGTTCCATAGTAAGTGATAGGAAAAGATACAAAATTGGGATATTTATAGCCACACCAAGCGTTGCCTCCATTAGCACTGGTTCAGTTTCAGAAGATTTCTTAGTAGACATATTATAAGGCTGGAAGACCAACAGATTGTGAAACATGATTACCAAAATTTTGTCACTTTATGGCCATGATAACATGGTTGCCAAACACATTAGTGTCATGATAATGCATCACCAATGACACACAAATTGAGCAGCCAGACCGACTATGTTAAGACTCTAGATAGAGAATGATTTGGATGGCACTCACTCTGAAAAGAGGCTAAGGCTTTGTGGATACTATAAAATTAAATGTACTTAAGTTACATGGATGTATAGCAGTCATAGTACATAAGCCACTGTTGCATATACTGTCTATGGTCCTTTTGTAACTGGTGCACACCCACAATAGCAGAGTTTGCATTAACCCAGCAGCAGAGCACTGTGGCTAGCTAGCCCCACTATACAATGTGCCACCATCTAGCCCAAATGTTCTTGGGAAAGGTTTGCAAACGAGTCCCACAGGTGTGGCTTGGAATTTGCGTTCACCTGTGGTGCAATTTTCCCAATCCCACTTTCAAAAACCCCACTAACTTGCATATTTGCATCTCTGTGAGAAGTATGGATCCTACACTGCTCTTCCGTAGTGTGCTAATGTTATGAATACAATGTGCCTGATCCTTCACAATTTCCTGAGCTGAGAGTCTGATGATGTCTTGGGGGGATGCACCATGAAAACAAACAATTCAACTTTGGTTATGGCATTCATTAGCAACCTCACACACAACAGACCGCCCTTTCTGGAACCAAGAAACAAGCATGGACTACATAGTTACGCAGGCTTTAGAACTTTCACATGTGCAAGGCCACAATCCGAGAATGGTGTGCAGCAATTTCTCCGACCCTCCAGCCCAGCAACACCAATAGGAGACCTGCATTCATCGTGGAGAAGCAAGAAGTGATCGCTGTGTGGAAGCTGGAAATTGAAGACTTCTATCAATCGATCAGGAATCAATGGTGGAGTTGCTGTGATGCAAGTGTGCAGGACCATCAATTGTGTTCTGTCATGAAGAACTGACTCGGGGTAATGTGCACAAATAGTGAAAGGTTTTCCAACTAGGGAAATTCCTGCACTACAGTGGGACAACAGAGAGCACATATATTCCTATTTTGGCACCAAAACACCAGAGTTCATCAACAGAAGGGGCTACTTTTCTATGGTGTGCCAAGCACTTGTGGATGACCAGGGTAATTTCACTGATGTCAATATGGGCTGGTCAGAGAAGGTGCATGACACATGCCTTTAGTAACACAGGCCCATACAGAAAGCTGCAAGCAGGCACTTTCCACATCAGAAGATTATAATTGTGGATGTTGAAATGCCAGTAGTGATCCTGAGAGACCCTGCTTATCCCTTACTCCCATGGTTCATGAGGTGATATGCCAGCCACCAACAGCATCAAGGAGTGCTTCAACACAGTCTCAGCAGGTGCAGAATCACTGCTGAATCTTTCTTTGGCTATCTGAAGGGCTGCTGGTGCTGTGTACTCAAGAGACTAGACTTCAGTGAAGAAAATACCCCCATGGTATTGATGCCTGCTGTGCATTTCATAATATCTGTGAAGCAAAGAGGGAGAAATTTCTGTAGGGGTGGATTGGCTGTCCGCTGATTTTGAGTGGCCAGATACCAAGGCTATAAGAAGAACTCAACAGGGAACTATTCAGCTCTGGTAAGCTTTGAAGGAGAACTAGAATAACACTGAACTAGAATAATGTGAGTTGCTGTAGTGTGATGTGCTTGGTATTCTCTCTTTTTTTCCCCTCCCTGTGCTATGAACCCTGTAACAAGTGACTCATGCCCTAATATAACAATGAAAAAACAACTACTGAATGCTGGCCAAAGCCACTATATGCCAGATACTAATAAAGATTAATTCAGTTTTCTAAGATAGACTTGAAAACATACCTATTCCAAGCAGAGCTCTACTTCTTATAGCCAGGTGAAAATATCTTTAAAGCAGAAGAAACAGGGAATTCACAAATATGTACCAACCTAGTCATCACAGATGTATATGAACAGCTGTCATTGTGTGCAGTGTCCTGCAGCGTGAGGTTGGGGTACTGGCATGGCCCCAGAAGAGACAAGGAATATGGGGGTGGGAAGCATGAAGGGAGGTCCTGGAATGCAGGAGATAGCCTCAAGTTCAGCCAGGAAGGGCAGCATGTCTGTCTGTTCTATTAGTAGCACTGTTATCTCTTGCTGTCCATTTCTCCTGTTCTTACTATCTCGCTTCAGTCTGTCATTTGTGATCACCATCTGCTACATTAGGATCACTCAATCTGGATAGCAGGGAACTTGACTGCTCAGGAGTCAAACACAGGGACTGGCTCATCATGCCACCAGATCTCATCTGTCTCCCATATGCCTCCTCCTTATCCAGCACCTCATTTTTAGGGTTTATTGTGAACCTTTGTGATTCCAGCTCCCCCAAAGCACCCAGGTCATCGCCGAAGAGCACACATATAACTCCTAGTAGAAACAGCATCTCTGTGGCTCTGACCCAGAACGACCGTTTGCCCCCATTGCCTTCTGGTAGGCCTGCTACTGCCACATGTACCTTCTCCATTTCAAAAATTCCCAGGGCTCTAAAAGGGGAGGAGTGTGTAACAATGTACCTGGCTTTCAGGCAGTGGGGTCCAAAAATGGTAACCGGAGTCATCACAGTGGGGGGTTGTGGGACACCTCCTTCAGGCCATTGAAGTCGATGAAAGTGTTGCTGAACAAAGCAATGTTTACACCGACACTGTATCGCCCAAACTATGTTGGCCTAAGTGCTATACTTCTCACAAAGAGTAGATTTATTAGGTTAGCATCTGACAAATTAAAACACCGTGAGGAACATTGTAGACATGTACACAATTAGGTCTATGTAAGGCAGGTTACATCAGCATTGTGCTGCACTACAGTGAATGCCTACTACATCCTTGTGGTATTTTTCATGACGACAACCATGGTGACAAATTGGCATATTATTTGTAAAAGCAACATAAATGTATGGGCTCTTGTGAAGGAGACAAGAATATATTGGGGTCTTACCCAAAGGGCTTACAATCAAATTCAAATCATTATACTTCAATTTAATCTCTGCACTTTTTACCACCTGAAAACTTCTGTGTCAATATACTGTGATGATGGATACTTTACAAAAGACATTAGATTATATGTATAAAGCTTTGCAAAGAATCAGGGATGAAGGGAACATTGGCAATGAAAGCAAACGTCTGTTGCAAGTTAAAGAGTGGGATGAAAAAAAGATAAAGTCAATAGGGGAAAATGGAGAGAAAGGCAGTTATAAGAGAAGAGGTACTGATAATAAAACAAGTGTCAGGACAGCAAGTGCTCACTAGCTATTTCATAGAATCATAATTAATCAGGGGCCGTTTTTGCGCAAGAGGTTTTTGCGCAAAAAGGAGCTGTGTAGATGCCTCCTTTTTGTGCAAAACCTCCCTCTTGCGCAAGAGCCGTTCTTCCTGAATGGGTCAAATACCATAAGCAAAAGTGGGTACAACTGCATTCAAACTGTAAATGTAGCCCTCTATCTTCCTGTGGGAATTCTGCATCCCTGTCCATGTGCAGAATTCACGTCTCCCTCAGATTTCTTTATTTCCCTGTAGAAAGATGAATATTAATGGGAAGCAAAGTGAAGTCATGCACCCCTCCAAAGCAGCCTAAGCAAGTTGGTTAGGGTTTCTGGAGCAGCTGGTTGAAACATGCATCTCTGTTGAGGGAAGTGGGGTTTAGCTGTCGTGTGTGTGTACATGTGTGAGAGAGAGACATTCTATCCCTCTTGCTTGTTGTTGCAGCATGCTCAGCATGGAGGAGTATTGGGATATTTCTAAGATGATGTCATGGAGCAGGTTCTGTCTTCTCAGACAGAATTTAGCAGCCTGCCTGCTTGCTGAATAGTTTCCATTGTCTTTGTGTGAATTTCCCTAGGAATATAAAAACAGGTGTAAAAGATTCAATGCTCCTTTACATTTCCAGTGTGATGTAAAGGACAGCATGGCCTTATTAATGTTTGTGATGCTTTAGCGATTAGAACTGAACTGAATTTTGGACTGAAAAAAATTCTAACAACACGTGTTCCCTGAACTATGTAACTGGAGATGATCAGTAGCCAATATAAACTATGAGCTGATAACCCCAGGCTCCACTCATTGTTCAGTCACCTGTGATGTAACACATAAATATATGCTGTCATATGTTATCTAATAACTTGAAATAAAGTGTCACACCTAGCTGTATTACTATGAGGCTAGAGGATTTGGGGATTTTTTTTCCCCAGTGTTCAGCACTCCCATTCCTTATCCATTGTAGTGTACTTTAAATAAATTACTGAAATAATCATGCTGGTTTCAGTTAAAATAGACAGAATTTTGCAGAATTTTTAATTATTGTATACAGAATTTTTAATTTTTGTCACAGAATTCCTCTAGGTATTAATAAAAATCAGTGTGTTGAACCTTTAAAGGAAAAATGACAGATAGTGACCCATTACCTTACATGATCTTTCCAGTTGCTATTTATGATTACAGTCTGTAGCTGGTTGAAATTTCACTTTTATTTGAGGGGAGGAGGGTGTTTAAAATAACCATTTTCAAAAAAAGAACAAAAATATGGAAAAATTACCAAAAATTCAATTATTTTCTAAGGGTTCTTTTATTATAAATTTATTGAAATACATTTAAGATAATGATTTTAAAATTGTCAATTGCCACAAACTATGTTTTAGAATGATTCAAATATACATTTAGATGAAATTTATATTAAAAGAAAAAAGTCACAAAATATGAGTACAACATAGAGAATATCGGTGAATTCTGAAAAATTGAGACCGCTTTTTTCCATGACATTGTTTCCCCATTTTTAACTTCATTAAAAATTAAATGTCACTTGAAGAAGTCAGCTATATCTTTTATCTTCTATAATTCAACATAGTCTTCTTTCCATTGACTTCAGTGGAAATATACCAATTTATACTATCTGATAATTTGCACCCATATCCTTAAAGAAACATTGGATTAAACAGCAGGGAAAGATATTTTCTTATATTAAACTAGCTCAAATTTGGCTCTGAGATGTATCCATCAGTGTAGATCTGCTATAATGCCAGGTCAGTGGGCCAAAATCTATTCTTTCTCTTAAATCACATGCAAGCCCATTCAAAGGGGTAGTGTAAATGAAGGGAAAAATGTAACACAATAGACATACAATTGTGTATCAGAGCATAATTTGGTCTCGTTATACAGGTTGACTGCCTGGAGAGGAACACAGAAGTAGGGGCTCTTGGTAAAGGGAGCATCGACCACCCCTGGTCCAACTATCTCCCAGGATTGGGATCACTCAGGTTTTGAGGGTGCTGGACCAGGGAGGGACAATCTGTAGTTTTACACTTCACAAAAGCTTTTAATATTGCTATGCCAATTATTTCAGGATCTCTAGCTTCTTTTCCCTTATTTTCTCAGTTTTAAAATCTTTAGCCAGGTTGGCCAGCTGCAGAGAAAAGATTGTGTAAACACTCTAATTGGTGTGATCACATATTTTCTCCATTGTGAAGTGTGGCAGAAGTAATATTGACCGATCACTGCCAGCTGACGGCGAAATGTCAAGACGGGGTTGCAACAATGTACTTTGTAATGAACCAACTCTGAATACCAAGTCGAGCACGGGTAGCAGAAATTAAGTGAGAATGAAAAAGTATAAACACTTCTGATTAACAGCCAATAGCACCAGCTGGAACAGACAATACACTAGACCTGCTAGAGCAAAAGGGTCAGCTATGCTGGTGACAGGCTTGGTAATGCAACCTTGTTAATAGCAAACCTCATTTGCTCACAGTTTTATAGGCTGTTTCATAGAAATCTATTGCAAACTGATGTTAGTAGATGAAATTATATTTAGCTCTGATTCTCTGGCAACAAGGATTAAAAAAACCAAACAACCCACATACACACACTATTTCAGCAAGATCATCTTTCCCCAGCAAAGCAGGCCTAGTGAGATACAACTTCCCAAATACATTCAAAAACAACACTATGAAAATACAAACAACTGTAAATCAAATTCCTGAATGAATGGCCATGTGAAGAGGTTATGAAAAATGTGGGAACTAAACATCTACCTCCTGCTGCATAATAGTGCATGAAATCTGGTTCTGCTGAAGTCAATGGAAATAGAGCTACCAACTGCAATTAATTTGAAGTTTCACTGATGTTGAAATGTCCTGTGTGTTAGCCAAAGGCTACAAAATGTACATATTTTCACATACAATTTTAGATTTGACTGTGACATTCTGACCATCTCTTACCACAACATGTCATGCTGACCAGCGTTATCCCATTGTTCTCTCTCTCTCTCTCTTTCTCTATCCCTCTTCTGTTTCTTGCCTTAGACCGTTTGTACTGTACCAAGTACAAGTGGCCCTAGTCCATTAGTATAGCTCTTGGGTGCTATGGAACACAAATGATGACACCAGTGACAAAGTTCTAATTACCTTGAACTGATTTGAATAGAAGGCATTCAGAATGTCATAAGTCTAGTGCCAACGTCCTGACCCTGGAAACACAATGATATTGTTATATATTTAAACTAGTCCAAATAAACTCACAGAGTCAGATCTTCAACTAATGCAAATTAACATAACTCCATTCATTTCAAGCAATCTATGGTGATTTACAGCAGCAGGGGATCTGACCTAGTCTATCCATACATGTGTTTGAATCTAGGCCCTAGCTCCAAATATGTACTTTACCTTAGGCTAGCACACTTATTCTAAGGTTTGTGGGGCCTTTGTGAAAGACTATCTTTCAGTTCAGATAGTAGAAGCTCTTGTATTAAGATCTAGAGGAGTGATTCCCAATGAGTACACAGAGGTCTTCTGAGGATATAGCAATTCATCTAGATATCTGCCTAGTTTAACAACAGGCTACATAAAAAGTATGAGGAAAGTCAGTACAAACTAAAATTTCTTACAAACAATTGTTTATACTCTGCTCTGTATACTGAAATGTAAGTATAATATTTGTATTTCAGTTTGATTCATTTTATAATTATACAGTTATAATGAGGAAGAAAGCAATTTTTCAGTCGCAGTCTGCTGCAACACTTTGGTATTTTTATATCTGATTTTGTAAGCAAGTCATTTTTAAGTGAGGTATAATTTGGATATATACAAGACAAATCAGGCTTGGGAAAGGAGTCCAGTAGTCTAGGAAGATTAAGAGCCTGCATCTAGAAGTTCTAGGTTCAATCTCCACTAAGCCCATGAAGTGGCATTGGCATTATATTAATTTTGCAGTTTCTTCTCATGAATAAACACACTGATGTGGCAGGAGAGATAATTGTTGTTTACTCTCACGTAGAAGAAAGTATAGTTATGTCTTTTTCTAAAGTGTTGGATCATTCAAGGTTGAGGGTTATCTAACTTTAGAATATATGGACGATAAAGATAACAACTATTGGGGCACCACAAATCACAGTTTATAACTAAAGGTTATTATTAAGGTAACAATAGGTCTTAAGAAAGCATTACTGGCAGTCTGAAGAAACAGAAGAATAAAAAGCAATAGCTCAATGCTAAGAAAGAGTTCTCTACCTGAGATCAGACAAGTTCTTAATGGCAAAAATGGAAGAGATTCCTAAGGAAGATGGGTGAAGCATGATGACCAGAGACACACAGTATGGCCTAGCACTGAACCAGGACTCAAGAGACTTGGGCTCTTCTTCAAGCTCTACCAAAGACCTATGGGATAACTTTAGGCAAGTCACATTCTGCTCTCTCTGACCTTGCCATAGAATGGGAATAATAATAAAATAAATAATAATAATAATAATAGTTGAACCAGCCCCTTCTGAAAACATTTTGAGTTCTGTATACTAGGATTAGTTATTTATATTGCATACTCAAAAACAAGTTAGACCAAAATATTTGTTGGATTGATTAAAGCCTGAAGCAGCAATTACTGCATTTACCCAAGCTTGCAGTGCAACGGAATCCATCAGAACTATTGCCTGGGTAAGGGCTCCCATATTAGGTCTTGACTAAGCAGTTCTGTAATATGCTGGGTAACCCAAAAATATTTTTTGGCCCTGTGAAGCATTTGGTATGTCTATTTTCCCAATATAGTACACCTGCAGATTGCAGCATTTTTATACCCAACTTTCCCTTCACTTTGCAAAGATATGAATAATTATACAAGGTATAAAAATTGGATAGAGTCTTTTCTATCCCAGGTCACACATTCACCACCTATGCTCTATCCTAGAATTTTTTTTTAATTGCTAGCTAATAGGAAAAAGTGCAATTTCTTGTAAAAAATATGCGCTCTTATTATTCTCTAATGCAGAGATTCTCAAAGTAGGTATTGTGACACTTCAGGGAGTTGCAAGTTATTACCTCTGTGGGACCGACAATCCTGAGTAATCATTAAATTAACTCCCCCACAAACCTAATTCCTAAGGAGGAAACATACTCAGAGACTTACTATATGAAACGGGTCACCAGCATAAAAAGTTTTGAAAAATGCTGCTCTACTATCTCCATCAACTAGGAAGTGTTGTGGCTGAGTTAGGTCTTGGAATGGATAATGCAGAACTATAGTTAGAGAGAGAGAGAGGTTGCAAGCACTAGATTTTGTTTCACTTACTGGAAAGTCCATTTCAGAGACAATCAGCCTAGACAACTGAGTATCCTCAACTTACTACAATACACAGTAATCAGTACCAGTAACAATAAAAAGCAACCAGCAGGAGTCAATAAGAAAACTTCCAGCTTCAAATGCAATAGTAATAGATAGTGACTCTAGTGTCCTCCTGAGAGACATGCATCCTGATGTTAGTTGCTGCATAACTATAGTTCTTAATATAAAGCAGGCATGTAGTTGCACAAAAACTCTTTAGGAATACAGCTCGTAGCTCAGTAAAAAAATTCACATAATCTCTTGAGAGCAACGTCTTAGATCCCAAAGCTGATTTTTGCATCTGAATGCTGGCAACTATAAAACTAGAAGCTTGTTTGCTCTTACGAGCCTGTCAAGAGAGTGTCTGAGAAGAGTAGGAAGATATTCATTTTGTTTTAACAGTTGTGGTTGAAAAAAATACTCATAAATGACTCTATATATAAAATGTTTGTTTGATTAGAACACACACACTTACATACTACCTTCTATCAGAGAAAATTCTGCTCTACAGTTTTCAAGTTTGATTTAAATGACCTGTACAGAAATTGGGAGCCACTTTTCTGCACTCGGTGGGGTGACACTGGTGAAAAACCCATGAAAATGTCTACAACCTAAAGCCCACTGTAGGTATGTTAGGATCAATTTGCCCACCACTGGAATGTAATTTATAGGGAAGAGTGTGGCTAATGATTTACCAGGGACAATACCACTGTACAAGAATTGATAAGAAGTGAAAAAAATAACTGAGCTGATTCTGATTGTATCAGACTCAGACTGACAAATCAGACTCAGCCTGCCCAACTGAAATTATTGGAGAAATTTTCTGGGTCCGCCAGAATAAAATGAAATAAGTACGTAGGTCAAGACGCCATAATTGACTAAGAGTAAAAACAATGAGTCCAAATTTACTTGTGCATAAGCTTTTGTGGGCTGGGACCTACTTCACATTTGACAGAGGGCTTCAGCCTACCAAATCTTATGCTCAAATAAATTTGCTAGTCTTTAAGGTGCCACAGAGCTCTTAATTATTTTCAACAAAACAAAATAATAAACAAATAAACATGGCTAATCTGTAATGAAAAGTAAGGATTAGGAAACAAAAATGTACATAAATTAGCCTTAGGATGATCTAATTGTTATGGCACTCAAAGGGGTCTGATTTTCTTCCCACCTAATTAAATAAAATAAAAAACATTTATTCATGAATGAATATTGGTGACAGCACACAAAAAATTTGAAAGATGACTTGATCTGTTACTAATTTTGAACACTCATCAGCTGACCTCCCAGAAATCTGTTGTTCATCATTTATCCACCTCCTTCCTGGTCACCTCTGGCCACAAAGACCTAACACCATTCCTTTCATTTAACTTTATTTAAGTTATGCCTATTTCTATGCCTGATGTGACCAAAGTACATATATTTGTACTTGTTGATTTCTGCCAGCTAATTTCAATTTCTAGCATAACCATTCATCTTTTCTGTCAAGGAGATGTACAAGAATACGTATCAAAGCCACATCTCAAAGGCTTCAATTTTCAAGTTTTCCATGAGTCACAGCAGTAAGTCACTATGGAAAAAATGAAGTTTTTCATGAATTGTATCTCTGTATTTTTTTGACATCACTGTTTTCCAAACTTTTTTATGAGGTGCCATGACTAAGAAAGCCATTCCTAGACTATTTCTGAATTCTTTGGAATAGCCTTCTTGTTTAGATATATATGATCCCAGATTAATTCAATTGATCTATTGCCTCTACGGTTTGACAGTTAACCATGATGCTTTTTGTTAACTGTGTCAGTGTGCATTCATGTTGTCTTCATCTCCTTCAGGGATGATCCATATTCTCCACTAGCTGTTTTCACAGGCTCCAGCACGTATGTCGTTGCATCAGTGGTTGTCACAAAGCTTGCAGTGGTGATGTGTGGAGGAGGAGGGAACATGTCGGGGTCACGTGCCTCCCCAAATTTCTGCTTTGGCTTGTATGAGTATGCTTAGGTGGATTGTGCAGGCTCAGAAACACGGCAAAAGACAGTTGTCCTTCCTCTGCAGCCCTTCTACCCCACTATCAACAGGCATTGAACAGTGTGTAATCAAACAATCAAAAGTGGCCAAAAATGTCCACCAGTAAAAACCCTACCTTTATGCATTCTACCCCCATGTCCAAGGTTGTCTCATAATTAATTTCATGTACATTCTTGGAGGCCAAATACCCCCTCATCTTACATCCTATCCAGTGGAAAGCCACTTTCTATCTCCTGATGCTGTTTATATTGTCTTTTGTTGACAGTAGAACCTCACAATGAGTTCAGTGAGATACTTTGGAATCCCGATGAAGGCCAATAGCCTCCAAATATAGTTGTGTGGAAGGATACAGAATACTTTTGGATAGTCAGTGAAACATGCTCAAAAGGTGATTAAACTCCCTGCATTTTTCAATTGTGACATATTCACAATTTCATCATGCATCTATCATGTAACTCCTGAACTGCCTTTATGCCAAATGCTAAAGGGATTACAAGAATACCCTGATTTTAGTATAGACATCCTGGTTTACCAAGATCATCATGTGAGGTCTGAAATTATGACTACTATGAACCCAGCTTTCAATTCCAATGTGAAATGCATGTGGTGATACTATCTAAAGAAAGAGTTTATGTCTACAGAAAATATGTTCTTAGATTCTGTATCGTATCGCAGTTGAGAAGACTGCCCCTATCATCATGCTCCTAGGAAATAAACAGGCTGTAATTTACTCATGAAAATGGAATTATAATCAGTCTTGTTTTGAATGTAGTGGAGGATATTTGGGATCAGAAACATTTTTAGACAGGAGGTTAACTTGTTAGCTTCTAGGAAGCTTGCTATGATTTTCTTTTATGTACCGTTTTTGTTTCTAATATCCTTGCTCACTACTTCTTGAATCTTTGATAATACATGTATGGTAGTTTTCACTGTAAATATAGCCTCATCTTGTCTCATTAAGCAAACAGCTGATCCTGAGCTGAATCAGATGAGCTGGGATGTACACTGTTCCCCTTGGGACTACAGACAGGGTACTTCTGTAAGCTTTTGGTGGAGACAAGTTGAACACTACGGGGGGAATGCTTTGAAGTGAATTGGGACTGTGGTACACAGATTGTTAGCATGCCTAGCAAAATAAGGGCTGGCATATCGCAGGGATGAGAGATTACATGTCTAAACAGGCAGATGACATCAGGGAGCTGATATACAGAACCATAAACAACTCTCCCTCATGCTGGTGGCAGGAGGGTAACCAAGAAGACTCACTCTCCTGGGTATCAAGCAAACCATCACACCTCAACCCTCTCTGACACCATCTTGCTTACGGATTAAGTAGAGCATAACTTTGTGTGCACGCGTGCAAGATCAGGAAGATAATATATTGTTACTGCACTTTTGTATCTCCTTTTTTTTTTTTTTTGCTAAGGGAAAAAGATTCTTTTCATCAAGCCATCCAGCCCATTTCTACTCATCCATCCATTACTGAAAATTTTCCACACGACATCTATACCACAGTCACCAATCACTTTTAACAATTCTGCCACTGTCATCTGCTCTTGGTGCTTTCCTATGCTCCATTTTCACACCACTTCCTCTCACAAGATTAATGGCTCCAACACCATAGTCACTTCTCTGTTGTCAAGTATTGTAAGTAGCTCTAATTAGGTATATAGATTACTGTATCAACTTCTCTACTGTTATCCTACTATCATGATAATTTATTATGCATGAGCAAGGGGGAACTTTTTGGTAAGAGGCCTGACAACTATGAACATACATTTTGTATTAGGATTCTATAATTCTCAAGTTCTTCTCATATTTTGATGTATTCACTTTTGACTCTCTTGTCTGCCTTTGAATCTGTCTGCTCAGTTGTGTGCATACATTTAAATTCTCCAGCTATTGTGCATTTTTTTGCCAATTCAAATTTGTTCTTGGCTAGCTATGGTGCAGTTCATGCAGACATTTTACAGTGTGTGCTTTTGAAGTTTAAGAATGATAGCTCAATGTTTATTATAAAATTAATTCGGGCTATCCTCCACTTTCGCCAGTGACAATGTCTCAAACTGATGAAGCTACTATGGTGTTACATCAGATCTTAGAAGTGCAGTGCAAGTTTGCTCCAAGGGAAAAAATGACTTGAACCTTTGATAAACAAATCATTAGATTAGGAACATGGACTGTGGAGAGTATGCATAGAGGAAGTGTACCATTGTGATCAAAGAATTTGAAGGTATAAGAGGAAGTATGTGTAATCTAAAAGCCATGATGGACAGGCAAGGGTAATTTCATTATGCTGGATGGATATGCAGTATACTACTTGTGTGATCCAAAAATGAGAGAATATGGAAGTCTAATTTATCCTACCTAAGGACACATCAGAATGTGTACATGGATATAACCCAACCAGCAACAGAACCATAACATTTTGCCTTTCTGAAAAGCGTGTTGATATGTCCATCATCAGGTTTATGCTCCTACAGACAGCTGATAATTATATGATTAATAAGAAAAGAAAAAAGTGACCATATTGGGTCATAATGGCCATCTAGCAAAGCAGAGTAGAACCACAGTTATAAACACCACAAGAATGAAGGTTGCTTGTAACTCTGAACAAAATATTCTGGTTGTTCTTTCAAAAGTTTGCAACTGAACATTGACTCAACAAAGCTTTGAAACTTTACTCTGAAGAAGAGAAATGCTTTTAATAATCTTAATTTAAATGAAGCACAGAAACCGCTTCCTTACCATGTCAAATCTTTTATTAATTTTCCTCTTTTAAAGTATTTTATGTTTAATAAAGAATAGAGAATGTGTGTGTTTATTCAATTGTGTACTTCCTGTTCTGAAAGGGGTGTGTGAATGACTCTTCAGTTCATAACTCTGGTGTTCATAATACTGAGGTTCTACTATATCCCATCTTGAGACAGTGGCCAAGTCTATGTGCCTCAAAGAGAATGACCAAAATTGGCAAACACCGAGTGATCCATCTCATCGCCCATTTCTAGTTTCTGGCAGTCAGAGACTAGGGACACACTGAGGATGAGGTTGCATACCTGACCATCTAGGCTAATTCATTGACCTATCCTTTATGAACTTAATTCATTCTTTTTTGAACCATGTTATAGATTTGGCCTCCACAATATTCCCTGACAATGAGTTCCACAAATTGACTACACATTTTGTGAAGAGATCTATGAATAGCTTGAAGGAACACTCATTAAATATCAAGCAAAGATATCACCATTGTAACTGAGGACTTCAATGTGAAAGTTGGACATGTAAACTCACAAAGAAATAATTGGAAAATATAGTTTGGATTTACATTGTGAGAAAGAAATGTGTTTATTTAACTTCTGCTGTTCTAATCACCTGGCCATTATCAATAGCTTTTTTTTTTTAACTAACATCCTCTGTTTATATACATAGCGGTCAAACAGCAGCACAACAAAATATACCATGTAATGATAAAGCAAAACTCAAGCTTGAGGATACACTGAAAAAAGACTTTCCCAACTAAAGATAGCAGGTTAGACCATTAGCTGTTAACCTTAAATATAAAATTAAAACTTAAAAAGTTAAGACATTTAGCAGGCTCAGCACTTGTCCAGAATCAAAGTGTAACTTCTTCCCATTTAGCCAAGGGTAACTCCTGAACAGATCCATTGTAGCCACTGGAGTTTCTTTGATGTAAAATACAGAGATCTGGGTTTGAATCTCCCCTTTGCCACCGACTCATTTAATTTCTCTATCCCTCACTTTAACATCTTTATCTATTTAGATTATAAACTCTTCATGGTAGGGAATATCTCCTACTGTGAATTATATGGCACCTAGCATAATGGACTCTCAATCTCATTTAAGTATCTATACTATCATAACACAAGTAATAACTATGACTAATTGTACTATAATATACTTCTTTATTTTTAAGGTTGTTGTGGGGATATAATTACAGGTTGTAATTCACTGGACCGGCACCCTCAGAACCTGACCAGTCCTGAATCAGGGAATCTGCCAGACCAAGGGAGGTGAGTGCTGACCCCTTTTCTGTTGCCTGATGTGTAGTTTCACTCTGGTAGTAGAGGAAGGGCTCGCAGTGGCTGAGCAGGACCTGAGGGGAGCACTCTGAGGAAAGGAAGGGTGGCAGCAGAGCCCCATCACCCAGGGTAAGAAGCATAGCCCCATGGAAGCACACCAAGCCCTGTGCCTCTGGGCGGTACTCTCAACCCCTACCAATGGCTGCAGAACTGCCTTCCTGGTTCCTGGCTGTGGGGCTCCACTGCCATCCTGGCTTTTCTCCCGAGTATCCCTGTCCCCACTACGCCCCCCCCCCCCCCCCGCCGAACTCTGAAAGCTCTGAGAGATGGGAGGAGGAGTTGCTAGGCATGGGGCCCAGATTCCCCCTCTCAGGGTATGTCTAGACTACAGAGTTTTGTCGACAAAAGTGGACTTTTGTCGACAAAACTATACCTGCGTCTACACTACCGCTGAGTTCTGTCGACATAACGTCGACAGAACTCAGCAGTTTTGTCGACGCTGGTAAACCTCATTTTACGAGGCATAACGCCTTCTGTCGACAGAGTTCTAGGGTTGTGTCTAGACTACAGGGTTTTGTCGACAAAGCAGCTTGCTTTGTCGACAGAACTGAATGTAGTCTAGACGCTCTTTGTTGACAGAAGCTTTGTCGACAGTATCTGTCAACAAAACTTCTGTCGACAAAACCCTGTAGTCTAGACGTACCCTCAGTGTGCCAAAAGGAATTAAAACTATTATTAGTATATTAACCCTTCTATTTTGAAAGCAAAAAATGTAGTGCTGCTCAATTTTTCCTTGGAGTTGCAGCCTTATGATTAATTTGGGGTGCAAAATGCACTTCACTATCAAAGAATTAACCTATTATTAGTGACACAAAGAGATTAAAAATGTTAAGAATATGTTTGTTGTGACATGCAGACTTTATGAATTTTATTATACCACAGTCGATAAAAGCAACATGATAGAACTAGAAAAAACAAAAAAACAAAAAAAACAGCAGAGTCTACAGTACATGTACTCATGAATATGTGGGACTCTGGGTTCTTTGTAAAGTGAGAATAAACATTTAGACCGTCACTGTTCTACTCTCCCAAGATTATGCTGAGGGTTGGGTTTAAGTCCCTTTTAATGCATCCATTCCTTATACCTATTTCAAGACCATATATAATGGAGCCTTACCTGTATCTCATATATATATTATGACTGGTAACCATTTTGGGAGTTCTGACAACAGTTTTAACATTTGTACAGAGACGCTCCTAACTGTGCAATGTTAAGTAAGTTCGTCTAAATAAAGCTTCAAAAGCCTAGACAGTGTCTCTCAGGATATCTACTGAAAAGTCTTCTCACCCAAGGTTACCTACTAACATTAACTTTTATTAGGCCTAACGTGGCCTTGTGCTATTACCATCATTAGGTCCTGAACTAAATACCAGCATTCAGGCTAACCGCAATGCTCGTTATAAACAAAAATATTTAAATTTCTTTGCTTATTCTTACTTGCATCATAGTTTTAGTTTCATTTGCTCTAACTACCCTAAGTATCAAAACACTAAGATATAAATGATTATGTGATAATCTGAACCCAGGACATAGGTCAAAGAACAGAGTTCTGCAGGTTCTATCAAATCCAATATTTCAAGGAGAAACTCCGATGAAACTGCTGAATGTCACTTGAGTTTGGTTTTGAAGTCTTTTAAAAAATGAGCAGTCCTTGTTATTTTCTATCAAAACAATACATCAACTGAGGCTGGTTTGAAGTGTGGCACAGGCTTGTACAAAAGATTTGTGAGCTTTAAAGAGTCTTTTGATTAACACAGTGTTCACTACCACTTTGTAACAAAACTAGAGACTGAACTGAAATGAAGATCACAGAATCAAGCCCATTCAAACATACGTAGCGATTGAAAACTGAACGCAATTCAGACTCACTACGTAATGTCACTGTGTGATTTTGGTACATGGCCCTTCTCATTGTAAGTGAATCATATCACATACATTAGTCTAGATCTGAAGATCACTGAACCACGAGATAGTCAAACTCTAGATCTGAATTTTGAACCCATCTGGAAATGGGGAGCTGAAAACAGGCTCCAATATCAAAGTTATAAATACTTTTTGCACAGCTCTATATGGCTCCCAATATGGCTCCTCTTTCCGTGCTCCCAATGCTGCTTTATACATGACACAAAAGGAATGAGAAGCCAGAAAAGGTCTTTAATTTTGGTAAATGAATTGCAATGCCTGGTCGCTAAGGCTCCAATTTCCCCTCTAAGAGATTCAGCAGACTTCTATTTCGTTCTTCCATATATGGCACTATGCAAATATTATGAAAGAGTTTAACTCAACATATGAGCTCCTAATGCTTTCTCTGTCTTCTCTAAGATAGTCTTTAATTAGTCAATAATTGCTTGAAGGCTCCAATTGATTGGCATTATAAACACAGGAAAATGAAAATGGTCTTTTTATTTCAGAGCTGTATTTAAGGTTTAGTAGAATGTTAGCAGCATATCATTAAGCAGAACAGAGCAAAGCAGCCTACAAAGCACGTTTAAGAAGCATGACTAAACACTACACTATTCTGCTTTACTTTTCAGATTAGGCTAGTGACAAGAAATAAAATGAGGATTATGCATGTGCCATCCTAGAAGACACCAAAATACAATATTCTGCATTGTTTTACTTATAAATAACCTCTCTCTTCAGGGGTATTTGACAAACAGCTGCAAAAGCTCAGCAGGTTTTTTTTAAATGTCATTTCTGCTGAGATTGATGCTTGCTTTAGCTCCAGGATGCTATGTGTTCATTTTATAAAAGGCAGAAATAGGTTTCATCTGTGTTTCTGTGGATTTCATTCATCTGTTGTCAGAGTCTAATGAAAAACTGTTTAGGCTGGTGTTTCATGAGAAGTCAGCCCATATCCATTTCTAAAACCTTTCCTATTTTAAGCCTATTTTGAGAAAAGAATTATTGGTTTCTATAACTGGTGTTCTTCGAGAAGTGTTGCTCATGTCCAACTTAGATATGGGTGCTTCCCACATGTACCAGTGCTGGAAGTTCTTTTCCCTCAGCAGTATCTGTTGAGGACCAGCTCAGGCACCCCTTGTCACTGTGCTCTTGTTAGTATGCTCAGCTTTGCCTCTGGGCTCAGTTCTGTTACACTTCTGGATGAAGTCCTACCCTATTCTAGAGCGTTCGCCCAGGACTTTCTCCCTGGAGACATTGTCTTCATTACTTCTCAGTGCCCTAACTCTACAGCCAGGTCATTCCCGTTTTGGGGTGCACCAGATAGATATGTCTACCCTGAACAGCTTCTTTACCCCATCCCTGAGTGTGTCAAATTCCAGCCCTTAGCCTGGGTTTCTAAATGAAGTTTCTCCCTTTCTCAGGGTGTAGGCCACGTCTACAATGGCTGGTGGAGGAGCCTATGCTTGCCCATTACTACATGCCCCTACTCAAGGAACTGATGAACAGTACTCAAGCACTGTTCCTTTTAACTCCTTCAGTTAGCTGCTACAGTTTTCCTTGGGTTTCTTCCCACTGGTCTCTTTCCTTTCACTCCCGACCTTAGGGTTATAGTTCTCACATTCTTGCAGAAAGGAAAGTGCAGCCAGAACTCAAAGTCTAGTTACCACTCAGGCTCCTGTGGCCAAAGAGCATCCTGCCCTTGCTGCTCATATCCCACCAGCAACTAACCTGCTATACCCCTGTAGCTGCTTTTAACTCAGCTTGCTAGACTCTGATTGGCTGCTTCTTGTGAGGCCACTAGAAAGATCTGGAGGACCAACCTTTTCAGCTTTTCTCCTGTGATGGGGTGCAGTAGAAACTTGGGGTCTCCAGCAGGGGACCTCAGAGGACATGGTGCACCCTGACACAGGATGGAATATATATGCAAGGTTTATTCCCCACTAAACAGGTTTAAGCAAGACTATGGCCAGGTCTGCATTAGACCTGGATGGTCAGCTTAAAGTATGCAACTCTATCTACATAGAATACATAGCTGGAGTTGGGTTACCTTAAGGTAAGCTTGGTGGTGTCCCCACAGCAAGAGGCCAACAGGAGCAAACACTCTCATTATCTTCTCTTACTCATCGTGACAGAGGAATACAGGTGCTGGCCAGAGCTGCCCCCCAGCATTAGATTTACAGGACTTAACTGGACCCACTAAATCTAATGCCAGAAGATCGACCTCCAGCATGGTGAGTGAAGACATGTGCTAAGGGTTTGTCTATTCTTAAAATATTGCAGTTATTGTGTTACTGCAGCACCTCAAGGTAGACACTACCTATGCTAATTCCAGGACTTTTCCCATCAAGGTAAGGGATTCTCCCCCTTCTTCTCCTCCCCGAGAGGCTGCATTGAGGTCAATGGGAGAGTTAACGTAGACTGACCTAATCCCTGGTGTAGCCAGCACTAACTGCATCATTCTGTGGTCACTGTTTCACTCCCCACAAGCAAAGCAGTTATGGCAACCTAGTTTCCTAATGTGAGCTTACTGTGATCTTTCTCTCTCTGTCACACACACACACACTGGAGGTGAAGTTACTACTGCGAAGAAAAAATGGCACACAAAGAAGTGCATGTTTCAAGGTAAAGGAAATGGAAAAATGCCTTTTATCTCTAGGTTAACAATTCAAGTCCGGACAGGGCAATAGTGCCCAAAAGACATTTTCACATGATGACTCTTTGGTGAAATGGGTTCATGTTGGATGGCACCACAGTGCCTAATGGATGGACATACCTATAATGCAACCATAAGCACTTTAGATGTCAATTTGTCAGTAAGCAGACCACAGAAAGACTGGGCATGAAAACTAATTTACTCTCTCAGTGGTTGTTCTTCTACAGACACAACGAGGGAACAAAGTGGATAAAACTGTGTTTGCTGCAACCTGATTGCTATAGGTCTGTGAATACATATAGCATTTTAGTCTCCAAGGCTGTCAGGAGACTAAAGGTGGGACACCTTTCACAAAGCTCTCAAATTTACTGCACACAATTAGCAATACAAAAAATGACCATTATTGCTCTGTTTATATTAGTATTTCACAAATACTAGGGACAGAGGGATAGCTAGACATTTTTAGAGTAAATTAGAAACCCCCTTTTGATATTTTCCTGCATACTTTCCACCTGATCAGTGTTTTCTAATTAAATTATTCTAAGCAAACTGACTCGTAATAACTGAAGTTTTGTTCACTAAAAGTACGTCTACATAGCAGCGCTATTTTGGGATAATGTCCATTATCCTGAGATAGTGTTCCATGTGTCTTAGCAGCACTCCCATTATTTCAAAATAATGGGCTTCTTATTCCAGCCTCCTGTAAACCTTGTTGCACAAAGGATTAAGGAAGATTCCGGAATAGCAATGTATTTTGAAATTAGCACTGTGTAGACAGCACCAAATTTTGAAATAAGCTATGCAATTTGCATAGCTCACATTGTGTAGCTTATTTTGAGGTACAGGCTACTGTGTACCCTGCCAGGCCTCCTCTCACAGAATCCCATTTTGGGCCAAGCCTAACCCCTCCCATTCCCACATGACCGGAAGTCAGGAGGCGTGGTCAGGACTATAAAGTCGAGCCGGAGAGCTCAGTCTGGGCCCAGTCTCCAGATGTCTGTTTGGTGCTCCCTGCTTGGGAGGCCGAGGTTTAGCCAGGACCAGCAGGTGTGCTTGACCAGGAGGACAGACCTGAAACCCCATGCTGACCTGCACCCAACCACTGGCCTGAACCATCAGCCATGCCTGACCAAAGGGACCGGCCCCAATGCCTGCACAGGCCTTGCCCTGAGGACTGGCTGGGACCTCTGGACCTGCAAGGAGCTGAGGACTGGCCTGGACTGCCCGGACCCCAGCTAGACCTGTCAACTCTTGAATCCCCAAGAAACCAGCCTGAAGCCCAAGTAGATAACTGAGGGGGAGAAGGGAAGTGTCCCAGGTAATATTGATGACAAGTAAATGCCCGGGTCAGCATGTTTCAGGCTGGAACCCCACTGACCCAGCAGCAAATTGTGCTGCTGCTGTTAGGGCCCTGGGCTGAGATGCAGTGGAGTGGGTGGACCTGTGTCCCCCCTGCTACTCACCTACTGGGTGGCAGTCTCCCCCTCTCCGCCACCACAGGTGAATTGCTTGCACCTCTTCTGAGCAAGGAGACAAACTATAGGCTACTGTTTACCCGTTTGTTTGCTGTCCCACCCTGCACTAGGGCCAGGGCTCCTGAACTAACTATCTCTGTTTGCTGCCCAACCCTGACAGAGGGCCAGGGCACTTTACTGTGTTTGGTTGCTGCCCCACCTGAAACAAGGCCTGGGCTACTGAACTCTGGTTTACTAACTGTACTGGCTTGCTGCCCCACCCTGACCTAGGGCCAGGGCTTCTGAACTGTTCACCTGTCGCCCACCCTGAATCAAGGCCGGGCCCTGAATTGTTTGCCTCTCACCCCGCCTTGAACCAAGGCCCGAGTTACTGGACTACTGATTGGCCTCATTTTGTTGTTACTCTGCCTGAGATCTGGGCTTTAACTACTGATCTGTGGGTGGTTTTTTAGTGCCCACAACAGTGGGGTCGAGTGCCTGCCCACTGACCCAGAGACAGAGAAGCCTCTTCGGAAGCCCTAACCGACTACACAGTGACTTATATTATCACTTTGTAGATAAATTATGCTTGCTACAAGAATAACCACTTCTAGTACTTCATTTTGTGTGTTTGCTAAATGGAACCAAGTTAAGTACCATGGATTAATTTACCTCAACCCAGAAATATTCTGGTTTTTCTCTGATTTATTAGTATACTATGATCATCATAAAAAAGGGAAACATTGAATAACAGTTCCCTCCTTGAGATGCATCAGAAGCCATAACAACATTGTATTTCAATTAAAGGAAAATATTGTTATCTTCTCATACTCAGCTATGTACTAATCGGTCATAAATAAGTCTTTAAAGAGGCAACCAGAGCTAAAAATCAGACAGTGCTTTTGAAACAGCTAGTTTAAAAAAAAAATTGGCACAGGCATCTTGGCAGCAGTGATTAATAAATGTAGACACACGGGGCTAGATCAATAACTAGTGTAAATTGGCATAGCTACACCACTTCATGGTAGTTGAGAATCTTGCTCAACTAACATTTCTGTGCAGGTTTATCTAATCTATTGAGCTACAGGAGGCATTTTTGGAGTATGCTTTACTAAGGAAATCAGGAGTAAATTATACTGAAGATCTGAAGAAACCAGAAAATGAAGTTCACTGGCTTTTGGATGAATATATATGTTACACACACACACAAACATATTTCCAGAGGGTTTGAAATCAGCATCACTCTATTGATTTCACTGATTTTTAGAGGCACATTCGATTTACAAGAGCAAAGGATCTAACTTGATATGTATTTCATTCCACATTTATTTACGGCACATATTTCTAATGATCCCATTGCTATACAACCTGGCCATGCCACATGTGTTTCATTGTAGTAGAGGAGCTAAACCTAAGCAGACCTTCTTGATTTTTTTTGTCTTACAAAAACAGCACATAGTAGCATGTAAAACTCTTAGACTGGGAATGCTTTTCCTAACCAGCCAGGAAATAAGTAGGACAACTGTTTTTTGATGTGGACAGCATTCCTCGGAGCATCACTGACCTGGGTCATTGTTCTCTCTTGCAATTTTTTGTTGTGTAAACATAACGTAAATGTGGTGCAAGATTATCTGGATAAACAATCTGAGATATGAAGAAAAAACCCTCATACTGATATGAAGCGATGCATGAGAAGGCCGGCTCATGCCACACAGCTAGATGACATGTTAATAATAAATATGGATGCATTAACTCATTGGTTTTTTTAGATATGAATCAGGCTGCTGTAAAATTTTCATGGGAGATTTGATAGAAAGATGCCTTGCTAAATTACAAGAGGAATCGTGTCCAGAGATTAAATTGTGAATGTCATTTAACACAGCAAGCTGCCTGTCAATGTGAGTTTTCTTGAGCAGGTTAAGTCCAGCCATTGTCTGGGAGAGAAGTCCTACATTACAGGTGGGCCTTTTTCAAGAAACTATTTCTTAATTAGAGGTTTTCTTGTATCCTATGAAAATGCGACAGTTGACTAGCATTAAACATTAATCTTCTATCTTTGAAGGCTTTTTCCAAGATACAGCATTAGGGAAATCAGGCAGCAGCATTTCAATATATTTAGGATTTGGGAAACAATGACCATGATTCATGTTTAAATGGTAAGTTAATAGAACAAAAGAATTTTGGAGATGGCTCTATCATTCTTTGAGAGGTTACTTCAAATGAATTCTACTGCTACAGCTGTACTACAAAATGACATTAAGGTTTAACCCCAAAAGGCAACTTTGATTTCCTAAATACATTTTTCATAATTTCTTCTACCTATTGTACCCAAGGACCCATTTTCACAATTTGACAGACACTTTTGGATAATGGCAAGCATCCTAGATATACACCCTCCCCCTCCCCGTAATGAAGTCATCCCCCAGATAGTTGTAATGATAATGGAGATTTAAAAAAAATAGAAGGTCAATTTGATAAATACAAAAGGAGGAAAGTGGTGTCACTTCAACTCAAGCTGAAACAAGGCTATTACAGCTAATTGCTTGAAGGTAATCATAAAATATGGTCTTGTGGTTGAAGTACAGGACTGGGACTTGAGATATCTGAATTCTCCTCACACCTCAGAGTTCCTGTCTAACCCTAGTTGAGTCACTTCACCAGTCTGCCTCAGTTTCCCTAATTGTAAAATAAAAATGCTATTTAATATTTACCACTGAATGGTCTTGTGATGCTCAGTTATAGCTAGATCATGGCATTTTGCTGAACTCCTGACTGTACTGAGAGCGTAGCATCCCCAGTGTGCCTCAGGAGATAAGCTGATGTAGAAGTGGTTGGGTTCACAGTTCTGCCTCTTTCTTGCAATTTTTGGGAGCTATGCATCATCCCCAAGGGACACATCTATTGCACCCCTCTCCTCAGGGAACATAACTATCACTGGCTCTTTCACAGACAAACAGGGGGATGAGGCTTTTACAACCTATAGCCTATGGGGAAAAGACCTTCAATACAATACTTTTCCATTTCTGCCTTTTAAGCCAGGTCTCAAAATATTTTAGAAGCATTAACTCATTACACTTCTAAAGCATTATACACTACACCATTATAGCACACAGAGTGCCTTTTCTTCCAATCTGAGGTAATAATGACTTTTTTATTGAAGTATCAGTGCACTACATAATCTTTAGTGTTCCTATCTTTACAATGTTCTGCAAGCTCGAGAAGGAACACTTATCCCCATTTTACAGATGAGCAAATGAGGCAGAGAGAGTAAGGGACTTAACCTTCATGTGTGACCTTGGATGTCACAGAAGGAGAAAGTGCACTCAGGATTCCAGTGAGCACCCTGCTCTGGGGGCCATTCTCCCTTCTCCTCTCAATAGTATTTGCATAAAGTATTCTTCAAACATTTATCCATAGATTTCAAATTGGTGTGTTTTTTCATTAAGCTGGTAACCTTCCAGATTTCCATAAGTGGCCATTTTACCTTTCCCATGCATCTTTTTATGCAGGAGACCTCTTTACTGATTCTTTACTATATCTATATTTTAGGCCATTGCTGTTTTACATCTCAGCAGAAGCCTTGTGCTGATTTCGTGTACGAAGAGCACAACGTATAGTTTTTCACAAGAGGACTTCTAGATTATGGAACACTACAAGAAATGTACAGTCTGTTAAAGAGCACAAAGTGTAACTCTCTCTTGCAACAAGGCAAAAAGCGCTTCTGAGAACAAAATGACTGCTTAGCTTTGTGCCCAGAAAGAGGACTTAGAAGCAAAAAAGTATAGAGAACACAAACAGACAGATTCACAACTATAAAAGCCACACCTGCGATGTATGTAAATATTATGTGCAAATGAAAAGCAAGGACACTGAAACAGAGAGGTACTAAAGTCATGCCACAGCTGGTATAACTTATACGCAGCAGAGCCAGGAGCAAAATGTCCACAGTCCACTATCAATCCTTAGTTATTAGGCCACATTCCTCTTCAAACTTGTCCCGCTCTTGGAGGGTCTATATTTTAAAATCACGCTATATTATAAACAATTTTTTGAGACTGGAACAGTTTGGTAGACACACTCTTGTCAGTGAGCTCTCTCACTTTTGTTTTCCAAGGGTTTATTTTGATCTTCTGCTTTTTGTGGTGTGGGATAGTTTACAAATATTATTCCATGTCTCAAACTGTCCCCTAGGAAAGAGAGCTAGAAGGCAGGCTTATTGTAAGGTTCAGGCCTTTCTTTCCTGGAAGTGAATTTGCGCCGGAGGGCAGAGTGAAATTGGCAATATTGTAAAACTGCAGGGGGAGCACACAGGTTTCCATTTACATGACAGTTGTGTTCCAGCCACCAGGTCAACTGCTGCTCATTACTATAAGGTTGACTGCCTCCCCATTATGATGGTTAGCAGCACCACAAGTCTCTGCAGATGCTCAGATTCTCATTTCTCTTTCTAAAGGAAGTTTCTAACAAATGCCTGCTGGTAACTTTCTTACAACGGACAGCAAAATCTGTTACAAAGCTAGGCAACCTTCCAATACTGAGCGTGGGTGCGGGACGAGGCTGGGGGGGGGGAGGGAGGAAGAGGGAGAAGAGTGAAGATACTCTGCTCTTTTCTGTGATGAGTCAGAGAGTTCAGTGTTCTTCTTTCATTGTTTTTACCATACATGAATTCTGAGCTACAATTACTCATTTGTTTGTGCACCAGTAACAAGTGTGGTTAAGTTGTAATTGATTGTCCTTACCTGCTTTGGATTACACCATATCTGCCTACCACAAAGATGATTAGTGCTGTTGTGTGGTCCTCTTTGAACTACAGACTGCTTTAAAGGGCTACAAAGAGGGTTAGTATAGTTTAGGCAGTAAACATTAATTAAAAGACAGGTCTTTGTAAAGACAAAGATGATGCATGTAAGGCAGGGAAACAGACAATCCGGCTATCTATGGAAAATGTGAAGCCTTACTACTATAGTGTTACCTTGTCAAAGTAGTATCTGTGGCACTGAACAGATTGTCATTTTCTCTGTCCTTTGTTTTCTTGCTGCTTTGAAGATATAAAGCATCGTGCAAGGAGAACAGCGAGTCGAAGAGACTTTCTTCTGGCTAAGGCCCAGGACTGGGAACCTAGATGCCTGATTCTATTTCTCCTTTTACCTCAAACTTCCTTTGTCATCTCAGGTTGCTACTTTACCTCACTAATAAAATGGGGCTGTTTCTCTACATCTGGGTTCAGGTCCATGGGTTCTTTCATTAATGTGCATAAAATCACAGAGCACTTTAAGACAGGAAATGCTATTCAAGTGCTGAACATGCGCTAAGGATTTTTAAAAATTCTCTCAGCCTGAGCCAAAGGTTAGCTTTCTTTTTCTAAAATAAATTAAATTGTGAATGAATATGAAAAAAACCCAAACACCTTGCTCACTCAGGGAGGATTTCCCCTAACATATCTGGGGTTATGCTTCTGAAACACATACTTCAATTTTGCATCTTTCAAGCTGATCATCCTAATTTGAGTGCCCAAATCTGTGCAATGCGCTTTTGTTGGTCCTGAAACTCCATCAGAACACCTAAATATCATGAATTAAAAAAAAAAATCATGGGTTTTGTAAATATTGGATAAACCAAAATTATTTTCTCAAACATAGGAGCTATTTTGGCCATGCAAATGTAGAGAAAGGTTGGAAGCTGCTTGCATTGACACTCCTAAATTTCTTCTGAAAAAAAAAATATGCCTGCAAGTACAAAATTTAATTGCCTATGTACAGAGTAACATCTTCTGTAGAGGGATGTACGAAAGCCCTCTGCAACACTTAGTCCTTGGCAGGGCTTAGAGGCAGGGTACCCAGAAAGGCAGTCCCCCACAATCTCTGAATGCCGCATAGATGGACTCTGCAACATCATCTAATAGGCTAGAGCGGAGAGACCAGATCTGAAGGTTACAACAATGGATGTAAAGCTATATGCATCCAGTAGCAAAAACAACCTGATGCAGGCTACCGCTGCTATTGTAGCCTATGCACTGGTGTAGTTCTATTCAAGATACCTGTAACCAAAGGCTGCAGGTGAACATACACAATTAATTTTATTTGGCACTCACAAACTTCCCTCATACTTTGTGATCACAATCACAAACAGGGCCTTTTAAAGAGAAGGTATGCCAAGGAGAGTTCTCTTTCAAGCTGTCCAAAAACCTGTGAAAACTCTGAAGTCATGAAGCGCTACTTTAATGTTATCTTGTTGAATGGTACCTTTAATGTTACCTTCGGCCGCAGCTATGTTGGAAAATTTACTCATTATTGTAAAGTAAATTATAGACAAAGCTGTTGGGGGAAAAAATAGTTGCTAAGACAACGCTAACAGTAACTCCAGACCTAGAGGCCACTTGTCTTTTTTTCCTGTAATGGAAGATAATGCAAGAAAAATCATGGATGTCTTAGCCTTGGTTCAGTGATGCTAATGGGAAATTACGGAGAGCAAAATTATTCACTTAAAATACTTATTGGCATTTCTAAAGCATTTTAGGTTAATGAAAAAATGAAAAGCAAAACAGGGAGGGAATTTAATTTACTTCTCACCTCTTTTATCACCCTCAGAATGGCCAGTAAAATCTTTCATTGTTAGTGTTTCACTTTCTGATTCTTATGCAAAGTGATTAGTTATTATTGGCTAAGCACCAACAACATGCTTTGTTCTCCTCAAGACAGATAAATAGAGAGAGTGAGGATCAAATGCACAAATGGGAGTTGAACACCTAACTGTCACTGATGTTCAAAAGGAGATGGATATGAAAATGCTCTTTCTGCCTTTGAAATTCTACTCACAGTGAGATTATAACAAAGAGGTGAAATGGAGAAATGAGAACCAACTGGAGAGCCCAGGGAAAGGGGTGAACTTCTGGCACTTTTACGGATTTATTTTAATTGTGTACTTCATCACTATTAACAATATATATAAAACGTCAAAAGCTGTATTGTTACCCTTCAAAGACTCATTTATGTTCAGTCAACCTCTTATCGCTATCTGTGCATTCACTTTGTTCAGAGTGCCAGAAAGGTAACTATACAATAGAAGCTTGACACGATCCCCAGTATAAAGCTGGCAGAATTTTCTCTATTAAAAAAATGTCCCATACTTTATTTTTTCCTCACAGCTAATGTTGGGGGAACTATCCTTTTCCAAAAGCAAACTCTCACATATCTGGCTGAGAGGGGTAATTCTATTTTCAATGGGTCCTTCCTTGAATCAGTAACCTCCCTTGTACTGTAACCCAGTAGAATGATTATGGGTTGGGTATTTTTAAAGAAAATCTTACTGAGCATCCCAGAAGAAGCAAGTCCTTAGCAGGAACTTTATGAGTCATTAGAAGCCAGTCATTCCATGAACTGAGTACTGGTTAGTGACCGAGCCAGCTGACAGGGAGCAAGGGGACAAATACCCCATGGCCCAGAAAGTCAAAAGGGCTCAGGGCTCTCAGTCACCACTGGTGTTATTATGGCAGCAGGGGTGGGTAGTGCCCCAGGTCCTTTAAATTGTTATCAGAGCCCCAGGCAGCACAGCCCAGATAGTGCTAAAGGGATGGCGGGGGGGGGGGGGGAGGGGAAGAGGCTACCCTCACCCCCCCAACCTCCTTTTTTGCCTGAGGCCCCACCTCTTCCGGAAGCATGGAGCTGCCCCTCCTCCCCCTTGTCCAGGGGTCTGACAATTCTGTCATCCCTCCCATCTTTAGTGATGAGCGATGGAGCCTCAAGGCTGGTGGGGTGGGAATGATACAGTAAGAGACAAGTTCTAAGAGGTAGGCAGACAGAGCTATGATGGGCCCCTAACCATAATCGAAGGAAAAGCATTGGATGGATTCCAGAGAGTGCAGATTACATGGTTTAATCACAGACACAGTGACAGAGAGTGTACTGTAGCCACACAACTATTTGCTGTTCCCAAAGGTAGTCCATTACTAGAACAGAGGGGTTCACCTCGATTAACTCACCGGCATATGTGCCAGTAAGACTATTCAAATTATAGGGAGAGGGGTGCATTGTCAGGCGATAGCAGCCCTTCAGTGATGTATTGTCTATCCTATTATGAGCTGCATCAGAGAGAGAGAAAAAAACATTAGCGTACCTCCTTGACAGCAAAGGACAAGGTGACTAACTATCGGTTTGTATATTTAAACACAGTAAATCATGACAGAAAAAAAAAAAGCTACAGAGTTGTTTAGGTGAATTCATCCCCTACTCTCAGGCCTTTAGGGTTTTGAAAGTTTTATAGCGCTGAAATATTCTAAATCTAGGAAAGCATTGACTTGCTGGACTGAATTTATTTCTATGAGATTTCTTGTTATACCTAAATCTGTCCAGTTTTATAATTCACTCCCAGAAATTCTTGAACTCTCCTACATTTTGGATCTTGGTAACTACAACTCTCCCTAACAATTTATGAAGAAGGTTATAGTATTATGTTCAAATAGATGTTAAAGAAAAGAAAGTGTAGCTGAGAAGAATTACTAGCTAAAATCTAAAATGACTTTGGAAAAAGATTCTTACAGATGTTATGAATTCTATTGCAGACAACATGGTTTTATTTGAAGGGCTCAATTTCTCTTCCATTGTTTTTGGGGACAGTTTTGCCCCCACAAATAACCACATTTAAATGCCTGAATGTAATTATGGCCAAAGAATGTACTACTTAAATTTATGTGCAAAGGCATAATTAACATTATCCTCAAAATAAATCACAGGCTCCAAAATGTGATGCAGGTATATGTGGGCATGAAACATCACAGACAGACCACCCTCCCCCCCCAAAAAATAATCCAGTACTGAAAATAAGTCCATAACTGCCCCCAAATTACATGTTTCTATTTAATATATATATAGCTATGGTCTTAGTATACTTATCACTAGCTATAGTCTAGTTAACAACAGACTAAATACATTTTTAAAGGCTTCCAAACAGAAATGTGTTTTCCTATGGATTTATTAACGGAAGGGGTAGACAACATACCAGCCAAAACATGCAGATATTAAGTAGATCAGTGACATACATTATTAAATTATGCCTTCGGGCAAAAGGATTAATCTTTAGATTATGGTAGGCAAGATGCTCCCTATGGGAGCATGACCCTTCACATGCCTTCCTGGAAGAGATCATACTGCTTCAATTGATCATCCCTAACTATCTGCTAATTGATAATGCATGCTGTATATAGTTAGCCTTTCTGTCATAACCTATAAAGTACAAATAGAATCATTCCCACAGAAAGCGCTCTGCATTGTTGTAATGGCAATTTAACCTATAGTCTCTTCCTACTTTTGTATAATGATCACCAGCACCAGCCCAACCAACTTTTGTAGATAATTTTGCTTTTGAATAACACTTTGTGCCTCTACATAACCTTGCACCTTTTAGTAACAGCAATGAATTTTGTTGGCAATCACCTCTGAGAGTTAGGAATGTATTAACTCCATATTGCATATTAGAAAATTGAACTCGAATTGCTTGAGGTCCAAAAGCTAGACCCGGAGCCTCTCATACAACCTGAGCAGAACACAGATTTTCTTTGCTTTTGGCCCTCTACTTTAACCTCAGGATTGTCCTTCCCTTCTTAATTACACAAAACTTCAGTGCACCTTAAGTTCACACCAGAGGCAATTATTTCTGGACACTTTGGGTGTGTCTAGACTACGTTTTTCTTTCAACAGAGGGATGTAAATTAGACACTTGGAAATTGCAAATGAAGCTGGGATTTGAATTTCCCATGCTTTATTTGCATATGTGTGTCATGGCACTCTTTCGAAAAAGTGCTATTTCCAAAGTGAAACCTCAGTCTAGCCACAGTTCTTTCGAAAATAGAAGCCTTTTTCAAAAGATCCTGTAAACCTCATTTCTATTTTTGAAAAGGCTTCTGTTTTCAAAAGAACCGCATCTAGACTGCAGTTTCACTTTCAAAATAGCGTTTTTTCGAAAGAGCGCTATGACGCGAATATGCAAATGAAGCATGGGGAAATCAAATCCCATCTTCATTTGCAATTTTTAAGTGTCTAATTTACATCCCTCTGTCAAAAGAGGGATGTAGTCTAGATGTACCCTTTGTGTATACATTATATGATTTCTAATTGGCAACACCATTAACAGCCTCCATGCACCAAATTCACTTTGGATTAGTCCCAAATTTGGAAATGTAGCAACGTTTTCAGGTCACCAGCTGCCAAAAGCTCAGCAACCAAGGTAGGAAAGGGCACCCCGCATCCTTGCCTTTCCAATAGTGTCTAGTTATTACTGCACACCTTCCCCAAAAGCAGAAAGAGGCCTTCAAATAAACTTATTCTAACTTTGAGAGGAAGCTTTATTCAGTGAAAAGCAACATAGGGTCACGACCAGGGGTAGGCAAAAACCTCTCAGTGGGCTGGTTCTGGCCCACTTAGGGCTTTGATCTGGCCCGCGAGGCAGTTCCAGGTCCCACCCCCTAGCATGTTGCCTTGGAGTGGGAGAGGGGCATGACCCCTTCTAACCACTTCTATTTAAAGGGCTGTTGCCTTCCCCACACCTGTCAGGCAACTCATTGCCTAGCAGCGGCGGGGAACACGCGAGTCCTTTAAATAGAAACAGTTGAAAGGGCATGCAGCTCCCCGTGTCTCTAGTGCATTGCCAGAGACACACAATCCCTTGCCTAGCAGCCACAAAGAAGAGCTGCCTGATAGGCACGGGGAAGGCTCAAGCCCTTTAAACAGAACCACTTAAAAGGGCTCACAGCTCTCTGTGCCTTTAGTGCATTGTTGGGGACCCTTTCAGCTGCTTCTATTTAAAGGGCTTGCCTGCAGGGTGGCTGCATTGCCTGGCAGCCACCTGGTAGGTGCAAGCCCTTTAAACAGAAGCAATTGAGAGGAGCTCACAGCTTCTATTCAAAAGGGCTTGTGCCTGCCGGGTAGCAGCCAGACAACAGGTTAGCAGTGGGGGCCAAGGAGCTATGAGCCCTGTTATATGAAAGCTAAGCCTCCACCCCAGACACTTCTGGGAGGAGGCTAGCCCACAGCATCCTGCCCTCTGCTCCAGGTCCCTTCCATCAGCCAGAAGTCAGGGGGTAGGGACCCCAGGCAAAGTAAAGCTCCCAGCAGGGTAGCTCTCAATCACCCCTTCCACTCAAGTCCCTGCCATTTCTGGGTCGGCCCGTGGCTTCTTCCAACATTTGTGAAGTGACCCTCCCCTTCAAAAATTATCGTCCACTCCTGGTCAAGATCAACAGCCTGGAATAGCACCATGATTTCGAAACAGCTACAGCAAGTATCAATTTGGCCCAAGACATCATCTGTGCAAGTAAAATGTAGATCCAGGTCTTTGAAAATATCTTTAATGAGCATTTAAAAATCCACTCTAAAAATATCAGAATCTAGCCATATGGCAGCCAAATTCACATTCTGAAAGTAACTTCCGCATCATTGTACTGCAAAGCATTAGTAAGCTCAAGGGACATTTTACTCAGAAATACCAAGGGATAGGAACATTTACAGCTTATTTAACATTAAAAATTCATGCAGATGTAACAAAATTTGAAATCAAATTGACACAGGGTTGCACTTCTTTGGCACAGTAACATTCTTATTTTATACGTAAATGGTACTCAGTGCCACCCAGACTCTAGGATATGCAAGTACCCTTTTGCATGCCATCAGTATAGGCTATCAAAAAAAAAATACCACCACAACAGTACATCTATTCTTGAATTACCAAATATGCTGTTGCAGGCTCAGTATTAGCCACAGATATTTTATGGACTGAATTATTTAAATAAACATGCTTGATAAACAGCAGTTAAATTAGCAGCATCTAAGGTATTCCAACAGGATGAGTTTATTAAGGGGAAAAAAACCAATCACATAATTGCTGAAACTGGTTTAAAAGTTTTATAACATCATCTGATTTTTGCTTGCACATAGCTATAACTATTGATAATTGGATACACACTTCCATTTTCTTCAACTTTTCAATACATTGGGTAAGATGCAGATATTTGGATCTGTTAAGAGACTACTGCACTCAAGCACCAACAGCAAAACCTCACACACAGTGTGGCTGACAGCCTCACTGGGCCCTTAGGCAAGGGCAGGGGAAGGAAGGGAGGGGAGAGCAGGAGGCTCTGCAATCCTGGAAGGGGCTGGGCCTCTTGCGGAAGGGGTGGGGCTGGGAGCAGCCAGCTGTGCCCTAGCAGCCTTCACAACTGCTGGGAACACACTGCAGTCATGCTCTGGTGGAGATGTAAATGGCCTGAGGCTTTGACTGATGCTGCTGCTTCAGTAGCTGTAGCCCCAGGTCCTTCTGAATCGCCAGGTCCCAGGGCTATTGCCACCTTTTACACCCCCCATCCCCTACCCCTAGTTGACAGGACTACTCATGCACCCAACTGTACATCCAGAACCATTTATATTACTCTCAAACCTCAATCCTATAAGGTATTTTGGGATTTAAATTAGACCTGGGGCATCCTTGGTTTTTGTCCTGCAGAACTGAGACCTAACCAACATTTTGCAGTGTCAAGTGTGGTCAACTCTACAAACATTTTTGTTTTATAAAAATGTAACTCCACATCAGTGAATCCCACGAACTTGCTGCTGAAATGCACAGGACTGAAGCACAAGGTCAGGAAAGAATAGTGCATTGATAAGGATCTTCACGAGTCTCGATCTTCCCACTCATCAATGGGCAGGATCAACTGGTACACTAAGGACTTTTGGTCCCAGAGTTTCTCCGACTATTAGTTTCTTATTACTATGATCATTAGGAATGCTATTCATTTGGGCCTAGCGATGTGCAGAGTGACTTATTTTGGAGGGTTGGGGAGGAGGGAAGGGCTCCAGCACCTCAACCCCCAAGTTTCATACATGGAGTCTGCTGGCAGTGTACATCCTAGCCCAGGGGTGGGCAAGAGAACCTTTGCAGGCAGGCCACACAGATGGAAAGCACACTCACAGGTGGAGACTTGGCATTGATTTAACATTGCCATACATATTTTATACAACTTTTGAGAAATATTGCTTTCCTCTTCTCTGACTTGAGCAATAGTGTCTGTGAGGCTTCTTTCAAGACTCGCAGGTTCACATTTAGTGACGTACCTGACGAGATACAGTAAACTTCTGATAATCCAGCACCTTTAGAATTCAGGGGGTGCCGGATTATCAAATATGCCGGAGTACTGGAAAGGGGACTAGGAGGAGTCTGGGGCGGGGGGGCAGCAGGGAACTGCGCGTGGGAGAGGGCGACGCTGCGGGACCAACCTGGCAGCAACCCAGCTGTTCTGCCCCCGGCTTCCCCAAGTCCGCCGCTGGTCAGTTTCAGCAGCAGTGGACTTGGGGAAGCCAGGGGCAGAGCAACTCCAATTGTCCGGCTGGCTGGAGCACTTCTGGGTTCTAGTTGGTGCCGGACTATCAGGAGTGCTGGACCACTGGATGCTGGACAATTGGAGTTTTACTGTAACTGGTGATGACAATAGCAACTGCACATGGTTGAATGTCCGTGTTTGCATGCCAGTGGCTTAAGATCGAATCTTCTTGAAGCCTCTGGAACTCATCCCAAATTGAGCTTTCCAGAAGCCCTTCTAACCCTTGCAATATAAATATAAAGCACACCCATATGTTTGCATGTGTATGTGAAAGTTGAAAATCCCGAGAGACAGAGACAAGAACGGTGACCATTTAATAGAAAGATTGTCTAATAATCCAGATTTTTCTGTAATTATTTGTTCAAGAGTTAGTAACATACTTGAGAGAGTATGTCAGAATATGTTACTATTAGAGCTGAGTGGGTGTAAAATGTGTTTACTGTTTTCTTTCTATAGGAATTAGATACAGTGCTCCAATCAGCTATTTTCTAAGTTACCTGCAAAGAACTACCATTATCGGGTACTTAAGTAGCTCCTGGTTAAAGTTGTCCCTCCCCCCCCCCCCCCACACAAAGCTGAAATGGTGTTCCTGGGTGGTGCCAACAGTGTGCTCAGTACTGTACAATTATAAAAAGGTACTCTGACTATTCCAGAGGGCTCACCTTTTAAGACCAGACAAAACACACACAGAAAGATGGAGGCATAAATGATCCTTCTGTTTCTGTGTTTCTAAGAAATGAATTACTAATGGGTCACTCATTTTGGACCACTACCTCTGGAGTTAAATGCAAAATAGAGAATCTACTATATTTTTTTATTATATTATAAGTGGTCTTGGGCATGGAATGAGTGAGCAGAGGATTGGGGAGGGGAGTGAATCAAGCCCAGTAAGTGGAAAGGTGAATAGAAAAATCAAATCAATTCAGGATTATTATAAGTAATAAGTATTCAAAGTGAACCTGATAAATAGTTTGATCTGATCTGTTTAATAATGACCATCCCTCTTAAGCAACTAACTGTACTTGAAGCAAATTCATTTGGAAATCATCAGGAGGCACTCTTAGTATTCTGTAAGAATTCAGGCACCTGAGCTAGTAGAAGTTGTGATGCTGAAAAACCAGCTTAACAGCTCTTGCCTCAGCCAACCACTGACAAATTCATTGCCGGAAACCAGTCCTTGTTAGCTGTGTGTTAGTATGGTCAAGATGGGCATTGAATTTATAACAATGTGCTTAGGCTTTGGACTTCATACAATGCTTGTAAGTTACTGCTTGCATTGATATAATGTATTCCTTTTTATCATCTGCTACATGGTAATATTGACATTTTTTGCTTTGTAAGTGTAAACAAAGTTTGTGCTGAAGATATGAGCCCAGTCATCATGGTTCAGCTCCCCAGCAATGAAGAAATTGTTACAACTAAATGGGCTGTTGTTGCATATCATAATACAAAGATTTTGTTAATTGCCCCCTGTATGCCCATGAAGAGGCTACATGCCAAAGGGTTCATCCAATCAGTTTGAATCCAGAAGGAAATAAAAACCACAGATGAGAAAATTGGTCTTCTTTTGCTGTATGGACTCTCACAAGGTGGAGCTACAGAACAGAAGTAAAAATTCCACAGGATCAACCTGGGTTAGCCCTAAAAGACTATTAGAAGCAAGAGATTACTACAACTCAGTTATTGAAACCATAGACATTCATTTTGTGTATATTCATTTGCCTGCTTTAATTTTTTAATAAATAATTTCTTTTCTAAGTTAATAATCTTAACAACTTGTTATAGGACTGACCTCAAACATTGTCTTTGATGGAATACATAAGATTCGAATTCTCATGGAGTCTGTGACAGGTCTCTTGGCACTGGAGGCAACCTGAGTATTTTGTGAGCTTTCGTGTGTATCACCCAACTATTACTAAGTCCATCTTGCCTGGGTGGCTAGATGGAATAGAATGCCCAAGGGATTCCATGGTAAAATGGTTAGAGATATAGGAGTTCACATATGTTGCTAGGTGGTGGAAATCTAATGACAGAACATCATGATATTCCTGCTTCTCAATAGTCTGTGCTGAGGTTGCCATTAATGGTCGAGAGCCATTCCAAAAAGTGTAACAGAAGGGTTTCTCAATTGACCAAAAGCCATTGAGCTTGGAATTATTTCTTTGATAAATCAGCGAAAGCTAAAATGTTGCATTTATTCTATGGCTTTCGTGGGTACATGTAAGAGGTATTCCCACACAATCTGACCAGATTTGAATGAAATATTAGCAGCAGGAACACTGCACTTTTATCTTCATTGTCAGCTAATTTTTACAGACTGAAAACAAGTTTCCTTATTTATTGATTCTGACAACTCGAAGACATTAGGAAGGTTTGCAGCCTTATAATTTTGGCATTAGTGTGAAGAGAGGAAACACCACTATCGGTTGCCAATATTTTTACTTCAATTAACACTCACTGTAATCTGGAATTTAGAAACAACAAAAGACAAAATTATCTGTTTTGTCTTGTTGTGCCCTCCAAGGATCCTCCTAGTTCAAGCTTACTGTGTTGAGGGATAGACTCACACAGATCTGAATTTGTGCACAGTGCAACAGTCCATTTTAATAGCAGGAAAATCATATTTTATTCTAATGCTCATGTCAAAGGGTGTGTCTAGACTACATGCCTCCTTCGACGGAGGCATGTAGATTAGCCAGATCGGAAGAGGGAAATGAAGCCGCGATTAAAATAATCGCGGCTTCATTTAAATTTAAATGGCTGCCCCGATCTGCCGATCAGCTGTTTGTCGGCAGATCGGGAGAGTCTGGACGCGATGCCCCGACAAAGAAGCCTTTCTTCATCGACACAGGTAAGCCTCGTGAAACCAGGCTTACCTGTGTCGATGAAGAAAGGCTTCTTTGTCGGGGCATCGCGTCCAGACTCCCCCGATCTGCCGACAAACAGCTGATCGGCAGATCGGGGCAGCCATTTAAATTTAAATGAAGCCGCGATTATTTTAATCGCGGCTTCATTTCCCTCTTCCGATCTGGCTAATCTACATGCCTCCGTCGAAGGAGGCATGTAGTCTAGACACACCCTTAATGGGAATGTTTCCTATATTCTTTCTGGGAATACCTTTTAATTCTGTCTTTGCATTTGTAGAAATTGTCATTTGGGATTCCACCTCTTTACTCCTCAGAAGGCAACCTCCAATGTCAGTCAATCACCGTGAATAAGATAAAACACAGAACAAATACTTCCTGGGAGGAGTAAAATTATTTTCTGTGCAATATAGCTTGCTAAATTTAATTGAGCTCCGTATCTTCCCTGCAGATCATCTAAGAATCCTAGACATTTATTTTCACCAGCATCTGTCAGAACGGAACAACCTGGAATTTCTTGCTTCATTTTGGAAGTTTCCTATCTTTAAAAAAGTTGAATGACTTTCCAAACTACACTGAAATGTCCTATACAAATGTATTCCAAATGACCACACATTTTTAACACTGAACTCAGAATGAACCATTCTTCGCATTCTGAAATGTTTGGCTTTGTACTGCCTCCTTCCAATCTCTTATTGGCATAAGACCTGGAAGGGTGGCATACTGTGATAGAGACAGTTCTCACAGCATTACAAGCTGGGACTGGAAGCAAAGTGCAAGCTATTTCATCACAAAACTTGGGTTTGTGAAATTTCTAACCCAGTTTTGCAAATCCTTAAAATTCTCAGATATGGTTTCATAGATTTCAAAGACCAGAAGGGACCATTGTGATCATCTGGCATGATCTCTGGCATCATGTATGATGGAGAACTTTCCCAAAATAATTCCTAGAGCACATCTTTCAGAACGATCTGTGTTAAAGATTGCCAGCAATAGAGATTTCACCACAACTCTTGGCAAGTTATTCCAATGGCCAATCACTCTGGCTATTAAAAATTTACATCTTATTTCTAATTTGTGTACCTTTGACTTCCAGCCATCGGCTCATCTTATACCTTTCTCTGCTAGATTAAGGGCTCACTATTAAACGTGTTCTCCATGTAGCTAACAGTCTCTAATGAAGTCACCCCTTAACCTTCAGCCAAGAAAAAAAATAACTAACTGTATCTTAGGAGAAATTTGTACACAAATGCTTTCAGAAAGTAAGAACAACTATTTCATGTTTTAGGCAAAAACCTCTAACAAATTGAAAGAGCTAGCAAGAGTCTCCTGAATATGCAGTATGTGGAGTATAATCCCTAACCAGAAAATCCTTTTACGAATGTTAGGCAGAGAGAGCCTACATCAGTCCATCCTGGCATGAGCAGGCTTGCCAATAATAGGAAGAAGGTGAAGGGGGAAGTTGCCCTGCAGCCCGGCAAGTCAAAGGGGCCTTGGGCTCCTAGTACTGCTGCAGCTGGACGCTCTTTAAGTCACCACCAGAGTGCCATGCACCATGTTCCAGATGTCTTTGAGGGCTGAGAGAGCAGTGCAGCAGTGAAGGCTGGTTGCCCCATCCTTGTCCCTTCCACGATTTGAAGGGATGAGCCTCCAAGGAGTACCTTGGAATGAATGTCTGCAGCAACCATTGTAACTGCAATGCATCCTCAATTAGCGCATTCAACATCCTAAAACAGTATATTTGTATCGCCACAAGTCAGCATAACATCTACAGTCCTGGAATACAACATCACTCCACAAAAGCATTATAGCATATGCAAGTTACATGTATGTTTTAAAAAAAGAAAAAGCAAATTGATTAGTGAGGGAGACTAGTTATTATTACAATGCAAGATACTTTCCCTGGAACAGGGGTGGGCAAAGGAGCTTCTATAGGCTGACTCCAGCCTGCGGGCACCCTGCTACTCCCCCACCTCCAAGTCAACCAGGGCCTAAGGGCGGGAGGAGCATGTGAAATCTTCTGCTCTGCAAGGGGCATGTGGCTGGCCCTTAGGGTAAAAGCGCTACATGCCCTTTAAAGGGCATGGGCAGGGTGACAGAGACCTCCCGTGCTTCCCCTACCCCCAGGCCCTGACTGACCTGGGGGAGGCAAAACACGCAATGTCTCCTCCCTCCACCAGGGGCACAGGTGTCTAGAAGGAGCTGCCAGCTGTTCTCTCTAGGTGAGGGGAGGGTGGGGACAAAGACTTCATATGCTCCCCCTCTCCCAGACCAATCAGGGTCTGTGAGCATGGAAGTGTCCTGGCCCCGCCCCTTCTGCCCGAGGCCCTGCCTCTTTTGGGGTGGCCCAGGCCACTTTAAAAATTAGTGAAGTGACCCTCCTTTTAAAATTATTGCCCTCCCCTACCCAAAAACAAACATGCACGTACAACTGTTAAACATAGATGGCAAGAGTTCAAGATGTTTTGAGCACATTTGTACCCACATGCTTTTTAAACAGTAAAAAAATCCCAAGTCTTTATTCTAAATATTTTTCCCTCTCATTGTGTATATGCAACTAAGTTACAAGGTCCTAAAGCAGCACGACTTATGGGGGGACACTCCTTTAGGAGTTATCCTAACAAAGTGTACAACATTATTCCACAAACATGGTAGATGATTAACTTTAACTCTGCTAAGCTAAAGAGATGGGGCTAAAGGCATGTTTTTGAATCCTTTAATCTTTGTCGATCACTTCTCTGACCCCTCTTAAATTTACCAACTTCCTTCTTGAATTATGGACACCAAAACTGGACAGAGTATTTCAGCCAAGTTCACACCAGGGTCACATACAGAATAAGAATAGGTACTTTTTAGCTATTAAAGCAGATCAAACTTGAATTCAATACCTTTTGAGGTTTATTATGAATAGCCACTAGCCAAAACCATGCCAAAAAAGAAAAAGAAAAGAAAAAAGGATAATATGGTCACACACAGCTTCGTGGCTTGATTTTATAAGGGAATTTGTTCATTTTGGTTAGTTACACCATCCACTGAGTTCTCATACTCTAAACTTATTTCAGATTCATGTTCAAATTATTTCAAAATCTAAAGCAGACTTTGCAGAAACCTAAAATGAGCTGAGGCAACATTTTGAATTTGATTTTGGATTGCCCAGAAATGGAAAGATGTTGATCTCCGGAGATTTTGTGTGGGCTCACTTTCAGTTGAAACCTTTGAGTGTCTAACTTTACAATGACAATATAAAAGCAGGATTTTGACACTAACTGTAGCTGCAGATGATCCTAGGTGAGCCTAGGTCTTTTATTTCTTTGAAGCCATTACAAACCTCTGTAAGCTCTGTCTTGCAGAGTTTAAGTGTGTGACGAACCTCAAAGACAAGGTTAAGATTTCTATGTTTTGGGTTTCAGTGCAAACTTTTCATGATACCAGTGGAGTAGAGAGTCTCCCTTAGTATCCAAAACTCCCCTTAATGTGTGCTTAATGTGTTTTCTAATCATTACAGGGTTGCATAAAAAGAATTGAACCTACTGCAAAATTATTGAATCTACCCTTTGCATTTCTAGATAGAGGGATTTTTTACTTAGCTGATTTCTTTGCAATGGAAATCCTCCTTCAAAGAAAATAAAAACCAGCATAATTTTTTGTTTAAATGAAATTCCAAGAGCAGAAAGAAGAACAGTGTCAGAACTGAAACAGAGCTTATCACAGTGGGGGGAGAATTACATATGAGGGGCTGAACATCTTGAATGAAAGTGGGGAAAAAAATGAAGAAAAAAAACCTAGAGAAATGAATTGAAAGTAGGTGGAAATAACTTGTTAGAGCTTCTTCTTTGCTGCACGAATTGAGAAGAGCTCAGACTTACTGTCAGAAAGCTCTTTTTTCTAAGCGAAACTAGGTGGTCACAAGAGACTCATGGGACAGTAAGTGACAGAAAAAAAGTGAAGGATGCAAATGAGGACAGAAGCAGGAAAAGAAAGAGCTGAACCAGTTCTAGGTGATAGGCAGTGAATGGTGACAGCATTCTCCAAAACAAACCAAAAGAAGAAAAACAAAGTATATTTCTTCTTCTATCCAATACACTTAAATACCACAGAACGTCATTGGCTATTACCTACAGCCCCCAGCTAAAACCTCGCCAGTGTATCATTGACAATCTGCAACCTATCCTGGAAAACAATCCCTCACTCACAGACCTCTGGAGACAGGACAATCTTTCCATATAGACAACACCCCAACCTGAAGCAAATACTCACCAGCAGCCACACACCACACCACAGAAACACCAAGGAATGTACCCCATGCAACAAACCCTGGTTACCAACTCTGTCTACATATCCAGGGCTTGACAAACTATGTAATCTACTCGCCCATGGCAAGTAGATTACAACCCAGAAGAGCCAGTTTCGGGCGATCTGCACATGCGCAGATCACCGGACAGCGTGGCTGGCGAGCAGGGTTCACCGCGGCTCAGCGAGCCCTGCACATATCTATACAAGCAACACCATCTCAAGAGCTAATCACATCAGTCACACCTTCAGGGGCTCATCCCTCTGCACATCTAATGTGATCTTTGCCATCATGTGTCAGCAATGCCCTTCTGGAATGTATATTGTCCAAACTGAACAGTCTATACACCAAAGGATAAATGGACACAAATCAGACACCTCTCTGGATACTCAGTAACAGATTTTAAAGTAGCCAACCTTTTATAAAAATAAAAAAAGCAAAAGCAAACTACAAAGAGAAACAGCAAAGCTACAATTCATTTGCAAATTCAACATGTTCAAATTAGGACTGAATAAGGATTTAGAATGGTTCTCTCACTACAAAGGCAATTTTCCCTCACATCCATCATCACCTGTGGAAGTGAGTCACATTCACCATGAGTGAATTGGCCTCATTAAGACTGATCCTAGACTTCATAAGTAACTCCCTTCTTTTGATTTTATATACACACACCTTTTGTGATTTCTACTCTGTGCATCTGATGAAGTACTCACAAAAACTCATGGCCAAATAAATCAGTTAGTGTTTAAAATGCCACCAGGTCTCCTCATTATTTTTGCTAAATACCACCGTACAAAGAGACAGCATCTCCTTCCTTTGCTAAGCCCAACCCATCCACACTTCTCCTCTGGAAGCTAAAGCATTTATTACAGTATTTGAGATGAAGGTGCTCCTGGCATAAATAATCATGACTCTAGAGAAGAGACAATGCAGAGGAACCTCACATGTACAGTGTCTTCACCAGGAAGTCTCAGAGCACTTTAATCAAGGGAAGTCGGTATCACTATTCCAATTTTACAGATAAGGAAACTGAGGCAGAGAGATGCAATGATTTGCCCAAGGTCATTCAGCAAGCCAGTAGCAGGGCCAAGTCTATAACACTGGTGTTTGAGTTCCAGTCCAGTGCTCTAACCACCAGGTAATGCTACCTCCTAGTAATAATAACGTTTTTCATAGCAAATTTGCTTGAGACTTACTGTTGTTTGACATAGATCCATTTGAGACCTACTTTATGTTTGATAGAGAATGAGATTTTCTTCAAGTGTGATCTGTCCGACCTTGAGGTTGAGTGTTGCCCTAAGAACTACACAGTCTTTCCTCCTCATAGGATTTTGAGGACTTACAGTGTCAGGAAATGAACCTAAGTCAGTTGATGTCTAAGGCTACATCTAGACAGCAGTGTGTGAGAGAATGGGGAACTGCCTCTTTTTGTTCAAAAATCCCCTACCGAAAAAAGCACAGGTGGCCTGGTGGCCATTCTGTGAATAGCTATCAGTGCTTTCTTTTGAGAGCACATCCATGCAGTTTGGATGCTCTCTTGCACAAAAGCACATCACTTTTTGGATGCACTTTTGCAGTGTGGACGCTCTCTTGTTCAAGAAGTTCTTGTGGAAGATCTCTTCTGCAAAAAGCTTTTTGCACAAAAAGCCTGTAGTCTAGACATAGCCTTAGTGTCTCAGTTCTCACACTGTAAAATGGGTATTATAATAATAATTTCTTTGGTTGTTTTAGATGACAAACTTTTCAGGATAGAGGCAGTCTCTTATCATCTAGAGAATAGAGCCCCAATCTGAATGAAAGTTTCCTGTTACTACAGTCATTGAAACAGTTAATGCTAAATAGAGTGTGTGCTAGGGGACAGTGGATTCAGAGTATTCTCCCAGGGAACTCTACACTCCCTCTGTGCCACAGAACTGGGATTCACTCTTGCTCTGGATAGCTTAGTGGGCAGGAGGTGAGAATTACAGCTGTCCAAGGTAACTGTACCTGGTAACTGGAGTGGTGATTACGTAAATCCTGTAATCTCCACTGATTCCATAGCTCCATTTAATTTGCATTCTCCTTCTGGAAGATTCAGATTCAGATCCTATTGCTCCATAATCAACTCCCCCAATGAGATTTTATTTGAAGTTGGGTGAGGGAGCAGGAACTGGCAGAGTTTGGATTAGTTTTCTCTCTCTGTGGGTTTTAAAATATGGCCCATTATGTAGATTTTCCAGGCAGTAAAGGATTGATTGCTAGAATATATTTTCTAGCACTTTATCCATTTTAGGTTCTAACATTACTTTAATGACAGTGTTCTGCCTTCACTGGAATATTATTCTAGTTTGTCGATCCCAACAATAATTCCCACCCCCTCCCAATGCTATCACCAGACCTATTGCTTTGATCTGTATTTCTCTTTCTGATCTGCCTCTGCTGCTGCGTGGATCCTTCTGTGGAAGGGACAAAGGCTATGTCTGCACTACCAGGTTATTTCAAAATAACTCTCAAAATAACTATTCTTAAATAAGCCTATTCCTCTTCAGAAACAGGAGTTATTATTTGGAAATAACAAGCCCATTATTTTGAAATAAAAGACTTGGTAGTGTGGACGCTCACCTTATTATTTTGAAATAACTCCCCTTATTCTGAAGTAACTCAAAGAAGAGTGGACATGCCCAGACTGTGGAAAACTATAAGAGAATGAAGCCATTGCAGGAGCAGTACCAACCAAAAGCACTGCTGGTATCAGAGTTGAGGGGCAGCCAAGATACACAGTACCTAATTCAAGGCAATATTAAGTGTTTCATTATGGAAAGTCTTTTCTATTTATTTGCTTTTGGAAGTGTAAGGGGCACGAAGTAGGATGGATAATTTAAGAAATCCCTGAACTTCCTAATATGCCCAGAAATTCCGTTGGAGGTCCAGCTATTGTTCTTTTCATGATGCTTTAATTTCTCTCCCCCAGTGCACAGTAGCCAGCAATAAACCACGTGAGCTCTCGCCATGCTCTGCATGAGTGCCCAGTTCCATGAACTTTCACATACCACTCAGTGGGATCCACCAATGAAATTTCTATACAGTGCTGTCATTTTTGTGAACATGGTCTCAGTTAACGAGCAAAATGAAACTCCCCACCTCTAATCCCCATCTGTTCTTCATCCTTAGGGACTTGCCCATGGTCACTCATGTATTACCCAAAGTACTGAAAAAAGGGAGGAGTTTTTCCACTGCTGCGCTAAGACAAAACATTCATTTAAAGGGAGTGAATGTTTACCATTCAATACAGCAAATGTGGCCCAAAACTTCTTTACTAGAAGGCTGTAAATCGAAGGTGGTGCAGCACTTATCTTTATAAAGGGTTAGAAGGCACTAAGCTCAGATTTGCAGACGAATGAGAAGGATTTTTGAAAAAAATAAATGTGGTCTACCTGGACTAGCAATTAGGAATCTTGATTAATCTGTGCTCAATGTAGTCCCTGAATCCTCCCTTGACATTGAGCAAATCATTAAGGTTTTGTCTACACAGATAATTATTCCCTAGTGAAGTTGGGTGTGAACGTAGAGAACTGTGGCTACAGGGAACAAATCCTTGTCTGGTCACTAGAAGTGTTCTGGAGTATCTATAGAAATAGAGTTATTTGGCAAGAGCTAGGCCTCTAATTTGTCAAATTAGATAAGCCCTTAGTCTCTTTGTATCATACAGTAATATTGGAATACCATTTCCTTCTCAATTCAGGAATATTGTGAGGCTCAATTCTATAATATTTAGAAAGTGCTTGGAGCTCTTTGAATGGAATTTGCTAGAGAAATGCAAAATATTCTTATTGTTTTAAACTCCCTTATTTATCTACCATTCTATAGGTGAGGCGGGGAAACAAAACACTTTCACATCAAGCCCAAGGCAGAAGATCAATGAATTATTTTAAACACCAACAAAAGTTTCCTTGACAACCAGGTGGTGGGGAGAGGCGACAGGCCAGATAAAAATTCCATGGAGACTTGTGATTGATTGCAGAAAAGCGATACGGATTTGATTTCCTTTAAATAGTGATCTTATAGCGTTAATCAAGATCGAATCAAATGACAAATAATAAATCACAGAGCAGAGTTCACACCTGAATGAAGAAGCAAGAGCTGCTAAGGGCGGAATTGGGGGTGGAGGAGAAAGAGGGAAAAATAAATATTTAAGAAATCTAAAAAGGATTGATGATCAAGTTAAATATCACTAAAATGCCATAAAAGAAATTGAGGTAATAAGGAGACCATGAAGCAGAATGTTAACGTATCATAGCCAGGTGCATAGCTACAGTGAATACTATATATCCTAGGCAAGCTGAGATGCTGCTGCTAATGGGCTCAAGAACTTATAAATCTTGAATGTGGGATAAAAGGATTTCAGTGTACAAAGGGCGAGGGGGGGGGGGGGGGGGGGACAGGCTCCGTGGCCAGTGCATATATTCCTATTAACGTTAGGATACTGGTGATAAACATCTCTTCTGTCACTGGCTTTCCCTTATTACTAGTGTGTGACTAGTGTCTCACTGGATTATAAAAACCCTGTGAAGCTAGAAAGCCATCGTTGCTGCCATCTCTAAAATTGAAGATAGAGAATCTTTATAAAACGTTCTGACGCCAGCAATCATTCTTGCATGCAAACCAAGAGGACAGGCTGGAGGCTGGTAAATTCCTGCATGCTGTGCCTTTTACCCAAGGATTTCAATGTGCATGATAAATATTAATTAAAAAAAAAAAAATCACACCTTGCTCTGAGGGCAGGTAAATGTTACGAGGCCAATTGACGAACATGCTGAGGCACAGAAAAATTCAGGCCAGAGGGCCACTTTTAAAAAAAAAAAAATGCTTGTGTCTAAATTTAAATATTTGTGCTCTAGATAACCTACATCTGCATACTTCTCTGGCCTCCCATCACTTCCCTAGCTGAGCAACTCACAGATCTTTGATATACTTCACCTCAGAACTGCCCTGTGAGATAGGACAGTGTTTCTCAACCTTTTTTTTTTATAAAGTACGCCTTTAACAAAAAAATTATAGGTACACCCATTACCTACAGTTTTCAGACATACAATTTTTTTTCTACCATTGCAACATATTTGTTTAAACAACTTAATTGTAGCCGGGTGGGGGATGAAGTTTTTGGGTGTATAAAGTACAAAAATAGTGAAACACTGTAAAACTTAAAACAAAAATTCAGTTTTCTCAAAATTTCAGTTCTGTTGATGTACCCCCCAGACTTCTCTTGAGTACCCCTAAGGGTTCTTGTACCACTGGTTGAGAAACACTGAGATAGGACACTGCTGTGGTCCCCAAAGTACTTAGGTGAAGATATCTCTGATTTAAATGAGTATCTAGGCCCTTCTGGAAATCGCAGTAGGCACCTATCTGCTTCTTTAGGCATGTACATATCTTTATAGTTCTGCCCCTATGTGACATGCCAAGGGTCCCATAGTGAGTTTATGGTGGAGCAGGAACTTGAACTTCTGTTTTCTCAGAGACTGAAACTAGAGTCCTAACCACTGCATCATTCTCTTAGCCTCTGTCCTCCTTGGTTTTATTCCTGGCTTTGCCACTGATTTGCTGCAGTTTCAGGCAAGTTACTTTTCAGTTGGAAGTTTAACATTAAAGTCATATACATATGGAAATAAATGCTTCAAGTTACTCACACGCAGGTCAATGGGAAAGCTAGCAATGGAACTCAGGAGGTCCTGACTGCTCCAAACACCACACACACATATCCTCAGGCTAGATATCTAGACGTAATTTACAATGACTGCAAGAAGCAAGATTCCCCATTTTTAATTACTGGCCTTTGGCATTGTATCTATCAAGCTAGCATCAGCCATATTGCCAGTGGCTACATCTCTCTCACAACATCTAATATTTAATAAATATATTATTAATAACTGGCACATTTATTCAGCATTGCTTGGGTTCTTAACTCAATTAAGGGGGGTTTGTATATGCTTTATTTAAATGATTGTATTTTTCAAAAATAGTGTTTTTATGAAGTTAATTTTTATTTCAGATTTCTTAAAAAAGGGATTGTTAAAATTTTTCCATTTAATTTTTTTTCCTTGTATGCCCCCTATGCTCCACAGCCAGAGTGAGGAATGAAGCAAACTATTCACTTCCCCCTCTCTCCATAACGAAGGAAATGTTCCTGTATGCATCGGATACAGTTAAAGAGTTTTCCAGTATACCTGTTTTAATATAAACTACTCATTATTTTCTTAGACAGTCCTTGTTTCCTTCTCCCCTTTCCTTTTCATTGTTTAGTTTTGGGAGAGGACTCTGAGGAAGGGAAACACAGAGAAGGATGCAACAAGAAAACAAGAATGCTTTAGACAATTTGCTTTAAGTACTGCATTATTAGAAGCCCTAGAGCTGCAACTCTCAGCAGAAAAGATTTTTGTGAATCATGTATAATTTGCTCATTGGCAGCACACATTATAAACCTCCCTGTTTACTTTATAATAGGAGCAGGGAATGTTCATTTTGAAAAGTTTAATTGTAAAGTATATCAGAATCTAGCATAGATTCTAATGATCTTAGTACAGCATTTTCTTGCAAATATAGCATAACTGTTTATACTATACAAAAGCATAAAAAAATTCTCTCAGAACAGAAGTCTGCTTGTTCAGAATAAAAAGGTCAAAAATACCATCTTGTGTATTCTAATTACATCAAGTTATTCACTCTTATATGGTGAGCACAGCTTTACTTAGGAAGGACCTCTGGGTGGATGAAGACCAGGACTGGAGAATCACTGACAGCAGAAAAAAAATCAACACCATAAAGAGAAAACTCTCTGCACTGGCAATTAAGTAGGCTGAGAGAACTTACCTAGACTGGATTCATGTTAACTAGGTTCCTGACACTCTGGACAGCCAAAAGCAGAAAGTACAAGTCTGTAACATTTGTGAATTATCCCTGAGGAACCAAGATGTTACACTATAATCATGTCTATCAAGTTCTCACATTCAAAATTCATTAGACACATTAAGGCAAAGATTTGCCAAGCTTCACGGTTTCCATTAATTCCTACATTCTCTTAGTCCAGGTCTACACTAGGATGCAAAATCGAACTAAGGTATGCAACTAAGGGCACTGGAGTTGACATATCCCAGTTCCACTTACTATAGCGGGGGGAAGGGAGAAACTCTCCTGTTGACTCCCCTTAATCCTTGTGACCCAGTGGAGTACTGGAGTTGATGGGAGTGCAATCAGCAGTCAATTTAGCAGGTCTTTACTAGACCCTCTAAAATCGACCCCTACGAGATTGATGCTGCAGAAATCAATGTCCAAGTAAGTGTAGACAAGACCTTAGGCATGTTTGAAAATCCCACTATAATCAGTCTCACTACACCATGGTGAAGCAGTTAATTTTCTCCTGAGTCTGCTGATTGGAAAACGAAAGCAGAGAGTTGCAGTTCCTTAGTAACTTCAGAGCCTTTATTTTACAAGCCACCCTTCCATGATTCCACTCATTTTGGCATGGGGTGTAGCATGCACCACATCTCTGGTTGCAGGATCAGAACTCCTAGAGTGCAAACTCTTAAGAAAAAAGCTTTCATTTGTCTAATGTGCCATGCACATGTATATTCTGCACAATTAAAAAGTAGTAATAATAGAGTCCAACTTTATATTCCTAACTGCATCTATTTGTTGTTGTAGCCATTAAAAAAAAACAAGTGCTAAAAATTTATTTTCTTTATTGCAAAGGATAAAAAGGCTCCTCTCTCTCTCCTTTGTTGACACTGCCACAACTTTCACAGATAGAGATTTCACTTGAAATTTTCCAGAATAATCCTTTACAAGCTAACCCCAAATATCAGTGTTTCAACTGAAATGAAACATGTTTGAAAGTCACAAGCCTCCCAATTCCCATATTCCCTTTGGTTTGAAAAGCCCATTGAATCAATTAATATCAATTGCCATTTGGCAGATGGAGTAATGGAGGTAGATGGAATAGTGATTTTTTTTTATTTGGTTCAGCCATTTTCTACCCAGGAAAATACTGAAAATTCCAGATCTTGGTTCTCCTTCAGATCAGAAATTATGATGTTGTTGGATTGTTCAGGAGTGCTCGCATTGAAACAGTTCTACTTTATAATAGAAACAGTTTTGTAACACGAACGATATACATTTCAGTGCAATACCCTAAGATCAATATACATGGCCAAGGGCCAGCTATAAGGCTGCAATAGATTGCATATAAACACACAAGAGATGGTTGCAGGGACTACAGAAAACCTGTGGCTCCAGGCCTGCTGAATCAGAAGAATGAGAATGTGAGTCACTCAGTTATTGTTTTACTTTGAAGTAATAAGTTTCTATCCCCTTTCCTAGTGAGAAAAACAAACCGACATTTTATTTGCCCATCACCATCATAAGAATCACAGTTCTGAAAATATAAACTGAGAGCAGCCAAAGAGACAGCCCAGGGCACAAGGCATATTTTTATAGGACCTATACAATATAAAGCTATTGTCCTTGAAAACATAAAAGGATTACAGATATTGTAAAGATCTCACGATCACTGCATATACCCACACAAGAACCTCAGTGTAGTGTCTGGGGTGTATTCTAAAGATCATCCCATTGCCCTCCCCACCCCCCAAATCTATGTTGATCCAGTGAATAGTAGTGTAACAATTGTAGTAAGGAGCCATGCATGTGGAGGTATCAAATCATTGTTATTCAGGCCTGTTCAAAGGTGCTAACACTGACTTGTTAGCACTTAGTATATTATCATCCTCCAGCATAATTCAAAAGAAGAGTAAGATCAGTCATGATGCTCCATATTCAGCTCAATTACTCTGTTGTCACTTAATTGCTGCTCCAAAATTCTGACAACATTGCCTAAAAGTTTGTAACTTTCATTTTCCAAAACACAAAGAATTCCACAGGGAACTAAATCTGCCTTTAAAAAGTGGCTGTAATTTTAACAGCTGAACAGTGTATCCATGTGGAAAGGTGATGTATGATTACTGTCACAAATACCCTGATTGATTATTGATTGCAATCATCTACTACTTTCCATGATGAAATTGGCTATAACTCCTTATGCAGCTACTGATAACACTGTATCCCTCCTATTCAAAGGCACATATGCATTCTGCACGTGATAAATCACTCAATGAAGGATAACCCCTCCCCCCCCCACCACTACCACCCATCCTTTGTAAGACAGCAGCTAAGGTTTATTAGACACACAATGATGCAGTGCATCTAAAGGCCTGAAAGTCTGTATGGGCTAAACTCCTCTTTCAATACTGAGTCCTGAAGCCATTGCTCCATAGGGAAAGGCTTTTGTTTTTCTGTAAAGCATCAGGCACTGATTTGCATAGTGTGACTCATGGCAGGATCTGACCCATTGTTTTTAGGGAAACCTATAAGTAAAATGACAAAATGCTAGCCCTTACTATAAAACCAACCTTGAAGAATGACTGTGCAGCATATTTAAAAAGGTATTTCCAGCTTGGTATTTCCAGTTATATAAAAAAGGTATTTCCAGTTATATACCATGGCTTCAGTCATGCCATGTAGATGTGTGTTAGAGATCACTATAGCCAGAATTCTTCAGCATGGACCAGGGCTAGAGAAGGACTCATGCTGCTATATTCTTCCATATGGCTTTCCTTCAGTGCACTAGATTCACACTGTAAGGTGGCACAGAATTAGGGAAGAACCCACACAATATACACCCTTGAGTGCATTTCCTGCTTTACCATGAGTACAGGACTACCAGCAAGGCAGATTCAGGCTCCTTTCTCCTCATCTCTTCATGTTCCCACCTAGTTAAGAAGCAGTCAAGGAACTGTGGCTCCAAGGAACTAAATATTCTACCAACATCAAAAAGTAATGCCTCAAAATAGTGACACAGATGTTCGGCTATTTCCTAGGCAGATGTGCAGAGGTTATGATGATATGAACACCTGTAAAAACAGATTTCTATTGTTAAGAGTTTTTCCTACCTCTTACTTCACACTTCTTCGCTGTGCTAAAATTGCTGACATGTAATAGTGTTGTATACTTCTTTACTACTTTCCACTAGTGGGGCTCAAAATGCTAAAGAAACAACTAATTAAATTTACCCTCACCATTTTTAAATATCAGTTCCTTGTGATATTCTTCCAAAAATCTTGAAATCATTTTTCCACCCTTTCTGATTTCAGTTCCATACGTTGCTGTTTGACTTAATAAAACACTTGGAAATTGGAAGTTATATACCATCAACTATGTCTATCACTACTATCAGCCAGGAAACTTTATTAGCTGACTGCAAGACAACATAGGAATAGGTCTACACAGCAACTTGGAGTGCAAACTGCAAAGGATAGGTTTATAACACAGTTATATTGCCAGTTGGAGCGTCTGTGATTCCCAGCTTGTGCAGCTATACCCATGCTCACTGCCATTGAACTACTGCTCTAAAAAGAATAGTTTCAGGCGGTAGCCGAGTTAGTCTGTACAGGATAAACTTAAACAACAAATGGCCTGGTAGAACTTTATAGACTAACAAAACATGTAGATGGTATGATGAGCTTTCATGGGCACAGCCCACTTCTTCAGATGACTTGAGTTTTAAATTATTAAAACTTTTTAAAAATAATAGTTTAGCCAGGGAAGCAGAGAATGGCAGGACAGGTTAGCCACCTCAAGTAGGTAGTCACAGAAGTTCTCAGTCTATGCCACTGCTCTTCTTCCCCAACTCCATTACTTTTAGGAGGATAACTCAAAGACAGCTAGCACAAGTAGGTTTGAACTGGGAACCCATCCTAGTTACAAGTGTTGATATAGTCTACAAGTGAAACTGTGGTTGTACCTTTAATTTAGCTAGAACGGGTAACAGTCATTGTGAAGACGTGGCTGCATGTGCTTTATCATGAGCTAACAGTGTCAGTACAAGCTGACAAGGGAGTCTGAGTATGTGTCCTACACTAAAGCCATACCACAGGCCTTCACTACTGTGGGGAGCTGTAATAGCTGGCCAGGTATGCCTACCCATGTGACAGTCACACCTTCACTTGTAGCATAAACATGCCCACGGAGAGCACAGGGTGATTTTAGAGGCTCTACAGAATAACAAAGTCATTTAACACCCTGAGCATTGGACACAATGGACAAGAACCATCTATACTGAGCCCAGTGTAAAATTTTAATTTGAATAGAGAAAAATAAAGCTTTTCAGAGCCTTTTGTTGGGGATCCATCACCTGTACATATAATAGCTTAGGTCAACAGAGCACTGAATTCTGGTACACACAGCATCAGTGAACCTCAAATACCTCACATGTAGAATAGTGATAGAAATGTAGCCGTGTTAGTCTGGGGTAGTTGAAGCAAAATGCAGGACAATGTAGCACTTTAAAGACTAACAAGATGGTTTATTAGATGATGAGCTTTCGTGGGCCAGATCTGAGGAAGTGGGTCTGGCCCACGAAAGCTCATCATCTAATAAACCATCTTGTTAGTCTTTAAAGTGCTACATTGTCCTGCATTTTGCTTCAAATACCTCAAATATTGACTATTGATCTTGTCTTTGGGGGACTCGGGATCAGACCCTAAAACATGAGAACAGCTGCAGGCTATTCCATTTATGTAAGACAGGGGGCTTGGGCTACCAATGATCTCGGTTGAACAAAGTTTCTGCACATACTTTTACAGCAAGCGCTAGGAAGATAGTAGTATTTACACAAATCTGCCAGCACTAATCAGGTTTAGTGCTTAAAAATTAATCTCAAGAAAATGGCCTGAGGCAAAATATTTTCCACTTACGTTACACTCAAAATGATCTGTTTTAAAATGAAATCTAAAGTTATGATCACTGTTCTTTTCCAAACTCTGGCACTCAAACACTTGATCTGGCTACCTCCTCACCTGTGTGTTGTGTGCATATTAATACACTTAAAATTGCTACATATATAAACATTAATATGCCCATTTAGCAACTACTGAACTCCAGATTTTCCTATCACATTGATTTTAATTTACACTTCTAACAAACTCAGCAGTAAACAATAGAATAATACCCCAGCAATTAAATATAATTAAGCTTAATAATTGTCCAAACTTGTCATCCATAAATCATGACCAACAAACTACTAAGAACAAATTAATCATGGGTGGCATCATTAGGTATATTTATTTATAGAGTATTTACAAAACACATAGTGATATGATAGAAAAAATAACAAACAGGAGTTTGAGATTATTATATTTCTCATGAGTGGTGAAGCTCTGAGGTCAGACTAGATGAGAGAAGTACCCACAAAACCTTTATACAATATCGCACCATCATATAAATGTTATATGATGTATATGCCCACCTGTGAAGCAACATTAAAGTCTAACTAAACAACCCATTCAAAGCAAAATGGAAAAAAGTATAACTAATGAAAGTTTAGAAACAGTCACTCCCATTCAATTTAAATTTGATAATTATTATTAATTGATGCAATTAATTGCTTTGTGGTAGTGGCGGAGGCCCCATTCATGTCCCAGGATCCTTTTATACTAAGACCCGTACAGACTAAAAAGGTAGTTCCTGTCCCCCAAAAAACTTAATGTCACTGTTAAAAGTCAGGGAGTTTAAGGAAATTAGGCACCCACATGCGACAACAAAAGGTGTCACTATGAGGAGGGAGAAAAAAATTTTTTCTTCCTGGCCTAGAACAAGAAGCAATGTGCTTAAACTGAAGCAAGGGAGGTTTTGGTTGGACATTAGGAAAAAGGTCCTAACTGTTAAAGTGGTTAAGCACTGGAATAAATTGCCTAGGGAGGTTGTGGAATCTCCATATCTGGAGATATTTAAGAGTAGGTTAGATAAATGTCTATCAGAAATGGTCTAGACAGTACTGGGTCCTGCCACAAGGGCAGGGGACTAGACTTGATGACCTCTCAAGGTCCCTTCCAGCCCTAGTATTCTATGATTCTGTCAAAGTGAATGGAATTTGGGCATCTAAATCCTTATGCTCCTCTGAAAATCCTAGCCTGAAAACTCAAACCTTATAATGCTAAATATGTCGTGCCTCCCACTGGAAGATCTTCTGTATTGGGTTTTAAACTTGTCACTGATCCATGACTGAGTACTGAGTCATCTCGGACTATAGTATTTATTTTAAAAGAAACAGTGGTGGCTTGATGGTGCTCAAGTAATACTCCCAGCTGGAGATGGATCAACTGATAAAGTGGTGAAAGCTGAAACTGATGATTTCGCTACTAGAGATCCCTGTTCAAAAAGAGATTCTGCTGACAAAGCAATTTTTATTAACAGAACACCAAATCTTGTGTCTTCTTGTAGAAACCAACCAGCTGAAGGAGTCTAATATTCATGACAAATGATATAGACTCCATTAATCTCTCTCAGTGGTGTTCATGCCTGTCGATCCTGATATAACTTAGGCACATTTATAAATGTGCCTATCACCATATTATCCAAGATCATTTCACTATAGTGGTAGTTACTGATATTAGATTAACTTCATCATCATCCTGATTACATACAGTCTACTCAATTTATTATAATTATATTCAGGTTCAAGGCCTGAATCTAGTGTGTTTTTAGGTCAATGGGTGTTTTACTTAAGAAAGAACTGCAGAACTGAGCTTTGTGAATTTAATATGTATTTTAATTTACTGATAATTTGAAGGCTACTGGCTCTTCTATATGAAAAGGAAAAATGCTTTGCTAAATTTGTATTTGTGAACAACCCAGGGTTAGTAAATACTTTTTTTATTTTCCATAGGGGGGAGAGAGTATTTTTCTAAAAGGCCAATATCCTTTCCTTATGACCAGTCACCTACATCCAGGATGTGTCATTTAAACTTACTGCATAATGATTCTGTACTCCTAAAAACAACCTATTGTGTGTACGAGGCCCAAAGTTGCACAGAAGTATAATTAGCCTCAAAGGTAAAGGTCTAGAGAGGAAAAACTCCACACATATGCAGGGCTTTGCTCAGAGATTTGGTAGTTGAGTTCTATTTATACTGAGAGGCACAATTTACTCATCTTAGATAAACAAGAATACCAATATTATATAACTTAACCAGGCTAAACTGTCAAATTAAATAAATAAAATAAAATAAAATAATGGAGATTGCCTATCTACTAGAACTGGAAGGGATCTTGAAGGTCATCTTGAAGGGATCACAGCAGGACCAAGTACCATCCCTGACAAATTTTTGCCCCAAATTTGAACTCACAACCCTGGGTTTAGCAGGTGAATGCTCAAACCACTGAGCTATCTCTCCTGCAAAGCATGTTATATGTTAAATCCACAGGCATTTATAGTTTATCCAGTGTAGGCAATGGAAACATCCACAGATTATTTGCCACTCATTACTCTTAAAAACACACAAAGAAAAAGAAAGATATATTTATCGCTTAAAGTGGTTTCCCAATTCCTTGATATTACCAATAAACAAATTTTTAGAGACATAAATGTTACTGATCCTATGCCAAAAAGCTGCCGGTCGTGTATAAATTAGAATGAACATATGTTAATACATAATTCACCATTTGCAACAGAGCTTTGTTGAAAAATTGATGAAAATTCATGAAAGAACCTTTCCAGAATATGTTGCACAATGAACATGTAGCCAGTTGCATTCATAATGTGAAAGTAGCAGTTTAGAATTGCCATATGACTATTTTTCAACATGTATGTTGACTGTCAAACACAGCCTATGTAGTGTGTATATGTAAACAGGAGGAGTGCGCATTATATTTCAACTGTTTCATGACATACTACTGTTTTTAGGGATGTTCTCTATCTGTAATAAGGAATTTCAGTAGAAAGCATAAGGAATTTCAGTAGAAAGCATAACTTTTTCAGAAAAGTCGAATACTTTACATGTGTTGACTGTACACAGTATGATTGTATTCAGGCTGGACAAAATACAGGTACAGGTGTCTGTACTATTTGTAAATGGCAATTTGATTTTTCAGCAGGAAAATTTTTAAATAGCACCATGCCTGTGGCCCCTTTAGAGAAGGATAGGGGTCTTCAATGGGTTGGAAACAGGCCAATGGAAGCTACAGGGTGGTGTACACAGAGACATACCTCCCTCCCTGACCCATCTGTCTAGAATCCGCTGCCCGAGGGATGCTCCTTCAGGAGCCATACCATCTAAGTTTAAGTGCCAATCGCTTGCCCCCCTCCTCTGCATCAATGTCCTACCCCAGCTTGGATCCCGCACCCCACATTCAAAGTCCCTCCCAGAATCCTTCACTCCTCTCTCTCACATCCAAACTCCCTCTCAGAGTCTGCATGCTCTTACCCAAATCTCCTGCCCCACCCTAGATCCCACACTCTACACTCAAACTACCACCCTTAGTTAGTACCCCACTCCCTCATCCCACACCCAAACTCTCCGTCCTGGTGAAAATGAGTCAGGAAAGCAAGTGATAAAGGCAGGGGATATGGAGTGGTTAGGGGCAGGGCCTCAAAGAAGGTTTGGGACCAGGGGTAGAGAAAGGGCTTTTGGTTTGTACAATTTGCAACCCTAAAAAACACACTATCAGCACATGAGGACATTAATTTTTTTTTAATTCTAAATTTATCAAAACTGGTAAGACAAAATGACAAAACTGACCAATTTATTCTATTTTCAGAATTGCCCTGACGCATTTTCCCCTGGAAAATAGGTTGTGAGCAAGGCATGTACGTAGTTAATTTCCAGGATTATTTATTAATTATGATATTTTAAAGACTCCTGGTAAACTAATTTGAAATAACTTAATTTTTCAGAAATGAAAGTTTTGATTGTGTTTAAATTGACCTGACTCGGTGATTGATACACTAGTGTTTGGATTCTTTCCAGCAACTGTTTACTCAACTCCACTCCAAGCATACTATTCACATTGAAGATTCCCCCTTCACTAAGGTCACAAATATTTGCGTTCGTAAACTGTAATTTGTGCTCTAAATTAAATCATACAAGATGCGTTTAGATAAATGTAATTGTCTTTGTAAAACTGAGCCCCTAATAAAACTCCCTTAACTGAATTTAGAACCACAGGTGACTGCAAAGTGTGTTTCCATTTTATTTATGGAACTATGGAGATGGGCTGCATATTTTTAAAAATACATCAACAGTGAATATCAATGAAGTTTAGAATGTATGATTATTCAGACTTATGATCGAGTAGTACTCATAGGTCCCAATCAGGCTTACAAGCAGAGAGTCCTTGCCTGGGAGAACCTGTATCCTCACAAACAATACATGATGAGAAGGAGAAGCAAGCAAACAGAAGTTTTGTGAACATAGTTGTCAATTTCCTTTCTATCTGAATACAAGGCAAAAATGTATAAAAACATTGGGGGGTGGGCAAAGAGGGGGAAAAGATCAGAGCCTCCTGCAATGGACATGAAAAATAAGCCATGAGGCTTCTCTGAATTTCATATGATCAATTACAAATTTTAAGATGAAAATAGACAGCAAACCTATAAAAAACGACTTAGCTTTATACTGAAATTTAGCTGCAGGATCTGTGAGAAACTATATCACAAATGTTAAAACAGCATGCACACCTTCCTACCCGCACAGCACTTACGTTTTATGGGTCAGAGCTACATGATACCAGAGGTGATGGCATTACCACTGAGACCTATTTAGGAATAAAACATGTATTTTCTCTCGCTTGCTTGCTGATGGTGTCTGTCCATCACGGTTCACTAGAAGTTCTTCATCTCCAAATCATGCCCCACTCAGCTGCCAGGCAACCCCCAGCCGGAATGGCAATTAGCCAGATGTCAGCAGTCCTATTATCTCCATTGCTCAGTTCTACATTATTTAGTCACTGCACGATAACAGCAAGAAGAGAGAGAATCCCACCAGGACTCCACTTTAGAAACCTGCAAGGAACCTGAAGGAGGGCCAAAAGAAACACCGAAATGAGGCAAAAGCAGCTAAACACTCGGTCTTTTTTTCCCCTGTTGATGATTGTTGTTTTTTCCCCTCACCTTTAACTCTTTGCAGAAAGAGAGCACAGGACCCAGTGGGACATGTACAGTATAAAAATATTGCAGAGTTCTTTTTACTTAGCACTGATCAGCAAAAGTCTATACATAACTATCCAATTTTCTTCATAGTACTATCTTCTGACTTCTGAAAATATGGTCTCTGCAATACACAGACAGCAAAGAAGCAAGTGAAATATGCCTCATTTTATTTTGTGAGAGGAAGATGTGCCTCTGATCAGCAGACTGAAGAAAACTCTGTTTCACATAAAACATAATATCAAACTTGTTTATGAGAGTCTACAGGCACTACATCTTGAAGTGTTATTATTTGTTATTAATTGTGAAACTTCAGGAAAACTTATTTTACCTACCAACGTGCTTGGTCAAGGGTGTTAATTTGTGTTTCAAAAAGTGTTTCCAACTGAAGAGCTTGCTCATTAATGTTTCTTACTAATTATTCAGGGTCATCAATTAATCATCACTTCAGATGCCCAGACAGGTGATTAATCAGTGGTCTGAGAGAAAGATAGACCAAAAGCAAACATGACAGCAAGCCTTGGTAAACATTTAAAGTGTGGTTAATGTTTAAAAAAAGGATTTTGTAAAAGTGACATTGCAAGGTCCTGTATTTATTCTCTTTGATGCTAATCTAGAGCTAAGCAATCATTTTTCTAATCACCAATGGATTCACACACTATGTAGAGGCTGAAAAAAAGATGCCTTCTTTCTACTTCTTGCATTATTACAACATGCTACACTTCCCTTGAATTCCTTAACTGGGAGAGGCTAAGTATTTCATAGACCTTCATGAATTAAACCTCATGACACTCCTGTCAAATAGGTAGGTTTTATTGTCCCATTTTACAGATGGAGAAAACAAAGGCCTGGAAAAGTTAGGTGCTTTGCTGAAACTCAAAAGATAAGTTCTCTCTTTGTGACCAAGGAAGGAGAAGACAAAACTAGGAGTGGTTATCCCCTGATAGGTGCTGGAAGAATTTAAAAGACCAAAACAGAATTGTAAAGGATGTTGGTTGATGAGTCTGAGGGTATGTCTACATTGCAGTAACTTAAAAAAAAACAATTAATGGTCCTGCAGCACCTTAAAGACTAACAAAAAAAATGTAGATATCATCATGAGCTTTTGTGGGCACAGCCCACTTCATATGAATGGAGCAAGTACATTGCAATAGAATAACAATGGCTGGCCTGTGTCCACTACTTAGGCTCACAGGGTTCAGGCTACAGGTCTATAAAATTGCAGTGGCGAGATTGAGGCTCAGGCTGAAGTTCAGCCTCTGGGACCTCGCAAGGAGAAAGACTGCAAGCTCGAGCATCTACACTGCAATTTTATAGTCCTGCAGTCCAATCCCCGTGAGTCTAGGTTAGCTGACACAGGCCAAGTGTGGGTGTTTTATTGCAGCATAGGCATGCTTTGAGTGGCTGTCATGTGTTAATTACTCTCTCTCTCTCCAAGATTTCACTGTGTGCTGTGTTCAAGTCAGTCTACAACCCTTCAGAGAAAGAAGAACCCTTTTTGATGGCAGGACTCCTAAATAATGCAGGTTCTACATCCGATGACAGACACAGCCTCCTTTTGGACTGTACCATTCAGACTGGGTTTACTGCGAAAGCAGGCTTTGAACAGCAAACACAGGAATCCCCTCATGCTGTTTTGAGTCCTTTCACATTAATAGAAGCAGGACTTTGTATGTTCCTTGTAAACAGGCACGGTCACATCAAAACTAAATATCAGACTCCCTCATCAATTCCTACTCTCAGGTGGAATTACTGCAGGGCCACAAACTTAGACTTAACACTCAGGTCAGTATCATTCGTCTAACAGGGAGGCGCACTAGCAGAGCCTTCTACAACAGACTCCCTGCAGAACAATCAGGAGGACCTCTCATTCCCAAAAGAAGTCTCCAATAGTTGGTTTATGAAAGCAAATATGCACACTGCCCAGAGAGAACACATATACATAAGGGCCCCCAGGCAGATGAGTGAGTTGGGGGAGAGGGGGACTAAGCATTTAAGATGTTGCTCGCAGATGATTAGTTGTGGAGAGGGTCGGTCCCAGTGCAGTGAGCTGCTGCAGAGAATGACAAGCTCTGCCAATGCAGGGCACACAATAAAGGAGCTGCACCCTGCTGTACTCTGAGCGTTGCCCCATTCCCTGACTGGGAACCGAAGAGCCTTAAGTTGCTGTTGCTACTCCAGACTGATTCTCTTTGCTCCTTGCTGCTGAAGAATATCTGAGGCACAAACAGAGGCTTGAGGAAAAGGCATGGTGCCTCAACAAAAGGTGTCAGCTGTCTGTTCCTTCCTGGAAAGGCAAGGTACAATTGGGAACCGTGAGGGGAAAACTGGGGAAGGATGTGAGCCTAATGACACAACTTTGCTCCTGAGTGGATGCCACGTGCCTGATGGTTGGTGAGGGAAGCAGTACCCATTGATCACTATGATAGCAGTGAAGCCACCGAAACAACAAGAACTTTTTGCAGGAATGAAGGTACCATGATAAAAGGGAACAGAAATGAACATTATTCAGGGACCAGCTAAGGATTCATTTCCAAGGAGATCCACTGCATTCATGGAGTTTTATTGCATACCTTTTTATTTGCCTACCTTTTCTGTGGCTTGTTAATGCTGTCCCCACTGAGGGGATTATTAAAAGAATCTTGTGAGTTTCACCTTGTGAAGTTTCACAGGTTAATTGTTTCCTCTTGTGGATGTTTCAGGAAATTAGCCCTTGATTTTTAACCCCACAGCAGTTCCTTATGCCATTCTATTTATTTTTAATATCAAAAAATTGGTTTTTAATATCTTAAAAATATAACGTAAAACATATTAAAAAAATGTGCCAAATACATGCTGCTCCTTTCATGTAGACAGCCTCTAAAATACAACAAGTTTTGATATATATATATATATATATATATATATCCTTCTGATACAAAATACCTGACGAGTATGTGTGTTTATTTGAACCTTCTCCCCACTCTCCTGAAAGCACTATACTTGCAAAGAGTGCATTAAATGTGTCCGTGTATTTTGAAAATTAGAAAGTGATTGGGAAATGATGTCTGATTTCCTGTGTTCTTGCATTAAATGGTGTCAAATCTGCTAAGCAAGTAATTAGTTCAACCTGATTGGTTTGTATTAAAAAGAAGATAGCTAACCCATACCTAATGATGATATTAAACAATTCAGTTGCTTTCTCCAGCTACCATAGTCATGAACATTTTTTTGGCCAAGCTGTTTCTTATGCTGAGCACTAACAAATGGTATGACCTTGACCATGTCTTTTCAGCTCTCTGTCACCTCCATTTATTTATATTTTTTAATGTTTCTGAAGTGGCTTCAGACCCAAGGGATGAAAGATTCTAAAGAAACGCAAAACTTTTTTTCCCCACTGCTTTCAAGAACTTAACCTCTTATTTATTTAGAGAGAGCGAGAGAGAGAGAGAGAGAGCGCGCAAGGGGGGGGGGGGGAGAGAAACTTGCCTAGGAAGCTAGGTTCATTACAGCACTTAAAAACACAAATGATGCTCACAACATGTGACAAGTTCAACTAATCCCACCACTGGCCACTCTGACCCACAGCAAGCACACTTCACTAACTGCAGCTGCATGGCCATCAGTCAGGAAAATGATAACGAAGTAATAGCTAGCAAATATGCCCTGAAGATCATCAAGTTCCTATTCAGCTGGACTGAGTGAGGGAACAAGCAGAGCTGGGGAACTACCACTAGCCCTCAAGAGGTCAAATGTTTAGGTCTTCTTGGTGGAAAACTACTTGTGATACCAGTATTCCCGATGTCATTGGAACCCTACAAAAATCTGACTTTTTATACTTTGTCAATACGAGCTGCTGTGAGCTTGAACTTTAAATGCTATTATCTAAAATATCAATGATTCACCTACAATAACTGTCACATTTGATTATCTACATATTGTCATGGCAATGACAGTTGTTCAGATATTTCACTGGAATGCAGGGCAGAAGGAGCGGTTACACCGACGGCTAAAAAGAGCAGGAAGCGATGACAAATTAGCACAGCCTTTAATTATGGCAGCATCAACACGTAGCGCCCGTGTTCTTTCCTAATAACATTTTTAAAGTGTAAAGGTGGGTTTGTTTGCTCATGAACACATTTACTGAAAATATTCAACATAATGAACCTAGTCCTGTGCAACCATTCGAGTGGCCTTAGGACATTATTCACTGTGGGTGCTGTGGGAGAAAAATCAAATAACTCCAATTATGTCTAAAGGGGGGACTGTGCAGGAAATCAAAACTGTCTAAAAGAAAACTGCTGTAAGGGTTAAAAGTTTTCCAGACCTCTCTCCCTGTATCAGAGAGAAATCAAATTAACTCTAATGAAGACCCTTACAATGCCTATCTCAAGTTCATGGATACTCCTAGTCTGTCACAATTTGTCATGTAAACCCTTATCTTTGTCACAGTTTGCCTTGTAAACTTCTCCACTCAAGTTCTCATATGGCTTTGTTCTGTAAAACTTACTTCTAGCACTCCTGGTGTGAACAGAAACATCTCAGAGTACTTCTGAGAAAACAATCAACAACTGAACTGTCTAAGCATTCTGTATAAAGGATCCCTAAACCTGTATCTCAGGGCTGCTTTCACTCTTGGAAGTGACAGCCTGCATGCATGCATAATAAAGTTTTTCCTTCTAGGTTTCTCTCCTGCCTCACTGTTTTGACCTCCAGCCTCGGACCCTTCTGGGGGCTCTGTACCCCAGGGGAGCGAGATTTCCCCCACAGTGCATCTACACAATAGGTCTTAACTCGAAATAAGCTACACAAATTGAGCTGTCAATTGTGTAGCTTATTTCAAAGCAGCTTATTTCACAATTGGGAGCATCTAAACAGCACTTATTTTGAAGTAATATTCCTTTGACTCTTCCTCCAACTTCCCATATGCCTCGTACAATGAGGGCTACAGGAGTCAGAGTAGGAAGTCCTCCAACTCGGCAATATTTCAACATTATTTCAAAACAGCTTAGTCCGTGTCAACATAGTAGGCAGTTATTTCAAAATAACGCTAGTTATTTCAAAATAATGTTTCTGTGTAGACATACCCTATGTGAAAAATCCTCCAGTAATGCACAGAAACTATTACACCAATCACTCATCCATGCTTGGGGAAATCATGCGGAAGCCTCCCCTCTACTGTGTGGCTCCTCAGTTGTATTTTTACTTTCTACGATCGCTGAACAGCAAACATTAGTTCAGCTCTTAGTCTAAGAGCAAATCAGAGAAATCACAGAAATTGGGCTCAAGGAAAGCTAGGGCTTTAGTCCCAGTTTGGCCACTGATTCACCATGTGCCCTTGATCAATTTACTTAACCTATTTTTTCCCAACTAAAAAGAAAAGGGGGAAGCACGGCAGCAAGTCATTTTAAGAAAGTATCATGGTGCTTAGATTCTGCATTAGTGGGAGCAGCAGAACCACAAGAATAGGCCTCTGCAGACCCTAAGATTAGCAAAGCACAGAGGAGAACTTTCAGCCACCATTGCATCTTCACTCCAATTTCCATTCTGTACATTTTGGCAGCAACCTAGAAACTGTCCCCTTTCACTTTACAATGTTTTTACACTGTCTTGACTTCAATGAAGTTACTCCAGATTTACAGTGGTGTAAGTGAATGGAAAAATTAAGTGCAGTACATTGGATGCTCTGAGTAGACATTAAGGTAGGATGAAATATAAGAGGGCTGGTCTATGATAAAAGTTTTTCTGCATCTGTATTTCTGTCCACATTTGATTTAGAGTGAGTTAAATTTGTTGTTAGTTATTCCATGAGGAAATTGTTACTCCTAAAAATGCAGTACCCCGATCTTTGCTGTAAATGTGCTGAGCACAGTCTGGGAAATAGCATTTCTAGCAAAACAGGGATAATGTTACACTGAATTTAATTAGTGTTATATAGATAGTAGAATCCTCTTCTAGGGATAAATCTTGAGTCTTTTTATTTAGCTCTTACCGTTATCAATGGGAATTTTGCTCAAGACAATACTAGTAATAACTCCAGAGGATTTGACTGAAAGCATAGCCATAGGGCAAAAGAAAATGGGGTGGATATGAATGATGTACAGAAACAGTGGACAGGGAGAAATTTAACCCCAAAATATTGAAAACGGCAGTAGCCACACAATTTCAGAGCTTGTTCTTTACATAATTCCAAACAAACAAACCACCCAAGCACTGAGGGGTTATGACTGTTGGCTTTTGTTACTCTAATAGCACTTTAAAGAATATTTGCTGGTTTTTAAGTTTTTCCTGTTACAGACTAACTCAGCAATCTTTCTGAAGCTGTTGGTTTACTGTTCAGCCTATAGGAATGTATGATGCCAAAACATACACAGAAAAAGCCAAGATGCGGTGATCATATTAATACATCTATTCTTCTTATAACCCTGGCAGAAGGTGTGAACACAATGACACATAGAAAAGCATCTTCACACCCCACCATTAAATACATATTCCAGTTCTATTAAAAAGATCATCAGCAAATCATTCCAAAAAAGTATCACAGCTGCTTCACAGAATTTCTGTTCCTGGAATGGATGGCATTTAGGTATTGTCTGCTAGGCTTAAGAGACAGTTCACAGATTTCCTCTACTGAAGATACAATCTTTTCAGTTCTTATATAGCACTTTTCAAACATAGATCTCAAAAAACTTTAAAAAGTAGTTCAGTATCACTATCCACATTTTAATGAGCAAGCTCATAAAAGCTGAGATTTTCCAAAGTTACTTAAGTTAGGCATTAGGCATCCCGTGTCTATTGAATTTCAATAGGAGCTGAGCTCTGAAGGTAAGATTTAGAAAAGGATTTAAGTACCTAATTGCCACTTTAGGTACCTAAATCCCAAAAGCTGATCCCATTCACCAAATCACAGAGATCCCTAAATATACTCAACACCTCCATTGTAGAAGCTGCCCACCTGACTGAGCCCCACAGACAAACTTGTGAAAAACTGCTTTGGGAACTCAATGCGGGGAGGCAGGAGGTAAACCTCACTCATAAGTTTTAGCCCAGCAGTTAAGGTATGCACCTAGGATGTATAAGACCTCCACTTTAAGTTCCCACTGCTCCTGACAGAAAGAACGGATTTGGATAAGGATCTGCCTCCTTCCCTAATGTGTACCCTAGTAGCAACTGGCTTATGGGATATTCTGATATAGGATTTTCCACAGCCCCTTCCACAGGTTTTAAATAATTGTAAAAGCCCTAGAGAGAAAGGGAGAAAAATCATGAGAATAACTATGCCTAGGAGTTAGAACACATACACAGCAATACCAGGAGCCAGTCTCCCTTCTCTAGTCTTTGACAGTATTACATAGAAATAAGATAATTTTTGCTGTACCTGCATGAAGTAGCTGTAGAGAAGTTCAGTAGCATAGAGAAGAGATGTTAGTGAAGGAACTCCCTTTCATACAAGACACCTAGCAGAAGGTAAGTAGCCCCCTGAAGTTCTCTGGTAGCCTCCACTAGTGGGAATGAGGTAGCTCAGATTCACCTGGAAACAGTTAATTCACTGGGTAATTGAAGGCAGTCATTAGGCCAGGAGGCACCATTACTTGATGAAAGGCTACAGACCTCAGTAACAGAAACTTCTGAGGAGAAATAGCTACTAGAAAGACAGAGGCTCTGCAGAGAGATGAGCTCTCCAGAAGACTAGTGAGAAGCTGCTAGGCAAAACCAAACTCCAAAGAAGGAGAAATGGAGTAGGAGGCTAATTAAAACCCCAATGACAGGAATTAGCTCAAGAAATAGCAAGGGACTGAAGATTTGGATCTATCCCAAATGAGAACTTTAAACTGGTGCCAGTGTTCCCTAAAAGTCTCTGGCTGGGATAGAGAGGGGAAGAAGCTCTTAATCCCAGAAGACTTCAGCTGATTAGTCCCTACTAGAGCCACACTCAGTCACAAGGGAATACTTGGAAGGTGACAGTGCCTTTTCTACACCCACCCTTTGCTCAGCTAGGTTCTCTGGCTCTTAGTACGTGCCTCCCAGAATCAGTACTTATCTCCACATGAATTAGAAACTAAGTAAATTTAAATTTCCATGTAAGTGACAGGTTCTCAACCCCAAGCAAAATGCAGGACAATGTAGCACTTTAAAGACTAACAAGATGGTTTATTAGATGATGAGCTTTCGTGGGCCAGACCCACTTCCTCAGATCAAATAGTGGAAGAAAATAGTCACAACCATATCCACCAACCCCAAGGGAATGGCTCAGCATGGCTGTGTCTACACTGGGCCACTTATTCCAGAAAATCAGCCGCTTTTCTGGAATAAGCTGCGAGCTGTCTACACTGGCCCTTGAATTTCCGGAAAAGCAACGATGCTCTACTGTACAAAATCAGCCGCTATTCTGGAAAAACTATTCTGCTCCCGCTCGGGCATAAGTCCTTATTCCGGAACACTGTTCTGGAAAAGGGCCAGTGTAGACAGCCCAGTAGTCTTTTCCGGAAAAAAGCCCCGATCGCGAAAATGGTGATCGGGGCTCTTTTCCGGAAAAGCGCGTCTACATTGGCCACAGACGCTTTTCCGGAAAAGCAGCGTGCCAATGTAGATGCTCCTTTTCCGGAAAAACTGAAAACGGAATAGTATTCCGTTTTAAGCATTTCCGGAAATTCATGCCAGTGTAGACACAGCCCATGTGCCAAGAAATACTCTTCCTGCTTGAAGAGGAAAAGTTATTTAATGTAAGCATAGCACCGATAGGCAGAATCAAACCTGGAACTTTTGGAGTTCAGTGAATGAGCCTCTACACCTGAGCTAAAAGCCAGCTGCTTTTCAGCTAAGACTGTAAAGCACTCATTCTTTCTCTCTATAAGTGGTCTAACGGCCAGTAGGTAGGACAATACACCACACTCAGAAGGTGTGTGAGTTACATAAGCATGAATTTTATTCAAGCTTTATTAATAGCGAAGAAATTTAACTTAACAGCAATAAAAGCAAACTACTTTCACTGTTTCAAAGAATATGGCAATAACGTCAACTCCCCTGACATTGCTTTACACAGAGCAAAAGTCATCCCTGCTCTACAGCCATTGATGTCAACTGTCTTATAGGAGGGATGGCCCACTGAGCAGAATCTGAACTCTGCTGTATAATGTGGGGAAATATTATTTTTGTGTGTGATAAGTTAGGAGATAGAATAGGTGGAACCCATAGAAGAACGATTTCTCAGAGTATGTGGAAGTTTCCCAGGGTGTGGTTAAAATGGACATATTTGAGATATGTATGAACTCTCACTTTGGGACTCCTGGAACACCTTAGTAAGACTGAGTAACTGAATTGTGCTTTGTATGCAAATTCCATAGCAGTATAATAGTATTTGTCAGGTTTAACATTGGAACAAGCAATGAACAGACTAGTGGCTGTGTTTCTATTACTATAAGCAAAATGCACAAATATTTTATTATTGTATAAAATAAAGCAGAATGCTTACTCCTCTAATGGACCAGTATTCCTCATCACTAATTGGGAATCCTGTATTGTGATAACCGTGTTTTTAAAATATGATCCTCTAAAGCAGTGGCTTTCAACCAGTGGTCTCTAGACCCCCCCGGAGGCCCACAGATTAGGTCTAAGATTTCCAAAGGGGTCCTCACCTCCATTTGAAATTTTCTTAAGGATCTGCAAATGAAAAAAGGTAGAAAACCACTGCTCTCAAGTAACCACATTTAAAAAAAAGGAAGAAAATCCTTTGGCTTTTATATATGGGAATGTACCATTAGAAGAGCATTTAACGTTTCTAAAGTGCTGAGACCACTTTTGAGAAGTATTATATGCAGCCAGGGTCAAAGGTGGAGGTAAAGCTAATAAATTCCTGACTCCACGCTCTCTGCTGAAACAGGCGATCTTAACATTTCAGGTACTTTCAGTTAAAAAAATATGAAACCAATATGATTGCAAGAGTCTTATTTTTCTCAAAGAGACTGTAGCTTCACTTTCTAGTTATTTCATGGCACCACACATCAATTAAACATATTTCCATACTTGCAGATCACTTTGCTTTCCTCTCTGACGGTATTGCTTCATTGCAGTAAGAGCAAAAATTAAAAATCATTGCTCCTTTATGGAAAAGCTAACAGAAAATGGCACATTTGCTTTTAAAAGGACAGCAGTAAAGTGATGAATTCCTGGGCAAGCTAAGATCTGATCAGACTTTATGCTGGTGGTGCCAATATAAAATCCTTGCAAGCTAAATTCAAAAACACCTTAGTTTAGCAGTAACTGGACATGAATAAAGGATACTCATGGGTCAGTGGTTTTCAAACTGTTTTTCTCACAACGTAGTTGAAGAAAATTGTTGATGCCTGGGACCCAACATAATTATATCCTGCTGAAAAAATTCCTAACTGTCAGGGTGGTCAAATATTGGAATAAATTGCCAAGGGAGGTGGTGGAATCTCCCTCTCTGGAGATATTTAAGAACAAGTTAGATAGACATCTGTCAGGGATGGTGTAGATGGAGCTTGGTCCTGCCTTGAGGGCGGGGGGCTGGACTCGATGACCTCTCGAGGTCCCTTCCAGTCCTATTATTCTATGATTCTATGATATCTTTTGACTAGAGTGTGGGCTCCAGGGTGGGGCTGGGAATGAGGAAGGGGCTCAGGGCTGGGGTAGGGTATTGGGCATGGGGTTACCTACAGCAACTCTCAGTCCTCAGAGCAGCAGGGATTTTGACATTGGCTTCCTGCCTGTTCTGTCCCCTCAGACCATGCTATGCTCTGGAAGCAGTCAGTAGCTGGTCTGAGTCCTAGGTAGAGGTGTGCAAGCAGCTATGTGTGCTGCTCTCTCATACAGGCACTGTCTACCCCAGCTCTCATTTGGCTGGTTTCCAGCCAATGGGAGTGTGCCACTGGCGCTCGGGGGGAGGGGCAGTGCATGTGTAACCCACACACTAGGGCTATGTCTACAGTGGTGGGCTTTTGCACCAGAGATATGCAAATGAGGCTAAGCATAGAATATCGCTGAGCCTCATTTGCATATCTAATGAGTCATTTTTGTGGAAGATGCTCTTGTGCCAGAAGAAGCTGCCCCTTCTTGAGCAAGAAAAACCCTCTTGCGCAATGCCGTTATTCCTGAAAATAATCAGCATAGTGGCACTGCGCTAGAAGGATTTTCTTGCGCCAGAAGGGGCAGTGTAGACAGCTCCTTCTGGCACAAGAGACTCTTCCACCAAAATGGCAGCTCATTAGATATGCAAATGAGGCTCGGACATATTCCACGCTTAGCATCATTTGCATACTTCTGGCGCAATAACCCACCAGTGTAGACATAGCTCTAGTGTGGATACTGAGCAATGCAGGTGTTACCTAGACCACAGCAACAGTTAAGATCAAGAGACCTCTACAGCATGGTCTGGGAGCCAGCTGGCTTTTAGCTCAGAGGGTAGAGGCTCCTATACTCTGCTTCAGAAATCCCAGTTCAAATCCACCTGGTGATTACACACGGAGCTCCATGGCCCTCACCTAGGAGCTGGATCCACTGTTGGCCACTTCGGGGTTGCAGAGCAATCCATTGTGCCGGGACAAGGAGAAGAAGCCTGCCAATCCCTTGCCACCCTACAGCAAAGGGACCCAGCCTCTGGCATTCCACAACCCTGTGCTGGATCACTACCTATACTTTGAAAACCGCTGCTGTAGTGGTAAAACAGCTAGCTACCACACAAAGGATCAGGGTTTGAGATTCAGCCTCAGTTTACCCAGATTGGCATAGGACTGGAGAATTATATGTCAAGATTGCTTGTTCCCAGGGTAAAATAACTTTTTACTCTAGCAAGCTCCATTTTGGCATGATATATACAAAACATTTTTACTTTATTTTGCATTAAGCCTTAAGGGCCTGTACTTTGCCCAACATGATAAATTATGCAAATGAATAGCAAGAGGCAAATTCCTATGTAAAATCTACATCCTAAACCCTAACATATTACTACCTGAGGTTCTCTGTTCTCAATCATTGTAATTCATGAATATTTCACATACACTCATGCTCTGGTGAAGGAACTCTACACAGCGTTATTTGCAGACATTTTACAGACATTACTTCATGTACAAAGGAGCAAATAAATGATGTTTTACTATTCTGCTGAGTAGGTCACTGTTGGCCACTTCAGGGTTGCAGAGCAATCCATTGTGCCAAGACAAGGAGAAGAACACCTTCACTCCCTCACCTGTGATGATGCTCATGTGAAATGGAAAAATGAACAACAATTAAAGTTTGTATCGTACGGCTGCTATGTGTTGAGACACATGCTATAAGTAGAAAACATCCTGCTGCAAAGTATCAGAGACCCTTGGGAAAAACCACCAGATTTGTTTAGGTAATCTTCACCACCTGGATCATCCCTTTGCTGCTAGCTCAAGGTCTAGCCACTAACTCACAGCATCACTTCAATATCTATCTCATTTTAGGGAAGCATAGAACACATGAGCTTAATACTGACCATACTGGCTCAGGTCAATTGTCCATCTAGTTCACTCTTCTGTCTGAAATAGAGGCCAGATGTTTCAGAGGAAGATTCAAGCTATTTTTGGTAAATAGCTATGAAATAAGCTGGGCAGGAGAGCCCTCCCCTATCCCATCCCCAAATGAGACCAAAAGTCAATCCTCTGCTACTTTCTTTCCTTCAGAATGAATTATCTTTCCACTGTAAGGCTATGTCTACACTGGTGCGATCTTGCACGAGAGATATGCAAATGAGGCTAAGCGTGGAATATCGCCGAACCTCATTTGCGTATCTAATGAGCCTCTATTTTTGCAGAAGAGGCTCTTGCGCCAGAAGGAGCTGTTTAAACTGCCTCTTCTGGTGGAAGAAAAACCCTCTTGCGCAATGCTGCTATGCTGATTATTTTCAGGAATAATGGCATTGCGCAAGAGGGTTTTTCTTGCTCAAGAAGGGTCAGTGTAGACAGCTCCTTCTAGCGCAAGAGCCTCTTCTGCAAAAATGGCAGCTCATTTGATATGCAAATGAGGCTTGGTGATATTCCATGCTTAGCCTCATTTGCATATATCTGGCACAAGATCGCACCAGTGTAGACATAGCCTAGAAGTCTCCATGGGCACAAAGGGTTTTGCCAGCTGCATGCAAATACAAACATTCATCTGATTTGTCAATTTTACATGTTCACTTTTTTTTTTTAAATTGTATCCTTTGGTATATATGGTCATGCCAATTTTCTTCCACAATTTGATCTGAGGAAGTGGATTTGGCCCACAAAAGCTCATCACCTAATAAACCGTCTTGTTAGTCTTTAAAGCGCTGCATAGTCCTGTCTTTTGATTCATTCACAGAGACTGTCTCTGGGAGTTAATCTGGCTCACGCTTTAGTGCCTATCTGTGCATTCTGTATACCTGTTCAACAGCACTATGTGCTTTTTCTTTCCCCGTCCCTAAGGATTAGGTTTCCTGTAGCAAAAAGAGCATTAAAACAATAGTCTGCACTTTAGAGCAATCCTACAAAAAAAAAAAAAAAAAAGCCACATTGCGTACATGTCATGGGATAAAAATATAAGCATTATATAAGGGCAGTTGTTACTAATCCCACCAAAAACAGATATTTAAAAATAATTATTAAATATCTTGAAATCAGCACTATGAGGCAACTTAAGCAAGGCTGATACAAAAATGACCCACCAGCGGTCATTCCAGCAACCTGGAACCCTAGTGGCATTTCTGTTCTGTCTGGCTCAGGAGATGCAATGTGGATTCTGGCTCATTGATAGTGTTCTTAGACAAGTATAACTGGTTTATTATTTGTTTTCAAGTTAATTGAGTCTGGGCCTGATCCTGCAAGTGTGCTGAGCAGCTGGAAATGCCTATTCACTTTCATGAAAGCCTACGGGAACTTTGTTCTTGACTTCAGTGGAAGCAGGTTCATGCCCTCTACGTACAACACATTCTTAGCACCCGCTCCACCCTCTACTCCCCCTTTTCCTTCACGGCAGAAATTATCTGTCTTTTCCCCTTTTTTTAAATATTGAAGTGGTTCACCAATTGCATGCCACATTTGGTAAGAAGGTATTTTTATCATGGAGCTGACACATACAACCTTAAGAAAAGCTTGTACAGTGAACCATTTGCAAGTAAATATTGGGATTTAAGCTGATGAGAAACAGATTGGGTGTTGCCTGTCAAAGCCCCAAAGGCCACATAATAAATGGCTAGGTAACAACAGCTCCAGCTCATTGAAATGCAGATATTATTCACCAGAATTTCATTTGCACGGCTTATTCTCCACTGCCTCCTTAACAGATGTCAGTGAATCAGATATATATGCTCAGTGAAATGAAGTGCAAATACCACCGAAAATCAAGAGAAGAGATAGTGATGGCTCAGATCTGCACATCAGTTCATGCCATTTGATTGCGGTGCATCTGCTCTGCCACCATGGCCATATAATGCCCTCATGAATATTTGAGGCACAAGTAAGGAAGAAGTAATGAGGCATGGTGGGGTTGGAGATTGGCATCTTGTCTGTGGCACTGTGTTGTCAGGCCTATAGGGCATGTCTACACTAGGAAATAATTTAGAATAACTAAATTTAACTTATCTCCTGATTTTAAAAATTCAAAATAGTGTGTCCCCGCTATGGGAAAGCCTCGAAATTAGTCTGAAGCAGGCTCCATTAATGTGGATGCACTACTTTGACTTAGAGACCCAGGAAACACTATGGAGCAATTAATTCGAATTATTCTGGGGAGTAGTTATTTCAAAATAGCGGCGTCGGAGTGTCCACACTAAGAATGAAAGGACTAGGTGCCATTTGCTTATTGGATAGTCTGTTCGCTAGTCGATTCCCTCCCCCCTCCTTGCTGCTTCTATGAGATAGAGGCAGCAAAGGGGGCGGGAGGAAGGGATACTTCAAAGCAGCAGCACCTCACAGCTGAGCTGGGAATCAGCTGTGCAGTGCTGCCACTTTGAAACCCCAAGGTGGTGTTTATAAGGGACAGCTGCTGCACCGCTGATCCATGGCTCAGCTGTGTGGCGCTACCCCTTTAACAAGCCAAAGATCCACGGCACCCAGGGTCAGCTGGGGAAATACCAGGAATCAGCTGTGCTGTGGCTGCCCACTGACCCTTGGCTCCATGGTTTTGAAATGCACAAGAGCCCCAGCTGGGGACTCTTGTACATTTCAAAGCAGGCATGCTTGCGTGCAGCCTGGAGTCAGCAGGACTTCGCACTGACCCCGGGCTATATGCGGAGTTCCTCATTCCTCCTCATTCCTTCCTCCCAGAAGGGGTTCTTGTACATTTCAAAGAGGAATGCAGAAGTGCCTATTGACTAGTTGAATAGTTGATGGAAATTCCATCAACTAGTCAATTAACTGCAATTTAATATCCCGAGTCCACACTGATGCTACTCTGAAATAACTGTTTCAAGATTAGTATTATTCCATGAGGAAAACGGGAGTACAGATTTCAAAATAATGGGCTTGGTAGTGTGAATGCTCTGCTTATAAATTTGGCTTAAGGAGGGGGAGCTGTATTTGGAAATAACACCTTAGTGTAGACCAGAGCATAGAAAAGTGTTCTAATAATGTAATACAAAAGTAAGGGGCCATTCACAGAATGCTAAAAAATTAGACAGGGCAAAAGAACTTAAGAATGGCGATACTGGCTCAGACCAAATGTCCATGTAGCTCAGTATCCTGTCTTCCAACAGTGGTGAATGCCAGATGCCCCAAAGGAAATGAGCAGAAACAGCGATCTCTCTCCTGTCATCCATTTCCAGCCCCTAACAAACAGAGGCTAGGAACACCATTCCTATCCATCCTGGCTAACAGCCATTGATGAACCTAACGTCCATGAATTAGTGAACAAGTGAGTGCTAACAGGGAGTTTAGAGAGGGAGTTGGAAAGGGTGCGAGGTTCTCTTGCCTTTCTTTTTAAATCCCTTCTCCAGGACAGTAGCAATGGATGGTGATAGGTCTGCTGTTGTTACCTGCACAGAGTGTGCCATGCTTGTCTCCCTCCCGGAAGAAAGAACGGATTTCATCTGCACGAAGTGCAAGCTGGTCGACATTTTGGAAGAAAAAGTTAGAGGACTGGAGGCCCAAGTGTCGACCCTACGCTCAATCAGAGAGGATGAAGACTTCCTCGATAGAAGGCAGCGTTTAATCCTTCAAGCACAGCAGGCAGAGAAGCCAGAGAGGGCAGTACGTGACCAGGAAGAAAACTGGCAGCATGTAACTTCTAGAAGTGGAAAAAGGCCAGCATGGGAATCCCCCAATGCTATAGAGGTAAGTAATTGCTGTCAGGCTCTCTCCATAGGCAATACAGTGCTGAATACTTTGGAAGGGACCTCACAAGGAAGAAACAGAAAGGGAACACCATCTACTGGAAGGCATGGGATGTGTACTCCTAGGGATGGGGGTTCCACGGCCATCACCCCCAAAAGAAAACGATGGGTGGTGGTGGTCGGGGACTCCCTCCTAAGAGAAACTGAGCTGTCTGCCTGCCGTCCGGACCTGGAATCTCGAGAAATGTGCTGCTTACCAGGAGCTCGCATTCAGGATGTGACTGAGAGGCTTACCAAAATGATCAAACATTTGGATTCCTACCCCTTCCTGCTTCTCCACGTGGTAACTAATGATATCGCCATGAATGACCTTGAGTGGGTTAATGCTGATTATGTAGTGCTGGGAAGAAGGATCCAAGAATTCGGAGCGCAAGTGAAGTTCTCGTCCATCCTCCCTGTTGAAGGGAAAGGACTGGGCAGGGATCGTCGAATTGAGGACGTAAATGCGTGGTTGTGCAGGTGTTGTCGCAGAAAGGGCTTTGGTTTCTTTGACTATGGGACTCTGTTCCAGGCACAAGGATTGTTAGGAAGAGATGGGATCCACCTAACGAAGAGAGGAAGGAGCATCTTCGCGGGGAGGGATTTAAACTAGGTTCGTCGAGGGATGGTGACCAAAACCCTGAGTGGAGTGGGAAAGTCAGATACTGGAAAGAAATGCAGAGAGGAACGAGCAAAAAAGGAGGACCCCTGATTCAAATGGAGAAGATAGGGTGATCAACTGGTTACCTGAGGTTTTTAAAATAATGCGAGAAGCCTGGGCAACAAACAGGAAGAACTGGAGGCCCTGGCCCAGTCCAAGAAATAGGATTTAATTGGAATAACAGAGACTTGGTGGGATGACTCGCATGACTGGAGCGCTGTCATAGAAGGGTATAGACTGTTCAGGAAAAACAGGCAGGGGAGAAAAGGAGGAGGAGTTGCACTATATGTAGGAGAGCACTATGATTGCTCTGAATTCCAGTATAAAGAGGGAGGAAACCTGTTGAGAGTCTATGGGTTAAATTTAAAGGAGCAAACAACAGCAGTGATGTTGTGATTGGTGTCTGCTACAGGCCACCGAATCAGGTGGATGAGGTAGATGAGGCTTTCTTCGGACAACTGAGAGAAGCTTCCCAATCGCAGGCCTTGGTTCTCGTGGGGGACTTTAATCACCCTGACATCTGTTGGGAAACCAATACAGCAGTACACAGGCAATCCAGGAAGTTTTTGGAGAATGTTGGGGATAACATCTTGACACAAGTGCTGAAGGATCCGACCAGGGACTGTGCGCAGCTTGACCTTCTGCTCGCAAACAGGAAGGAACTAATAGGGGAAGTAGAGGTGGGTGACAACATGGGAAGCAGTGATCATGAGATGATAGATTTCAGGATCCTGACCAAAGGAAGAAAAGAGAGTAGTAAAATACACACCTTGGACTTCAAAAAAGCAGATTTTGACTCCCTCAGAGACCTGATGGACAGACTCCCCTGGGATGCTAACATGAAGGGGAAAGGAGTCCAGGACAGCTGGCAGTATTTTAAAGAAGTCTTATTGAAGGCACAGAAAGAAACCATCCCAACATGTAGCAAGAGAGGCAAACATGGTAGGAGACCGGATTGGCTTATAGGGGAAAACCTTGGTGAACTTAAGCACAAAAAGGAAGCTTACAAAAAGTGGAAACTTGGACAAATGAGCAGGGAGGGATTTAAATGTATAGCTCGAGAATGCTGGGGGGTTATCAGGAAGGCGAATGCACAAATGGAATTGCGATTGGCTAAGGATGTGAAGGATAACAAGAAAGGTTTCTACAGGCATGTTAACAAGAAGAAGGTGATCAGAGAGGGTGTGCAGCCCCTACTGAATGAAGTAGGTAACCTAGTGACAGATGATGTGGGGAAAGCTGAAGTACTCAATGCTTTCTTTACCTCTGTATTCACGGACAAGGTGGGCTCACAGACTAATGCGCTAAGTGACGCAAGATGGGATGAAGATGGATAGCCCATGGTGGGTAAAGAACAGGTTAGGAACTATTTAGAAAAGCTAAACGTACACAAATCCATGGGTCCGGACTTAATGCATCTGAGGGTACTGAGGGAGTTGGCAAATGTCATGGAGGAGCCTTTGGCCATTATCTTTGAAAAGTCGTGGAGATCGGGAGAAATCCTGGATGATTGGAAAAAGGCAAATGTAGTGCCCATCTTCAAAAAAGGAAAGAAGGACGATCCAGGGAACTATAGGCCGGTCAGTCTTACCTCGGTTCCTGGAAAAACCATGGAAGGGATCCTTAATGAATCCATTTTGAGGCACTTGAACGAGAGGAAAGAGATTAGGAATAGTTAGCATGGATTCACAAAGGGCAAGTAGTGCCTGACCAATCTGATTAGCTTCTATGATGAGGTAACTGGCTCTGTGGACGTGGGAAAGTCAGTGGATGTGATATACTTTGACTTTAGCAAGGCTTTTGATACAGTCTCCCACAATTTTCTTGCCAGCAAGTTAAGGAAATGTGGATTGGATAAATGGACGGTAAGATGGATAGAAAGATGGCTAGAAGGCCTAGTCCAGCGGGTAGTGATCAACGGCTCGATGTCAGGATGGCGGTCGGTTTCTAGCGGAGTGCCCCAAGGTTCAGTTTTAGGACCGGTTTTGTTCAATATCTTTATTAATAACCAGGATGAGGGGATGGATTGCACCCTCAGGAAGTTTGCGGATGACACTAAGCTAGGGGGAGAGGTAGATACACTTGAGGGCAGAGATAGGGTCCAGAGTGACTTAGACAAATTGAAGGATTGGGCCACAAGAAATCTGATGAGGTTCAACAAGGACAAGTACAGAGTCCTGCACTTGGGAGGAAGAATCCCAAGCATAGTTACAAGCTGGGAACCAACCAGTTAAGTAGCAGTTCTGCAGAAAAGGATCTGCAGAAAGTGGATGAGAAGCTGGATATGCGTCAACAGTGTTCCCTTTAGCCAAGAAGGCTAATGGCATATTAGGTTGCATTAAGAGGAGCATTGCCAGCAGATCCAGAGATGTCATTATTCCCCTTTATTCGGCTCTGGTGAGGCCACATCTGGAGTATTGTGTCCAGTTCTGTGACCCCCCACTACAAAAAAAATGTGGACGCATTGGAGAGGGTCCAGCGGAGGGCAACCAAAATGATTAGGGGGCTAGAGCATATGACTTATGAGGAGAGGCTGAAGGAGTTGGGTCTGTTTAGTCTGCAGAAGCAAAAAGTGAGGGGGATTTGATAGCAGCCTTCAACTTCCTGAAAGGAGGTTCCAAAGAGCATGGAGAGAGGCTGTTCTCAGTAGTGGCAGATGGCAGAACAAGGAGCAATGGTCTCAAGTTGTGGTGGGAGAGGTCCAGGTTGGATATTAGGAAAAACTATTTCACTAGGAGATTAGTGAAGCACTGGAATGGGTTACCTGGGGAAGTAGTGGAGTCTCCATCCCTAGAGGTGTTTAAGTCTCGGCTTGACAAAGCCCTGGCTGGGTTGATTTAGTTGGGATTGCTCTTGCCTCTCAAATGACCTTCTGAGGTCTCTTCTAGCTCTATGATTCTATGAATTTATCTAGTTCTTTTTTGAAGCCTCTTAATGTCCTGGTCTTCACAACATCCTCTGACAAGGAGTTCCAGAGGCCAACCATGAGCTTTGTGGAGAAAAATTTCCTTTTTATCAATTCAGGAGAGGATCTTCCCTCTTATCCTATGACAACTTCCTTTACTTAACAGCCTTTGAGGGACCTTGTCAAATGCTTTCTGGAAATCTAAGTATACTATATCCATTGGATCCCCCTTGTCCACATGTTTGTTGACCCCCTCAAAGAACTCTAGCAGATTAGTAGGGCATGATTTCCCTTTACAGACACCATGTTGACTTTTGCCGAACAAATTATGTTCTCCTATGTGTCTGACAATTCTATTCTTAACTATTGTTTCAACTAATTTGCCCATGAAGACTGAGGCAAAGAATTCATTTAGTTTCTCTGCTATGACTTTACCACCTTTGTGATATCCTTTAGCATTTAGATAGTCCAAGGGCACATTGTCCACATGCTTGTTGAACCCTTCAAAGAACTCTAATAGATTAGTAAGGCATGATTTCCCTTCACAGAATCTATGTTGACTTTTCCCCCAACAAATTATGTTCATCTGTGTGTCTGACAATTCTATTCTTAACTATAGTTACAACTAATTTTCCCAGTTCTGGCTGTAGATTTATTGATCTGTAATTGTCAGGATCTCCTTTAGAGCTCTTTCTAAATATTGGCATCACATTAGCTATCTTCCCATCATTAGGTACAGAAGCTGATTTGAAGGATAGGTTACAAACTACAGTTAAAAGTGCTGTAATTTCATATTTGAGTTCTTTCAGAACTCTTGGGTGAATGCCTTCTGGTCCTGCTGACTAGTTACTATTGAGTTTTTCCATTTGTTCCAAAACCTCCTCAATCTGGGACAATCCTATGAAGAATAGCTCAGGTTTGGGAATCTCCCTAACATCCTCAGCTGTGAAGACCAAAGCTAAGAATTCATTAAGTTTATCCACAATGACCTTATCTTTGAGTGCTCCTTTGGCATCTCAATCACCCAGGGGCCCCACAGGCATCCTGTACTTAAAAAAATTGCTATTACTTTTTGAATTTTTGGCTAGCTATTCTTCAAACTCCTTTTTGGCTTTCCTTATTATACTTTTACACTTTGACAGAGTTTATGTTCCTTTCTCTTTTCCTCACTAGGATTTAACTTCTACTTTTTAAACAATGCTTTTATCTCTCTCACTGCTTCTTTTACATGGTTGTTAAGCCACAGCAGCACTTTTTTGGTTCTCTTACAATTTTTTTTAAATGTGGGGTATACCTTTAATTAGGGCCTCTCAAATGGTGACTTTGAAAAATCTCCATGCAGCTTGCAGGGATTTTACTTTTGGCATTGTACGTTTTAATTTCTGTTTAAGTAGCAGCCTCCTTTTTGTGTAGTTCCCCTTTGTGAAATTAAATACCACAGGTGTTTTTCCCAACATAGGGATGTTAAAATGTATTACATTATGATGACTATTTCCAAGCAGTCCAGTTATATTTACCCCTGGAACCAAATCTTGTGCTCCACTTAGGACTAAATCAAGAATTGCCTCTCTTCTTGTTAGTTCGAGAACCAGCTGCTCCAAAAAGCAGTTATTTAAGGTGTCAAGAAACTTTATATCTGCATCCTGTCCTGAACTCTGGCTACTTAGAGCTAAATGTTCAAGAGTGAATTAGAAACTTAAGTCTCACTGACTTTCAATGGACATTTCATTCCTAAAGCCCCTAGATTCTTTAGAAAAGCTTACCCTAAATATATCCTATTGCCAAGATACGAGAAGTCATTCTTCCACTCTACTCTGTGCTGATTAGGCCTCAGTTGGAGTATTGTGTCCAGTTCTAGGCACCACAATTCAAGAAAGATGTGGAGAAATTGGAGAAGGTCCAGAGAAGAGACACAAGAATGATTAAACATCTAGAGAACATAATCTATAAAGGAATACTGAAAGAATTGGGCTTGTTTAGTTTGGAAAAGAGAAAATTGAGAGGGGACATGAGAGAGGATTTCAGGTATCTAAAAGGGTATCACAAGGATAGAACAAGAAGCAATGGGCTTAAACTGTAGCAAGGGAGGTTTTGGCTGGACATTAGGAAAAAGTTCCTAACTGTCAGGGTGGTTAAACACTGGAATAAGTTGCCTAGGGAGGTTGTGGAATCTCCATCTCTGGAGATATTTAAGAGTAGGTTAGATAAATGTCTATCAGGAATGGTTTATACAGTACTGGGTCCTGCCATGAGGGCAGGGGACAGGAGTCTATGACCTCTCGAGGTCCCATCCAGTCCTAGTATTCTATGATTCGTGCCTACATAGCAGTTAATATTTCAGGATTCCTCCTTTATTGTATAAGCTTGCATGGAATCCAATATACAGAAACTGCTCAGATTCATTTGAATGTCCATCCTAATTTACATTAGCTATAAATTCATATTAAGATGTTCAAAAATGGGACTGTCAAATGTTGCAAAGGTTCTGTCAATTTATAGGTGTGCTGTATATGAGACTTAAAATTTTAAGATCATTTTTTCTATGATACTTCAAAAATCAGGAAGCACTCATTGAGCAAAAGGATACAAAAAGGATTATTAAGTTATTCAATTTTGTATCTAAAATCAGCACTGAGCCCCAAGCAAGACCGTGTCCTGCCATCTAAGGATTTTTTTAGTCTGTATGAGAATACTTACAGTGCATCTGATCTGTCAGTGTGACCTTTGGCTTCTTAGTCATTGCTTTCATTCTATTTTAAAATGACTTATCTACTCTTGATGTGAGTTTCATGGCTCACATCCATTTCTGTACTATGGGCCTAATTCTCTGACGGTATAAACTAGCATCACTTCATTGAAGTCAATGGAAACACGCTAATTCATACTAGCTGAGGATCTGGCTCTATAGTTGGTTTCTATTATAATTTGATTTCTCTTTGTATTAGAATGTCAAAGTAGTTATTCTTTTTATGCTACTTTGGTTGATTCCTCTTTTTAAAGGAATGCCATCACATTAAAATTCAATCATACTTCTGTCTAAAACCATTGTAGGCATGTTATAAGTGGCACCAAGCATTAACATGACTGAAAGCCAAGGGAGATGGAAAAATCCTTCGCTTGTCCAGGTGGTTATTTTTGTGCATTTGGTAGCAATTTCACCGTCAGTTTCATTGTCCCGTTTCTCTCCACTCCCTTTTTACTCAGTATTTTTTTCTTGTTTGTGGGCCTTTCATAAATGAAATTTAATTGTTTCTTTAATTGAATTTTAATTCTGATTTTGAAACAGATTGTATTTCAAGATGATGTGTCCCTTTTAAAACAATAACAGTATTAACAATGGAGAGGAAGTATGGTGGTCAATACTTCTACCTAGAACTTGGGAAATACAGTTCAATTCTTTATGCCTCTGTTGACTTCCTGTGTGACTTTGGATAAGTAATTTGATCTTATAGTGCCTCATTTTCCAGGCCATAAAAATGAGGATAATATCACTTCTCTACTTCACCCTGCTACCCTGTGCTTGGACATCATAGTGATAGCAGCCACATAAATTCCTAGGATAGAAGATAGGATTTTACAGATGTGGGCTATAGTGCTCCTTATATGATATTCTGGCTTGGGCAGTAGTATCTACTCTCTGATGCTTGAAAGTCTTAGCAGTGTCTCTAGTTGTCAGTGCAATCCTGTACAGAGAGTTAGGAGACTGCTTCTTACTGACATGTGAGTAGAGCTGGTTGAAATTTTTTTTAAAATATTTTTTGAAGGTATATGGCTTTTCAACTGAAATGAGAATTTTTGCAAAAATTATTCATTTAAAATAAAATTTTCCTACTTTGCAATAAAAAGCTAAGAATCTGCTATTGAAAACTGAAAACTTTCCTGTTCCCTTTGAACTCACTCCCCTGCATGTTTTCTTCTCTTGCTCCCCTTTTCTAGTGGAAAAAGGAGAGGGGAAGGAAAGAAGGAAAGAAAATTAAAAAAAGAGGGGAAAATAATTGAAACTTGAACACACAAAAATCATTGTTGGTTTGTTTGTTTTTGAAAACCAGAAACTTAGAATTTTTAATTTACATTTAGAGAAAAAATCTGAAAGATTACACCAAAAATTGAAAAAAGATGAAAATTTTCTTTATCTGATGTTTTTCTCAGAAATTAGAGAGTATGTGTCAGTTAACTCTACTGACAAGGTAGGTGCTATACCCAAAACAAAACATTTGCATCCATTTCACTTAATACTAAATCACACCATTTTTCTTATGGATTATACACTTTTGTAACAGCACCCTGAGAGGGATCTATGAAAGAGCAAAACTCACAGAAGCCCAAATTTGTTGTTCTCCCACACAAACCTGTACTAATTTCACCACATTATGGAAAAATATTTACCCTTTAAGTGAAGGAGTACAGAATGGGTTATAGAAAGTGTCAATTTGGAAAATTTAGACAATTGATTATTCATTTCTGTAGCCAGACAGCCCTACTTTATGGGAAAAGTAGTTGACCACCAAGGCCACCAAAATATCAGGCAGATTACAATGCAGCATAAGTGTCTACGCCCTAAGATTTTCCAAATGCAGATAGCTTCACCACTCCAAAAAGTTCTAAGAACCCAGTTCTCCCTCAATATAATTCTACTGTCAAATTCTGCTCACATGTAGATCAGTGGTAACATTCCTCTAGGGCTGTTCTTAGGATTTATGGGGTCCTATGCAATACTATTAAACTAGTGACCCTATGCCCAATGGTGGCCAGAGGGGGTGGGGAGGGGGGAGCAATGTTTTGAGTATGTGATTTGATCATCTCCAGCAACACGCCAATGAAATATTTTTAAAACAAATAAAATAAGATCCTGTCGAAGACTAACACAGTAAATTTAAAAACTGACAGGATATACGTGGGTTTGGCAAATGCCTGTTATTTGGCTTCATTACCACTTGAATAGCTCTTTCATAGGTTCTTTGTTCTGCCAATAGTTCTGGCAGGCTTCTTCACTTTTAAATTAACTAGATCCTCTCCAGAGAACACAGAGCCACAGAACAGGAATAGGAAGAAGCAGACAGGTGGACATGAAGGGCACATCTACACTAGGAAACTATTTCAAAACAACTCAATTTGACTCAACTCTCAATGTAACAAAATTGAAATAGCATGTCCACACTACAGGGAAGCCTTACAATTAGTCCAAGGCAGGCTCCATTAATGAGGACTCGCTACTCAGCTTAGAGTTCCAGGAAGCACTGAGGAGTAATTAATTTGAATTACTCTGCAGTAAAAGAGCAGCACCGGATCATCCACACTAACACTATGTCAAAATAACTATTTTGGAATTACCGTTATTCCCCGACAAAAGCAGGAGTGCAGATTTTGAAATAAGCAGCCCATTATTTCGAAATAATGGGCTTGGTGATGTTGATTCTCTGCTTACTAATTTGACCGAAAGTCCCAGTGTAGACCATGGCTAGAGCCAGTGGTGCTGCAAATCTTTAGGCGCCCTACACAACTGCATATTCTGCTTATGGGTAAGGATGGCCCTGTATTCCCAACAGACTGCAGAGGGACAGGGTCAGCTCTTTATTTCCCCCTAGCTTGAATGGAAATAATGTGGAGGAGAGTATGCTGCAGAGAAAAGCACTTTCACAGGTCGAAAATAACAACTGACATTTATTATAGATTTGAAGGTTGTTTTTTTTTTAAGACAGAAGGGACATTTGTGATCATCTAGTCTGTCATTCTGCTTATCACAAGCCATAGAATCTCAGCGTATAATTACTGCATCACATCCATAAGTTCATTTTGAGCTATATCCATCTACCCCACAGTTATCAAAAGGTCACTATTATCAAGTCCTTAGTAAGCCACCTGAAAAAAAAAGCCATAGGACATATTTTTATCTGTTGCTCTTGGATCCCATTGATTTCAACAAGAGCTGTGGTCTGCAGCATTATTTCAGTCGTTTATTCAAGTGCCTATTTGTTGACTTATTTGCCTAGCTTTAGGTTCTTAGGTCTGACAAAACATTTTACAATCTAATATCCATGTGAAATACTGTAATGGTATCTGCCCCACATTGGCAGAAAAAAAATTAGAAGTAGCCCTAGGGAAACTGCACCAGGGACAGCCAATCAAAGCAGGACTGAAGGGAGCAACCAATCAGGGCAAAGCAGGGCCATATGTGAAGAGGCCTGCCAGACTAAGTTCTCTCTTGGGAGCCCACTGAGGAAGGATGGGGTGCCTGAAGGGTGAAGGGAACTGGCAGCACCCTGGAGAGGGCCAGTGCTCGGCAAGGTTGGGTGAGCGGGAGCTCCAGACTAGAAGCTAAGAGACTGAGTCCCTGATGAAAGGGCTGTGGGGAAGTGGCTCAGCTAGGGAGATCACACAGACGGAGAAGGGGCAGTACATGGCAGCTGGTTATAGGGTCTCTGTACTAGGACCTGGAGTAGCAGGCCATCCCCCTCCTTTGCCCATACTTACCACTGAGGGAAGTGGCCAGCAGTAGGCTGCAGTTTGCCCCTGAAGCAAGTGGCTAGAAGCAGCAGTGCAGTTGGCCATAGAGACAAGTGGTTGGACAGAGGACTGCTGTTCCACTGAAAGGAGGAGTACAGAGGGTGGCATGGCCAGAGGGCTCTGTCCTGAGGAGGATGATGTGATCATGGAGAGGCTACAGGTCCTAGGACAAAGGGGACAGGGCTCAAGACACCTCCTGAACCCTAGTATCTGAGAGGGTGCATGAACCAGGACTGAGCTAATCTCAACACAACCCGCTGGGAGGCGCCAGAGAGATGACCACAGTCTGTTACACATACCAATAGGCATTATAAATTCCATACCACCGAAAGGGAAAGTTAAGAGAGATTAGTTGATTTGCCAGGCATCATACAGAAAATCAGTGGCAGTACTCAGAGTACTGGTGCTTATGTAACCCACACACCTAGGGTATGTCTATACTACCACCCTAGTTCGAACTAGGGTGGTAGCATAGACATATCCCCTGTGTGGTTACTGAGCAATGCAAGTGGTACCTAGACTACAGCAACAGTTAAGATCAAGAGACCTGTACAGCATGGGCTGGGAGGCAGCTGGCTTTTAGCTCAGAGGGTAGAGGCTCCTATACTCAGCTCCAGAATTCCTAGGTTCAAATCCACCTGGTGGTGGTTACAAGTGGGGGCTCATCTGGGATCTCAACTGGGTCTTGGAAGCTCAGGACACCCTCCCTCACCTAGAGGAAGTTGTAACCGCCACTGGGTGGGTTTCAACCTGGGATTTCTGGAGTTGAGTATAGGAGCCTCTACTCTCTGAACTAGAAGCCAGCTGGCTCCCAGCCCATGCTGTAGAGGTCTCTTGATCTTAACTGTTGCTGTGGTCTAAGTACCACTTGCATTGCTTAGTAACCACACTAGGGCTATGTCTACACTGGCAGGTTCTTGTGCAGGAGGTCTTGCGCAAGAAAACGTCCACACTGCCACGTGCGAGCTGTGCTTTTGTGCAAGAGCACCCATGGCAGTGTGGACAAGAACACTCGGATGGCCATTTTAGCCATAGGGTTTTCTTGCTCAAGAAATCCCTGCTGAGCGTCCACACTGCCCTCTTGAGCAAGATCTGCTGCACAAGAGGGCTTACACCTGTTAAAAAAAAAGAGCATAGCTCTTTCACAAGGAGCTGTGTCTTACCACGCGGTACTGTAAATTTCCTTGCGCAAGAGTGGGCGGGCAGTGTAGATGCTCTGTGGATTCTTGCACAAGAACAGCCGTACTTGCGCAATAACCCGCCAGTGTAGACATAGCCTAGATGTGTGGGTTACACTTACTCCATTGCAAACAGATTTACCTTTTCACATATCACTTGGTCTCCCTGAATACTGCTCAGCCTGATGAAGACTGGACATGGGACAAAGATCCCAGAGCAACAGACAGAAACAATAAATAGTGCTAGTTCAAGGGATTCTACTGCCCTAGGCAAATGGATGTCTTTTGAGTGTCCACTTTCCCAGCAGTATCCATGCTCATTTTAACAAAGTGCCTTGTTCTTCTTTCAAAACAAAGGGAAAGATTTACCGTTACAGCAGAATCTGACCAATTTTTCCACTCTTGCTCTAAGTTATGCTGCTGTAAAACTGGAGTGACAGCATGGCAGTCAGAGCAGCTGCTTTGATTTACACAGATTTAGCAGAACAGAATCAGGGCCATTTTTTTATCATTCCTCAAGCAAGAGATTTGCTTGCTGCCCCTCTACTTATTCGTCAGACATTCCCTACGGGGCTTTGGCACTGAACGTTGCAAGTCACGGACAATTCTTGATTTCCTTACTGTTGTAAAAAGCCATCTGCAATACTTGTGAGGAAATCAGAGGAGTGTCTCAAATCAAAAGCTCAGATAGAGTTATTAATGGACTGTTGCACTTTACAAAGTCAAATAAATGTGGACAATTTCATTAGAGCCTCAGCTTTAATCACACCTTATGTGTCCCACACTTGTGCCACTGGAACACAGAAACATTTCATAGGAGGGAGCAGCTCTGCTTTCTACTCCTTCTCTTTTTTCTCCACTGGACTATGACATGCCATTTTTCAACCTTGTTAAAAGCTGCTGTTATATAAATTGCTAGGCCTATTAGTGTATCTTAATTACTGCATCTTGTGCTACCCTTAGCCTCTTGTGAGGCACAATTGTCATGATTTATACTATACTAACAATGATATTTTTACATTAGTAAGCAATTAAAGAATTGAACAGCAGCCTTGGGAAGTTCAAAAAAGCTTGGAAGATTCACCATCATATTGAATTATGTCTGGTGTGTGTTTACAGAAACCTTCCGAAAGAATAACAACATGTCAAAATATTTACAGTGTTCAAAATAATGTATGGCTACGTCTAGACTGGCATGATTTTCCGGAAATGCTTTTAACGGAAAAGTTTTCCCCGTTAAAAGCATTTTTGGAAAAGCACGTCTAGATTGGCACGGACGCTTTTCCGCAAAAGCACTTTTTGCAGAAAAGCATCCGTGGCCAATCTAGACTCGCTTTTGCGCAAAAAAGCCCCAATCTCCATTTTCTTGATTGGGGCTTTTTTTGCAGAAAACAAATCTCAGCTGTCTACACTGGCCCTTTTGGGAAAAAGTTTTGCGCAAAAGGGACTTTTGCCTGAACGGGAGCAGCATAGTATTTCCGCAAAAAGCACTGATTTCTTACAGTAGGAAGTCAGTGCTTGTGCGGAAATTCAAGCGGCCAGGGTAGACAGCTGGCAAGTTTTTTCCAGAAAAGCGGCTGATTTTCCGGAAAAACTGGCCAGTCTAGACACAGCTGAGGTGTATAGAGCACCGTTAATGTCTCCAATTTATTATAGGAGTAAAGTAAAAGTAAAGAAAAAAAAACTTCTGGTTAGACTACACATGGAAGTTGATTCCTGGATTTTAGACTTGTTAGTACCATTCAGAAGAAAATACAACACGAAGTACTCTTGTGGTCTTTGCAAACAATACATTGATGACAGAGATGGTCATTACCCAATATATTCCTTTAAGTTTAACATTACAGAAGTGACAACCATTCTACGTTAGAAGTGGAAGTGCTCTGACTGCAAGACATGCTTTCCACCATGTCTTGCAACCAAAGCTGACTTTTCCCATAAAGGCACACACTTCTATACAGACATGCTTTTATCTTTTAAGGTGTAAGTACAGGTGGAACCTCTCCAGTCCAGCATGATTTGAGTTAGCCAGATGCCCACTTATCATGGGTAGAGCCAAGTTTCTCATGGTTCCACAAAGTTTTAAAGGCTCAGTGTTCTGTGCTGTTATTTAGCTCTGATTTACCTCTAAATGGCTTCTAAGAGCCCAGAAATCAATGGAAGTGTTGGTAATACTACTAGATAATATTGACCTCCCATGATTTGGCAAATTCTCTGGTTCGGCTCCAATCAGGTTCTGAGAGTGCCAAACTAGAGAGGTTCAACTTACATCAGTCAATAATTAAAATGAGAGAAGATAGTGAAAGACATGAGTGTACTTGGTTTATCAATGATAAAATGGTTTCTAATAGCAAGACTTAGGGGAATAAAAGGGCAAGGGGGAGTCCTTGGATGTATTCAATAGTATAAAATTGACTAGCCTTTTCATTCCGCTCCCTAGAGGTTCAGATTCAATCACTGTTGCAAATGCTGATGGTGCTTTTCTGTACATGTAATCCATTGAGTGGCATGAACAAGTACTGCTCAGCCCAATTGGGGGAATTGGACTCTGTGTAACAAGAACCCTGTCTATTTATTTAATTAAAGAACTGTTTAAAAACAAACATACAGAACCTTGAAGATGCTGGGTCTCAACCTGTGAAAGGTACACATTAACATAAAATAGTTTCATTGTCCCTTTAAAAGACCCCGACTAGCGTGATTTTCTCAAGTGCTGAGTACACAGTAGAGCCTTTTGGGTGGGTGTTCAGCACTGTTGAAAAATCAGCCACAAACTATTAATGAAAGGATCTGGCTCTTCTCCTTCATTCACATCTTCTGCTATCATAACCCTGTTTTCAGTTGCTCAAAATGGAGTTTCAGAACAATCATAGCAAGGCATGTGGCATAATACTCAACTTCTGTCACCTTCAAAATGAACGTGAAAAACAATCTTCAGTCTAATAACTACCAATATGTCAATCCCGACTTTATTTAGAGGGGAGAGAATTCTGAGAACCTGTAGTCCTTTGGAGTCCTGACTCATGAAAAAAAAATCTGTTAAAATCAATGAAAGTTTGAGAGCTTTACCAGAGCGAGAGCTGCTGAATCTGTCCTTTGTTATGTCCCCAGATGCCTCACTGTGTTCTCCAAGACTATTTATTGCATTCATAGCTTATCTCTCATTCTACATTTTGACTGTAGTCTCTTTCAGGCAGGGATCACATTTTTTTGTTACACAAACATAGCACAGGGTGGGCATGCCAGCCACATGCAGTTCATCAGAGACAGCTGTTGGCTGGCCATCAGAGAGTTTGTTTATCTGAGTATCTGCAGGCATGGAACACTACAGCTCCCAGTAACTGTGATTCACCATTCCCAGCTTCATAAAACAGCATGGACCTGACCTCCACTTCCTGCAGCTCCAACTGGGAGCTGCAGGGGTCTATGCCTACGTACACTCAGATAAAGAAACCATCTTGTTGACTGCCAACAGCTAATCCTGATGAACGGGTTGGAGGTCCCCCACCCTTGTGGCAGCTAGTTGATGTCAATAGTGGTTATGAGCAAACATATTAGAAAACTGGTTCTGAATCTGACAGGGGGAAAGGAGACATAACCAGTTTTTATAAAATGTGAATTCCTATGAGGAATCTGGATTTTGTTGCATGTTTTCTTACTAGGTCGGGCCTATTGTTATCAATTCCCAATAACACAACCAAACCAGATTCTAATAGAGGAGAAAGAAGATTTAGAACTTGCTTTACAAAAACAGCTAAAGTGGTTATAATCTTCATATCAACAAATCTTTATAAGGACAGAAGGGACTAGAGCAGAACCCTGCTTATCTAATCTACTTGGGACTGAATCCAGAATGGATAATCAAAAATTCAGATTATCTGGAGAATGGGAAAGTGTGAGGCTAACGCATCATCTAGCAGCTACAGGAGAGATTACCCGCTTCTGGACCTGTGTGCTCTGATTGTTGAGTTAATACAGAGGTCTGGTTACTGCAGTCAGATTCCAGACTGGTGACTTTAGGATGACGAGATGTACCAATTTTACAGGGACAGTCCTAATATTTGGGGCTTTTTCTTATACCTATGATATGACCCTCTCCTATCTCAATTTTTCACACATGCTCTCTGGTCACCCTAGGTGACTTCAGAGAAGTTGCACACAGTAACTTCCAAGTCTGAATTTAGCCCCTCAATTTGGCCTTGTAAATTGAAGTGCAGGTTTATTGTAGCATGAATGAGGATGGTAATTTTCCAAAGTCATGTTCTCATTGGCTAACTAGCTGAACCCTTGTCATCGTATTTTCCAAAGGTGCATGGAGCCCAAAACAAAAATCCCTGTGCCCATTTAGCTAAATGAGGGGGCAGGAGGACAGAGTTAAGGAATTTGATTGCTGCACTATGAAAGAAAGTAACAGACACTTGAGAAAGGTTCATGTTTACATTTTGCCCTTTCCTCCACTGTCCCAATCTGCCCTTTCAGCAGCAGTCTGTGACCTTTTAGCCACTTGTGAGCCTCTTTCTTTTGTAAAGGCTACACTAGAATCTAATCACTAATAATTTAGGTGTATACTTCGTTTACTGATGAAAGTGGCATTTGTATCACATTACTGCTGAAAAGGCAGCTGGGTGTAGAGCAAAGGAGTCCAGATAAAACATGAGGGGGAAAAAGAGAGGACAACTGATAAAATAGAGAAAAAAATGTTTATAGCTATTTTCTGTGCTAAACTTTTCTCTGATACTGTCTCTTACTAGTCTTCTAGGATTTTTCTAAGCCCCACCTCATCTCCCAAAAAGATGTTCAGAAAGGTAGTTTATAAGTTTATGAGCTATATTTCAATAGCAACAAACCACTCAGGGTATGTACTAGTAGGCAAACTGATTCACTTTTTAGATGGCTGAATGCAAGGCCCACCTATCCACATAGCTTTGTAATGCATGCCCGGAATGAGGAATAATCTCTATTGATAAGACTACCCCACTAGAAAACTCTTACAAAATGTAATGGGGCTGATGCCAACTGGATTCTATAGAAACTCATCAGATTTCTGCAGATGAGAATTTAATGTAGAATATAGTTTCTATAGTTTTTTTTTAATAAACACATAGAATTCTATGTATGGGGTTTAGTTTTCTATTGAATTCTGCCAGACAGCCAAGAAAAGTTACCACTGTGCATTGCATTCCACAGAATTTGTCCATAAGATTAAATGGCCATAGAAGGTATCTATATGCTATCTTACTGGAATTATAAAGTTCATCTTTCTATTCTATGGCTTTAAAATATACATCCAAGACTGACTGCGTAGATAAGTAGCTATTAGAATATTTTTGAAGAAATATTTCTGATTCATATAATTGATGAACACTTTGGAATTAAAAAGGATTACAACTCTATAGACATTTTGTACAACACTGAAGGTCTCTCTCAATCACTTTCATATTGATTTTATACTGTAGGCAGGTTGCTACAGTAAAGTTCAAAGTTAAGTTAACAGAGCCTGTTTGCATTTTTCCTTGAACTACAATATACTGGATTAGTTAAGGAGAAAAATCTTTGCAAACATAATTTTGGAATTAGCAGCAGCAGGAGGAATAAAATTGAAGTGCAATTAAAGGATCATCAGGAAAACTGGCTAGAATAGGTCAGCACATTTTTCTGGGATGGATGCCACAGAATATATCTTCTCACTAGCCTTGATCCTTCTTGAACCTTAGATCCCCCACCATGTGGTATGTCTGTTAAATGGCTTCCATGGCCTCTCTAGAAGGGGAAAGCATCTTACTGAGCTTCAGCTCACTCTTGCATGGTCCTAACTGAAGCCAGTTCAGTATATAGTAGCTCTCTTAAGAGTGTTATATTGCAACTTGTAATCAAAGTGTCTGAGGGCCTACTACATGGGAGGCATCAATGTTGTCAGTACCCTTCTCGCTAAGGTCTTTCCATGTCTCTGAATCTGAATAATCTCTTCCTGAAGTTCATTCTGACTTGACTGCGAATGCTTTACCCCTGCAACTGCAAGTTTTGCCCAGGGCTCCCTTCTGCCCATATTCATAAGGAGGAGCATCAGGAACATAGTTACCAACTAGACATATTCTCAAGGTCTGATATGCCATGCCTCAGTCCTCACCAGTAACTTGACTTCCCACAGTGGAATTTGCCAAGGAGAGGACTGCAGGATTAGGCCCTGAAGATTGTACAAACTAAAACCTACAGCATCTTCAAACCAAAAGTTCACGTGTGCATGAGAAACAAAGAATCTACCTTGAGTTTTCAGGATCGGCACCTAGGATAAACATATTTTTGCTCATAAATAAATACACTTTATGGAATCTACGACAGGCATTAACCATATGTAAACCAGTGGCACTGAGATCAGTGATCTCAGTGACTTGGGGTTGCACATAGAACCTGTAAGTGCCATTTTTTCAGTCACTTTTCAGAGTGGAACCACAGTTCAACATATAATTCAAACCAGAAAAAGTGAGTAAAGAAATACCCTTTCTATGAATTTAAAGTTCTTAATTTACAACACATTTTGACTTTAAAATAAATGACTTCTGAAAACACATCTAGCTTCCTTTGTAGTGACAAACTTGATTTTTAGCTATTTTTACCTTGTTCTCCACTTCCTTCAGGGTGTAGCAAGTAATGCATTTTAAAGGCCTTCCAAAAATATTTATTCCTTTGAAAGTTTTATGGAATTACAAGTAAATGCAATGTGGATTACTTCAGAGGAGGAGAGGAGAGGAGAGGAGAGGAGAGGAGAGGAGAGGAATTTTTTTTTTACAAAACTATGAAATCAGTGAAATTAAAATCCCTGTAGAACTATTCAAGAATCAATTGGAACAAGGCAGACTCCCTCTTGAACACTTAAAAGGTAAGGTAGTTTTTACCCATATCAGGCCGCAAACAACTCTACAAAACCATAATAACATCATGTTAAAAATGATGCTCTCTTAACAGTTTAATGCATCAACTTTCTAGAGATAAAGAGACAACTTGGCTAATTATCTTTTGAGCTTTTATAGCACCGGATCCGCAAGCGTTTTAGGACCATATACACAGTAGATTACAACTATACACAGCACATAGCAGTACAGCCTAGAGTTGAACATAGCACTGTAGGGTTGCCAGGTGTCGGGTTTTGAACCGGACAGTCCGGTATTTGAGGGTTCTGTTTGGAAAAAAAATTGAGAAAATACCAGACATATAAAATGTCCGGTATTTTCTAATTAGGTACATTTTATTATTATTAATTATTATTATTATTAGGAGTATCAGTACGTAGATGCGAATTGCCTGCCTGGTAGACACGTTCATGCTGTGTGACTGTGTCTACCAGCCAGGCAGTATGCAACTACGCGAAGGAGGGGAGGGGCGGGGGCAAGGCAGGACGGAATCCCAGAGGCCAGACTTGCTCATGCTTTTCAGGGACCGTGCACAGGACAGGCAGCGCCCTGGGACCTGCATGCATCTGGATCAGTCCCTCTCCCCCCAACCCCCTCCTGGCCTACCTTGTTCCCCGCCAGCTGGTCCTCCCACCATGATCTCCCTCAGCCAGCCCTGCTGCCACTGCCATTCTCCCCCCCATCCCTGCTTCCCACCAGACAGTTCCCCCCCACTTCTGGCCAGCCCTGCTTCCCACCAGCCGGTCCCCCCAGCCTCCCATTTGAGATCAAGTGTGTCCAGTATTTTTTTTTAAAAAGCCACCTGGTAACCCTACATAGCAGCAATGTTACACAACATTTTAGGAAAGGAAATAAAGTTTCAATTGGATGCAGTAGTTTTTAAGGAAATTCGGGGCTAAAAAACATGATGTTTTGGGTTAAAGCATATTCATTAGTCCCAAGGCATTAGTCTCTTGCTTTTAAAATCTCACTTGAAGGAGCACACTGCCATCTAACTCAGAAGGGATAGTGCTGCTTTCTACATGGCCTCCTTTGGGGTATGTGTGAAAAATGTTCCATCCCAGCAGTGCCCAGGCACAACCATGCTTAGTTTATTCGATAAGATCACAGCCCAAAGTGCTATTGTGACAAGAGAAGCACATGAACATCATTGAGTATTTCCTTCCCAGATGAGATAGGGGTTTTCAGTTTTTGATCTATTCATAACACCCACTTAATTTCTGTTCAGTGCATTGTGAAACTTCCTCGTGGGAGCCAGAGATTTACACACCTGCAACAGGAAGAGTAGAAATGCCATATAATATGTGATATCTGTTCTGAAGAAGGAAACGTGTTTCACAATGTGGTCAATGGGTAGGGTTGCCATGTGGCTTCAAAAAAACCCCACAGGATACACTTGATCTCAGATGGGCGTGGGGCGACCGGATCGAGGGCTGCAGGGCTGGCTGGGGAAGATTGGGGGTGGGGCAGATCGACCAGTGGGAAGCAGGACTGGCCAGGAGGGTTTCGAGGGCAACAGGGCTGGCCAGAGGAGATCTGGGGGTGGGAGGGAGAACCGGCTGACGGAAAGCAGGGCTGGCTGGGGGATATTGGGAGGATGGACCACCTGACCGGGAGCAGGGATGGTTGGGGGCGGGCGTGGGGGGAGAGAATCTGCCAGCAGGGAGTAGGACTGACCTGCGCACACGCGGATCCCGGGGCGCTGCCCATCCCACACATGGTCCCAGCAAAGCATGAGCGAGTCTGGCCCTGGGGATTCCCTCCCGCCCTTGCCCCTGTCCCCCTCCCCTCCTCGCATAGTTGCATACTGCCTGGCTGGTAGACACTCACTCAGCGTGAGCGTGTCTAACAGCCAGGCAGTTTGCAACTATATACTGATACTCATAATAATAATAAAACTTACCTAATTAGAAAATAACAGACATTTTATATGTCCGGTATTTTCTCAATTTGTTTTCCAGACAGAACCCTCAAATACCAGACTGTCCAGTTCAAAACTGGACACCTGGCAACCCTATCAATGGGGAGACTTGTCTATTATACCCATCAGAGGCTGCAAAACTGTTTTATTACAACACAGAAAACTGAAGGTCTGTGAAATAGAAAGGAAAGAATTATCCCAAGAAAGGCCTGTGCATATTGATAGGTTGGGATCTGAAAACATTTCTTCATCTTGTTTTTAAGTGTTTAAAATTCATATCATGTTTCGTTATTAAACAGCAGCCAGTAGAGACTATGAACAAAGAGAAAACAAATAGCTACAGTGTAAAGTTTTCCTGAATTTGAATAATCTGTAGTCATAATTAGCTAAAGAAGATGTTAGTCCACTGAATATCACTGAGCACCTCTTAAAATACATGTTCTTTTCTTTTAGGATAAATATTAGAGCACTCATTTGTGTAAATGGCATCCTCCTTAATTAGAATGTGAAAACAGAGACAGAATGAATTAGCTTTGTTAAGTGACACACGTGAACATTGACCTCGTCGATTCAATAGCAAAACTCCCATTAACTTCAAAGGAATCGTAGGGTTGGAAGAGACCTCAGGAGCCAAGATTTTCCCTCAAATTTCTATACCACCAGAAAAGCAACAATTCATAAGTTTCCAGTGGTAATATTACCTAGACATAGTGCTCATACTGAAAAAGTCAACATTTGGCAACAGCCGTTGGTCCCAAAAAGCTACCGCAGTTTTTTCACTATTCCAAGTAACCAGAGAAAAACTAATCTCTCAGGGATAAAGTGGACACACTTAAGAACATGACAGCCAACTTTTAGATATTTAAACAATGTTACTTCAGCAAATGCAGTATTCCCCATAATAAGTATAGTGAAATAGAGGGAATACTACAAACAGTGAGTTTAATATTATCTGTACCTAAAAGAAAACTGACCAATTTTTGTTAGCACCTACTCTACAGGTATACACTTGCAGTCAATGCTTTTAAATAATAACAGCCATTGTTCTGGATAGCACCTTTTATGTTCTGAAACAAGATAAAACCTCTGCTGCTTTTTCCATTAATATAGAAATGCCACAGTTATTGCTAAAACTATTTGCCATTTGTTCTTATGTGCTTTTCAATTCACACATAGGGAAAATGCCATCCATTTCTTTAAGATTTTTAAGAAAAACCTACATCATCCCAAGCTGTGTAACAAACTGAGCTCAGAGTCTGAATTCAAACTCTGTGCAGAGCTGTGTGCACTGCAAATTAATTAAGAGCAGGCCCTTTATTATTTTGCATAACAATTTTTTTCCACAAATTAAGGAAGCTGAGTCAGGTTAGATGATAGAAGCTGAAACCAATCAATAGGGGCTCCGAGAGCTTTAGAGTTGACAAGCTAGGCAACAAGCCATCTTCCCGCCTTTTCCCCCTTGTCCCAACCTCTCCCAGAGGTTTCATTGTCTGAGATTTAATTTGGCTCCTTCCATGTCAGAGGGGCAGTGGTCAGAGCCTCTCTGCCTTTCCAGCCACAGCTACCATGCCAAAGCTATGACAGCTCAGCACCCTGTCAGTGAATGAGGCACAGCTAATACTTTGTGTCAAGAGGCCACGTGGACTGCCATTAAAATTCATTACTGGCACAAGATTGAAGGCCTAAACTGATGCTTTTGACAAGCCTGAAATCAGCAAATGAGGATAGGAAGGAAAGAAAGCCATGAAAACTTGGCTAATTTTACAGACTGAATCTTATTTACTCCTTCTCCCCATTTGTTTCATTTTCCTTTTAAACTAGTATAACATTAAATTAACTGCTTTTATTTCCCCCTACTAAGCCTATTAGGGATCAACGATAGACAGTTTCAGTAATTTTTGTTTCTGCTTAAGTTGTCTTGGCAGTGAAGAGCTAGGCTCCAGCTGTCAGGCCCCCCAGAGGTTCAATAAGACTAATCCTAAAAGATCTGAGAGTCATTGCAAAGGCTGTTACAGCCCTGCATGTTCAGAGAAAACTGTTTTATTGCATCCCATCAGTTGAGTGTGGGGCCAGAGCTGAACAAAGGCAGTTGGAAGACACATGAAGCATTAAAGGCAAATGAATCCTTCCTGTGTTATCTTTGTTTTGGTAACCTGAATGACATACTTCAACTTTTGCAAAATTGAATCAATAGGATCTGAATGAGCCTCTCGCTTTCTCAACTCGTGCAACTGCTTGTGACTACGTTGGACTTACTCCAATAAGGAAGTCAGATCCAGAGGGTATAAATTATTTCAAAGGCCAGAGCATGTGAGGCCCAATTCTGACATCATGCCTGCATAAGTTAGGAATAATTCCACTGACATCAGTAGAATCACACCATTCTTCTTAGCATATGCACAATATGTCTCTGGTACCACTTAACCAGAATTCATCACCAAACTTGGTCCACTGGTTGGAACATTAGCTTCTCTGGCCCAGGCTGGGTACGGACAGAGGTGAACCTGGATTTATGAAGTGGTGACTCTGAATCAAGTCCAGCATCTCACCTGTTGAATTGTTCTTTATCTTTCAGGAGTTAGTGGACATGTGCAAGTGGACTTAAAGCCAGTTTTTCTAATTAGACATAATTTGCATGTCTATATTCCTGTTCATCAAAGGCTCTGAAAGTAGGATGCAAACTTATCTTAAATGCTGTATTAGCCCTGTGAGGTCGGTGAACATCATTATTCCCATTTTATAGATGAAGGAATGGAGGCATGGAGAGATAAGTATCTTCCCTAATGTCATAGTTTAAAAGTGTGAGAGAGACCTTAACTCCCAGAAGTCCTGCACCTATTCTTTGAGCATTTAGTCTTCTTTTGCTTTCTCTTATGCACACAGACTTTGTTTTTAATCTTGCAAGCTAAATATAAAATCATCCCACTCTAGCTTGTTAAAAATCATGTTTGGCTACAAAAGAGTGCATAATCCCTCTGTCAGACAGGCATGCCAAAAAGGGGTTGGTTAATTTCAGGCATGTGCACATGAACCGGTGCGTAAGGAAGAGGGTTGAGACCATCATTCAGCAGACTGTTTGTGTCAAGTTACCCAGAGGGTTTCCTTTCTCAATGTAAAGAGTTAAACAGCACCATCAAGGAAACCGCGCTTATCGTAGGCAATGAGTCAAGAGAGTATAAAGCCTGTTGTACAATTGTATGCATGACTGCCTAATCCTGTCTCATTTAATAATAACCACTAAGCCATTTGGTCAGTACTTAGCACTAAAAACATTTTTTTTTACAATTCCCCAGCTTCTTTTTCATGTTGTAGAAGTGAACAAAGAGAGACAAGGCATCAAAATGACCCAAGAAGCACCACAGTGCTCCAAAACCACATTTCCTAAGGTCAAAAGAAAAATTCAGCATGAGTTGGGCTTACTTGCTGTTTGTTTTACTTTATGAACAAAGCACATAGTCTCTATATTTTCACAAATTTCAGATGCACTACTTCAGAGTTTGAAAATGGGACTGTTTTCCTACATTTCTGTAGTTGTTGGTCCTTTATTACAAAAAAAAAAAAAAAAAGGTGGGTTCTTTCTCCTATTAAGCCTGAAGCAATAATGCAAATTAAAGCTTTAGGGGGAAAAAGCTATTTTCACTATACACTGGAGAAGAATGTTCTTATCTTCTAGCCAGCTGAATACACACACACACACACACACACACACACACACACACAACCAGACTTACCTGACATTGCCCGGTTCCTTCAGGGCAGGGAGCTCACAGTGTAGAGGGTGCAGGAGTCAGGGCAGGGCTTTGGGGATGTGGGAGGAGGGGAGTGCAGGAGGCTGGGGGTGAGGAGGGTGTGAGAATGAGGATTGGGGGTAAGGAGGGGCTGAGGGCAGGGGTTCCCATGGTCCTTTTCTCTCCCCTAGTCCCTCACAATTGCCAGAGAACTTGCCTTCCTCCTCCTCCTCCTCCCCCTCCCTCCTTAGTACTGCAGCCAAAGGACCTGAGGAGGGGAAGCATTTAGGGAGAGGGAAATGTTTAGTGTAGGAGGCTACTTACTCATTGTGCTGGCAGGTGGCCAGTTCCTTGGTGGTACAACTGACCCGGGTGGACACTGCAGGCTTGCTGCCCCTAGTGGCCACTTTCATATCATGCCCCTCCAAACAGCAGTCCTTTTCCCAGGGATTCCAGTTGTCCTGGCACAACCAAACCCTGACCTGGCTTTAAATTATAAGGGGAAGCTGCATACCAACCTGGGTGGCTATATGTCTTACCATTTAGAAGGAATTCTTGAGCTTACCAACTTGCAGACAGACTGTAATTATTTAATTTTATATATAAAAAGGTCAGGAGGTGATGGCAGGATCTTATTAAATAAATAAGGCAAACGTGTTTGTTCACAAAGGTGGCTGAAATGTATACACCACTTTCACTTTATTAAAGAAACATTTTTATTCTAGATATTGGCTCAAGAATATGATAATCACGATGCTACAGCACAAAGGAAAAAAGAGTGTGATCCAGGGACAAGGCAATGAATCCAAACTCAAGAAACTTGAGCTCTGTTCGGGGCTGTGTTCCTCTGTATCTGCTGTGCGACTTTGAGCGTGATGCTGTGCCGCTGACTCCCCTTTGTCTGAGTCAGCTGCTGTCAGTTAATCAGGGCACAGACTTTCTCTCATTATGAGTTTGGATGACACCAATCACATTGATTATGCTCAGTGTTGTTATAACACAAGTAAATAATGGGCATTAGACGCTAGTGTACAATTTTAAAATGCTGATAGTTGCAGGTTTCATACACCAGAGAGATAGGGTTGCTACATTTCTGATTGCAGAATACTGAACACCCTTACCCAGCTCCCTCCACTCAGACTCTGCCACTGCCCCACCCCTTCTCCAAGATCCCAGCCTCCCACTTACTCCATTTCCCCCTCCTTCATCCTTGCTAACTTGCCCATTTTCAACAGGCTGGGGCAGAGAATTGCGGTGTGGGGTGGGGTCCTCAGGTTCGGGATGAAGGATTTAGAGAGCAGGAGAGACTCAGATCTGGCCTGGGGTTTGGAATGTAAGAGGGGTGTCTGAGCTGGGGCATGAGGTTAGGGTGCAGGGAGGTGAAGGCTCTGACTGAGAATGCAGACTCTGGGCTATGGACAGGGAATAGTTGCAAATCATTCACACTGGGAAGAATAGTCAAGATCCTTTTTCCCCCCACTTTTTCCAAACTCTCCAAAAATACTCTGCCCAACTCAAAACTTTAAAATCACACAGATTAAGTCAATGGAAAAAAAGAACCCTGAATTTTAATTTTTCGGTGCTTACCCGGGCAAACCACATGGAACATATGAAAGGCCCACTGAGGTACTAAAATCTAGGTGTGAGAATTTCAAAAGCACCTAAAAGGGCTTTTGCATTGAGTTGGATTTATAATTCCTGTAAGCACTTTTAAATATCCTCCCCATCCACATGTGTTCAAAGCACCAGTTTGGCTATCTCACTATGGGTTGCATCCACGAAAGCTCATGGTACCATCTACATGTTTTGTTAGACTAGTAGCATCTTAAAGATTATTTCTTGTTTTTTAAGTTTTTCCTGTTAGAGACTAACTTCGCTACCCCTCTGTCACTATTTACAATGAATCTATTAACTTTGATTTTCAGCTACCTTATGATCATTGAGAAATTTTTTCTTCAAAGAAACAAATGACTGATAGGTACGTAACTGCTACTTACTTTCACTGGTGGTCAGGCACCTACTTGCCTTTTATTATTTTTTAAATTCACTTCCTATACAACAATAAGTGATTTACTATGGCATTGATTGGTGTGCTATTATTTCACGTATATTGCAAACATAAATGCCCTGAATTATAAAGATATTAACTATTAATAACTGAAACTAACTATAGAAATCAAATTGATAATAAATTAGAAATAAATTCTTAATATTAACAACCAGACCTTTAGTTGACAGCATCAGAAGAGAGACTTGACCAATTAAATTATTTTTGAAAATGTGCTAACCACTGACCAGGCGATAGAGGATTTTCAAAGACCCAGCAAATATCTTTCAGAAGAGTTACAGAGGGGGACAGAGTTTTAGCCATTTTATTTTCACTTTCTTGGGAAATCTTCACAGTTTCATAATGAAATGGCTGGCCACTGTACAGCGCAACGAGGAAGCTCTCAGCTCCCTCTTCAAGGAAAGCTAGAACACGTCTTTGCTTAGCTTTGCAGTAAAGTCCCATGGCCTGCGTAGAATATCTGAAATTGCAGAAGACTTGGGGGGAAGAAAACCCTGTCTGGAATACTTTGGTCCTGATATTGCCCTCTTGATTCAGGCAAAGCCTCTGAAATCAATAGGAATTTTGTCTATAATGAGTTCAGGATCAAAGTCAGTCTCTTCATAAGAAATGTGTTAAATGAAGGTCAGCTGCCTTAATGAATGTAAATACACAATCATAGAAGTGCCCAATATTCTGGATGAGAGGCATACAACTGAATAGAATTAGCTCAAGACCTATATTAAGAAGAAACTACCAGAAATGTGATGGTATCTATAAAGATAGAAAGTCTAAGCACCTTGGACCAGATTCTGATCTCCCATGTACTGCTGTAAATCTAGAGCGATTATAATATTGCAAGTTAAGTATTTAGGGCTTGACTCTGCTCCCACTAAGGTCAACAGCAAAGCTTCCACTGAAGTCACGGGCTTGATGCCCAGCTCATAGTAAAGCAATTATGGAGTCATTCCAGATTTACACCATGTAATTGAGATCCAACTCTGCCCCACACAGTATTGAGGTAGAGATTAAGTGTATATCTACTCTGAGTATTTATACTATACTCATCACCATAGTATCTGAGCTCCTAATTATAAATTAAAGAGACATCAGAGACAGAGATATATAGTTAGGAAAGAGAAAACACATACACACAAGTTCAACGAGACATAATATTTGATTAAAAAATAATCAACTTTATTTGATTCTCCTTTTTCAAAGTGTTTCATTTCTACTAAACAATGAAAGTGGCAATTAAAAAGGACAAGCCTAGGGACAGTGGGATGAATAGAGCCACTTCAAGCCCTAGACCTTAAACAGCTGCTTCTTTTGGAAAGATAAAGGGCACAATAGCTTCTTTAGATGGCACATTAATGGCTCAGTCCCCTTGGGGGAGGGATCTTTAAAAAGTATGTGCTCACATTGACATGACGTGTCCATTGTGTCTTAACAACTGTGCAGTGGAAATGAGGAAAAAAGCTGTGCACCTGGAGTCCTGCCTTCCTGGCCAGAAGGAATCATGGAGAGGGAGTTTGGTGACCTAACAATTTAGTAACAGATGTCTATTCCCAAGCTGGGACGCCCTCAGTTTTGTACACTACAGAGACTGTTAAGTCCCCCGTTGGAATATAGCTTAGCCCTCCCAGCAGACAAACAAATTCCTGGTAATTTATTTTACCCACTGCTGTGACTGGGGGTTTCTCCTGCCTGCAGGGCATGAATTATAAAAGCACATTGGACAATCTGCTGGGATTTAACTGATAGCTTTTCAGAAATTAAGAAAATAAACCCATTTCTTAGGACGCATGAAAATTAATTTCTTCATGTTTAAATATAAAAAAAATGTAATTCCCTGAATAAGCAAAGATGTAAAAATCTTTATTTAGACCACAAAAAGTTAAATATTACTCTATTATTTAAATAAATTTTCATTATGTAAATAGTTAAATTTGCATAGCTAATAGTGAGCTAACAAAAGGTAATGGGGATGGCATAGATAATTCCAGACACATAATGCCATTAATGCACCACTGCTAAAATTTGAAAATAACTGTTAATGTTCACTTTAATGATAACATATTTTTATATGGGCTTGCAAGTTGAGCCACAGGTTTTTTTCCTGTGTATTTTGTTTTAACAGTAGTATTATAAATTGGGTGATTCTGCATTTAATTTTGCATATGCAATGACCTAGCTGTCTTACAAGGCTTTTGATTGAGGGGTTAGAACATAAAAGAGAATGCTGATGTTGAGATTTTCATTTTCAGGGTGGAGTCTCTTAAATTTTCAGTTTACATTGATTAATACATTTTGTTTGCCAATAAGAAAATTGTCTATGCATCAAAACAGGCCACTGAAAAGGTTCATTTTACAAACAAAAAATAAAATACATAAGTGGATACTGCACACAAATTTTGCATATGCAAGTTGTGCACCTACTGGGACCTGCTCAGCCTGCCTTTCTGCATACAGCCCAACAAGTGTACATACAAATACACATGCAAAACAGACAATTGCATGTACAAGCATGGCTTGTGGATGTGCAATCCTTGAGGGACAGTGTTTTGGTATCTTTGAAGAGCTGGCTCTCAGTCTATAAAGCCTCAATGCTTACTTAGCTAAAACACTCACAGACTAAGGCAGACATCCTCTTCCAGTACCTTAAAAACAGTAAAAAGGAGGGAAGAGGAGAGGAGGGGAGCTAATATTTTTTAACCAGACCTCTGAGCCCACTAAAGTCCCTCCAGGGATACCTGGGATTAGTGGGCTTGGCCAGGCAGAGGAGAATGAAGACAAGGGATCTATACAGAATAGATCCCCAGAAAAATCCAGAGAATTTCTGTTGGGAAATGCCCATAGAATTAATGCTGCTTCCTGCCGCTTTACCTCCAGTTCTGTTCCTTCTTTTCCTCTCAGAGAAGGGGGAAATGAATAGGCAGTGACCTAATAGTAGGACAATTACTGAGTGAGTCGGGGGTAGAGGCACTGTGGAGCAGCACTGAGGAGCTGTCTATCTGCCAGATGCCCCCAAACTACATGGGATTTCCCATTAATCAAAGGACATCTGCCCACCTACTCCCTCTGCAGACACACAAACACCTCCCCTTCCCACAGGGCTATTGTGCCCATTCATCATTCCTGAATACATGTTACCATCACATGGGAGATGGTGTAGCCCACGGAAAAGAACAAGAGCACCCAATTCATTTCTGCATCTGCACAGTTCTATTATGTCAGTCGACTGTGCACTTAACCACTTTGCTAGAGTAGGCCAGAGGACTCGATCTCTCGCAAGACTCTATAGCAGGGGTAGGGAACTTTTTTTTTGGTCAGGGGCCACTAATCCACAGAGATATCAGCTGGGAGCCGCACAAGAGTGAGAGGCAGAAAAAAAAAAAAAAAAAAAAAGAAGCCACCCCTTCCTCCATTTTCTCAGCTGCCACCCTGGGAAGGAGTTCTAGGGTTTGCCCAGCTGTAGTCACCTTTTTCTCCCTAAAGGCACCCCATACAGGGTAGGAACTAAGGAGGGTTTCCCTTCCCTCCACTCCTTGAAGGAATTCCCCTCTTACCCCAATGCCTCCTTAATAGTTCCAGACTCTTTGCAGATGCCTTGGGCTGGGGGGGACAAGCACAGAAACCCCGAGATCCTGTTTACTCAGGAGTTCCAGCACCTGGAGCTTTCCTGTCTGGCCACATCTCCTGCATGCAGGAGAGGAGCCAGAAGTGCCTATGGGTGCTGTAGGAGGCTGGGGGAAGTTTTTAAAACATCCCTTGGGACTCCTGCAGCATTTCACGAATGCTGGACCCGCCCCCTGAGGGCTGAATTAAATTGTTTGGTGGGTCAGATCTGACCTGCTGGCCAGAGGCTCCCCACCCCTACTCTATAGCTCACATCTCTGAAGAATGATTACTAGACTATCATCACTTATTCCCATACCCTGAGCAAGATACATTCCAGCACACAAATAAATCACATGTTTGTTCCGTATAAGAGAAGAACCCATCCATTCTTGTAAACTATAAAGTAATGTATTAATAATTGCTCACCAGAGTTCTACTCCTGCTCTTATTTAGGTCCATAGTAACATTCTAGTAAACTACAACGGGAACAGGAACATACTCCTACTGTTATGCATAGCAAAGATGCATAGCATACTGATAACAAAGGTTTTGTACAAAGAATAGAGACATTATCAATATTTTAACCTGCCTGGTCACTTCTACAAAGGAATTTCACTAACCGATTACAGAGGAAGTCTGAAGAACTGGAATTTTTCTACAGATTTGATACCATTACCCTGGAGCTAAACAAAGACATTAACTGCTTGACGCATTACAAAACCAATTTTTCCTGCCATTAACATTTGCATTTCCATATCACAAGGTATATATAAAGCATACATCTAACCCATTTAATTAGCCTCATTAACACAGGTCCTACAATTGACAGGTACTTCTTTTGCTGTTATATATGTATATATGCGCGCACACACACACACACACACACACACACACACACACACACATTCTGTTATTTCCACTGTTATTCATCTGATGAAGTGGCTATTGCCCGTGAAAGCTCATATTTTGGTTATTCCCTAAGGTGCCCCAAGACCACTCATTTGTAAATACAATATGTTTCTGCATCCTATTTATTCCAATGGAGGAAACAGGGGGATAGGACAGGAGCTCTTGTAGCTATGTTTCATTTTGGTAGGTAGTAAAGAAACAGGAATTGTCAAGTTTTTTTTAAAAAAAAAGTTAGCTGAGCACAAAGAGTACCACTCATTTTAACAAATCTTATTTGTCTATAATACTTGTCCTTCCCCTTAAAAATTATGCTGGTAGGACTTTTATTCTGATAACCCACCAATATTTGTTTTTAAATTGAAATAGCAGGTATTCAAGAAAAGATCTTGTGATTAAAGGTGCAAAACAAGCCAATGGATTTGAAAAGAAAAATGTATTATGGGAACAAAAGATTTCCCATTTTATACTCTTGTCTCGCCCTCGCTCTGTAGTTTTGTCCCTTTATCACTCTGCCAGACAATAGACGCACTGAAGATAGATATTATTCATAAATATTTGTGAAATAGTATAACTCAATTAAAATCCTTGGCTTAATGGACCAGAATTCCATTTAATAACAATAAAAATGCCGGAATTTTAACAAGTTGATAATTCCTCTTCACCTTGTTGCACCTTTTGTGTTTACCTCAGCTTGTTAACCGTTCTCTTGAAGAAATATGAGGGTTAGCATATCACATATAAGGAACTAAATTCATTGATGGTGTAATACTGATCAAGTCAGTGGAGGTACATAGATGGATTTGATCCAGTGTGTTTCAAGTGAACACAGCATCCAGCTGTAAAACACTGAGCCATGCTCACTGGGTGTGGAATTATTAGAGTGATCAATTTATTTATCAACTGTCAGATGAAGTACGCGCCATGCTTACTCCTTTAATGTTTTTGTATAAGCCACATCCAGGGAGTCCACTGCTTACTCACTGACTTCAAGGTTGGAAGGGATCATCATGATTGTTTAGTCTGACATCCTACACATTGTAGGTCATAGCACCTCAACCAACCACTCCTATAACAGACGCTTAACCTCTGGGGCTACGTCTTCATTGTGCATTCTTCTGCTAGAAGATATGCAAATGAGCCGTCATTTTTGTGCAAGGGGCTTTTGTGCAAGAAGGAGCAGTCTATACTGCTCCTTCTTGTGAAAAAAACCTCTCTTGCACAAGAGCTGTTCTGCTGCTTATTTTCAGGCAGAATGGCTCTTGCGCAAGAGGGGGGGTTTGCACAAGAAGGAGCAGTGTAAACTGCTCCTTCTTGCGAAAAATGGCAGCTCATTAGGTATGATTTAAAGATTTCAAGTTATCGAGAATCCACCATTTACACCAGTTTAAGCCTGCAAGTGACTCATGCCTCATGCTACAGAATGGGGGGGAGGGAAGGAAGCCCAAAAAAATATCTACTAATCTGACCCTGGAAAAAATTCCTTCCTGACTCAAATTATGGTGATCAGTTAAACCATGATCAGTTAAACCCTGAGACTCACCCTAAATCTCTGAGGTAACACAAAGCCCTGCCCCAACACCAGCCATTAGAGATATCTGTGGCTTACAGTGGCAGATGGAATATATGCCATTATAGGCAGCTTTATCATACTATACACTTTCACTCTTACTCCACAAAACTGATATGATCATGTTCTATTTCTTTTTAATTAAACATTTCATTGGTGCGTGTTATGAATTGTAAATCACAGCTCAAAATTACTTCTTGAGCTCAATGGAAAGAAAACCAGCAATGAACAGTAAAACTCCTTTTTTTCATGCTGTGCAGATGTTTCATTTTCATAAACAGCAGTGTAACTGAATGAACTCAGCTCACTTTTACATAAATCAAGCACTAAATAAAGGGGAAAATACTGACATACACTTTGAAAAAAGTAAAATGCAAAATTTGCTGTGGAGTAAACAGTAACAAAGATTCCACTCTGGGAATGCTCTGTAAATCATATATAAAATTTCTATAATCATTCACTCCTGCCATTGACATCCACATCTATTTTTCACAAAATAGGAAAACATTTGAGTAGGATGAGGAGTTGACTTTGTCAGTATCCTAACAAATGAAAAGTTTTATTTATAAATTTCTTGTCTATTTACATTGTAAGTTTGTAAGTTCTCTGAAGCAGGCAATCCCTCATTATGTTTGTATAATTCTTATCACAAGGAGCACCCAGTTAGTTTCAAGGCAGTACCATAAGAAGCAAACATAATAATAATCTGATAGACACAGCTTGGTCCATAAAATAAATGATTAAAAAAAACCTTTATAGGAAGGCTTATAGATTTAAAATGGATGAAACTACTAAGATTATATAGAAAGCACTCTAAAATCCCATGGAACTGAACAGAGAATGATTTTTTGCATAGATATTTTTGAACAATCCTATAAAACTGAACAGCAGGAATATAGTTTCCTGTTAAATTGTGTAGGATGGCTCAAAACACCAAAGGGAAAGTACCATTTTCTATTAAACTCTATAGTACATTTTTAAGTGCTCTAACAATACATTTTTCTATTTGTGATATGTGCTGTGAGAGAGTTTGAGACAACAGAGTCTATGACACTCAGGTGTTGTCAAACAGATACAAACTCCCTAGCCACACTTGGTCCTTCATGTTGTAGGTAAGCTTGTTTAGGAGTTTACTTGGCATTTTCAACAGTTTAGTTTGCCACAGACAGGAAGAAAAAATGCTTATACCCATAGTACATTTTTAGTGCTGTCATATAATTTGCATTGTAGGTAATAAATTGCATTATTTGGTTCATTTAATTTCAGACGTACAAGAGTTACAGTGTACTGTGTGTAAGCTACTGAAATAGAAAAGCTAAAGGCACAGACCTTTCATTAATTGTTTCCATTGTATGACATCCAACTGAATAAAATGTAACTAAAACATTTAAAATGCACAGAGTCTGTGTAATCAAACATAATAGAGGCTGCTTGTTACCAACTAGGAAAATCAAGTCCTAAAGGTACAATCATATAAAATAGCCATGGATTAATCTTTAAACATTTCCAAATGGAAATGTGTATACAACAGTGTTATGTAGTCTGGAGACTTGGATTTTGGACTTTTCTCTGGTACAAGTCCCTTCACCTACCTGTGCCTCAGTTTGTCCATTTGAACTACTTGCCTTCTGATACTTTCTATACTATGCTTATCAAAAGCTGTGAGATCTATAGGTGAAAAGCCTTATATGGAGAGCCTCACTTGTCTATGCCTAAGAGCAGGTGTTGGGTCATTAGCCAAATATCAAGGAAACAGCTGAGTTCTATAAGAAGACTGCCTGAGCAGTACAAGCAGGAGGCTGCTCTGATAGGAATGATTATAGGAGGTGAAAAGAAGGGGGTGGGGGAGAGAAGACTGAGGGGGATATAATAGCTTTCAAGTTCTGAAGGGTGTTACAAGAAGAAGGGAGAAAAAATATTCTTCATATTCTCTGATGATAGGACAAGAAGTAGTGGGCTTAAATTGCAGCAAGGGATGTTTAGATTGGACATTAGGAAAAACTAGCCAACTGGCAGTTTAGTTAAGCACTGGAATAAATTGCCTAGGGAGGTTGTGGAATCTCCATCATTAGAGATATTTAAGAGCAGGTTAGACAAACATCTTTCAGGAATAATCCCATCCACTAACTGGGTGTGGTTCATTGTCCCATGTAGTGTCACTTAGACCACTTACAGAGAGAAAGAATGAGTTCTCTCTAAAGCCTTAGTGGAGAGGCAGGTGGCTTTTAGTTCAAGCTATAGATGCTCATGCGCTAAGCTCCAGAGATTCTAGGTTCAGTTCTGCTAGTTAGTGTTACACTTCATCCTGCCATGAGGGCAGGGGACTGGACTTCATGACCTCTCAAGGTTCCTTCCAATTGTAAGAGTTCTGGAGAGGCCTTGGAAGAGCCTCTAGGAAACAGTGCAGGCTCCTGTAGGGGAGGAGATTTTGTCTCCTCATTGCCATTCTGTTTCCATTCTCTCCCTCCATCTCACTACTATCCCCCTACAAACGTTTTGGATATTTTTTTTCCTTCTGCCCTAGTCAGCCCCCCTTTCTCTCAATGACTAAAGTGATAGCAAGCTGAGAGACTAGATCATAGCTGTCTAATCCACCCACCTGTTGTACTAGTTGTAGATAGAGTAGCCTACTATTTCCTCAGTGCTTTCTTTCCCTCCACCCCTCTGCTGCCCACTGGGGAGGAATGAAAGCCCCTATAACAGGGTAGCTGGCTCAGCTCTCCTCTTCAAGACCCAAGATTTGAGTTGGGACTAGGATACTGATCCTGCCTCTGAGCTGGGGCTTGACTGACCCAACCAGGTGAAAAAGATGTTCATCCCAGTTCATTTTCTCTATACTCACTATGCAGTCTGGAGCTCAATTTTGCAGGTCTGTTAAAATGTGGTTGGTGCCAGTTTCCACAGGTGACTGGGTAAAAGGCTGAGTATTTCAAAGGTCACTTGCAGCTTTGAATACTGTTTTCATACATCTAAGAGAATATAAAATTGCAAGTGTGTTTGGGAGAGGATTAGATTATTGGAAATGGTGAAACACAGCAGGTGTAAGTAGATCTGAACTAGGCAGGTATAAGTGAACCCATACTTAACGGCACTGAAAGACTGCTCCAGCAAATTGCTTTTTGGGAGTGCTTGACCACGAGCAGGAAGAAGGGACCTGGTTGCTTGAGAAGTTATAGAAGCTTCCTGACACACAACATGGCTGGGGAAAGGCAGGCAGTCTAGGGAGCTCTGGCTAGGCATGCTCCCAAGCTGGGGCCTTGCTTTCAAGGCCTGAGGTTAGCTGCAGGGAGGCAGAGAAAGCAGCAATTCCACCCCTTTGCCAATGAGTGGCTATTTCGGACTGCAGTTTGCCCCTGAGGTAAGAGGCTAGATGATGACTGGTAGTAGGGTCACTGAGGCAAGGTGGGCAGAGGGGGTTGAGGACTCCCTGAAGGGGAGGACCCCAGCGTGTGGAGGCACTGTGATAGGGCAGTACCCCAAGGGAAGGGCTCTGCAGTCTGGGAGGGATGCAGATCCTGATGCAAGATGGAGAACAAACAAACAGGTAAAGCAGGCAGGACACTGGCAAGAAGGGGGCAATCCAGGGCTGAACTGAGCTAATTTCCTGAGTGTCCAGCAGGAGGCCTTGTGGCAGTGAGTCATGCTGTGTTACACAGATGTGTTACACAGTGGGTGTGGAAAGAGGCCCAAAAAGAAGGAATATGCCTAAGGTCACACAGCAGGTTAGTGACAGGGCTGGGAATAGAGCCAAGTCCTCAGGAGGCCAGACAAGTTCCTTATCTCTAGTCTCACTGAAAGCCAATGCAATTTCTCCGTTGCATTCTTGAAGTCAAACACATGTTATGTGATTTGCTGAATTAGGGTTTAACTGCTGAAGATTTAGTGTTGCTGCAGAATTTATACCCGAAAAAAGCCCACATCATGGTTAGTTCCATTCTAATATGGGAATAAGATAATAATTCTATCTATTTACATAAGACATTGAAGTGTAAGATTACAACCCTCTCTTGCACTACCCAAGTCACTCTTGTGGCTCCTTGACACAGAGACCATATTTTTGTGTGCTTTTATGATAGCTGTCCAGCTTGATTGATGTGCTAAGGATTCAAGTGGGCCCTCCCAAGCTAAAAGTACAAGCTGCTTCAGTACTGAGGCTCATAGTTGGGGCTACAACACCTTCATATTCATTATGGATTGGGCACAGATTGGAACTGTTAACACCGGCTCAGTAGTGGTTACAGTTGTACTTTCCTTAGAATAAATAACTGCAGATATGTGGTGATATCCTTAATGCAATGCTAGAAGGTGAGCCAATACTAAAGCAGTGAACGCAATATAAGAGTCTCTGTAGAGTAGAATAGAGCAATAGAGCCCTGATTAGGATCTCTGGTCTCTATTTCAATATAAATTATACATCAATCATGCACAAATAATAATAGATACTTCAGCATGCAATGGGGAGAGAAAACACAGGTGATAGAGTCTATGGGTGATTTTGTATATTCTGTCAACAGCTGGATCATTCTGCAAAATGAACACTCAAGCATTTGCATATCTGCAAGTTTGTGTGTATGGATACACACACACACACACACACGTCAGATGGAGCCCTCATTTAAAAATGTGGCCTCAAAGTAGCTCATGCCATGCAGAACTTGTGATATTGTACAGAATTCCAGATTGTTCCTGAGATCATTCATAAAATTATCCAGGCAAAGCTCTATTATGTGCAGTGGAACATATTCCTGAAATGTTAGTGCTGTGAAATGAATATTAGATAATAGGGGTCATTAATAAAACTTGCTGAAACATAATTGATCGGTGAAGGTTTAATGACAACGCCACATGATATAGCATAGAACATCCTTACATCCCTCCATCATCATGCAGGTTTTCATTGCTCATGATGATGGATTCAACTGAAAAGGCAAAGTCTTATCTTCATTAATGGCTATATGTAAAAGCTTTTCATTACCAGATAGATTATTATGGCTGTGATTTATTAATTAGGCAAGCATTTTTGTAGCCCTGAATAATTTAACCAAAAGGGCAGGAGTTTTTTACTCCAGTCTTTTAATGGTTCAAAAGAAGGTCTCACCTGTCTCTTTTGTACATTGAAAACCTGCAGCCATTTAATTGAAATTGTAGCTAATTACTGCAAGTGAACTAAAACCAAATGTTCAGCTGCATTATGGCTTTGTTGCTATCCCAATAGCTCCCCTTCTTATCAATGACATCTTGCTGAGACCACTGCTGCAGAACAGAACAAATTCTAATTTGAATGCTGGGGCGGTGAGGGGTGTGAGAAGCAACAGTTTGGCAAATGAAGTGTTGTACCTTCTGAGGGAAGCTCTGCTAGAAGTGATGTCACATCATATCACTGCCTTTTCATTTAGCATTTTTCTAAATGTCTTCCTTGTTGATACCAGCTTTCTCCTTTGTAGTGAGGGAAAGGGGTTATAACAAAATAGCCACTTAACAAGGAAACTTCCATTTATTACCGACAACTGCAGTGAAATATGAAGCAGATTTAGGCAGAATCTGTTCAAAGCTCACAATTTTTCATGGCTGTGAATTATTTGGCTGTCGGGATCTTCTAGTTACTCTGTTAATAAGTGGCAAGCTCTTTGGGAGATGTAAACCAGTTAATGCCAGAAAGTGTAATGGCTATTGGCCAGCTGCCTTTATACTCTCTCAATGACACAGGGGCCTACATAAAATTGGCCTTAGTATCAAAGTACTGCAACACTACCTTTTCAGGGCAACTCTGTAAACTGAATACAGTGGATCTTGGGCACATTGGAGAATCTGGCCTTCTCCCTGTGCTTCCTTATATGTATGTATGGACTTGCCTACTGAAATAGGGTGCCACAAGCAGTGTTGGGCGAATAATTGATTTTGTTTTATTTGTTGGCAATTCCAAAAAAAAATTGTTTTGGTCTAAACCAAAAACAATTCTTTAAACAAATCTCAGCTAATTAAAAAGTCAGAAATATTTCAATCTGGATGTGTGTGCATGTGCGTGTGTATGGGGGGGGACAGTAGCACCCCCCACTTATAACCCTTAGCCCAATATTTATGCTATTTTCCCTGACTGTAGAAAGCCCATATTCAATTCCCACTACAGCCAGATCCAAAGAAGGGATTTGAATTTGGATCTTCCATGAGGGAAAAGTGGGCCCTAGCTACCAAACAACAGGATCATCTGTTGTAGACTTTTGTCTCTCTCTCTTGTTAAAGCTGATGCATGGCATATAAATAATTAAGCAGTCATTTGTCAGTTTCATAACCTAGATAATCATTAGCCTATGATGGTCTCACTCTTTCCCTGGCCCAAAGACTATTCATAGTGGCAATTCACAGACCTTCATGAAAATCCAGTCTGGCCATGGAAGCAAAGGTTTTCCATGTGTGGAAATTAATGTCAAAGACCATTTTATGGCAAATGAAACTGAATGTTCAATCTGAACGGGGCTATGTAGTTTTCCTTAAACGTATCTCTGAAAAATTCTGTATGCTTGTAAGGCATTGACTATAGCTTTCTTGAAGAGAAGATTGAATATGGTCTTATTGCTATTTCTATCTGCCCTATCCTCCAATAAATAAAGTTCATTTTCTGAGGGTGCAATCTCACTCTTGGATTTCAACTTCTATTGATTATGATTAGTGTATAATAAAATATTAATATGATTTTTGCAATCACTTCTGGCTTATTGATGCTTCTCTGTACATTTTTAATTATTTACTGTGCTTAATTTAAATCTTTTTTTTTTGGTTATTTTTAAATTAATAAAACTATCCTTTCCAGGTACATTATCTGGGATATGAAATGGTGTATAATTATACAAAATGCTTCACTGCAATCCACAGTAAACAGCTAGAACAAGTTTTTGAGTGGCGGAGCAGTCAGAATAGAACTGGATCCAAACCAAAATGCAACACAAACACTTTCAATACTCTTTTGGGAGGATAGCAAGGAGAAACATGAGTTGGATTCAATTCCCAAGACCAAAATTTGGATTTGGATCATAAGAATGCCAACTCAGAGTCCTGTCTTCTGACAGTGGCCAATAACAGATGCTTCAGAGGGAATGAACGAAACAGGATATCATCATATGATCCATCCCCTATTGTTTGCAGGGCCTGAGGTGGCATGTTGTGGTTGGCTGCACAGTATGGCCAGGCAGCTCTTAGTTAGGGTAGCAAGTGAGCATTTTAGCAGACGCTAGGCAGTGCGGGGACCTGAAGGCACAGCACTCAAGACAACTGCCTTGCTCACCTTGCCCTAAGGTTAGGCCTGCCTATTGTGCACTCCCAGTTTTGGGTAGTCAGATTTTGTATCCCTGGTCATCTTAGCTAATAGCCATTGAATTGCTTGTGGATTGATTCTGCATGTAATGTAACCCAAAATGGAAGAAATACTGCAAAGCAGCTGATCTTATAAGGTTTCCATCTTTCGCTATGATAGGAAATGTATCACAACTCTGGATATTATGAGTTTCACTAGTTGCAAATAAAAGGCCACTATGTGCCTGATTTGGTTGGAATCTAGAATCCCAAACCTCAGATTAACTGGAATCTCAATCTGAATTTTGCTTCTCTGGCTCAGCCCTATCATATCTGTCATTTTATTTGCTACTTGAAGAATTTTTGTTGTACAGGCAGTCCCCGGGTTACGTACAAGATAGGGACTGTAGGTTTGTTCTTAAGTTGAATTTGTACGTAAGTCGGAACTGGTACATATTGTAGGGGAAACTCTAGCCAAACATTTCTCCAGAGCTCAGTTTTATTCTCCCACACCTCACTTCCCTCAGTCCTTTATTCTCAAGCTGAGGTGTCTGCTGAGAAAAGCCGCTCCACGTCTCCCTGGTCTGCTGGGGGGGGGGGGGCACTAGCTTCGTGTCTCCCTGGTCTGCTGGGGGGAAGCAGCTAGTGCGGGGTTGCCTCACCCCATTTGTAAGTAGGGATCCGATGTAAGTCGGATCCATGTAACCCGGGGACTGCCTGTATTTAATTTGAAGAAAAGTTAGCTGAAAGTCTATAAAATGATCTTTTATTTCATTGTGTCTTAATATTCCATATGAGTAAGCAGACTGTGGCAAATCTTTGCATAATCTATCTTGCTTATTCTCAAAAGAATAAAATGTGTGTTTGTGCTAATCATATTATTCTAGGTTTAATTTCACATAATTATTGTTAATCATATATAGTCAAAAAGTAAATTTAAAATTATCAAGGGATTCTTCCTATATAATTAAAATTTTAGTTGGTAACCACTATGTAGCCCAACAAAAAAATTACTGTTCAGTTCTACTCCTCATTTACTCATATTAAAGGGTGAGATATGAAATATTGTTGACAATCTTGCAAACATTAGGAAGCAAGCTCTTGCATTATTTTATACTATGTTCAGATATTTGCATTATAGTTATGAGCCCAACTGGTGCAGAGAGAGACAGCCCAGTTGTGTTGTGACTATTTGGAATTTTGCACACTGGCACACTTGGACCCAACTCATCCAATATGCACTCAAAATGAAATTTATTCCAGTGCAGAAGCAACAGCACTAGGCCACCCTGGCACTCAAGTACCACCATTTTGTTTTACTGCTACTTGCTGGTTTACTTGTACCACTACAGTGACATTATATACCGATGAAGACGTGAAAGTAAGTGGTCAGTGCCTTTTGTTTGTTTCCTTTGCCTTTGTCTAACAAGTCCTGCAGGAGACAGCTTTTTACATTCCCCTCTCCTTGAGTCCCTTCATGGACTCCCCTTTATCTACAACATTTTATCAGAGGCTAAAATAGGGAAAGAATACATTAAAATACTTAAACAAAAGACAGAACCTATGTATCACTTTAAAGACTAACAAGATGGTTTATTAGGTGATGAGCTTTCATGGGACAGACCCACTTCCTCAGATCAATATGTGGAAGAAAATCGGCACAACCATATATACCAAAGTGATACAATCAAAAAAATGAACACGTGAATTTAGAACAGAGTGGAGGTGAGGGGGGGAAGGTTAGTGTCTGTGAGGTAATGACATAGGGGTGATAATAGGGGCAGTTTCTGTGAGGTAATGACATTAGAGGTGATAGTTGGGGAAGCTATCTTTGTAATTTACATAGCAGACGGACACTTTAGGCACAAGATGTCCGTCTGCTATGTACACTGGACAAACGTCTCAGACACTTCACCAAGGAATCAATGCACACAAAACAGACATAAGACTCTCTCACAGAGAGAAAGCTGTTGCTTGCCATTTCAGCCAGACTGACCATTCCCTCAATGACCTTAAAACATGCATATTGCTTCAAAGAAACTTTAACTCCAGACTTCAACGAGAAGCTTCAGAATTGTCATTCATGCTTAAATTTGACACTTTATGTATGGGTTTAAACAAAGACTCTAATTATCTCACCCATTACAAAGATAGCTTTTCTCCAATTTTCCCCCAATTATCACCCCTAATGTCATTACCTCTCAGAAACTTCCCGTATTATCATCCCTATGTCATTACCTCACAGACACTAACCTTCCCCCCTCATCCCCACTCTGTTCTAAAATTTGATTTGTCAATTTCACGTGTTCATTTTTTTGATTTTATCACTTTGGTACATATGGTTGTGCCGATTTTCTTCCACATATTGATCTGAGGAAGTGGGTCTGGCCCATGAAAGCTCATCACCTAATAAACCATCTTGTTAGTCTTTAAAGTGCTACATAGTTCTGTCTTTTGTTTCAGCTAGACAAGACTAACACAGCTGCATCTCTATCACTATTAAAATACTTAAGTTAGAGATCTTCAAGTCACCAGGGTCTGATGAAATGTGTCCAAAAGTATTCATGGCACTGACTGAGGAGCTACCTGAGCCTTTAGAGCTTATCTTTGAAAAGTCATGGAAAATGGGAGAGGTTCCAGGGGACAGGAAAGGGACAAATATAGTGCTCATCTATGAAATGGGAAATAAGGATAAACTGGGGCATTATAGACCCATCATCTCAACTTCCGTACTGGGGAAAAAAATGGAGCAAATAATTAAGCAATCCCTTTGTTAACATCTAGAAGACAATGAGGTATTAAGTAACAATCAGCATAGGTTTCTTGAGAACAAATTGGTTTGACATAATCTAACATCTTGCTTTGACATAGTAACCTGCCTTGTGGATGAGGGGAAGTGGTAGACGTGTATCTTGATGTTAGTAAGGTTTTTCATACCATCTCTCATGAGCTTCTCATAAACCTACAACCATGATGGCGCTTGTAATACACAGGAGGAGGAGTGTGGCCCACCACTGGTGACTAAGGGGTTAAACTCAAGTAGCTAGCAAAGGTGTTGGCCAGGGGGCTGGGAGAATCAATCAAAATACTGTAGTGTTGAAATTTGAATTGGATATAGATTCCTTGCCTTCTTTCTTTGGGTGTGTTTAGACTACAAGCCACTTTCAAAAGACAGTGTCTAGACTACAGCCAGTACTTTCGAAAAAGCGAGCTGCTTTTTTGAAAGAGAGCACCCAGTCTGTCTGGACGCTCTATTTTGAAAAAGCACAGTTTGCATTACATAGTGCCTTTTTTTCAAAAGAGCACTTTCAAAAAAAGGTGTTATTTCTCATAAAATTAGGTTTTCCGCGGTCAAAAAAACTGCCTCATTCTTTCGATTTACTTTTGAAACAACGCGGCAGCAGTCTAGATGCAGAGGAAGATTTTTCGAAAAAGGCCACTTTTAAAATAACAAAACCCTGTAGTCTAGACACACCCTTTGTGTGGGAGAGAAAAACCAGGAGTTGAGAGACACAGAATGATTTAAACCCAGACAAGACTACTATGTCTCCAAGGAATTTGGGGCATGGAAGTGGAGTGAATAAAGAAAAGATTGGAAGTAAGTAAAGGAAAAGTAGATCTAGCTGTGATCCGGGTATTTTTTCTTTAGTTTGTGATTTGGTTTGAACTGCTCTGTGTGAATCTATGCCACCCCTCCCCATTTACTATCTCACATCGTGCCCAGAGACTTTTCTCTGTGTTTTAATTTGTTTTCCTTAGTTGCTCTGTAATATCTAGCAATCAAGTGTGCTTTATCAAGTTCATCTTTTGTTTTGTAATAAAAATGACTTTTTTAAGGTGATGATTTGATTCTTATGTCCTGGAAGGTTGGTCTGTCTGGCTGTGTGTATCTGCATGCGTCCGACTGAGGGGTCAGCTACCAGAGACTGCTGCTTGTTTTTCTCTTTTCTTTTTTAAGCTGTTTTGGGGGCAAAACAGCTTGGGGTATCCCTGGGGGTGGGTTCAAGTGCCCCCCCCCCCCCCCCCGGTTTTAGGGATAAAAAAGCACTTGATTGTGGCAGCTTGTTTGTTTTTCTCAGAGACAGGGAATCTGTGACTCTGGGAAGTTTTGGCAACCTGTGCCTGTAGAGGCAAGGTTTTTAAGCACTTTTGCGGGCCCTCACCTTCTGCACTCAGAGTGTCAGAGTGGGGAACAACCCTAACAGAGCTACTATAAGGTAGATTCATAACAGGTTGCAAAATTGCTCCCAGAGAACAGTTGTTAAAGGTTCACAGTCAAACTGGTAGGGCAAAATGAGTGGGGTCCTGCAGGAGGTGGTGGGAGGGAGAGGAAGGATTTGATGAGTGGGGCCCATGGGTCTCTTGGAGTTCCCTCATAGACCCCCCCAAAAGCCCTATTTGGTCTAGATAATACTTCATTCATTCATCCATTCATGAGTGCAGGGGACACTTCTTGAGGTCCTTGTTAGTCCTAGGATTGTCTGATTCTTATTTCTCGTAAGGCTTTACAAAACTCTACCCCTCCACCATCTGAACTAGTCTCTTGACACATTGACCATCCCCTCTGCTAACTGACGTCTATAACCAGACATGAACCCCATCTTGGTTTCCGTCCTCCCACCCCCAGAGAGCAAGAGAAAGGCAGTCAGCCTTTGATGCCCTGGGAACGCAGGTGTGCTGCCTGTACCTGAGTCTACCATAAACAGAAACCAGACAGTAAATGGGCTAGCTGACGACCCGGGGCCTCCTGCCACCCTGATGGCTAGTATCAGTAATTGACATGCCTGCACTGTCCCAGGAGAGGAATCTTGTCCCATCACATACCAGAGGTGCCCGTTGTCTGCATTTTCCCAGGTGTGAATTATGCTTTGCACCCTTTGTGGGAAACTTGGCGTTCAAAGCCATTTTTCCTAATTGGCCACTTGAGACCAGGAAGAAGCCTATGTGACCCAAGGGGTATAAAGAGGGGTTTAGTAGCCCACCCCATTTGAGCTCCAATCATCTACACCTGCTGGCAGGTATTGATTGACTCCCGAGGTCTGTGGAATGCCCAACCTTGCCCTACTTCTTCCCGAGGGATTGAGAGAAAGACGCTGGCCACACCAAGTCTGGAACGCAGGAGTGAGAATATATATCTGTGAGGTGTCTATTTTGCATGCATTTAATAAGAGCTCAGAGAACTCTGAGGGATCCTGTATCCTAGAAGCTGAAATATGAGATGTAATAAGCTCTTCTTATAAACTCGGGGCGTCTGTCAGCCTGTTGGCTGCCCTCTGCGATGGGACCCAGGTCCTAGCAGTAAAGTCACGGACGTTAAACTCTTTTCGGGGCGCCCTCCAGCCTCCTAGGCTGCCAACTGTGACGAGACCTTGCGTCTCAGCAGTTGAAGACTTGGGTGTAACACACACGCACACACTGTCCTGACCGTCAGCTGAGAATGTCCATTTGTCCGCTTCTCCCATCACTCTCTCCATGCTTACTTCCCTGCACTGCCATGCCTGGAACTCCTTAAGAGAGTGATTTTACTGATTAACTACCGTTTATGTGTTCAAATCCATCCCAAATACATACATCTACTGTGAAGACTACAAGAAACTGGCTGATAATGGCTAAGGTTAAAGGTAATTGGGAACAGTCTGTATCTTTAAAAAAAAAAGATGAAGTATATTACCGAGACATGATCTATCTCCAGCTTCAATACTATTTATATGTGATATCCCTTAATCCTAACCACTGTGGCTACGTCTAGACTGCAAACCACTTTCAAAAAAAGAGCATCTAGACTAAAACCAGTACTTTCAAAAAAGCAAGCTGCTTTTTCGAAAGAGAGCACCCATGCAGTCTGGCAGTTTGCATTACATAGCGTCTTTCGAAAAAAGACGTTATTCCTTGTAAAATGAGGTTTACCGCGATCGAAAAAACTGCCGCTTTCTTCCAATTTACTTTTGAAAGAATGTGGCTGCAGTCTAGATGCAGGTGAAGTTTTTTTGAAAAAAGACTACATTTTTCGGAAAAAACCCTGTAGTGTAGACACACCCTGTATGTATTGTATTTTTAGATTGTAAACTCTGTAGAAAAGAGACCGCATCCTATATAATGTTCATATAGATCCTGGCATATCAAAGGCATGTTGACTGATTTTTTTTTTAATTGGTTGGGGACCCATCCTAGAGATTCATTTCCCTTGTCCTATGTCTATCAACAGGGTCTATATGCCCAAAATAAAACTGACATGGGATGTGTTTATTTACCAAGACAGCAGTTAACCAAGTAAGGATAAACAGAAGTACAAGTATAAACTATAAGGACTCCCAACACAGATGACAAAGGAGAACAGATAGGGTCAACGCTGATGATATGCTGACTGTGACCAATAGGGTTTTACTCTCTTGTCAAGATGGGTCTCATGTAGGGGTATGGAGGATCAAAGGGTCTCTACCATATTTTTACAACTTTATCAGAGGACCTCATGAGGGGGACCAGCTCCAGGTTCTGTTCAGGTGAACCAGCAAGAAGAGTAGATCTTAGGGTACAAGCAAGAATTGGTCCTTTTCTTCTTCCTCTACAGCATTGTGGGTGAAAGTAAAATCCTGAGTAAGGATGGCAGTTGGCAGCTTAGCCTTGCATGCAATTATGCTAAACCCTCCCTCAGTCCTACAGAATGATCTTCATGCATACAAGTCCAAGGTAAGCAGAGCAGGTGATAGCACCACCAGCACTCTGTCACTGAGATGAGCAGCCCCATTTTAGGGATATACTAGTCCATCTATACCTTGCTGTTGGTAGGCAGACCTGGAAAAGGCTGTATTTTCCCACCAAAATGTACCTGAGGATAAGGAAGACGTGCAACCAAGATGGACTCTGGCTTGTAATTCTCTGGAATCCAAGATGGCACACTGATGCTAACACAAGTCAAAAAGGTTTTCCCTGACAAATGCTGTCAGTAAATTAAATGACCACTATAAACAATTCAGACCGGGCCACCCCTTACTGCTGCTAATTCTCATCTAAATCAGCCATAGGTAGAGATTTTTTTGATTAACTAAAAGTTGGAATATTTTCTTGTAAGGTGTAAACTCTCTCATAATAAATAATTGAGTACCTTCAACTCTGACTTCCATGGGAGTTGAGAGAATATGAGTATTTTATGGGTGTAGGTCTCCATAAAACAACTGAAAGAATTAAATATTAGCACAATATATATTTTAAGATACGTTCATTTTTGGCTGTATCAGCCATGACTGTATGCCCTTAACCATGATGCATTATGAATGCCTGTTAAAAGAGTGTTGATTACAAAGGGGAAAGCCATTGTAGCAAATGCAAAATAATGGCTGCACCTGAAAAGCTGACACATGGTATGTATGTTGTTCCATTGCAAATGCAATCAGAAGTACAAAAAAGACTCTTGTAGTCTGGCTCTGTAGAATGAACCATGTTGGTACCATGTCATGAGAAGTAAAGACCATTATAATAATCAAGACAATCTATATTTTTCACATCCTGTGCACTTGTCAAATCTTCTTCATTCTTCTAACAGTTGATTAGGGTATGGGGGGAGGGGAAGAGTCTCTTGAAGGGCTCTGATCTATTGAAAAGACCTCCTTTCACACCAAAAGAAAGAGATTTGCGCTATTCATAAATGGAAATGAGCCATTTTTTTTCTTTCATCATCAAAACCTCAGAGACATGCATGCAAAGCTATTTTCAGTATCTACTTTCAAAGTTCTATGTCCTCAACAAGAAGTCAATTCAAGTAGAGTCACTGTACTCCCAGCAATCACTAGTACTTCCTCTGGGCCAAATCCTGCATTTCTTATTCAATACTTACTAAGATAGGGTATGTCTACACTACCCCCCTAGTTCGAACTAGGGGGGTAATGTATGCATACCGAACTTGCTAATGAAGCCCGGGATTTGAATTTTCCGGGCTTCATTAACATAAAGCCGGCTCCGCCATTTTTAAAAGCCGGCTTGTTCGAACCCCGTGCCGCGCGGCTACACGCGGCACGGGCTAGATAGTTCGAACTATGTAGTTATTCCGAACTATCTGTACGCCTTGTGGAATGAGGTGTACAGATAGATCGGAATGGCTACATAGTTCGAACTATCTAGCCTGTGCCGCGTGTAGCCGCACGGCACGGGGTTCGAACAAGCCGGCTTTTAAAAATGGCGGAGCCGGCTTTATGCTAATGAAGCCCGGGAAATTCAAATCCCGGGCTTCATTAGCAAGTTCGGTATGCATACATTACCCCCCTAGTTCGAACTAGGGTGGTAGTGTAGACATACCCTTAGAGTTCTCATTTATGTTAATGGAAATTCATAACTCAACAATGAGGACTCCAGGACTTGGGTATATTCCATTTCAGAAACAACTTAAGTAGTAGGCGTGCAAATAACTATCAGAGAACATTTTTATTTACCAAAGTTGCTTGGCATTACATTGATTTTTGAGCATACACATCTAGGATCAAAGTGAAACCAGCTAACATTAAGACTAGCTAATGTTAATCAGTTATAAGTACGTCAGAACAACTCAGTGATGTTCTCCATTTCAGTACACTGGCCTGACTGCAGGCCCATCACCCCAGCCAACTTCATTTAATCAACAGATGTATTTCAGATGTATTTCAAGTCCCAGAATTTAATGCTAAATTGATCGCTATCACGTCAAAATATTTATGCCCTGTTGTACCAGGGAGTAATCTAAAACAACATTTTACTTACAGCCTGCTCAGGTTTCCCTAACATTTAGCTAAGTGGTTTCCTCAGTAGGCTTACAGCTCTAAAAGCAGTATGTTTGCTTCAGAAAGTGAAAAAAAGCTGAGAATATCACATGCTCTTGGTTGAAAAAAGGAAGCATATTTTCATTTCTGAGCCTCTTCTAAGGACCCTTCAAGTTCTATGAACACATTCATTTCTCCATGCCACAAGACACTATTTGGCTAAGTTGCCTGTGTGTTGTATTCTGAAGAAAAATCTCAGTGCTTCCTACATGAAATGCACTAGTCTGTGCTTAGGTTGTGCTTAATCTTTGTGATTATGACCATGTCTATCCTTGCAACCTTTTCTGTCTCTGTTGTCCACACATTGCTTCTCAGTTTATAAGCACTACAGAATAGCGATCATATCTTATTTGTATTGAGAGGTATCTGTTGCACATCTGGCTGCTATTAAAGAATAGATAATAACAGTGAGGGAATAATATAAATTGGTAGTACCAAGGGCAAGACAGTTAGGCTATGTCTACACTACAGCATTTTTCCGGTACAGCATTTTTCCGGTATCCCAGAAAAACTCTGCCGCATCCAGGGAACACTTCTGCTCTTCCGAAAGCCCTATATTCCTCATTTTATGAGGAAAAAGGGCTCTTCCAAAACAGAAGGTTTTTTCCAACATTTGGTTCCATGTAGATGGGCCAAATGTCAGACAAGCCTCTCCTGAAAGAAGAATCGGAAAAATGTACGCAAATTGCAGTTTGCAATTTGTGTACCTTTTTCTGAAACTCCCTCCTCCCCCCCCCCCCCCCCCCCCAGCAGTCTAGACATAGCCTCACAAACAAGTTCTGGGGATTCTTTATCGCACCAGGAAATGAACTCTCATGCCAATGTGGGACCAGTAAAATCCAAATAGTTTTAGATACTCCAAAAGAGATCCGGTGGTAGGAAGAATCAAAATGTTCTTCATGCTGGTAGTGTAGGATTACAAATGATCAAATAACCCATTTTTATGCTTTTAGATAGATCTGGCTATCTCTATGTTCATGTGAATGCTCCATTTAGGGACATATTTTTCCATATCCACTCCCTTTCAATTTCCACTTACATTCACAGCACACAAGCCTTTATGTGAACCATTCATAAAACACATTTTTAAAATATGCTGAAGAAGCTAAATAATATTTACAAATTGGAGTTTGAACAGAAAATACTATTTAAAAACCTCTCAGCATCTGAAATTTATTTCAGGTTGATATTTGAGGTGTATAGCCCAAATATTCAGCGCTGCTTTGAAATTTTCCAACAGATCATTTATCTTATCAGAAAATGCCTATTTTTTGATATCTTACCAAGCTCTAAGACAGTGAGGTAGAGAGCAGGGAAGAGAAAGGAGGGGGTGCTGCTGTCAGGGTGCCCCCTCTCCCATCACATAGTCTATCTCCACAGAATGGAGAGGAGCACAACAGGGCCTGGGATATTTGCTGGCCACTTGTGAGAGTGGTGCAGGGCGAGGGCAGGGGTGGACATGTCTTAGCCTTGGTGCCTTAGTGAACCACCACCCAGGAGCCACCTGTGTCTAGCTGGAGCCAGCTCCAATCCCCTGCCCCAGTTACAAATTCCCCTCCTGCACCCCAAGTCCCTGCCCCAAGCTCAGCTCAGAGCCCCTCTCATGCTCCAAATCCCTTAGCCCAAGACCAGAGCCTATGCCCTAACCCTCTGCCCCTGTCTGGTGAAAGAGAGGGAGAATGGGGGAAGGAGACAGGGAGGAAGGGAGGACAGAGTGAGCAGTTGCAGAACCTCAGAGAAGGGGCATGAAGGAAGCGGGGCAAGGGTATTTTGGTTTGCGGTAGATCCTGGATTGCACTTCAATTCAAAACACTGATCTTGTGCTTAAAAAGGTTGGAGACCCCTGCTCTAAGACCATATCAACTTTCCCAAAATTCTGGTGAAAAACTAGGCAGGGCTATATTCCTGATAGCTCATCTGCCCACATCCTTAGCAGCCTGCCTAAGTCCAAGGCTTATGATTTCTCATCAGCCCCGGCTTCTAGCCTTCCAGATCCTCCAGAGCCTGGAAAACCCAGCTCAGTGTGCTATCTAGCTCCAGATCACTCTTCCTCCTCCTCCCCCCCCCCCCCCCCCCCCCGCCCGTCAAGAGACTCAGGAACATTTTGAATTTCTCATCCCATGGTAAGTTTTTCAAAATTTATTTGTGTTCTTTTTTAGTACAGTCTCCCACGGAATGAGAACTCCAAATAAATATTTATCAAGTATTCTACTGTTGGTTTCTCTCTCCTACTATAGTATATTTATTATTTCCCTGTAAAGATGTAAAAAAGGAAGCCTACTAAATACATATCAGATGTAAGATTATTCATTCACTAAAATCCCTCCTTCTATAAGGAAAAAAATCATGCTGTTCTAAAACTCAATGTTTTTATATCAATCAGCAGCAAAAGAAAAATCTGCTGCATTGGTGGGAAATATGAATTAGACACTAATAAAATATAGTGTCTTCTAATAGCAAGGAATCTGCAGTATTTCACGGGGCATAGTCTACTAAATGTTGTTTGTCATAGATGGTGAATAGATTCCATTGTACTATGCAGAGTTTTGGAAGATTTGCTGTTGAACTAAAAATAAAATGCAGATTTTGTGTGACTGAATCACCATTTAGCTTTCAACTTTACCCACAAATCAAACAAAGCTATCAAATAGTTCAAATATCATCATAAAAGACAGATCGAAGTTCAAACTCAAGAGCATGAGTTTTTTTGCTGCAGTTCTTCAAGATGCCACATGAAGATTGCAACTTTAAGAAACATGTAAATCTATAAGAAAAATAAATATTCTCGAGCAATGATACTAGAACAATAACTAGGTAACAAAATCTTTTATACTTTGTCTCATGGGGTTAATAAACATAATTCAATTGTTGTAATCACAGATATTAAAGAGAATACACAAAAATCAGATTAGAAAACTTTAGAGAAAGATGGTTCTTTTATCTTATCACTCAGTAATTTAAGGCAGAAAAATGCTTTTGTTAGCAACAATCCAGGTGCCTTACCTCTGTCATTCAAATGTTCATTATTGCAAAACTAAATTTTGGAGAGGCTCCTTTGTTGTCCTTGCAGACATTAGTTTGCAAAGTGATTTGGTAGTTTCTGAAGCAAGAAGAGTAAGATTTGCCCAAAGAAACATCAAATGAAAACTTACCATTTTAAACCTCCTTGGAGGATGCTCTCATTAAAAGATATGTATGGAATTGATCAAGATCCAGATATTTCAAAAAGTCTTATTTTTAATGGACTCTAAAAGACCAATATTTTTATACAGTACCTCCACACTGCAAAACACTAAATGGACCAGATTCAGATCAGTATAAAACTGGAACAAGTCATTCTGTTACAGTCTGGATTTACTGCAATTTCAGATCACTCTTTTTCTCAAGTAGGGCTTTATGCCAAAAGAAGTAATGTAGGAATTGGACTTATTAGCACTGTCTGAGAGCAGGTGTAAATGCACCTTCTTCTACACTAATGTGGCTCAGGTGCAAAATGATATGACCCGTAAGATCTGGGTTCTGCTATAGCCTGAGGATACAGAGAAGTACTCTGTGCCCTCGGAATTCTTCTAAAAGTAGAAACACTGGCTCATGTTTCATTAATAGCAAATAGACCATGAACCCTGATTTTAATACAGCTCCATTTAGTTGCAATGCTTGCCATTTAAAGAACGCCGGAAGCATTAATAACTCTTCTTGACAGGCTAAAATCAGGATGAGGTCTCCTCTTATAACTAAGATTATTAGCATTACATCGGATAGGCCCATTTTTGCATTATAGGTTAGTCTTCAGAAAGGGCAATGCCATGAATACATATCACATATTGTTACCATGTTCCCCTCTCTCCTCCCTCCCCACGCAAAGGACAGACTAATACCAAGCTCTAATATTGCTCATTTGATTGACTCTGTCCAAACAGCCTTTTATCAGGCACAAGCTACTTCTTTATGATGGATGGCTACAGTTTATGGCCTAGCTGTCATTTGCAGGCACAGTTTGGAAATTCTCCTTCACCAGCAGAATTCTGATGAAGCCCACAGCATCATTATCGCATGCTAAACTCATTAGAGTGAAAGGAAGGAGACGGTGGGCTGGGATTTCTGAAGTATCCACTAATCTTGTTGTGTCAGAACATAAATTCAATTTTTCTCTGTGGGACCTGACCCAACTTGAACTTTTGTTTCCTATTAGCCACCAGCTTCAGTTAGAGCTTGCAAACCCACAAGGATGTTTAGAGCTTTTCATTTTACGTTTTTAAGGTTAAGGAAGGACGCGGCGACTCAGACCCGACTGAGAAATACGCACTCAGACCACAAACTTAGCAGCATTGATTATGGCAGTGTAAAGCTGATGAAAAATATTCTACTAGCAAACAATAACAGCATCAAGTATACTTGTTTAGGAAAAACAAGATGTAAGCATGCATAGATAATTGGTTCTTGATATCTCTCTCCCTCTCTCGGGTTATGCTAAGACACAAACAACCATGACAGTGGAGAGATTTAAGGGTTTCTAATAAGCAATAGGGAATTGTAGCAACAATTAATAGAGCCATTATGGGGGAAACTTATACAGAAGTGCATTTTTAATTGCTGGATCAATAGAAACATCCCTCAACTCTAGTACATTTGCTTCGTGTCCCATTTTCACAGCACCCCTACAACATGTCATCCTCATTTTGGATCCCATTGCATACTATAAAGCATTACTGATCCTTTAACAAATGGCCTTGGACAAACGTGCATCTCATGCTCAGTTCCAGATTCCAGTAATAAACAAGAGTGCCTTCAATAACTCAACTAATATGTCTAAAAAATTAATCATAAGGAGAAGTTATCAACTGTTTCTTAAATTAACAGATCAAACAAAGCCAAAGATGGCTAATATACTACTAAACCTTTCACTGATTTACAGACAGCAACTTCTGAAGTATTTTCTAGCTGAAGATACCTTTTGGAAGTTTATTTTAGCAGAGCAGCAGTATATTTTAAATCTGCCACTGGATCTTTGTATACAGATCATCTGTTAGTTTGGATCAGAAAGGTTCATGAAAAACCATTTATCTGTGTTGGAATAAACCCAGACATTTCAAACAAAGTTCAATTGAAAAAAGTTTTGCCTGGGTTGCATGAAACTAAGCAAAATCGTGGAATATTCTCTAGATTCCACCTGAAGCCATAACTTAGCCAGAGGATCTTCATCCAAAGTCACTAAAGCTCTGTGAGCCTTATCAAACTGTTGGTGAATTCAGTTTTTGGGTTTGTAAGCTGGTTTTAAGTTTCATTACGATTTCACTTGCAGATTTGCTTGATGTCTTACTCCTGTTTCATGCTATCCAAAATACAGACCATTAAGTACTAGGGCCAGTAAAAGTACAGGTGTCATCAAAATCACTCTGCACTGCAATCATTGCAAATCTGTCATGGATTGCCAGCAGCTAACAAAGGCTGATTTTTCCCAGAAGGCAACAGTGCTTAACTAAAATGATCACCTCAATCCCTAAATTTAGAATCCTACCAATATATCAGCTATTTTTTTTAAAGCAAAAAAAAAAAAAAAACCCTTCCCATTCTGTGTAACTTTAACCATGTACTATCCCTTTCTTCAATGGCTTCTCCCCAGTGTGCAGAGAAAAAGCAGCTGATAGATGAACTGTACCATTAAATGTCAGCACCATAATTCAAATTCAAAATGCAGGCAAACAGCCCTACTTACAGGTCTGTTTAACATGGACACATATAATGATTATGAATCTTGCCAGTCTCTTGGACTTCCCCATTTAAAAGAGCCTCTTGGTGCATCCTATAGAGCTTATAAAATCTAGAACTAGTGACTAATTCATCATGTCTGACAGTTTAGGATGAAGTGTCTTTACTATAAGGTCAGTAAATCAGGACAAGCCTGAAGAGGTAGTTGCTTTCTTTAAGACTTAGGATGGGATTTTCAAAGGCTCTAGTCCCAGTTACTTTCAGAGGGGCTTGTGCTTAGAGTTGCCATCTTTCCAGGATTAAATTTTTAATTAAAGATCATGTCATGTGATGAAACCTCCAGAATACGTTCAACCAAAATTGTGCTCCTAAATCATGTAAGCATGTTTGAAAATACTATCCTATGTTCCCCTCTCACACTGATAAACAATATTAGGCTCAAATGCAGAGACACGTTAGTTAAGGCCATTTCATATAGATGACATGATCTGGTCCCTCCGTTTTTATATACCATATATTCCGGCGTACAAGACGACCTCTGATGTTAAAAAACATCCCCCAAAAATCGGGGGATGTCTTGTACGCCGGGTATACATCCCAGGCGCGCCTGGGATGCCCCCCCCCCCCCCCACCGGAGCTCCTCCGCGGCTTTGCAAAGCCGCAGAGGGGCTCCGGCGGCGGGGCATCCCAGGCGCGCCTGGGATGCCCCGCCGCCGGCTTCCCCCGAGGCTTTCAAAGCTGCTGCGGCTTTGCTCCTGGTGCCTCTGGTCTGCTGAGGACCATCTCCAGCAGACCTGGGACACCGGGAGCAAAGGAGGCGGAGGGGCGCTGGGGTATAAGATGAAACCCTATCTTTTAATTTAAAAAATAGGGGGTCGTCTTATACGCCCAGTCGCCCTATACGCCGGAAAATACGGTAGTTCATGCTTGCCAGAGTAATAGTCCTTATTTTTAAATTCCTATTTATTTTTAAAGTCCCTATTTTAAAATTTAAATCTGAACGTCATGTCATTGGAAAGCTTGGTCTTTGTTTATTTCGCCTGAAAAAAACCAACCTTTTGTTACACAGGTTGAACCTCTCCAGTCCGACATTCTCTGCTTTGGCAACATCCATGGTCTGGCATGATTTTAGTTAACCAGATGTTCACTTACAATGGGTGTGGCCAAGTTTCCCTATTCCATAGAGTTTGTTTACAGCCACCAGTCCTGGCTTTCATTGTTCTGTGCTGTTATTATTTAGCTAATATATAAAGGAGAATGTTTGTATGTTTGTGCACTAATAACTTGGACACTATCAGAGCTACCACAACCAAACTTTGCATGCGATAACCTTTCATTCTGGAGAAGGTTTTAAGGTACCATTGGAGGGAAGAGATGAGAGACAGAAGCCTCTCCCTGGGGCTGCACGGAGCTTGGTAGTGCGGGGAGAAGCAGCTTCCTAGGGGAAGTGGCAGGGACAGTCGCTCACTAAGGCTGGCAGAGGGATAACCTGTCATCCAGGAGAAGGTTTTAAGGGACTATGGGAGGGAAGAGATGAGAGACCAACGCCTCTCCCCGGGGCTGCACGGAGCTTGGCAGTGTGGGGAGAAGTGGTTTCCCAGGGGAAGCAGCAGGGACAGTCACTTACAAAGGCCGGCAGAGGGTCAAGGAAGCGGAGGGTGGGCTCGGGTGCTGGCAATAGGCATGTGGCTCCCTTTCCTCAGACTCCTCACCTCAGTTATATCAACTGTCCCAAGCAACGCCGGGTAACTCCAGCTAGTATAGCTATAATTTACCCCTTCTAAGAGATCAGTAAGCCATGGAAGTGCTGATAATGCTGTTAAATAATATTGACCTTCCCTGGTTCGGCAAATTCTCTGCTTTGACACTGTTAGGTCTCAAGAGTGTCAGATTAGAGCGTCTCAACCTATAGTACATGTGTGACTGCACCATACGATTCAATGTTGAAGATTTCCCAAATGGGAAGAGGCTACATGAGCTAGGTTAAATTGTGTTAATGTGCAAAATTAATAAAGTTCCCTTTCATATTTCCAGAAGGGCATATAGTGTCAAAGCTACCCTTTTAGAACACTCCAAGTAACCCAAGATAACATCTGTTTGAACACCATATGCATATGAAACATTTTAGGATTCTGTTGATTAAAACTGAGAGAGCAAATGGAAGTCCAGAGTTTCAGGATGATTGCATTCATTTTGCATGCAGTTGAGGTGTGATTGCACCTCATGCAGACTGAGCACAATGAAAGAGGCGGCAGTGAAACACTGGCAGGTTTAAGGAACAGAAGCATTTGGGATTAGTTTTCGCTAACTGGGTAATCTTGATGGAAGAAACAGTGCATTTAATAATCTATTTCATGTGCTAAATTGTCTTCCCAGAAGGCATAATTTCTTGTCAGATATAAATGATAATGTTTTCCTGAAGAGGCAAAGGTTTTAGGATAGTTAATCTAGCTGAAATCTGTAACAAGGGAAATGGAAGTGGTAGAAGCCCATCACTTAGGACACTTAAAACTGAATTAAACAAAGCACTAAAAATACTTTCTCAAGAAATCTGCACTTGTAGGGGGGGAAGGATGCCCAGGATATTTTCAGCAGCTCTAATTTATTGTTGCCCTCTGACTATCAAGAACAGTCCAAATTCCCATCCCAGAAAAAGATGGGTTTGCTTTGTTTTAGAAAATGGCAGGCACAAGGGATTTTTATCATCTCAGTATCTCTTTTTGACAGTATTCTTTAGTGGTAATGTGAAAGAACTTATTGAAAAATGCAAGACAAAGGGTATACTGAGAGCAGGATGATAATCAATGATGTTGCTTTCATCTCTAGTACAGAGAGTGTAACATCCATTTTAGATACTGCATCTATAGATGCCAAAATAATCTGGGTCACAGGAAAAGGCACGTATCAATCTAAGCAACAGATACAATGAAAGCATAGCCTAGGAGGAGGAGGTTAGCAGAGTGGAGTGCTATCATTTTGCTGATGAATGGGAAATTCTCTACAACTCTACAGGTGGAGAATGGGAAACAGCTCGCTCATTTCTAGCATCCCAGGTGAAGCTCTGCAGGGTGCTTAACACTGACAAGCCTGTAAAGATGCTCCAGCCAGTTTCCAGGGACCTATCTCACAGCAGACTTCCACAGAGAATTGGTATTTACATGCTTTCATCACTTTTGCACTTGTGAAAAAGACAGCATGGAAGCCAAACAAATATTGCAACCACCGAGGCTACGTCTATACTGCCATTTTTTTTGCAGCAGAAGATATACAAATCGCGCTCTCATTCGCATAGCTTCTGCCGATCCTTTTTGCAGAAGAGGTTTTGCTGCTAAAAAGCCCCATGTACACGGGGCCATCTGTCAGAAAAAAAACCCTTTTGCGCAAGATCCTGTAAACCTCATTTTTTGAGGAATAAGAGATCTTGCGCAAAAGGGTTTTTGTCTGACAAATGGCCCCGTGTACATGGGAATTTTTAGCAGCAAATCCTTTTCTGCAAAAAAGGATCAGCAGAAGTTATGCAAATGAGAGCGCGATTTGCACATCTTTTGCTGCAAAAAAAGGCAGTGTAGACAAAGTCTGAGTGTGCAATTGATGCTCTTTAGAGAATACAGCAGATGAAGAAGAGGTGTTTTTCTTTCACTTATACACTCACAACCACACCCAGGTTTCTACTGGCAATCTGGAGTGGAAGTTTGTACATGGCCACGTAGAGAAAAGCAATCAGTAGGGGGAATTGAGAGAACTGTTGGAAAAACAATGTTATAAATGGGAAGGCCACGTAGGGTCAGCCAGCAAGTAGGTTAGCAGATTACAGAAAGGACTGAAAAAAGCATCATCACTAATATTAAAACTTGACAACGACAAAAAAAGCAGGGATGCCCGTTTTCTAAACACCTATGTGAGAAAATGAGGAACGATAACTTGGTTTTAACCCCTTGTTCATCAAGGACAGGAAGTAGAACAAAAATTGCATAGTCAGATTTGGATCCAGGGATTAACATCTGTGCGAACTGAAAGGGTTTGGAGAGGAGATTTCAGTTTTGGCAAATTGCTGCAACTACAAATAGCTGTCAACATAGATTTAGGGACAAATGCTTACTCCTTTGCTCAGCAAATCTCCCACTGAAATCAATGAAAGATCTAAAGTCAATGAGAGTAAAGGATGAAGGAAAAACTCAGCATTTAGCCCTTTGCAGAGTGAGATAAAAAAAATCCTACTCTGGATCCTACTATTGTGCTCTGGATCAAGAAAAAGAGTGGGCATCCCACATCAAATTAAAAACAATGAAATTAAAAATAAAAATATAGCATGACAAAAAGAGCAAGAGGAGACTTTCTTAAGAAATAAATGAATCCTCAGGACTTCTTTTTTATTTTTCCTCCCTGTGTTCTCCCGTAGTGAAGAAATAATTTATTCCAGTGTCACAAAAGGTGACACACACAAAGCACTTCCTGTAGATACCACAGATGATAATATTCTGTCTTTGCAGTATTGCATTCTTTCCTTTGCCAAATTATATCATACTTCTTCCAATAAAAGAGGATAGTTTTATTAATGCCATTAGAGGGCACTTAGATAACATAAATTAGATGCAAGTGGAGGGGAAAAGTTTCTGTATTTTGTTCCTTTTTCTGATTCAAAAGAAAATTGCACATACACATCAGAATAATATGTATCAAGTATCTAAAGCCTTTAGATGAACAGCAAATGTGTTAATACATCAAAAAAGTCAGAGTCAATAGGGTAAACTGCTGTCTTAGTGTAGCAACACGGACATCTCTATGCCAGATCATGAGAATGAATGCATTATTAAAGAAACAATAACAACAATCGTGCAACATGTTGAAGATAAGCGGTGGTCAATGAAAATCCTGAGAAAGGTATAAGGATCAGCTAAAAGAAGATGCAACGCTTTCAAAGCTCGGACAGCAGTGGAGAAAGCATCCTGTCAAAGAGAGAAAGATAAAAGTGGTAAACAGTGCGGTAAAGGTGAACCACAGATAAAATAGGGAAAAGGGGAAATCAACAAAAGCAGTTCTGACATTTCTGACGTTCTGCTGAAATGCGCTTAGATTTCCAGGATGTCAAGGGCTAAAGACAGTTTCCACAGCAAAGCTTAAAAGGATCATACCATGAGAGCAAGGAGGCTGAATTCTCTCTCACCTCCAAATGTTGGCTAAGTAAAAGATTATCAAATGATTCCAGATACTCTGATACAGGGACTTCTGGCAAGGAATTTAAAATGGAGAGGAAATCTCTCCAGTTAAGATAGGGTTTCAGGCCCAGCCAACTTCCCATTTTTGTATGTTCTTATTTAATCGGAAAATGTTCTCCATGCATTTAATTAGGGTAATGATGTCCTAAGAACTCAACCAAAGCCTCTCTATGTCATGAAATAGGAGGGTTGTAAATATTCCAAAACAATAGATAAGAACATAAAGCACTACAGTAACTCCTAAATGCCAGGACTATGTAGCACTTTAAAGACTAACAAGATGGTTTATTAGGTGATGAGCTTTTGTGGGCCAGACCCACTTCCTCAGATCAAATAGTGGAAGAAAATTGTCATAACCATATATACCAAAGGATACAATTTAAAAAAAAGTGAACACATATGAAAAGGACAAATCAAATTTCAGAACAGAAGGGGAATGGTGGGGAGGGGAAGGTAAATGTCTGTGAGCTAATGGTATTAGAGGTGATAATTGGGGAAGCTATCTTTGTAATGGGTAAGCTAATTAATGTCTTTGTTTAAACTTAGGCGTAAAGTGTCGAATTTAAGCATGAATGTCAGTTCAGAGGATTCTCTTTCAAGTGTGGTCTTAAAAGGTCTTTGAAGCAGGATGCAGGTAATCAAGTCGTTGAGACAATGTCCTTTCTGGTTGAAATGGCAAGAAATTGTTTTTTCTTTGTGATCCTGTCTATTATCTGTTTTGTGGGCATTGATTCTTTGGCGAAGTGTCTGAGGCGTTTGTCCACCGTACATAGAAGACGTACACTGTCAGCACATGATAGCATAAATTATATTTCTGGATGAGCAGGAATATGTGTTCTTTATCTTATAACTCACTTGGTTAGGTCCAATAATGGTATCAGCAGAGTGAATATGTGACAAATATGTCAACGGGGTTTGTTGCAAGGGAAGGTACCAGGGTTGGTATTAGTGTGGTATGTCCTGTGGTTGTTGGTAAGAATCATCTTGAGGTTAGGTTGTTGTCCATAGGAGACTATGAGTCTGTCTCCCAGAGCCCCTTGGAGTTTAATATCCTGTTCCAGTATAGGCTGTAATTTATTGATAATGTGTTGGACAGGTTTAAGTTGGGGGCTGCAGCTGATGACAAGTGGTGTTCTTGGGTCTGTCCTGAAATAGATGGTTTCTACGTATTCATCTGGCTCTTTCAATTTGCTTTTTATTTCTCCGGGTGGGTAGGTGAGGTTTATAAATGCTTTGTAGAGATCCTGAAGTTTCTGGTCTCTGTCGGTGGGATTAGAGCAGATGCGGTTGTATCGAACGGCTTGGCTATAGACGATGGATCATATGGTGTGTTTTGGATGGGAGGTGGAGGCATGTAAGTAACTGTATGAGTCAATGGGTTTTCTGTGGAGAGTGGTGTCTAATTTTCCATTGGTGATTTGTACTGTGGTGTCCAGGAAATGGATCTCTCGTGTAGAATGGTCCAGGCTGAGTAGGTTGTTAAAATCTCTGTGGAATGTCTCCAGTGTTTCTTGGCCATGCATCCAGATCATAAAGATGTCATCGATGTAGCGTAAGTAGAAAAAGGGTAAAAGGGGACGGGAGTTGTGGAAACATTGTTCTAAGTCAGCCATAAAGATATTAGCGTACTGTGGGGCCATGCATGTACCACCTAACCTCAAAATGATTCTTACCAACAACCACAGGAAATACCACACTAATACCAATCCTGGTACCTTCCCTTGCAACAAACCCCGTTGCCAGATTTGTCCACATATTCACTCTGCTGATACCATTATTGGACCTAACCAAGTGAGTTATAAGATCAAGAACACATATTCCTGCTCATCCAGAAATATAATTTATGCTATCATGTGCCGACAGTGTCCATCTGCTATGTACATTGGACAAACGTCTCAGACTCTTCGCCAAAGAATCAGTGCCCACAAAACAGATATTAGACAGGATCACAAAGAAAAAACAGTTTCTTGCCATTTCAACCAGAAAGGACATTGTCTCAACGACTTGATTACCTGCATCCTGCTTCAAAGACCTTTTAAGACCACACTTGAAAGAGAATCCTCTGAACTGACATTCATGCTTAAATTCGACACTTTACGCCTAAGTTTAAACAAAGACATTAATTATCTTACTCATTACAAAGATAGCTTCCCCAATTATCACCTCTAATACCATTAGCTCACAGACATTTACCTTCCCCCTCCCCTCATTTTCCCTCTGTTCTGAAATTTGATTTGTCCTTTTCATATGTGTTCACTTTTTTAAAATTGTATCCTTTGGTATATATGGTTATGACAATTTTCTTCCACTATTTGATCTGAGGAAGTGGGTCTGGCCCACGAAAGCTCATCACCTAATAAACCATCTTGTTAGTCTTTAAAGTGCTATATAGTCCTGTTTTTTGTTTCAGCTACACCAGACTAACACGGCTACATTTCTATCACTACTAAATGCCATTAACAGTGCAATCAGATCGGCATTGCTAAGAATAGTGCTTTTATTCTGAAATGTTCCTGCAATTCTGAAAGTTTTTCCATCTGCTTTACTAACACTAGTTTACACCAAGTCTTTTTAATATAAGTATCAAACCTTTCTTGTGAATATTTTTAAAGTTACTGTTCACACTGAGTAGGAGCATCCATGTTAAATCCCACGGCTTTTACTAGTTTCTAACTGAGGTTCATTGTAGGGTTTGGGCAGCAATTGTAAGCCTGTTGTCCCCTGCTGAATCCAACACACCAACATAGTTATATGCTGCTGTAAATCAACCTTTATTGCATCTTTACACATCAGTTTTGCCTACCAACTCCAGTCAATATTGCCATTAATGGGAGTTATGTCTCAGAAGGAACTACAGGTTTTGGCAAACAAAGGATTAGTTTCCCCAATTAGCACAGTGAAATTTGTTCTTATCCCAAGACAGGCCTGGCCAAAGAGTTTGGGGGGCCCAAGACAGCATGGCTGAGCCGCACAGCAGTACGGCTCCCAGTTAGGGCAGCAAGTGAGCAGCCGGATGGGAGGGGCCTGAAGCTGGGCAGCGCGGGGCCCTGAATGCGCTGGGCCCAAGGCAACCTCCTTGTTCGCCTTGCTCAAAGGCTGGTGCTTTCCCAAAATCAGGCCCTGTATGTTCAGAATTAAAAACTATCCCAGTAAAACAATTCAAAATATCCCAAGCTGGTATAAACTAGCATTTTATGATTACTTGTACCAGTAATTTAGTCATTGCCTCACTCTATCTTATCCCATCTTATCCAGGGTTACCTTTGATTAGTTACTCATGCTAAGGGTTTTTGGACCTCATGCCTTAATTACTTTAACTAAGCTATTGTTTTACAGCCCTTGAGGATTATAGGCTGATTGCATTACTGCCTTAACTTATACCTCACCTTTAGGCTGCACACTCTGTTACAGCTGGACATGTTAATAATTGCTGCTATCATCAAAAATATACCATCGTGATTAAAAGAAAAGTTCTGCAAGTATATTACAAAGAGGAATAAAACTAATTAATCACCCCAAGCCGAAAGAGTTGGCCTCACAGGATGCACTAAGTGCTATTCACTATGGAATCACCCGGGGTTTCTGAGATCAGAACCTGGTGCCATACATGTGGTAATGGCCCCCAGGCTGCTGATTTATTGTGAATTTAAATCAATTATGGAGGACAGTGAGACTTTTAAAATGGTATTCTGTTTTACAGACATATAAAATGAATCACGATCATTTTAAATAGTTATTTTCCACAAATATCTACTGCAATTGTGAGCTCTCATTTTGCAACCACCTAGCAGAAAGGAAGGGTGGTCCAGTGGTTGGGGCTCTAGGACATTACCATGCTCTGTATGACTTCTGGCAAGTCACTTAATTGTTCTGTGCCTCGGTTTCCCATCTGTAACATGGGCACAATGAGGGCTTCCTCACTGGGCAGTGATGGTGTGAGGGTGAATTCATCATAGATTGCAAGACACCTAGATACTACTATGATGTGGGTCCTGCAGATACCTCAGCTAATCAAGGCTGTATATCACAATCTTTCAAATGAGAACTAGAAGAGATAGGCTAAATCCAATCTTTCAACATTCCTCTCCTTTTAGTGATTAAATAAACTGCCCCTGAATTTTTGGCTTTCTTTTTGCTGCCCTTTTCTCAGTATAGTTTTGCTATACAAAACCATGCAGTTCTGTGAAGCTTACTACTGTAGCGTCTGACCTGGGGTGAAATTCTATGCTCTATCTCCACCATTTGAGGACTGCCCTGTGCGCCACAGAGGTGACCAGAATTACTGCAGTATTGTATACTTCGCGCTGGACCAACAATTACCCACAAACTGGGACTTGTGAAATGGTCTTAAGAAGCAGTCAGGGGAATTTTCCCTCAGCAGGAACTGGTCTTTTAGGACCTATTTGGGCCACTCTGGCTCTTTTACTCAATATAAAGGGGCTGGAACAAGGTGGACTGAAGATCTCAACCAGATGGTCTGGAGGCTGTCAGAAATAACCATGAGCTCTGATCAGCCTTATTGGGGCTTATTTTTAGTTAAGGATTGTTCCTATTTCCCATGACCTTCATCACACAACCTTTGCCCTTCCAAATGCCTTTGATATCTCTTTTTGGTAATGTAAGAAGGAGCTCACAGGCCCATGTTTATGGATAATGCATTAAAAATCTCATCTAACCCATTTCATTGTTCTGTGTTTTTCTATCCTGTACCTTAAAATAAATGGCTACGTCTAGACTGGCATGATTTTCCGCAAATGCTTTTAACAGAAAAGTTTTTCCGTTAAAAGCATTTGCGGAAAAAAGCATTTAGATTGGCACGGACGCTTTTCTGCAAAAGCACTTTTTGTGGAAAAGTGTCCGTGCCAATCTAGATGTGGTTTTGCGCAAGAAAGTCCCGATCGCCATTTTCACCATCGGGGCTTTTTTGCGCAAAACAGTTTTTAGCTGTCTACACTGGCCCTCTTGCGCAAAAACATTTCCGGAAAAGGGCTTTTTCCTGAACGGGAACATCAAAGCATTTGAGCAAGAAGCACTGATTTCAGACAGTAGAATGTCAGTGCTTTTGCACAAAATCAAGTGGCCAGTGTAGACAGCAGGCAAGTTTTTGCGCAAAAGCGGCTACTTTTGCGGAAAAACTTGCCAGTCTAGACGCAGCCAATATGTATTTTGTTTTATTTGATCTGAAAGAAAGCTACTTGGGGAAATCCATCTCTCCCTCCTGGAAAAGTGTAGTATTTACCTGGTTCCAACTGAAAAAGAAGGTAATGGAGGTATGTTGGCAGGAGTACCAATAGATAAGTTTCTGGTTGGACTAAGAGAAAGGGTTATTTCACAGATATTATTCTGGTACAACCTAACAGTAGGCTTGGCAGGGGCCCAAAAAGAGATACAGAACAAGAGAGTAAGAGTGATCAGACTTTTAGAGCATGATCTTCCCCAGCTGACTCAACACAACACTTGCAGTACTTACCCTTTGGCTTGGAAGGTGACACATGTAAACCTTTGAGACCACACAGAATATAGCTGTCATGCCACCTTTTTGAGAGATCAATTCCAGCTGCAGATTTTCACACTGGTGTATAATTCCTATCTTAATATTAGTGCATTGATTTTCAAAATCCTCCCATGACGGCCATGGTATCCCATCCCATAGGACATCACCACTCATACTATTAATGTTGTGAGATGGGAAATGGTTACCTGGGAATGTAGATCTTCCTTCATTCCCCTTCTCACCTCTTCGTTTGAGGGAAAGATCTCAGACAACTACCTGCTGCCAGAAAGCAAGCAGATAAGGAAGTAGAGACATATAAAAGGCAATGGGTCAATTTAGTTTTCTAGCTCACACTCAAAATAGGACCCTCCACATCAATGGGAGGGATGCAAGAGGGGAGAAGAGGAGGGACTCTGAAAAATGTAAGCATTGTTCTGAATTTTTTTCCTTGTTTCCACTCCACCCCCCCATCAGATTAAATATGCCTAGAAATGAATGGATGGAGTGAGAAGTCATGTAAGGGGGACGCTGATTTGTGTTCTGTGTCCATTTGGAAGTGTGAGGCAAGGACTATGATACAGCCATGCAGGTTTCCAATGCTTTCCTCTCAGCCTATGAAGTGAAAATACTCCTGGCTTCACTAGTGGAGGTGGAGTCTTTCTGATCTGTTCCCAAATCAGGGTCATGAAGAGTGTTAGCCAACAGCTGACTATGGATAGAAGTCAAAGACTCCATCTTAAGTCTGAAGGGTTTTTTATCATTCCAGAGAGCTGCAAGTGAGCCAGATGAATCACAAAATATCTCCCCTTGCATCCAGAAAATATAATCTCTTTTCAAGAAGAGAGGAGGGATTTTGAGAGAGTGCTGGCAGGACCATTGGTTGATATATTTAAAAATCCCAAACCAGCTTTGGACAACTCCTCTAATTCCAGAAAGAAGTTGAAGGCCAAACAGAATCTCGAGGTCTTCACATAGATCTAGAACCCAACCAACCTACCCGTGGGCCATAGAGGGGACATTTTCTAATGTAAGCCCCGTTCCCTCCCTAGGATAAGGGAATGCAAGTCATCTTGGAGAGATAAGAGGGAAGGAGGGGAGGAAACTAACTGACAAAAAGAAAGTAGAGAGGCCTGAGGCATGAGATCACACTTAATGCTTCTGTGGGGAAGCATGTTTAAAATCAGGGCCCCTTCAAAGAATAGTGATACCACAGCCTGCATACAAGCAAATTCTTGTGAATGATTATTGGGCGCTGTCCTTGTCTCTGCGATATAGCTGCTGTGAGACCCTACTGGAGAAGTCACATAACCCATCAGTATCCCCATCTGGGCGAATCATCCACCTCCTGCATCCGTAAAGCAGCAATAATAACATCTCCCCCTTTACACATCAGCAATGGGAGACCTAACTAACTCAATAGTGTTAGTGGCATTCTTTGAGAAGTAGGACTAGAAGCTGATATGTTAACCATGCTATTATAATATGTTGCTCTTCCCATAACACAAAGAAAAGCAGGTAGCTGTCCAGCTCTGAAAAGTCAAAGGCACAGCAGAATTTCACAAAAGCAGAATACAAGACCCGGGATTGCATAGAAATATAATGAATAAATGCAATGACAGCAGCAATTCTAAGGGTCACTACTGAGATTTTAATAATCTCTCGGAGGGAGCACTGTCTTAGATACTTTAAACTATTAGCTGCCTAACCAGGAAAACAGGGAGAAGCTTTAGAGAGATGTCTGTCAGCTGGCCCCCATTACTGACATATAACAACCAATGTGGAGCAAAGGTCACATTGCTGAGTTGAGTCATTCTCTCAAAAATAATCATCCCTGGCTCTGATTGGAATCTTCACCCCAAAAGTGGCCTGAGACCTGTAGATGATAGATTCCTGGGGTTCCGCTGAAGAGAAACAAATAGGAGAAAGATTGGATGGAAATCTGTCAGGGTATGTCTACACTACCCTCCTAATTCGAACTAGGAAGGTAATGTAGGCATACCGCACTTGCAAATGAAGCCCGAGATTTGAATTTCCCGGGCTTCATTTGCATGAAGCCGGCCGGCGCCATTTTTAAATGCCGGCAGTTAGAAACCCGTGCTGCGCGGCTACACGCGGCACGGAGTAGCTAGTTCGGATTAGGCTTCCTAATCTGAACTAGCTGTACTCCTCAGCTGAGTCTACACTGGGCCACTTATTCCGGAAAATCAGCCGCTTTTCCGGAATAAGCTGCGAGCTGTCTACATTGGCCCTTGAATTTCCGGAAAAGCAACGATGCTATTTTTCCACTATTCCGGAAAAACTATTCTGCTCCTGCTCGGGCATAAGTCCTTATTCCGGAACACTGTTCTGGAAAAGGGCCAGTGTAGACAACCCAGTAGTCTTTTCCGGAAAAAAAGCCCAGATCGCGAAAATGGCGATCGGGGCTCTTTTCCGGAAAAGCGCGTCTACATTGGCCACAGACGCTTTTCCGGAAAAAGGGCTTTTCCAGAAAAGCAGCTTGCCAATGTAGACGCTCCTTTTCCGGATAAACTGAAAATGGAATAGTATTCCGTTTTAAGCAGTTCCGGAAATTCATGCCAGTGTAGACACAGCCCTCGTGGAATGAGGAGTACAGCTAGTTCACATTAGGAAATCTAATCCGAACTAGCTACTCCGTGCCGCGTGTAGCCGCGCGGCATGGGGTTCGAACTGCCGGCATTTAAAAATGGCGCCGGCCGGCTTCATGCAAATGAAGCCCGGGAAATTCAAATCCCGGGCTTCATTTGTAAGTGCGGTATGCCTACATTACCCTCCTAGTTCGAATTAGGATGGTAGTGTAGGCATACCCTCACTGAGGAGCAGTGTAGTTACTGTTTGGTAAAGAAAGACAGAAACCTGTGTTCCAGTGTCCAGCAATTAGTTTCCTGACAATCAGATTCCAAAGCCAGCCCCTGAGGCGATAGGGACAGTGAACACACGCAGCCCTATGAGGTGATTGCTGGGCTGGATCAGAAGGTTTAACATTCACACTTTGGCCAAACCCCAAAGAAAGACCAGAAAAATGGCAAACACCACAAAACCCTCCAGGACCCTCTGAAAGAAAATTAATAGTGGTAGATGGATGTATAATGGTTATCCTTCCTCAAGTGCAGGAAGGCTGGAGGGGGATGAAATGAGTTCCCCTCAAAATTCCTGTGCCATCATCCCTAAAGGTAAGAGAGATTTGCTCATCACATAAAAGTATAATGGAATCCCAAGCCTCCAAAACCCACTGGGTCTCAGGGGATTTTCAGGAAGCCAGAGCCATCTGCAGGCATAGGCATGGGACATAGAGGTGCATAGAAGGCTTTGGTACCCCCACCTTTTGGCCATCCTGGCCACACATCACTGCTCTAATGCTAGCCCCAGGTCCAACTTTCTTACTCCTTACCAGCCTCTTGTCTGGAAGCTGCAGGAAGCCAATATGCAGGATGTGCACCCTCCTAGCCACATTCCCAACCCACCCATGACTCCTTCATCCCCTCCACTCCCAACCTCTCACCTTTGCAGATTTTTAGAATGGAAGAGAGGAGCAGGGGCAATGCTGTGAAGGAGGTTGAGGAGGGGCAGGATCTATGCATAGAGATGAAGATCAGCATGGTGGACGTGATGCTGCACACACATACAGTTAGGCAAATGCATTTGACTCCAGTACTATTTGTCTTCAATATGCCATATAAAAAGAAGTGAACTTTTCATGAAAATGATTTGATACACCCCCACTCTCTTTTGTAAGTACAGAATCCCTCCCCTACACATCTTTGCCACTGAGTATGCCAGTCAAATATTAGTTCTACTCAATAATTCTCTAAGAATTATTTTAGACCCTCTTATTTTTTTAAAAAGGATCTTTAGAGTATATAGAGGTTTATTTTACAAATTATTTTTGCAATATAAAACAAGAATAATAAGCAAAAACACTAAGTAGCGAAGCGCTATTTAATTAAATTAATTTCTACCCAGATGAGACTCACACAATGGCAACTCTAAATAAGATTCTGGATGTTATCAGACAGAAAAATTAGACAGCTAATAACTATGCAGGGAGGTATGCCGGGTGGTAGTAAAGCTTGTGGAAGGATGATGGTTCATGGATAGAGGACAAAAGATAAGTGCAAGTGGATAAAAAAAGAGATAAGGAAGGTAGCATTTAAAATGCAAGGCCAAAGAAGTAGTAAAGATGTGTGCCAAGACGCCAGGAAAGACAATTGAATCGCAGGGACGTGACAAGAATGAACAGCAGGCAGACTTGTGGAAGGTTTTTCTCCTGGTTCCAGATCAGTAGTATGAAAGATTACTCTGTTTCTCTTATAACATGTTAAAGAAATCCTTCAGCCAACTTCTCCTGACAAAAACTGTTCAGAGAGAGAGAGAGACAGTGTGTGTGTGAGAGAGAAGTGGGCTTCTGGACAATAGATGTAGATCAGAAATTAAAACAGCAATGATATTCAGACATGGGGAAAAGAATGATTATTCAACTAAGTGAGTTAGCAATCTCTGCAAATAAGTGGAATTATCCCCCTTACACATGATAAATTAACTCAAAGTAGGTAATTGCTTTGAGTATGATCCATGTCCTTTCTATGCCTACTGTGTTTTATGTGGTATAGTTGTATTGATAACTCAAGCAGATCTGGGTTGCATGCCAGCGGAGGGTTTACATTCCGTTCTTTTTGTGTAACATTAGTGCCTTTGATCTCCCTTTGATCTACATTGTGAAAAAGCACTCAGTCACGGAAAATAGAAAACCACTCTATTGCATATAGCTGTGGTGGAAGGAAAGAAGAACATGTCAGCTTCCACAATCAATTGAAGTTGGTCCCCCCCCACACACACACACACTCTTTGCAACCTGTTTTCATCCACAGCGATGATGGTGCTGACACTTTATTTCAAGTACCAGTTGTCAAGTGAAACAAAAGACATAGGAAGCAAGAGCCAGCATTATTTCACAGCATCTGGTGCTATAGGTCCATCCTAGTAGAGACAATCACATCCATAAAACAAATGGATGAATGAAGGTCCATATATGGCACACAGTAGCATAACTTTCCATTAGTGAGGCATAGTAACTAAAACTCCTAGAGCCAAAATTTCTGCTGTTGTGTAATGAGGGAAAAAAAGCTTAGAGTGGGGGCGGGAGAGAGCTAGACCTCAAACTCCTTTGTTATAGAAAAATGCACATTGCATCCTGTTCTCTCTCATCAAAGCAGGTGAGAGCTTGACATCAGAACAGCAGTTGGCATTGGTAACGGAGGAATGTGCCTTATCAGGGAGAAGCAACATTTTCCCCAAAGGCACTTGGATTTATGGCGCCTGGGACCCAACACACATCAGATTGCCAGTAGTCACAGAAATCAACTCTATGGTATGAATCATAGAATCATGGAATACTAGGACTGGAAGGGACCTCGAGAGGTCATCGAGTCCAGTCCCCTGCCCTCATGGCAGGACCAAATACTGTCTAGACCATCCCTGATAGACATTTATCTAACCAACTCTTAAATATCTCCAGAGATGGGGATTCCACAACCTCCCTGGGCAATTTATTCCAGTGTTTGACTACCCTGACAGGAACTTTTTCCTAATGTCCAACCTAAACCTCCCTTGCTGCAGTTTAAGCCCATTGTTTCTTGTTCTATTCTCAGAGGCCAAGATGAACAAGTTTTCTCCCTCCTCCTTATGACACCCTTTTAAATGCCTGAACATAACATAAGAACATAAGAATGGCCGTACTGGGTCAGACCAAAGATCCTTCTAGCCCAGTATCCTGTCTACCGACAGTGGACAGCACCAGGTGCCCCAGAGAGGGTGGACCGAAGACAATGATCAAGCGATTTGTCTCCTGCCATCTCTCTCCAGCCTCTGAAAAACAGAGGTCAAGGACACCATTTTATCCCCTGGCTAATAGCCTTTTATGGACCTAACCTCCATGAAATTATCTAGCTTCTCTTTAAACTCTAAACTCTGAAACCGGCTATCATGTCCCCCCTCAGTCTTCTCTTTTCTAAACTAAACAAACCCAATTCTTTCAGCCTTCCTTCATAGGTCATGTTCTCTAGACCTTTAGACATTGTTGTTGCTCTTCTCTGGACCCTCTCCAATTTCTCCACATCTTTCTTGAAATACAGTGCCCAGAACTGGACACAATACTCCAACTGAGGCCTAGCCAGCGCAGAGTAGAGCGGAAGACTGACTTGTGGTCCACTTCAGCTTGTGGTCCACTATAACCCCTCGATCCCTTTCTGCCGTACTACAGAGTAAAGCAGAAGAATGACTTCTCGTGTCTTTCTCACAATACACCTGTTAATGCATCCCAGAATCATGTTTGCTTTTTTTGCAACAGCATCACACTGTTGACTCATACTTAGCTTGTGGTCCACTATAACCCTCAGATCCCTTTCTGCTGTATTCCTTTTTTTTTTGTTTCCTATTTCCTATTTGCTCCTTTTGCCTTTGCATTTTAGATCATATTACCATTGCATCTGCCATTGCCCTGAAGGAATGGACCTATGATTCATCCATTCCAGCAACTTGTCTCTAACAGTTGCCAACACAAGATGCTCCAGAGGAAGGTTCAAGAAATCCCCGCTGCAGTCAGATGGAAGCAGAGAAACATACCTCTCAGGGCATGTCTGCCCTGGGGAGTTATTTCGAAATAACAAGCAGAGCATCCACACTACCAAGCCTGTTGTTTCAAAATAAGGGGCTGATTATTTCAAAATAATCACCCCTACTTGTGAAGAGAGAGAAGCTTATCTAATACATAAAGGAGAATGTTTGTATGTTTGTGCTCTAATAACTTGGACACTATAAGACGTACCGCAATCAAACCTTCTATTGGATAACCTTTCTCCCAGCAGAAGGTTTTAAGGTACTTTTGGACCCAATCGGGCTCAATCTCAACCTGTAAAAATAAAAAATAACCTGCCGTGCTGCACTGCAGGGGCAGCCCCGCCCACCCTAGGTCACGTGCCCACTGCCTGCAGCCCCAAAACACCGTCCAGGACTCGCCCCACATCCACGCGCACAACAGCTTGGGCATCTGCCTTGCCCCCTGCAACTATGGTTACCAGGTAGCCTGAAAAAAAACAAAACATCCACACTTGATGGCGGGGGGCAGGGAGGAACCAGCTGGGAGGGGAGAGGGGCTGGTTGGGAAGAAATGGGGGGCTGGGAAGCAGGGCTGGTCAGGGTGGTCAGGGACAGCGGGGCTGGCCAGGGGAGATCGGACGGAGCGGCTGGCAGGAAGCAGAGCTGGTCGGGGGAGGAGGGCAGCGGGACTTGCCGAGGGAAATCGGGGGGTGGTGGTGGTGGTAGTGTGGCTGGCTGGGGGAGATCGGGAGGAGGAGAACCAGCCGGCAGGAAGCAGGGCTGGTGGGGGGAGGGAAGCGAAGCAGCTGGCGGGGAGTGGTACCGAGCAATTTTACGCTGGGTAACTCCAGCTAGTTACTTCAGGAGTTATTTCAAAATAAGTTATTTTGAAATAACTTGGTAGTGTAGACAGAGCCCCAGTGTCATGCACTGAAGGAACAAGCTCAGTAACCTCAATCCATGCAGGCTGGGGAAGGAAACACCTACTGACCACTGGGCACATTCAGACACTGAAGAGGCTGTTGGGAAACCAGAGCATAAGCAATTGCTTCATCCATTTCTGTCTTGCACTGTGACTCTTTTCCCTTCTCTTTCACTACATGCTAATATTATTTAGGTAGGAGTTATTCATAAATATTGACCAGGCAATATAGAGAATAGGGAAGCTGAAAGTAGTTATGGTTATATCTGTACTTACAAATACATAAGTACGGTTACCACAGCATGGATGTACTTATAAGTATTTCTCTAATGGTGTACCTGGCACCTATATGCAAAGCCTTTTTATCATAATCAGGCCCGTCGACAGGGCAGGCACTGGGAACAGTTGCCCCAGGGCCCGAAAATTTTAAAAGGCCTGCGGCTCTAACTGCTGCCACCGTTGCTCCGGCAACAGCAGCTGTGCTTTCAGCCTGGTACCCTTTAAATCGTCACTGCAGTGTTGTGCAGCCGCTGTGGGTGGCTCAAAGGGCCGGGCAGGGCACTGCACTCTGGGCAGCACTGAGGGTTGAGGAAGAAGGTGAGGTGTTGCACTCACTGCCCTAGCCCTGCCCCTTTGCTGGAGGCCATGCCCCTTATGGGAGTGCAGAGCCAAGCCCCTTTCACCTTTCCCAGGGGTCCAGCATAGCTGTTAGCTCTCCTGATCACTACTTACATCAGCACTTAGTCATATCCACATCAAACATATTATGGACACTCTCCGCACCATAGCACTGCAGAACCAAGCATACGTACATTTCATAAGACACATAGTTAGTGAGAGATCATTAGGCTAATAGTGTCAGAAACAAGCAAATTTCAATTTTTTATTGGTCCATTAGACAACTGCTCACTGTCCCTGAAAAAACCAGTGATCCCCTAACTGATACCAGAACTAGATATGAGGTTGGGAATAGGAATGTGTAAGCCTGTCTTACTGTCTGTGTTTATTTCTGCTCACTTTTTGCCTTGCTATTGGAGGGGAGTGTCTAATCCTGATTCCTCCTTGTTATACAGAAGAGCTACATCCATTTTTTTTCTGCAGGGAGTCTAAAAAGTGAGCAAGAGCAAATCATGTGCTCTTCATTACCTTCCCTGTTGCTAAGTTAAGAGAACAGTACAGCTTACTTTGTTGTAGCTAATGACCTTTGAGAGAATTGGGCTGTCAATTAATTGCAGTTAATTCAAGCAATTAACTCAGAAAAAATTAACTCAATTAAAAACATTAATTGTGATGAATCACACTTTTGAACAATAATAGAATACCAATTTAAATTAATCAAAAATATCTTTGGATGTTTTTTCTACATGTTCAAACGCTTTCAATTACAATACAGTATAAAATACGAAATGTAAAGTGCTCACTTAAGTTGTTGTTTTTTATTATAAATATTGGCACTGTAAACAAAAGATAAAGAAATAGTGCTTTTCAATTCACCTCTTACAAGTACTGTAGGGCAATTCTTTGTCACATGAGTAAAATGTACAAATGCAGATTTTTTTTTATAATATAATTGCACTCAAAAACAAAACAATGTAAACTTTAAAGCCTACAAATGCACACTGTCCTACTTTTTGTTCGGCCAATCGCAAAGATAAACAAATTATTTAAATTTGAGGGAAATAATGCTGCCTACTTCTTATTTATAACATCACCTGAAAGTGGGAACAGGCATTTGCATGGTAGCTTGACAGCTGGCTTTACAAGGTATTTACGTGACATATAGGCTAAACATTTATATGCACCTTCATGCTCTGGCCACCATTCCAGAGTCATCCATGTTGATGTCTTTCATTAAAAAATGTGCTAAGTTTGACTGAACACCTTGGAGGAGAATTATAGTTTTACCTGCATTCTGCCACTCATTTTGTATTATGGCAGTCTTGAATGATGACCCAGCATATGTTGTTCTATTTACGTTCACTTTCATTGCTGATCCGACTAAATGCAAAGGTACCACCAATGTGAGATTTCTAAAGATAGCTAGAGCACTCCACCTCATGCTGTCAGAAGTCTTTAAAAAGCAACACTCCAATTTGGAAATTACAGAACTCGAACCATCAAAAAAGAAAATCAACCTTTTGTTGGTGACATCTGATTCAGATGATGAAAATGAATGTGCATCAGTCCTCACTGCTCTGGATTATTATCAGTCAGAACCCATCATCAGCTCTAAGGTAGATCACCTTGATGTGTAACTCTGTGTCATATGTCAAGCAAACTTTTAAGGTCTCAAAGTGAAGCCTGTATAAAATCATTCATCTAAACAATTGTGGAATACAGAAAACTGACACTGCATAAACTGCTTAGCTGATCTTTAGAGTATTTAGTGGCTTTCCTGAGTTGGTTCAGTTTTATTGATCAAAAAAGATCAATGAGATACATAGGTATGCAAACAAAATGCAGCCAAATATCTTTAGAGAACTGCATTACAAATATAAAAGCAAACACACTGAAATGTTTTTTTTAAATGCCTGTACCACCCCAAACAAACTCCAAACTAAATATATATGAAAATTCCCAGATGCAGAGCTTTCTATCCGTAGATTACCAGCAACAGCTCAGGCATTGGCAACTACATTACTAAGGTAAGTGAATAAGCTCTCTTCATAGACATCTTACTAAGTTCATTGACAGAGCAATGAGAGGAAACCTGCATTGTAGCTCTCTGCAGTATAACTGGCCTACAGCACTGCAGTTTGCAATGCTGCCAACTGCTTGGTGTTTTTACTGCTCAAGAAATTGCTTAGTGTTGTAAAAAAATGCAATCCCCCCAGACTTAACTGATCAGAATACTTCAGGGTTTACAAAAATGAGAGATATTCTTAACTAAATTCCTCACCATAAATAAACCTAATTTTCAGCAATAAAATGTAATAGTATCAATATACCAAACTCTCCAATCCAATGAGAGTTTTGCTTGAGTTGGAAATTCAGAATTTGGAAATAGGTTAGGACTAGGATAGGAACAGGAAAATAAAACTGCAGCCTGAATTGCAATAATTTCATTTGAAGATACAGAAAAGTCTGTAGAATGTGTAGAAACTGTAGTTTCTAACAAAGATGTCTGGGGGACCAGGTGGCTAACGTGCAACAGAATATGTTGCACAACCTTTCTCCTTTACATGGCTGGCTCAAATTCAGTCCTCATTGGAAGTAGTAATAGAGATATAACCGTGTTAGTCTAGTCTAGCTGAAACAAAAAACAGGACTTTGTAGCACTTTAAAGACTAACAAGATGGTTTATTAGGTGATGAGCTTTCATGGGCCAGACCCACTTCCTCAGATCAAATTGTGAAAGAAAATAGGCATGACGATATATACCAAAGGGATACAATCAAAAAAAGTGAAGATATATAAAAAGGACAAATCAAATTTCAGAACAGAGGGAGAATGAGGGGGGAAGGTAAATGTCTGTGAGGTAATGATATTAGAGGTGATAATTGGGGAAGCTATCTTTGTAATGGGTAAGATAATTAGCGTCTTTGTTAAGACCCTGGCGTAAAGTGTCAAATTTAAGCATGGATGACAGTTCAGAGGTTTCTCTTTCAAGTCTGGTGTTAAAATATCTTTGAAGCAGTATGCAGGTAATCAAGTCGTTGAGACAATGCCATTTCTGGTTGAAATGGCAAGAAACTGTTTTTTCTTTGTGATCCTGTCTGATATCCATTTTGTGTGCATTGATTCTTTGGCAAAGCATCTGAGACGTTTGTCCAATGTACATAGCAGACGGACACTGTTGGCACATGATGACATAAATTATATTTCTGGATGAGCAGGAACATGGCCCACGAAAGCTCATCACCTAATAAACCATCTTGTTAGTCTTTAAAGTACTTCATAGTCCTGTTTTTTGTCTCATTGGAAGTGTCTGAGAATTATGTGGATACTATAGATTAAACACATTTAAGAGATTTTTTTTTATTGCAAAAAACAACAACAGTGTAATTCTATTGACTTTAGTGGTGCTTCAATCCTTAGTGAAAGATCTGGACCTGTATTTTCAAAAAGCCATTCCGAGTGCCATTGTTTCTGATCTAGGGCAACCTTTGTTACTACTGCATATGCTAATATGATTCTAAATGATGTGAAATGAACACAAGGCTCACCAGCAGCCAGAAGCAGCACTGCTAGGGTGGGTAATGTAACCCAACCTATAATCTACTGATCTTTGACAGCTCACTCACAAAGGCAAGACACCATTGGGCACATTTCTGATCTTGATTATGTGTGCTACATTGAGCATTTGGTATTCTATGCCATGTTGCTCATAAGATGAATGTCAACCTTTTCTTTTTTAAAAAACTGGCTATCTGCTTTAGCATGCAGGTTAAAATGAAAAGCGAAGGTAACCCACAAGAACATGAAATTTACAACACAGAAAAAATGTAGTTTGCAATACCTTTTGTATTTTTCCCTCATTTTACATGATGTAATGTTAATGTTACATGTATATTTGACTAGACATAGTAGAAAGTAACAGCAGTCTTTTTCTCATTTGAAGCCCAGAATAAAAAATGACCATATTCGATCAAATTGTTTTTACAGGAATTCAAAAAATGCAAAAGAACTATTTGAACTTATGATAGCATGAGTTTAATTCCAGATTATTCATTTTTATTTGGTTTCATATTACCTTTTCTCCCACTAAACATCTCTATGAACTTTCACTTAGGATATCAATGTTTGTAAGATAATTTTGCTTTTATGCACCAAGATAGTTACAATAGTGGCATTTTTATTTATTTTTGTGACATTTTTCTGGTTGTATGGTCTTAACCTTCATAATTTAAAAAGTACAAAAAGAGAATAAAAATGTCAAAATGGGATCTCATTTTGTGACTACTCAGGACCTTCAAAACGTGCCTTTATTTATCTTATTCTAGTTTATTTTGTTTTATATTTGCTGGTCTGACCTTCATTTGCCATTGATATAATAATGTTTATGATTATTATTATTTTAAGAGCACAGAAGTGGTTACTATTTTCAGAGAATATGATTCTTAGAGATTTAATTAGAACGGGTTATGTTCAGTACATCATTACAATAAATCGCTGAAAAATACAATATAGGAATTTTTCTTCCAAAATGTTTTCCTTTCACAACTGCTGCAGCCCTCGATATTATTAATATTGTATCGATTCTGTACCAACAACCCAAAGGAGGCTTCTGTATGATTGTCAGAAAGAAGGCTCAGTAATGTTTGAAGGGTTTTTTTCCCCAAATTGACTTTACATTTCAAAGAGTGGTACGTGTGGTGTTGATTCCCGACACTGTGCATTGTTCTGTCTTTCTAAATCATCATCAGGTTAGTTTGCTTTGCATATCATTTTCCCTCTTGGAGTTCCAAAGACATCATCATAGGTGATGGATGTATTCCAAAGTGTCTCAGCTGCCACAGAAAACAGAGGAATTGCTGCCACGTTGAACTCCAAGATTATCTAATCCTCATAAATTATAATTGGAATATTTAGATGGTTTATGCCTTTTTTCAGCAAAATGAGATGACATTTGGGGAAAAAAATAAAGAGAGCTATAGGTCCAGATGGTTTGAAACTTACAACAAGAATGAAAAACTGACAGAACTGTAGAAAAAGAAAAAAGAGGAAGAATGGGGGAGGGGGAACAGTGTCCTTGTCTGAGTGGGTATTCCGTGGTGTGAAGGAAACCTCTCATCGGTGGCATGTTGAATAGCGTAATTCGACCTGTCCATATGCACTTCTAAATTCACATCTGCAATTTGCCGCAAAAGTAACCAAAAGGCTAAGTTGTTGGTGTTAAAATCTGCAATCTCTGCAAGTCAACTGGTATCCTTGTCTTGAAGCACAAGACTGTGTTTGAGAGAAACATAAACCAATTAAACTTCAGGTGCAATTAATGTCTGCATTTTTCATGCAACACAGAATGAGGACATTTTATAAAGCTCCTATAATTAAAAGTTAATAAAAATGAATACACAAACTCTCAAGGACCTGTAAATCATAGAAGTTTCTCTGATCGCAATATACCAAATACAGGTTGATCCTCTCTAGTCCGGCACACTCAGGACCTGACCAGTGCCACACCAGAGAATTTGCCAAATCACGGGAGGTCAATATTTTCTAGCAGCATTGCGAACATTTCCACTGCTTACTGAGGTTTTAGAACACATGCAGGGTAAATTAGAGCTAAATAACAGCACAGAACACTGAGAGCCAGGAACAGTGGCTGTAAACAAACTTTATGGGACCGTGGGAAACTTGGCCACACTCATAATTGAACCATCCATCTAACTAAAAACATGCCAGATGTTTCTGGACCAGAGAGTGCCAGATGAGAGAGGTTCAACCTGTATTACACATTCCTGCATAGTTACTCCAACATCCAATGCAGATTTTGTATTGTGTTATGTGAGGCACAGTGGAGACTGTCTCTGAGGGAAATACAGCTCAAAGAAGCGTATTCTTCATCAGTGAATTACCATTTATCAACTGTGTAGTTGCAATGAACCAATAGGGAAAAAAACATTATCATCGCTTGTGTTGACAAACTGAGTAAGTAGGTGAATGACAAACAGCAGGACATAGTACAAAAGCTTAAGTCTGTGGCAAGATCTATGGAGCCAGGGTAGTTTGGTTTCGAACCAGTCTGTGTAGTATGAACATAGAACACAGTTTAGACTAATCAGTTAGGGTGAGTCTACACTGAGGTGCTAGCTCAAAATAAACTATCCAATTTGAATTTCAAAATAGACCGCTATTCTGGCAGACCCCCTAATCCTCATGGAACAGGGTTTACTGTGACATCGGAATAGTGCGCCCATTATTTCAATTTCGAGACAGACAGACAGACAGAAACAGGCGTGCTGTCAAGATGCAGAAAATGCTATTTTGGGATACCGGAAGTATCCCAAAGTGGCGCCGCAGTGTAGACATACTCTTAGAGATGTGACCTCACAATCCATACTCTACCTGGGTTCACCTCCAAGTTCTACATATGACTCTGATTCACTGTGTAATCTTGGGCAGATCACTTAACTTTTATATACCTCAATTTAATCACCTTAATATATATACACTGATTCACCTGCCTCATAGCCCAGGGCAGTAATGCACTTTGAAATCCTTTGAGAGAAAAGTGTGATAGTACTTCTCAGTGGAGAAAACATTAGAAATTATACTGCATGGCACAATCTTAAATGGCAGGATGGGATGAAAGTGCTAGTCACCCAATAGTCCATTTCTAATTCCTCTGATTTGTTATTTTAAAAGCTCTCAAACATTCACGAGATGGGTCTAAATCAAATCCCTTGCCTTAATAGCCTTGAACTTTGGGAATGTTTGTCTCCAATAGAGAAACCCAAAGCCATACACCTCCAAATTTTGGGAAAGTTTGAATCTTGACACAAACTTTACACCTCAGTTGACTGTAATACACAGGGACAGACATACACATACTAAATCAGACTACTATAACTGGAAGGGACCTCAAGAGGTCATCAGTTTCAGTCCCCTACCCTTACAATCCCTCAGCCTCTCCTCATAAGTCATGTGGTTCAGCCCCCTAATCATTTTGTTTTCCTCCGCTGGGCTCTGTCCAATGTGTCCAATCCTTTCTGTATTGAGGGGTCCAGAATCAGACACAATACTCCAGATGTGGCCTCACCAGTGCCAAATAAAAGGGAATAATCACTTCCCTAAATCTGCTGACAATGCTCCTACTAGTGAATCCCTTCCCCAGCTGTGCCCGCTGCAGCTGTTGCAGCCATGAACAGGTTCTTCTCACCTGGTCCCAAGCTGTTGCTGTGAGAGAGGGCTGGGATTGTCCCCCTCCCTGGGGCAGCCTGCCTACTGAATTCCTCATCTGCAACCCCACCCTAGAACAATGACTTAAATGAAGAAAAACAAAACTTATTTGAGTTAAGGACCTGAGCAACACTGGGTAAATCTTCTAGTAGTTAAAATAATGGTAATAAGATCTCATGCTTCCAGGCAGAAGCTGATACCTGGGGAGAAAGGAAGGCAGGGGATAGTTTATTCCAAACAGTCAGTAGTTTTTGCTAAATGCAAAAGAGATTCACTTTTTAATTTTAAAATTGTTGACTTTAAATTGCGCTCTAGTAAAATGTCCCACTTAAAGATTAGAGATATTTTCTCCTATTGAATCCTGGGAGACTGTAAAGGCTCATTTTGTGAGACAGTGTCTACAGGGCTATTTCATATTATTAAAAGATCATTGGAATTTGTTTAGAAAACTATCGTCCAATAACTATTTTGACTTGGAATTTTTAAAATTAAAATAGAAACTGAAGCACAACAAGGTCTGTGTCTTCCAAAGGAAGCATCCGAGAGAGAATTTTTTGTGAACTATTTCTGTAGAGATTTTAGTTTGCATCCACATTTTGATTTGCTTATTCTATATCTTTATGATGCTAAAGTTTATGAGATTTTCAGTAGCTACAATGTTTTGTACTGCTGCATACACTATTTTGGTTTGAACTTTATTCTTGGCAGAGGTTACCTAATCCACCCTGACTCAGGGTTTCTCTACACTTAATGGCACTACAGCATTATAGCTGCACCCATGCTGCTGTGCCACTATAGCACTTGGTAAAGAGGCTACCTATGTTAGCAGGAGAGGTTCTCCCTCAGAGGTGGCAACTATGTCAGGGGGGGAAGCCCTGCCATCAATAGTGTTGCCTACACTGGGAATTAGGTCAATAAAACTTCTTCACAGAAGTATGGAGTTTCAACCCCTCTGAGGGATGCAGCTATACTAACATAAGTTTGGAGAGTAGACCAAGGAAAACTTGCAAGTGTTGGTGTGAGGAGTTGCACCAAGTGTGCCTGATAGGTGCTGGCAGAGACACATGTGGATAACTCCAAAGCCACAAGGTTGCAGGTGTACACTGACAGAGACAGCTAATAACAGCCCCTTATAAGGCAGCAGTGGGCACGAGCAAAAGTGAACACAGGCAGGGCAGAGAAGTTAGCCGGGTAATTAACTACTGGGCCATGACAAAGTCCAGAATAATAAAGGGAAAATGAGCTGTGGATATCCACATCCACATCCTCAGATGCAGATACCTGCAGCTATAAAGCCGATATCCACAGATTTGCAGGGCCCTAGTTACTTAATGGCGTACTGCTTATGGAGTTGCTTCCATGTGGATTGTATAATGAATGAATAGTCAAAGCACATTAAAATATTGTGTCTTTCTGTCTTCTTTTAATAACATTCTTATCCAGAGAACTGTCTAAACATTGAAAAACATTTTACAGTACTACCGACAAACCTAATGAAAACAGGCTGCACACCGTGTGTGAAAATGGCTTTGGTTTTCAAACTGGCCAGCTGGCAACCATCCCGCATAACAAATAGGTTGTATGGATTTCTTATTTGGTTTACTTAGGGGGTTAGATTAATCCAAAATTCCAGTGATGAACTTTATCCAGTGGGATTACATGACACAATTCACCTGAGCAAGAGTTTCCTCAACAAAGCCATTGATGGCACAACAAATACAATTTGCAAGTGGAGTTTTCTGCCATTTCCTTCATTGTTCCCATCTTTTGATGGAAAGCGAAAAGAATGTGACTTTCCCTCAGTTTCTGTGCACTGAGACTAACGAGTCTTGAAACAATGCTGAGAAGGAGGACATGTATATAAGCACTCACAGACTCAGTAACAGTCTGGACATTGAAATGTAAAAGTATTACTTGAGATGCAGAATTACTACAGCCGGCATATGGATTCTGAGAATTACAGTCTCCCTGCCTTATAAGCAGTGTTCCTTCTAAGCTGAGGATGTTCCTTCTAAGCACAGCTTCACAGGTGATTAATCAGACCTGCCCAGTCAGTCAGTTCTGTGCACAGGGCCCTGAGCCTTTGACTGGGCAAGGCTGATTAATCACCTGTGAAGTTGTGTTGCTGCGCAGCTTAGAGGGAACATTGCTTATAACAATTCTTCACCCTAAAAGGGTGCTATAAGTCAGAGAGAGAAAAATTATTCCCCTTGACCTCTGACTATAGGAGAAGCAGCAATGGGTTTAAATTGCAGCAAGGGAGGTTTAGGTTGGACATTAGGAAAAACTCAGAGCACTTAAACACTAGAATAAATTGCCTAGGGAGGTAGTGGAATCTCCATTACTGGAGATATTTAAGAGCAGGTTAGACAAACACCCATCAGGGATGGTCTATATGGTGCTTGATCATGTTGTGAGGGCAGAGGACTGAACTTAATGACCCCTTGAGGTTCCTTGCAGTTCTAGTAATCTATGATTTAATGAATATTAATTATCATTGCATTTTATTTATATTACAACAATGTCCATCTGCCATGGTGAGAATAGGGGCCCCACAGGGTGTGTCTAGACTTCAGGTTTTTTTTGAAAAAAGTGGCCTTTTTAAAAAAAAACTGTACCTGCATCTAGATTACTGCCACGTTCTCTCAACAGTAAATCGAAAGAACGCGGTGGTTTTGTCAATGGCGGTAAACCTCATTCTACGAGGAATAACACCTTTCTCGAAAGTCATCTTTCGAAAACAGGCATTATTGCATGAAAATGGCTTTTTCGAAAGAGAGTATCTTGACTCTCTTTCGAAAAAGCAAGCCACTTTTTTTTGAAAAATCTTCTTATTGTCTAGATACTTTTGAAAAAGCCTCTTTCGAAAGAGGCTCTGGGTATGTCTACACTACCCTCCTAGTTCGAACTAGGAGGGTAATGTAGGCATACCGCACTTGCAAATGAAGCCCGGGATTTGAATTTCCCGGGCTTCATTTGCATAAGCGGGGAGCCGCCATTTTTAAAACCCCGCTGGTTCGAACCCCGTGCAGCGCGGCTACACGGGGCACAAACTAGGTAGTTCGAACTAGGAAGCCTAGTTCGAACTACCTAGTTCGTTCCCCGTGTAGCCGCGCTGCACGGGGTTCGAACCAGCGGGGTTTTAAAAATGGCGGCTCCCCGCTTATGCAAATGAAGCCCGGGAAATTCAAATCCCGGGCTTCATTTGCAAGTGCGGTATGCCTACATTACCCTGCTAGTTCGAACTAGCGGGGTAGTGTAGACATACCCTTGCAGTCTAGATGTAGCCACAGTGTGAGGTGCTCAACAATAAATAAAAAGATAAGAGGACACAGTTGTAAGTCCTCTTGTCTGCCACCTACACTCTCCGTACTTCCCGTCCTCAAAGATATTGGCTGAATAGCTTTAAAGCACCACTGTCAGTTATTTGTAGAAATGGATCTATAATTTATAAAACAGTTTCATCAATGGAAACAGAGAATCATAAACATGAAAAGGACCTCTAGTCCAGTCCCCTGCACTCATGGCAGGACTATTGTTTTAAAACTGGAATCGAGATTAATCAAAAATAAAGATAATAAAATATACAGAGTCTAGTTTATAACCTCTGAAATATCAAATATTTCATATTTGAGTCATAAGAAGAAATATATTCTCTACTCTTCCTCTCCTCCCCTTGTTTTCAATTTCCTGGATTACTAAATAAATTGAAAAAAAACTTGTTAATGAAAGCTCTTTGCATCCATAACTCAACACATAGAGCTTCCTTTCAAACCCAGTAATAAAGCACCATTTACAGTTAGGCCTGGTTAGCTCAAATACCAACTAATCCAAATGAAAGAAAAAATGTGGCAAAAGTAATTGCTCGTTAGCAATCACCCCCCAGCTGCAGCATTTTATAGTGTGCAATGAAGTATGCCATTGAGAAGCACAGCTCAATGTCAAAGGACATGCTGATATAGGGAAAACGCCAAGTAAAATCAGAGTCATTGACCCGTATTTAAGATGTGTAATGCAGCACTGTAACTAGGAGGGGGGAATCGCAGATATAAGATGGTATACAGGAAGCACAAACAATTCCGCATACTTGGCATCAAAATTATACAAAGAGTTAAAAAATGTTAACAGTAGAATAAAATAATGCACCCAAGAGAGAAAGCTTTGTCTAGGCTTTCAAACTCAACTTTTTGTCACAGTCCATCAGATACAAATGCATCCGCTCATTTAACTAACACGCACACACACACACGCACGCGCACGTGCGCGCGATAAGTGGCATTTTTGACCATGGAAAGGAAGTTGAGATAACTGTAGGGGAAGGGGTTGTTTTAGTTTTGGATTTGCAGCTATGAACACAAAGAGTTGAATTCAAATAAAGGGATATATATGTGCCCAAAATGACACCACCTGGAAATGTGTGGAGGTACAATAGCTACACTTTCCTTTCCTGTTTCCCTCCTCCCCACTCCTGCCCAAGACTCACAGAATTTGTATTCTGTGAGCCCTCTACTGATGGCAAGAATTTAGCAAGATTGACTCAGAACTGGGCATTTACATGGATAACAAGAATATTCAAAGTTTTTTATAGTTAGTACTAAAAAAATTGGAAGAACTAATCAAGATATAAATTTCCTGGTTAAGGTTTAGGGCAACCTCCAGATATTAGGAATTAAGATAAGACTTTCATTATTTTAACCTGCCTGCACCGAAGCTTCCTCTCAGGCATCTGATGCTGGCCACTGTTCAAGGCATGCAACTGAGTTAGCTGGACCATGGATATGGCAATTGTTATGTTCCTCCGTATATAGGCAGGCTGCTGAACTGTGAAGACCTATCTGGGGCCTACTATGTTTAACATAAGAGGATATGCAGAGCACTCATTTTAGTGTACACCTCACCACTCTAACCACTTCACTGCAGCATCAGTTCTGTAGGGATAATTTCTGCATGGGTAGCTATGCAGGAATCATGAAGAAGCCCAGCCCATATTGACTACAATACATGCACAAAATTGTGTCTAAGGTGCCAAATGCAAAAGAGAGACAGATTTTTCTCTGTACTCTTTTTCTTTCCCATTTGGTTTGTACAGTGAGTAAAGAGATCAATTGCATGAGCTATGGAGCAAAGCCAAATTAGCCTTATGTTCCCTCTCAATATCCAGTTATGTGAATATCCCCTTAAAAGTTTACTAGTGATACTGCTACCGAGGTGTGCATTAACACAATCTTATTGAGTCAGCTGACCAACAAGAATTAGCCTGTCTGTGTCAGGACATCTTTATTTTTCTCTTATGTACCTTTTCAGTGTTAGAGCCACCAATTTTTACATCTAACTCCTCTCTGATTTCAGTGGGACATTTGAGGGGAAATAATCTATGGCTCAATATGGGCCTTAGTTATTACTCAGCTTATTTTGATTAATTCTCTCCTCTAAATTTTCATCAGGAGCATTCTTAAATCAACCATTAGTCTGGTCTCACTCAAGAATCTGATCGCTTAATGATGCCCGTTTAATTTCAATTAGTATTCTTCTCTTTTTAAATATGAGGAATGATTTTAATAATTTATAAGTTCATGAGAACAAAGTTGAGTTTTGCTATGCAATTTATGGACTACATCTTGGCTCTTAATCAGAGGAAGCACTGCCTTCTACTCTTTAGAGGCTCAGGGAACAATTGTGATTTCATTCCTTTTCAATCCCTCACACTCTCTGTTCGAACATCCTGCCAGCTCTGCCCCTCTTGAAATATATGGCACTTTTGTTCTTAAAGAAAATGACTATTTTTAGCTCCTGAAATATGGTATAAATCACAGTGTGGGTCAATGCTTGCTAATTACCCATGACTAAATCCCAATTTAATGTGTATTGACACAGAGAAATTCCAAATAATTATGCCTTCTCCCTTGCTGCACTACACAGTCATAAAATATACATTAAAGAGGCCTTCTTTTAGGAGAGCAGGTGCTGAGTCTACATTCTGACAAAAAGGCATGTCTGGGGTGTGAAATACATTATTGAATTAGCAGTGAATGCATTAGTTAGGTCTGAGTTATGCTTTGAACATTTAAAACATACATAGCCACGCTATTTCCCTCTCTCCTCCTTTCAGCTCATCTTCACAGTGGAAAAAAAAGTCATTCGTCACCTGCTGAATACAATTTGGGACACACCAGGTTGTATAAAGGACATCAGAAAACAAGGAGAGGAACAACTGAGTTCTTGGGTGGTTGAAGGAAATGGACTAAGAGGAAAGATACAAAGAATGATACATATAGAGACAGGATTAAATGGAACTTGTTGCATGTGGGGTAGGAATGAGGTTGTAAGATTCTCAGCAGGGGCAGATGACCGTTTTGCGGGGCCCTGGGCAGCATAATTCCATGGGGGCCCCCCTTTGCCACGGCGCATGCGCGGTGACGCCATGCGCATGCGCGGTGGTGCCACGGCACATGCGCGGGGCTTTTTGAAGTGCGGGGCTTGGGGCGGCCGCCCCGCTCACCCTGCCCTATATCCGCCCCGATTCTCAGAGTAGGTCTCATGTGACTTCAAGCAAGTCCCTTATTCTCTCTCAGTGGCAGATTCTCTTTCCCTAAAATGTAGACAATTACTCCATTGTAAACTTAACAGGTTTGTTGGGGGGAGAGCTTAAGCAAAGCAATGTAAACACACGTTATTTAAAAAACAATGCTTAAAACCAGGGCAATGAAAAATGTATGACATAAGTCTTACCCTGTGACATAAACATACATGCATGTCTCTTACCATGTATAAAGGAATGAACATTTCCTTGAGCCTTAACTCTTACCCATCAATTTCTTTTGGCAAGCACTTTTTTCTATTTTGAGGTCAATATCTAGATATTACCTTTTAAGAGGCACTGTTAAGAAGGATTTTATCAGCCAATATATATCAGTCAAAATGTAGTCAATATTTGGTAAGGTACTGAAAATTGCTGTTTCTTAAGAACAATGGAGGATACGCAGTCTAATAGGAAGAGTATATAATATTGTGAATATATGATAAGTGGTGTGGATCCGATTCGAAACTAATATATGGTTGTAACAAAATACGTAATTACTATATTATTTTTCCAAATGAACTTTGTTTCCTGTTTTGTCATTTGAAATTACAGTTGAATGAAAAGGAATTAATTGGGGTTAGTGGTAAGGACAGTTGTGTTTTGCTGAAGTGTGCATATCTTTGTATTTTATGAGATTAGGCCACATTTTCCTCGGTTGTAAATCACTGTGGCTTTGTTGATTTAAACGTAACTGTTGTGCTTATTAGCATCAGCTGAGGATTTGTCCCAATGCCTTTATTTACAGACTATAGACAAGGAAAGCTTTTTGATATCCTTGCTATTGTGATAATGCCCAAAATCAGGGATGTTCCAAGAGGAGCATGGGGCCTGTGCTCCAAGAGTGGAGCCCCCCCCACACACACACACCATAGGATGAATTGAGGTGGCCATCCCAGTCCCAGTGCTTTTGGGGACTCTGTGGTGGCTGCCCCAAACATGGATGGAAGGGACTTCCTGGTGCAGTCACTGCAGGGGTTTCCTTTCCACACACCACATGGGCAGCAGGAGTCAGAGTGGCCCAGCAGCTTACTCCTCCACACCACCGCCCCTACCCTGCCTTTCTTCTCCTATTTACTTCAGACCATTTCTCCAGTTTGTCCAGATCATTTTGAATTTTGACCCTATCCTCCAAAGCACTTGCAATCCTGCCCAGCTTGGTATCATCTGCAAACTTAATAATCATACTCTTTATGTTAATATCTAAAGTGTTGATGAAGATATTGAACAGAACCAGTCCCAAAACAGATCCCTGTGGAACTGCTCTTGTGATGCCCTTCCAGCATAGAATCATAGAATCATAGGACTGGAAGGGACCTCGAGAGGTCATCGAGTCCAGCCCCCCACCCTCAAGGTAGGACCAAGCTCCATCTACACCATCCCTGACAGATGTCTATCTAACCTGTTCTTAAATATCTCCAGAGAGGGAGATTCCACCACCTCCCTTGGCAATTTATTCCAATATTTGACCACCCTGACAGTTAGGAATTTTTTCCTAATGTCCAACCTAAACCTCCCTTGCTGCACTTTAAGCCCATTACTCCTTGTCCTGTCCTCAGAAACCAAGAGGAACAAATTTTCTCCTTCCTCCTTGTGACACCCTTTTAGATATTTGAAAACCGCTATCATGTCCCCCCTTAATCTTCTTTTTTCCAAACTAAACAAGCCCAGTTCATGAAGTCTGGCTTCATAGGTCATGTTCTCTAGACCTTTAATCATTCTTGTCGCTCTTCTCTGTACCCTTTCCAATTTCTCCACATCTTTCTTGAAATGTGGCGCCCAGAACTGGACACAGTACTCCAGCTGAGGCCTAACTAGTGCAGAGTAGAGCGGCAGAATGACTTCACGAGTTTTGCTTACAACACACCTGTTGATACAACCTAGAATCATATTTGCTTTTTTTGCAACAGCTTCACACTGTTGACTCATATTCAACTTGTGGTCCACTATGACCCCTAGATCCCTTTCCGCCATGCTCCTTCCTAGACAGTCACTTCCCATCTTGTATGTATGGAACTGATTGTTCCTTCCTAAGTGGAGCACTTTGCATTTCTCTTTATTAAACTTCATCCTGTTTACCTCTGACCATTTCTCTAACTTGCTAAGGTCATTTTGAATTATGTCCCTATCCTCCAAAGAAGTTGCAACCCCACCCAGATACAGCATACTTGTGAACCATCAATAATTTCTCTCTGAGAACAGTTATCTAGCCAGTTATGCATGCATCTTATAGTAGCGCAATCTAGGTTGCATTTCCCTAGTTTATTGATAAGAAGGTCATGCGAGACCATATCAAATGCCTTACTAAAGGTATACCACCTCCAGCGCTTCTTCCTTATCCACAAGGCTTGATATCCTATCAAAGAAAGTTATTGGATTGGTTTGACATGGTTTGTTCTTTATAAAACCATGCTGGCTGTTACCTATCATCTTATTAACTTCCAGATGTTTGCAGATGAATTCCTTAATTACTTGATCCCTGGATCTTCCTTTTTGTTCTGTGCCTCCAGAGCAGACTCCTCCAATCCCCAGTGCTGTTGGTGCACAGGGGCGGCCCGAACATATAGGCAAACTAGGTGGTCACCTAGGGCGCCAAGTTAAATGGGGCTCAATGGGGCACCAACTGGTGGTGCAATATCGTTGACGGATTTGGAGGTGGGGGCGCCAATTGCATGGTTCGCCTAGGGCACCAGTTGCTGGCAGCTAGTCTAGGGCTGCTCCTGTTGATGCTGGATGCTGAAGTGTGACGTGGTAGACACAGTCAAGAGGAAAATGCATCTGGCAGCCCTCTCCAGTTTCCTGAAGGAAGTTTCACATTTCTTGCACTCAGGGGAGCTCAAAATGAACAAGATGATGCCTCAGGGAAAAGGATTGTTTTCTGGACTCTAGCTAGTGCAGCTGCCGCTGCCACCAAGAGTTCAATGTCTGGCTGCAAGAGTAGGAGGGACTTGGAATGAACAATTGTGGCTCAGGATTAGTGGCCACATGACTGCCTGTGACAGTGATACACCCATCATGCATATCAGTGGCAAGCAACCACTTTAAAATATTTAACTGTAAATCCCGGTGTCCGTGAATAGTGTAAAAATAAGATCAACACATAAAAAGCGGCTAAGAAACGTAGTGCAATGTGAGGGGATTGACATTGTTCTCACTAATTAGCCAGAAAACACTAGAAGTGATAGATTTTAAATGAAATAATTGCTAAATTCAGCATAAAGAGCAAAAAAAAAGCATTTTAGCAGTGGAGAGGCTGTTTGGTCTTGCGGCTAAAGCAGCAAAGTAGAAGTCGGAGGGTTTTGCAATTCTGCCTTTACCTCCACAACTCACTCACCAAATGATGTGGCGTACACCATTGGCCCCTCTGTTCTACAATTTCTTTATCTGCGAAAGGGGAATTATAATATTTACTGGCATTTTGAAAGGCACAAGTGGCAAATAGGTACCTCATTCCCACGGACACTCATTTGTGACTTTGAAAAATCTCCCAGGAAATGTTTTGAATTCATTCAGTGAAAGATGCTCTAGAAACGCAAAGCCTTCTGCAAAATGAGGTAGTGATCTCAGCATGGTTTGGAGTTTCAACAGAGAGGCCAAAGATTTCATGTTCAGGGCAGGGTAACTTGAACTAACTACTTCCGAAAGTTGGGATGAGATATAAAGGTCAAACTTTGTGTGGACATTTTTTTGCTGTTCCACAGTGAAACAGAGACTTTGGTCCAGTCTCTTTCATAAGCACTGAGTTCGCTTCATTTTTTTTCTCTTTAAAAAGAATCCTAAAAAAGGCAGAGGCAAGAATCTGTTACAGCCCTAAAGATTGTGGAATAATCATCATTTGTCAGAAGACTTTTTAAAATTATGTTTTAATGGCACTTTGAAGAAATGATGCTACATGAAACTGTATTATAGCTCACATTATTACATTCAACCTAGTAGGTTTATATATGAAGTTCCTTGAATGTGCTGGTCTATTGATTAGTTTGTCCAAATGCAGCCTCATTTATTATAGTGTGATTTAAGCAGAGAGCACGCACTGGAAAAATCATTTTCATCCATTTCTGGCAAAAAAAAAAAAACCAACAAGCCTCTTTTCTATTACTACCACTCCAAACCAATGCAGGGTTAGTTTTTCCTATTGACTCTCTAGAGAACTATTAGGACTAATGGTGCTTGATCTGCACCCAGTTTGAGACATGTAACACAGAAACTGCTGCAGAGGAAGGATGCCTCTATTGCAGTGGTGGGCAACCTGCAGCCCATTGGGATTCTGTGCGTGGCTCACGAGACATTTTGTTTTCCTACCAGTATTAATAAAGTGACATGCATGTGAAGTGAAGTGCATGCTGATTGCACATCATGTTGACCGTGAGAGCTGTGTGCTCCCTCTGGATCCAATCAAGTGCTGCTACGATTCAATCGGCTCACCCCGCAAATTCTAGTCATACGCATGAAGCCATCTTGGCTACAACAGTCTTGCAGCCCACTGTGATGGAGGGTCACATGAGTAGCCTGGGTTGCCCATTGCAACTCTATTGATACAGCAGAGATATACCCTCCCCAACTCATTTGTTCACACACATATTCAACACTGAAATGAACATATTCAAATGTATATGTCTTTAGGAAATCAGTTTGGAAAACTGGGCTTTGTCTATACAAGAAACTCAGAAACCCCCAATATGCATCCACCTCTAGGGTGAAGTTAGGCTGCCATTCTGGCAGCAACACACTACAACAGTTACAGGGAGGGGAAGGGAAATACAACTTCAGTCAAAAAGTATCATGCACAGTTGCGCATAACACATAAAATACAAACAAAGACCTAGCTACAGTTCCAACCCAAGCTGATTGTAGATTCAATAATCCCATGCAGAAATTATGACTACAAGCTGCTATTACTGATGCCAAAACACACCACATACACAGACTCACTGAGGGTTTGAAATAATTGGCTGTTTTTACTATTTTGTGACTGTAGCAGCTGCATGAGTAATGCTGTTACTATAGTCAGATGCGATAAATCTTCCTATCTGAAGGTCTGAATAAAATGTGTTCTCTGTGCCTCTGACTTGCTCAGAGTTTGAGAGACTCTCCCCTGCTCTAATTGCAGTGTCAGCCCTCATTAACACTGAGAGTGCAACACAGAAAACAAATACAGAGGTTGCGACACAACACAGTTTTATTTGTTCGCTGTCCAGCCCCCACGCCGCATCACAAAATGCTCTATAGAGCTGCTGTACAATAATGCAATTACAGAGTTAAATAATAGAGGTGACTTCAGGAGGGAGACATGAGGGAGAAGAGAGATGTTTTCTGCAGAGTTCTGAAGTGAGACAGGAAATCGCTGAGGCAGTGATAAATCAAGAGCTACTCTTTCACCAGCAATGGTAAGCCTAGAGAGACAGTTGCTGGATGACGGAATGTAGTGGAGAAGGTTTTAGAGAGCAATAGGACAGTTTTCATTGGATTCTGAAATGACTGGAAAGCCAGTAAAGTGACTCACGGCACTGAAGGATGCAGTGTGCCAGAAGGGAGACGAGGAAGAGGTCATCATTTACAGAAAAGGTCATTTATGTGCAGGAGAGCAGGCTCTCTTAGATCCATATACTTTAAGTCCTGGAGGAACCAGAATGATTATGTAGGCTGCATGACACAGAAAACCGACATGACGCATAAAACCTCACCCTACAGTTTCCGAAACAAGCACATAACTTCAGTTTGGGATATAGCATCTCTTTTGGAAACATCCAGTCTTAGGGTGCGTCTACACTGCAGGACTTAACTTGAAATAAACAATGCAAATTGAGCAATGTCAATTATGTAGCTTATTTCAAAATAGCTTATTTTGAAATAGGGAACATCTATACAGCCCTTATGCTATGTCTACACTGCAGAGCTTTTCCGGGATACCAGAGGTATCCTGAAAAATCTATGCTACATCCAAGGAACGTGTTTGCTTTTTTGGAACAATTTCCAAAAAAGCGGACACGTTCTTTTGCCATCCCTGTAATCCTCATTCTACAAGGAAGAAGGGATATGCCAAAAGAGGAGATTTTTCTGAAATTTGGCACCATGTAGATGTGCCACATTTCAGAAAAGCCTCTTTCGAAAGAAAAGGAGAAAAAGATACATAGGTGGCAGTTTGCAATTTGCATATCTATTTCCGACTTTTCTTTGCAATGTAGACCTAGCCTTATTTAAAAATAGAGCACTCTTCCTCTGGCTTCCCTTATTCTTTGTACAATGTGGGTTGCAGGACTCAGAGTAAGAAGTCCTCCAGCTAGATGGTATTTTGACACTATTTCAAAATAACTGCCTGCTGTGTAGATGCGGACTAAGTTATTTCAGAATTACGCTAGTTATTTGGAAATAATGTTGCAGTGTAAATGTACCTGTAGTTTAAAAAATTCAACAGATGCCAAGCGTGCACCTTTTCCAAAACCCATACATTCACTGCCTCTTCCTCCTTCCGATCCATACTTAAGACTCTCTTCTGCTATAATCCCTAGATTTCCTCAGAAAGGTTTCAGCTATAAATTATAAGCTTCAGTAGCAGGAATGGTGGATAGAGAAAAGATTGCACATCTTTTCTGTATGTTTTGTCACAGTTTTGTCAACCATTCAGCTAACAAGGTGATGGGCACCTCAGAAATAGAAATAAGTGATGGGGAGAAAGACAGACCAAACAAAAGCAGCAATACTTTTGATGAAATCATTTCTGAAATTTTCCATTTATTGAAAAAACAGTTTTCAGTAAGAAAGCAGTCTTTGGCAAACTAAAGAAAAATCAATAGTAATTCTGATTTTATGACTTTTTATAAACATATGGAAGAACAGCCACATTACATTTCATGAAAAAAAATGGAAAAACATCAATTTCAAGCCCTGCAATATGGAAGCCACTTGAACATTTTTAGTGAATTCCCACTTTTTTTGACCACCTCTAGGATTTCTGTGTGATATATGAATAGAGAGACCAGAATGGCTATTTGCTCTGGCATTTACTATAAATTGAAAGGTTAGGAGATGAGCCATTACTAATAGGAAAGGTCAGGATCTAGGAAAAAGATTTTAAGAAGGAGGAGGATAATGACAAGTTGTAGAGAAAATGTATCAGGAGGAAAACAAAGTGTTTGACAGTGGTGGGAGCACAGATGTGAATAAAAGGATCAAAAAATGTGTGGAAAGGAATTTGAGGAGTGGTTGGTTTATTAGGTTAGGAAAGCACTTGAGGGACTAGTGAAGAGTAGTGCTCTAGTGGACAGGAATGGAGGAATCAGTATCCTAAGTTGGGGCAAGTGCCACCTAGTAGAACAAAGCCATTTCCTTGCACTTGGCTAAAGCATGGCTTGGAGGAGAAAGTGGGAAAAATGCTCCACAACTGTTGCTCTATAGGATGCTCTGCAGATGTCCATTCCATTCTTGCTCTGGGTGTGGGTGTGGGTGCGTATGCGTGTGCCTGTGGGTGCTTCTTACATGGTTGCTGGAAGATTTTCCCTCAGCAGTACCCATCATTGCAGTTTGAGGACCCCCTGCTTCCATGTACTATTGTGTTCAGATATAAAGAACAGATCGACCCTCAATTCCCTTCCATTCCTCCTTGTTAAAAAAAATCTCCAGTGCAATGAGAAAGGAGGGCAGGTCATGGAACAGACGTGTGCAATGAATCTTGAAAAATCAGAATCCCAGAACAGATCAGTCAGGTTTTTTTCTTTAAGTGATTGCATATGAGCATTCCACTTCTGGGGATTCACAAGCTGTGAAATCAGGAGGTGAACTATCAGAGTTTACCTGAACAAGGACTGACGAACAAATGGCCCAAATCTGGCATTGTCTCTAAAATCCTCAGTGATGACATAATGAGGTGCAAGTGTGTGTACTAAAGACCAAGTTGCTTCCCTACTAATATCTAGAATAGGAATCTGTGACAGCAAGGTCTCAGACTGTTTGCAACCTTATTAAGTGCGCTATCACTGTTGGGATAACATTTACCTCACCATAGAAAAAACAAATATAGTAGACTATCCAAGATAATATTAATTGAGAAGAGAATTAGAACCCTTTTGTCTTGTCTGCAGTAGCCACAAACACTAGGAAGAAAAATGGGTGAGCAAGAGATAAAGATGGTATCATAGATGATAAAGATGGTATCATAGATGATAAAGATGTGGTTTGGGCTCAGATTTGATGGTGCCTGTCCCAACATGGAGTCAATTAGCCAATGAGTGAGAGGAGAAGTGCTTTAATTTTGACTGCAAGCTATTAGATTCTTTGTCCCCTTGATTAGTAGACTTAGAGACTGCTGATCTTGGAAGCAGTATGTTCTTCCCTGGACATTGAACAGGGTGAATGGTGCCAGGCCATAACAATCATTGGAGGCACTCTTCTCATGGAAGTTGAAGTACTTGATGCCCTGTCTGAGAGGAAAAGCTCAGAAGGTGACTTCAGAGCAACCTCCAGAGTATCTCCACCACCACCATCATCATCAAAAGGACAGTCTGCATGGCCTTCCTCTTTTGGTGTTTGTCTTAAAATCTCAAATCTGACACCAAACCTAATGTGAGACTTGGCAAGACATTTTCAACAATGTCTGGAGTATCTGACACTTTCTGGGCTTTGGTTCACAACAGGTAAGACAGGGCTTGAAGTGTGGGGATGACAACATTTTTGGTACCAGAAAGGTAACCCCAAACTTAGGAGACCAAGAAAAATAACTTTAACAGCAATCTCCTAGACTCATAAACTTTTAGATCAAAAGGGACCATCATGTTTGTATCATCAGACCTCCTGTACATTGCAGGCCATGGAACCTCACCCACCCTCCTGTAATAGATCCATAACTTTTGACTACATTAATGAAGTCCCCAAATCATGGTTTAAAGACTTCAAGTTACAGAGAATCGACCATTTACACTAATTTAACCCTGCATTGACTGGTGCTGCATGATGCTGAGGAAGACAAAAACAAACAAACAAACAAACAAAAAACAGGAGAAAAGGGGGGAAATTCTTTTCTGTCTCAAGATATGGCAATCAGTTAGACTTTAAGCATATAAGCAAGATCTGTCAGCCAGTAATGTCTTTTCATCATGGCTGGATTAACTCTTCTGTGAGCTCAGGGCTAAATAGATCTTGTGGGCCCCTCTAGGTTATGTGATGGGGTAAAAAACAAGGGGTTCAGTGTGCAGGAGAGAGTTGCCGGGGTGGGGTGCTGAGTCTGAGTAAGAGGCAGGGTGCAGGACTGGGCTGGGAGTACGAATGCAGAGTCTGGGAGAGAGTTCGGGTGCAGAAGAAGGCAGGAGACTGGGCACTTACCTGGCATAGCTCCTGGGAGGTAACAAGTGGTACCCTCTACCATTCCCATTGGCCAAGATTCCCAGCCAGTAGGAGTGTCTGAGGTAGAACCTACAGATAAGTGTCACTAGTGACGATATATATGGTTCCAGCCAGAGCAGGATGGGGGAATAGCAGTGCACAGAGCTGCCCACCTCTGCAGCAGACAGAGCCTCAACATGCAGGGACTTTAGGGGCTACAGACCCTTTAATATTCTTTCCCTGCCCATCACTGACTATTGGAGATATTTGCTATTAGTAGCCACAGGATCAGCTTCATGCTTCTGTAGCCAGTCTCATAATACCATCCCCTCCGTAAACTTATCAAGCTTATTCTGTCACACCCTATACCGAAAACCCACCAACCACTACACTTACTTCCATGCCTCCAGCTTCCATCCCAGACACATTTCTCAATCTATTGTATACAGCCAAGCCTTAAAATACAACCGGATTTGCTCCGATCCACAGACAGAGACAAACACCTACAGGATCTTTATAGACTAGAGCATTCCTAAAACTGAAATACCCACCTGGAGAAGTTGGAAAAAACAAATTGACAGAGCCAAAAAAGTACCCAGACATGAACTACTTCAAGACAGACCCAAAAGAAAAAATAACAGAACTCCTCTTGTTATTAACTCTAGTCCACAACTCAAACTCCTCCAATGCATTATACACAATCTGTAACCCATCTTGGAAAATGATCCCTCACTCTGAGGCCTTGGGAGAAAAGCCTATTCTCACTCACTTACAGACAACTCCCCACCCTGAAACGAATTCTTTCTGGTAACCATGCCACACAACCATATCAGAGGCATCCCAGAACCCAGTCCTGCAACCAGCCACAGTGCCAACTCTGCCCACATATCTATACAAGTGGATTCATCACTGGAGCTAACAACATAAGCTACCAAATCAAAATGTCATTTGACTGCACATCCCATAATTTGATCTATGCCATCAAATGCCAGCAATGCCCCACTGCTATATATATTGGACAAACTGGACAGTCCCTACAGGAAAGAATCAATGGACACAAATAAGATATATGTAAAGGACACATACAGAAACCCATTGGGGAACACTTTAATCTACCTAATCACTGTTAAAAAGATCTTCAAGTGGCTGTCTTGTCACAAACCAGTTCTACTAGCCAAATACACAGAGAGGCGTTGGAATTACAATTCATCTGCAAGTTCAGTTCTCATGCTAGTGGCCTCAGTCGTGATGAGGGATGGTTGGGACACTATCAACCTAACATTCAATGAAGGTGCAAACAGCTCTTTGTGTAGATTCCTGTTATTGTCTTTGATTCTTATCTGCTTCGTTTTAACTACCCAAACTTCAGGTGCTTACTGGTTCCCAGTTCTGCCTTCCTGTTTTTCCTTTTGATATTTCCATACCCTCTACTCCTTGTTTCCCTCCCCCCTCCTTTTTTCCTTCCCTCCTTCCTTCTCCCCTATTTATTTTGGTTCTGCACATCCTAAAGTCAAAACTCCAGTCATCTGAAGAAGTGGGAAAGCTCATGATACCATCCACATGTTTTGTTAGTCAATAGAGTGCCACCAGACCATTTGTTGTTTTTTCTGAGTTTATCCTGTACAGACCAACTCGGCCACCCCCTGAAGCTCTGAGTAACTATATACATTATAACATGCTGAAATAATTTAATAATCAGATGCATTTAACTGTCACAGAGAGGAAAAAGGAACTAAGCGGGAATTGGGGAAGATCAGCCCTGTATACCCTCATGCGCTGTTGAGTGGCAGAATATGTTACTTAGGGGAGTAACTTAATGTCCCTAAAGGAAACATTTGTGATAACCAGGGCTTGACAATTACTATAATCTACTCACCCGTGGCGCGTAGATTACAAGCCGGCACAGCCGCGCAGCGCAGGCAGCACATGCGCAGCGTGCCGAACCGCACAGCTGGCAAGCAGGGCTCACCGCTGCTTGGCGACCCCAGGTGATAACTTTATGCAGGGTACACACATGAAAATTGGAATAAACATATACAATACATCTTAAAGAACGGTAGTTACAAAATAACCTCAGAGGAGTAGCCATGTTAGTCTGTAACTTAAAAAAACTTAAAAAGAGACTGTGCCCACAAAATTTCATGATTTTATATATATATTTGTTAGTCTGCAAGGTGCTACAGGACCACTCATTGATTGAGTATTTTTAAGTTACAAAACTGGTTACTAATCATATGTGATCATTCAAAGAAATGGGGACAGCGGAGAGAGTTGATGCTACTGACTATGGGTTAAGACCTTCCAGAGCTTTGGGAAATCAGGGAGCAATTGAAATTAGACTGAACAGCCCTGAGGATATCGATGTAATGTACCTCATAAGATAATCAGGTCTCATAGTGACTATGGAGATAGGACATGTGCCACTGGTTTTTAAGACATTGATGTAATGAAAGAGGCCCATGTATTATGGAAAGCTGATGTTCAAGGACTGTGTGTTTGTTGGAAGAAACCTGGTTAAAAGTAGGACTATGTAGCACTTTAAAGACTAACAAGATGGTTTATTAGGTGATGAGCTTTCGTGGGCCAGACCCACTTCCTCAGATCAAATAGTGGAAGAAAATAGTCACAACCATATATACCAAAGGATACAATTAAAAAAATGAACACATATGAAAAGGACAAATCAAATTCTGTTCTGAAATTTGATTTGTCCTTTTCATGTGTGTTCATTTTTTAATTGTATCCTTTGGTATATATGGTTGTGACAATTTTCTTCCACTATTTGATCTGAGGAAGTGGGTCTGGCCCACGAAAGCTCATCACCTAATAAACCATCTTGTTAGTCTTTAAAGTGCTACATAGTCCTGTCTTTTGTTTCAGCTACAGCAGACTAACACGGCTACATTTCTATCACTGGTTAAAAGTAGTGCACAGGGATATTGGCATCAGCATAAGGGCAGGCAAAGAATCAGCAGAAGAGGGATCAGAGATGCAAATCAGGCTAGTGAAGCAAAGCTTGGCAAAAGCAAGGAGAGAGGTTAGCTTTTGGACATGGAGAGGCAATAAAGATAATTGCTCAGACAAAAGCAGGGGAAGTTATGATCAGAGCAGCAGGAACAGGAGATGAAGTCAGTGATAACTGGAAAAGACCAGTGAGGAAACTGAAAGAGACATGGCAGCCAATGGACTTGTGAATATGCTCCTTGCACCAAACTCACCTCTTTTGTAATACCAAGGAAGTCAGGGGAGATGCACCATGTACAAATTTGACCTTTTTCTTTACATGTGGTGTTAGAGTGTCTCAGCTGTTGCTGTTGGTTTCCACCTTCCCCAACACACAGTTTTACCTGTGTGGTGGTGTTGTAGGGTGGTGTTTAATTATCAAGGTTTGGGTGCCGGGATGAGAGACTGCCTATTAAATGTGAGATGGAAAATATCAAAAACTTTTTAAAAAGTCATGAAAGCAATAAACCAACACATTCATCACCCTGCTCTTCATTTCAACCCATTTTCTCATCCTCCATTTGTAAATTGCCAAGCAAGGCTTTGATCCTTCACTCAGCTCTATGGGTGATTGGTCTGGGCACAAGGGCTTGTCCCTGGATCTGACTGTGGGTCAGGCTGGAGTGGAGACTGTAAGATTTTGGGGATAGGCTCTTTATATAGAAAGTATGTTATTGGCAGAATGCAACTAATAATCATCCTGGTGATGCTGAGTTTAGATTCAGCATGTCAGATGACACAGCCTTTCAGAGCACTGAGAATGTGTGTCAGAGGATTGCAAAGTGACAAACAAGCAAACCAATCTCACTGAACAAATTATGCAGCCCAAAGACCATCTATCCTACATTTCAACTGTACCTCTCTCTTATCTCGGTAACATGCATTTTGTTTTATATAAATTTGAATTGGACTTATTTATATTATCCACACTCCCTCCATTTGTTTCCATTTGTTCCGGCTTGGTTTTTTTTTCTTTTTCTTATTGCTTGCTCTCCATGTTGATACAGTACCGGTAGTTATATATCATTAAAGTTTGACAGCATGGTTAATATTGGAATCAATGTGGAGTTGACACTTTAATAGCATCCACACACAGAGATGTGGCATACAGATTTCCTAATGGCTTGAATTAGCTTTGCTAACGTGATTGTGATTCATTTAACTCTGCACCTTAAGACATTTGCAAGTGTGGAAATGTAGGAGTTCCTGTCGTAAAAAAAGGGGAGTATCATATTTCAATTCTCCAAATTACACATTGAAAGAATTGAGAAATTAACTAATACATCTCCACAGCTCGCTAATATGGAACATCCATTTACCTGGAACTTTGGAATGGACCAAATTCTGCAGTTTTTATTCCAGGTTTTCTTTAAAGTCATGTTTGCCATGATATCTACAAAATACCTGACACTGGCTAAAACCACTGGCATGATGAGCCAATTACCCGCTGTGAGGATCATGTTTCATTTCACTTTTGCCTTGTCTTTTGAGACCAGCAAATCTACCGATATCCACTTTATATCCAGAGGTATCTGCCTCCTCGGATATAGATATCCACAGCTCATTTTTGTAGATATGGATGCTGATACAAATTTTGTATTTAAACCCCTGCAAATTTGTGGAAATCCCCATTATATCTATGGGTATCTGCATCCACAAATGTTGATATCCATGGATCATTTCTGCAGATGAAGATGCAGACACAGATACCAATTTTGTACCCACACAGGGCTCCACTTGTCTTTCTCCCTGGCTATTTGTTGTAGCCATGTCATCTCCTAATAGATGCTAAGGTTGTAAACTCTACAAGGGCATACAGTGTCTTTTTTCATTAAATATATGTACAGCATCTAACAAAATAGAGCTCTGTTCATTGATTGGAGCCTCTAGGTTCTACCACAATAGTTAATGAAGATCAGCATTGTTACAACAATCAAAATCAAAGGGGCTGTGTCTACACTGGGCCACTTATTCCAGAAAATCACCCGCTTTTCCGGAATAAGTTGCGAGCTGTCTACACTGGCCCCTTGAATTTCCAGAAAAGCACTGATGATCTACTGTAAGAAATCAGCTGCTTTTCCGGAAAAACTATGCTGCTCCCACTCGGGCAAAAGTCCTTTTTCCGGAAAACTGTTCCAGAAAAGGGCCAATGTAGACAGCACAGTAGTGTTTTCTGCAAAAAAGCCCCGATCGCGAAAATGATGATCAGGGCTTTTTTCCAGAAAAGCGCGTCTAGATTGGCACGGACGCTTTTCTGGAAAAAGGGCTTTTCCGGAAAAGCATCCTGCCAATGTAGACGCTCTTTTTCCGGAAATACTTATAACGGAAAACTGTTCTGTTTTAAGCATTTCCGGAAAATCATGCCAGTGTAGACATAGCCAGGGAGTTTAACCTCAGTACAGATAGTCTTTAGGATCTGGCTTCTCATGTATGTGTGTGTACAGGTCCAGCTCCTGAAAAACCTCACTCAATCCTTGCTCAGGTAGAACTCCTATTAACTGAAGAAGGAATTCAAGATTTGGCTCCTGAAAAATATTCAGATATTGTTCCAAAGCAAGGGCTATGTTTTTGTTGTGTCTGTGTGCAGTGCCTGGCATGGTGGGGTACTGGGAGATGACTCAGATTATGAAGTGGTATGAATACAAATAATAATAATAAATATTAGGGTCACTATCAACGGATCTAATACAAAACACAGTCTTTGTAAAGCACAGCTATTGCTCAGTCCAGTTTTACATGATCCAAGCCACCACTCTTCCACAATTATTCTTGCACAATGATTCCACAATTCAATATATCACACCATGGGAAAATTTCTCCAGGACTTGACCTAAAATGTCTTTAGTAACCCATCCTAAGTACTGCCAAGTTTGCCATCCTCCAAAATTTTTCTTTCCTCGTGGATTTTAAACTTTTCCTTGTGGAATTTAAAACCTTTCCTTAAACAGTGACTTAGTCAAGCACCACATAGAAGTGTTGCAGAGGTAAGTTACATACTGCCATTACATAAAACTTCACTGCCTGCAGTTTTGTGGGAGTTAATCTGTGGGCACACAGTCTGGAAATTTGGTTCTTAGACCACAGTTTCACAGTGGCCTTAAAATGGATGCATTATTACAAGAGGCACTTTAAAACAGTTATAAGCATCACTTTTTACGGTTTCACTGCCATAACTGGTGCATAGAAAGGGGAATGGAGATGCACAGATGAATGATTGAAGTATTAGGGCTACTTTTGAGAGAAAATCTTTGTCCTTGGGTACAATGCATAATATAGGTAATAGTTTACCCTGTTTTCACAGGCAAAATCTGCCTGCACACACAGACTGAACAATCTGATTGGGGCCCCTATGAAAATGTGAGCCTAATAATCCTATTGTTTTCCCTGTAGGAGGGCATTTAAGAAGCTTTGGCAAGCCTTGGTTTAGGATGGCTGTGTAGAGGGTTTTAGCTTTCATGGCTATAAGTCTTTTACTTCAAAGGGTGCCTTAATCACAGCTGGACTAGTCTTGATTCACAGCATAACAACTTCTACTTGAAGATGCAAGACAGGCTTGCAAATATGAAAAAACAACTCATTACTCTAATATAGTGAATATCAAGGACAAGCTTTAACTCAAGCCAATGGCAACTCCCAGCAATCCAAATGGAAGCAAAACAAGCTACCAAGTGATTTTCCTAAACTGCATCCTTTAATTGAAGTGTATGTCTACACAGCAGGGCTAAAGCCAAAGTAAGCTACGCAATTTGAGCTATATCAATTTCTTAGCTTAAGTCGAAATTATTTTGGCTTGTGGCGCTTACTACACAGCAGGACGTTCAAGGTAGAGCACTCTTCCTCCCACTTCCCTTACTCCTCATAAAATGGGGGCTACTGGAGTTGGAGTTACAAGTCCTTCAGCTCAACATTATTTTGACACTATGTCGAAATAAGTGCTTGTAGTGTGGATGCAGACTATGTTATTATGGAATAACATCAGTTATTCCAAAATAACACTGCTGTGTAGACGTACCCTTAGTGATAAATGCCACAGACCACAAATGAGGTGCTTTCTCCTTAACTTGACTTTCTATGTAAAAGCCCAATGCTAACCTTATTCTCCCATGGCCAACACAACAAACATGCTGTGCTGTGGTGTTCTAACACAATTTCTTATTGCATTTGCCATAGACACTGAAACTTCCAAATGGAAGAGTTGCTTCCCAATTCATGTATATAGCCTCCACAATTTTAGCAAATTTGTTCCATCACTGGCCCTCAAAGAATAAAAAGACAGGACTGTTACATGAATTGATATGTAAATTCTTTTTATCCCTCTCCCATCTTGGCTAGCTGTTTTCAAAAAGTGTATTTTATTAATACTATTCAGCAACTGTGCTGCACAGAAGTTTTAAGTAATGTTCACACCAGCCCTAGGAGTTGGATCACTATTATTAATATATTGGATGAACAAAGGAAGAGATGTTAATTGATGTGCCCTTGGCTACGGAGTATTAGGTAGCAGGTTTAAAACAAACGCAATGAAGATTTTCTTCATGTAGTGCACAATTAATCTGTGGAACTCCTTGCCAGAGGATGTTGTGAGAAGACCAGGACTTTAACAGGGTTAAAAAAGAACTAGAATAATTAATGGAGGTAAGGTCCATCAATACTTATTAGCCAGGATGGGTAGGAATGGTGTTTTGTCAGAGGCTGGAAATGGGTGACAGAGGATAGGTCTCTTGGGGTGGGTCTAGACTACGAGGCTTACAGGATCTGACAACAAAGGGTTCTGTGGTCGGCAGATCCTCGTCTAGACTACCGCGCTGTGCCAACAATCAGCTGATCAGCACAGTGCGGCGGCCATTTTGGTGTAAATGAAGCAGCGATTATTTAAATCTCCGCTTCATTTCCATTTGCCGAGTAAACTCATCTACATGGCTCCGTTGACAGAGCCATGTAGTCTGGACACACCCTTTATGATTACCTGTTCTGTTCACTCCCTCTGGGGTACCTGGCATTGGCCACTGTCGAAAGACAGGATACTGAGCTCGATGGACCTTTGCTCTGACCCAGTATAGTAATTCTTGTGTGCTTAATAGAACCCAGTATTTCCCTACTCCTACTGAAGTATTCTGGCCACTAGTCTGCCACCTAGATAAATGGCAGAGATGGTCAGATATTCATGGAAACTGAGCCCTTGTGAAAATCTGTGTATAAATGGCTCTGTATATAAAAAAGCAGTCAGATTTTCAAAAGAACTCCTTATGCTGCATGCTGAAGTCCTGTAAAAATCTGGCTCAGAGCATCACAATGGCTACGTCTACACTGACCCCTTCTCCGGAAGAGGCATGCTAATTTAGAACTTTGGAATAGGGAAATCCGCTGGGGATTTAAATATCCCCTGCGGGATTTAAATAAACATGGCCGCCGCTTTTTTTCCGGCTTGGGGAAAAGCCGGAAAAAAGCGTCTAGACTGGCGCGATCCTCCGGAATAAAGCCCTTTCCCAGAGGATCTCTTATTCCTACTTGCATGCACAGTAGACAAAGACACTTAAAACCACATTTTCAGTAGCTGATGCCTAATTGTACCCTCAGAATTTGCATGTCTACTTGCAAAACCCACATATCCTTACAAAATGTACATTTTCATGCTCAAACCAATTAATTGTGCATGCAGTAAACATGTGGAATTACTGATTTTGAATACACAGATTCTGCCATGCAAACACAGCTTTCCTGTGTGTAATGGATTTGCCTACTAATTCTTCATGCCCATCTTGAGAATCAACCATTGAAACTTTAGCCATCGGAATTATTATAAGTTTTTTTCACAGCAAACAGGGTGTCAGGTTGAATTTGATTTTATGATACTAGTGCTGTAGGTTACAAGTTTTTAAACATCTGCTTCTTAAATATATTAATTAATGTTACATCTGCCTCTATAAATGAATCTATTTTCTATTATATTCTGAAGAGGCCATTCATTCGCTCTATTTATTGTTATTCAGCGAAACCCCAAAAGAATGTAAGCAGGAAGTGAGAAGTTGCAGTCAGGATAATCTGAATTCATATCTATTTTTGTTGTGAGTGTCAATTAGTTTTTCCTATTGGTCTTACATAGCTTTGGGATCATGCCATAAAACAGCTAAATCAAAATATGTTGAGGAAAAACATATCTGAACTTTATATTTTCCTCTTTAAAGGAATTTTCTTTTTCAATGCGTCTATAACACACTCATCTCTCCTTCAGCATAGCAAATACCTTCCCGACCTTAATTAATGCCATTATTTCTATAGATTTTTATTTTACTGCAATGACTTAATCCTTTGGCTGCTCCTCAGTATTGTTAATGAACAGAGCTGGTGGGAAGGAGCCATACTAAATGAAACATGTTACTCTCTCATATCTCTCAAGGGCTACGTCTACACTGGCATGATTTTCCGGAAATGCTTTTAACGGAAAAGTTTTCCGTTCAAAGCATTTTCGGAAAAGTGCATCTAGATTGGCAGGATGCTTTTCCGCAAAAAAGCCCCAATCGTCATTTTTTGCAGAAAACAGTACTGTGCTGTCTACACTGGCCCTTTTCTGGAACAGTTTTCTGGAAAAAGACTTTTGCCCGAACGGGAGCAGCATAGTTTTTCCGGAAAAGCACTGATGATTTTACATTAGATCGTCAGTGCTTTTCCGGAAATTCAAGCGGCCAGTGTAGACAGCTGGCAAGTTTTTCTGGAAAAGCAGCTGATTTTCTGGAATAACTTGCCAGTGTAGACACAGCCAAGGTGTCTGAAGTGCATCAGAACATCCACTGAAAAGATGAGCAGGTGTGATACACAGTACTACTGGTACTGACATGGAAACAAACATGGAACAAATGAAAATGTTTGCAATTTTGGTGGTAGATTGAACACAATTGTCAGGCCTTGGTTGTTTTGTTCCTTTTTCCTAATACCGTGTTATCACAGAATCACTGACACTGAAGACAGAAAGAACCTTTTCAATCCGGGACGTCATCCACCAGTCAGTCTGCGATTGTTTCCTACTATTTATTTCGTGATGGTTTCTTATTTCTATTACATTATCTTCTGTTCACCCAGTCAGACTAAGGATATGTCTACATTGTGTTGCTCTTTTGGCACACGGGAAATATCCTGAAATAGCAATGCTATGTCTTAAAAGCGCCTGCTATTTCCCAAAATAGAGGGCATGCTATTCTGGCATCCCTGTAATTTTCATTCTGTGAGGTTTAGGGGATTTGTCGGTATAGTGCCTTATTTTGAAATGGGGCACTGTGTAGACAGAACTAAATTTCAAAATAAGCTCTTTCGGTTTAGACTTGGAATAGTGCAAATTGCATAGCTTATTCCGACAGAAGGGTGCTGTCTATACTCGGAGGCTACGTCTACACTGGCCCCTTTTCCGAAAGGGGCATGCTAATTTCACAGGTCGTAATAGGGAAATCCATGGGGGATTTAAATATCCCCCGTGGCATTTAAATAAAAATGTCCGCCGCTATTTTCCGGCTTTTAGAAAAGCCGGAAAAGAGCGTCTACACTGGCCCCGATCCTACGGAAAAAAGCCCTTTTCCGGAGGATCTCTTATTCCTACTTCAAAGAATAAGAGATCCTCCAGAAAAGGGCTTTTTTCCGGAGGAAAGGGGCCAGTGTAGACGCTCTTTTCCGGCTTTTCCAAAAGCCGGAAAAAAGCGGCGGACATTTTTATTTAAATGCCGCGGGGGATATTTAAATCCCCCACGGATTTCCCTATTATGACCTGTGAAATTAGCATGCCCCTTTCGGAAAAGGGGCCAGTGTAGACGTAGCCCTATTGCATTTGGTGCTGTATAAGCACTCAGTAAAAGATCTAATATAACCTAGTTTTAAATAGTCTGAACAGTGAGCCTTTGAGGAATTTTTCCTCAATCTCAGCATTTCCCTGTATTTTGCTTCATTTCATCTCACCATGGCTAGCTATATCCTTACTGTACTTACTCCCCATTTATTCAAATTTCTTTTTCCAATGTAGGAATACATTGTACCATGGACTGCATGTCCGGAGTGTAAGAGAGAGTCAGTGTGTCTCTTCACAGACTGGACACGCACAGAATTAATTGGATACGGTGCACTATCCCACATCCAAAATCAGGCTACAGGGAGGGTTGAGCAATGGGTGGAACCTTGAAGGCTCTGGCTCCCACAAAGCACCAAACTGAACTGGCACAAAGAGTGTTGTAGTCTGATGCTGGTATAGGCCAGCTCCAAATACCACCTCCTACCCTGTGATGCTCAGGGAGCAAACACTCCAAGGAGAGATCAGAGGGTCCAAACTCCAAAGAGTAAGCATCTATATAACTGGTTGTATGCATTGTATGCAGAAATATGTTGAGTAAGGCTTTTTATGAGATCCTGTAATGTGAACTTGATCATCATTATGAGTTATACATAAAGACTGTGACTGTGAGTCTATGTGTTTGCGAAGAATATAGCATACAATGTGCATGACCTAAACCATGACATTAAATACACCTCACAGCAGGGAGGGGCTCCTTCCAGTTGTTTATATAAAACCAGACACAAGCAACAACCCATGATAGAACACATGAAAAGATGAACAATGGACCATTACACGTAAATGAAAGACACTGAAACACCCTGGCTACCAAGCTGAGAGAGAGAGTTTGCATTGTCCTTAGTAATCTTGGATCTATAGTCATAGATCTAAAAGAAAAGGAAAAACAATACCCTGCACACACTTAAAAAAGAATGGATTTGAATGGATGCTATACAGAAGCCTAGGAACTGTCTCAAAGGCAGGGGACCATGGATGTCGGCTTCCTCCTTAGGACTAGGGAACATATTGGGAAGCTCTTTAGAGTCAATAGGTAACTTATATTACACAAGGGAACTTATCTTTATGTCATCTGTGTTTGCTTTTCCTTACTATTTCATCTCCAAACCTGTAATTTTTTTCTATAAAATAAACTTTGTATGTAGTTTTACCCCAAGCAGGTATTTGGTGTGCAAACAGCTAGTGTCCAAGTAAACTGGAGGGGAAAAGTATAAGTGTCTTGTGGCTAAGATTTGGGGACACTCAGGAGTGAAAGGCTGTTGTGGTCCCCCTGCAAGTAGTGATGTGGCTAGTGGAAGTCCAGGTGGGATCTTTATACTAGTGGACTGGCTACTGGTATCAGGCTTTGACCCAAGCAGTATAGCACTAAGGCACTCAAAGACACCTTACTGGCCTGCGTGACCCCCAAAACATCACACATGCCCTTGGAGCAAAAATGGGGAGGAGTTGGCAGGGAATTGCAGCTCCTGGGACCACAATTCCTTCCATGAAATGCTCCTGCGGTTGGGGGCCCAATATCAAGCCCCCCACCCACAGAGGGCTGCGTCCTACTGGCACAACTTAGCTTTTAATGTTTACACCCTTTCACATACTGCACATGACTCTTATGTGTCCTGTTAATCATCATTTGGCCAAGCAATTACAGAGAATAATAGACATTACTTTGATGATTACTGTGGTTCCAAACAGCAGCCTCTCTATCACAGAATATAGCAGTTACAGCAGTGAGTCTGACTTTTTTAAAAAAAATCTGGAACTCTATCCTATGGACAATACGGCCTTAAAACGACATTTAAAAATAATTAGGAATCCTTTCTTGCTTTGCTAATTAGTACCCTGTTTTCAGGCATCTGGCAAAGGTTAGAATGGCAAGCTGCTCTTCATAATTTTTTGTATTGATCTCAGTATGTTCCCTAATGTAGTTTTATATCATCAGCTCTATTCATTTAAGTCTGGGCACACAAAGCCTATCTAATTCTACAGAGAAAATGACTCAAGAAAAATTGTTAATTTCTTTTGAGTTCCAGAGGGAATTTCAGCAATACAAAGATCAGGAGAGAAACTTTCTAGGATCACTGACTTTAAGACCTATTGAATAGAAAACTATTTCAGTTTATCTTGAGTTGTTACTACAGTAGCTACTTCACTCCAGAGATAGGATATGTCTACACAGCTGTTTTTTCTGACAAAACTTGAGGAACGTCCCCACTGCAATTACATTCTTCCGCAAGAAAATCGAAAGAACAGAAGGGTTTTTCCTGAATTGGTAATCTTCATTCTATGAGGAAGAAGCCTTTTTCTGAAAGAGCTCTTTTACAAAAAGGCGTGTGTGGACAGGGAAGAGGGAGTTCTTTCGGAAGAAGAGGAAAGAGGAAAAAGCACAGGTGCCCTGCTGGCCATTCTATCCATAGCAATCACAGCTTACATGTGAGATAGTGTCCATTCAGTCTGGACGCTCTCTTTTGAAAAAGCAGATTGCTTTTTCGATGCACTTTTGTAGTGTGGACGCTCTCTTTTGGAAGAAGTTTTTTTCAGAAGATCTCTTCTGAAAAAAAGCTTCTTCTGAAAGAAGCCTGCAGTCTAGATATAACCTTAGGGGGACCATTGACCAGTAAAGATTTTTGTACCTTTAACTCGAGGGCCTCTTCCTCCTGGAAAATTATAGTGCCACTGATGATACATTTGGAAGAAACTTCATATTTCTGGTATCTCCCCTTTAGTTGCACTAGCTCATTCCAAAACTAACTTAATCCACTTTCAAAGAAGATTATTCAATTCACAATAACTGGCCAGAAATAACTTCTCAAAAGAAGAATTGAGACTCATGGATGTAAGGTATTTTAATTTGAAAAAAACAAAAGTTGGGTTGGAAAACCCTCCTGTTAGTTTAGACAACCTCTCAAACCTCTTATCCTAGCCATACTACCTGCAACAGCAACATTAATTCAGGAATTTTAAGATACGATCTTATTATCAATCAACTCCTACTTGCCTTACTCACATAAGTGGCCTGACTGAAAGCAGAATAAATAGCATGAATGCATAATAGTAACAGGCAATAGATGAGCATGGCAGAGTACAACTCATCTATCACTTCCTTTTGTTAGTAATGACCATGTACATTTCCATTTGTCCCATTTAATTCTGCACTGAAGCTACCTTTCCATATATAGCTGTACCAAATTTAGCCATTCATCATTTCTGTAGTCTACTTTCTATTCAGTTTCAGTTCTTCCCTGTTCTCTCTAAAGTTTAGTTTTGTTTAATTTTAATTAAGTTTAGCTGAGCTTTTGTTCACCAATCCAGTTGTTTTACTGTCATTTACAAAGGGTTCTCATTTTCCTCGCAACAGATTTTATCCTTGTCTGTCCCATAATAACTAAGCTTGCAACCCCAGTGCAGCTGCTATTGAAGTCAATGGGAATTTTGCCATCTTCATATAGGAGCAGGATCCCTGGGAAACAGAACAAATGAAGGAAGTGGGGTTCCCAAGAATTTTGAACCTTGGGAAACAGTACTGAATAGGCAGCTGCTTTTAAGAGCAATAAGCTGCAGAATTAAAAGGGTCAACTTAAGACTTCCTGTGGTTTCAAAACTTTTTATGAAAAGCTGAGAACATTTTTGACAGAGGGGTCTTCCTCCTCCCCCAACCATTCTCTTTTCATCATGTCTCTCTCATTCAATCTCCCCCACTCACTCTTTTTTCTTTCGCTGTAGCTGTCCCTGTCCTCCCCCACATTCTGAGGGCTCTATTCTGCTCTTAGAGTGTAACTCACATTAACGTCAATTGGAGTTAAGCACGCGTACGAAGGGGAGAATAGACCCCTTGGAGCGGAGCTAATTAAGCATTTCTTTAGAAGTCAGAATCTGCAGTCTCATAGACATCAGTAGCCTGCTGTCATGTAGGTGCATTCTGGTTTGCCAGACAGTCAACCCTGTTCTTTTCAGGGCTTCCAGGGGGTGTCAATAATTCAATGTGCAGTCCAGGGTTCAGGCAAATGCCCATGTCACCTGTTTTGGTACAGCCAGGACAGTCTCACTTTTCAATTATTCCCTAAATTAACTTTGTCTATCAAATATGCCATGTGCATTCATTTTTATGCATACCGCAGGCTAAATATTGCTTAGTCCTGTATAACTCCTCTGACATTAGAAAGGATGCACAGACCTAAGAAAGCAATATTGGTTCCTGTAATTGTAACTTCATAGAAACTTTAATAATGGTTTGTAGACAACGTAAAATATACTTGGGATCTCTTATGGAGGAACCAATGTACTATGCATTTGAGACAGTCAGTCTGTCTGTCTGTCTGTCTGCCTGTCCATCTGTTTGCTCCAGAATACCTCCTAAGAGGAAAGAGCTCGGACTACCAAATTTGTTTTACAGCTTCCTCTTATTGGCCGTGTCCACACTCAGGGGTTCTTTCGAAAAAAGTACCCTTTTTTCGAAAGAACTTCCCCTGCGTCCAGACTCAAGCCGCGTTCTTTCGAAATTATTTCGAAAGAACGCGGCTTTTCTTTCGATGGCGGTAAACCTCGTTTCACGAGGAAGAACGCCTTCCTTCGAAAGTTCCTCTTTCGAAGGAAGGCGTTCTTCAATGTAAAGAGGCCGTCTTCGAAAGAGAGCATCCAGACTCGCTGGGTGCTCTCTTTCGAAAAAGCGGATTTCCTCTATCGAAAGATCCGCCTGCTGTCTAGACGCGATCTTTCAAAAGAGGCTCTTTCGAAAGATGCTTTCGAAAGAGCCTCTTTCGAAAGAAGCCTGCAGTCTAGACACAGCCATTGTAACGTAAAGCAAGGTAAGCGTTTGGTTGTGCCAGGAAGATGGGATGTGCCTGAAGTGGGATCACTTATCAGAATACCATACAGAAAAGAGACAGAATCACCAAGCAAGTGAAAGGAGGTAGGTGAGGCACTCCCCTGACCTGATTCAGGACTGCCAAAGCCTCCTTCCCCCAGTTACCCTTTAGGTCACCCTTTAGGGGGAAATTACTGTCTGCTCCTCTTCATCAAGGAGTGAGGGGAAAGTGCACAGTTTGCTCAGTTCTCCACTCTGGCTGGGGAATGCCAGGGTCAGATGTACCTGGACCTGTTCCAGTTGGGGGACATTCCTGAGTCAGCCCTCTTCCTCTGAAATTCCATTGCTTTTAGGATTAGTATTAACCTCTGGAGTAGGTTCTTACCCTCAGCCTTTTTACCCAGTAAAGTCAAGCTGGATGCAGCCACGTGTCCTACTTAGTCCAGTAAAGCCAAGCTGGGATTCAGGCATTATTCTGCCACCTACGGTCACAGTTTTTTACCTGATGGCATAATGCTTTCTGTCATTAACAACCCAGCAGGCTTTGCCCAAACTGTTGGCTACAATACCTTTATGTCACAATGGTAAATAAGGGTCTAGGCCTAAATTCACAAAAGGGCTTAACTCACACTTGGGGTGCTTCAGTTCAAAATGCAGGTGCCACTGAAAGCCTCAAACTCACTGCTTGGCTGTCACCTAACATCTCTTGGCACCTACATTTCTGATGTTAAGGTTCCAGACGTACCCAGGTTTCTGGGCCTGAGCCCTGCTGCCTCTGTACTAACAGATAGGGGTGCCAGGTGTCCGGTATTGACCCGGACAGTCCGGTATTCTTGCCTCCTGTCTGGTAAAAAAAATTCAGAAAATACCAGACACCTAAAATGGTGCTTGTCTTGTGGCTGGAGCAGAAAAACAAAATGGCTGCTGGCAAAAAAGCCTTATCTTAAAGGGTGCTGATTTTTTTTTTTTAATAACTACTATCGGGGTCCTTGTTCCTTTGCTCAACAACATTGGTCTCCCCCCTTTTTTTCTCAACAGAATTTTTTTCCTGTTTTTTTGGGGGTGGGGGGGGAGTTTCATATTTTTGGTTAAACCATCTGGCAACCCTACTAACAGACAGCACCTGTTACACAACTGCAAGGCCCAATCCAGTAGCATGCTCCAAATATTCCTCCAAAAGAGCAAAATAGCCAGAAGAGGGCCCCATATAACTTTTAGTCAAATGGTCAGGAAACTCACCTTAGATGTAGGAGGAACCAGTTGCATTCTATCCTCTGCTTGATGTGGAGAAGGGATCTGAACATGGGGCCCACACTGATCAGGGGACTATACTATAAAGACTTTCTCACTGTTCTAATAGAGTTTAATTATAAAAGCAGAACTGCTACAACAGAAGCAATGGAGAAACCAATATCAGAATGTCCCATAATACAGTGGTTAGTATACTTCTCTGAAAGCCAGGACCCTCATGAAGTCCCATTTCCACAGCAGACAGAGGAGAAAACTGAACAAGGGTCTCCCCCATCTCAGGGAAGTTTTCTAATCTCTAGGTTAAAGTTATAAGGGAACCAACTACAGAAACAAACTAAGATCTGTGCTTAGCTCTGAAGGGCAAGCCAGGACACATCCCTGAACTCAAGAGCATCTTTACTGAAATATTGCCTTGCTAAAACAAATGCTGTAGCCAGGTTCTACCACAAGTTGTTATCTGGCACCAGAAATCACTGTGTGAAACTGATGATCTGCCTTATGCAGGAAGTTAGATGATAACAATGACTCCTTTAAGAATTAAAAATCTGAAAATAATGTTACTAAAACATCTGTGAGCACATAGGATGGGAGAAAAGAAAATTCAGTTTTAAAAAAGCATTTGTATCCAGCTTCTAAGAAGAGTAGGATAACCAATGAGTGGGGGGTGGGGGGGCTATTATTTTTAAAGAGTTACAAAACAGCATTTGGAGGTGACCCCTGCAGAATTCCAGATGTCACACAGAAAAATGTAAATATTCTGTTTTCAATTGCATGCATTTGGGACATAACAAACAAAACATTTAAATTTCATCCTGTGAAGTAAAAGGCATGAATATTATATGAATAAATAAATTCTGTATTTCATATAGATTTTAACAGAAGGTGAATGGCCAAGTAAGCTCCCTAAGGCTTAAAATACAAACATCAGACCTTTATACATGTATCTACTTTTTACAATATTCTATGTTCTAGCTATTAAAATACTGCTGCCATCTTTCCCAAAGTCCTTAATTATATTTCATATTTTACTCCCAGGGAATTGTTTTGCAGTATTTTATTCTGTGGTGTTTAACTGCCATTCTAAGCAATTTACAATGGAAAATAACTGAATGGTCCAAATTCACTCCAGGTGCAAGTAAGAGCAAATTCACCAAGTACAATGGAGTTAGTCCCATTTATATTGTTTCTGAAGTTGACTCATTTAGTAGAAACATCTTTCAGTTTTCAAGTGATTTGGGCAGTTCTTTTTAAAGCATATCAGGTCACATGAGTTTCTATATTTCCATGTGGAAAAGAAAGAAATCCAAATTCCAACAAGACATTCAACTATCAAGCAATTTTAAAAAATGTGATTAATTGCACTGTTAAAGAATACCATTACAACACAAAGTTGTAGCAATCACTGTATATTTATTTTGATTACAAATATTTGAACTGTAAAAAACAAAAGAATAACATAGTACTGTAGGGCAATCTCTTTATCATGAAAGTTGAACCTACAAATGAAGGATTATGTAAAATAACTGCATTCTGAAATAAAACAATGTAAAACATTAGAGCCTAAAGTTCACTTGGTCCTACTTCTTGTTTAGTCAGTCTCTCAGACAAACAAGTTTGGTTACAACTTGCAAGTGATAATGCTGCCCTCTCCTTGTTTACAGTTTTACCTGAAAGTAAGAACAGGCTTTCACACGATATTGTTGTAGTCAGTGTCACAAGATATTTACATGCCAGATGTGCTAAAAATTGACATATCCTTTCATGCTTTACTCAGGATTCCACAGCACATGTGTCCATGCTGATGATGAGTTTTTCTCAGTAACAATCCATAGCAGAGAAGACCAGCACATGTTCATTTTCATCAACTGAGTCAGCAGAAGGTCGATTTTCTTTTTTGATGTTCCAATTCTGTAGTTTCCCCATCGAAGTGTTGCTCTTTTAAGACTTCTAAAAACATGCTCCAAACCCAATCCCACTTCAGATTCTTTAAACTGTGGTTGAGTGCAATAGCTACAGTAATTCCTCATTTAACACTATAGATGCATTTCTAAAAATGTTCGTACTAAGCGAAAACGTGCTATGCGGGGTCAATTTTCCCATTAAAAATTATGGAAAACATGGGGGGTTGCATTTCAGGTGGTGGTGGCAAAGTCAATTTTTTGTTGGTGTTCGGTCGTCAGCGTCAACATTAGATATCTAGCAACACAAGGTATCTAGCAACACAAGTCACTGCAGTTTGTTAAAACATGAAGATAAACATGTGAGTGAGCAGAGCAGCGCTGTGGCCACATGTGTTCATCCACTCAGCAGATCCAGCAATGTAATTATTCCCCTTTATTCGGCTTTGGTGAGGCCACATCTGGAGTATTGTGTCCAGTTCTGGGTCCCCCACTACAAAAAGGATGTGGACACATTGGAGAGGGTCCAGCGGAGGGCAACCAAAATGATTAGGGGGCTGGAGCATATGACTTATGAGGAGAGGCTGAGGGACTTGGGTCTGTTTAGTCTGCAGAAGCGAAGAGTGAGGAGGGATTTGATAGCAGCCTTCAACATCCTGAAAGGAGGTTCCAAAGAGGATGGAGAGAGGCTGTTCTCAGTAGTGACAGATGGTAGAACAAGGAGCAATGGTCTCAAGTTGTGGTGGGAGAGGTCCAGGTTCAATATTAGGGAAAACTATTTCACTAGGAGGGTGGTGAAGCACTGGAATGGGTTACCTAGGGAAGTAGTGGAGTCTCCATTCCTAGAGGTGTTTAAGTCTTGGCTTGACAAAGCCCTGGCTGGGTTGATTTAGTTGGAATTGGTCCTGCCTAGAGCAGGGGGCTGGACTTGATGACCTTCTGAGGTCTCTTCCAGTTCTATGGTTCTATGATTCTATTACCACTGTTCTTATCAAGTTATACCACTGCACGAAGTAGTCCGCCACTTGATTATTTTTGTGTTATTTCGAGGACGGTCGTGTTATTTGAAAAAGTTCCCTAAAAAAAATCGTGCTATTGCGAAAATGTGGTAAGCGGGCACGTATTAAATGAGTAATTACTGTATTTTGAAAAAAATCATATTAGTATCTTCTTTGTGTTTTGTCAAATCTGCTATGAAAGTGTTCTTAAAATGAACATGTGCTGGGTTATCATTTGAGACTGCTATAGTATGAAATCTATAGCAGAATGCAGGTAAACAGAATAGAAGACGTACAATTCTCCTCTCTCCACCCCCTACAATGAGATGAATCACAAATTAATTAATGTTTTTTTAATGAGCATCATCAGCATGGAAGTATGTCTTCTGGAATAGCGGCAGAAACATGGAGGGGCATAATACAATAAAATAAAACCTTAATGGGTAATATAAAAATAACACCTATTTTATTCTATTTTGATTGCTTTTCTTGTTTTGTTTTTTTAAATCAGCTGAATGGTAAAACACAAAATATACCAGGTTCCCATTCTCAGTGTATTGGAATAATTATAATTTTAAATGCACCAAAAATATTCAACAGCTAATTAAGTTTTTGCATTTAGTGCAATTAACAAATCCTGGTGTCAAGTACTTGTTTGTAAAAATGTTCCCAAGTGACACAGAAACACTCTGAGTCATCAGAACTAGCATGTAATTTTTCATTGATAATGGAAAACATAGGGCTCTGGCTCACTGGAGCACCCTGTTTTGTTCCACAGGAGACCTAGATTGAACTATTTCTGCTAATGGTTTGCTTCCTTGACCAAGCTACAACTGTGCTCATGTCCCAGCATCAACATCTGCACAACTGATGGACACTGAGAGCTTGTCTGCACTACAGAGAAGATCAAAACTACCGCAGTCAATCTTCCAGGGTACAAATTAACAGGTCTAGTGAAGACCCACTAATTCAAACTGCAAGGGCACTCCTATCAGTGCTGGTAGTCCTGCTCTGCCCGAGGAGTAAGGGAAGTTGGCAGAAGCATTTTCCCCCATCAACTTCCCACTGTGTGGATGGTGCCAAAACACGATTTAAGATACGTAGACTCCACTAACATGGTTGGAGCTGCATATCTTAAGTTAGCTTTCCCCTTTAGTGTAGACCAGGCTGAAGGAAGTTGCCATTCAGCACTCACTAAGGCAGAAGGATAATCATAGAGCTATGCTCTAGTTCAAACAGGAATTTTGTAAACGAAAATCTATGGTTTGTGGGAGAGAGTTCAGGAAATCATACTCGATTATTACAGTTGTCCTAAAAATGTGGATGGAAATGGAAAGGCTTTCTGGGACAAGCTAGAACAAATCTGGATGAAAATAGATACTCCATTCAGCTAACTATACAAGTTAAGTGTCCTAAACTAAATGGTGAGAATATAAAGGTTGTACCTCCTGACTGGGAATCTGCCAGACGAAGGGAGTTCAATGTCAGCCCCCTCTGTAATAAAAATAAAGTGAGCACCATATGCTTTGTTTTGTGTTGTAATTGATTATTGGGTTATAATTGAATGAGGGTGCTCAGGGGAAGAAGAAAGGTGGCTGCAAAGTGCCACAGCCAGGTGCACTGCACACATGAGAAGACACCAAGCCCCTTGGCTGCTGGGCTGCACTTCTGGCCCCCAGCCACAGGGCTCTGAAGCCCCTTGCCTCTTCCCCCAAATGTCTCCCATTCTTTCTTCTCCCCTTCCATCCCTGAGCTTTAGCACTGAAAATGAGCTGTTTGCAATATTCCTGCAGAACTGGGAGAGTGGGGAACGAGTTGGTGATCATAGAATCCTAGGGCTGGAAGAGACCTCAGGAGGTCGTTGAGTCCAACCCCCTGCCCAAAGCAAGTCCAACCATAACTTAAACCATTCCAGCCAGGGCTTACTGAGACAGTAACAAGTCACTGGGACCAGATGTCATTCACTCAAATGGGAAATTGCAGAACTATTAATGGTGGTTTGTCACTTATCCTTCAAATCAGCTTTCGTACCTAATGACTGGAAGATAGCTAATGTGACGCCAATATTTAAAAAGGGCTGTAGAGGTGATCCTGGCAATTATAGACCAGTAAGTCTAACATCAGTACCAGGCAAATTAGTTGAAACTATAGTAAAGAATAACAGTGTCAGACACATAGATGAACATAATTTGATGGGGGAAAGTCGACATAGTTTCTGTAAAGGGAAATCATGCCTTACTAATCTGCTAGAGTTCTTTGAGAGGGTCAACAACCTCTCAGGACAGGGGGGATCCAATAAATATGGTATACTTAGTTTCCAGAAAGCCTTTAACAAGGTTCCTCACCAAAGGCTCTTAAGTAAAGTAAGTTATCATGGGATAAGAGGGAAGATCCTTTCAGGGATTGATAACTGGTTAAAATACAGGAAAAAAAGGGTAGGAAAAAATGGTCAGTTTTCAGAATGGAGAGAGCTAATAAGTGGGGTCTCCCAAAGGTCTGTCCTGGGACCAGTCCTATTCAACTTATTTATAAATGATCTAGAGAAAGGGATAAACAGTGAGATGGCAAAATTCTGCAGATGGTACCAAACTGCTCAAGATAGTTAAGACCAAAGCAGACTGTGAAGAGCTTCAAAAAGATTTCACCAAACTAAGTGATTGGGCAACAAAATGGCAAATTAAATTTAATAAATTGATAAATGTAAAGTAATGCACATTGGAAACAATAATCCCAACTATACATACAATATGATGGGGACTAATCTGGCTACAATTACTCAAGAGAGAGATCTTGGAGTAAAAAATAACCCCAACTATATGTACAGTATGATGGGGGCTAATGTGGCTACGACAAATCAGGAAAGAGATCTTGGAGTTATCGTGGATAGTTCTCTGAAAACTTCCACACAGTGTGCAGCGGCCGTCAAAAAGGCAAATAGGATGTTAGAAATTATTAAGAAAGGGATAGGAAATAAGACACAGAATATCTTAGTGCCCCTGTATAAAACTATGGTACGCCCACATCTTAAATACTGTGTACAGATGTGGTCTCCTCACCTCAAAAAGGTATTTTGGCCTTAGAAAGGGTTCAGAAAAGGGCAACTAAAATGATTAGGGGTTTGGAACGGGTCTCAGATGAAGAGAGGTTAAAGTGACTGGGACTTTTCAGTTTAGAAAAGAGGAGACTGAGGGGGGATATGAAAGAGGTATATAAAATCATGAGTGGTGTGGAGAGGGTGAATAAAGAAAAGTTATTTATTAGTTCCCATAAAGAGGACACCAAATGAAGTTAATGGGTAGCAGGTTTAAAACTAATAAAAGAAAGTTCTTCTTCACACAGCGAATAGTCAACCTGTGGAACTCCTTGCCAAAGGAGGCTGTGAAGGCTAGGACTATAACAGAGTTTAAAGAGAAGCTAGATAATTTCATGGAGGTTAGGTCCATAAAAGGCTCTTAGCCAGGGGATAGAAATGATGTCCCTGGCCTCTGTTTGTCAGAGGCTGGAGAAGGATGGCAGGACAAATTACTTGATCATTGTCTTTGGTCCACCCCATCTGGGGCACCCGGTGCTGGCCACTGTCAGCAGACAGGCTACTAGGCTACTTTGATCTGACCCAGTGTGGCCATTCTTAACTTCTTATGTTCTTATGAGGTTGAACAATTGCTTGTCTATGCATGAACTTAACTAGAAGGCTGTTGAACTGGTTCCTTTCTCTCTCCCTACCATACATGACATAGAGAAGGGGGAATCACTATAAATCACATAGCAGTTTTTGCCAGATTAGGAGTGTTGATCCAAGTGTCTGTCCCAATTCTACCCTGAGTAATCACATTCTGCTGACCCAAATCCTGTGCAGCGTCTCAGAAAATTCAGCATCTTAGAGCAAAACATAAAATGAGTGTAAAATATTTACTGAATAAAAGAAAGAGATGGAGTTATTTGTGCTGCAAGCATGATGGAAAATGACCATTTTAGGGCTGAAATAGTTGTTTTCTGTCAGATTTAAAAGTCCATCTCCAAGAACAGTGTATGGGAAAAAAGTCCTTTATGAAACGAACCTTGCATAGAGTACAGGCAGTCCCCGGGTTACGTACAAGATAGGGACTGTAGGCTTGTTCTTAAGTTGAATTTGTATGTAAGTCGGAACTGGTACATATTGTAGGGGAAACTCTAGCCAAACATTTCACCAGAGCTCAGTTTTATTCTCCCACACCTCACTTCCCTCAGTCCTTTATTCTCAAGCTGAGGTGTCTGCTGAGAAAAGCCACTCCACGTCTCCCTGGTTTGCTGGGAGGGGCACTAGCTTCGCGTCTCCCTGGTCTGCTGGGGGGAAGCAGCTAGTGCAGGGTTGTCTCACCCCGTTTGTAAGTAGGGATCCGATGTAAGTTGGATCCACGTAACCAAGGGACTGCCTGTACATTAAATACCATCCAGAAACCTCCTAAGGAAGATATTCTATCTGCATGCCACTTAGCAACAATATATCACAAAGATGTACATGTTATTTTTAAATTTTATATATTCTAAATTGTTTGGTAGTGTTTTGTGTTTTATATCTTCTGTCTTTCATCCCAAAATGCCTGCATTTCAGGAATTGCAAAGTGATTCCTATGTAGTTTGTAGAGTTATCTAGGGAAAATTGGTAAAAGACACTTATAAAATTCAGTCATCTTTGTTAGAAGTTAGATAGAAAAATTATGATCAGACAGCAAGTACTTGCTTAAGTAGTTGTTCTAAGGTTTTGATTTTCCTAACCATACAGATGGACATCATTGCTGAACTATTGCTTGGTGTTTATGTATTGCTTTGAAGATAAAATGATATGTAAGTAATTAGACTCTACAGTTTGTAAAATGAGCCAATTTCAAGTCCAACATATTTTTAAGTATTACTGCATCTCAGCTTTGGGAGAAAAAACCCTGTCACTCTGGAAACCATTTTAACTAGAGATGGTTTTAAAAAATCATAAAACTTTTATTTAAAAAAATATTTAAATGATTATTTAAAGTTTAAAGTATTAAAGCAAAGTTTTGTTGACAAGGTATCTCAGATCCAGAATAAAACTTCTGGTCAAAAGGACATAAGGAATAACTTGAGCCTCCCACATCCCAGAGAACTGCTCTAATCACGAGGCTATTGGCCATTTCAAGGCTTCTCACTCTAATATTTTTTAATGAAAATCTGGAATGGATTCATTTTTGTTCTGCATCAAAACAAAAGTCAAAACCTGATTTTTTTTCTCCAGAAAACAGAATTGCTGTTTTCTGAACAGTTATAGTTTCTACCTATTTTCATTAGCATATGTTTTATATTCTGGCCTGTTCGTATTATGTGAATTTGGCATATATTCACTCACACGGATTTTGAAATGTGCATCCATCTTACATCAACAAATATCTGGAAGTATCCATGTGCTTCATTTGAATTAAGCACTTATCCCTTGTTAAAGAATTTTTAAGTGTACAGCTAGCAAAAGGATTGCTTTTTATTAATAACCCAACCTTTCACGAAACTAATAAACTAAAAGCCATATGGGTGTTTTCCAACTATTTTTAGACAAACATCAGAGTTATAATTCTGAGCATGACCATTTGCAAACAGAGACAGTTCTGTTAGCTCAGTGAAAAATCAATATCCGGTGGGGGAGGAGGAATATCCTTTCCCCCTCCCACTGCGCTGTTTAAAATTATCTTTTTTAGGTAACAAGGCATTTTCTACATTAATCCTTCCAAACGACATCAAAGAATCTGATCTGACTTCGAACTCTCCAGGGTCAAAAGAAGGCACAGCTGTCGATTGAAACAATTTATTAAAGCTAGCAAAAGATGCTCTTGGGAAAAGTCAAAGCCTGTCCATATTATTTTACTACATACCTTCAGCTGTTGGTTTAAGGTGGGCTTTCCCCCCCCCCCTCCAGTTTTCCAACTCTGGAATGAGGTGGGTGGGTAAGAATCACTGTATGTTTCTCACTTCAAAAAGACTTCCATAATCAGATGGCTCCAATTCACAGCCTAGCCCAGTTATTAAGGACCCGGTTCTGATCACCCTTGCTCTGCTGGGTAGCACCCTATGTCTTAAATAAGTTCACTGATGTCCATGGGATTTCTTGTGTAGGTAGGTACTACTCAGCATAAGTGTATTCAAATCTGTTCCTTAGGCTACATCTAGACTACCAGATTTTTCTGGGATACCAGATGTATCCCAGAAAAAATCCACAACGTCCAAGGAACATGTCTGCTCTTCTGCTTTTTTTTTGCAGAAGAGCGGATGCGCTCTTTTGGAAGCCCTGTTTTCCTCCTTCCATGACAAAGAAGGACTCTTCCAAAAGAGGAAGTTTTTCCAAAATTTGGCTCAGTGTAGACAGGCCAAATTTTGGAAAAGCCTCTCCCAACAAAACTATTGGAAGAGGAGCGCAATTTGTGTACTTTTTTCCAATAAAACATTGTAGTCTAGACGTAGCCCAAGTGACTATCCTTCCAGCTTTGTCTCAGTAGTTGAGTCCCTTTCATTCTTGAGCAGCAGTGATACTTGAGGGAAAAAAGGCAACCATTGTTGGAAATTAGGTCTCTGAGAAGAAAGGCAAAGCTATAACACATGTTGCAACTTTATGAAAATAATCTGAAGGCTACATGTAAATTCTATGAGCGTGAACTGAAAAATGGTGTTCCCCACTTCAGGCTGAAACACAGTGCACAAGCTCAGTCAATCACATGAAAACTGGTCTCAGTTTTGTTCCCAGTCTTGTGGAGTTGGACACTTAACACGTATGAAGAGGTTAATTTAGACATATATCTAATATAATCTTGCTTGCAGCATTGTCCGGCCCTTAACCCATGATCAGCCAGTAAAGAATGTAATATGTATAGTCTGAGAGCTTGCTGGCATTCTTTGATTGGGTGTGGGCACAAGGGCTGTGTCTAGACTACATGTCTTTGTCGTCAGAGGCATGTAGATTAAACACATAGGCAAAGTCAAATGAAGCCGTGATTTAAATGATCGCGGCTTCATTTAAATTTACATGGCTGCCGCACTGAGCCGACAAACAGCTGATCAGCTGTTTGTCTGCTCAGCGCGCTAGTCTGGACGCTCCCCTGCCGACATCAAAGCCCTTTGTCAGCAGCCCGTGGGATGAGGTTTAGGGGAGCGTCGATAGGGGAGCGTCCAGACTAGCGCATCCAGACTGATCAGCTGTTTGTCGGCCATGTAAATTTAAATGAAGCTTCATTTAAATCGCGGCTTCATTTGCCTTTGCCAAAACAACAAATCTACATGGCTCCGTCGACGAAGCCATGTAGTTTAGAAGTACCCAAGGAGGGCTGTCTGCAGTACTGGACAGAAGTGGATTCTCTTTCTCCTGCTTGTTTGTGCAGTTTTATTTGAAACCTGGTAATTAAACTCTTAGGGTATGTCTACACTAGCCCCCAGTTCGAACTAGGGATGATAATGTAGGCATTCGAAGTTGCAAATGAAGCCCGGGATTTAAATATCCCGGGCTTTATTTGCATGTTCCCGTCCGGTCACCATTTTTAAATTCCACTAGTCCGAAGAAACTGACTGCAGCTACACGTGGCAGTGAAACAGTAATTCGAACTAAGTCCTTAGTTTGAATTAACTGTTACACCTCATTCCATGAGAAGTAACACTTAATTTGAACTAAGTACTTAGTTCGAATTACCGTTTGGTAAAGTGGGCAGTTATTTCAGACTAGTGGAATTTAAAAATGGTGACCAGACGGAAACATGCAAATAAAGCCCAGGATATTTAAATCCCGGGCTTCATTTGCAACTTCAAATGCCTACATTAGCCTCCCTAGTTCGAACTAGGGAGCTAGTGTAGACATACCCTTAAACACAGTGAAGTCATTTGTTATTTTCCTAATTCTGATATAGTTCCTAAAGGCTATTACTCCAAACAGAATATTTGACACTAATCTTAAACCCTGATTCCAGCTGCTAACTATTTTTTCCTCCTCTAGTTTTATTGCAGCGGTGTGTGGTATTTGTCAAGTGATTCTTATGGAGTGACTGAAACAAAGAGTAAGCCTTTCTTGTCCTGCCCTGGTGAGGATTGGCTTATATCTATGTGAAGTATCCTCAAGTCCTAGCACTGAGTGCGTCTGGACACATACACAAAGACACCATAGTCATTCTAGAGGATAGAATCCAGGACGTCTGTACCAAAAGCACAAATCCTTACCATTTTAGCTAAAGAAATAACTAATGCACCCTAGACAATATTCAGTACCTTATTTTCAGTGGGACCAGCCACTAGGAGATATGTTCATACACAATATGTTTTGTGCAGTAATTAATAATACATTGGGCCAAATGATTATTTGTAAATCTTGATAGACTTAGGAGGAGAGGCTGAGGGATTTAGGCTTATTTAGTTTACAGAAGAGAAGAATGAGGGAGGATTTGTTAGCAGCCTTAAATTACCTGAAGAGGGGTTCCAAAGAAGATGGAGAGAGGCTGTTCTCAGTAGTGATGAATGGTAGAACTAGGAGCAATGGTCTCAAATTGCAGCGGGGGAGGTCTTGATTAGATTTTAGAAAAAACTAGGAAGGTGGTGAAGCTCTGTAATGGGTTACCTAGGAAGGTGGTAGAATCTCCATCCCTAGAGGTTTTTAAGTCCTGGCTTGACAAAGCCTTGGGTGGGATGATTTTGGGGATGGTCCTGCTTTGGGCAGGGGATTGGACTCGATGACCTCCTGAGGTCTCTTCCAACCCTATCATTCTGTGCTTCTAAGTTATAAAAATTATATGGAGCCAAATCCTGCAGCTTTTAGTCAACAAATAGTCACACACAAGTCAAGTTTACAGGCATTTCAAATGACTCTGTAGTGCAAATTTTGGCTCAACTAATGAAATTTGCCTATCACCTAGTTATTGATTTTCAGTTTCTCTATGCTATGTGTCTATCATCATAATCAAGGCCTGGCTTTGGAGAGTGCCATGTATTGCTAAACTCTCACAAAACAAATAATACAAATTTAGGATCTTCAATATCGCTGCATAACATTAAGAAGATTGACTAGGCTGGATTTTCTTTAATCGTTTTTGTGTATTCTCATTTTATCCTCACTGTTATCAACACTGCCCCATGTCATAAAACTCAAAGTCAAGATGTCTCCAGTACTTATTGTTAAAGCTAATGCTGTCACTCATATAATATTGGCTGATTGTTCATATGTTTTTTCACTCTTAAGAAGCTCAGCATATAGACTCTTATGAGATTATATCATTGCTTATAAGGGACCATAAATTTGCATGGCACATCACAAGAACTGAAGGAAAACAAATCTTATCCTGGCTAGTCTTTGCCTAGATGGATCTTGACTATCATGAAACCACTTCTATTCTTGTAATGATACCTTATTGTGCTCTGCTAAAAGGCCCTGTGGATATTTTAACTCTAAGGGTTGCCAGGTGTCCGGTATTCTACCAGACAATCGGATATTTGCACTCTTTGTCTGGTAAAAAAAAAAAATCAGAGAATACCGGACATGTGCAATGTCTGTTATTCTCTGATTTTTCCGGCTGCGCACTGGACGGAAGCCTGGAGTGGGCGGGGGGAGAGGCTGGAAGGTGGGGCCATGATCAGCGCTAGGAGCCTGTGATTGTGCAGAAACTTGGAGGGGGTAAGGGGAGTGGCTGGCACTTCCAGCCACTCCCCTTGACCCTGCCAGGCTTCTGCGCAATCACAGGCTCCCAGCACTGATGGTGGCCTCGCCTTTCAGCCGCTCCCCCCACCCACTCCAGGCTTCCGTCCGGGAGCGGGGCCGCACATGCTCAGGGCACGGTGCATGCGTCGCACGCCAAAGGCACGACACATGCACCATGCATCCCGGATGTCACGACGCATGCGCCGTGCACCTTGGGGACCCACACATGCGCAGTGCCCTAGGAGTAAAACGCATGCTCCTGGCGCACGGCACATGTGTCGTTTCCCTGGGTATGGGGCCCCGTCAGGCGCAGGGTCCCGTGCCAGGGAATCGGCTGAATCGGCATAAGGCCAGCCCTGACTACAGCTACTCTATTCATGTACCTGGAGTTGTGTACCTTAGTATGACACTGCCTCCTAAGTAGACTTGGCCTGAAGAGAGGCTGGGAGAATAGAGACTGTTGCAGCTTCAAGAAGTGCAGACACATGCAAACTAATAGGAGAAGCAAATTAAACAGAACAAGGCCTGTATCTAGCTAGTGCAAAAATTAGGTGAACATCATTAACCCACTCAAAAACCTGAGCCTTTGCTTATCCTTGGGAGCCACCCCAAAGCAACTTCTTGTTAAAAAAAATCAAAAAAGTTATTTTATCACACAAGCACAGCAGGGTTGTTTATACTCTTTGGTAGATTTTGTGTAACTGTCTCTCTATGGTACTTCTAAGGGACTTCAGTATCTAATTGCCAATGCATAGGGCATCTACATGTGTTGAAAATGTGTTTTACACCTTGGAGAGATGAGCCTGGAAGAAGCAGAAGAAAGAGGGATTATACTGCAGCAGAGAGTCAGTTAAGAAAAAATCACTGCAGCTTCCCCAAGAATGACAGATAATTCAATTCCTGGGTTAGTGCCAGTATGAACCGTAAACAAGATACTACTCACTGTCTTGCACTGATGGGGTGCCCTTGGAGCCCGCACTTACCTGAGAAAAGCCCATAAATTTCACAGCATATTTGTTCTGAAGATTTGGAACCAAATTCTATCTTTAATTACAGTCACTGGCTTCGCCAAGTTACCATGAACATAACTGAGGGCAGAATTCTATCCTTGTTAATTACATCTGCCAAGCCAGCCTGGGTGTTTTTGTTTGTTTGTTTGTTTGTTTGTTTGTTTGTTTGTTTTTTTGTTTTGTTTCCGGAGTAGGAGGGGAAAAAAGCAGTAACTGACTTTAGCTGAGAGGGGTCAAAATGTACAACAGTGAGATGATCACAATTTATGTCCCTGTGGTGGGATCCTAGTGCCTACCATATACCACCATATCTAATAATTGTACTCTCTTGGCCTTTTCCTCTGACTTGTGGTTCTTTCTGGTTATAAGTGAGAGGAATGTTACTTAGGCCCTCTGTTCATCTCCAATATTGCTGCTGCAGCTGGTGCCTGCCTCTCTACCAGTTTCTGGTCACTTTTTAAATTTGTCAAGAAATTGCTGCCTTGCAGTTTTACTGTCTCTGAGAGCTCTATAGTTCTGACCTGTCTGTTTACAGCAGTCCATGAGTTTCAATATTGCTGAAATTCAGCAGCTGGAACTATTGCAGGTGGTCTTGCTAATTCTATGCTAATTAATAGTTCACAGAGGACTGCTTATTTTCAGCTGTGGTGCATTTTTTCAAGATAATAAACATTCAGGCTGTGTCTACACTGGCATCCCTTCCGGAAAAGGGATGCTAATGTAGCACTTTGGAAGAGGCAAATCCGTGATTCTCCGGAAAATAAAGCCTTTTCTGGAGGATCTCTTATTCCTACTTGAAAAGAGGAATAAGCTGTGTCTGTGTCTACACTGGCATCCCTACCAGAAAAGCGATCCTCTGGAAAAGGCTTTATTTTCCGGAGAATCACGTCTAGACTGGCGCTTTTCTCCGGCTTATCTCCAAGCCGGAAAAAAGCGGCAGCCATGTTAATGCAAATACTGCGGGGGATATTTAAATCCCCCGTGGATTTGCCTATTCCAAAGTGCTACATTAGCATCCCTTTTCCGGAAGGGATGCCAGTGTAGACACAGCCACAGTATTTCCAGTAAAGTTTGTTCCCTGTCTGCATCTTTCTGACTCAAAATCACTTTCTTAGGTTGAGTTGCTGCCTCAAGGTTATACCCAGTCAAGCAAACAAAACAGTACATGGTTTTAAAATGTTTCATTTGTGAGCATCATTTTCAATCATGTGCACAGGTGCAGTGAATCCATCCACAGTAACCCAACACAGCCTATTCTTCACCTTCATTCTTAAGCTACATGATGCATATACTGCATAGTTTATTTTCCATTTTTGCTGAACTCTTTCTTCTACATCTTCTCTAATGTCGTAGAGGGCATAGAGGAGAATGTTATATTTATTCCTTTGGCCACAGACGTATTGTTAGTCTAACTTCTATTCTTTCTTATCTACAACCAATTCCTCGTAAGGGACTCTGGAAGTATAGACTTCCCAATCTGTCCCAGAATATACAAAGTTGTAGCTGTGCAAAATAGAGGCTGTTTCTCATATGCCCGGGAGTATATGGGGACATGGCCATTAAGTGAATATCCACTGATTTTGTTTCTCTGCTCATCAAGTGTTGAAAAAACTCTGCAGAGAACAAACTTGCATTATAGGGAAGGATGAAACAAAACAGTCTACACCCATACAGTTAGCCCTCCCCTAGGATAAATCTCCTTCAAGTTCATGAAAGTTATTTACACCTTTCTTTGCTAATTTATCTGAATCTGGACCATTGTCTGATACCGATGTTGATACTGCTGTCTTTCCAAATGTAAGCGGGGGAATGGTCCCATTATTGTGGGGAACTTTCCTGACTTCTATACAACCCCGGTGAAATGGACCAGTGAAAGGACCTGAGTCCCCGCTCCCACTTTTTACCCAAAGGCCTTGCTGACCCTAAGGGCTCCCCTTCCACTCTCCTGAGTAGCCGAGACCTCGAATCCCAACAAGGCTAGGCCCAGGTTTTCTGGGGCTTAATCCCAGACGTTGTAGTAACTTAGGACAGGGGCTAAGATGTCCCCACTGCAATGTGAAGAGAGCACCCCGGATGCTTTCTTGATCCAGTGATTATTACATACAGTTCAACGCAAATACAATTTATTAAACAGTAACTGATTAAAAAGAAAAGAATAAGGAAAGAATGAAAAAGGTTAAAAGAGAACACATAGCCCCACTCTGTAGCACGGGATATCACAAACAGCAGTTTGCAGAGTGTAAGGACAGTACAGTCTGTTCCTTATAGGTCCCAGGGCTCTCTCTCAGGCCCTGGCTGTGCTGCAGGGGGGGCTGTAGGTTGGGCATGCTTGCTCTGGCAGTGACCACAGGACTTCAGGCTCTAGGTTGCAGGACCCCTCTCCCAGCTAGAGTTACAATCCCTCTCCAAGTCTGACCTGCAGGGCCTCTTGGCAGGTGGCGTCTCCCTGCCCAGAGCCTCTTTTCCCCCCTTTGCTGGTTCCAGCTGCTCACCACACCCAGCTGCAGACTATGTTGCTTTGCCAGCCTCCAGCTCCTAGCGTTGCTCCTCTGACCCCTTTGGCTCTGGTCATTGTAGGTCTGCCTCTCAGCACAGCTTGCACTCCTTGGGCAGTGTGTGTCTGGTTCTGTCACTGCAGCTCTGCTTCTTAGCACAGGGTCTGTGCTCTGTGGGTTGTATGGGCCTCTGGCTCTGTCACTGCAGGTTTGCTCCTCAGTACAGCCTGGACCCCTTGCTACTCTTCTTAGCTCTCTCCCCCTTTGACTCAGATCCAGAAAAATCCCAGCACACAGGGAGGACAGGACCTGGCCTCCTAATTCCCCCAGGGTATGTCTACACTACCACCCTAGTTCGAACTAGGGTGGTTAATGTAGGCAACCAGAGTTGCAAATGAAGCCCGGGATTTGAATTTCCCGGGCTTCATTTGCATATTGCCAGGCGCCGCCATTTTTAAATGTCCGCTAGTTCGGACTCCGTGCCCGTGGCTACATTTGGCACGAACTAGGTAGTTCGGATTAGGCTTCCTATTCCGAACTACCGTTACTCCTCGTGGAACGAGGTGTACCGGTAGTTCGGAATAGGAAGCCTAATCCGAACTACCTAGTTCGTGCTGCGTGTAGCCGCGGGCACGGAGTCCGAACTAGCGGACATTTGAAAATGGCGGCGCCCGGCAATATGCAAATGAAGCCCGGGAAATTCAAATCCCGGGCTTCATTTGCAACTCCAGTTGCCTACATTAACCACCCTAGTTCGAACTAGGGTGGTATTGTAGACATACTCCCATTGGCCTGTCCAACCTGTCAATCAGGCTGACCTGTAGTGTTGGCTTCTTCCCATTGTCCCTGGGGTCTGTCAGTCTCAGGGCCCTGATTTCTCATGGACTCTTCCCCTTTTGGTATTGGGAGCTGGCCAACCAAAAACTCCCACTGAGCTTTAGGAAGGGGCTAACAATTCACTTACACAAAGACATCACTTGCTCAGGAATGCCAATATTCTGCTTCACTGTTCTACCTTGTAACCTTCCCCATCTCTAGGCAACAATATCATTAGGAAAGATGTCCCAATTTTTATTGCTAAATCTGACAATCCCTTATATTGAACACTGTATATGTGTCAATCATTCTGGCATTTCTTTGTTTGAAATGGAACAAGGGACTGACCATTAATTCCCACTCCAACTTGTCTTTTCTGCTACAGGGCTAGTGATCTTTAATGTCATAACTTTATAACTTTTCACTGTTTATTTGGCCGTTGCAGACACCAGAGTTTTGGAGAAACATGTTAGACATTCAGGTTTCAGAATTTTAACATAAACACACTTCCCAATTTGCCCTTTAACAGACATTCACTGTCAGCCCTTATTGCATACAGTTCAAACTGTTAAACAATTTCCATAATAAACCTTTATCTGAAGTGTCTGATGTTTTATCTTCTTCCTAAGATGACTGACTGGTTTTCCTAAATGAAGTTAGAGTAAAATCTCTTCCATCAGTTCATAGTTGTTGGCACTTGAAAAAAAATTACACATTAAAAAAGTTCTGACCTTTTGTTTTCCACTGTGTGACAACTAACTAGGAAAAGAAAAAGGTAGAAGTCAAACTTTGCAAATAAAAAAAAAAATAAGAGTACAGGCTAAACTTTGCAAGATACTTCCTCACCAGCATAAACCCACTGCCTTTAATGTCATGTGAATGAGAACTGGCAGTGTGCATAGGTGTTTGCAGGGTCAAATACCAGAGCTTGTGCTCTAGAGAAGAGGGGAACTCTGTGTCATTCTGTGGAAGTCACTCTACAGCACAGAAAAGTCACAGATGGAATTTTAAGGCGTCAGGACTGTACGTGTTTGGTTTATGGGAAAACAAAGTTCTCAGTGTGGATATGTGCTACCACACAGGCCTATTAACCATTTTTATGAATATAAATGTGCATGTTCACAGATGGCTTCTCTCTATTGTGACATTTATCTTTTACAGTGAGTGGTGTAAGTCACAAATGAGCTATCTAAGTCAGCTCACGAGCAAAGATAAGTGTCACAACAGCAATGAGCTGATATATATTCTATTGTGCTCTATAAATGCACACAGCAACCTTTATAGAATTCACTAGGACTGAAACTGTTTTACACATCAGTTACATAAAACTGCATGTGCATTTAAAGAGTGGCACTAAGAAAGCTCTGAACAAATGTTACAATAATTAATAACTTGTGACTTTATTTTGCAAGGTAATATCAATAAAGTTATTTCACCTTGTTTAATATTTACATTTTATATGGTACTATAATATGTACTTATAGTCTGCTTGTGCTCTAACAACACTATTATATTCATGTTCTTTCATCTCATTCATATACACAGTGCTACCTACCATACTCTTCAGTTATGTTAGCTAGTCCTGCACCATGCAAAAATATAATTGTGACCAGGACCAGCCTTTGGGCAAGGTGAGCAAGGCGGTCTCCTTGGGCCTCGTGCATTAAGGGCCCCGCACTTGCCATCTCCCAGCCCCACCCACCGAGCCGTGTGGCTCAGTGTGCTGCCTTGAGCCCTGCACACTCTTTGGCCACGCCTGATTGTAACATTGCTATTCTGCCTTGTTTCTCAAGCCTCCTTTTTTTCTCATCATGCTTGCTTCCTATTTGAGTGCTTTCATTATAAAACTCTCACTATTCCATTTCATGCTGGCATCCAATTTTCTTCATTTATTTCCCCCCAACTTTTCCTTTTGCTCAGTTCATTCTTCTTCTAGCCAAGGTTCATTTTTCTACCCTCATTCTCTCATATCTCCTTTACTGTCACATCTTCTGAAATAATTTCCCTGCGGTGTTTTAATAATATTTAACCCATAGATAGCAGTTTTCATCAATTCATTCCAAGATGGTTTACAAAGGAAATTCTAGAGCATGATCACTATTTTACAAATAAAGAAAGAGAGGCAAAGGAAAGCGAAGCCAATTGTGCAACGTAATTGGCAGACCCAAGAGCAGAATGCCTTTCTCCTAACACCTAGTTCAGTGCCCTACCTATTGGACTATGCTGCTTCTGTCTGTTATTCCACCCATTATTTTTTCTAGTCTATAGTAATTTGAAAATCCACCTTCAGATTTCTTTCTCTCTCTCCTACAGATATAGCTTCTCTACCTCAGGAAAACCTACTGTTTGTGTTGAAAGTGATAATAATAATCATTTACACTACAGTAGTGTATGCAGCACCTTCTTACTGTTGAGCATATCAGGCTTAAGAAAATCCCTCTACTTGGAAAGAAACTGTATTCAGAAGTGAGCTTACAAAGCTTCCCACTACCCTCTAGCTGTAGCCTGCCACTAAACCTGTCCTTTGCATTGTCGTTGTTTCTATTACATCTTTCTCCACAAGAAAAATGTGGAGAGATTGGAGAAGGTCCAGAGAAGAGCAACAAAAATGAGTAAAGGTCTAGAAAACAGGAGCTATGAGGAAAGACTAAAAGAACAGGGCTTGTTTAGTTTAGAAAAGATAAGACTGAGAGAAGACATTATAGCAGTTTTTAAGTACTGTATCTAAAAGGGTATTATAAGGAGGAAGGAGAAAAATTGTTCTCCTTGGCCTCTGAGGATAGGACAAGAAGCAATGGGCTTAATTTTCAGTAAGGGAGGTTTAGGTTGGACATCAGGAAAAACTTCCTGCCTGTCAGGGTGGTTAAACAGTGGAATAAATTGCCTATGGGGGTTGTGGAATCTCCATCACTGGAGATATTTAAGAGCAGGTTAGCCGGACATTCCTTGTCAGGGATGATCTAGACAGTGCTTGGTCTTGCCATGAGGGCAGGGGATGGACTCGATGACCTTTCAAGGTCCCTTCCAGTTCTAGTGTTCTATGATTCTGTGATTACCTAGTACACAGTGCCTCCCAGGAAAACCAAATAACTGAATCTATAACAGCATAGGATATGCGGTCTCTCCACACACCCTGGGGGGGTTCTTTAAAGCACATGCATAAGAGGCCACATCTAAGGATCAAGGCCTCATTATACAAACATTAAGCTGGACAATTCGGGTTTGGCTATACTGTGTTTTATTTTTTGGAAGAGGTATGCAAATAGCGCTCACGTTTTTTTTCGCAGAAGAAGCTTTTCTTCCTCGTAAAAGGAGGTTTACAGGGGCTTTCAAAAGAGGGGTTTTTTTTCCCTAAGATTTGTCCAGGGAAAAAAATGGAAGAAGGTATGCAAATATGAGCATTATTTGCATACCTCTTCTGAAAAATATAAGAATGTAGCCGTACCCTTCCTGTCCCAAAGAACTAAAAATTTAATGTCAAGACATAGCAAAAAAGATGAGATGTATAGAAGGAGAAGATGACGGAGTAACAGACTTCAGACAGGAGGACTTTCTAAAAGATTTGCTAGAGCTCAGACATTAGGAGCTTGAGGCAGGAATAACTGGGTGAGGTTCTAAAAAAACAACAATGGTCCTGTAGCACCTTAGAGAGTAACAAAAACATACAAACAGTATCATGAGCTTCCATAGATGCAACCTACTTCTTTAGAGGAGGGTTTGTGTGGCCTGTGATATGTAGGAGGTCAGATTAGATGACCATGATGGTCCCTTCAGGCTTTAAAAAAACTGAATTTGTGAAATAAGAAGTGTTTTACAGTAAGCAGTAATCATATTTATTATTGACTGCTTACTGCTATGACCCTTCCTTTGTGCTTTGGAGAAAAGGTATCACACACATAAATAAAATGAAATGTACACATAACTTGTGCATATGGAGGCAGATTTATTTCCCCCAAAACTTAAGCTTTTTGAGTACTTTATTTCAGCACATTAGTTTCAAAGATAGGCTTCAGTTTGTGGTAACTTACCAAAGGGGACAATATATCTATCTCCAGTCCTTGATAAGGGAAATATATGAAAACCTGACTTGTACAAGTACAGTGCAGAGGGAAATATTTTTCCTGAGAACAGTAAGTACTGAAGCTCCGAGAGGAGGCACCATCTATTTAATTACTTTTGCAATTACCCAGGAAAATTCCTGGACTTACACAGGAAAAGAATAACAATAAATGTCCATTCCTTGTTCCTCATCAGCCATGATTACTAGATCTATGCACACCCTTCATCAGAAAGACATGGAGAAAAAAAATCTTACAACTATCAAACTTCCTGAATCACTCAGCAGAATGAGAGACTTTACCGCTAGAATACCTGTAATCTTCCTGCATATTCAGTGATATACTAGAAAAGCCACTGATATACTTTCATCAAATCTGACTAGTCTAAATCAATGCGAACTTCATGCCTATTTGGCTACATGAGATACTGGTATGTTCATACACAGGGAACACTCTAAAATTGTTTACCACATGGAGCTTTTGGTCACCCAGGCATATGGTGAAATGAGACATGGATTAACCAGATCTGACTGTATTTAATTTACTACACAAACAGCATGGTTGAATCTGTGGCAAATCCTCTGCGTGAAGGGGTGAATGAAGATACCAGTTCCTTCTCATCAGGGAGAGCAAAGGCTGACACATTTTAAGTATGCTTTGGCACAAGGCAATATGTTTTTAAAGGACTCGGTTGTAAAGGCATTGTTCATCAGTTTTTCTATAATAACTGTTTTAGTGAACATCGTTGGAAGCTTGAATCTGAAATGCCTTGCTGGTTTTATCCCGCTGTCTTTAATCAAATAAGATAGGTTGTCATTTTGGAAAATACAGTGTCCCTACATGGGTCAACAGCAGCAAGGATTGAATCCAGGACTTGTGTGTTTTAAAGAATAAGCCTCTATTACATGAGCTAAAATAGATGGTGTGGTTAGTCAAGACTTTACCAGGCTCATCCACTAAAGGGGAACAGAGCACCTCACTGGAGGGTTTGCAGGTTATGCCTGAAGTTTTCCTATCTGTAAAATGTAGATAATAATATTTATCTGCTTTGTAATGCACTTTGAGATCTGCTGATAAGCTAGGCATTATTTTTATTATAATGTTGCCCAAATGCTGTTTTAATTGCTTTTGTTTACTTTTTAAAACAGAGGATGAAGTTGCCCTTTATGAACAGACATTAGAACTACTTAAGCCTGCTTCAGCGTTAATGCATAGGCCTTCTCTGGCCATCTACGCGGAGCCGAGTTTTAGACAAAGAATACTGAAGCACACCTTGGCTACGTCTACACTGCACTATATACTGGGGGCGGAGTGTTGTTGCCCATGAGCGCATATTCTCCCCATGCTCCGGGACCAGGGAGGCTGTGGCTACCGTTGCCCACCTTCCCTGTGCTCTGGAGTGGGGAGGCTGGGGCTGAGTGCTGCCCTCCTTCCCTGTGTTGCAGGGCCAGAGAGACTCAGGCTGGTGCCACCTGGCAAAGCTAGGGCTGTGTGCCGCCTTCCCTTCCCGTACTCCAGGTTGGGAGGGTGCGCAGGGCCAGCCCACAACATTTTTGTACCTGAGGCGGGGAGCTCAAATAATGCCCCCATACTTTGTCGCTTGGGCCAAAACTTTGAAAGGTCTCAATTCTGCCTTCTTCCTTTTCTACTCCTCTCATGGTATTGCAGACAGAACACATATGCACCAGCAGCAGACACAATTTTCTACACTCTGGGTCCTAGTGGCGCCTCCCCACAGTCTGGCACCTGAGGAGGCTGCCTCAGTTCACCTCATGGTAAGGCCAGCCCTGAGGGTGGGGTCACATGTCCTTCTCCTTCCCTGTTCTCTCGGGCTGGTGAGGCAGGGCCACATGCTGCTCCACCTTCCTGTGATAGGGGCCAGGCCTGGGCAGAAGAGGCAGGGCTGGGGACGCAGGATGGAGGACTTGCCTCCCCCAGCCTTGCCTTTAAAAAGCAAAGCCACATTCCCCTACGCACAGTTCCATTGAGCAGCTGGTGGCAGAGTACAGAAAAACCATGTGGCAGGACTGTGTCCCAAGTGCATGGTATACAACAGTACTTCAAGAGACACAACCCAGGGCAGCACAGCACAGAGTTCGGGATTGGCGGGGCAAACCTTCAGGTCCTAATTCAGCAAAAGATTAATACATGTGCCCAAGCCCAGCTATATCCAGCAAAGCACTCTAGCACATGCTTCACTTTATGCACTTGCTCCAGGCTCCTTGAAGGGTTTTAAAAACATGCCTAAAATGAAGCATATGCTTAGGGCTGGACTGCTGAATCAGGGCCCAAGCCTTGACTATACGTAGGCTACGTCTACACTGGCCCCTTTTCCGGAAGGGGCATGTTAATTTCAGCTATCGCAATAGGCATTTAAATAAAAATGTCTGCCGCTTTTTTCCGGCTTTTAGAAAAGCCGGAAAGGAGCGTCTACACTGGCCCCGATCCTCCGGAAAAAGCGCCCTTTGAAGTAGGAATAAGATCCTCCGGAAAAGGGCGCTTTTTCCGGAGGATCGGGGCCAGTGTAGACGCTCTTTTCCGGCTTTTCTAAAAGCCGGAAAAAAACGGCGGACATTTTTATTTAAATGCCGCGGGGGATATTTAAATCCCCCGCGGATTTCCCTATTGCGATAGATGAAATTAACATGCCCCTTCCAGAAAAGGGGCCAGTGTAGACGTAGCCCACATGTTCAGCAGCCCCTAAGCAGAGGGTTAGCAGGTACTGCTGCATGTCACAGGCTCTAGGCTTTATGCTTACATTCCCTTGAAAAAGGCTGTTTACCTGGGCTTTGTGCTCAGGCCCTGGATTTGTCCTGAGGGGAGTAGAACAGAAGCAAGCTTTCAATATGATCCTGGACTGAGAGCAGGATTTAGTTTTACATTATAAGGCCTGTTTTCAGGGTGCTGTGTTTCTTCCTGCAACTGCAAATGAAATCACTAACACCTAAATCAGCACAGCCAGATGTAGTCCTGTGTTCTTCATACAGCATTAGAAAGAAGCTCATGGGAATGAGCGCCATTGTTGACATGGAAAAAAAAAAAGAAATGATACAGTGCAGTGGAAAAAGTGAAAGGAGGAATTGATTTTATTTTGTACATTACCCTGATATCTGAGTCCCTTCAAACCTTTACTATATTTATCCTCACAACTAGAGAAGTTTGGGTCCTTCACACAGAGAGAAACATCTTTAAAAGAGGCGAATATCACTCTAAATCCTGACAAACTGGTAGGAAACCCCCTTTTTATTTTTGAATGACTCAATTTCAGGTTGATGGTATCTCCTTTATACCATAGGCCATATTTTCAATAGAGCTCAGCACTCAGACCTGCACAAAAATAATTGGCCAGAGTTTCGAAAAAGATCAGATCCTCAATGGGGTGAACGCTTTTTGACAAACTCCCTGTAAGTGTCACAATGAGAGATAATGGGTGCTGAGCTCTTTTGAAAAATCTGTCCGCAAAAGTGACCGCTGAGCACTTGAAAATCTGAACCAAATTCTTCTGAAGCTCTGTCCCCACTGGTGTGCAAGCCTAGATGAAAAGACAATGGAATTCAGTTGCAATAGCACTTACTTGGTTATAGCACTTATTGTGATGGAACAGTCTATTGGGACTTTCATATTAAATTGATTTCATTTTCACTGTCTGATAATATTTTAACTAGATTGTGCCCATAAATTAAGCACCCATTTAAACGAAGGAACAAACATTTCAGATGGGAATCCTGCCAAACATTTTTGCAAGTAAACATTTCCATCAAAAACATAAAAATCATATTTTATAAAGGAAACTCCACTTTAATGCATTACAAATCAATATTTCCCCTCACTGCCTCCACATTTACCATCTTCACACTTATTAAGCCAATTGTTTCACAAAGCACAGATGTATAACAATTATTTCAGTTTCCTGAAAAACTCAGCTAGAAACAAATCCAATCAAATGGAATAAATTCTTGCTAGAGAGAGTTTGCTGTCTCTATGGCAGTCTATAGAGCCTTAGGGACAGGTTCTGTTCTTGAGTGTTCAACTTCTGATATCATTAGAGTAACTGCATTTACATCAGTGTAACTGAATGCAGAATTTAACCCTGAAGTACCTCACTTTCTTCTGATAACAGTTTTGCTTTGGTGCAAATCCATCACCTTCACTTAAGTCACTACTGATTCACACTAGCATAGGAAATGAATCTGGCCTATAGAATCGAATCTCAGTCTACTTTTTCCTACATTTATTTAAAGTCCTGTAAACCATTGTCAACCTTAGAATACAAAATCTTTGTTTAAGTTGAGAATTTTTTCTATCAACAACAAAAGTTGGTCCAGTAAAAGATATTATCTCACTCACCTTGTTGTCTCTAATATCTTGGCACCAAAACAGCTACAACGCTTTATGCTGGCTTTCTTGAGGCATTGGTGGTGTTTCTGGGGTTTGGCCAAATAGGGTATGTCTACACTTGAACCCTAGTTCAAACTAGGGATGCAAATGCAGGCATTCAAAATAGTCAATGAAGAGGGTATTTAAATATCCTGCACTTCATTAGCATGATCTCGCTGGTGCGCTAGTTCGAATCACAGCTGATTCGAACCAGGAAGTGCGAGCCGGGACGCATTAGTCGAACCAAACCCCTTGGTTCGAACTAACATTACTCCTCATTTTTTGTGGAGGAGTAACATTAGTTCAAACTAGGGTGCAAGTGTAGACATACCCATAGAGAACACCAGAAACACAGCCTTTTTATGGCTATTTAGCAAGTCAGCTTCTGCTGACACATGGAAGTGCAGATTCCCACAGAAAAATTAAAGCACAGGAATATAGTAAAAAGTTAAGAAAACTTTTTCAAAGTGCTAATGATGTTTGGTTAAATTTAGGATTTAAAGTCATAGTTCACCAAATCATAATTTCCGTGCACAGCAATTTTGCTTTATATCCAATCATTTGTTACAAACACAATAACTCCTCATGTAAAATACCTTGTGTGTGAAAGTGAGAAACATAAATGTGGTAAGAGTTTTCATTAAATTAAATTCCACGTTTGCTATAACCTAATAAATGCTGGAAATACATGTTCTCTGCAAAACTATGTTCCCAAATAGGATTAACTATTATATTTGATAGAAGGAGTCACTAAATTTCTATTTAAAAAGTACTTATTTAACAAATTGATGCACTGTTCATGGACACTTTTTTTTTTTTTTTTTTGCTTGCAAATGCCAATTGAAGCACAAGTATGGAAACAGTTCTGAACATTCATAATTAAAAAAACCCTGCAACACTATGCTACATGGTTTCATTATTACAGTCTCTTCTTTTAATGAAGACATAGCACACCACTTTGTGGCCTAATTTAAACGATAGATCAAAACTATATGAATTTTTCTAATAGCAGAAGAGGAAGAGAAATTGCTATATACGTGACTTACAGTGTAGATTATTGTTTTAGGTTATGAAAATAGCATCAGAGTACAGGGGCAAATGATTGGTAGGATGTGTTTAATCTGTCAGCAAATTCCTGATTCTCAGAAACCCAAATAGTATTAAAGATATTTTGTCCCTACCAGTAATAGCTAAAACATCTGTTAAGGCTAAATCCTTCCAGCTTGTTTGTTCAAATGTTACATATCACTTTAGAAGCTAGAAATAATTACCACCGGGGTGTTTATCTGAGTTAATTGCATTTCCAGCATTTTAGGTTGCTACTATTGTTTTCCTTACTACCGTACTAGTCTACCAAGCTCTCTCTCTATTAAACAGTGAACATACACAGGGTTCTATTTTACTCTCATTTACACCCATGTAAATTCCATTGCAATCAATAAATATAACAGAGGGTAGAACTGAACTCTCAAACTTTGGAAGGATTTGCTGGCCAGTGATGAAGAATTATAGTATGTCATTCATTCAATAAATTAAGCACTTATGGCCAAGAATGAATGATTCTCACATACATCAGTGTAACTCCTGACTAGTGTAATATGCCAGATTCAGACTGGTGTGATAGAGAGGAACTGGTCTTACTGTATAGTACTTGGTTTTTAAGTTAAGCAAACTATTATTGAAATCCTGGAAACTGTTTTAACAGTAATACAGGCTTTAGAGTTTGATCAACAAATATGTCTCTACCTGAGCAGTATGCTAAGGCTCCTTTTATCTGAGGGTATGTCTACACTACCCCGCTAGTTCGAACTAGCGGGGTAATGTAGGCATACCACACTTGCAAATGAAGCCCGGGATTTGAATTTCCCAGGCTTCATTTGCATAAGCGGGGAGCCGCCATTTTTAAAACCCCGCTGGTTCGAACCCCGTGCAGCGCGGCTACACGGGGCGCAAACTAGGTAGTTCGAACTAGGCTTCCTAGTTCGAACTACCGTTACTCCTCGTGAAATGAGGAGTAACGGTAGTTCGAACTAGGAAGCCTAGTTCGAACTACCTAGTTCGTGCCCCGTGTAGCCGCGCTGCACGGGGTTCAAACCAGCGGGGTTTTAAAAATGGCAGCTCCCCGCTTATGCAAATGAAGCCTGGGAAATTCAAATCCCGGGCTTCATTTGCAAGTGCGGTATGCCTACATTACCCTCCTAATTCGAACTAGGAGGGTAGTGTAGACATACCCTGAGTGAGTGAAGACAGCCAAATGCCCATGCGTCCTACAAAGTGATAAAGACAATTGTTTACTGTGACATGAAAACAGTAGGGCTATGTCTAGACTGCAAGCCTCTTTCGAAAGAGCCTCTTTCGAAAGAGAGCGTTTAGACTGCATTCGGAACTTTCGAAAGAGCAAGCCGCTTTTTCGAAAGAAAGCACCCAGTGAGTCTGGATGCTCTCTTTCGAAGAAGCCCTATTTACATTCAAGAATGCCTTCTTTCGAAAGAAGCACTTTCGAAAGAAGGCGTTCTTCCTCGTGAAATAAGGTTTACCGCCGTCGAAAGAAAAGCCGTGTTCTTTCGATTTAATTTCGAAAGAATGCAGCTGCAGTCTAGACGCAGGTGAAGTTTTTTCGGAAAAAGGCTACTTTTCCCGAAAAAACCCCTGAGTCTGGACACAGCCTAGGAGTGGGAAAGGGAGAATGTTTCCTAGAACAATAGCATGCTACTGGAAAAGACAGAGTACCTGGAATATGCTAACTAAATGACATCACCTTCTAGTGACTTGGCTACAGAAAGTTGCTCTCGTACCCCATCCATTTCCTTGCTGAGAGAATAGAGGTGGATTTATTACATGTTTGAAGATATACATCAAATTAAAGCCCATTACCACAAGAAACCCAGGACACAAAGTCTGCTCAATTAGTTAAGAACTAATAATTACTGGGGCTGGTTCAAAGACCATTGAACTCAATGATCATTTGTCCATTGACTTCAATAGGCTTTGGATCGGGTTCATTAATTATATCTAGTAACATGTTTTTCACATAGTAAATTTAAAATATATTTTATTTAACGTTCCACTGTCCCATTCTCCCCACACCCAGGTTCAAATGGACTTTCTGCCACAAGGAGCCTGCAACTTGGGTTCACAATAATCCAGCAGGCCAAAAAAACCCACCCATATGTGATAATGTAAAAAAGAGAAGTGTTCATTAGCTACAGCTCTTATGTTGCCAGAAAGTTGACAAAGAAGTCTTCTGGTGCCAAAAAGACAGACATTCCTGCAACACACAGTATGGAGCCAGGGTACATATGCCCCTTATTTTCTTATTTACCTTTTACCTTACCGTTGTCATTAATGTTCTGTGTGGGGACAATGTTCATTGTGAATCTGCCCAGAAGGTGTATAATGAAGAGAGCAATGACATAAGATTAGTCACCTGTGATAGCTCATATGAATGTAAAGGGGCATTCTCCATCTGCTTTTCAGTTCACCAGGGCAGAGAATGTCAAGAAAATTATCTGGTGTAATGACAGAGAGGGGGGAAAAAAGCTTTTAACTACAAGGGAGTGTTTTTCCACTTACCATCCAAAGACCAGTGGTCCGAAAGCAAGAACATTTTTTTCTTCAGCGTAAAACAGGTGGTTTGTGAAAGAAGTCTTCAAATGACTTCAGGGCTATGTCTATACTGCGCAGTTTTGCGCAAGAAATATGCAAATGAGGGGAAGTGTGGAATATTGCTGTGCGTCATTTGCATAATTAATGAGGCTCCATTTTTGCACGAGAGGTTTTTGCACAAAAAGGAGCCATCTACACAGCACCTTTTTGTGCAAAAAACCCCTCTTGCGCAAGAGCTGTTCTTCCACTTTTTTTCAGGAAGAACGGCTCTTGCGCAAGAGGAGGTTTTTGCACAAAAAGGAGCCGTGTAAATGGCTCCTTTTTGTGCAAAAACCTCTTGGGCAAAAAGCGGCCACTTATTAATTCTGCAAATGAGGCACAGCAATATTCCATGCTTAGACGCATTTACATATTTCTTGCGCAAAACAGTGCAGTGTAGACATAGCCCAGAAGAATGTTAACCTGTTCTTACATACTTTGAAAAGACCAATTACTGCCTCATGGAAATCACATTCCTCAGATTTTTATGGAGACGATTAGTCATTAAGGATGCATCTATACTGCGGAGCTATTTTGGGATACCGGAAGTATCCTGAAGTAGCTATTCCACATCTTTAAAGCATCCCATTATTTCGAAATAGAGCGCACTATTCTGGCATCCCTATAACTCTTGTTCCACAAGAGTTTGGGGATGTTTTGGAAAAGCGCTTTATTTTGAAATTACCTTGAAATAACTTGAAAATTGCATAGCTTACTTTGAGGTAAGGGTGCAGCGGAGATACACCCTAAAATTCTTACATCCTACATTCCTCCTATTTGTGAAGCTACAAATTCAAATAACGCGTAACAAAATCAGGCTAGCTGGGGATAAATGCAGAGAGGACAAATCCTTATTTGTACTTCTGTGGAGCTACCTTTTAAGTTTTTTTTATTGTTCATCTAACTTGCTTTTTTTTTTTTTGTCAAAGTATTAGTAACATTAGCTTTTATAATAGCAATATATTCCATTTTATAACACTTTTCTTCTAAAAGGATCCCAATGTTTTGCTATTTTAATCTCTGATCCTGTACAGATTTTTGCATTGCTTAACACTAAGAATGGTCTTATCATGGACATCACAGTGGAGTTCTCCCACTGGTAAAATGGAGCTGCATCTGGAAAGGAAGGCAGCACAGATGTAACAGTCCACTACACAGCAGATTAGGAAAGGAAGAGAAAAGTAATTGATCTGATTGAAATATGAAAGGGAAAATTAGGCAAGCAGAATGCAATTAAAATCAAGTTGGAATCTGGCCAAAACATGAGTCGTAACATCCCTATTCATGGAAAGCAATATGGAATCATTAACGACCTCAAGTGGTTAGGATTTTGGTTTGACATTTCAGCCAAAACATGAGCATTTTCAGAAACACTATGGCCCAGACTAGTTGTTTGACAGGGTCATGACCCCATGCTAGAATCATCTGTGTATCTCTCACTTACTTCCCTGGTGTTGCAGGGTTTTGGGCACTGATGCCCCTTGGTCCTTCCTATTTTCTTCCTGTGGCTCATAACAAAGGCATCACAGCTTTTCCAAAAGTGAGGGAGCTGGGACCCCCAAGACCCCTCCATTACCCCCAGTGCCCACTCCTGTCCTACCCCTTCTCCTGACCAACCAAACTAGAAGCCAGAAAGTAGACAGGAAATTCAGCTCCCCCATATGGGGTGGGGCACCAAACAAAACCTCCCTGACCATGTCTCCATCTCCAGATCCTCTACCCAGGGGAAGTGGAGAGTCTCCAGCTCCCCACAGCTGCCTGTATAGCTCTTACAATGGCTGTGCTGCATCTCCAAGTCCACCCTGCCGCAGCCTCACTGGAGCCAAGTTGGGGACAGGGCCATGGAAAGTCATGGACACTCCACCAGCTCTGGGGGAGTGAGGACATGGGTCAGGGGCTCTTCTTGGCCTTCCTCACCTTCTACCACAAGCTGGTAGAGGTTTCCTATGGCTCACACAACTGCCCAGGAGTTACTGGCTGGGCTTCACCATCTGCTGGCTTTGCCAGGGTTGGGGCCTTGATGGGAGCAGAAGGGGAAGGAGATGGGGTCTGCTGTGATGACAAGGGTCCATTCATTTTTAAAAAGTGGGAAGGTTCTGGCCCCCTGGAAACCTGTATTTTGGTGCCTTGGTCTCATAATAGTTTAGTATGCTCATGGCTATGACATTTTGATGTAATTTCAGTTGTCTAGTTTTGTGCATGGATGCTGGGTGGTGATGATATCCAGGGATATACAGGAGGTGAGACTAGATAATCTGTTAGTTCCTTCTGATCTTAAGCTTTATGTGTCTACTAGAAGATGTGTCCAGTGTTGCTCTGGTCCTTAACTCAAGAATGTTTATTTTTCTTTCTTTGAATCAGTGATCTGGCATGGGGCTGGGGATGAGGGGTTCATTATGTAGACTGCTCCAGGGAGAAAGGACTATCTCAGCCCTCTCTCAACACAGCAGCTTGGGGCCAGATGGGAAGTGCCTCTTCATGGCTGCTGCAGCTCCAGCAGGCACAGCCAGGGGAGGGGTGAATGTTCCCCAGCTGGGACAGGTCCAGGTTCATCTCCCCCCTGCGCTCCCCTGCCAGAGTGAAGAATAAAGCAAACTGTGCACTTTCCCCTCACTCTCTGATAAAGGGAAGCAACCAGCAATGTTTCTGTATGAATTAGGGGGTGGGGGGCACAGGGCTGGGGCAGTCCTGGATGGGGGGAAGGGGTGTCCTCAGACAGCCCCTTTCACCTGCCTGATTACACTGTTACTTTTCTGTTTGTTTTTATGAGAGGCAATCCCTTTCCAGGCAAATCCCCTGTGGCTTGTTTTAAGTTATGATAAGAGGAAGCTGTGTCCGAAATTTGGTGGTCCTAACTCTTACTGTTTAGGAGTTCTTACTGTTTAATGAGTTCTTGAACAGACAGATGGAGTCACACATAGATGTAGATAGACAAACTCTATCCAATATATAACACATGCTGTGCTGCAGCATAGATTTAGTTTTATCTTTGAGAAAAATGCCACCAACTGAAACATCAGCTTCATTTATGAGCAACTTGGCATTCTCTAAAAGTTTCTTAGTCAAGGGATGATCCTGACCAACCCTGCATAAAAGGATTACTTATTTCTGACCTATCATATCCAACAGGAAGATAATGACCTACAGCATAGCACAGAGCACAGCACAAAGTAATCCACTGCAATTTTTGATAGGCTAGAAGGTATCTATAATAATTCTAATGAATGGATAAGTTTGTGCATATCAGTTAGTTGGGATATTAATGACCACACACAGAACTCATTTACTGAGGCAGACTTTAGCAATGTGAACAATAAAATGCATTAATCACCTACCAAATGTAAAGGCCATTTGAATTGCACCAAGGTAGCTCCACTTATCCACAGTCTGAGAATTCGTAAGTAAAGTGGCACCAGATCACACTCTCAATTATTAAGCAGCATTGCCCATTAAAAACAGCAAAGCAAACGGCTCTAAAAAAATCAATGGTTCAATATGGGCCAGGATTTTGCTGTAAGGATACATCTACACAGAGTATATTTCAGGATACTTCCACGTCTTGACAGCTATTTTATTTTGAAAATAGCTTTCAAAATAAAGGGTGCGCTGTTCTGACTTCCCTGTAAACCTCACTCCCCAAGGATTAAGGAATGTTTTAGAGTAGTGGTTTATTTCAAAATATACTCAAATATAAGCTAGCTCAAATTGCCTAGCCTGTTTCAAGATATGGGTGCAGTGGAGACACACTCTAACTGGCTCCCAGTGTTTCACCTCTCTAAGGTGCATCTATACTGAACCTTTAGCTTGGAATAACATACACAATTTGAGCTACGCAAATTGCGTAGCTTATTTTGATCTAATTTTGGAATAGCTTATTTCAAAATTTGGTGCTGTGTAGACCACTATTCCAAAATGTCTCTATTCCAAAATGTCATCGAATGAGGGTTACAGGGACATCAGAATAGCAACCCCGTTATTTCAAAATCTATTTTGAAATAACGGTCTGGTTCGAAAGATGCAGAATAGCTAATTTGGGATACTGGAAGTATCCCAAAATAACACTGCTGTCTAGACGTACCCTCAGTCTCATAGCTCATAGTGACAGATAGTCTTGTTTACCCTATGTTTCCACTGCCATATCTTTCCTTTGCACCACTGTTGCAGCAGGGGGCCCCTATGTCACCTGTACTTGTTGGTGTCCACCTCTGATGAGTAGTGAATGAAATAACCAGCAAAAAATCTATAGCTCTCTTTTTACTCCCGTGAGGGACAATGTTGGATTTCATCAATAAGAACAATATCACTGGCACAGCACAGACCTGGGAGTGCACAACTATGATCCATCTAGTTTAGATTCCACTCCAGTTTTTCTGTTAGGATTTGAACTTCTTATCCTGAGGCTCCCAGTTTCAATGCACTTTGTAATGCCAGCTAGTTTTATAGCTATGTTTAACGGCTGCATCTACCATTCTAAGGATGTACTATGAGAGCTGATGATAAAAATAGCTGGACAATGAGGATAAAGCGTGGCATGTTTAACAGACAAGGCTCATCGCACAATGGAATCTACCTTGTCATTCTCAATTCATGGCCTCACTCTGCCGTACCTCAAGAATTTGCATTAAATGGAGCTTAAGCGTAAGAAAAAGTATAAAACTTTTTTTATTTCACTGCCTGTTAGAGATTACAAATATTTCACATGTAATTCACAAAGACAATCGAAAACAAAGCAACTGTGCCAAGGGACAGGAGTGGCTCTTTGCCAGCATACACATATAAGCAGGAAAAAAAATCAGTATTGGAAAATTTGCTCATTTAAAAACTATCCATGTATTTGTCTCATGCAAACTGTTGGTGGAGCATTACAAACAACAACACGTGCCCACATCCTCACAGTGATATGCCACTGCTTTTAATTGGTGGTTTATTAATATCAATTATGCCCAAATCGAGACATAATGAATACTTTGATAATATAATACCTATCCTAATGAATGCTCTGCATTCAGATGAAAACCTGATCACGTTACTTGTATTAGATGTTAACAACACTTTTAATACCTGCGCCACTGCTTTAGCCAAGCCTTATCAGTGTACTGTGATTGTGAGGCAAGAGTTAATGTCTATGTTATAAAATGGAACATGCAAAATCATCATCATCAAATTGCATTAAAAGGTTATTGTTCAGATAAAAATTAGCTGGTCATAACTGGTGCAATCCCATTTATGTCAGCTTTATTTCAGTAATGTATAAGGCACCATTTATTAAGTGAATACTTTTCTCTGTCATTCTAACATCGAGGTCATCAAAATGGACAGCTTTTTTTTTTTTTTTTAAAGAATAATCTACTCTTTAGCTATGGAAAGCTGCTGGAACACTGTGGTAATACACCTGCTTTGTTTACATCCTGTTCCCCTACACTTTTCAGCCTAGCTGACCTCTCTTTCAGAATAAGGAGAACCAAAGAAAGAACCAATATAGAGTCTTGATGAGAGAGAGAAAGAGAATGCATAGAGGGTCAGCATGTAACATTCTGCATCAGAAATGAAGATACCTCTGAAATATACCTTTCATTGCATGGGAAATCATTTGTTTTAGTTCCAAAATTTGATCTCCCCTTTCTTTTATTGTCAAAAGTTATTTACATCAGAAAGAATCATGACAATGTGTTTTATAGAAGGAATATTTTGTACTAATGGGATGAGCTTCTCCAGCATTTTGAAGTTTCCCACATGAATGATTTTTGTGTGTCTTTCATTTGTAGCTTTGTCAAATATTGCTTCCTACAGTTGAGTGGTATTTTTGAACTGTATAGTAGCAGCTGCCTGATTAGTTGTCTCTGTAGCAGGCAAGTAAACTCTCTGCATGTATAGGTGGCAACAGAGTGACATCTTTCAATTACTTCAAAAAGCTAGATAGACCATAATTTCAATTTTACATTTCACTCATCCTGACCCAGAAAATGAGATTGATTATAAACATAAGTGACATCAGCCAGTTTTACATTCTCATTATTATATGATATGAAAATAATATTCATTTTGGGTTTCTAACATAACATTAAAATGTCTAATTTATCAACAAAAATTCACTGAAAACTTTCCCAGCCTTCTTTTTCTAAAACAAAGTCAAAATCTAAAGCCTTAAAATACCTTCAAATGTGTGCAACAAGATCTTTTTCACTGATTCAGTGGAAGCAGCCTTGAGAACAAGAAATGTGTTGGAGGTTTCCTTCCTAGAGCAAAAGAGGTGAATCTGAACCTTTTTGCCAAATTTATAAACAAGGGATAAGGAGTAAGGGAAGTCTCCTTCCCCAAGTGCTGTTTCAGAAGTATACACAATATACCAAAGGAGATGAGTCAGTATAAACTGATTTTTACTTTGGATAATAGGAATACTGTGTGAAAGAAACCATGAAATTTACAAATGACGATGAAATTTACAAAATTCGATAAATCGGAGGGGAAAAAATCCACATATCACAGCAAACAAACTACTGTGAAATGTCATATGCTTCCAGCCTACTTTCACACATAGCCCAAAGCCCAAAGGTTTCCTTGGTGAGCTCTCACAAATATTTCTCCATGAAACTCATAAAAAAATGCTATTAAAAACCCCCTGAGTTTTATAGCTGTCCGTCAGGAGCTTTACAAAAACATCTGCCACCAAGACAAATGCAAACAAAACCTCAACCTGCACAAGAGCCCACAGTGCTTGAGCAATACAAAGGTAAAGTTCAGAACCAGGTCGCTGCATAAGGATATCATTCTGAAAGATATTCTGTTGTCTCATCAGCTTTGGAGAATCTGAAAGAGGGAAGGAGGAGAACTGAGGAGGCATTTTGAAGTGCCAGTTTTTGCTAAGCATTACAGATTCAGCAGAGGGAAAAGAGAAAAAATAAGAGAATGAGGACTGAAACTCAAGAGAGTTATTTAAAATACTCCCCCACCCCTGCTTGCAACACAGTATCTATCCTGTAGGTAGAACCCCCAAAGAGTGCTTTTAAATGCTTTTTAGTCTTCAGATAGCAAGAGGAAGAAGATCAGAGAGAAGCTCAAAGAAGGAGGAAGTCAGCATGTGAACTGACCACCAAATATGCACTTTTAAGTAGGTATGGCTGGGGACTAAAGTACCTACCTTAGCTTGGAATACCTGCCGGTATCCCCCAAATAGTCCACTACTCCCTCAGAAGTCTATTCGACTCATAAGGAAACAGCTTTTTTTTTTAATTGCAATACTTTTGGAAAGAAGTGCTTTATACAGTTATATTGATTGACCAGGTCCAGAACTGCAATATTGCCTGTAATTACTGCTTTCTGGATCTGTATATCCAAGTGGAAATGCTCACTAGTTTAGCAGTAGGTCAGATAGTTCTCAGACCTTCAGACATTTCTAGCAGAGAGATTCCTGATGTGTGCTGAACCAGTTTTGGCTTTCAGACAGGGCCACTGACAACAGGAGGCAAATGGGGCATTTGCCCTAAGACTTGGGATTTAAAAGGGCCTGGAGCTCTGGGCCACCACTTCTGGGAAGGGTGTAACTCCAGGCAACGCTAAGGGCTGGCTGAAGGAGACTAGCCTGTAGCCCTGCCCCTTCTGCTTGAGGGACTGCCCTTTCCAGGGAGCCCAGAACCAAGCCCCATGCCCCACCATTGCTCAGAGCCCAGCAAAATCTATCGCCAGCCCAGCTTTCAGACACCTTTCTTTTATATTGCAGCTTAAAATATATTCAAAGGGGAAAACAATGATGTCTTTAGGAAAAGAAAGTCAAAGGGCAAATTATTGGCTGCCCTCATGGTCAGTCTTCCCTATCTTGCACAGAATATGACTGACGATAGCAAAGTAATTTACATGGAATGGGACAGGTGAGGCTGCATACATAGTCGCACACACAGACTATCAGTGCCTCTATGGTCAATTTGTTTAGCTTACCTAAAGGAACATTGAAAGGTGACTTATTGTGTTGTATACCTTTTAAAGAAAATACCAGGTATGAACTCAGTAGAGAAAGATGTAACAAAAACCATTAGGTTGAAGATAGAGCCCAAGTAATTTAGCTTCACAATAAGGCAAACACAAAATTAGTTGTGGTGGATTCTCCGTCTTTTGAAGTTTTCAGATCAAGACTTGATTTCTTTCTGGAAAAGAGGCTTTAAAAAGGCAAGAAACAGGAGCTAGTGTTGGTTGCCAAGTCCGATAAGAAAACAAAGCTGCACTGACTTTCATATCAAGCCCAAGACAAGCCAGAAGAGGAAGAAGAGAAAACCACTGTTTCAAAGCCCTCCATAAAGCTTGTGGAAAATACATGTAACAAAATAGAGTTTTAGCATCCCATAGTCTCCTCACATAGCAGAGTCTATTACTCATACTCTAGTTAAAACTAGCCAATTAGCCCTTCATAAGACGGGATTTTCAGGTCTCTCTTCCACGTTGGTCTTCTCTCCTGAGCCTCCGGTCTCTTGCTCCGTGTCTCTTTCTCGCTCTCTCCTCCTCCTACTGCCTTCCGCTCTCTTTCTTTCAGCTCTCCTCCGCCTCCTGCCTCTCTCTCCGTCTCTCTCTTTCTCTTCTCCTCTCCCTCATGCCTCTCACTTGGGGGACTGCAGAGCCCAAATGGCCGTTGGGCTCTGTGCTCCCCGTGCTGCATGAGGAACGCAGAGCCCAAACGGTCGCTTGCGCCACTTGCTCCTCCATGGAGGCCCAGCTGAGTGGCGCTGAAGTCAGCCGAGTGCCACTGTGGGAGGCGAAGGGGAGCATGGAGGTGACGTTCACGGCCAGGGGTGGGGCCTGGAGCCGCTGTCACACCGCACGTCACCACCCTGCCCCCCTACGCCTCCTGCCGTGGTGCTCAGCTGACTTCTACACCGCTCAGGTGGGCCGCCACGGGAGAGCAAGCGGAGCAAGTGGCCGTTTGGGCTCCCCTGCGGCAGCCTGGCTGAGCGGTGCAGAAGTCAACTGAATACCATGGCGGGAGGCGAAGGGGAGCGGGGTGGTGGCATACACAGCCAGGCCCTGCCTTCTGGCCATGTATGTCACTGCCCTGCCCCCCTTCTCCTCCCACTGTGGCTCTCGGCTGACTTCTGCGCCCTTCAGCCGGGCCGCCACAGGACAGCAAGCAGCGCAAGCGGCCGTTTGGGTCCTGTGCTCCCCATGCAGCACAGGGGTGCTGCATGGGAATCACGGCACCCAAACAGCCGCTTGCACCACTTGTTCCCCTGCGGCGGCCTGGCGCGGAAGTCAGCTGAGCGCCACAGCGGGAGGCGAAGGACATGACTCAGGCCACAGTGCCGCCCAGAGGCAACAGCCAGCATTTCAGCAACAGCACCGCCCAGAGGGAACAGCCAGCATTTCAGGCAACTGCGTCGACCAGAGGGAACAGCCAGCATTCCTGGCAACAGCACCGCCCAGAGGGAACAGCCAGCATTTCAGGCAACTGCGTCGACCAGAGGGAACAGCCAGCATTCCTGGCAACAGCACCACACAGAGGGAACAGCCAGCATTTCGGCGTTACAGACTCTCAGACACTGGGCTACTATATATATGATGCTCACATGAAAGCCCATCTGATGTGGATGGATATCTTCCATGGTCCATTGCAAATTAAGTGTTCCTTCAGAGCTCAGTGTTCCTTCATGGGCCACTCAACTTGAACAGTTCTTTCACAAAGTGCTGTCTAAATACCTTGTTGGTGATGCCATAGGAGCAAACATTTGAAATACAGATACATAGTTAATATTCAAAACCTCAGATACAAAAATGATGCATGCATACAAATAGTGGAATCATATTCAGCAAATTATATTTTTTTCTATAGACATTTAACATGGCACACCTTGTAGAAGATTTGTTACAATTATATAACATCAATGACCTACATGGTTATATTTTAATCATCTAACATCACATGTGCCAAATGTCAGGTTTTGTTTGCAGTCTGACACTGTGTTTGTTTCGAATAAGTTGCTGAAGTTTTCCAAAGGGATTCACTCACTGCACCAAAGCATTTCCTTAGATTGATCATTAAGCCAAAATGTTTCACAGCACATGCAAAGCTGTCATTAAGAATCTGAAAGTCCCTTGTGTTATAGGTCAATAAAGCACAAGCATCTGTAAACAAGTTGTAAATAATTATCTTCATAACTTGTCTTCACAGGGGTGCATAGAATCATAGAAGTATAGGACTGAAAAGGACCTCAATAGATCATGTAATCCAGTTCCCTGCACTCAAAACAGGACTACATCATAACTACATCATTCCTGACAGGTGTTTGTTTAACCTGTTCTTGAAAAACTCCAGTGACCGAGATTTCACAACCTCCCTAGGCAATCTATTTCAGTATTTAACTACCCTGACAGTTAGGCAGTTTTTAATACACGCTCTCTTCCCCCATTCTGAAATAACAAATATGAAATTGAAGAGGCAACTGTCATCAGGAAAACAGGCATGGAGAATGACAAGGGAGCAGGAATGATCTGACAGAGGACCACTGTGAACATTATCTGGGAAGCAGAAAAAATACTTGTAATATTTTCTAAAGGTGTATTTTTATTTGTTTTTATATATTTTAAGTCAGAAACTGTAAAGTTACAGTAACATCACATACTTTCTAAGGACCTGAAATCCTATTGGAAACAATGGAAACTCTCCTTTTAATTTCCGTGGACTTTTGGCTCAAGACCCTAATTGAGTGCTGGCAGATGAGACTATTCAGATTGAAACCAATTGCTGCTGCTCTTTCCTTCTTTTGCTTCCTCAGCTTCATGATGGACTCCTGACTCAACTTCTTGCTGGACCTGAGGCCTTGAATAACACCAAATGCAATATTGAAGATCAGACTACCGTATTTTCCGGCGTATAACACGACTTTTTACACTAAAAAACATCCCCCAAAAATCGGGGGGTCGTGTTATACGCCACGCATAGAACTTACCTGGTCCCCGACACGGTGCTTGGGGCTGGCCCCAGGCACGTGGCGCACGGTGAGCGCCGGCAGGAGGGGGGGGGGAGCGGGAGCCAATACACACCTGCCAATACCTGATGGGCTCAGATACTATGATTCTATGGTTTATGTATGTATGTGGATGGGATGTCTGGATACCTACTTTTTGTGCTTCCAGATCATACTTTCTTGCTGCTTTTCTCTCCTCCTTGAACTACATTAGCCCATTGCTGCTTTCTGTTCCGCAAACTTCTTGATATCTTCTACTACAGCCTCCCTTCCAGCTCTGGATTAATCACAGCACAGTTGTTCCAATAGCTTTTGTTACAACACCACCACAGTGGCTATTTCATTGAAGGTAGCAGCAGCGAGTGATGGAATATACTTACAAAAGACCTAGGAGAATAGAGAGAAACTGTGGCATGGGTAATTAGTTTGAGGCTACTTTTGCTTTCCCCAATTTCTGTTTTAATACAGTTGAGGATGATAGATTCTGAAAGAAAAACTGCTGGTACATGGGCTTCATCTCCTTTCCATCACTGGTTATGGATATGAGAGCTGAGGGTCAAATCTGAGCTTAGGGTATTCATGCTGAAAAGTTGCAGCCAAAAGCAGAACCTTGGATCACAATATATCTGTCCAATTCTATGCCCGATTCTGGCTTCCCACCAAACCTACAGACATCAGATTAATAAATGCATCTATTTTAATACCAGAAGGGACTTTTAGGTCACTTAGGTTGACCTTCTGTATAATGCAGGACATAGTATTTCATCCAGTTGGCATTTTGCCTCTTTGTTGCTTGAACCTTTGAACTACAAATGTATACTAACGGAAGTATTCAAACCAAGGAACTGAAGACCTTCCAATTATTTTGGGAGCAGCCGGAGACTTAATAAGGCACCAGTTTATTCCATCACTACTACAAGCCTGATCTAAGAACCTTGAAATCATTGTATGTATTTAATTCCTTTAACCAACTTTTAATTCATACCTTTTTACAAATAAAACTTTAGAAACAGACACTAAAAATTGGCAACATTGTAATTATTGAGTAAGATCTGAGTTGTATACTGACTTGTATACTCCCATCCTGGAAGTGGCAGACCAGCCAACACGGGATAAGGGACCCCCTGAAGGTCCTTTGGGATCAGAAGAACCTTTTGGTTGATGTTAGTCTGTAACTAAAAAAACAACAAATGGTCCTGTAGCACCTTAGAGACTAACCAAAAATATAGATCTCTAAGGTGCTACAGGACCATTTGTTGTTTTTTAATTTTTTCTGATTTCTTGTTAGCCAGAGTTCTGAAACAGAAGTTTACTTTTGTTATTGGCCTGGTATCTCTTATGGGAGAATAACCAACATTTTGGGGATGCTAACATCCCTGTTTCCCATCAGTTTGTCCTGATTTTGGTATTTTCAGTTGTGACCCGCTAAGGCATGATAACAGTGCTCCATTGTCATCACTATGCTCTTGTATGGCTGAAACAGATGAACAACGTATCAACACCACATAACATTTTGAACCTATTCCACCTATGTCATGGCTACTGGGAATTAAATAGCAAGCTTGTATTCCCTTCACTGCTGCACCATCACATGCACTGATGCTTTTATAGTGAGACCACAGCTAAGATGATGTGGTTGGTCATGGGTCCATAGGTCTGACAGTAAAATACTGAAAAACATGTTTTGCCGAGAATTGCAGATTAGCACTCAGTTTAGGAGCAGACCAAAAACATTATGAAGACACACTTGTCAACCCCAACCTCCAATCTTGCAATTTTGACCGCAAAAGCTGGGAGCTCTTAGCCCAAGACAAGATCCATTGGCAATAGCTCTGTCACCTCAAACTGAAAGATTTTGAGAGCTTGAAGACAGTGCAATCAAGGAGAGTTGTTTCAGGCTTTAAGTAGTGCACATACATCTACAATTGCTCTTTATCTGTGGCACTTGTGGATAGGGCTGCAGGCCTGGCACTGGTCTTAGGTCTCATTTCAGGACCCACAATAAGTGACTATAAAATTAATCTATTGAACTTGACAGGAAACTCAATCAGTAAAGAGTAAACAAAAACCAGAGCAATTTCCCATTTAATTTCTTCATGTTCTAAGGACTCAGGGATTATATTTGTAGCAAGAGTAGGAACCAAAGTTTCAGGTGCAAGTTTAATTTTATTGGTGACAGTATCTCTTTAAAAGGCTTCTCTGGTTGACATCTATTAATAACTGGGCAACCTCTTAATCGGTTTTTTATTCAGGGCATTTATAAAATTACAGTATGCACAGGTATTACCACTGGTAAATGATTGCTATCAGTGGAGACTGAAACAGACACGTAATTGTGCATTTTGTCATGTCTCTCTGTAGCTGTACTTTCTTTTACCATGAAGGTATCTATAAACACACCAAGTGAGACAATCTTGTATTATCCCCATATAGCAGTAATCTTTCACGTTAAATCTGAAATTGACAAACGCTGTTTGAAAGAAACAATTTTGATGGGTGTCATGCATTTTATTGTCTTTCAAGAATAATATACTGTGCTTTATCAATGTATTTGTTATCAGAAATCACAGACTACTCTTTATAACTTTCAGCCATTGCCTTTCATGGGCTATCGCTAATTCAATAATTTTTGTTACAGGGTTCTAGATGAAAGACCCAAAGGAATGAATCTCTTTAATCCCTGAGACAAAGCCATTCTACCTACATTAAACCAGAATATACAAGCATCAAGCATGCTGAGAATTGGATAGTGATTAGAGTTGCTTCTCATCAGAAACAATGCTAAGAGAGACAGCAAGCTTTATAGAAAGAAAGCAGAAATGTGGGTGCATATGCAGTGAACACAGCCATTGTTATTTCACGAAGATCAAAAACAACAGTAGCTTGGGACATCCTCCCCAAAATGCTCCTAACATTGAAAGGTAGGAGTGAAAAATATTTGATCAGGAGTCTGGTACAACATAGCATCTGATTCTGATGCTAAAATCAACATAACAATGTGACCTCAACTCAGTCTTTAAAATTACACTCAAAATTCTGTCCCAGGAGCTTGTGGAGTAGGGATGGTGACACCTAATATTTGTACACCCAGAATCTCAAGCATGCATGCACAAATCAAAGAGTTTGCTTGTGCATCTCTGAATTGGGAGGTGTGGAAAGCTTCCCAAAATTACAAAGCCATGCCTTGTCTTCACTCCATGGAAGATAGATACTGTCGAGCTTGATCTTCTGTAGTGCAATTTAGCAAGTCTTGTTTAGACTCATTAAATTGAACTCAGAGAGTGTCCCTGCCAGCTTCTGGTACTGCTGCTCTTGCAAATGCTCTTGTTGGCCTCCTGCTGTGGGGACACTGTCAAGACTGGCTAAAGGTACCCACTGTGGGACATTCTACATAGCTGGAGTTGAATACCTTAAGCAGAGCTGCCAAGTCTAGGGTAGACCCTGCCTCAGTAACTTACCAATTTTTTTGAAAAAGCAATGAGATCCCAAATCTGAGAGGGCTGACATGCTTCCTCTCAAGTGCTAAATGAAATAGTGTTGAGTGCACTCAACAATTTGAAGTATGGAACCCTACATATGCAAATCTCAAAGGGTATGTCTACACAGCAAAGTTATTTTGAAATTAACAGCCGTTATTTCGAAATAACTTTCCTAGTGTCTGCACAAGCCAACTGCTATTTTGAAATTAATTCGAAATAGTGGAAGGCTTATTTCAAAATTGGTAAACCTCATTCCACAAGGAATAGAGCCAATTTTGAAATTGCTATTTTGAAATCAGTGCTGTGCAGTTGCTTATTTCAAAATAGGGGGCCTCCAGCCCTTCCTAGGGTGCCCTGCTGGCCACCCTGGCCACAAGGTAACTTCTGACCTGATGCCCTGCTGGAACCAGTTCTGGCTGGCCTCAAATGTGATTCAGCATCCAATCAGTGTGGACATGCTATTTCAAAATAGCAATAAGCTATTTCAAAATGCATTTTGTGTGTAGATGCTTTATTTAAAAATAAGATATTTCAAAATAACTATTTTGAAATTAGATATTTCAAAATAATGCTGTAGTGTAGACATACTCAAATTGATTCAACTCAGGAGTAACTCTACTAAACTTCATGAAGAGACACTAGTGTAAATGTGGGATAGGTGAAATCAGATTGAGATCTAACATGTTTACCTTGGATTGTTCTAGAGAGATAAAATTTAAGTCAATGATTCACCTTGCAGATTATTTTAACAGAACCCTGTGAGTTTTTGCTTTTAAGTAATTAGTCTTGAAGAGCTCTGTGGAATTATGTCACAATTCTTTTTATATAGGCAATGCCAACATTTTCAGGAATGTACTTTTTTTGAGATATTGTCTGAGTTGGACCAGTCCATTACAATTCTGCATGACAATCAGAAAAGAAGTTATAAACAGAAAACTATAATCTGCATTTGAAGGTCAAATTTTCCTACAAGTTTTACTCAACTGATGTAAATAAAATTACTTCTATTTATCCTGATGTAATTAAGACCAGAACCTGGCTCTTAGCTACCATTATAAAAAAATCAGGTTCTCACTTATTTGCATAAGTATAAATGAGGAATAACTCTTTTGAAGCCAGCACATTAACACTTGGGCCTTGTCTACACTAGCACTTTTATTTTTCCTCTCCCTTTATTGTTGACAAAAAGCCATTGTGGACTCTGATATTTGTTTTGTTGAGAGAATTGGCCTCCCCCCAGTATCCCACAATGTTGCCCTGACGTCTGTGCTCAGTGCTTTGTGATCTCTGCTGCTCTGCAGGCATGCGCCCCCTCCTCTTTCAAACTCTGGAAAGTAGCTGACATTTGAGTGAGCAGCTGCATTTAGGGAGCAAAGAGCAAATCATTTGAATGCTACTTTTTTGTTCTGCTAGAAACACAGCGGCAGGCAGACTGCTGCTGCAGGGGGTGGGCTGGAGAGACTGCTGTGCTGCTTTGACATTCTTCAGCATGGAGCACTTACAGAGCTACTCATGATGCCACTCCCAGCAGCTGAGAACACTGTGGGAGAACTCGGAAGGAATCCCAAGAAGCACAGGGATCAGCTCTGCCTTCCCACAAAACTGCACAGTGGGATGCTTAGCCACATTGCTTTGCTCTGACTACAGGGTTCTAAGGATGTGGCCAAGAAATGTCAACAATGGGAGGCAGAAAAACTGGTTTGACTGGTTTTCCCTTTTAGTGACTTTTGCATGTAGACAGCATTTTTGTCACCAACCATTCCCAGTGTAAACATAGTCTTGTTTAAGACTAGTGCAGGAGGAAAATCAGCAACTCTCTCTGGTAAGTTTTTGAAGTACTGAGATGAGACAAACTTTTATGGTATAATAGTAAACATTTATTTAATGATCCCCACAATGATCTCTTTCACTAGCTGTACAGTTGCAATATCGGTTTAAAAACTGCATCCTTGTAGCTGCATTTGCTGTACAAGCAGCCACAGAGGAAACTATTCTGATTTTTATAACCTCTTTTTTACTAGGCAGAAAATAAAAGCCAGGAGTCCAATGATGGATGTATAAAGTACATGTACATGAAAGTGAGACTGTGAAGAATTATTCTGAAAGATCATCAAAGAGCAAACATTTTATTAAAGGCAGTCTATCATTGAAGGAATTCATGATATGCCATTTATGAACCACAAGAAACCAAACTGGGCAGCAAGAAAAAATGCACCCACTCACATATTTAGGTATCTATACCTAGGAAGCTAGGTAAAAGCACAATCCAAGGGACAACCAATATTGCAAAGTGAAGTCAAAGAATACAGGGCTATATCAGGTGTGCACTGTACAAATCCATGCTGATCAATTCATGAAGTGGAAGTGGTGGCACAAAACTAGATTTTTCCCCCAGCAGAGGGGAAAGATGTTGGTGGGATGGCAAAAGAAGGGGTCACTGATGGATAAAGGATCCACTGGGAAATTCAAACTACACTGTCAGTGTACCAACTCTTGTCTTAACCTGATGACCCAATTATGCAGGTCTTACTCAGACAAACCTCCCATGGATCACAAGTGGGGATATGGCATGCCTAACTCCAGAAGATTTGATTTTTAAATCTGAATACTGTGGCTGTCTGCATCTTGGGGGCAATGTCATGACTTGGATTCCAGAATAGGCAATAAATACTATGTTTAGGCTGGAAAGTTATTAGAGGGGAATTCAGAAAAGAGAAATAAACAGAGGATGAAATTCGGACTTCAAATCTGGAGTCATTCCATTGAAAGAATTAGTCCAATTTTACCCAAGTATAACTTACAGTAGGATTTTACCTTAAATCTGCACAAATTGTGAGGGGAATAAGGAAGTTAAAGGGAAAACAAAAGCTAAATAGTGTTTGTGTACATATAAACTGAGTAAGTATAAAAAAATAAAGCTGCAAATATATAGACTGAAATGCTTGTCCTCAGTCATGACCATCACAAATTTTAAGAATATGTAACCAAAAGCACTAAGCTTAATCTAACACACTCAAATGACACATGCAACATAACAGAGGACAACTCTGCTGAGTGCGAAATGGATGTTGTGACAGATCACTGTCGATTTATACTCAGAGAAAGGGATTGCCTTATTGCCCAAGCACCACAAGCTTCTGATATGCTGTACCATACTGAACATCACACCAAAAATGAGGGAGTAAAATAATAAATAATCATGTTGATTGTTATTTCCCCTCCAGACAAAAGAGTAGTTTTCACTTAATTATGAGAAGCAACCAAACTATATAGGTTCATATATGTGATTACTTTCCAGTATTAAGTGCTAAATAGTCCGAGATCTAGCTCTAATTAATAATGTCTTTTTCTGTTCCTTTTCCAAAACATTGAACATTGATCATCAATTCTTGTTCAGTAACATATGCCTCTGTCCGTTCATGTTTTCTGCAGGGAAAGGAACCTTTCTTTCTTGGATTTTACTTTTGATCACCTATCACATAACATTTTGCATCCTGCAGACAATGGAAATGTGAATGGAAAGGACTTGAATGACTTCATTCAGGCACAAAACTAGCATATTCCTCCTCATTGTTGACACTGTGCAACACTGCTCTTTGTTGTTAAAGTTTTTAACAAATTCTTACATCTACAAACCAGCTTTGGGATTTACTTAGAAAGTGCGAAAAGACACAGTCACATTGTGTTGCATCTCTATAAGCCCTTTGTTACCGGTCAACAAAGTCTTTAAATGCCCTGCCGAACGGGAATTTTGCCAAACAGCAAACCAGCTACTTGGCCTTATTAAGGGCACCTCCTACTGGTCCTTTCATAGAGTGAATTATGCTTTCTTCACTATCAGTCCCCTGCTAGGTTTCTGAAGAGAGAAAATAGCGACTAAGGAGAGTAGTGGAAACCCAGAGATTAATGAGCAGGGGCCAAAGACACTCGAACAACATTTCCTTAAAGATGCAAGATCTATTTTACTTTGTCAGTGAATCCAGATTGTGAAAGGGGGGCTTAAAACAACCACCTCAAGAAGGATCTATAGGCTAATCACAGGGGAAACTTTGCACAATTCTAGCTTGCAAAGATCAGATCAGGGAACTTGATAAGACACACAAATATATGCCTCCAAAGTATTAGACACATTATAAATAAAGAGTGAAATGCACAACCCAAATGTACAGCTAGGAAACAATTTGCTCCTGTAATGAGTTCTCTGTGTATAATCAGACAACATCATAATCCCACACCACACACACACACACACAAACACACATCATTGAGGCAGTGTGTATCCTCACTCTCCTCCTCTCTCTCTTGCACACATACATACACACACACGGTTGCACACAGGACCCAAATTGCCATATGTCAGCAAAGAGGTCTGCAAGCCAATCATCGTGCCAAAAGGAGGATCACTGAGATGTCTCCCATCTACTATCCTTTAAGTTGGAAATTCAAGAGAGACACCTATTATCCTGCTCTGATTTCCCAAGTCCCACCTTCCATGCAAGTAATTGCAAAGGACATGTATGGGACACACGCACACACACACACAATATGAATCTTCTTGTATTTAGCAGAAAAGCCTTCCCAATTCACTTATTCCCAACCCAAAAAAATCCAAAAATATATATTTGAAAGGAAGCATCATCTATATGAACAATTTAAGGTATTTCTATTTGAATGCAGCTTATATTCTGAATGATACCAGTCTAAGGTAAAGATCTTTTCCCAAAGGCTTTGATATGCAGCACTTTATCACACACACACACACACACACACACACACACACACACACACACACACACACACTCCTGCTTTAGTGGCGTGTGTCTGTGTGTAGGGGGTGGGGGGACCTATCGGTTTCTATTGTTCAGCAGCAGCTGGTGTAGAAGCAATGTGTGTATGTTTATTTTTATTTATTTTTGTTTTCCATGAGTCTCTCTTACTAAGATTTCTCCTAATGAAACACAGCTCGTTTTCTTCTGGAGGAAAAAAAATGATCACTGGAGAATAATATTTTCTCACATGCATTGTACTCTCTCTCACACACACACCCTACAGAGTCACCTACAAATCAAAGCTTCACTTGCTTAGTTTCTAACACTTCTCAATAATACTCCAATTTCCTGATTATATTTTTACAAAATCTCTCTTAATTCCCAGGTCTTCCCTGCCTCTACCACAGGCAGCTCCTGAGCATCACAATATCAATCCCCCCTCTTTCCTTCTGTATCCTAATTCAATACACACACCAGCTTTGCCATTTTTAATCAGAAAATGTGCCTGCCAAGTGCAAAGAGAGCGAGGCAGCCCGAAAGAATATCAATCAAATGGAGTTTGGAGACACTCTGCAAATAACTGCATTTTCCATCTTGCAAACTAATATTTCTCTTTTCATTATTTGCCCGTCCCCTACCATCTGAAAAAATATAAATAAAACTATATATCCCATCTCAGCCTAAAGATAAAAAAAAAAGCTACATGAAAATAAATCCAGTTGAAACAGTGGTCAGGTGCAAAGAGAATACAAACCAGTGTGTACATACACACACACACACACATGCTATCAGCACCTCCTCCCACATTTTTCCTTTATTTTGTGGGGGGTTCTTTCCTTTCAGTTAGTTTTCCTATTTCACAGGCAGCTCAGGGTGCCTCTAAACCAAATTTGATCTCACTCCTTTTCAAATCTACATCAAGTGCCTGCAAATGCCTACACTGATCCACAACAACAACAAAATCAAAAGGAAGGGAAATTCTGATAACACAGACGAGAGAAGCACATTTCTTAGGGTTTGCAAAACTCACCCTTATTCAGGGAGTGCAAAAGACAAATAAGACAGTGATGACTTACCGGTGACTTGAAGATTCAGGCTGATCAGAGAAAACCCGAAGAGTAGAACAGCCAGCTTTGGTACCCAAGCACATCCAAGACTATTCTCCATATTTCAACACACACCTACAGAGATTTGGGTCCTGAGCACCAGCAACAATCACACACACAGCCCCTTTCTGCCGCCTCCTCTTCTGTTTTTTTTTTTTCCTCTAGTCCCCACCGGCAAGGCTCAGCAAAAGGGGGAGTTAGGGGATGCGGAAGGGGAAAAGTTATATTCAGTCCAAGTGCCACCAAACCTCCAGATGATGTTAGGAGAAACTAACTCAAGGAAAAAGGGGGAAAGGTGGGGAACAGTGTTCCCACGGCTGGAAAACCATATATTGAAAAAATACTGCAAAAAAGCAAACCAGAGTGCATCAAAAGATTGGGGGTTGCTCCATTTCCACTGCTGGACAAAGTACAAAATATAGATATGGTCATAAAAATAAAAACAATCAGAAGAATACAAAAGGGGAAAGCTTGTTATTTTCCTCCTTCTTGGCAGATGTTGGTGGGGAGGGAAAGAAGAAGGGGAAAGAAAAGGGGCATGTAACGCTCTCACTTGTTACTGGAGCTGTCCACCAGCAATATGTGAGATGGGAGTTAGAGCTGTAACATCCATTGATCCGAAGAAGTGGAGGGCTGGAAGGGAAAACGTGGAGAGCGGAGAGAAACCAACGGGATCACGGAAAAGATTCCACTGGAAAAAAAAAAAAAAAAAAAAAGCCCTGAGCCCTGCTGCTTCCAGCAGCTGCATGCACTGAATCTACAATATGAATGAGCTGGGATGCCCTCTGTAGGTAGAGCGTGGGAAATAACTTTTCCTCAATGAATCTTTTAAATACAGTGCATGTCCCTGCTTCTGTAGCTAGCTCACCTCCTATCATTGTAAAGCTCCCCAGTTGTGGTTTGCATCGGGTGTTTTGGTTTGTTTCTTCTGTCCTGGGAGTCTGCTCTACAGTGAAAGCTGCTTTTTAAGCTGATCAGCTTTAATTTTTGCATCTCACCACCCTGCCAACTCCAAGAATTCAAAAATCAGGAGTCAGATACCAATCATTATAAGCTAGTCTTTAAAATCATGGGATTTTTTTTAAATGAGTTATTTTCATTTATCTTCTGAAGTTTGAATCTTTAGGGACCAATTTTCCATGTTTTCCTCAACTATCTTGAGGGCAAGAAATTTACTTTTTAAAATGAATGCTGAGACTTCCACAGAACATGACTATGGGAGCTTTATGATAAATACCAAATATTAGGAAGCTTACGATAAACTCATGAGATGGCAACACTGGTCTTATCCTCGTCATATTCTTTTTATTTTGCAATACTCATCCTGTTGTAGGATGTATTAAATGTCCAGTTTTCTCACACTAGTCCACAGCATCTTTAGGCTGCCTTGTTCTTCTTGCTTTTATTTGGCATCCAGCAGAGCAGTGCACTGCCATACTTCATCATCATCATCGGTGGGGATTACAGTTTTGTCCTTCGATACAGTAAGAAAAAAAGGTCACAAAAGTTGCGATAAAGCATGTAGACACTTCTGACTCATAAGGACTCTTACAATAATCAGGATTAAAAACTTACCCTAACTGTAAGGTCAATTGTAAAAAAGTGAATAAAAGTTTACAAAATGCTCCAATCGCATATAATAATAAATGCTGATGGGAAAAGGTGCAAAAAATTTTTTAAAAATCTAGGACCTCTGGACAAGGCAGGGGGATCTGGGATTCTAGAAGGGGTAGGGCCAAGGACGGCCAGCCCTCAGAGCCTCCCGGAGTGTACCACGCCAGTCCCAGGCAACCCTTAGCACTGCCAGGAGCATGGTGTGCACCCCCACAGCCCTTAGTGCTATCCAAAGGATGTAGCACGGTGCTTCGGCAGCAATTTAGAGGATCTGGGACTCTGCCCACTACCACTGCTACTGTGTCAGAAACAGCGTTCAGAGCCCCAAACCCCCTTAAATCACCAGGCTCTGGAGCAACTGCCCCATTCCCCACCCCCCTGTCAGCAAGCCTAGGAGCAGGTCTATACTACTGCTTAAGTAGATCTAATATATGCTGCTCAGGGATGTAATGCAAGTTTCCCTCAAGTGATGCAAGTTTTGTGCTATTCACACCAATGCTGCATCAGTGGGAAACACTCTCGATGAGGTGGAGTCACTAGTCCACGGTACAATGCACCTTCACCAGAAATGCTATAACAGCACAGCTGCATCAGTGCATCTGCGCTGATGTAGCGGTGTAAGGCTTGCCCTAAATGAGTCCAAAACAGAAAGGCCCTCTAATGCAACCCAACAACTGTGCTAAAACCATGCTTGGTAACCAAAAAAAAAAAAATTAAAAAGTGTGACCAAAATGTACGTGTCAGAAATGTGGCCTAGTTGGTGGATTTACCAGTGAGCTAGTGTGCCACAAAAAGAAATTTTAGGGAGCCAAGAGGCATTAGCTGATTGAAAGAAAGGGAAACATGACTGCCACCTCCACTGTTTCCTTGGGATCCACCATGACACTGCTCTACCTTCAATATCTTGATTCTGAGAGATGTTCTGACCAGACCAGGGCAGAGAGGAGGACCCAGTGTCTGTGGCTAAATGGCAAATACCTTCTGGCATGTGTAACCGGCATCCCTCTATCACGTGTCCTTTACATTCTCCACCTTGTTTTATCTGTTTCTTTTCCCTGTTCCTCTCCTCTTAACTTCTGTCTTATAGAAGTCTAACTGGCCAAAGTATTCATGGGATAGCCAAGTTAGTCTGTTAGAGAAAAAAACAACAAATGGTCTGGTAGCACTTTATAGACTAACAAAACATGTAGATGGGATCATGAGCTTTCATGGGCACAGCCCACTTCTTCAGAGAACTCCAGTCATCTGAAGAAGTGGGCTGTGCCCACGAAAGCTCATGATCCCATCTACATGTTTTGTTAGTCTATAAAGTGCTACCAGACCATTTGTTGGGGTTTTTTTGGCCAAAGTATATTTTGCAACGCTGCCGTAAGCCTGTGAACATGGAGAGAACTAAAAGCAACATCTTAAACAAGCACATGCTGGACCAAGTTTGCCAAGTCTTGGAATAACTAGACCATGTCTTGTGCCTGTATTTTTCTAGCAGCAAGGTTGTAAGTAAGAGTTGACATAAAAAACAGAAGTGCCTTTTCTCCCTCTATTTTTTCTACCTTCTTTTGTGTTTGTCTTGTTTTGTCTTCTAGGAAATGGGATCAGACTTTAACAACAACAGCAACAACTCCAACCCATCTTGTCTCTTATCCCCAAAAAGGACAGTTACAACAACATGGCAAAGCAAATGAACTAGCTATATGAAGACATGTGCTTATCAGTGGGGGAGCCTGGATCCCTACTATTACTAGCAGTCTAGTTCAGCTGGTAGCACTGGACTATAGGGACTTGTGTTGAAGACCCACACCAGAATGGGATATATCCATTAATTAAAATTACAATGAACAAAGCTGCAGGGAGGTGTTGTCCTTCAATCTGACATTCGCACATCCCTTTCTGGTGGCTGTTCGTTGAATAGGAGAGCACTTCCTGAGAAGAATAGAGAGCAACCCTCATGTCTTACAAAGTCTTTGCCTGAGTGAAATTCTCATAGGACTCCCAAGTCCCATAGATGAAGGCAGGAACTTCAGATACAACCTTAAAAATCTTTGCTGCAAAATTCTGTCAGTGATGGCTTGTCTGGGTTAGACTTTTCTATCAGCTTTTTCATGAGCTGGGGCTAGTACAGTTTCAGACCTTAATGTTTCTCTTTGTTTGAACAGTTTGTTGATAGGGTGAAATGTAATAACTAACCAGTCTTTAAAAAAAAATGCAGCAATCTATTCCATGATTACTTAGCCCAGGCCAGGACAATAGTAGACCATGCCTGGTGACACCGTGTAGCCCAGAACACAGTCCTCAGTCTCCAAGAGGGGGAGTGTAGGAGCCACAGGATTTGTGGGTGTACAATATGCTCAAAAAGGAATCCACTCAGTGTGTGTTACATCAGAGTTCTGTCTTTTCTCTGTCACAAGCACGACTACTAAAATATATACTCTATGCATCAGTATTGGGGAGAGCCTGGATCTGGAAGACTTCCCATATAATCAATGTATTAAACATTTTATCATGAATTCAAAAATAATATAAAACAGTGGCATTCACCAAAAATTACATCTTAACTTGCTTATGTCCCATTCTGCACTGGAACCTCTCCCATCCAACTTCCACTTTCCATTCCATGAAACCAAGCCAAGTCAAAGCACCTTTCTGTTCTTTCTCCTTTCTCTGTCTGATGCCTTTGACACTGCTGATCATTGAATTCCTTCTTGGTCTTTTCTCTTGGCTTGCATGACCCTATTCTTGCTTGGATCCCTCCCTACCCAACCACCTTATGGACTGAACTGTGTGATAATTTTTCTCTCCCTTTACCTGCTGACATCCTTCAAAACTCCTTCCTTTTCTTCCCTCCTCTCCTCCCACTTTCTTGGGGACTTCTCCCATTCCCATTACTTTAATGCACTCTTTCTGTGGATGATTCACAAATTTACCTCTTTCCCCATCTCTCCAGGCTCATATTTTCATATAATTACATAGCTTCCCAAAATCCCCTTGACTGTTCCACCACCATATAGAGCATGGGTTCCCAAACTGGGGGGCGTGCAAGCCAGGCCCCCCCCCATCAATTCCCCCCTCCCCCCAATTGTGTTGCTATTTTTGTTTTTTGGCCCTAGTCAGTTCCTTTTTTGCTCAACAATTTTTTTGCTCCTATGGGGGTGGGGGATGAGGGTTTCTCAAAAATCAAAAAGGGGGCATGATACCAAAAATTTTGGGAACCACTGATATAGAGCAACTGGCAAAGCTAAATGTAAAATTGTGTTTGCATTTCTGCACATGCTCAATTTGTCCAGGCAAACCCCAATGCTCATGCTCTATTGGTTTAGAACAGAGGTCCCCAAACTGTGGGGCACGTCCCAGTAGCGGGTCAAGGAGAAATATTAAAGAGGGCAGAAGGCCCTTATTACCCTGTGAACTACCCATGTATACAGTTCCATGTAACGTTTACTGAAATCACATTGGAGGGTCCTCACATAAAGAGACAGGCAGAAGAATGTATACCTTAACTTTTATTTCCCTTGGCATGGTTTGATGGCTAAGAAAGAGATACATGGCCTTTGATCCTTCACTAAAGTGGTTCTTGTGCTGCTACTGTATTTTCTTCTATTAGAATCCAATAAGTTCAGATCCAAGGAAGATGGCCTTTGCCAGCTACCAGGGGCTTGTTTCTCCTCTCATGCACTCTGGTTTTACACTAATGTAACAACAGTCAGTTCACTGGAGTTCCTCCTGCTTTACACTAGTGTGAGTGAGAGAAAAATCAGGCCCAGAGAAATCAATGTTTGCTTGTATGGCAGGGAAATCCCAGGATGGTAATTGGTGGAAACAGAAGATTTAAAAATTAGACAAAGCCAAGAGCAATTTGGACTAATGTTTGGTATTGATTCTTCCCAATGTTACGTCAGTTCTGCTCTGATGGAATACAGTTGACTTAAATGGAGCTACAATGGTATACAACTGTAGTAACACACCAGTGTAGTGGAGAACCAGGCCCCTTAGTATCAGAGATACAAGACACTGTCCCACTTTCTTCCTCCAGTTTTCTTATTCTAAGATGCTTTGGTCTTTTCCTGTTGCTCCTTCTACTTCCTACTCTCGCAAATGCTCCAAAAGCCCTTCCAAAGGGTTTTAGTGCCTTGAGAGTAACCTTCAAGTATCCACCTTGGCTTTGTGGGAAGCAACATTTCTGGCTAACAACTGAGAAGAGGGCAGGGTTTCTGGTAGGATGAAGATTCTGGACCGCCTTCCAATAGGAATGTGGGGGCAACAACCTAATTAGTTATAAGTTAAAAAATGTAAGTTCTTGAATGGGAAGGCATGAAGGGAATTGCCAGTGATGACAGTAAATGGGCTGAGTGTCCAGGAGGACCCTTCCAGTCCTATGCCCAGTGACTAACTGAATCTTTCCTCTTTTGAGTTGTTTGTTTGTTTGCTTCTGTCTCCTTTTTACAACTGTTTCTTTCCTAATCTTTGCTGTCTCTCTCCTTTCATTAGCTTTAAGAGCAATCACCTATGCCTGTATTTGAAAATTACACTGAAAGCATTCAACAGAGCTCTCAAAGCAACTAATTTCTTCTGGGGTCACAGAACAGTCAACTAGCTGTCAATTGGACTACCATAGATGCACAAAAGAGCCCTCTGTGACCAACCTTTTCTACTGTCAGTATGTATTCTCCCTTCTATTTTTAATAACTACTATGCATTGTGAGACAGATGCATTAACTTTTGTGTCTGGTCCACACTCATTAATTCCCCAGAAGACCAACTGTTGTGATTAATAAGAATAGAATAATAAAATACTTAGAACTGGAAGGGACCTCAAGAGGCCATCAAGTCCAGTCCCCTGCTCTCATGGCAGGACCAAGCACCATCTAGTTCATCCTAGATTGATGTCTATCAAACTTGCTCTTGAATCTCCAGTAATGGAGATTCTACAACCTTTCTAGGCAATTTATTCCAGTATTTAACCACCCTGACAGTTAAAAAGTTTTTCCTAATGTCCAACCTAAGCCTCTCTTGCTGTAGTTTAAGCCCGTTGCTTCTTATTCTGTTATCAGAGGCCAATGAGATTAATTTTCCCCTCCTCCTTGTAACATCCTTTTAAATACTTGAAAACTGCTATCGTGTCCCCTCTCAGTTTTCTCTTTTGTAAACTAAACAAGCCCAGTTCTTTCAGTCTTCCCTCTTAGGTCAAGAATTCTTGATCTTTAATCATTTTTATTGCTCTTCTCTGGATCATCTCAAATTTCTCCATGTCTTTCTTGAAATGTGATGCCCAGAACTGGACACAATACTCCAACTGAGCTCTAATCAGTGCAAAGAAGAGCAGAAGAATGACTTCTTGTGTTTGATCACTACTTTCCTGTTAATGCATCCCAGAATTATGTTTTCTTTTGTTTTGCAACAGCGTCACATTGACTCATATTTAGCTCATGGTCCACTATGACCCCCAGATTCCTTTTCACAGTACAAGGGTATGTCTACACTACAATGTTAGTTCGAACTAACGGAGCGCTTAAATTCGAACTAGGAAAACCTCATTTTACGAGGATTAAGCCTAGTTCGAACTTACTAGTTCGAATTAAGGGGTGTGTAGCCCCTTAATTCGAACTAGTGGGAGGCTAGCTCTCCCCAGCTTTCCCTGGTGGCCACTCTGGCCAACACCAGGGAAACTCTATTGCTCCCCTCCCGGCCCCGGACCCCTTAAAGGGGCACGGGCTGGCTACGGTGCCGGTGCCAGGTGCAAGCCTGCCAGCATCCAGCCAGCAGACCCTGCACCTGGCACGGCACAGAGCCACCCACCCGATGTTCCCCAGCCCACCCCCTCTTCCTGGGACCAGGCTGGCGGCTCCCGGGAGCTTGCCCGGGACCGCAACAGGCGGGCACCTTCCTGGGATAGTGCAGACATCGTGGACCTCATCCACGAACTCCGCACTAGGCACAGGAAAGTGGCCGTCTAGGGCAGGAGAGCTGCCAGCCTGGCCACCCAGGAGCAGGTGTGCATGAAAATCAAGGGGGTCCACTGAGACCCCCGACCCTGAACCCTGAGCTTACAATGGCCATACTGGGTCAGACCAAAGGTCCATCTAGCCCATAGCCTGTCTGCCGACAGCGGCCAACCCTATGGACCCTGGAGGGGATGGACCGAAGACAGTGACCAAGCCATTTGTCTCGTGCCATCCCTCTCCAGCCTTCCACAAACTTTGGGCAGGGACACCACTCCTACCCCCTGGCTAAGACTACTCCATGGACCCAACCTCCATGACTTGATCTCACTTCCCTTTAAACTCTGTTCTAGTTGTAGCCTTCACAGCCTCCTGCAGCAAGGAGTTCCACAGGTTAACTATTTGCTTTCTGAACAACAACTTTCTCTTACTAGTTTCAAGCCTGCTACCCATTCCTTTCCTTTGGTGTCCTCTAGTCCTTCTTTATGGGAACTCAGGAAGAACTTTTATGAATGCACCCTCTCCACCCAACCCCTGCTTTTAGAGACCTCTATCCTGTCCCCGCTCCATCTTCTCTTTTCTAAGCTGAACAGTCCCAGTCCCTGTAGCCTCTCTTCATCTGGGACCTGTTCCCAACCCCTCATCATTGTAGTTGCCCTCCCCTCTCCCAGCCTTTCTCTTCCCCTCTCCCACCTCCTTTTCCCAGTCTCCCCCAGTTTTCTTCAATAAAGACAGAGTCAATGTTGGAAGAAACGTTATCTTTATTTTGTACATCAGGAAGGGGGGCTAGGGAAGGGTAAGTGGAAGGAGGTGAGGGAGGAATGGGGTATGAGCCCCCGATGGGGAGGACTGGGCTGGCTCTGCGGGCTTCTGGGGGTGGAAGCTCTCCTGCAGCCCCCCATTTGCCCCCTCTCCAAAGATGGCAGCCTGCGGCAAGTGCATCCAGTCTGATGGCCGAGTGCTTTTCAAGCGGGGAACCCTGAGAACTGTCTGTCCGGGGTGGGGGTCGGGTCCCTTTAAGCGCAGCCCTCGGCTAGCCTGAGACAGCATCTCCACGCTATAAGTCCTCCTCTGATGCCCTGCCGGCACTGCTTCCGGCCATCCTTAAGCCCTGTTCAGGGTCCACTGAATGTGGACATGCTAGTTCGAATTAGCAAAACGCTAGTTCGAACTAGTTTTTAGTTCTAGACGCGTTAGTTCGAATTAGCTCTGTAGTGTAGACATACCCCCACTTACTAGACAGCCACTTCCCAGTCTGTAAGTGCAAAACTGATTGTTTTTCCTAAATGCAGTGCTTTGTCTTTGTCCTTATGAAACTTCATCCTATTTACCTGAGACTATTTCTCCAGATTACTTTGAATTATGAACTGATCCTCCAAAGCTATAGATTGTCTTGGTGTACATTTCTAGTGGATTTTGTTAAGACTCCTCTTTCTAAAACTGTCCTGGAACACATTCATGAGAAGCATTGGAGTGAACTTTCATTGGCTGAGCACATCTGGATGATGTCAACATTTCCAACAGCTTCTGAAAGCTGCCTTTCACACAGTAACCTTTCTTTGGTCATGCACTCCAAATGAATGTAAATCATAAAGTGAATTGGGTTTTCTGGGCAAATATATAAGCTCTAATCTGGGACTGTTTTCATTTGATGGTTGAATGTATTGGACTGGCTAGTTTGAACCCAGTCCTCCTGCTTTAAACAGAATCAAGTCTTCTGCAACTATATAGCCAAAGGACATCTGTTACTGGAAGGCACTGAATAGTTAGGGTATGTCTACACTACAGAGCTAATTCGAACTAACTAAGTTCAAATTAGTTAATTCGAACTAAGCTAATTCGAATTAGCGCAGCTAGACTTAAAAACTAGTTCGAATTAGCGTTTTGCTAATTCAAACAAGCATGTCCACACAGAGTGGACCCTGAACAGAGGTTAAGGATGGCCGGAAGCAGTGCCGGCAGGGCATGAGATGAGGACTTATAGCGTGGAGCTGCTGTCTCAGGCTAGCCGAGGGCTGTGCTTAAAGGGACCCGACCCCCACCCCGGACAGACAGTTCTCAGGGTTCCCCGCTTGCAAAGCAGTCCTGGCTTGGAGTGCCCTGAGTGCCCACACGCGGAACATCACAGCACTCAGCCATCACCCCGGCTGCACTTGCCACAGGCTGCCATCTGGGGGGAGGGGGCAATCGGGGGGCTGCAGGAGAGCTTCCACCCCGAGAAGCCCGCAGAGCCAGCCCAGTCCTCCCCATCGAGGGCGCGTACCCCATTCCTCCCTCACCTCCTTCCACTTACCCTTCCCTAGCCCCCCTTCCTGATGTACAAAATAAAGAAAACTTGTGTTCAAAAATAGAATCTTTCTTTATTGAACAAAACTGGGGGAGACTGGGAAAAAGAGGTGGGAGAGGGCAAGAGAGAGGCTGGGAAAGGGGAGGCAACTAAAATGATCAGGGGTTTGGAACAGGTCCCATATGAATAGAGGCTAAAGAGACTGGGACTTTTCAGCTTATAGAAGAGGAGACGGAGGGGGGATATGATAGAGGTCTATAAAAGCAAGAGTGGTGTGGAAAGGGTGTTTAAAGAAAAGTTCTCCATTAGTTCCCATAATAGAAGGACTAGAGGACACCAAAGGAAAGGTATGGATAGCAGGCTTCAAACTAGTAAGAGAAAGTTGTTCTTCAGAAAGCAAAGAGTCAACCTGTGGAACTCCTTGCTGCAGGAGGCTGTGAAGGCTACAACTAGAACAGAGTTTAAAGAGAAGTTAGATCAAGTCATGAAGGTTGGGTCCATGGAGTGGTATTAGCCAGGGGGTAGAAATGGTGTCCCTGCCCAAAGTTTGTGCAAGGCTGGAGATGGATGGCATGAGACAAATGGCTTGGTCACTGTCTTTGGTCCATCCCCTCCAGGGTACCTAGGGTTGGCTGCTGTCGGCAGACAGGCTACTGGACTAGATGGACCTTTGGTCTGACCCAGTACGGCCATTGTAAGCTCAGGGCTCAGGGTCGGGGATCTCAGTGGACCACCCTGATTTTCATACAAACCTGCTCCTGGGTGGCCAGGCTGGCAGTTCTCCTGCCCGAGACGGCCACTTTCCTGTGCCTAGTGCGGAGTTCGTGGACGAGTTCCACGATGTCTGCACTAGACCAGGCGGGTTCCCGCCTCTTGCGGTCCTGGCCAGGCTCCCGAGAGCCACCAGCCTGGTCCCGGGAAGAGGCGGAGGGCTGGGGGGCATCGGGTGGCTGGCTCATGGCGTGCCAGGTGCAGGGTCTGCTGGCTGGGTGCTGGCAGGCTTGCACCTGGCTCGGGCACCGTAGCCAGCCCGTGCCCCTTTAAGAGCTCCGGGGCCGGGAGGGGGGCAATAGAGTTTCCCTGGTGGTGCCCAGAGTGGCCACCAGGGAAAGCTGGGGAGGGCTAGCCTCCCACTAGTTCGAATTAAGGGGCTACACACCCCTTAATTTGAACTAGTAAAACATACCTTTAGTTCCTTTTGGGATAAATAGTCTACCAAAGTCAATAAGGTTATTAGCTGGAATAAAGTACTAGTTAGTGTAAATAATGATATCATCATCTGGCCTTGAATACATGCCTTTATCAAACATTATTAGTAGATTCTTCTCAGTCAAGGCTCAAGGAGATATATTTTCTAATTTAGAAAAAGACAATCTTGAAATATAGACCAATTATTATAAAACTAATTATAGTAAATATGAGGGTGATTACTGAAGTAAGTATCATCTTAAAAGTGATGCCAGCATAAACTATTGCAGAATATTAGTGAGGGTTCAGATATTTTTGTGTTAGGAGCTGGAGGTTTAATATGCTGGGTGAGATTTTAATTTTGTATTGGTTCTAGCAGTGAAAACATAATAAGTAATGCTGAGTTGCCTGCAAAAGTAAATATCAAGACTAAGACGGAATAATGGAATTAACCCTTCTTTCCAAAGCTTCTAAATAGAATTATACAGCACTTGAATGTCTTGTTCAACTTGTGAGTGAATTTTAGTGGAGTACTAACAGAACTGATGTGAGCAAAGCAAAAAATAGGCAGGCACTGTGCTGTCTCCAGACATGAGATCTTTCTTATTTTTGCCTTAAGCTTCTTTGAGAGCAGGCTGCCAATTGTGCCGTGTTCTGTGTTGATGGTTTATGAGCTGCACAAATGGTTTGAACAGGTTTTCACCACCAAACTCATTTATGTTTTCAGACTGAACGCAGTTCCTGAGGGATGAAAGACTGGTGCATGCCTGAAAGACCAACCTCAATAGAAATAAACATGTTCTCACTTTCAGGAAGCAAGTAGGATGCACAGATCAAATTTCTGGTTCTCCCTGGTCTCTGGATTGCTAGCGGGGCATTGCATGCTGAGGATGGAGAGCTGGATACTAAAATGCACTAGAGGCTGGATCTTTCTTTATTGATTCTGACCTTTGATTCCTTCAGCATGGAGCACATAGTGCAACAATGTCAGTAAACGTGAATCCCTTTTGTTTTGCAAACAAACACCTGGGGGTAAACAAGCAGTAAGAAGAGCACTTTGTTGTGCCTGGGCAGTTAGAAACTGCTAGTGACTGAAATCAGAAGGATTTGCAGGTGCTCAGAAATTCTCTAGATTAGGGAAGCCTTCCCTCTTCTTAGATGACAGAATAGTCTCACCAAGCAACTAATACTACTACAACTCATCTGAGGTCCAGTTTAAACTAGACTTGTAAGGTCGGCTTATGGTATGCAATTCCAGCTATATAGAATATGTAGCTGGATTCGGCTTACCATAAGCCAAGCTTGGTGCTGTCCCCACCGTGGGAAGCCAATGGGAGCAAATGCTGGACAGAGCTGCTCTCAGCATTTGATTTATGGGTCTATACTAGATGCACTAAATCAAACGTCAGAACATCAATCTCAAGGACGGCAAGTGAAGATGTGCCCTCAGGTAGTGTTTAAAGCCCAGTCCTGAGCTGTGCTGCAGGCCTCAATTTAGGACTGGATCCTAAAAACAGCATGAGGAGGCAATGCCTTGCAGATTAGAAATCTTCCCTGCATCATCATCTGGGCAGCATGGATGGATTTAGGGGATATCTACTCTGCAAGAGAAGGTGTGACTGTTGCACTGGGAGGCATATCTGTGCTGTTTTTAACTTCCCTAGCACAGGTAACAATAGTAGTGCAGACATGGCAGCATGGGCTCCAGCACATGACAGTCATCAGAGTACAATCCCCCTGAAACTCCTGAGTCTGTATGGAGGTTGCTAGCTCATGCTGCCTTGTCTCCATGGCCAGTATTACCCATGCTAGCCAGATTAAAGTTAGCCCAGATATGTGTACTGGTGCTACAATTATACCCCTATGTACGCTAAGGGTATGTCTACACTACCCCCCTAGTTCGAACTAGGGGGGGTAATGTAGTCATACGGAATTGCAAATGAAGCCCGGGATTTGAATTTCCTGGGTTTCATTTGCATAAAGCCGGCCGGCGCCATTTTTAAATGCTGGCCAGGTCGGACCCCGTGCCGCACGGCTACACGCGGCACGGACTAGCTAGTTCGGATTAGGCTTCCTAAACCTAGTTCCACGAGGCGTACAGCTAGTTCGGATAGGAAGCCTAATCCAAACTAGCTAGTCTGTGCCGCATGTAGCCGCGCAGCACCGGGTACGACCTAGCCAGCATTTAAAAATGGCGCTGGCCGGCTTTATGCAAATGAAGCCCGCGAAATTCAAATCCCGGGCTTCATTTGCAACTCCGTATGACTACATTACCCCCCCTAGTTTGAACTAGGGGGGTAGTGAAGACATACCCTAAGTGACCAAGGATGGCCTTTTATTTTTTTACTTCCATGACACAATATAACACTCACTAGACCTTCCTAGTTCAATGATTGCAGCATGCACATAGAAACACATCATTGCAATTCTCAGAATTCTTGTTTCTTTTACCTGAACAGACCTACCAGTACGCTAATGTTCCTTTTACCCATTTTTACATTCCAGTAAAGCATATGTAATACTCTATTATACACCTTAGGATTATGTGCAATTACCTCCTTCTCAAGTAATTTTGTTCTCCAGAATTACCACTCCCCTCTCATTTGTTCCCGGCAATATTTTATGCACCTTTATGAATTCATCCAGCTAAGCTGTAGATCAGAACATCTAATTTCACTACACTTCGCTTAAATGCCATTTAAACATAATTAGAAAATTGGGTAAGTCAAACTAAGATTCAGTGCAATTCTGATTTTTTTCCCACTGAAGCCAAGTTCTTTCTTTTTTTCTAACCAACTCACAGCTGCCTGCTCCCTCTAATATCTTGTTCAGCTCTTTCAGATCCTGACATCCCATTATTTCTGCTCAGAGGTTTTCTCCAAGGCAGTTTCACTTAGCTGGCTTTCCCAAGCACATGTGTGATGGCCATCCCCTTGTCTGAGGCTACAACTAAACTGCAGAGTTTTTTGGAAAAAGATATGCAAATTGCGAACGGCAATTTGTGTATCTTTTTCCGCTTTTTTTTGGAAGAGGCTTTTCCAAAATTTGGCCCATCTACACAGGGCCAAATTTTGGGAAAACCTCCTCTTTTAGAACATCCCTTATTCCTCTCACTGAGAGGAATACAGAGATGCTGAAAGAACATACTCACTTTTTTCAGAAACTGATCCTAAAAAGCAGACATGTTCCCTGGATGCAGCAGAGTTTTTCAGGGATACCAAAGGTATCCCAGAAAAGCTCTGCAGTCTAGACATAGCCTGACACCCCAGGGATGAAACCTGGGAATCCCCAAAGCTAGAAGCATGAGCTGTAACACACACTGACCAATGGAGTTGTATATGCACTCCTGTTTCCATCAAGGATCTCCCCCAGCTCATAGTTGCTCCACCGTCCCTTCAGTGATCCTTGCAGCCTTGTCATTCTCAGATGAGCTAGTCAAAAGTTTTCTAATGTAAACATGTAAATAAAAAATATTGTCCACATTTTATATTTCAGGTGGAAAATATGGGAGTAGGAAATGTATGCACACATACACACAAACTATTATGGCAAGGAATTTAATTCTTCCGTTTTAAATTTTGACAGAAAGCAGGAGAAAAAACAAACTTTCCCCTCTTGGTTTTGACCAATTCTCATTGTTGGATGAGATGGTTCCCTAAGATGACACTGGCTTCTTCATCCTGCCAAAGGTGAAAGGTTCCACAGCAACTCCACCATTAACTCTACCCTTCCCTAGTGGTATGTCTAGACTACATCCCTCTGTCGCCAGAAGGATGTTAATTAGATGTACTGAAATTGCTAATGAAGTGAGGATTTAAATATCCCGTGCTTCATTAGAATAAAAATGGCCACCGCTTTTTGCCGATGCGGCAATTTGCCGCCAAAAAGTGGCATTCTAGACGGGGATCGGTCAACAAGGAAAGCCTTTTCCAACCGATCCTGTAAACCTCCTTGCATGAGGCATAAGGAATTGGTCGGAAAAGGCTTTCCTTGTTGACCGATCCCCATCTAGACTGCCACTTTTTGCCAGCAAATTGCTGCCACGGCAAAAAGCGGTGGCCATTTTTATTCTAATGAAGCACAGGATACTTAAATCCCCGCTTCATTAGCAATTTCGGTACGTCTAATTTACATCCCTCTGCCAACAGAGGGATGTAATCTAGACATACCCTAGCATCTCACTAACCCAGCACACTTGGCCCCTTCTCTTCCCTGTCTTTTGTTTTTTCCAGTCCCTTGCTCCGGTCAACCTATCTCTTCTTGCCTTTCTCCCTCACCACATTACACATTGGTTCAAATACATTTTGTTTTGATTGTATTGAAAGGTACCACATTAACTAAAGTAAAACCAGATTAAACAAACATTTAAAAGTTATGGCAATAACATGCTCTTTGAGAACCATCCTAGCACTCACTCTGTGTGTCATATTGCTTTCTCCCGCTCTCCGTCTTGTTCACTGATGCCCTGCCTCTGCACTTTGCATGTTTGGACAGATCTACACTGAGCCCCACTGACTCCACAACAGGACACTGAACCATTGCAGCAGTCCATCCATACGCTGCGAGTTACAGGAAGAAGGCAATAGGCACTGATTCAGGAAAGCATGTGCTTAATGTTAAGCATGTGCGTAACAGTGCTTTGTAGACCTGGGCTTTAGACTGTAAGCTCTTCAGGACAGGAACTGTCTCTTACCTATATGTTTGTACAGTGCCTGTGTGGTTCTTCACATTAGTACAAAGAAAGTTAGTACGCAGGTGTAACTGCACAGAAACTCCAGGAAGTCCTCACTACTCACAGTTTTGCTATCCACAGTTTCACGTATTCATGGCATGCTGAGCTGCACCAGCCCACGCATATGGCTACCCATGATTATGCTTTTTCAGTGCTCTCTAGGAATAGAGACATATGCTACCAGGATATCTGAAACTGGTGACATGTCATTGTAGATATAATTATCATGAGACTCACAATTCATCACTATTATATGTGGTTATTGCCAGAAAGTAGAAGTGGATGGAAAACTGTGGTTGTTTTGTTTTAGGAACACCCCACGCTTCCAGTATTTGTGGACTTTTCCATTCATGGTGACTTAAGAATGTACCTCCTGTGAATGGTGAGGGCTTTCTGTATAGCCTGATTTCAGCTGAAGCATGCAGATCTGTCTGCTCAGCATTCACAAAGAAAAGTCCTGCATTGCAATATGAAAGTTGGCCCTTGGAATTCCCCACTATGGCTATCCCCACACAGTATAATGGGGGCCATAATCTCATTTAGATATGTCATTACATTTTATGATTTTGAGGGTGAAGCTTGAGTTACGCTATGTTCTCTTTTTTGGGAAAGGTGATTGTCAATTCTAGAGCTTTTTATTTTTAGAGCTTCTTCTTCTTATATCTAACCAGTATGTAAGTATCACACAATAAAATAAAGAGGAAAAAATCTTACTGTTTTCTGCAAACTAACTGAGCATGCAGGAGTTCTCCTGAGCTCAGGGAAGCTGCCCCTACTGATGACTGAGGCTCAAAAGTCCCAGAGAAGGGAAATTAATATGACTGAAGTTGTTACAAGTGTGACTGATCCAGACCAGCTGGCTGCTGCACACTAATGGGGACAGAGTGAACAGTTTTCTCTTCCTTGTATAAACAGGGTGGAGCCTACTGCAGCATAATCAAGTAGGCACCAAGGTTAATTAGAGCCTGGCAGAAACTGCAGGGTAATTACACACCTGTAGCCAATTAAGGCCCATGAAGCTGCTTTAAAAGGTTTCCCCCCAGGCAAGGAAGGGGAAAGAAAGAGTGGAGGACTGGAATAGTGCAGTAGAACTGTGTGAGTTGAGGATTGATTAGCAGGTACCAGAGGAAAGGTTCTGGGACGGATTATTTGGGGAAGTGGCCCAGGGAAAACCTGCAAGACTGGAAGCAGCAGTAACCCCGTGTGTTGCTGCTGCCTTAGGGTCCCGGGGCTGGAACCCGGAGTAGTGGGTGGGCCTGAGGTTCCCTGCAATCCGCCCCATGTGCCTGAGAAGGGAGACCAGGACCACTAAGGGGGTTTTACCCCAAGACTCTGAACTAGCCTGTGATGAATATGGCTCAGTAGGCTGTGACCCCTGCCTCTAGTAACCCCTGCCTCTAGTAAAGAGGATGAGACCATGTGGAGGAAAAGAGGAGACTGAGGGGGGATATGATAGAGGTATATAAAATCATGAATGGTGTGGAGAAGACGGATAAAGAAAAGTTATTTATTAGTTCCCATAATAGAAGAACTAGAGGGTACCAAATGAAATTAATGGGTAGCAGGTTTAAAACTAATAAAAGAAAGTTCTTCTTCAAATAGCGTGTAGTCAGCATGTGGAACCACTTGTCAGGGGAGGCTGTGAAGGCTAGGACTATAATAGAGTTTAAAGAGAAGCTAGATAATTTCATGGAGGTTAGGGCCATAAAAGGCTATTAGCCAGGGGATAGAATTGGTGTCCCTGGCCTTTGTTTGTCAGAGGCTGGAGAAGGATGGCAGGAGACAAATCTTCGGTCCACCCCATCCGGGGCACCTGGTGCTGACCACTGTCTGCAGACAGGCTACTGGGCTAGATGGACCTTTGGTCTGACCCAGTACAGCCATTCTTATGTTCTTATGTTCTTATCACAGCAAACCTCTCAGGCAAACACTAATCGGCCAGAAGCATAAAACCTACAGGGCATGGCTGGGGGTCTGCCACACAAGGTTTATGTAAAAGAAGGAACAAAGAATGGGAAAGGTAAAGAGGACTCAAAGTACTCCATTTTAGGGAGAATATAGTCACACAGGCAAGATGGCTTCAGCATCTAGCCAAAACGCTTATGGTTGAATGAGAGCATCTCTTTTAGAAAGTCATCCTGTCTTGATTTGAGGACTTCAAGCGACGGTGAATTTACCCTGTTCTTTGGTATGCTTCTGATCTAATTTCAGCTTTTGGGTTTAGTGTGCAGGTGTTTACAGTCTGATGGACAGGAGGTCAGACTAGATAACCTAGTGGTTCTTGCTGGCCTTAAACTCTAGAATTTCTTTTCACCCTGTCTGTCATAAGAGGTCATACTCCCACAATGATATTAATGGCTGGTTAATATAGAACAAAACAAACAAAACTTTGCAGAGAGCCAGACATTGGAACTTGCAGTCACAAGAGTTCAATCTGTTACAGCTCAAGCCAGGTACAATGGATGCATTTTTTAAAATATTAGACATTTTTTATGGCAATTAATTGCATTTACACATTTTCTGCCCACATTTTGCTCACAGTTACATTGTTGTAAATCTGGAGCAGCTACACTGATTTACACAAAATTACTCCACAGTTGCTCCAGCATAAGTAAGAGTAGAATCTGGTCCACTCACAATAACAATAATTTACATAGCATTTTATCTTTACAAAGCCTGTCTAAACATTAACTAATTAATGTACTAATTAGCTGACTAGTTAGATGAGATAAGCTAAGAATAATCAGACTTGATGCTGCGGGGGGTAAGCTGATTGTTTTAATAGGACAGGCAGCTATTTTACATTGCATAATTGCCAGAGTACATAATTTGTAGAAGGCATGAATTTGTGGTTTCACCTTCCTCTGTGGCAGGATTGGGTTTCTTGGATTAATGATGTCAGAAGCAGGATAATGGGCTAGATAGACCTAGAGTCTAATATCATATGGCAAACTTTGTGTTGCTATAAATCCTGGTGTAAAAACTCTTTCTCCAGCTCATCCTATATGCCAAATGAGCAAACGTTTATAGATTTTGGGTTAAGATATAGCCATGAATTTTGTTCTGAGAATTTCTTCTCATAATTCATCAAAACATCTGAGTGCATGAGCGATCTCATCCCTATTCATTAAAGTGTGTAGGTGTATACTTTAATGTTAAGCATATGAGTAATCTCATTGACTTTATATTGGCTTCAATAGGATTACTCACATGATTAAAATGAGGTGTGAGTTTAGCTGCTTTGCTGAATTAAGGTCTTAGGTCAAAGGCAGATCTAAGAAGATTCAATACAGCTAATGTTGAACTTGGTGAACATTATTTACTGAAGTTAAATATTACAGATTTTTTTGAAGGACGTGTCTATGAGTCTTTATGCATTAGAGATGGATGCCTATATTAGATCATGTTGATTTTATTTTATAGTGTAGATGATAGAATTCCTTCACTAACAGATTTTTGAAGTTCCCAGAATTCATGTATGTGGGCTCATGGGGCCCTAAGACCCATTGGCTTCACACAGCTACTCACTTTGTGCTTGTTCATACCATAATTCCTCTGGCTTCAGACATATTAAATCCAGCTTTTTTTATATCTAATCTTAGTGAGTAGTGTAAGATGATCAAATTAATGTGATCAGATTGCCCTCTAATGTCAGGCCTACCAAAAGAATAAAAGCTATACTAAACTATTAAAAATTCTGTGTTTCATCAAGTATTAGCTGCCTATGTTCTTAGCCAAAGTTTAGTCTTTTCTTCTATGGGCGCTTACATAAATCTTAATCCTGTTCCTATGAAAGTCAGGGGCAAGGTTCCCTGTTATTTCAGTATCAAGTACCTGTGTTAGTCTGTATCCGCATAAACAACAAGGATTCCTGTAGCACCTTAAAGATAAGGGTTTGTCTACACTGCACTCTTATTTTGAAATAAACTATTCCAGAAGAAATACTCTGAAAAAGCTTATTTCGAAATAGCACATCTACACTACAGGGAAGCCTCAAAATTAGTCTAAGACAGGCTTCCCTAATGTGGACGTGCTACCTCAATTTAGAGCCCCAGGAGGCACTTGGGAGTAATTACTTTGAATGGCCCTGGGGAGGAAGTATTTCAAAATAACAGTAGTAGAGCGTCCATGTTACTGCTGCTATTCCAAAATAGCTATTTTGAAATAGGCATTATTCCTCGTGGAATGAGGTTTATAGAAGTTGGAATAAGCCGTCCATTATTTTGAATTTATTTTGAAATAATGGAATTGCTGTTTAGATGCTCGCATTGTTATTTCGGAATAACAGCTGTCAATGTAGGTGGTGCTGTGTAGATGCACCCTAAGGGTATGTCTACACTTGCAACCTAATTCGAACTAGGGCCGCAAATGTAGGCATTCAGAATTGCAAATCAGTCCGAGATTTAAATAGCACGCACTTGATTTGCATCTTCCCAGCTGGGAGCCATTTTTGAAATTTGCAAGCCTGAAGTAACTGCCCGTGTTTACAAATAAAGCCCTAATTCAAACTACCTGTTAAACCTTATTGCAGGAGGAATAACAGGTAGTTCGAACTAGGGCTTTATTTTGAACGCCCGTTTTACTGCTACGTGTAGACACGGGCAGTTACTTCAGGCTTGTAAATTTCAAAAAAATGGCACCCGGCTGGGAAGATGCAAATCAAGCGCGGGATATTTAAATCCCGGGCTTGATTTGCAATTCTGAATGCCTACATTTGCAGCCCTAGTTCAAATTAGGCTGCAAGTATAGACATACCCTAACAGATTTATTTGGGCATACGCCTTTATGGGCAAAAACCCACTTTGGCAGATACTTCAGTGGAGCTGGATCAGGCCCTTTAGTGTGGCAAAGGTGGGGACAAAAAGGAATTTAGAAAGTCATAGGACATGAGACTTGCACTTGATCTACACTAGGAAATTAGGTCAATATAACTACTTCCCTCAGAAGTACAAAAAATCCACACTCCTGAATGAGACAGTTAAAACAACCTAACTCCCAGAGTGGACAGCTCTAGGTTGATATGAGAATTCTCCCATTTATTTAATTTCTCAGGGAGGTGGATTAACTATGCTTCCTAGGGTAGGTAGTGTCTTCTGCAAAGAGCCATTGCAGCATTTTAAGTGTGAACAAGCCACTGGTCATCACTGGATTTCTGGTGAAGTTATGCCTCTGTGTGCTGCAGTGGATAAGTATTACTGGCTGTGTGACCACCTTACTTTAAGAAACCTCTTTAGGGAGCTTTCATAATTCTGTAATAGTTGCGAGAGACCAGTGTTCATATATAGCCTGATGCAAATCTTAGGTGGCTGATTTGGGACAGACATACATACCAGAAGGCAGCACTTAGTCAAAGTCAAGCCAGGATTGGAAGCTAGTTTATTGTAGGACTGGCTGTCCTTAAACCACTTTTGAATGAGCAGTACTGGTAAGAAGGATGTTTGCATAAACTAAGCCCTCTCTCCTGTATTTCTAGGCATTGATACAACACTCCTGAGCACCTCTGCCTCAATTCCAGCTGAAAGGATTTAGATCACTTACATGAGCAATGAATGGCATCAGTGTGCAAATTAAATTTCCATCTCGCTTACTTTCCCCAGGTGGCTTATTTTGCCCATGTCTAATTCATTAGTCCATCCTTTTACAGCCTGTGAATCAAGTCTGCTTTATCTACCTCCCCAGTGATGAAAGGCTGAGCTGACTCTGCTGGGATTTGAACTTGTGGCTTCCAGGAGTTTAGTTATTTCAAACCTGATGCTTAGTGTGCTATGGCCCTCTGGGAAAGAAGGGAACATCTGGCTATATTTTTCCCTGTCCTGAATTGTCCAAGCTGTCTGAAAGGCAACTTGTTCAAATCTGAGAATCTTTTCTAAAAGTATTGTATTCAAGGTTAGACAGAATTATAATGAAAATTAAAGAGTAATACTCAGTGGTCTACTTCTCTAGTAGAGCTATGACTTCCAACTAGAAAGTGAATAGTTTAATGTTAGTTCAAATACTAGCAAGTAGCTGTTTGCCAGTTTACAATCACTTACATTTACTCCCTGTTGGTTTCAGGACTGTATTTCTGTTTTAAAAGCTTCCCTAGGAGCTGAAATATTTTTAAGTGACAACTAAATCAATACTTGCTGGTGGACATCATTACATCATTTAGTCTCACTGGAATCACTACTGGATTGACAACAAAACATGTTTATTAGCAACCCAGTTGGCCAAAGTTACTCTTCCTCTCCCGTGCCCCCAGACCAAATCCAATACCTGCAAGTTGTTGGTTGCTCTGGACTGCCATGATTTTTGATAGTTTTGGATGTGATGACTTAGTATTGGTCAATCCGCATTGGCAAGCACTGTCATGTTTTTATCCCTACGTAAAACACTTCTGACAGCATGTCTGACAGCTGTGATTACTGAAACATTTTATGTGCTCCAGACAGCATTTCTTACCCTGAAACTATTCTTGTTTTCACGTTTTCTTTTTGAAAATGTATGATTCAGAGACTGTAGCAAGCACTAAGGACCAGGAGTTGAACAACTGGGAGAGTCCTGCCTCCACCACTGATTTTCTGGGTTATTTAAAGAAAGTTTAAGTGTAGCAAATTGTTAATTCATGCACACCGAGTGTAGGTACTTAAATCCATATTTGAGGACCTAAAGCAATGTCCTGAATTTTGGAACTACTGAAGCATCTTCACCTCATCAGAGCTACGTATCCACACTCCTCTGAACATTAAATGATCTTTATTTTGATGTCTCAGTATTAGTTTAGGTGTCTAGCTTTTAGCACCCAATTTTAAACTTTGACCTTATCCATCCCCACTCCTTGCTTCTCTGCTTCCCCCTCTGAAAAATGGAAATAATACTTGGTACGGGTGTCACCACAACAATCCTATCCCAAGAATATTTCCAAAGTGTTTTGAAATGCAACACAGTATAAATCCTAAGAGTTCATTCATTTTTACTGGCCTTCTTACCCCTGATTATGCAAACCACTTAAGCACAAGCCAGCCCGATTAAGCATGTGCTTAAGTCCCAGTGATGTCAGTAGACCTTAAACATGTGATTAAAAGTAGGCATGTGCTTAATTGCTTCCATACCATAGAATCCTAATTCCCAATCCTAAAATATATCGAGTGCCGTGAACACAGTTCCTTGCAAACTCACGCTCACCACCACTCAAGGTCATAGAACCATAGACAGGAAAGGTCCTTGAGACGTTATCCAGTTCAGCCCTCCACACTAAGACAGGAGTAAATAAACCCAGACCATTCCTGACAGGTGTTTCTCCAACCTGTTCTTAACAACCCCCAGCAACAGGGATTATATAACCTCCCCTGATAGCCTTTTCCAGTAATTAATTATCCTTGTGGTTAGAAAATTTTCCTAACATCTAATCAAAATTTCCCTTGCTGCACATTAAGCTAGATTATTCTTGCCCTATCTTTAATGGACATAGAGAACAATTAATGACCTCTTTGTAACAGCTCTTAACATTTTTCAAAAGTGATATAAGATCTGTAATCTCCCTCTCCCTCTGCATGTTCAGTCTTTGTTTTTCAAGACTAAAAATGACCAGATATTTTTAAGCTTTCCTCAAGGTCAAACTTTCTAAACCTTCTACCATTTTTGTTTCTCTCCTTTGGATTTTCTCCAATTTGTACACATCTTTCTTAAAGTGTGGCACCCAAAACTAGACAAAATATTCCAGGTGAGGCTTCACTGGTGCTGAGGAGAGAAGAGCAACTTCTTCCTGTGTCTTACATATGACACATCTGTGAATAAACTTGTGAACGAAAGACTCCTTGATTACAATTGGCGGAGGACACAGAGTTTTGCATATGGATTTGTAGAGATCCCTTCAGTCAGATAGCTACATGATAGTTTACCAAATAGTAGTATGTAAGGTCTCTACCAAGAGCCAGCAGCCCCTGGGTTGTCATAATCATTGCAAAATGTATGTAGGGATAACATATAAGGAGTTATATATATTCTGAAAATTATGTTCTTAAGGTTTTGAAGTTAAGGAATGTTACCAGCGTGTTGTGTATCTCAGAAATGTTCCTTTCAGACAAGTGGAATAGCTACCTTTCTCCCTGTTTGGCATTTGTGTTTTGTATGCTTCAAGGTCCCTTCCAGCCCTACATTTCTCTAGGTATCCTTTTGTTCTTGATATTCTACCTTGAATGATTTGACTTGCCACGCTTTTTAAAAAATAAACACCCAGGATCACTCTTTTTATTGAGATAGTTGTCCTGGGAAAGTCTATAAGGGTATGTCTACATTGCCACCCTAGTTCGAACTAGGGTGGCTAATGTAGTCATTCAAAGTTGCAAATGAAGCCCGGGATTTAAATATCCCGGGCTTCATTTGCATCTTGCCGGGCGCCGCCATTTTTAAATCTCCCTTAGTGCGGACTCCGTGCCCGCAGCTACATGCGGCACGAGTAGGTAGTTCGAATTAGGCTTTCTAATTTGAACAACTGGTACACCTCGTTCCACGAAGAGTAACAGTAGTTCGAATTAGAGAGCCTAATTTGAACTACCTACTCCGTGCCGTGTGTAGCCGCGGGCATGGAGTCTGCACTAAGGGGGATTTTAAAATGGTGGCGCCCGGCAAGATGCAAATGAAACCCGGGATATTTAAATCCCGGGCTTCATTTGCAACTTCGAATGCCTACATTAGCCACCCTAGTTTGAACTAGGGTGGCAGTGTAGACATACCCTAAGGCTGTCTAGTACATGATGTCAGCGGTTCATTTTTATGCTCTCTGTATTATTTTGGATGTCCTTGTGTTTTATACCTGGAAGGTGACAACCTGATATTAGACTTGGTTCTGATCTGCTATAGCAGGTCTTCTGCTCCTATGCTGTTCCCGCTTCTAAGCTGTGAGTAGTGGTTAATTACAGTTCTATCCGATGAGCTCATAAGATGGAGGGAAGCAAGATGGCTCTAGGTGTGAGAGTTTTTGCACCACAAGTGAGAGAGAGAGAGAGTATGTGGGTTTTGGGGACAGGAAAAGGAATAATGGAGGGGGTGAAGCAAATACACAGAAATCAGTATGGGTGATAGAGTGAGGCACAGAAGGGATGCTCCTAAGGAGGAGATATTTAGCCGTAGGAAACAATGGTTAAATCACTAGTTTTTCTTGTTAAAGCAATCAAAGAGGTGCAACTACCTCCATTAGTAAGAGATGTGGTATGGACTTGTCATCTGAGGAACCATCTTTGTTCAGAAGATGCATTATTGTAAAAGGACACCAACCTCATATTCATAATAACTCCATCCTTGAAAGTCATTGTTCAGTTAAGTTCTCTAAGGTATAGGGTATGAAAAAGGCAGGGGGATGTTTATATAATACAATGCAAGATAAATCCTTTATTTTTCAAATCCTTGCTATGATACCATAAGAGCGTTGGCTTAAAATGTCATCTATCTGTGTTGCAGCTACTGATAGGTCATTGCTTCCTTTATTTGAAAAAAGAGGCAGCAGCACCCCGGTGAGGGAGAAAGAAGTTAATCTATAGACAGTTAAAATGTTTGCCTTATTAAAATGTCAGGCTTAAACCCCACTTGACACACTCTCTTCTCTGAAAAGATTTGGACCTAAATATGATTGTGTACAATACTCTTCAGAACAGAGCCCACCCACGCCTTGTGGTCTATGTTCATGCCTAACCCTCTTACAATGCATGTTATCAAGGCTAGACTTTATTTTCCAATCACCCATTGGAAAAATCATTTAATGTCTCTCTTGAAGCTTGGAGCACTCTAATTGCATACAAATCATTCCCTTAGCCTCTGTTCTATGGGAATGTAGATATTAACAGAGTTTACAGACCACAGTGACAGTTTATATAGGATATAAAGATGATAAATTGCTGGTCAGAGAATAAGATCTTCCCAAATACATACACACACACACACACACACACACACACACACACACACACACACTTACTTTCCTTTAGTACTTTATCATTTCTCATGCTTGGACAAAGTTTTACTTGTCCTCTTATATTATGTGTCAGTTGCTCCCCCTCCCCACAACTTATCATCTGGTAATTACAGTAAACATTTATGTATCACAAAATCTGATTTCACCGTTATGCTGCTGCTGGGTTATGAGCACAGCTATGTCGCCATGGACCTGAATTACTTCAGTAGCCCTGCAGCATGCAAGTTCTTTTTCTAAGCCAGATTGCAAATTGGTGCAGAGGCAATGCTCAAGTTCCACTCTCTGCTGAAGTGCTATTCAGGTGTAAAGGCTTTTTGGAGGAGGGTTTGGCAAAAATCATCTGTTTGTAGCTGCTAAACCACTAAAGCTTTGGGGAGATTTGAGACTTATAAGATTAGCTAATATGCATGGGTACATCTACACTAGCTCAAGTTGCAAATGAAGCCCGGGATTTAAATATCCCGGGCTTCATTTGCATGTTCCCGGGCGCCACCATTTCTAAATCCTCCTTAGTCTGAACTCCATGCCCGCGGCTACATGGAACACGGAGTAGGTATTTCGAATTAAAGATCCTAATTCAAACTACCGTTACTCCTTGTGCAACTCCGCTTGCCCTCATTACTCTACCTAGCTCGAACTAACGAGCTAGTGTAGACATACCCCATCATAGTTTACAAAATTTATCGGTAGTAGTGGGAGAGATGCACACTAATTAAGTCATTGTCTCTGTGTGGACACAGGGTGGGGGGAACAAGCTATGCAAAGGTCCTTTCCCTCTCTCCTTGTCCCTCTGAGCAGTGGGTGGAACACTGACCTGGCTATTTGTGCCAGACTTCCCAGGAAGGAGGCAGTTAGGTCTGGACCAACATTAAAAGAAGGGGGGTCAAGGAAGAGCACCCAATCGCTTTTGGAAGGTTCCTTTTCCAAGCTAGGAATTTCAAATGGTCTTAAAGGAATTATATGTGCAAATCCCATGGATTTGGGAATTGGGGTGGGGATTTCAGAAGTCTTTAGATTTGACCTAATGCTGCTCCCACTGAAGTTGATAACAAGTGGGAGCAGAGTTAGGCCAGTGCTGGGCACTTCTGTAAAATCTCACTCTTGGGGTATGTCTAGAGTATGCCTTGGGGTATGACTTGCAGGAGGCATAAGGGATCTGTCAAAAAAGCCTTTCTTTCTTGACAGATCCCCCTCTAGACTGCCGCTTTTTGCTGACAAAGTGCTGAGTAGGCAAAACGCTGCAGCCATTTTTATGCGAATTAGGCACAGCATATTTAAATCCCTGCCTCATTTGCAATGTCAACCTGCCTAATCTGCATCCCTCTGCCAACAGAGGGATGCAGTCTAGATATACCCTTGTTGCTTACATCCCTTAGATGCCTTTGAGAGTCCCAGCCCCAGCCCCACCCCACACTCAGAGGTTTAAAGCGACAGTACCATCCACTGTATGCAATGTGTAAACTGTGACACCTTATGTACAGTTTACTAGCAGACTAAATTTTAAAATATACCAGTTTAGAGCACAGCACAGGGGTAGAGAGCCACATGCTATATAAGCTACAAGCAACAGATTTTAATTTCCTGAGGCAACAATTTTTATGGCAACTGGTAGATTTTATTTCACACCTTTTCATGCCTGTTGTTAATTTGATGCTAGATTTCTATATCTGTTGTGTTAGTAATCCCTGTGTGTAATGGTATGCATATATTGGGGGATTATGGATATACTACAGGTAGAGGGCAAGGAATCAGCTAGTGCCTTTCTATACATTTATAATATCTACATGCATCACTTGTAGCTTCTTGAAACTTCCTCTCTAGGCATATCTAGACTACATCCCTTTTTCGAAAGAGGGATGTAAATTAGACAGATTGCAAATGAAGCTGGGATTTGAATTTCCCATGCTTCATTTGCATAATGGTAGTCGTGTGTTCTTTCAAAAAGGTCTTTTGAAAGTGAAACTGTTGTCTAGACACGATTCTTTCGAAAAAATTCTGTACTCTGTGAATGCCCCCATGTCTTTCTGCCCTGAAAGAGGAAAAGGTGGGTGAGGTAATTTTTTTTTATTGGATCAATTTCTGCTGATGAAAGAGACAAGCTTTTGAACTATACACAGCTGAGCTTTGGGTCTGGGGAAAGGCACTCAAATTGCCAAAGATAAATGCACAGTGGAACAGATTGCTTAGCCTAAGTAGTCAACCTATATTTTAAGAAACCATTCAAAGTAAGTGGCCAGATAACACCTTTGCAGTCATCAGATGAAAAAGGGGGCTTAGTGGGTTATGAGTTGTAATAATAAAATCTAAATTCAGTGTCTTTATTAAGACTATACTTTTTAGCATTTAGCCCTGAAGAGGGACTGCTCTGTCCAAGGTCCTGCAGTGGATTTGCAATCCAGAGATAAGGCACAGTCCCCTCTCTTCACAATTACTCTTTGAAGTATGCACCCCCATAATTTCTTCCAAAGGCACAAGAGTGGGGTAATAACATTCTTAGAAGCTTTCTTTTCCAAGGAGGTTCCCTTGGCCAGTTATGGATAATATAAATTTTTCATTGTGCCAACTTCTTGGGGGGAAAAGCCTTATTTCTGCCTTGTAGCTTTTCTGGAAATTAGCATATCCTTTGTGCTACCTTATAATCGACATTTTCTACCCTAATTTGCATAATATTTATTAATCATCTCTCCAAGTATGTCATTTACATAAATTTCCGTTTTCTTCCAACTTTCATTTTTTTAAATGCAGTTGCAAAAAAAGACTGATATGGTGGGGTGTACTGACAGGAGAGTCTTATGTAAGACAAGGAAGGTAATTGTGTCTCTCTCCTAGGCCCTCATGAGGCCTTCAATGAAGTACTTTTTCCTCATCTGGGTTCCATATGTCTACACTGCCACACTGTTTAAATAGCTATTCCACATCTTTTGAGCATGCCTCTGATTTCAAAATATAATGGGCTCGCTACTCCAATGTCCCTGTAAGCCTCATTCCACAAGAAGTAAGGGACATTTTGAAATAGCAATTTATTTCTAAATAAGTGCTGTGTTGCCAGCACCAAATTTTGAGCTATGGGTGCAGTGTAAACCCTCCCTAAGAGAGGTGTGAAATAATTGTAGAGAATCCAGACTAGAGCAAGAAAAAATGGTAAAATATTTAAAAAATATGACCAGTGAGTGAAAACTTAAAGACGGGATATGTTTAGTTGTTGGGAAAAGACAAAATGGAGGTCAGATAACTGTTTAATACATTAAGGGTTGTTACAAAAAAGGTATTTATTGTTCTTGATGTCCACTTAAGGTAGAACAAGAAAAATAAACTTAATGTGCGATATCTGTGAGTGACACAGTATATCAAGTGCTCCACCCACTTCTGACAGAGATTCCCTCTCCTGAAGTATACTTAGGTTCCTTGTTACTTTTTGTTTCCATGAAAAGAGGAAGGAAAATAACTTTTTGGACATTGTATCAGCATGGTAAGAAATGACTGCAGTTACTACAATTCACCTGCTTCTAGCTTGTGTTTCAAATTGAAACCAAAACAAGATGCAACAATTTACACTGAAACTTTCCAGCAAAACTGAGCTGGTTTAGGAATCTGCGCTGGCTTGTGAAATGTGTGGCTTTGAACAGTTCTGCTACATAAAAAGAAGAAATTCAGTAATCTTAATTGATCTTGAGGTTGTGGGTATGAACCAGCAAAACTTTATGAATTGACGTAGATTGAAAATCTGAAAAAACTGTTATGATGAAACAACATTGCAATCCAGTATGAAATCAGTTCTGTTATTGTTGATATCCATAAATGTTAAGGCCAGAAGGGACCTTTATGATTCCATTCTGACCTCCTGCATACCATAAGTTATACAACTGCCTTGCATTAATTCCTGCTTCAAGTTCAATTGAGGAATGATTTTATTCCCATTGACTTCAATAAGAAGTTCTATTGCTCCACAGTCCTTCAATAAGAATGGAATCTACAGTATTGCCTAGTGGTCTCCACTGACATCAGTGCCTTATTGTACTAGGCACTATATAAAAACAAAGTATGAGATAGTCCCTGTCCCGAAGAGCTTCAAATATAAAGATGTTACCCAGTACAACACATTTGTTTATATCTGTTTAAAAAAAGACAGGTGCCAGAAGATGTGTATCTGATTTATTCAGATTATGGTTAAGTGTGTAACTGTGACACTCTGGATACATTTCCCAGACATGAAGAAAAGCTCTGGATAAGCTTAAAAGCTTGTGTCTCTCACCAACAGAAGTTGTCCCAATAAAATAAATAATCTCACTCCATTTGTATCTCTATGTTCAGGATTCACAGCCAAATTAAATGTTGGCTTTGCAGTGTAGCCTAGTGGGTCAAGCACTGTGCTAGGACTCAAGACCTGAACTGTATCCTCAGCTCTGCCACTAGTCTGCAACATCAACTTGGGCAAGTCGCTTCATCTCCTTTTGTAATAAATTGCCACATCTGTGAAATGAGGGTAGTGGTACAGACCTCCTTTGTAGTGCTCTTTGAGATCTGTGGCTGAAAAGTGCTACGCAGAGCTATATTTTATAATATAGCAGTACAATAATAATAAGTTAAATGCATGTACTGCTACGATAGGGGTCAGATTGGTATCCTCATTTAGCATTTACAGCCTGGCTTGCAGAAATATACTTTTTTTTACACTGTTCCATCAATGTTACTCAATTGTGAGTGACTTGGACCTCCTATTGGGATGAGTTGGATGTTCAGTTTCTGTTTTCATGCCCATTCAGTTTCATGGACTGTGGATTGAGTTTGCAACAAGTGTAAATTGTGATCAATCGCAATGGTGTTTTTTATGAAGGGCATCTATGCACTAGACTCAAACTACAGAAAAAAAATGCAGTTACTATTGAACTAGGATGGATTTGTATCTAAGACAGAGAGATGAAAAGCTCCACATTCTATTATAGTCCTGTGAGCCATTTTATCCCATAATATTATAGCACTCATGTCATGGTCAATGTAGCCTACTCAATATCAATTACTTCATCATAATGAAATCAGAAGTAAAGGGCATCCAACTATACACTAGTAAAACACATAACAGAGGTAGAAAATGAAATTAGAGGCAATATTTTGGCCATCGGGCCTGTTTAGGTTGGGGTGGGAGAAACCTAAGCCTGATCTAATCTGCCTCCATAACCCAAAGCAGGCTCAATGATGAGATATGACAGTTAATCTGGTTTTCTATTTCTGCAGTGTCTTTTGCTTAACCTTTGGGGTCTGATGTTCAGTGGTTTTCTTCTAAAAAATGACCAGGAGGTTTGTTCCTGCCACATCAGTAGAATGATATTTGGGGGCTCACTCAAAGCCATTAAGTCCATTAACACTGTGAATCAGTATCTCCTGGCAGCTCTCGTCTGCCAGTAGGTATTTATTTACACAGATTTCTAAATTGCAAAAAAGTCCCATGTAGGGACAATAGCAAATTCATAATAGTTCTAATAAATAAGAATAATATGGTGCTAATATTACTAGGTCAAAAATATATTTAAAATAAAGACCCCTTAATTTTATCAACCACCCATAGCTGCCCTAACCCTATGTGTCTGAGAGAAAAAAACTATTGGGACATAAGGAGGTGAGTGTATTTCATGGGCCATAGTATCCCCATAGAGAAAGCACAGTAAAATTTTCTAAATGAAAGATTTTAACATGAAAGTATTCCAAATCAAATCTATCTCTAGATCCATATGGTATAAATCATAGGTGGGATTTAGAACCCATGTGATTCTTTATCTAAACTTTATTGCGACATCTTCTCTTTATAATGGATCAAACCAGCATTTTAGATCAGACTACTCCAAAACTTTAAGTATCCAAAATCAGGATGAAAATGGAATGTTTCAGGTCCATTGCTAAAAATAACTCTCTCTTCACAGCACTACACAAACACTAATAGTTTCAATAATATTCCTATAAACTAGGCATGTGTAAGTAGTCCTTAGGGGAAACTGAGACACGGGTATAAAACATCTTGCCTGAGACAATCCACTAACTTCAGAGACACTAGAAGAACTCTTCTGGCTGACAGGTCTGTTTCCTAACCACTAGACTATGTTTTGAGATTAGATTAGATTAGCTAGAACACGGAATTACAAAAAGGTCCCATACTATATTAAAAGTGGCTTAAACTTAAGATAGTAGCTCGAGAGAAAAAGGTGCCTAAAGCCCATTTACCTCCTCTAAATATGCTTTTTATTCCTTTATGTAGTTCCATTATTAATAAACTTTATTATTTTTTAGTTCTGATACAGTAGATTCTCCAAGTGGAGCTAGAGCAAATCTGGATCTTGGCTCAGTGGTTTGCCAGCTTCAGATGCAGCAGGAATTGGCCTTTCATTTCAGTCAGCCCTGACATCTTTAGAGCTTGCAACTCCACCAAGGTTGCATGTCTTTTTTCAGTCCCATTGTTTTGCTTAATTTTTCCTTTCACAATATTAGTTCAAATTAGTTGCAGGAGCTCATGTAAACAATCACAGTTATGCCTTCATTAGACTTCTCGTGAAACTTGGCAAGAAGCTTTGATTTTATAAACCACTTTATAAGGTTTTTACATCCATATTCTTTGGATTTTACTGCTTAAACTTTCCTTTCTCACAGTTTCTTCTCTTCCATGGGAAACTATTTTAATACTTGTTGTAATGAGCAGAATGATGGTGGCAAAGGTTTTTCCCCCTCTGCTTGAAGCTTCTAAAGAGAACAAAATATGCCTGTATTTAAATATGTTTGGGAATCCTACTTCAAGGCTAGTTTTAAAATACTAAATAATATTCTCTCCCTATTTAATGCAGCAAAAATGCAAGTGATTCTATACTCTGTACTGCAATGAAAATATAGCTGGACTAATCCAAATCTGAATTGGCAAGCCCACCTGATAATCAGGTTTGCCTTTAACCACTACATTTAAAAGGTCACTAGGGTCCCAAATCAAGACAGCATCCTTGTTTAGAAGAAATCTTTTAACTTTAGTCAGTTCCTCTAGGGAATTAAGCTTCAGAATTTTCCTCAACCTGGGCCTAGTTTTGCAGCAGCACATAACTGGGAGGCATGAATTGGAGCAACGCAAATGACTAGACACTCAGAAAAAAAAAACCTAAAAGATGGGTCTGGAGAAGGAGAAAGACCAGATATTGTGAGAATTTGTCAGAATAGATTTTCCTGAACATAGCAAGGAGAAAAAGTAGGATTTTAGTTGGCTGTGGGTTTTGGTAGAAAATAGTTAAACAGTTTAAAGGGGAGGAGAGAAACTGTATGAGTGAATCCCCACTTTAAGATCCAAAGCCAGTATTTAAATGAAACTTAGTCACAAACCACTGCAGTTTTAAAGTCTACCTTAAATGAGTTTGGAGGATTTAGTCCATCTCCCAGCAGATACAAGTTGGCACCACAAACAGCACCATCACATTTTGGCACCAATGCTGGAAATCCAGTAGAGGCCTTGTGTGATGAATCACCTGAGCAGTGACAACAAAGGGCTGTGTGGCAAATCAAATATGGGCAATTCTGCTACTGTTCTTCTCCCTCTCCCTGTTCCTATGTATTCTGGCACAAGTAGGAGGGAATAAGTGATAAGGGTCAGGTATGTGGGAGGACCCTGGCGGTAAATTGGAGATTGGTATCAGACCCATTAGGTGATCATGATCTGACAGAATTCAAGATCTTAAGGAAAGGAGGATATGAGAACAGCAAAACAAGGACATTGGGCTTCACAAAGGCAGATTTCAACCACCTCAGAATCAGTAGGCAAGGTCCCATGGAAAGACCAATTAGGAAGAAAAGGAGTCAAAGGGGGCTGGCAATTCTTAAAAGATGTAATACTAGAGGCTCAAGATCAAGCTATTCCAATGCAAAGGAAATGTAAAAAGAGCTACAGGAGGAGTTTTTTAAGCTACAGAAGGAGAGGCATGTTACCAAGGAAGTGTACAGAGTGGCATGAGTGTATAGGGACAAAATCAAGAAAAAGCCAAGGCAAAGAATGAGCAAAAAAATATTAGAGGGGTTCTACACATGTGCCAGACAGAAAAAGAAAGATCCAGGAGGGTGTGATTCTGCTACGTAATGGAGAAAGCGAGCTGGTAACAGAGGATGGTAGAAAGGCAGAGCTGTTCAATAGCTCTTTGCTTCAGTCTTCTGACAAAAACCATGTGAACTGATAACTAGCAAAGTTAAAGGGTGAGAGATGCAGTTCAGGATAAGCAAAGCATATAACAGAACTTTTGAATAATTTGAATGAATTAAAGTCAGCAGGGCTGGAAGTTATTCACCCCAAGATGCTGAAAGAATTAGCTGAAGAAATCTCAGAGCCACTGGCAATAGTATTTGCAAACTTGTGCATGACAGGAGAGGCCCTGGAAGACTGCAGAAGGGCTAATGTAGGGCTCATCTTTAAAAAGGGGGAAAAGAAGGAGGTAGTGACCTCAGTACCTAGGATGCTACTAAAGTAATATATAAAACATTTGATTTGCAAATACCTGGAGGATGAATCATCAGCATGCTGCATGGATTTATTAAGAACAAATCATGCCAAACAAGTCTGATTTCCTTCTTTGACAGGATGACTGCTTTGGTGGGTAGGGGTAATGCAATGAATACAATATACCTAGACCTTACCAAGGGTTTTGATTCAGTTCCACTTTATATTCTGATAAATGTGCTGGAGACTTGCCGGCTCCATAAAACTACCATTATGTGGATACATAATTGGTTAAACAACTGCAAACAAAGTAACTATTATGGAATGATTCCAGATTGGAAGGAGGTCTCAAATGGAGTTCCTCAGGGATCTGTAGGTCTGGTGCTATTTAACGTCTTTATTAATGACCTGACTGAAGGAATAGAGAGCACACTGATCACATTTGCAGATGACACAAAGCCTGAGGGATTGCACACTCTTTGGAGCATAAAACTAAAATTCAAAGGGATCTTGATAAATTGGAGAACTGAGCTATAGACAACAAAATGAAATTCAACAAAGACATATAAAGTGTTCTTCCTTCCACTCACGTAAGAAAAAAATGCACAAATACAGTATGGGAGATAACTGGTAATCCCACTGCTGAGGGATTGTGTGGGTTATGGGCATTACAACTTCAACATAAGTCAATTATATGAGGGTGTCACAGAGTGGGTGGCCTGTCCTTGCAGGGAGAGTGGGCAAGGTGCCTCACCCTGCGCTCTGACTCTGGTTTGAGCCTCTATCAGCCGGACATTAAGGCTCAGTGGCCTAGTCCATAATGCCTTCAATCAGTATGGCCCAATGGCCTAATCCAGGACTACTCGACACACAGCCTATGGGCCACATACGTCCCATGGCCCATTTGTTTGTGGCCCGTGGTGCAGTTTGGGTTTAAGCAGGGCTCAACACGCAGCCCGAGGGTGGGATCCTTTGAACATGGCCTCCACTGGGAACACACTCCACAATGGTAAGTCGATATAATGGTCTTCTGTTGATATGCTTGTAGTTAAATTCCTGGACTGTCATTGTGCATTAAAAGTGTTGTCAGATGGATGGAAATCGGGTAAATATTGCATTTTATTAATATCAGCAGAACTGACTTGAATGGGCTTGGTCTACACTAAAGAGGAAAGTCGATTAAGAGATGCAACTCCACCTGCATTAATTACATAGCTAGAGTGGACTTATCTTAAATTGTGTTTTCGTGCAGTTCACATAGCTGGAGGTTGATGGGAGCAAACACTCCCATCAGCTTCTCTTACTCCTTGTGAGGAGCAAGACTACCAACACCAATGGGAGCACCGTCTCAGTTTGAATTAGTGGGTTTTCACTACACCCGCTAATTCAAACCCCGGAAAATCAATTACAGCAGCATCAATCTTCCATATAGTTAGACATGCCCAAAAAGAGGAGATTAAGGGAAGATATGATCACAGTCTTAAAATATTTGAAAGGCTCCCATAAAAATGATGAAGAAAAGCTGGTCTCTTTTGCCACAGGGGGAAGGACAAGTGATAAGGTATTCTAACTACAGCATAATAGAGTCAGATAAAATCTCAGGAAAATCTTCTTCATTAAAAGAATAGCAGAATAATAGAACAGACTGCCTTGGAAAGTCTGGAAGCTTATTCACCGGAGGTTTTCAAAAGAAGGCTGGATAGCCACCTGTTTTAGATGGTTTAAATACAAGAAATCCCGCATTTTTAGCAAGGGGTTAGACTACGTGGCCCTTGAGGTCCCGTCTAACCCTGTGGTACTAGAGCTGATGTGTCTAGAGTGTGCACTACCAAGACAATGTTTGGGACCATGGCATGCTGAAGTCCCCATAAAACCTCAACATTTTCCTCACTAACAAAATCACTCTAAGGCTAGGTCTACACTACACCCCTCTGTCGGCAGAGGGATGTAAATAAAGCACATCTGAAGTGCAAATGAAGCAGGGATTTAAATATCCCACACTTCATTTGCATAATCACATTCTGGCGCTGTTTTGAAAAAGCACCATTTCGAAACTGAAACTGCAGTTTAGACGTGGTTCTGTCAACAGCGGGGTGATTTTTCTATAGCTCCTGTACTTGTCGTTTTATGAGACCACGGTTTCAGTATCAAAATGGTGCTTGTTCAAAACAGTGCCAGAATGTGATTATGAAAATGAAGCATGGGATATTTAAATCCCCGCTTCATTTGCATGTTCGATGTGCTTTATTTACATCCCTCTGCCTACAGTGTAGTGTATACCTAGCCTTGAGCTTGAGCTACCTTGGAGACTTTTTTGGGGAGGGGTTTCTTTCTGTTGCTGGAAACATTTGTTCTGTATCTCAGCAGAGGATGTCCAAGATTTGCACAACTCCAAGTGAGAGATTTTTATGCAAATTACTTAATGAGCAAGTTGCATGAATTCAAATAACTAACGTGATCATTACCATCTTAGGGTGTGTCTAGACTACAGGGTTTTGTCCACAAAAGTGGACTTTTGTCTGCATCCACACTGCCTTTGAGTTATGTCGACATAACGTCGACAAAACTCAGCAGTTTTGTTGGCGTATGTAAACCTCATTCTACGAGGAATAACGCCTTTTATCAACAGAGTTCTATCGATAGAAGGCATTATTGCATCTACACTGTCCTTTGCATCCACACTCTAATGTCGACAAAGCGGCTTGCTTTGTTGACAGAACTGGATGTAGTCTAGATGCTCTTTGTCGACAGAAGCTTTGTCGACAGTATCTGTCGACAAAACTTCTGTCGACAAAACCCTGTAGTCTAGACATACCCTTACAGTCAATACACCCATTCTCCACCAATGGAGGACACAGGTATGCAGACTTAGTACCTGTGAGACTAGGAGAGGGCAGCTGGATCTGGAGGTTTTGGGTAGGGCATGCTACTGGGTGTCTGAGTTTGCAGGGTGAGTTGCAAAGGGTTTGAGTCTGTGTCCTGTTGGGGGTGGCTGGGTAGCAAGGTGGGGTTGGGATAAGAGTGCTGAATGCCAGGCTTGGCAGGGAACTGGAATACCAAGGAGTGCCCAGTCATAGGTGGTGCTATTGGAGGGATTGTTGGTTGGAGAGCAAAGGTCTGGAATCGAGCTGAGGTCTCTATAGTGGGCAGCAGTCTGGACAAAGAGGACTCTAGGGGAAGGGGATCTCGCTGTAGTTTCTTTGAGAGCCTAGCAGAAGAAGCTGGCTCCATTTCAGTATCTAGTGGCCAGAAGGAAAAACGATACAAACACTGCAGCTTTCCCCATGACAGGACAGGGTATGTTTACACTACAGGACAAAGTTGAATTAAGATACGCACCTTCAGCTTCGTTAATTGTTTAGCTGAAGTTAAAGTAGCTTAACTCGGTTTTTGATGCTGTCTACGCTGCAGGAAGTCGAAGGAAGAGCTCTCTTTCTTCGACTTTTCTTACTCCTCAGGAAAGCAGGGTTACTGGAATCGACTGGAGTGCCCCTCTCACTTTGAATGAGCTATCTTAACTAGACCACTACTTCGAACCCTGGAAGATCAACAGCAGCAGCTTTGATCTTCCTCTGTAGTACAGACGTACCCTCAAGCTGTGGACAGATGACCCAGGAGCAGTCAAATGCACAAAGGTCATATGTGATGCTGAACAGTTGGCAGCCTTATATTTCACTCTCCAAGGGTGTCAACCAACCCCTTCAATGAGCACTAAATGAATACAAAAGCCCCAGTTTGTGAGTCCGTTAGGGTCCCTTTGTAATGTTCAGTATTTTTGAATATTACAGTAGCACCTAGAAATCTCCAAGCACAGATCAGGTCCCTGTCATGCTAGTCACTGTACTGAGGTGATGGGACAGTTCCAAATACAAAGATGTTTTTAATCCAGAGTATTCCTTAGAATCAGAGCCACTCTAGCAGGTCCTATCCCTAGCATATTTCATAAATGCCGTCAGTGACATTTCCAGAATCACGGAAGTGAAAATGTGTGTCACTTCTGCCTCCCGGACTCTCCTGGTACAACATTGGGCAGCCTAATTATGCACAAACCAGCCTCCAAAATACTTTCTTTGAGTTACTTTGAATGGAAACTAAAATGTTTACATATGAAACCATTTATCACTTGCAGCGTTAATTCTCAGAGTCCTGCTTTTTTAAATCAGTAACATCTGAAAACAGCTCTATTAGAAGGGACTAACTGTTCTGTTGCTTCTCGCTAACAAATGTAAGCAAGTGGCAAATACAAAAATTATTCCTGTTTCAACATATTATTTCATTTGCAATGGCAGTTTTATTATTGCTTGAAAACCATAAATTCACGTGTTGGGTGGAAGGGACTTATTTACACTCTGATATTGCTTTTTTTCTGTATGCTAAGCTATCGTCTCTTTGATATGCAGTATATTGCTAAGCAATGCTGTGCTCTGTAATGATGAGAGCACACAGAGCTGACCACTGAAAGGTGAAATGCTCCTGTCCAGCTTTCAGACTAAAATCAATTACACTTATAAACTGAGACCCTTTGGGCCAGACCCTGCTCTCAGATACATTAGTGCAACAATGCTGAAATCAGCCCCTCAGAGTAAAATTCAGATACCCACGTTCTGCACAATGCTCAAGTAACTGGGTCTTGTGTCAGGTACTGTGCAGGAGATAGGAACAGACAGCCCTTCTGTAGCCACAATGCAAATAATTTGAGGTCACTGAATCCATAAGCAAGATATGAACAACTGAGTCTCTCCTTTGCTATTTGTGGATTTTAAAAAATTCGGTGTCACTTTTTGTAAGAGCAGTAGTTTTGCCCCAGGGTCTACAATCAACATTTCCCCACCCCATGCTGTTATTGCAGCCTGCTGTGCCCCATTAACCCATCTGCTTTCTATCCCCTATTCTAAATGGCTGCATTTCAATGGTACCATATGTGCAAACTACGGGGCCAACTTCTGTCCTTAGATACATGTGTCCAATTTCCATTAACTTCAAACAGCACTGCACTCCTATAGGCAAAAATTGCCCCCCTCCCCAAGTTGTGAAGCACTCTGGGATCCTAGGAGAGGAAAGACTGTAATAAAGGCAGAACAGTTCAATTGTTTTGTACATTCAGTCATAACTTCCTTGTCTGTCATCTTTGGATTAGAACAGAGATATGCACAAATATTCCATAGCTGCCCCTATGTAGGACCCTAATTCAACAAAGCACTTGAACATACCTTTAAGTTTAAGCTCACATCGAAGTCCATGCTTGTCAAGCAAAGCACTTAAACACAAGGCAGGGGTAAATTTTCCAAATGCTATTAAGTGACTTAGGAGTCAAAGAGATGTACGTTGGTGCCTAAGAAACTTTTGATAATTTTACCCTAGAAGATTTAGAAACCTACTTTCAGGCTTCTGGATTGGAAATGTTGGCCTGAGCCTTTAGGGTAGCATATTGGTTACCACAAGTACAAAGTTTGTATTTCCTGAATAAGAGTAGTTCACAGGGATTCATTGACAACAGCCTCTTCTCTGTGCCAAAGAGACCAGATGCACAACCCAGCTGTGACTGCCTCTGATGGGACAATTACTTCCTAATGGAGAGTTTCCCTTGTGACCTAAAATTTACCTAAACTAGATTTCAAAGACTTTTTCAGGAACTCATAATAAAAAAAATTAAATTAATCCTGTTCCCTAGCCTCTTTAAAATATATATAAGCCTCTGTAGAAACTCTGCACCACCAACCACCATGCTGCCCAGTGGATAGGGATATCACCTCCCCTTAGAAAACACTATCCTGCCCTTGAGTGCCCTCACCTGAAGGGTTTCCAGTTCTGTCCTTTAGCACAAGGGATGAGCCCTTGAGCAGTCTTCTTCCCATATGTGCCGGTACCTCATGTTCTAATGGCCCTTAGGGTGAATAGGGGAGCCCAGGCCCATTCTCCACACTGGGCTCCAGTCCAGAGCCCAGTGCTGGACAGCTCCACTCAACATCTCGAGATGCTAAGCCTGTAGCTCAACCCCAGACCACTTCCTACCTCTATCTCCTTTAGCTTCCTAGGGCTCGTCTAGACTATGCAGAAGATTCAAAAGAGGATCTTTTGAAAGAGAAAGTAGTTGGGATGCAGCTTTTTCAGTGCCCCCCCTTTTTTTGAAAAGCCACTCTTCCTCAAAAAATGAGGTTTAAGTGGCTTTTTGAAAAAGGGGGGTTGCCGAAAAAGCCATGTCCTGACTACTTTCACTTCCGATCCCACAGAATTTGTATATCCGCTTTTGCATCTTCCACGTACTCTAGACATAGCCCAAGAGTCAATAACTCTTAGCAAGTCTCTGACCTGCACACAGTGTTACTTTCCTACTTTGTAGATTGCTTAGATCTGTATAATAAGGCCTCAAGCAAAGAGTTCCTGGACAGTATGTTCATCTCAGAGCAGCCCTCCGTTCCCTTCCACGGAGTTGCTCTATTCCCCTTTCTGAAGCCCTGGCTCCAGCTTGTCCAGGCTCTGCAGGTAAGTCTGGGTAGGACTGTCTAGGCCTAGAGTTGCGACTTAATTCCTAGCTCCCAAGTTTATGGGGTTTGCATATCCCAGCTCAGCCTCTCCTTCCATTGCTATATGGTATCTTTTGTTTTATAACTAACAGGGTTATAAAATGTGAAACATGTAAAGAAGTCTTTTCAATGAGTTTCAGTCACCAAGTTGTATCAAAATGCCTGCTATCTCTTATTATTCTCAGAGGAGCTGAGGACTGCCCCTCAGTTAAGATGCCTTCTTTCAAAATGGCACCAGCTTCCCATTTTTTTTTCCAGTAGGAGTGAAGCCACTTGCCCTCAGAAACGGTGGCCCCTGATGATATAAGCACCTAGTGCTTTAGTACGTAGTGTCTAAAGCAGGATAACCAAAAATGAAGCACCACTTTTGGGCTTAGTGCTTTGCACAAGGTCATGCAGCAAGTGTAGGGACAGATTCCAGATTTCTCAACACAAAATCTTATCTGCTTACCAGAAGATCATGCTGACAGTCAAAGCTATATTTTCTGAGTGGAAACATTCCTTATCAATAATAATGTGAACTATTAACACAGAGAACAAGACAATCTACTCCCAGTTAATTGTTTTGCAAAGTAATCTTCAATATAAAAAATATTTCTCCTTTGTCTAATTAAAGCAAGCAAAATTCACCATCAACTTTTTTTTTTCAGTGGGGAAAGGATCATAATACAAATGCATTCAAGAGGATTTTCCCAATCGTATGTCCTCATATTTGTCAAGAGGGAATACTTATTTGGCTGATTAACATGAATGTATTTTAGGCTTACAGTTCCAAAGCAAAACTGAGCTTCCCTGAGAGATGAAGAAAAACTATTAGAACTCACTTATAAATAAGGAACAGAGCTGTGTTAATGAGGTACTTGGCTAGTGAAAGTGCATGATTGCGTGTATAAATCATTTGTTTCTGTGACATAGGATGGAGCAATTTACAGAGCAGCCAACATTAAAACTGTAAACACCCCATTTCAGCATTTTAACTCAAGATTTTCAGGGGCTATGCAGTCCTGAGTGGTAGTAAATGTTAGCAGTTTAGTAAGGTGTGGATTATGCTTTTAATTTTGTGCCAAGACATTTGGACGTCAAAAGCTTGTAGATTTTTGACACTACAATGCCGAGGGCTCGGTAACCTGTTTCATAGCAAATGAACATACCAATTAAATTAAATAGCAGCCTAGCAAGTCTGTAATTTGTAATTTAAGATCTCTTCAGAAAAGACAGGGTAGGTCAATTAACAATGGAAGGGCCTACCTCAGCCACTGCCAGTTCATTTGTCAACTCCATAATGAGGGGGACATAACCTGAGAAGGGTTTAAAAATAGATTTTTTTTAAAAAGGTATGTTGTTGGAAATGACAGATTTCCTAATCACTTGGCATGATGATTAGGGGAGTCTGTGTACAATTTATGAATTCTGGTTGTTATGAAATTACTGTATTATGGAATGCCTCAATGTGTAGTGAGTCAGCCATGAATTGGCAGGTGCTATAGCATATCTCTTCCTGACTAGAGATACTGTTGGGTCATGAAATCTGAATGGGTCATCTATTCAGGTGGTAACACCTTGGGAGGATGCCTCATCTGAAGCTAGCAGAATTAGTTCTTCTCAAACTTCTCTGCAGAGGAGAGTGGAGAATTCCCAAATAATGATGCAGTTTGCTCAAGCCCAGGGAAACCTAAAGCTCAGACGCCCCAAACACAGCAACCTAGAGAGTGTCCAGCTCAGGAATAGCAGGGCTGTGTGTAAAAGACATACACTCATGACAGGACTGGTGCAGCTGTAAGTGCTGAAGGAACCAACCAGGGGCCATGCACATCTTGACTTGCTGCTCACAAATAGGGAGGAATTAGTAGAGGAAGTAGATGTAGGTGGCAACCTGGGAAGCAGTTTTCATGAGAAGGTCAATTTCAGGATCTTAACCAAAGAAAAAAAGGGGAAAAGCAAAATACAGACCCTGGATTCAGAAAAGCAGGCTTTGACTCCCTCAGGGTATGTCTACACTACCCCGCTAGTTCGAACTAGCGGGGTAATGTATGCATACCGCACTTGCTAATGAAGCCCGGGATTTGAATTTCCCAGGCTTCATTAGCATAAGCGGGGAGCCGCCATTTTTAAATCCCCGCTGCTTCGAACCCCGTGAAGCGCAGCTACACGGGGCTCAAACTAGGTAGTTCGGACTAGGTGCCTATTCCGAACTACCGTTACTCCTCGTGAAACAAGGTGTACCGGTAGTTCAGAATAGGCACCCTAGTCCGAACTACCTAGTTCGAGCCCCATGTAGCCGCGCTGCACGGGGTTTGAAGCAGCGGGGATTTAAAAATGGCAGCTCCCCGCTTATGCTAATGAAGCCCGGGAAATCAAATCCCGGGCTTCATTAGCAAGTGCGGTATGCATACATTACCCTCCTAGTTCGAACTAGGAGGGTAGTGTAGACATACCCTCAGAGAACTGATGGTCAGGATCCCCTGGAATGCTAACATGAAGGGGAAAGGAGTCCAGGAGAGCTGGTGGTATTTTAAAGAAGCCTCATTGAAAGCACAGGAACTAGCCATCCTGATGCGCAGTAAAAAGCAAATATGCTAGGACACCAGCTTGGCTTAACAGTGAAATTCTTGATGAGCTTAAACATAAAAAGGAAGCTTACAAGAAGTGTAAACTTGGACAGATGAATAGGGAGGAGTATAAATATATTGCTTGTGCATGCAGGGGTGTAATCAGGAAGGTCGAAGTGCAATTGGTATTGCAGCTAGCAAGGGATGTGAAGGGTAACAAGAAAGCTTTCTACAGGCAGGTTAGCAATAAAAGGGTGATCAGGGAAGGTGGATGAAGGAGGTAACCTCGTGACAGATGATATGGAAAAAGCTGAAGTACTTGATGCTTTTTTTGCCTCTTTCTTCACAGACAAGGTCAGCTCCCAAACTAATGCAGTAGGCAACGCAATATGGGAAGGAAATGGACAGCTTGGTGGGGAAAGAATAAGTTACGAACTATTTAGAAAAGTTAGACATACACAAATCTATGGGGGCGCATCTAATGCATCTGAGGGGTGTTGAGGGAGTTGGCTGATATGATTATAGAGCCATTGGCCATTATCTTTGAAAACTCGTGGTGATCGGGGGAGGTCCTGGATGATTGGAAAATGTAGTGCCAATCCTTAAAAAAAGGGAAGAAGGACAATCCAGGCAACTACAGACTGGTCAGCCTCACCACAGTCTCTGGAAAAATTATGGAAGGTATCCTCAAGGAATCCATTTTGAAGCACTTGAAAAAGAGGAAATTTGTCAGGAATAGACAACATGAGTTCACCAAGGGTAAGTCAAGCCTGACCAGCCGGATTGCCTTCTATGACAAGATAACTGACTCTGTGGATACAGGGAAGTCAGAGGATATAATATACCTTGACTTTAGCAAAGTCTTTGTTACAGCCTTCCATATAATTCTTGCCAGCAAATTAAGGAAGTATAGATTGTATAAATGAACTGTAAGGTGGATAGAAAGCTGGCTAGATTGTTGGCTCAATAAGCAGTGATCAATGGCTCGAGGTCTGGTTGGTGGTCGATATCAAGTGGAGTGTCCCAAGGGTCAGTTCTAGGGCCGGTTTCTTTCAACATCTTTATTAATGACCTGGATGAGGGCATGGATTGCACCCTCAGCAATTTTGCAGATGACACTAAGCTAAGGGGAAAGGTAGATACATTGGAGGGTAGGGATAGGGTCCTGAGTGACTAGGTAAATTGGAGGTTTCGGCCAAAAGAAATCTGATGAGGTTCAACAAAGACAAGGGAAGAGCGCTGCACTTGGGACAGAAGAATCCCAAGCACTATTAGGGCATGTCTACACTAGGAAATAACTTATTTTGAAATAATAATTCCCTAAATAAAAATTTTGAAATAGCATGTCCATACTATGGGGAAGCCTTGAAAGTAGTCCAACGCAAGCTCGATTAATGTGGAAACACTTCTTCAACTCAGCACCAGGAATCATTGGAGAGTAATTACTTCGGGTGTGTCTAGACTCCAGGGTTTGTTTGTTTTTCAAAAAAACTTCCCCTACATCTAGACTGCTGCCGCGTTCTTTTGAAAGTAAATCGAAAGAATGCGGCAGGTTTTTTTACCACAGAAAACTTCGTTTTATGAGGAATAACACCTGTTTTCGAAAGTGCTCTTTTGAAAAAAGGCGTTATGTAACGCAAACTGTGCTTTTTTGAAATAGAGCATCCAGTCTGCCTAGGTGCTCTTTTTCAAAAAAGCAGCTTGCTTTTTTGAAAGTACTGGTTGTAGTCTCGACGCTCTCTTTCAAAAGAGGCTTGCAGTCTAGACGTAGCCTTTGAATGACTCTGGTGAGCAATTATTTCAAAATAGCAGTGGTGGAGTGTCCACCCTACCATTATTTCAATATAACTGTTTCAAAACAAGTGTTATTCCTCAGGGAAAGCAGGAGTTATTATTTCAAAACAACTAGCCCGTTATTTCAAAACACTTATGGTCATGTGGACACTCCACTTATTATATTGAAATAACTCCCTAGTATAGACCAGGGCTTACAGGCTAAGCAGCAGTTCGCCAGAAAAGGACTCATGGGTTATAGTGGATGAGAAGCTGGATATGAATCTACCATTTGCCCTTGTAGCCAAGAAGGCTAATGGCATATTAGGATACATTAGGAGGAGCATTGCCAGCAGATCCAGAGAAGTGATTATTCCCCTTTAATCAGCACTGGTGACGCCACATCTGAAGTATTCCATCCAATTCTGGGTCTCCCATTACAGAAAAGATGTGGACTCACTGGCAAAAGTCCAGCAGAGGGTAACCAAAATGATTAGGGGACTGGAACACATGATTTACTAGGTGAGGCTGAGGGATTGGGACTTGTTTAGTCTACAGAAGAGAAGAGTGTAGAGGGATTTAATAGCATCCTTTAACTTCCTGAAGGGAGGTTCCAAAGAGGATGAAGAGAGGATGTTCCCAGCAGTGACAGATGGCAGAATGAGGAGCAATGGTCTCAAGTTACAGTGGGAGAGGTCTAGGTTGGATATTAGGAAAAACTATTTTACTAGTAGGATGATAAAGCACTGGAATGGGTTACCTGGGGAGGTGGCAAAATATCCATCCCTAGAGGTTTTTAGTTTCCGGCTTGATAAAGCTCTGGCTGGGATGATTAGGTTAGGTTTGGGCAGGGGGTTGGACTCAGTGACCCCCTGAGGTCTCTTCCAGCCCTAGGATTCTATGACCAAGCCACATTCCCAGATCTGAACAATCCTAATGCACCTGCCTACAAGGCAAAGCCCCATTAGGACAAAGCTCCCTGTCTTGTTGAAAAGAGGTGGGGGTACTGCTTTGGTGAGGTGCAGTAAGGAGCATTGCAGAGTGCGTTGCCTGAGGTACCCTTGAACCATACTGTTCCTTGCACTAATAGGAAACCTCACTTTCTACTAATCTATTGCTGCTCTCCTCTGCTGCTGCCACAACCGCCATCCATCTTTCATGACTTTGGCATTGAGTTTGTTTTGTGTTTTCCTATGCTTCAGCAATAGAGCTGAGTAACATCCATGCAAAAGTTGTGTCATTTCACATTCTGGCCTCAAAGATGTGAGGCTCAGGTGAACCTGGAAGAAATCTCTGACGGTCCAGGTTCTGATCCTCCCAAACATTCATCCTCTAGCTGATGGTCTTTTCCCATCTCCTTTCCGAAGATGATCTTCTACAGTTTGCCTACTGGGAAAATGTTTAACAAGAACATTTAACTCCCTGGATTAGTTGTGAAATGTCATTCATGGTTATTTTGCAAAGCTCTCTGTGATCCTTAGATGAAAGGCACTACAGAAGTGTCAAGGGGAACATCCTTTATTATCCCAAATGCCAGTTGTCTTTAATTACTAAGGCTGGCATTTCCCAAAGCTCCTGTTGACTTTAATCAATCAGAGCAAAGCGAGGCTAACCCCAAAATTTTTCAAAAGTCTCATCCTAAATAAGTATTGGCAATTAGATAGCCTTGGTATTTACAGCATTCACTTTATTTCTTGCACTCAGTACTAAGAAGTTGAAAGGAATTCTGCAACTATTTAAACAAACAGATATAATTATTTGACTAAGTCTGGAATGTTTTTAAGACACTCTGCTAAGCTTTGTCTTAAAGGGAAAAAGTTTGAATAGTTTCAGAATCACTGAATATTCTGAAGCCATTTCCAAAACTATTGTGAAAACTAGTGTGTTTATTAATCAGTAATGGAAATTAGTGACAGAATAATGCAAGCAAAAGTACATTTCCAATAAGGTGCAATTGCTGGTTGTTGTATTTGATATGGAATTCCAAACTGTGTTCTGTTTACACAAAGAAGAGACATTCTGTTGAATCAGAACACAATTTTTTTATTCTACTCATGCAAGCTTTGGACCATGTTTATCTCCTTGGTCAACAAAGAGAGAAAATGTAATGGTTACAAGCAATAATTTTTCTCTACACATTATTGAAATTCATGTACTACAGCTATTTGCTCTGGATTCTGCAGCAAAATACGAGCATGATCTTTTAACACTGGGAACCACTGCACAAGTCACCTTGTCACTGCAGTTAATTTATGTTTGAAAGGAATATCTGACACCAATGTGCAGACTAAAGCAATTACTTCCAGACGGAAGCAACGATGGTGCTTCTTGCACTAATCTACAGAAAAGATTTTTGTTCAATGAGACATTTTTCTGTTGGCCTTAAATACAGTAGCTGAATATGACTTTCTTTGTAGCTCTATAAAATAATTACCAGAACTAATTACATAGTCCAATAGAATGACAAATGGCTTTTAAGGTTTGTGAGTAAGATCCTGTAGGTGCTAGATTCTCACAGCCTGATGCTGTCTCTTGCAAGGGCTCCACTGCGGTAGTGATGTTAAATACTGAAGTATGAATGCGGTCTTTCGAATGCAGACACCTTTTCCTGACAGTCAGTTTGATGCAGCCCCAACATCCCCAAAGAGAGGATTGATATTTATCTACAGAACAGAGTCAGTACAGGCATCACAAGATCCTTCACGATACCCTCTTGTTGTGATTCAATACTGCCCTGCAGAAACCATTTGTAGCAGTGACTGTGTGGTCCTATCTCCATGCTGCCAATGGAAGCTGAACAAGCATTTGCAAGAGTGACTTTAGAGAGATCAACACAAGTTCAGTAGGGACTGATCTGGGTCCCCAAGCTCATTTCATACAGGCTACCAAATACCAACAACTTTTGTTCATTACTACTATGGGAGTCATTTTAGGCCTCAAGGTGAAGTGCATTCCACTATTAATTCCCAGAGTCAGCCAGTTTCCCCAAGATGTCTTTTTATTTTAAAGGAATGTAACCATAAGGAATCTGAATAGTAACTATTGAGAACTTCAGTCTGCAGCCTAAGACAGCAGCTATAATTCATCTCTCATAAGTCTCTGAGCCAAGCACAAGAGTACACAAATTATTATTGATATCTTGATCATAAAGAATGGAAACACCTGTATCTGTCCTATCTTTATCTTGTTTTAGACTGTTCATTCACTGTTACTTGAATTACAGCTACATTATTTTCATTTGCTCCCCGTCTGATGTTATATTCTTTACATTTACCTGGTGAGCCATTTCTTTTCTTTAAGATTAAGTTCAGTCGAGTCTGAAAAATGATGCTGAAATTCTAAGGGAAGGAAAGCTATGTACAGCAGTTATTTGTTCCAGGATTTATATCCTTGTTCACACAAAGTTCTCATGCTCAGAGAAATGATGTATAACACATACAGATAGGAAATTCTGTAATTGCAACTATTTATAGATTCCAAGGCTAGATGGGATGACTGAGGCCATATAGTCTAACTTTCTGTATAACTCAGGCCATTGAAATATCCCAAAATAATTTTGAGAGAACACCTTTTAGAAATTTTTATTCTTATTTAAAAATTTCCCATGATGAAGAATCCATCACAACCCTTAGCTTACTGTTTCAATAGTTAATTGGCCACCCTACTAAAAATGTACACCTTTAGTTCTCTAGCTTCAACTTCCAGCCATTGGATCATTGGATCTTTCTGTGCTAGATTGAAGAGCATTTGTTCCCCACAGAGATAACTTACAGACTGTGACCAAGTCACTCCTTAACTTTTATTTAGCTAAATCGATTGAGATCCTTATATTTATCACTAGAATGCTTTGTCTCCAGGAGAAGCCCCTGTGTGTTAGGCTTCTGGTGGTAGGACTTGTAGAGAATTTACAAGCTAACTAGGTTCCTCCAGGTATTCCATTCACAGACCTACAGGAAAAGCCTGAACAAGCTAATATAGTTTGAAACTGTGTTAAACCACATCGATTTCCACCTCTCAGAACTATGTTGTTTAAAGCAATGATTCTCAAATTGGGGTGCATGGACTCTAGGGAAGGCCTTAAAGACTGCACTCAAAATCTGCAAAATATTACCAAAACATTCTTACCATATCCCTGAGTTGCCTAATGATTACAACAGACAAATCTACTGTTTACACAACATATTCCATAGCACATGAACACCACCATAATATTCACATTTCATATAAAGAAACTCACAGCTTTGTGACAGCAAATCAAAATGATGTCCTTTTTTAATGACTAATATGTTTTTGGCAGGTGGAACTGGGATATATCTTTATATTGGGTGGGCAAATTATTTTGAAAATTAATAAGATTTTTAAATGTCCTCACACTCATACTGCAAGTTGGACTGAAACCACAGACAATGCAGCATCGAGTACTAAGAAATAAATGAAAAACAGAAAATTTAACAATAATTGGTTTTGGTTTCATGGGATTTAATAATGGACAACTACAATGTGTTGTATGCTTACAAACCCTATCAGACGAAGCAAGGAAACCTGCAAAGCTGAAATGACATCTAACTACAAGGCACCTGGAGTATAAAGATAAATCCAGAGATTTTTTTCAACAAGAGAAAACATACAACTGACAGAAAACTCAAATAACAGATGTAACATCAGTTCCAGCAAAGGTTCTGAAAGCATCTTTCTTAACAGTGTTTCAGACTGCAAAAAGTGTAAAAAAAAAAATTAAGAATGGAGAATTGATTCTTCCACCAGCTGTAGAAATGTGCAAAGAGAGGGTAAGTGAAGAAGCAGTGAAGAAACAAGGTCATACCAGTTTCTAATCATAATAACAGAACCGAAGAGCTTTCAAATGATGGAAAATGCCAAATAATGTGAACAGTTTGCAGTTCAGGTTTAGACAATGCAGACAACTGATGTTAGTAATGCAACACAATTATCAGTTTGTGTTCATTATGCTTGGGCTGAGGAAAATTTTGGAATGTTTTCTCTCTCTTTTTTTAAGGAGTTACCAGAACAAACTGGCCAGGACATATTCAAATTACTGGATGATTTTGTGCAGGGCTGCTGATGTGGGAGAGGGAAAGGGGCAACTGCTTTGGGTTCCAGTGATTCAAAAGGGCTCCTGACTGCAGCAGTGGCCTGAGCCTTTTAAATTTCAGTTGGAACTCTTTGCAGAGCACTCTGGGTGGCTCTGAGGCTCCCTGAGGGAAGCTAGATCCAACCTTGCCCTTTCCACTCGCCCTTTCCTTCTTAGGCATGGAGCCAGCCCTCCCACCTTGCTTGGGGGCCCAGTGAGTCTATCAGCCCAATGCATTTCATGAAAGCTGAATTGGGAGAAGTGTGTAGCTCTTTTCAAGAGTGGTGCTGATACTATAATAGGCAAGAGAAGGAGTGGAGTTTTAGCAGGAATACAAGCCACAGAAGCCACAGGTAATTGGAACACACGGTATGTTGCATTACCACACCCTTGCATTAAAGAAAATAGAAGGTGAATTACATGATATATTAAATGCATCTGTGACAGCTGTGAATTTTGTACAGCCCTGGCCTTTGAATACCCACCATTTTGCAAAGCTTGGTTTAGAAAAGAGAGAAGGACATGACAAATTACTGTTTCATATGGAAGTACATTGGCTAGCTTGTGACAAAGTGCTGGAAAGAGTCTTTGAGCTTGAAAATGAGCTGTTGGATTTTCTTGCTCTGCATAATTCCAGCATTGCCATAAACTTTTCTGATTCATTTTTAACTTGTTGAATGTGTTGAACCTGTTGACACAAGGGGTCAATACAGCCATGCCTGAGGCGAGTGACAAGATTGCAGCATTTCAGAGGAAAGTAGAGATTTGAAACCCTAGAGTGAGCAGTAGAATCTCAGATATGTTTCTGCTACTGACAGAATTTTGGATACTGAGCAGCATGACAATTGATTGTGAGGGAATTGGATTGTTGCTCACCTTTCAACTTTGGCAGAGTACTTCATTTACTTTAAAAGTATAAACATGGGGGAATATGATTGGGTTCATGAGCCATTGTCAACTTTTGCTATGTCATCTTCAGTAGAAAAGCAGAAGAGGAGCTGCTTGAACTATCCTATGACCTTACCCCAAAGAGTTTCAGAAACAGACAGCTTGCCAGTTTTGGCCAACTGTTGCTACAACGTATCCAGATTGAATTACAGAAGCAATAAAAGTGCTTCTACTTTCCTGAACAACATTATATCTAGATATGAAGCATCATTCTCTACCATGACAGCTATGAAGACAAAGTTCAGATGAAGAAAACTGGAAGTGGAAAATGATTTACGAGTTTGCTTGTCAACCATCGCACCAAAGATAGATAGACTCTGCAGTAAGAAGCTTACCCAACTTACTAATATCTGTACTCACTGTTACACTTTTTTTCTTCAATAGCAGTACATGTTTATAGTGAAGTGTATACTTTTATCAATCCGTATCTCAGCTGGGGGTCTGATTAATATTGCATTGGAAAAACGGTCCATCTATAAAAAAGTTTGAGTACCACTGGTCTAGGGGACAGAGAGAGCCAGGCTACGACTACACTATAATGCTCTATTGGAAAAAGGTACGCAAATTGTGCTCCGCAATTTGCATACTTTTTTCCAATATTTTTGTTGGAAGAGGCTTTTCCAAAATTTGGCCCATCTACATTGGGCCAAATTTTGGAAAAGCCTCCTCTTTTGGAAAAGCCCGTCCTCCTCATGGGAGGAGGAATATAGGGCTTCCAAAAGAGCATGTCTGCTCTTCCGCAAAAAAAAGTGGAAGAGCAGACGCATTCCCTGGACGCAGCAGAGTTTTTCCGGGATACCTCTGGTATCCCAGAAAAACTCCATAGACATATGCCCTGTGGAATAGCAGCACAGTAGAGACAAAAAGGAATATCTTAACAAGAACTTGATTATCTGCATATATTTAAGATAAGCCTTGCCGGCCTTAGTGAAAGGACAAGTAGGAATCCCTACAAAGAGCATCTTTCCTGTACTAGTTGTAAGGAAAATATGAATGGGACCATATTATAAATTCATTCGAGTGGGGAAAGTAGGTGAGATACAAGGTAGTTAGGATCCTAAGTCTTACTGATTTGAGTTATGTGCCTAAATATCATGCGTATTTCACTCATTGGTCTCAGGATATTAAAGAGACAAAATGAGGGAGGCAGCATCTTTTATTGGACTAACTTCCTCTTGGTGAGAGACACGCTTTTGAACTACCAAGAACTCTTCTTCAGGTCTGAGAGAGGTACTCAAAGCATCGTGACCAAATACAAGGTGAACAGATTCTTTAGAATAACTATTCAAAATGAAGTGCTCAGTTAACATTTCCACAGACAAAAAAGGGGAGTTAGTGAATTACGGATTGCATTAATAAGCCATAAACACAGTGTCTTTATTGAGATCACAATTTGTAGAGTCTGTGGGTATGTCTACACTAGCCCCCTATATCGATCTAGGGAGGCTAATGAGGGTGACCGGAATTGCAAATCAAGCCCAGGATTTAAATATCCAGCGCTTGATTTGCATGTTTCCAGCCGGTTGCCATTTTGGAAATTGACTAGCCTGAAGTAACTGCCCACATCTACATGCGGCAATGAAACGGGATTCCGCAATAAAGCCCCTAAATTGAATTAGGTGGTAAACCTCATTCCACGAGGAATACCACCTAATTCTATTTAGGGCTTTATTCCAGAATCCCGTTTCACTGCCGCGTGTAGACGCGGGCAGTTACTTCGGGCTAGTCAATTTCTAAAATGGCGACCGGCCGAGAACATGCAAATCAAGCACAGGATATTTAAATCCCGGGCTTGATTTGCAATTCCGGTCACCCTCATTAGCCTCCCTAAATCAATATAGGGGACTAGTGTAGACATACCCACAGACTAGTCAATTTCTAAAATGGCAACCGGCCAGGAACATGCAAATCAAGCACGGGATATTTAAATCCCGGGCTTGCTTTGCAATTCTGGTCACCCTCATTAGCCCCCCTACATCGATCTAGGGGGCTAGTGTAGATGTACCCTATCAAAGTTATGAATTTGATCTCCCAGGCTCATCCTTTGAAGGTATTTTGCAGGTTTCCTTTGAGGACAGGGACTAACAGAGGCAGGTAGGGATTGAAAAGTGTTCAGCAGAAGGTCTCAGTCTTTTTTGTTTTATATTTTTTTCTGTGTGAGTTCATTGGGGAGTGTAGTCATTATCTGTTTTTACCCATGTAACTATTAGGGCATTTAGTGCACTACATATTATCATAGGCATGTATAGTACCCATGAATCTTGAAAGATGTGTAATGGGGAGAATTAATCATGGCATTAGTGAAATATGTCCGAAGGTTTTGCATCTAGAGATCAAGGAAGAAGCCCAAAACAGCTGTCCAAAAATGTTTGACAGCATTCAACACAAAACAATCAAACAGAGAAACAAACTACAACTCCACAACTCACAGAACACCCCCTCCAGGAGGATTTGATATCATCAGATCCTTTTCCCCAAAAATTCCAAGAGAAACTCTACAACCTCATCTCCCATTAACCCATCCCAAAAACCATCTGAGGCAGTGATGATAAGTCCATGCACCTGCCTTTAGATGGAGCACAATGAACCAGAACCATTCTCCAGGAGGAATAGAATCCCTTAACTGCCATCTTGTTCACCCCTGCAGCATGTGCAGTTGAATCACAAAATTCAATGGATCTGAAGTAAACTGGATTAAGTTTAATACAAAGAAATGCAAAGTACTCCACTTAGGAAGGAACAATCAGTTTCAAACATACAGAATGGGAAGTGATTGTCCAGGAAGGAGTACAGCTGAAAGGGATTTAGGGGTCATAATAGACAACAAGTTAAACATGAGTCAACAGTGTGACACTGTTGCAAAAAAACCCAAACATGATTCTGGGATGCATTAACAGGAGTGTTGTGAGCAAGATACCAGAAGTCATTATTCCACTCTACTCTGCGCTGATTAGGAGAGAGTATTGTGGCCAGTTCTGGGCACCACATTTTAGGAAAGATGTGAAGAAATTGGAGAAGGCCCAGAGAAGAGCAACAAAAATGATTAAAGGTCTAGAAACCATGAGCGATGAGGGAAGACTGAAATAACTGGGTTTGTTTAGAAAAGAGAAGACTGAGAGGACACATGATAGTTGTTTTCAAGTATCTAAAAGTGTGGTACAAGGAGGGAGAAAAATTGTTCTCCTGAGCAATGGGCTTAAATTGCAGCAAGGGAGGTTTAGATTGGACATTAGGAAAAACTTCCTAGGGGGTTGTGGAATCTCAATCACTGGAGATATTTAAGAGCAGGTTAGACAGAAACCTGTCAGGGATGGTGTAGATAGTGCTTGGTCCTGCTGTGAGGGCTGGATTCGATGAGCTCCTGAGGTCTCTTCCAGTTCTATGATTCTATGAAAACCTCATGGTCTGAGAAATCTAAGGTTGCTGACAGATTTTGAAGAATCAGCATGAACCTCTGATTTGTGTCACGATCAGCCACAGTGACCAATTCAGAATCTTTACTATACCAAAGTGTTAAACCTCAGGCTTCCAGAGGATGCTTGAATTAGCTGCCATATCAATTGCCTTGCCCTAAAAGAGTCAGACTGCAGACAAATACATTGATATTGACATGAATTAATGTGTCAAAGGAGTTTCTTGACCAGAATTATAATGTTTAATTTTTGGTCTGAAATAAAGGGTTAATCATTGTCACCAATTGCACCAAATACCTCGCCACACATTTTCAATAACTACAAAGAATATAAAATAACGAGGAGTCCTGTGACACCAATTTTATTTGGGCATAAGCTTTCTTGGGCAAAAACCCTTTTAGTCAGTGTATATCTGATGAAGTGGATTTTTGTTCACAAATGCTTATGCCCAAATAAATTTGTTAGTTTCTAAGCGGCCACAGGAGTCCTTGTTGTTTTTGTGGATAGAGACAAATATGGCTACCCCTCTGATATTCATGAAGAGCATGAGCCCCACTTGTCAGTATCAGACTGGAGTTCCCTCTCTAGTGCCTCAATAAGCAAAACTGGCAGAGTTTCCATGACTTTGTGGAAATAATCCAATCAAAATAGAAGCAAGGTTTTCTGGAAGAAAAGAAAACTGCTTTTACAGCAAGAACCATTCAGCTCTGTTTCAAAGAAATGACAGCTCAGATTTATGAAGCTGTCCAAAATCCAAAACACTTTCTTTTGGCAACACTTTGCAGACCTGCTTTACTAAGAGATCTATGAAATTCAAAAGATTGGTGGTATTCACCACTTAGCCACTTGGGTTAATTGGCAATCATTATTGTAGCATAACCTATTGCACAAGAACTATACAAGAATAGTGTCCTATGTAGACACAGTTATTCCACAATATGAGTGTTCACACATGGAGCTATTGTAGAATAGCTATTTTGCTTTAAATGTACACCCTGCCTTCTAAAATAGCTTTCCCATATCGATAAGCCCTATATTTGACTTGCAAGAACATTCTCAACCCAAGTGCTCTAAACCTCTGCTCTGTTTCTGCAGTTGGCATGGTCTGTATATCAAGGTATCCTATAAATAGGACATACAAGAAAAATATGTTTGGATATCTACGTCAAAATCCAAACATTTTTCAGGTCAGAAGATCATAATAGTCCCATCTAGTCTGACTTCCAGCATGACAGCATAATCAACAAGAATGATTAAAGGTCTAGAGAACATGACCGATGAGGGAAGACTGAAAGAATTGGGCTTGTTTAGTTTAAAAAGGAAAAGACTGAAAGGGGACTTGATAGCGGTTTTCAAATATCCAAAAGGGTGTCACAAGGAAGAGGGAGAAAAGTTGTTCTCCTTGACCTCTGAGGATAGGACAAGAAGCAATGGGCTTAAATTGCAGCAAGGGAGGTTTGGGTTGGACATTAGGAAAAACTTCCTAACTGTCAAGGTGGTTAAATACCGGAATAAATTGCCTGGGGAGGTTCCAGTTCTAGTGTTCTATGATTCTCTGACACATGCCATAAAACCTCATTCTGTCATTTTTGCATTAAACCCATAATTTGAGTTGTAGCATCTCTCAGAAAGACACACAATCTTGATTTGGAGACTTCAAGAGAATCCACCGTGTCTGTAGGTAGGTTGCCATAGTGATTATGGGCACTCATATCTAAAAATGTGCACCATATTTGTAGTCTGAATTTGTCTAGTTTCATCTTCCATCTTGTGGATTTAATGATTTTGACTTTTTTCTGTTTGTACAGCATTATCACCAGAAAACATCTGACACCAATGAAGACAGAGAAGTCTGTCTTTCCAGGGAAAAGGAGCACCAATTTCCTATGTGAAGATGAAAGTGGTACAGTGTCATTCTCACACCCTTCTGCCAGAATGTTCACCTTGTTTATGCAAAGCACTTAGATAATTTTTATTTTAAAACAGTCATTTCTTCCCCCTGCCCTGTGTGCGATCAAGGTCCTCTTCTCTAGCTTGTTACTGGTATGTTGGTGGGAGGTGGAGAGTCCTGGGAATCCCTGGTTAAGCTCCCACCACCAAATTAGGAAGACTGGGTTGATTTCCTTGTCTTTATGAAGTTAATCCTCTCTGTCAGGATAGTGCCAATTCATCGCTGCCAGAAATGGCTTATCCCTGAGGCTCCTAGAGTTCCTTCTGAAGAGCAAATTTTCTTTTGCCTTTGAAATAGAACAGCTTGCACCACATGGCAAGTATTTGCATATGATTTCCCAGGGTGGATATTTATGGGACCCGTGGAGGTACAACTGAACACTGTGGGGTACCCTCACTATACTTACTATGTTTTTCCAACACAAGGTGGAAATGTTTCCAGCAAGTCTGTGAAACATGTCTGCTTTCCCAGTGGTGTCAGCCTTCCCTGAAGTAAAAGTACAAGCTCTTTGTCCCTGGGAGCACATAGCAGTTGTTAAAATATTGGCAGTACCATCTTTTGTGCTTCAGGGTTGCTGGCAGAAATATTTTAGAGTAAAGGAGAATGAAAAAAATATACATAAGAATCACAAAAGCTAGTATAAAGGAAATAGGGATTGGTTCAATTTTCGAAGGTCATCCAATTTAACTTTTAAATTTTCTACTTTGTTTTAGGCTACTCTGTTGTGTTGGCTTTAAGATGAGTATGAGGAATCATGTGATAATGTATGATGTGTGGGAGAAAATAAACTGCTGCATTATATTTCCTAGCAAGGTTTCTGTGCTAATTACCAGTATTCTCCCCTCCTTCCCTCCCCCCCCCCCCCATTACATTGTTCTGGGATAATGAAAATTTTCTTTTGTAAAAGTTTCCATGACAATTTCTTTTTAAACAATACTGGAAATGGAGTGGGTTTTTAAGGCTTCAATTAGCCAGATTGTACAAGTATGTATGGAAAGAAGTTCAATATTATGTCTCTGTGATCCAACTTTCAAAACTCCAGGCAGTGTGTATTTTACATAGCACACTTTCAAAATTAAAAAATAAACACAAAGAAAAAACAGAGGAAACTTCATCAGTAAGAGCTACTGAATGTTTTGATTCTGTCTGTGAAATGTTACCACCATAGAACCTGAAGCATTTAAGGATGATGTTTGATCAAGAGATTTCAGGGAAGCTGGTAAAAAGTGCTTGATTATGTTGTCCTCAAATCAGTTGCGGGTTGACCTGTATTTCAATCAAACTAGGAGGAACCACTTAACATAAGGTGCTACTAGTCAGTTATTTGTTCTTACCCATGGCTAGTGAGAACAGGCATTCTTTTCTTTGAATTGCTAAAGAAACCATTTTTTTAGCCAACAGATAAGTAAAATCTCTTTTAGTACTCACAGACTACTGTGCCTCCAAACCCTAAGTGCATTTTAAACATCACACTTATGAACTCCAATAAAAGCCAGTCCTGCTTACAGCTTACAGCTCCCTCGTTGCTCAATTTAAGCCATACAGACCTCCTGAAGGACTCAGATTCGCTGCTGATGCACATTTTTGTTTTAAATCAGTAGGTATCAAAATGATGTTAGATATGATGATAATTAGTGGGTCCAGAGGTGAATTCAGCATCAAAACAACTTATTTAATTCATCTGCATCAGGGGAAGGTGAACGTTCTAATTCATTGTCAAACTCCACTCTTACAACTCTCCAAGAGAAATCAAGAGACCATGATAGGGCAGACTTGCAAAGTGGGATGACATTGGCAGAATACTTTTAAAAGTGGCAGCCTGAGAAACTGGCAGTAACTATTTCTCCACCCTCCCGCCCCCCCCCCCCCCAAAAAGAAAACTGTTAGTTACAAACAGTTTGGAAAGAGCTTCAAACTACAGTACCAGCAAATGCCAGATCTTTTCAGACATATCTCTGTCCTGCTGCCCACCGAATCCTTCCAACATGCAAAGGAAGAGTAGGGGTTAGTCTAGTGAGCTCCATCCTATGTAGCCAGAAAAGTAATATACAGGGTACAATACCAGACACTGCAATAACTAAAACAGTAAATTAACCTCCCTAGGAACAATATCCTCCAGACAACAAACCTAGATAGTGATCTGTATCCGAGCTGTATATTTATTCCATTTCCTTGTGCTGTGGATCAGTCACTATCACAATCGTTGCACTCGCTGAGTGGGATTAGCACTTCTTGCCCAACCAATCACATCAAAAGGGGTGTGAAAATAGAGGTTAAGACCAAGCCATAAAATTCATCCCCTTCTCACGAGCCAGAGGAGAAAGCTCTCTCCAGAGGTGAATGCTTGCTGCACCATCTGAAGGGGTGAACCAATGGCCGTGCATCCCGTCTGCACTGGAGCATGCTGATGTTTCTTGGAGCAACTGCAGAGGACCACCACTCCAGTACAAGGGGCAGTAGATCCATAAACCAGGATACAGATAAGAAGTGGCAAATAACATACAGGCAGTCCCCGGGTTACATACAAGATAGGGACTGTAGGTTTGTTCTTAAGTTGAATCTGTATGTAAGTCGGAACTGGCGTCCAGATTCAGCCGCTGCTGAAACTGATCAGTTTCAACAGCGGCTGAATCTGGATGCCAGTTCTGACTTACATACAGATTCAACTTAAGAACCCCAGGCGTCCCCAAGTCAGCTGCTGCTGAAACTGATCAGCAGCTGATTCCAGGAAGCCAGGGGCAGAGCAACTCTGCCTCGGGCTTACTGTAGTCAGCTGCTGGTCAGTTTTAGCAGCAGCTGACTTGGGGACACCTGGAGCAGAGCAGCTGGGGTGCTGCTGGGTTGCTCCAGTAGCGCCGCTCCTCAGCGCTACTGAAGCAACCCAGCATCACCCCAGCTGCTCTGCCCCAGGCGTCCTGATTCAGCCGCTGCTGAAACTGACCAGCAGCAGCTGAATCGGGACGCTTGGGGTAGAGCAGCTGGGGTGCTGCCGGGTTGGTCCAGTAGCGCCGAGGAGCGGCGCTGCGGGACCAACCCAGCAGCGCCCCAGCTGCTCTACCCCAGGCGTCGTGGGCAGAAAAGCCTGGTCTGCTGGGAGGGAGGGGGCACTAGCTGCGCCCCTACCCCCAGCAGACCAGGGAAACACGGAGCAAAGCCTCGGAGGACGCCCGCAGTGGGACAGCCCAGGCGCACTGCGGCTGTCCCGCTGCGGTCGTCCTCCGAGGCTTTGCTCCCCGTCTCCCTGGTCTGACCAGCAGACCAGGGAGACGGGGAGCAGCTTTTCTTGCCCTGGAGAACGTGGGCAGCGGGACCGCAGATCATCTGGGCGTCCTGCCGCTCCCGTCCTCTGGAGCGAGAAAAGCCCTGTTTGTAACTGCAGATCCGACGTAAGTCGGATCCGCGTAACTCGGGGACTGCCTGTACTTGGGAGGTGGATTAAGGAGGAAGGATGATCCTGTGTTTATGGCATTAGCTTGGGAGTTGGGAGATCTAGATTCAATTCTTGGCTCCACTCTATGGATCTTAAGTGAGCTTGGACAAGTAACTTAGGGCATGTCTTCACTCCATGGAAGAGCACCGCTGCTGTGATCAGTCTTCCAGAGTTCAACTTAACAAGTCTAGTTAAGACTTGCTAAATCAAAATTAAAGGGTGCCTTCACTAGCATCCACTACTCCTGCTCTTTCCAGGAATAAGGGAAGCCAACAGAAGCGTTTGCTTCTGTCAGCCTCCCAGTGTGGGGATTCCACCAAGATCATTGTAAGATATTTTATGTAGCTGAAGTTGCATTCCTTAAGCCGAGCTACTGGGTCTGGTGTAGAGCTGTCCAGAGTCTGTGTGCCTTAGTCCTCCATTTGTAGTAGGAGGATAACAACTCTTCCCTAACTCACAATAAGAACTATGAAATGGTGAGGTGCTAATGGGGGCCATACCAATATTTTGGGAACAAGAAATGGGTTAATTTTATTTAGAGTGCAGGTTACTATGGCAACTAGATGCTCACAACAAAATCTGCAGACTTTGGGTCTTTAAAGCTAGGCCCCTCAATCTATATTTAAACTAAATAAGTGGTGTAATTTTCAGAGATGAATTATTATCTCAGCTAACATCAAAGTCAATGGGAGCTGCAGGGTCTTAGTTGCTTAAATATGAACTCCAGTGCCTAACTTTAGGGAGCCATGAGAGAACATTTCGGCCTGTTACAAAATGGGAATACATGTATTTCTATAAAAATTAACCATGACAGCTACCACTTCATAGGACCATTGCTGCTGCTACTGCCACGATCAGAGATATTACAGTCACGTTGTTGGCCTAATAAATATACTCTGCCAATACACCTGAAGACTGGAGCACTCTAGCAAAGGACAAGTTTCGGGGTATGTCTGCACTGCAGCTGAAATATGGTTTCCAGCTCAAGCAGACAGATGCTGTAGCTGTGATTGAGCTCGCATGCCAAAGACAACACTGTAGAAAGGGGTCGTGTGGGCTCTGGATAGCAGCTCAGCTGTGTAGCGGGGGTGCTGCAGCATGCTAAGTCAGGCAGAGCTAGCATATGTCTATCTAGTTGAGCTGGGAAGCACACTTCCAACTGCAGCATAGATGTACCCTCAGAGGCAGGGGACCCCCATTGCCAAACAACCAGTAATGCAGACAGATGAATCCAAGGAACTGACAGTGTCTTTAGTGTATCATAATATCTATCTTTGTACAGAAGAACCGTCAGTATGGTGCATATAGTCTCAGGCAATTCAAAAGAGGAAGCAACTGACACTACTCCAAGATTAGTTCAGCAGGGGATCTTAGCATTTAGCTGCCACTCAGTTAGACTACACTTTGTAGTTTGCCTTGCCACGTACCCAAAATCCTATCATCGTGGATTAATAGGTCTCAGACATGAATGTGCAAAAGCCTTTTATTTCAGCATGAATAAAATGCCAGTCATTTTCTTCTGAGTCCTACAAAGCATCACAAAAGATATTTTAAGTCCCCCTCATTTCAGGCAAACTGTTTCTTATTAATATTGGGGGAGAGGGGTTGGTTTGGTTTTGCACATGCATGCACACACACATGAAGAGGAAAGGTTTAATATACAAAAGGAACATTATTTTCTTGATGGAGAATGTGTCCTGCAAAGTCAGTAAAGGCACAGGCAAAAATTAAACCCAATTATAAATGGGAAATAACAGTACTTGTATCGCAGCTGAATTACAGAGTAGACACTGTAAACTCTAAGATGAGCAAACTTTACTCATGGCTTCAGAGAGAATACTCATGTGTATAGGAACTACAGTACTGACATGAATAAGTGTTTGCAAAGAGGATCAGATCAGGCAGAGCTGTCACACCTACAGTAGCAGGTCACAGGAGTGCATGAGAGCTACTGACACGTTTACTGCTCTTGGTCCACTGGCCAGAAGTGAATACAAGATGCTTCATGCTGGCTGAGAGTCCTAAGGCTGGCATTTGCAAAGGAGCTTTCAGAGTTAGGAGTTGAGATTCAGTGGGGGTTAGGCACAGGGAGTTATTAGAATTCGCGTAACTCCTTCAAGTTCCTTTGAAAGTCTGCCCTTACACTCCAAGTTGAGACCTCTCCTGCTTTATCAGAGCCCAGACATACTGCATGTTTCTCATGTCTTCCTTTTAACAGGAAACCACTGTCTATTACTCTTATTTCCTCCACATACCACTTCTAGCTTTAGCTCTTCATTGCAGGGACTGTTTCTTATTCTGTATGTACAGTACCTAGGACAATGGGGAAATGAGCACTCCAGAGCCCCATGTGCTACCCTAGTACAAATAATAAATAATAAAGCACCTATGCCCTTTGTTCATTCCCTGAGGGTATGTCTACACTACCCCGCTAGTTCGAACTAGCGGGGTAATGTAGGCATACCGCACTTGCAAATGAAGCCCGGGATTTGAATTTCCCGGGCTTCATTTGCATAAGCGGGGAGCCGCCATTTTTAAAACCCCGCTGGTTCGAACCCCGTGCAGCGCGGCTACACGGGGCACGAACTAGGTAGTTCGAACTAGGCTTCCTAGTTCGAACTACCGTTACTCCTCGTGGCTTCATTTGCAAGTGCAGTATGCCTACATTACCCCAGTAGTTCAAACTAGGAGGGTAGTGTAGACATACCCTGAGGGATTTATCCCCTGCTGATCACATGGCACAGGATTTTAGGGAAGGTGGAAGAAGAGATCCTACACAAGACTGAGGCTTGCAAATGTGGGTCCCAACTGGATGGTTTGGGGTCAAAATTTAATTTTAACCAGCCCTCCTGGAGTTTCCTTTAAAATTATTATAGTGCCTTGCAGTAATAATACAAAAATGTACAATTCAGCATCATTGCACTAGTGTCATTGGGACTATACTGCATTACAGGACATTTTATAAGGATTCATATTAGGTGTTATTTACCTGTATTTTTTTACTCTTAGTATTTCTCTGTTTAACATTAACAGCTGACTGTTGCAAAGCTATTCACTCTGACCTTGGTGACTTTTCTAGAAAGATTGGGCCTGCTCTTTGGACTGATCCTATAAGAAACATTAAACTAATGCTTTTGTTTTAAAGAAGAAGGGATCCCATTGCAGGCTGCTTTGCAGAATATCCCAATTACAGGTGCTTCAAAGCGCAAACGAGAAGATTCCTTTAATTCTGCATTCAGGTTAAATTATTAATTGTTCATTTTCTGTTCTACATGCCCAAGTCATGCAAGCAAAGAGTGAAGGGATGAAAGACACATTTTGATTATTACCCGGAATTGAACAGGCTGCTGATCAAAAGGACTCACAGAAATTATAATGGTTCTGCCCCCATCTTTTGCAGCTTCATAAATAAGCTCAATTGTCAGGTGGCGAGAAAGGCATAGGTATAGTGTACAAACAGAGCTCCCACACACTTGCATTGGGATGGAAATGAGGAGGGGGCTTTAGAGTCAGACCAAAGCCTCCTTCTCTGGAAACATGGGAAAACCACATCTCTCCCTGCTTGCCTATCAAAGCTGTAGGGCTGATTGATGAGTCTTTCTAGCATACTGAGTTTGTGCCCTGCATATTAGGAAGCAGTGAGCTGGTAGACATGGCATTTTTCACATCAATGTTCTGCTTTGTGGTCCAGTCGTGCTTTTAAGAGTTTCAGATGAAAGATACAATTGTTGGACAAGGTGGGTTTATTACTGGTGATCAAGACAAACTTTCAAAGCTTCTTCAAGTCTGGGAAATGTGCTGAGTGTCATGCCTAAATTCAAGGTGGAAGAGATTCACTGGAATACTTTTCCTAGGTCTAAAGAAAAGCTTTGTGTAAGCTCAAAAGCCAATGTCTCTCACCAACAGAAGTTGGTTCAATAAAAGTCAGTACCTCACCTACCTCCTCTCTCTAATATCCTGGCATAAACATAGCCAAAACACTACATACAATAATTGTTAGGGACATTTTTAATTCTATGTTTAAAGCAATTAGCTTCATTTCTCAAATCATATATAGATACACTGAAGTTTATTGATGGAGAGAATCCTTTCTCCATCTTCATTCATCAAATCCATCTCCCAACTACTTTCCAGGAAAGCCTGACTGATATAACAGACATTATTACATGGAGGAGTGCACCTGCATTCTTAAATGTATTCATTCTGCATGTTCCACCACTGTGAATGTAAACTTGACAGTGGGAAGAAACTCTTCCTATGATCAGTTCTAAAATATTCATTACTGGCTGACCTCTCATTTTGACATTGCCCTGCAATGTGAACAGTCCTTCTTCAGGATTCTGAGCAGTTTTAAATGCTTAGGCAATTTAAACAAGTCCCTTCTCCCTCCTCTTTTGTTAAGGTAGCTCCTGAAATCTTTCTTTTGGGGAACTGTCCTTCTATTTCCATAACAAAGCCTAGTAATAGTTCCTTTGAATTCTTTACAAATTTTTAATATCCTTCTTTAAACTCATTGCCTAGCACTGGACACATAATTTCAAATGCCATTTCCCAATTGCATTGTATAATAGAATTATCCTCTCTCCTGAGTTATACCTAATCCCCTTGCTCATGCACCCTAAGACCTCATTAGTTGTTTTTTTTAACTGGACACATAGGGTGCCTCTACACTGCACCATAGCTTGAAATAAGATATGCAATTTGAGTTATGCAAATTGCGTATCTTTTTTTGGAATAGCTTATTTTGTAATTTGGCATTGTCTACACAGCGCCAAATTTCAAAATAACCCACTATCCTGAAATGTTCCTTACGCCTCATGGAATGAGGTTTACAGGGACATTGGAAGAGTGAGTCTGTTATATTTTGAAATGACGAGCTTGCTGTGAAGATGCAGGATAGCTATTTTGTGATACTCCAGTATCCCGAAATAGCATTGCAGTGTAAGCATAAACATAGTGGAAATCTTACTTTTTAATTCATCCTAATTTTTATCTCTATGTCATCTTCCTCTGTTTCCTATGTTTCCTCAAGTCTGATATTCACGGTATATGTTGCCTTCACGTTAGTCATCGGCAGGTGCCTCACCTTACAATTTTATAGACATTAAGGGTACCTCTACAGCACTGCTGGGAGGTGTGATTCCGACCTCAGATACACACACACACCCACATGGGGGTTCAGTAGAGCCAACTAAATATGTACTAGGAGCTTGACTGGGGTTGTACTCAGGCAGCTAGCCCAATCTGTGGCTGTACCATGAGAGCTACACTGCTGTTTTTAGGCATTAGGTCAAGCAGAGCTTACACGTGTGTGTCTATCTGAGCTGGGAATCACACCTCCCACGTGCTGTTTAGATGTACCCTGAATTCTGTATTTCCATTCACTGCCTGTTTTCCCATTCAGCTTGTCTGGTCACACGCTTCATGGTACCTGAAGCTTCTCCTCTCCATGCCATCTGTAAAGGCTAAGGTCATGAATCTGATGACATTTTAATGGTAGTAAAATTAAATAACTGGAACTGGGACAGCAAGGAGTGTTTTTCTCTGCCTCAGATAAAAAGGCCTTCCCCACTATATTGCACATCCTGGTCTATTTATTTATGATAGGACATATAGGAGAGTGAAGTCTGTTAGAGATAGTAAAGAGAACTGTTATTCATCTTTTCTCACAATATTAAAAAAATTCTCATGAAATTAATAGGCAGCAGGTTTGATATAAACAAGAGGAAGTACTTCGCCATGCCGTGGACAAATATCTGTGGAACATCACCATGGGATATTGTGGTGGGCCAAAGCATACCTTGGTTCAAAAAAAAAAACTGAGTGTATTTATGGAGGACAGGGTTCCTCAGTCACAGCTTGCCAGGACAGTCAGGGACATAACTTTATGCTCAGAGCAAGCCTAAACCTCTGACTACTGGAAGATGGGAGCTGAAGATGCAGGGACACTCCAAATTGCCCCATTCTGTACTCCCTCCCTGAAGCTCTGAGGTTCAGCTCATTTTCTGCTGACAAATGAAAAGTTTTCAACGGGCTGTTGAAAAGGTAGCAATTATTAACAGTAAACCATTTTCAGATTCCCTGTTGAAATATGTTATGAGCCTGATCCTGCACTCATTTTAGTTAACTGAAAAACGTACATTAATTTTAATGGAGGCAGGAGCCAACCTCTACAAGGAAAGTATTAATATTACCTTGTTTACTTTGTCAGTTGTCCATACTTCTCCAGTCCAGCTTTTTTACTTTGTTCACTAGCTTCTTGCCAGAATTTATCTGTTTCAGCAAAATATTTGTTAAATGATTATATCAGCTGTTAATCCGTCATCCATGAACTCAGTTATTACTTCAAAAACTGGCATCAGACTCATCAGAATACCTATTTCTAGGTATTCTGGGGCAGAACTGTTCATCAGCATTTCACTTTCCTCTAAGCATAGCGCGTCCCTTCCCCACTACCCAGCTCCAGTAGTGCACTTGAAAAATCACACTAAATGTTGGTAGCTCATTTTAACTTTCTTAAATAAAACAAGCCCAGGTTTCCTTCAATCCCCTGTAAAATTTCAGCACTAGCTCACAAGCATGCAAGAGGTGCTAAGAACGTCATTGCTCAGTTCATGTAACATCCTTGGGCAAATCACCACGTCCAGCAATAGATGAGAGGCAATTTGTTGCTAATCTGCTGCTAACTCTGTCCTGTCATGGACTACTGAATACCTCTTCTCCCTTCCTCTTTCCTACAGTTACACCAGCTATCGGTAAAAATATGGGGATTGCCATTCTGTCCCTGCAGACAGTTTTTCCTAACCTGTTTGAGTAGAGATTGGCTTATGCTCTGAAGTAGAAGAGTTTATGCTCCATCCAAAACATCTTTGTAATCTTTATTATTCTAATTCTGGGCATTCTCATTATTCCCATAAATATTGGGCCTAGTGCTTCTTATGCACAGCTCTCTCAAACACTTTGCAAAGGATGTCAGCAACATTCTCAAGTTGTGGTGGGAGAGGTCCAGGTTGGATATTAGGAGAAACTATTTCACTAGGAGAGCGGTGAAGTACTGGAATGGGTTACCTAGGGAAGTAGTGGAGTCTCCATCCCTAGAGGTGTTTAAGTCTTGGCTTGACAAAGCCCTGGCTAGGTTGATATAGTTGGGATTGGTCCCGCCTAGAGCACGGGCTGGACTTGATGACCTTCTGAGGTCTTTTCCAGCTCTATGATGCTATGATTAGCTCCTTTCACATATGATGAAATAGAGGCTGGGGATGTAAAGAGACATGCCTACAGCTACCTTGCAATTCAGTGGCAGAGCTGGAAAAAAGAAACCTATATTCCAGTCCAGAGCTCTATCCATTAGGGAACACTGCTTTGCTTAGCCCTTACTCTCAATAATGTATTGTGACAAAGGGTATGTCTACACTACCCCGCTAGTTCGAACTAGCGGGGTAATGTATGCATACCGCACTTGCTAATGAAGCCCGGGATTTGAATTTCCCGGGCTTCAGTAGCATAAGCGGGGAGCCGCCATTTTTAAATCCCCGCTGCTTCGAACCCCGTGCAGCGCGGCTACACGGGGCTCGAACTAGGTTGTTCGGACTAGGTTCCTATTCCGAACTACCGTTACTCCTCGTGAAATGAGGTGTACCGGTAGTTCGGAATAGGCACCCTAGTCCGAACTACCTAGTTTGAGCCCCGTGTAGCCGCGCTGCACGGGGTTCGAAGCAGCGGGGATTTAAAAATGGCGGCTCCCCGCTTATGCTAATGAAGCCCGGGAAATTCAAATCCCGGGCTTCATTAGCAAGTGCGGTATGCATACATTACCCTCCTAGTTCGAACTAGGAGGGTAGTGTAGACATACCCAAAGAGTTTCACAGTCTGCGAAGCATGACAAAATATTTCCTTTCATTAGTTTTTATATGTGCTTCCTTTCAGTTTATCTTAATGTACCATCATTTGTGTATTAAGAAGGTGGCTAATAAAAATGGTAATCCAGTTTTCTGTTCCAAAACACACATGATCACGTGCCTTTCATAACCATTCTCCATCAATGTTCCTTCTAATTTTTCCATCCATGTTCAGAATACGTTTTGCTCTATGCATCGAGGCACAGGTGGATATGCACCACCAGTGGAAACACATGCTACCAGCTGTGGGCACTCTGTTAATCATCTGGGTGGCATTTGAATCTCTCCTGGGTGGCTGCCCAAGTGCACATCTTTGGGGGAACACTGATCCCCATTAAAGAGTGACTGAGCTGATCCTTTATAGAAGTAGGTAGAAAGTGCAGCTTTATCAGAGCCATAGTCTGAGGTAGCAGATTAGGTTAGTTGGACCAATTACTTGATGCTTTATTGAAAATGTGTTAAATTTTCTTCTGCAATTGTGTTCTTGTTATTTACTCTGCCATCTCTCAAGAACCTGCTTTATCTTTCACTAGTCAGCATTTCCCATTAACACCCAGATCCCACTTTGCTTTTGACTTTTGCCATTCAACAGAAGCAGGGTCAAGCACTAAAAACCGCCTCCTGGTATCAATGGGAGTTAGGTGCCTAGATACTTTTGAGGATCTAGGCTCAAATAGCTTTCTTTCTTTATTTACATACATTCTTGCTGTTCCCTGATGCTGGAAGAGCATGCTGACACCTATCACATAAGGCCCAATGGTACTATGGTTATGTCTTCACTGCAGTAAGAAACCAGCTGCACCAAATCTCAGTGCACAGGGCAACCAGCTTAGATTTATGGGACTTAGCTTGTGGGGCTAAAAATTTCAATGTAGATGTACAGGTCAGGGATTGGAGCCTAGGCTTTGAGACCCATGCCCTAGGGTTAGGGTTAAGGTTAGGGGTAGAGCACAGACTGAGCTAAGCCATGATGTGGGGTTTTCATTGGAGTGTAGACATACCCTAAAGGTGCATCTACACTGCAGAGCTTAACTTGAAATAAGCTATGGAAATTGAGCAATGTCAATTGTGTCACTTGTTTCAAAATAGCTTATTTCGAAGTTGGGAGCATCTACATAGCACTTATTTTGAAATAGAGCACTCTTCTTCTGTACAATGAGGGTTACAGGAGTTGGAGTAAGAAGTCCTCCAGCTTGACAGTATTTCAACACTATTTCAAAATAACTTCCTGCTATGTAGATGTGAACTAAGTTATTTCAAAGTAATGCTAGTTATTTCGAAATAATGTTGCTATGTAGATGTACCCTAAGTGTCCTCAGATTTCTCATAGCAACATGGAGGATCTGTATTTATTTTTAGTTCTATTTAAATATTTATCAGAGAGATTTGAATCAAATTCTCACCGTCAAAGACTGCAGATCTCAATAGCCACCCCTAAGGTTCTTAGATACCATGAAATTCCAACCTACCATCCCCTCGCCTGCTGGCAGTCACCAGAACTAAGAACTTGGTTCTTATAGAGGACACTAGTCCTGGGATCTGATTGGTGGAACACTGTGGGTCCTCATTGGTTCCCCGTTTCTATTTAAACCAAGCACCGTAACCGGAATTTGTCCATGCAACTGGGTTTCTTCCTACTTATGGCTGCAACCTGATCTTATGCAACCTGACTGTGATCTCCTGGTAACCTGACCTTGCTTGCCTTCTGGCACTGTGTCATATCTCCTGGCATCTGACCCACTCTACTTCTCAACTCCCTCTTTCAGCAGTAGATCAGATCATTCATGTCCTGGTTGTGACCTACACTGTAGAAGACTGTCTTGACTAGCAGGCTGTGGAGTCACTTGCTTTCTGGCCCAATTAATATTTAATAGTTGATACAAAGCTGAACAACTTTTAATAGGGATTATTGGGAAAGCTCTACTCATTAGTATCTCAGGATATGCATTCAAGTAAGATGTGGAAGATCTGAGTTCAAGTCCCAGTTTCAAGTCAGAATGAGCAGGGATTTGAATCTGGGTCTCTCATGCCTGACATGTATACCCCAATCAATGGACTATGGGGTACTCTGTCATATACTGCTCTTGTGGACTTACGACAAAAGGTTGAGCTGGTTTCGCTGCCGAACCCTAAGAGAGGGTTCAGGTGAGAAGCCTTAGTGGAGATAGGTATCTTAGTGTCTCCAATCCATCAGTCAGGTGCCTATGATCCAATGGGAGTTAGGACCCTAAATACCTTTGAGGATCTGAGACTAAACTCAGCTCTTTTCCTCTGCATTTCACTCCTGACTACTTTTGGCAACTTCCTTGTTCTGAGAATCCCTTTCTTAGGTGCTAACCAGCAGGGGCGGCCCGTGACTATAGGCCAACTCGACCGTCGCCTAGGATGCCGCCTTCAATGGGGTGCTCGATGATGACATCACGGGGTACTCGAGGCACCCGATGATGACATCATTCCATTGACAGCCGTGCAGGCGGGGGCACCAATCGTGCATTCTGCCTGGGGCGCCAGCTGCTGCAGCCCACCTCGGGCCGCTCCTGCTAACCAGTGTTCCCTGTAAACTGAGCACTTGGGCAGCAGCCCAGAAGAGATTAAAATGCTGTGCCAATGATTAGCAGAGTGACCACAGCACCCTCAGCCAGTAGCATATGTTTCTACTGGTGGTGCACATCTGCACATGCCTCAATGCACATAACAAAATGTATTCTATTCCTGGTTGGAAAAGTTTAGAGGGAACATTGGTGCTAATTCTGGGCTGAGAATTCACTAGGTAGCCAGGTGTTAGGCACTGCAATGTCTAAGCACTAACCTAGTCTGAGGTGCCTATGTTATTTTTGAAAAATGAGACTTAGGAACATAATGCATAGTATTTGGAATAATTAATGAGATAAAGCTAAAGGGGAGAGGATGGGAGGGCAGACTTTTCCAGGAACACGGAGAATTCTTGTGTCTCATGTCTGATTTCTTGGGAGCCCAAGATTACTGTTTGTTTAATAAATAAGCAAGTGAGAGAACTCATTTGATTTTTTCAGAGAAGCATCTGTCACATTCACTTCACTTTTTTACCACCAGTTTTCTCTGGTGGGACAGAGAGGGGATTTTGTGTGGGCTCAGTTGGTAAAACACGCTTCCTTTAATCCTCTTTAAAGTACACTATTTTCCCTCTTTTCCACTGTGGGATCTTCACTATGGAGGAAGTCCTGGTGGATTTTTCTACACTTTCAGCCTGTGACACTGAGTAAATGACATTAGCATTTTAAGAAACAAAACAAAAAAAGTTAGACGATTTCACATATGGAAAGTTTTGTACATTCTTGCTTCAACTCCCTTCCCCCACCTCAAAGCATGACAGGCATGAAGACCCCCAGAGACAAATTTTTCTAAAGTATGTGGAAGAAAAGTATACCTCTGAAAAACCATGTTTTGTAGTGCTATACCAGTCGGGAAAAGAGCACTTTAATAGACACATAATATTCAGAATTTTAGTGTGTTTTTTATGCTTTTTTCCCTATTCTATTTCAATGGATATTTTCCAGAAAAGGCTGAAATATTCTTTTAAAGAGAACATCAGATTCAATGTTCTGACTCGAATTTGAATTATTTTATTTTATTAGTGGTATCTACTTTGGCAAACTAATCGAAGAAGAACACGGCATGACCATTTTCTTCTGCAACCAGAAAAAATATAGATCAAGGAGAATCAGCGAGAGCTTTAGTGCTGATAACCAAGTATCCATCAAGTTGTTCCTAAACATGCTGATAAAAATAATTCCACTGCTATAAAGTGTGTGTGTGGAAGGGAGGAGGGGGAACAGCAATCCTAATGCTTAAAAAGATGAAAACTTCCTTAGGAAAAAACTCTCTTTCTCAAGAAGAATCAAGATATTGTCTCTTCCCTAAGCTGTTTTTCTACCTATTCTTAAGTGATGATTCCAGTATGCATATTAAATTGTCAAACCAAAATGATCTGGCATTGCAGGATTGAGTCTCAATTTGTTTCCTCTTGCTGTGAGACTTAAGTCTGTTCTTATGATCCACACTAAGGGTATGTCTACACTACCACCCTAGTTCGAACTAGGGTGTTTAATGTAGGCAACTGAAGTTGCAAATGAAGCCCGGGATTTGAATTTCCCAGGCTTCATTTGCATCTTGCCAGGCACTGCCATTTTTAAAGCCCCGCTAGTTCAGACTCCGCGCCCGCGGCTACACGCGGCATGGAGTAGGTAGTTTGGATTAGGCTTCCTATTCCGAACTACCGGTACACCTCGTTCCATGAGGAGTAATGGTAGTTCGGAATAGGAAGCCTAATCCGAACTACCTACTCCGTGCCGTGGGCACGGAGTCCGAACTAGCGGGGCTTTAAAAATGGTGGCGCCTGGCAAGATGCAAATGAAGCCCGGGAAATTCAAATCCTGGGCTTCATTTGCAACTTCGGTTGCCTACATTAACCACCCTAGTTCGAACAAGGGTGGTAGTGTAGACATACCTTAAGGGTATGTCTACACAACAGTGTTAATTCGAGTTATTGTAATTTTAAATAGTTAATCTAAATTAAGCTAATTCCAATTAACGCATCTACACACAAAATGCAGCTTGAATTAGCATTTTGCTAATTTGAAATACTGCATCCACACTGACTAGGCACAGAATCGGATTTAAGGCCAGCCAGAACCAGGTCAGGCAGGACATCAGGTCAGGAGTGTTTGTGTGTGGCTGCTGCCTGATGCCTGTGCTTAAAGGGACACCTCTCCTCACCCTCCGGGCAGTCGGTTCATAGGTGTCCCTGCTTGCTTGCCTGCCTCACTGAAGGACAGCAAAGCATTTGTGTCTCTGCGTGCCCTGGTTGCCCTCACTCATGACAACACAGCACTCTGCAACACAGAGCCGGAGCTGCCCCTGGGCACTCTGGTGCTTCTCGTGAACGTGTTGCTGCGAACCTGGCTGCACTTTCTGCAGGCTGCCATCCTGGAGGTCCATCGGGGGCTTTCAGTATCCAGGAAGCCCTGCAGGAGAGCTTCCACCCTGAGAAGCACTAAGAGACTCCCTGGTGTGCCCCACTGGGGGGCTTGTGTCTGATTCCTCCCTCCTTCCACTTACTCCTCCCTAACCCCCCTTCCTAATGTCAAATAAAAACACATTTCTTGCCAAAAACAAAATCTCTTTATTGACTGAAACTGGGGTGGGAATGAGGGTGAGAGAGAGGAGAGGGAAACCTGGGAGGAAGAAGCTGGAAGGGGGATGCAAGGGGAAGAAGGGGGAGGAGAAGCTCTGAGTTGCGGGTCTTGCAGAACCAACTTTATTTTCATGCAAACCCGCTCCTGGGTTCGCATGTGGCCTTTGGTGGCCAGGCTGGCAGCTTTCCTGCCATAGAGGGCTGAGTTCCTCTGTCTAGTGCAGAGATCATGGATGTTGGGGGCATCCCCCCAAACGTGAGTATGATCCACCCTGATCTCCGCCCTCCTCCTTCTTCCCCTGGCTTCCCCCTTTCAGCTCCCTCCTCCCAGGTTTCCCCCTCCCCTCTTCCACCATCTCTCTTCTCCTCTCCCACCTCCTTTTCCCAATCTCCCCAGAGGTTAATCCCCCCCCCCCCAGTTTTGTTAAAGAGAGTTTCTATTTTTGAACACGTGTCCTTTATTTTTTACATCAGGAAGGTGGGCTAGGGAGGGGTAAGTGGAAGGAGGTGAGGGAGGAATGGGGCACAAACCCCTGATGGGGAGGACTGGGGTGGCTCAGCGGGCTCCTCGGGATGGAAGCTCTTCTGCAGGGACTCCTGGATCCTGACAGTTCCCCGATTGAGCCCCCCACTCCCGGATGGCAGCCTGCAGCAAGTGCAGCTGGGCTGATGGCTGAGGGCTCTGATGTGCTGAGTGTGGGCACTCAGGGCACTCCAAGACAGATCTGCTTTGCTGTCCCTCATTGAGGTAGACAAGCAAGCGGGGAACCCTGAGAACTGTCTGTCCGGGGTGGAGGTCGGGTCCCTTTAAGCACAGCCCTCGGCTAGCCTGAGGCAGCAGCTTCACACTCTAAGTCCTAACCTGATGCCCTGCCGGCACTGGTTCTGGCCAGCCGTCGAGATGCACTAATTCTAATTAGTTTAGTTCGAATTAACTAATTCGAATTAAGTTAGTTCGAATTAGTGCTGTCGTGTAGATATACTCTTGGATATTGGCACAAGAAAACATGTGAGAGCATAAGGAATTGAAGTTTGAACTTCCAAGACCCAAACTAGCACCCTAACTGACAGACTTCATCTCTCCTACTGTCCTTTCTTTTCCTCTTCTTTGCAGGTTGGATCTTTCCAGTTGGAAAATATTAAGCCTGTGAGTTCTCTTGTGCTGCAGTTCATTGGGTGGCTGTGCAACTATCAGTGGCAAAAGGGCCATGACGCACCAACCTCTAAGAGTAGAAGTATAGTTTGTGACTAACTAAATATTTCTATATAGCTATGATAATTACCTCTCTAGAGCACCTTTTATCTGAGCAGACACTTTGCAAACATTACCTCTCACTCCCCCACAAAGGTAGGTTGGCATTAGTCCCATTTTAAACTGAGGCACAGAGTTATTTAAATAACATGAACAGGGTCATGCAAGAAGTTAATGGCAAAAGTAGAAGCAGAACACTGGAGTTCCAATTTCCCAACTTTCTGGTCTAGACTTGTGCTAGACCCCCAAAAGATTCTTCTTTCCTTTATATTGATACAAGCAGTCTGGACTTTATTAGAGTTACTCCAAATTTGCACCGGTTAAAATGAGAAGAAATTTAGCCCACTAGTCCTCTATGAATTAATTAGTTCAATTATATCTAAGTATTCCGTATTCTTTAGGTTTACATGTGTCCCCCATTTCTTCTCTTCCCTTCACAAATGGAAAGAATGAATGGCTTCCTTCTAAAGAAAGAAAGAAAGAAAGAAGCCACCACTCAGCATGCCATATGCTCTAGCCTTGCTCTAGCCTAGGTGAGACAGCTCTCACAAGCCAGCCCCTTGTGAGGAGGGAGCTTCTGGTCCATGGCATGGAGACTTGCCACAGGCCAGATCAAATTAAGCTGTAGGTTTGGCCAATGGGCTGTAGATACCCCATCCTGCTTTACAGGAAAGTGTAAAACCCCTATAATTATAATTGACCTAATTATGCAATCCCCGGTTAATCCTTATGGGTTTAATCCCTGGTAGTATCCATTTCAGCAGCAAGCTTTATTCATATAATTTTCCTCCTCATTTTGTGTGTCTGTGTGTAGCTTTGCTCTTCTGTTTGCTTTAAAGAAAAATTGAGCAAATTGTGGAGGTTGGAGAACCAACATCCATGTGGAGTCTGGGCAAGGTCGGGGAGGGGACTGGCTCTGTGCTTCTAGTAGGGGCAGCGGCTTGGGCAGAAGGCTGGGAATGGGGCAGCCAAACCTCAGTGCCTCCTGGAGCATTCCAGGCCCTCCCCACAGTCCTCGCAACTGCCTGGGGCATGATGCATAGGATTCTAGCAGCAATTTAAATGAGAAGAAATTTAGCCCACTAGTCCTCTATGAATTAATTAGTTCAATTATATCTAAGTATTCCATATTCTTTAGGTTTACATGTGTCCCCCATTTCTTCTCTTCCCTTCACAAATGGAAAGAATGAAAGGCTTCTTTCTGTGGATGAAGAGAGCGTCCACACTGCAAAAGCGCATCAAAAAAGCGACCTGCTTTTTTGAAAAAGAGAGTCCACACTGAATGGATGCTATCTCCCATTTAAGCTGTAATTACTATGGACAGAGTGGCCACCAGGGCACCTGTGCTTTTTTCTCTTTCCTCTTCTTTCAAAAGAACTCCCTCCTCCCCATTCACACATGCCTTTTTCTGAAAGAGCTTTTTCGGAAAATGGCTTCTTCCTCGTAGAATGAGGATTACCAGTGTCGCAAAAAAACCTCTGTTCTTTCGATTTTCTTTGCAATTGCAGTGTGAACGTAACTCGAGGTTTTTTTTGGAAAAATGGCTGTTTTTCCAAAAAAATACTGTAGACATACCCATAGACACTGAAGAGAAAGAGAGGATGGTCATGTTCTCAACACACTGGATTGGCCTTAGGGCACATGCGATATGGAATATAGGTTTTCTCTATGGTTGAGGGGAGTAACTTTGGCTGGGATTTTTAAAAGCACTTAAACAAACTGGAAGAATAAGTCCAACTGGCTGCTGCTCATAAGTTACTTTGTGTACATCTTTACTGCATCTGTGAGCACTGAATTGTGCTAGGGGGCTCATCCTGGCATACCAAAGACAGCTGTGTGGGCTTTGAAGCCTGGGGGTTAGGAGTGGGGAGTTGAGAGCCCAAGCCATGTAATTGAAGAACCATCTACTTAACTAGGTTTAGCTTACTACTACCAGTCTCACAAGCACAAGTCTTTGGACCTGGGCTAGGAGGGCTGCTCTGAAAAGCAGTGTAGACATATGCTTTAAGTTTAAGTACTTTTAAACATCCCTCCTCCTAACCTGCCCTCACATAATCCCTTTGTGCCTCAGTTTCCTAGTTTAAAAAAACGAGGAAACAACCTTCTTCCTGCAAGTATCTCTCTGGCTCATCTATTTCAGTGCAAGCTTTTTATGAACTTTCTCTTGCTAGGAATATGCACAGCATCTAATACAACGGGCCTCTAATCTCACTAGTGACCCTGGGTGCTACTGTAACACAAACAGTGAGAATACTGTAAAAAACAGCCCAGAAAGCAAGTTTTATTTCTGTTAGTCAGCACTTTGTCTCAGGATCTGAGAATGTAGCCTGAACTTTTTGAAAAACATTCCACTCCCAGATCCACTCAGACTTATCTCCCCCCTTCCTTCACTTTCTATGACTAAGCACATTTGCATTCTTGTTTATACAGAGTCCATCTGCTCCTGCACCTGAAAGCACCATAATCCCCTGTCTGTGACATCACTATCATTTCTTTCCAGCAACCAAAGTCATGTCAAAACAAAGGATTATGACTTCAGGTGGAGAAAATAAGCAGCAGGAGCAGATGGACCCTTAAGGAACAAAGATCCTATTTTCATGCAAATGTTCTAGCAATCTAAAGAACAACTGGAGAAAAATGAAGAAAAACGATGTGATTCCATCTCAGGATAATTTGGGACGACTGTGTAATGTTTCTTAAACTTTCTGTTGAGGCTAAGACAGAATTTGAGGGGGAGAAAATTTGGGAAAAATGGAGACGAGAAACAGTGAGCAATAGGAATGAATTTAAGCAAGTGCTCTGGTTCTAGAAATTAACTGGTGTATATTGGCACTTCTCAATTGACTTCAACGGAGCTACAGAAATTTACATGAGCTGAGAATTTGGTGATTTGTCGTGGCTAGCTATAATCACAGTTATGAGTACTACTGGCATCATGTTTAACATTATACCATACAAGGCCATCAACCAAAGCAATGTCATCCAGTACTGTATGCAGTCCAGGACCGCCTCACTTGATTTTTCAAGTCAACAAGTCTGCATCCACTTCGATGCATGCTCCATGTCTCCCCACTTGTCCTCAGTGCTGATCATTTTCGAAAATCCATCTAGCTCCTTTCAGTGCTAGTCCACTGGAAGGAAGCCAGTTTGAATTGACTTCACTCTGTTCTGTGTCTTCCTTGTCCCAATAGAAGATTCTTCTCCAGTTCTGATTGGCCTTGGATATCAGTTGGTTCCCCCGCCTCGCACCTCACTTGTGCAAGTCTTTTGGGATCTGGAGTGCAATCTGCCATCAGCAGACACCAACCATCCAGATTTCAGGAAAACAGAACCTGCTCCTAGGAAAAACATTGTTAGGATCCACCAACTGCAGTCTGGGCTTAAGGGTCCTAACACATAGAGTTGCTTTCAGCACGAGCTTGCTAGTATTTATTGTATTTTATTTTTAATTTACTGTGGGCTTTGAAAACCAAAAGAGCATGAGTCTCCTCTAGTGCCGGTCTTTGCAATCCAGGGAACTGGCCAACAGACTTTGAACAACGCTGTGCTGAGGGGTATGGAGATCCTGGGTGCAGTAAAGTTTTGGCTGCCCCTTAAGCTAACTTGGCTGTCCTATTTTCAGAATTCTCACATGTTGCAATACCGACAAAGTGCTTGTATTGCTTATGATACACAAATAATGCAAGTTTATTTATTTTCTTGTCTGTGAAGAATTGCAGCCCATGTGCTATCAATCTAAATTAGATCAGTTAAGAACATTTTGTAATGTAAAATAAAAGCAATAAAATGCAATTGCATCGGGAGGTGGTAATTGCAGATTCTTTTGAGTATCTGTTTCGTATTAGTGGGTGACTTTTACAGTAATCTTTAAATGTCTGTATACAGTGCAGTTACCTAAAATGGGTTATCCCGGGGGAGGGGAGTGACAGTCTAGGAGATTATACCTACTTTCCCCTGTGATGAAGATGAATTTCCACCACCATGTTGTGGCTGGTAAGATCCTAGGTAAAGTGGGTGGAGAGAGGGAAAGCTTGTGGAATTCAGACAAAATTATGTAGATGCCCAGAAGTCTCTGCAATATTTTCTGTATTACACTTTAACAGGGCTAGAGCAGTGGTCCCCAAACTGTAGGGAGTGTAGAGGAACATTCCCAGAGGCAGGGCAGGCCTGGAACAGCCCCTACAGGGGGGCACTGAGGGAGTGTCACTGAACTCCCCACCCCTAAGCTCTGCTCCAGCATTTCTCCCAGCTGCAGCCCTCTCTCCTGGCCCCACACCTGTCTCCAGCCTCAGCAGAGCTCCGCACCTGGCTGCCAGCCCTGCTGTAGCCCTGTCACAACCCTGCTCCCAGCCCCAGGACAGTGCCACTACTGGCTCTGTCTTGGTCTCAGCTCCATTCCTGGCCCAGGGCTGAGGCTGGGAGTGAGGGCAGAGTTGCATCCAGCCATTGGCTCCAATCATGGCCCAACTGTTGCTCTGCACCCAGTATCAGCCTCAACCCCTGGCTATGACTGCATTCCCTGCCTTGGCCTTGCTCCCAACCCCAGACTCAACCCCAACTGCAGCTCCAGCCTTGGCCCCCCTCCCTCCGTGAACATCCCCTCCTCTGCCCCAGAAGCTATGCCCCCAGCTATGCCCAGCTGCCGGGGGGGGGGGGGGGGGGAGAGCACAGGCTGAGGTAAAAGTACTGTGACCCTTAAAAACTTGGGAACTACAGATACAGAGCTCCCTGCTCTCAGTCACAGTCATGGATATTTCAAGGTGTGCCAGACAGCTCTCTTGATTTAGGGAATGACTAGCAACTTATCTATGATTGATCAGATCTGGACAGACTTTCTCAATGGGAGGGGGGAGTAAAGGAGCCAACTGCCACAGGGCACAGTGATTCAAAGGAGCTTCGAGCTCTCCCGGCTACTGCTTCTGCTGCTGCAGCAGCAGCCAGAATCTTACCCCTTTTAAGCTGGCGCCAGATACCTGGGCAATGGTGAGGGTTGGCTGGTGTGGGGGGAAGGGCATGGTGCAGTCTGGGTGGTGTTGAGGGCTGGCTGCCTCCTGTCCCGCCCCTTCTGCCTAAGGACCCCGCCCCTTCCATGAGCACGGAGCCCCCTCCCCCTCCTCTGACCTTGCCCAGGGGCCTGGCAAGGTTGCCCCCCCACCCCACCCCCTTGGATCTGGATGACTCTGCTGTATCAGTTCTCATAGCTTGAGACCCAGCGAAATCTGATGACCAGCTTTCTCAAGGCTAGGTGTGGCCTGCACACATCAGGTCTCTGAAGCTCTGAGGGCAAGGAACTGGATGGCAGTCAGCCCTGGAGGGTGACACTGTGTAACTAGCTGATGAGTTTGTGCCCAGTCCACAGAAGATAGAGAGCTTTTGCTCAAGCTGGAGCAGATTATGTTTGTTAGTTCTGTAGAGCCACAATTCAATCCCCAGTGTTGAGCAAGATGGCAGTCATGCCACCTGCAGTCTGCTTCCACCCCAAAGCGAGGACCACAGTGAGAGGTTGCCTAGCTACCTACCACTGAGGTCACCAATGGGAGTTGTAGACACATGCCATTTTGTAATTGCTGTAGTTTTACTGGCTTTCTGTTGAGATTGTAAATATGGCTTATTGATTGTATTCCAGCTCTCCCACACCCTGATAAAAGCAAACACCAAAAGTGAAGCTTTTCTGACTACTCATCTTAGAATTATAAACACATGGGAGCTGAGCTAGTTGGAACAGTTTTTACAAAATGTATTTTTGTCAAAATTTGCTGTTTCATCAAAGCTGAAGGGTTTTTTGGAGATGTAATAATTGCAACAAATTCTTCAAAGGGCAGCTTTCTGAGATCCAGATCTTCTTCATTTCTTCTGCCCCCAAAAAAGACAGAAACTCCCCTCCCTGCCACTGAAAACCTGACCTTTCTAAAATCCAAAAATAGCTGTTTTGTCACAATTCCTCTTAAGAACATGTTGGAAGAGGGTGGTTTTCATTTCACATGCAAACCTAAAACAAATTTTGAAGACTCAAAAGTTGTCATAAAACTGAATTGTTCTCTGGTCAGCTCTACTTGTGATCAAGATCCTGTATCAAAAGGTAGTATTCAATATATTTTGTGCTATTCTTTACCATCAAATAGAAAAACAAAGCTGAATAATTTCCTGTCCCTTTAAAGGCATGATGCAAATATATTTAGGGCTAATTTAGCCAAATTGTAAGGCAGAAGCCAACCTACTTTTCCAGCCAGGTAGAGCCTTCTTTCTAGAGCAAGGATAGGGAAATTCATGACCCGTGGGCCAGATACATCCCCATGCTTACTTGGATCTGGCCCGTGGTGAGATTCCAGCAGTGCAGTGAGCAGGCACTCACACTCCAACCTTGTTGTGAGTCTTTGAGCCTTGGCACCCTACCTCTGCGAGGCTGGTACACAAGTCAGGGGAAGCCCTGAGCTTCAGCATTCCTGTCAGCACTGGAGCATGAGTGCGGATTATTCCAAGTTTGTTGGAAGACAGGTTAGTGAGTTTTGTTGTTTTTTTTATTTGTGTGGCCCCAAACTGATTTTTCTGTGAGTCAGTGACCCCTGACAGAAGAAAGCTTCCTTTCCCCTGCTGTAAAGGCTCTTTTTTCCTCACCATCTTTGTGTGTGTGCATGTGTACGTGTATGCGTGACAGGGAGAGAGAATAAGTTCCCCACAGCTGGCCCAGCCCAGCTCTACTACCTTGCAAATCCCTGAAGTCAACAGGTAATTAACCATTTCCCTTACACCCTTTGTATGGATCTATCCAGTTATCATAGATTCATAAATTTTAAGAGCAGAAGAGACTATTAAATGCGCTAGTGTGACCCCCTGTAAGACATAAGTCTTACAATTTCATCCAGTTACTCTTGTAATGAGTCTGATAACTGGTGTTTCTTCCAGAAAGGCATTATGACCTTATAGACCAAAATAATACAGCCTCAGTGCATGACTGTCACAATACAAAATTAGGCTTTCGCCACTTTTGTCTCACTGCACTGATCAAGGGGAAAATAGATTTCAATAATACATGTTTCATATGCTCTGGGAATTTATCTAAGAGGCACTCTTTATATTAGGAACTCTTCAATATTTATGAGCTGAAACACAAGAAAAGCAAACAGAGTTAAGCAGGGGGGGGGGAGACAATGCAAAGGTTTTAGTTTACAGAGCAACATTCCTCTTGCAATTATGAAAGAGGTGGTACCTTGAGGTAAGTAGCTCAAGTAGCTTACAATAGTTGTCTTGTGGTGTGAGGCTGCAAGTGTGGGTTTCTCTAAAGACTTAATTATATACTTCCTCCTTGTATGCGTGGGTAACCTAAAAATGGACACATCCCCTTGTTTTCAACATGTAACTTTCCTAATAGTTATGTGTCACAAATATGTGTTTACTTGAAGCAGGTTTTCACTGATACAAGGAATGAGCTTGCTTTTGTAAGTGTGTGTAGGAGTATCATTATGCAGAACATTCTCTCTTTTAACTTCTCTACTTCTTCCAATAAGTGATTTTGACAGAGGGAATATATGCAGTATGAATGGGAGCGAGACTACACAAATATAATTTGTTTGGGGCAAATCAAAAGATAACTTTTCCTAACTATTGAATATTTCCAGACTGTACTTTTTTCTCTGCCCAGGTAAAAACCTGGAATCTGAAGAGACGGTCATTAGATTGGTAACTTGCCATGAACTATGTGTTTCAGGCTCACCGCCCATTGTTGTTACTTATTTCATTCAATGAGGTATACATCAGAGTCCATGATGTCCCAGAGAGGGAGTCATTTTTCCCTCCCCCCCTTCTCAAATTGGAAAAGTGGCAGTTGGTTAGCAAAGGGTTTTCTAAGTTAAGGGAAATACAGCATTCACACAAACCAAAAATGTGTCTCATCCAAGCACAGAGGCCAAGGACTGTAGGAGTTTCCAATTCCTTTAAAAGCTCTAAAGGAGTTATTCCTCTCATTAGTCTTTGTTAGTTCCTATTCTATCTGGAGTTCCTATTTTCCTGCCAAAGAAAAAAGGGGAAGCTATACACCTCAAAAACAACTGTGTGAACTTCAGACTATACCTAGTGCAATACTTACCAAATAACTACTTCTGACTCACAGCATGGATTCCAAAACCATATTCTTAACAATGAATCATTACCATTCCACCTGTAAGAGAGGAGGAATTGTATCAGTGATCTACTCTACAGTACACTCAAGCAGCTTGAGTTCTGCTTTTTGAGAAGGAGTTCACCATGAACTGGTTAGTGTAGAACCCCTCTCTACTAGAGACAGAATTAAAAACAGCTCAGCTGTGTGTCATAGTCCCTAACTGCTGAAGCCAATGAAGATTCTACTTTAACTCAAGGACTAAGGTCTTGTGCTTTCTGAGCTGGAAGATTTGGGTACTACCCATACTGTCTAGTATAGCCAGCCAAAAGTGTGCAGCATAATGAAAACCAAAGATCTGTTACTCAATCTACTGCAAGCTCTCACGTGCTTTCCCATAATTCTTGCTCCCCATTAGGCCAGCAGACCCCCCTCCCCCAAAGAACATCCTTGTGTATATTTTACCACTTCAGATTCCATTTACACGTGTAACCCTTCTGGCGGTAGGCCCGGTAGCAACCAGGGCCGGGTTCAATATCTAGGGGTCCATCTCACACAGAACCAGCTCAAGCCCCCAACCCAGTAGCCTGGGAAATTCACACACCAATGGGTGCCTCTGAGAGGCAATGCTTCCCCACTCACAAGCACAGAGTCTGAGTGTAGAAAAGATACTTTTAATGAAACAGAGAGAGAAGTCACATGGCATTAACTTGAGAAAATACCACAAACAGAGTTCATAGCCCAAACCATGAGCAAAGTCCAACACCCCAAGAGTCTCTGGAGTCCAGCAGCCCAAAATCTCCCAGAGCCCAACACTCCAAAAGTCTCTGTCTCCTGTCAGTGCCACCCAGAGTTCAAAGGTTTACCTGCAGGGTTCTACCTCCCAACCTGGATGGAAAGGGGGGCAGGGGTATTGATAGGGGCACCTTACATGGTCCTAGGCCGATGGTGCCACCTCTCCATACGATTCTGTAACAGCCTTTACCATGAGCCACTCTGCCACGCTTCAACAGCTGTCTTGTTCCACTCCACAACCACTCTGCTGGTCGCCTGTCGCCGCTCTTACCAGCCGCCCACCAGTCATTCCCACCAGCCACTCCGCTGGCTGCAATGGGTCTGGCTCCCAGCCAAACCAGTGATTTCAGCTCTTAGGCTACGTCTACATTGACATGACCTTGCGCAAATACTCTTTAACGCAAGAGTTCTTGTGTTAAAGTATTTGCACAAGAGAGCATCTATACTGGCATGTGCCTGTGTGCAAGAGATGTGCTTTTGTGCAAGAGCATCCGTGCCAGTGTAGATGCTCTCTTGCACAAGAAAGCTCCAATGGCCATTTTAGCCATTGGACTTTCTTGCACAAGAAATTCATGTTGCCTGTCTACACTGGCCTCTTGCGCAAGAACAGTTGAGCAAGAGGGCTTATTCCAGAGCGGCAGCATCATAGTTCTTGTGCAAGAAGCACTGATTCCACTCATTAGAACGTCGGTGTTCTTGTGCAAGAACTCCCCACCAGTGTAGACAAGCAGCATGTTTTTGCGCAAAATCGGCTGCTTTGGCACAAGATCGCGCCAATGTAGACACAGCCTTAGTGATTTCTACTCTACCCATCACCTAGACTGGCAAAAGATTCCAGCTTCCACTGGAGTAGCAAAAAGACTCCTCATGGAGTCTACTTCAGGTCTGTCCTTAAAACAAAAGTGGTCAAGAGGCAGGTTGGGCCAGTCTTACAGCTCACACCAGGCAGGCATGAAGGAGGCTGTCTCAAGCCCTTTAGCCCTCCCCCCCCCCCTCTAACCACTCAACTCTGGAAGCGGGGAGGCTTGTTCCTCGGAAACCTCTTATAGTGATGGTGTCTCTCCTGCAAGCACTGGTGTCATGTTTTACAGTTCCCACATTTAGGGGTAGCATGATTTGTGACCCCCCACAATATCCCCAAATTATGTACAATACACCACATTCCATTCCAACACTGATCCTCCATCAGCCCTGGCTGAGTTGGATTTACATAACCACACCTCAGATTCCTTCCCCCTCCTGGCATGAGCTGTATTTACATATCAACAATTAACAGTTAATTATCTTGCAGAGCTAAACAATTGGAGTGAGCATACCCACCCCCAGAGTAGCTCCTTCCTTTTAGCTGGCTGATAGCAAGCAGTAGTTCAGCCCCTGCTTACACATGCATGAAAATTAAAAAATAGGAAGGATGGATGAATATTTCAGAACTTTTCAGGTGGCTTAGTTTGGACTGTCAAGTTTTCTTTTTTCTCAACATTAGAAAAATATTCCAGTTTCTCATAGTTTTGTGTGATGGGTTGAATGTCTGTAGGTGCAAATATAAGAATGTGGAGCCAAATTCTGCCATGTTTAGTCATGATGACTGATATCTCATTTTCCATATGTAATCCCTCTAATTTCAGTGGGACTCTTCATACAGAACTTTTCCACTCAGGCTGTGTATGGGTGGCAGAGTATGACCCATAAATACCAAATTGGGTTGAATAAACTATGAATCGGCACAAATGTCACTTAGAAAAAAAATCAACTAAACCAGAAATTTTCTGTGAGTTTGCGGTTCAGATAAGTTTTTTGGATCAATTTTACATTTCTCTGATATATCAAATCAGAAGGAGGGGCAAATGCCAATCAAAATCAATTTCTAAACACTCACTACCTCATGATAACTTTACAGCTCGGGTTTGTCTCTAGTCATGGGTGGAAATAATGAAGTACTATTGTGATGAGTTGGAATCACAGAAGTCCCCTTGGGATTGTTCCCCAGTCTGTTGATAATGTTGTTGATGCCCACTTTCATGCTCTTTGGGGCTCTCCAAAACCCTGTCCTGAGGGACAAGATCCTCTGGTCTCCCCCAGATAAGGCACAGAGTTGAGGTTATGTAGGAGAAATGCTGTATCATCAGTAAATGGGAAAGGTAACTTATTCTAGGTTTAGTTTCTATGGGTATGTCTACACTACCCCGCTAGTTCGAACATTCCACGAGGAGTACAGCTAGTTCAGATTAGGAAGCCTAATCCGAACTAGCTACTCCGTGCCGCGTGTAGCCGCACGGCACGGGGTTTGAACTAGCCGGGATTTAAAAATGGCAGCACCCGCCTTATGCAAATGAAGCCCGGGAAATTCAAATCCCGGGCTTCATTTGCAAGTGCGGTATGCCTACATTACCCTCCTAGTTCGAATTAGGAGGGTAGTGTAGACATACCCTATGATAGTTATGATCTGGAATCTGCTTTAGAAAGAATTATACAAAAGAGATGGAGATTAATTGTTTTTTTTAAATAAAAGTCAAGCTATATTTTGTTGTCAGTAAAAACATGCCATTATATATGTAAGAACTACACAATCAATGTACCATGTGGGGTTTCCTCCCCTCCCCATTCCTTCCGTGCATTGTATATTATTAAAAACAAAAGCATCTCTCTGAAGTTGAACTCTGACGAATGTCCATGTTAACACTCATCAAGGAATTCTGCGAAGAATGAGTTCTACAATGGAAGGGCCCCATCCTACTAACCATTATCACACAAATGCTTCCATTCTATTTAACTGTGGCAGTGTATAACATTTGGAAGTAGACACCAGTTGATATAGAACCCACGGTGGCCAGGCTGCTAGAGAGTGAGTTTGTTATTTATAGCTAACAAGAGTGGTTAGAGTGTCAGCTGCAGTTCAGCTGTTTAGTAAGATGGGCCATACGTTTCATAATTAGCAGTGTTACAAAATCATTGCTGGGAATACATTTAGCATGAGAGCTGTTTAAACACAATCAAGGGATGATATCACTTAAAATGGATTAAGCTGTACTACATTTTCACCTGGAAACACTTGTTTCTGTTGTTACAGAGAAGAGTCAGTTTGTAAGAGGATTGCTATCTCATTTTCAGACAACTCATGACCCTCTTCTCCTCCTTCCCCATGCTCTTCTCCTCACACACTCCTTCCCTCCATTGTTCCCTCTCCACTTCTCCTCCCATTTAGTTCGCTCCTGCAACCTAATCCATGCTGCCCTCCAAAATATAAGGGAACTAACCTGACATTGTTCATTCTGCTTGTGTGTTACACCCCTTACCCTTGTGCTTGTCTTGTTTGGTTAGGGTGTAGGCTCTTGGAGGCAGGGACAGTGCCTTCCACCAGGGACCCCATTCTTAGTTGGTTCATAGGAATAATAAATACTCTCGAGCCTAGCAGACATTTATCTTCCACTTAAACACTAGATTTTCCCAGGATTCTGAATCATGGAGTTGGTCCCAGGCTACTAGCTGAATAGGCATGTAAGGATGTGCAACCAACTCAGGTCACCACAGAAATTGACTTTAGTTTTGGCTATTGGTTCTCCTTTTTGCCATCTTCCACCCATGTGCAAGCAGGGGGCAAGGTCTTGTGGGGACTGGCCTTTCAGGGAATAGTGAGGGTGGAGTGGACCACGGTCCAGGCACTACAGCCCACAAAAGATTAACCCAGCCCTGTGGGTACTGAGCACCTCCTATTCTTCTCAGTGGATGTTTGAGCCCCAGCATGCCCCTAGAGATGGTGCCTATGGGACATGAAATTCCAATTACCTCAGTGGAATTACATCAGGAATGATGCTAGACCCATGGATTTTGTTGCTGACAGGCAAGTTATTACCTCAGCATATTGCATAATGTCTATTTCAGAACAGTGATGCGGCAGGGTACAGTTAACGTATGTTAACTAGCACAATGTCACCCTAAGCTGCATCCATCACATGATCATCCCTGGATTTACAGCAGAGTAAAATGCGTGGGGGGAAATGCTTTGCCATGACTCAGTACGATCCACATAGGCAGTTCTTGGTGCTGCAGATGAGCTAATGGAGACCAAATTCCACCTTCTAGCATAAATCCAGGGAAGCCTGTCAGACTGGGATATGGGTGGTCATGCCTAGGGATTAGAGCAGGAATCAGGTGCCAGTAATTTGAGTCAAGGGGGAAGAGCTAGAGCTAGAGGACAGATGTAAGAGACAAGAATTAGAGCAGAAGTCAAACATCAGAGCTGAGCGTGAAGACCAGGTTACCTTGATGAATATAAGACAGGGGGACAAGGCTGGAACTAATAAAGGAGCAAGCAGACACTATCACAGCCGTGGGTAAAGAGCCACTGAACCACTGTTGGGTGGAAGAGCCAGCCTACTGACTTTTCCAACCAATCAGGTAGCCTACTGCAGGCCAGCTGCACTCGTTATGCAGCCTGGAGACTAGCTTTGCAGACCCTGCTTCCAGACTGGCATTGCTAGAGTCCCTGATTCCTGACAAATCCCATCGATTTCAGGGGAATCACTCCAGATACATGGCAGTATGAAAGGGTATGTCTACACTACAGAGTTAGTTCGAATTAACGGACGTTAGTTCAAACTAACTTTCATAGGCGCTACACTAGTGCTCCGCTAGTTCAAACTTAATTCGAACTAGCAGAGCGCTTAGTTCCAACTAGGAAAACCTCATTTTATGAGGACTAAGCCTAGTTCGAACTAGCTAGTTCGAATTAAGGGCTGTGTAGCCCCTTAATTCGAACTAGTGGGAGGCTAGCCCACGGTGACCGTGCCAGGTGCAAGCCTGCCAGCACCCAGCCAGCAGACCCTGCACCTGGCACGGATCGAGCCACCCACCCGATGCCCCCCAGCCCTCCCCCTCTTCCCGGGACCAGGCTGGCGGCTCCCGGGAGCTTACCCAGGTCCGCAAAAGGCAGGCACCCGCCTGGTCCAGTGAAGACATCGTGGACCTCGTCCATGACCTCCGCACTAGGCACAGGAAAGTGGCCGTCTAGGGCAGGAGAGCTGCCAGCCTGGCCACCCAGAAGCAGGTTTGCATGAAAATCAAGGTGGTCCACTGAGACCCCCGATCCTGAGCCCTGAGCTTAGAATGGCCGTACTGGGTCAGACCAAAGGTCCATCTAGCCCAGTAGCCTGTCTGCCAACAGCGGCCAACCCTAGGGACCCTGGAGGGGATGGACCGACGACAGTGACCAAGCCATTTGTCTCATGCCATCCCTCTCCAGCCTTCCACAAACCTTGGGCAGGGACACCACTCCTACCCCCTGGCTAATAGCACTCCATGGACCCAACCTCCATGACTTGATCTCACTTCCCTTTAAACTCTGTTCTAGTTGTAGCCTTCCCAGCCTCCTGCAGCAAGGAGTTCCACAGGTTGCTGTGAAAATGGCGATCGGGGCTTTTTTGCGCAAAAGCGCGTCTAGATTGGCCATGGACACTTTTCTGCAAAAAGTGCTTTTGCGGAAGAGCATCCGTGCCAATCTAGACACTCTGTTCTGAAAATGCTTTTAACTGAAAACTTTTTCATTAAAAGCATTTCCAGAAAATCATGCCAATCTAGATGTAGCCATTAATGTGTTTTTCTTTGGAACAGTTTCAACTATTGCAGACTGAGGATGTGGACAAGGTGCTTGGAGGAGTGTAACCCACCACGTGCTCGCTCAACCTCTGCCCTTCGTGGCTTATTAAATCTAGCCAGGAAGGGATGACTAGCTGGGGCCAGGGGATTATTAATGTGTCTTTTAGATCTGGTATGGTTCCCGCCACCTTTAATGAGGCAGTGATAAAACCGCTACTTAAGAAGCCTTCCCTGGACCCACATGATCTGAATAACTATCACCCAGTTGCTAATATTCCCTTCTTGGGCAAGGTACTCGTGTGGGCAGTGGCATTTCAACTCCAAGCTTTCTTGGAAGAAGCAGATTATTTAGATTCATTTCAGTCTGGCTTTAGGCCAGATTTTGAAACTGAAACTGCCTTGGTTGCTCTGGTAGAAGACCTACGCCAGGAGATAGACTGCGGGAGTGCATCCCTGTTGATTCTCTTGGACCTCTCAGCGGCTTTTGATGCCATCGACCATGGTATCCTTCTCAAATGCCTGGCTTAGTTGGGTATTGGAGGCACTGTTCTGCAGTGGTTCCAGTCTTGCCTGTCACATTTTCAGAAGGTGGAGCTAGGGGGCTGCTATTCAACCCCGTGGTGATTGTGCTACAGGGTCCCACAAAGCTCCATGTTGTCCCCTATGCTGTTTAAAGTCTACATGAACTGCTGGGAGAGGTCATGAGGAATTTGGAGGACGGTGCCATCAATATGCAGATGACACCCAACTCTATTTCCCTGTGACCTCAGAACCAGGTGTGGTGGTGACTGATCTAAACCGGTGTCTGGAGGTGGTGATGGACTGGATGAAGTCAAATAGGCTGAAGTTGAATCCATATAAGACTGAGGTCCTGTGGATCAGGAGGCCATCTGTTCGGGAATGTAGTGTGGTACCTGTTCTAGACAGGGTTATTCTCCCCTTAAAAGAACAGGTACACAGCTTGGGAGTCCTCCTGGACCCTTTTTTAACATTTGAGAACCAGATTTCTTTGGTGGCCCAGAGTGCTTTTGGGCAGCTTTGTCTGATCTGCCAGTTGCAACCCTTCCTGAACAAGCATGACTCGGCCACAGTGATCCATGCTCTTGTTACATCCCAACTGGATTATTGTAATGCTCTTTATGTGGAGTTGCCACTAAAGAGCCTTCAGAGACTGCAACTAGTCCAGAATGCAGCTGCTTGAGTTTTAACTAATACTCGTTATATGGAGTACATTATGCCAGTGCTCCTGTAGCTGCACTGGCTTCCAGTGTGTTTCCAAGCACAACTGAAGGTTTTCGTTATGACCTATAAAGCCCTAAATGGGTTGGGTCCAGGGTACCTGAAGGACCATTTTCTCCCATATGAACCTGCCCGGGGATTGAAGTCAGCTGGGGAGGCTCTACTCAGTGTTCCCCCACTTAGGGAGATAAGATTAACATCTATGTGGAACAGGGCCTTCTCAGCTTTTGCTCCCAGGCTGTGGAATACTCTTCCTTGGTATATTCTTATGGCGCCAATGTTAGCATTGTTTCGGCATCAGGCTAAAACTGCCCTTTTTACTCGTGGTTTCATTGGCGTTCGAGTCTGTATGTATGTGTTCCTCCTCTCGGGATGTTTTAGCAGGTTTTATGTCTCTCCGGGGTATCGTATTTTTTAATTTGTATATATATTTGTACTGTGTTTTAAAACTTTTTGAAAGCCACCTTGAATATTTTAAATAGAGAGGTGGGGTAAAAATATTTTAAATAAAACAAACAAATAAATAAATAAAACAGACTCTGCCTGGCTCCTATCTGGCGTGTGTAAGGAGACTCCCCTTCTCACCTGATGAAGCCTGCATAGGTATGCCCACACAACATTATAAACTCTGGTCTGTGGGACCCGCGCTTGTGGACTCAATGTTTCCAAGCCTATGTTTGAGCAGCCACACTGCATTGTAAGCCCAGGCTTAAAATTAGTGGCCCCAGATCTCAGAAATATTCTAGCACGTCCCTCTGCACTATGCAGACTGCCTGACTTAGGTCTGGGGCTTGAGCTGTTTGCATGTTACAGAATGACAGAAATTCCTCCTGAGGCACAGGGGGACTTTGGCTCAGACCCTCCTCTCAGTGAATCCTATGATCCAGGTCAGAAGGATGGAAGGGGGGAGGTTGGGCTTAAACCTGAGTCTGAGCACACCTACCCTATAAGGCAGGGTGGGGAATCTCAGGCCTGAGGGCCAGATGCGACCCCTAGCTTGCCTGGATCCAGCCCCTGAGCCTCAGGGCCCCTCCCCCAGCATTGGGGAGGCTGCACAGGTGTTCCAGCCCTGATACTGCCACACTGTGGGACTGGAGCACACAAAATCTACTAGCCTGGGCCTCCCTAGGCTCTGGTATGTGGGAGGAATGTGGGGAGTATCTTTCTTCTGCTCAGTCAGGGCAACGTCAACGAGAGTGGGTTTTTTGTTTTGTTTTTTGTTTGTTTCTCACTTCCCACAACTGATTTTTCTGTGGGTCAGTGGCTCCTGACCCAAGAAAGGTTCCCCGCCCCTGCGATAAGGGCTAGGCAAGCTTCCAGTCCCAGCCACCCCATACTGCTTCCTCAAGCACTTGAGTCTGATAGCTCCCCAAAGAGCATGGAGGAGTAAACTGTATGGCTTGGGCCTGTCTACCTACTGTCTAAAAGAGCTTTTTCCACTCAGGGGGATTATGTTTCACCACATGAAGGAACGTAGGAACTTTGAGTTCCCACTGCACAACAGGGAACTCCAAAAGGTTTTCTTCCTCTGAGAACTCAGGGCCAGATCTGAGTGCACAGCACCCACAACTGGGACCAGATTTTCTAAATATCTCAGTTCCCATGTAGGCACCTAACTAAGGACTGATTTTCAGAATCTCTTGATACCCAACTGTTCCTATTGTGACACTTAACAATCCCAACTGGAGCTGACTCTGCCTTGCTGCAGACTATGCAGTGAACATAATGTAGTGCTGTGGATGAAACTCTACACTGCTAATATTTTCGTTTGATTTTAAATTATTTTTAATTTCATTTCAAGCTGCTCAAAATACACTTAGTTCCTTTGTTAAGATGTCAGTATTATCAACCATTGTAAGTGCGATTAAGTTGAAAATAAATTTTCAAAAACCACCAAGGTAGGAAAGCCAACCAGAAAAATCTTTTTGCTTTCATCTTTGTTTAGTTTTCCCATTGTTACTAAGGCTGCTGATGCTTGCATGGCTTGCCAAAGTCCTGATGAGAGACAGGTTTGCCATGTGATGAGGATTCTTTGAGATAGATGAAAATGTTGATTAACAATGGTCCCTTACTCAGGCAGTTATAATGTGTTCCCAGGTGGCAAAATCCACCTCAGAAAATTTTGCAAACATCTGCCTAGGGATTGAAAAGTAATTTTCCATTGGGCATTTCATTCAATAATGGCTTCCTGACGGGCTTCTTGAAGCAGCTGGTATTAGCCAGAGATAGGACAGTGGGATAGAGGATCATACTGGTCTGATCCCATGTGGCAATTCCTATATTCTATAATTGTAGTAAGAAGCTCCAGAAGCAGGTGCTATATAAATGCAATGAAACGTTAAAAATACAAAAAGCCCCTCTTGAAAACAGAGAATACTAGAAAACTTTTTCACACAGCCAGTCTGCTACCAGCATCTCTGTCAGCTAACACTGTACCCACAGTCATGACATTTTGTCCTGCAAAATACAACCACGGTCCCTCTTACAAGCTCTAGGAGACAGTAAATATATATACACAACTCGTAAAGGGAAGAGCAGCTTCTTTGTTAATATATGCACATTTAATGGAGCAGTATAAACACCATCTTCATTACATAATAGTCAAATAAAAGCTTTGAGAAATATACAGAAAACCCAGGAGGGTTTCCAATGAGCGGTATGGATGGGAAAACACATTTCTTTACTGTGTGACAGATGATGTGTGTTTAGGAGCTGGAGCACATGCTAAGGCTACACTTGGAGCTAGCAAGGCAGATCCCACCTTGTACAAACGAACCTGAGCTAGCCCAGTGATTCTTGAGTTTTGCTTTTTGTGACTCCTTTCATACAGCAAACCTGAGTGTGACCTCGCCCTCCCCCCTCCCCCATAAATCTAAAACTTTTGTTTATATTTAGCCCCATTACAAATGCTGGAGGTAAAGTGGGGTGGGGGGGAGGGAGGTTGATGTCTCATGACCCCCCGCCCCCATTCAGGGACAGACTGACCATATAGGCAAACTAGGTGGTTACCTAGGGCACCAAAAGCCCAGCCAATAGGAGTGGAGGAGGGAAAAGCCTGCAGGCGAAAGCTTCCCTGCACTGCTATTTCCCCAGACGGGGAGCGACAGGGAATGGCACGGTCTCTTCTTCCCCCCCAACAAGGCAGAGCTGACTATGCAAGGGCTTTAGCTCCAACACCCTGCTGCTTTCCCAAATTATTGAATGGGGGGAGGTGCCAAAGTGAATAGTTTGCTTAGGATGCCCCAAACCCTTCAACCTCACGACCCCCCGAAGAGTCATGACTCCCTCACCCCCTGCACTAGCTCATTGTGGCAGGGTGCTAAAAGTAGAAGTATTGTCAGTGTAGCCCAGGTGGTGCAAGCAAAAACATAGGCTAGCCATGCCAAATACATACCCAGAGAGGTCAGGCAGGTTTGTACTCAGCACACTAGCCCATGCCGCTGTTCATGGGGGTCCACAGCTACACAACTACTTTTGCACAAGTCTTTCTGTCTGAGCTGGGAACAGGGGTGAAAGCAACTTAAATTTCTTACAATCCCACCACCCCATTTTTAGCCTCCCGTAAAGGGGGTCGGGTTGTGATAGGACAGTACCTATAAGAAATGTAAGTGTGGGGTGTAGTGCAGGGGCTCAGGGCAGAGGGTTTGAGTGTGAGGGGGGTGCAGAAGTCAAGGTTGGGATGTATTATGAGTGGCTCGGGGCAGAGGGTATGAGGAGGGGGCTCAGTGCAGGAGGTTGGGCATGCGGGATGGGAGTTAAGGCTGGGGATGGGGATGCAGAGCCAAGTTTGGGGGCGTATGAGGAGCGGGCTCAGAGTAGGGGTGGGATGCAGAGAGGCTCAGGACAGAGCGTTGGGATGTGGGAGTAAAGGTTGGGTGTATGAAGGTCTCAGCAGAGAGGTATGAGAAGGGGGCTCAAGACAGAGGGTTGGAGGGTGTGAGGGGGAGAGGGGCTGGAGCCGCATTTACCCTGTCACTTAGCGGTTGTTGGGGTTTTTCCCCCTTTTTTCTGACTTAAGAACATAAGAACGGCCGTACTGGGTCAGACCAAAGGTCCATCTAGCCCAGTAGCCTGACCTGGGAGCAAGACAAAGTGCACAGACTGTGTCCTTCCTCCTTTGCCCTCCCCTGGGCAGGCAAGAACGAGAGCAGACTGTGAACTTTGCCTTGCTCCCTAGCCAAAAAAAAATAAATTAAAAAACAACCCACTCATTGACCTGGGTAAGTGCAGCTGCAGGCCCCACCCAGCTTCCCAAAACTGCGGCAGGGAGGCAGAGGCTTCAGGTTGAGGCAGTTGCAGAACTATCCCCCCCACACCAGCCCCTCTAAACTCCCAGGCTGCCTGCTTCTAGCACGACAGCCTGAAGGAAAACACTCCCCTTTCCCTGCAGGTAAGTGCCCCAGCCGACCAGTTTCTTGCCAGAGAATCATGCCGGGGTGCACCAGCTTACTTTCGCCTCTGGCTGGGAATCACACCCCGCCTCAAGAGCAAACACTCACGGACAGGCCTACTTTCCATCCTCTCCCCACTCACTCTTTACAGACCTGTTTTGCAAGTAAATATATTCCTTTTGCTATTGACCTCATTGACAAACCAGATGCCAGCTCACACCAACGCCCTTTTGGCCTCAACTGAACATTGACAAATACACTGGGAGAGACCCATCTGGTTCACCTGTGTGTTAGTGCTGATGAAAGAGGTATTGGGTTTATAAAAATGTGGTTAGGCTCTATAGAGTGTTTATCAGTTGCATGCATTATTCTCACTTACAATCTATCCCATCTCATAAGGTAATATATAAGGTCAGAAGCTAAAATAGGGTGTTTCTTCCATGTATAAAATTGGTTATCGGGGCTTGAATTAGACCATTGCATTAACTTCCATGGGACTTACGTACATGTTTAAGTGCTGTCCTGAATGGGATAGGTTTAAACATATGCCTAAGTGCTGGTCTAGATCAGGGCATCAGGTTGGTACATCATGAGCTGGGAGAGGATGGGGTTACCATTTGTCCAAAGCAGGCTACTGCACTATATAGGGTGACCTGACATCCTATTTTTAAAGGGACAGTCCTGTTTTAAGGCCTCCTGCAGGTGTCCTTTTTCTTAAAAACAGGCACACTGTCCCGAATATTCTGTCTCCCTCTCCATTCAGTCCTGCCGCTGGCCAAATCCTTGCTCACCAGTCATTCTCCCACCAGTGAGTGATGAACTCCATTGGCTGCTGATGGAGTGTGTGTGTGTAAGGCTGGTGGCAGGACAAAGCTGCAGCATGTGGGACTGGCCACTCCCCACTTCTGGTCCATCAGCACAGTCCCCAGTAGGTACCAGCTCTCAGCCAGCCTGTCTTCCTTCCCATTACTGGCTGCACCCTGCAAGCTGTGGTGGCTGGTGAATGCAAGTAGGCATCAGTTGGCAGCCAGATCATGTGTTTCTTCTGTTGCCCAATCAGCCTTTATGTGTTCTCCCTCTCCCTATCTTCTCCCTGCTGTGCCCATTCGCTGCCTCCCAGCCCCATGGCTCCTTCATATGCCCTCTGCGGGATGTGTTCTACTCTCAGCCCTGTACAGAGAACCAGCTCCTGGTCAGAGAGCTCAGTTCACCAACAGCCCAGCCCACAGGCTTCTTCCCTCCCCTACTGCCTCTGGCTGTGCTGGGGACATGGGGCTGCTCTGTCCCATGGAATCCCTCCCCTGCTGAGCCACATCTCAGGCCCAGTTCGCTGAAGGCCCTGCGGTCAGGTTCCCTGCCCTGGCGCAAAAGGCATCCTTAGGGCTTAACCCCTTCCTGCCTGTGCTGACAGGAGATGGCTGGGTTGTGTCAGTAGCCAGCAGCAACCTGGAGGTGTTAGTTGCCTTTTGCCACAGCACGGACAGGAAGGGACAAACTGCTTCCAGCCATAGGTCAAGAGGGAGGAAAAAGAGATGAGCTCTTCAAAGATAAGGACCAGGTCATCCTTCTCTTCCCCACTGTTGGCAACTAGAAGTAGCTCCCATTCCTTCCCCCCCTCACACAGTGCTGAAAGGCTGCTGCTGACCACGTTCTGGTGGGAACCCTGGCAGAAATCTTTGGAGGGGGGACATGTGATCCTGCATGCCCTCCCCCATGTGTTGCCTCTGCAAGACACCACACAACATACCCAGAGTGGCAGGTTTGTATTGGGAACCAAGCCAGGTTTGAAGAGCACCAGGCAGTAAGGGTTGGGCCATTTGTCACCCCCCCACACACATCTGTTAGAGAGGTAGATGGGAGTGTTTGTATGTCCTATGTGTGTATATGTGAGGGCTGTTACCCTTCCCCAAGTGAACCCTAAAGCCTTAAAGATAAGAAAGTAAATAAAAAGAATCCAGCTACACGGTATTTCTTTTTAACAGGTGTTCAGTCAATTTGATGTTAATTTGAAAGTTTGTACAGCATAGTTATATTTGAGCTAGTTCAATGACAATCAGTCATGAGTAATTTTATCAGGCATCCCATATGCATCATAGGGAGACCATATTTCCCTAACACTAGATGTACCAATAGCCTGATGCAATATGGGATTATGCCAGTTTGACAGAAGAGAACCTTGCCAATTACTATCTTGTGTAGGGGATCTCACAGAATATGACTGTACTTGTCCCATTGCTCCTCTCTTTCCCCTTTATACTGTTTCTTGAACCAGATTTCTTGCATATTATTTGCACCTCATCATTAACTCACTGTGCTCTGTGCTACCAACAGAATACAACTGTGTATGGGATGCTCTGCACATTTTTTATCTGAACGACAGATTAGGAGATCTAATTTTTTTGTGCATTGAAGTCAGCAACATATTTCCCATTAACTTTCATGGGAGCAAGATCAGGCCTCAACATTTGACAAACAAACTCAGACAAACAAAATCAGATATCCAACGTAGCCCTGTAATGTAACTGGTTCATGAATTGATCAGTGTGTGTGATGGGGGACAGCTGGGTCAGAGAGAGAAAGAAAAAGGGAGATGCTGGTTAACCCTTTCACTGCTTTCTAGATTAACCCATTAAAATGGTGCCTGAAGAGCTATTGCTGTATACATGTTGGCCATTCAGAATATTTCATGAAGCACAGTGGGCATCACATATACGTACATTGCCCCCATTCCTAAATAAAGCAGCTGCCACACTTAAGGGAAGAAACAGAAATGTAAGTATCAATATGTGTGCATTTTAAATTAAGCTCAACCAAAATAAAAATAATTTAAAAATGTATGCCAGAGAAAAGGGAAAAAAGTCTCAGCCTGGAAGTTAAGGCGTGGATGAATTAAACAGAAGCTGACAGAGTACTCTGATAATCTTTAAAGATTCCAATGAAAACAGACTTTTAACATCTGAAAGTCTGTGAGGTTTGGAGAATAGTGATAGAAATGTAGCCGTGTTAGTCTGGGGTAGCTGAAGCAAAATGCAGGACAATGTAGCACTTTAAAGACTAACAAGATGGTTTATTAGATGATGAGCTTTCGTGGGCCAGACCCACTTCCTCAGAGGTTTGGGTTTTGTTTGTTTGTTTGTTTGTTTACATGCACACACTGGAAAGACATTATGCAAATCTCCATGGAACTTGATGGATTTGGAACCTGAACTTGATGGATTTGGAACCTGAACATCTAAGGATGAAAAAGATGTTGCCTTGGACAATTGGTAATGAACATGTTTTTCTAATTGTCTCTCTTGCCTCTGTTTTTTTGCTGCACAGAAATTTCTCCTATTAGAAATATCATCCCTGATTCATGTGCTGTTTTGTGACAGGTGTGACTATATTACAAAGAAAAACTGAAACCAACCCAGTGGAACTATATAAATAAATATTAAATCAAGTAATATTAATCAAGACTTAAGATCCAATAGCAAGGATGTTTCCCCTTCCCATCGCCATTCCCCAGGAAATGTAATTTAATACTGAAACTATCACATCTTATTTTAATTTATTACAGGGCTGTGAAGCTGCCAGGCAGCTAAATCAAAATCTCACTCCACTCCTAGCTGTTGATACCATTATTTTCAGAATCCAAGTCTTCACTGTTAGTTTCTGATAACAGTTTCTGTAGACTGAGACTGTGATAAAAGACTTGTTTGATATCCAGGGAAACCTGCAGCACAGTTTGTCTAGCATCTGAGAGTTGCCCAGCAAACTCTCCTCTCCAAAAACAGACATCTTTTATTATAAACGCATGCTGATGTAGTACCTGGAGGCCAGTCCCATTGTGCTAGGCACTGTACAAACATACAGCAAAGAGACAGTCCCTGCCCTGCAAAGTTTGAAATCCAAGCATAAGCCCATAGACAACTAGTGGAGACAACAGATTTCAAGGCCAGAAGGGATCATTATGACAGGGAACACAAGGAAACAGGCTGTAACTGCAGAATACCAGCTGCCTAACCCTGAGCCAGATTCTCTGTTCCCCTGCAGTAATGTGGTTATTTACACTGCTGTAGAGAGGATGGGAAATCCTACTGAATACGAATGGATGCAAGGCTGTAATTAGGGCCAAACTAGTCCCTTTATTTGCATTCTGGGAGATCTCCTCTTTCTTGCGGGGGAGGGGCAGGATGTGGGGAGCAGAAGAGGAATGGAGAACTCCAGATCGTATTTCTCCCATCCCCAGTTAATGCAGAATTTGCAGGTGGAAAAGCTTAATCCTATCTTGCCATAGTCTTTTCCTTCCACAGGTTTCATCTGGAACTAACCTCCTTTCCCCAGAGCTTCAGCAGTAGCCTCCTGCCGCCACACCATCAGGCTGAACCCAGTTGCAAATTATACAGTCAGTGATACTGGCACAAACCTGCTGTCGTTAATGGGTCGCATAGGGGTCAAAACTCTATTTGACTAGGATTTAGGAGACTGTGACATAAATGCACAGCATTTAAAATAGAATCCATCTCACTCTCCCCTAGCTGTGGCCAAGCCACACGGCTAACAGGAGTAAAAATCAATCAAGACTTATTTTTCTCAATCATGTGGGAAGATACGATAGTGAACAGAAACAGGGAATCAATCTGTTAAGTAAGGAAGTTTTAGGATCACATAGCCACTTTTCAGGCAAGAATCACACTTCAGTTGTAGCCAACCACTTGCCAAATCTGTAAGAATGTCGACATTAGTGGGAATACATTGGAAGTAATCTGGTTACAAACTATGTTGAGGTAGGCACAAAACAGAAGATGGAATCCTGATTGAACTAAAGTGAATGAAAACACTGCCATTAACTTCAGTGGAACCAGAATTTTACCCAGAATGTCTTCCAAGCAATGGTACTAGATATTATGGGTCAAATGCACCCCTGCTGTTTCTCTAGTCTCTTCAGTGGAGTTACACCCAGGATGAATTAGGCACTGGGGTTTCCTATAGCAGATGATATCATAAGCTTTATTTTAAAACATGTTAAAGGACAGAAAGCTGGCTAGATTGTCAGGCTCAACAGGTAGTGATCAATGGTTTGATGTCTGGTTGGTGGTCAGTATCAAGCGGAGTGCCCCAAGGGTTGGTTCTAGGGCCGGTTTTGTTCACCATCTTTATCAATGACTTGGATGAGGGCATGGATTGCACCCTCAGCAAGTTTGCAGATGACACTAAGCTAGGGAGAGACATAGATATGTTGAAGGGTAGTGACCTAAGCAAATTAGAGGATTGGGCCAAAGGAATCTGTGGAGGTGTCTACGCAGCCTTGCCTTGACCAAAGGCTTGACCGAAGTATGGCCCTGTAAAACTAAGGCCCTGCAAACGCCTGGTGTGAATGTGCACACAGGCAGGACCCCAGACAAAGTAAGTATGTGGAAATGTAATCTTTTGCCCTACAGCCGTTGGGTAAGACCTGACTGTAAATAATGAGCAAATGTTGAGACTGCTAAGTGTGACCATAAATAATAAGCATGGCTGAAATATTCCAGAATTTTGCCACAGCTTGAGGGAACAGGATACAAAATAACAGACACAACTTTATCAGAAGTGGGTAAACAACTTTAAGATAACTGAACATGTTAGGGTCTGTATAAATGAGATAAGGTAAAAAGCCAGTGTAGTAATAGTTTGCAGAATAGGGAATTAACTTTAGCTAGTAAAGAATGTGGCAATTATGGGCGTAACAACTAAGTCTAGCTTTGCTATAAAAGTAAGCTTTATAAAAAGAATTGATAAGAGGTAAGAAGTAGGATAAGCCCACAGGTTCTGCTCATCGCAACTAGAAGTAAATACCGTTCATCCCAGGAGCAGCAATTGCAGGCACCTTAAAGAGTGAAAAAATAAAGACGCCACAACCTCTTGTCTGGCTTTGTAAAGCTTTGGTTCAGGTGAGCTGTAAGTGAACAGTTTAAAGATTGCAGTGATTAGCTTGCAATAAGAAATAGGTTTGTATTTTATTTTATTAAACTTTGCATTAATTGCTTTTGCATTATTTTATAGTGTATTAATTGCTTTCAAGATTTATAGTATTTAAGGCTTCAATTGTGTAGTAACTGCTTTTAAGGCTTTGCAAAACGTAGAGGGCTGTGTTAACTGCTTTAAGACTTTCAATAAATAAGGAAATGGTTAAGTCTCTCTGGTGTGTCCTGTGTCCCTTGGATCTCACAGAATTGAACCACATGACAGAATCTGATGAGGTTCAACAAGGAAAGTGTAGAGTTCTGCACTTGGGATAGCAGAATCTCAAGCACTATTAAAGGTTGGGAATCAATTAGCTAAGACACAATTCAGCAGAAAAGGACCCTTGGATTACAGTGGATGAGAAGTTGGATATGAGTCAACAATGTGCCTTTGTAGCCAAGAAGGCTAACGACATATTAGGGTGCATTAGGAGGAACATTTCCAGCAGATCTAGAAATGTGATTATTCCCCATTATTCAACACTGGTGAAGCCATATCTGGAGTGTTGAGTCCAATTCTAAGGCCCCTATTACAGAAAGGAAGTGGACGCACTGGAGAAAATCCAGTGAAGGGCAACCAAAATGATTAGGGGGCTGGAGCACATGACTTGCAAGGAAAGACTGAAGGATTTGGGCTTCTTTAATCTACAGAGGAGAAGAGTGAGGGGGAATTTGATAGCATTCTTTAACTACCAGAAGGAAGGTTCCAAAGAGGCTGGAGAAAGGCTGTTCTCAGTAGAGACAGATGGCAGAACGAGGAGCAATGGTCTCAAGTTGTAGTGGGGGAGGTCTAAGTTAGATATTAGGAAAAACTATTTTACTAGGAGTGTGGTGAAGCACTGGAATGGGTTACCTAGAAAGGTGATAAAATCTCCATCCCTAGAGATTTTGAAGTCTTGACTTGACAAAGCCCTGGCTGGGATGATTTAGTTAGTGTTGGTCCTGCTTTGGGCTGGGGATTGGACTCAATGATCTCCTGACATCTCTTCCAACCCTATGATTCTATGAACTTGTTTTCACGAAGCTCAACCTACTATCATTAAGCGAGAATTTAGTGGACTCTTTTCAGAATATAATCAAAGTGGCAGTTATTACAATCAACATGGTTATCTTTAAATTATCTTTCAAAATATATGTTGTTATGTAAGTAAGAAACAATCCACCCCTCTCCTGTGAAAAAGAAATTAAATTACCTAAATTGAATTTCTACTGGGTTTATAACATTCTGCCTTACATTCTGAAGCAATTTTAAAAGAACACACACAAATTTTATTTAACAGACACACACACACAAATGAACAGAAATACAAACTCTAGGCTCCATCCATATCACTTCTTGAAATCAGAGGAAGGCTCTATAGCCTACCAACACCTATTGTACAGAACCAGGATACATACACATGATATCTGAACCAAAGCACACTGAATACTAAAGAAAGATTCCCATTGATTTCAGTGTTGGACTAAATATAGAAAGCAGCTAGAGAAAATCCTATTGCCAGGAAGAAGGAATATCCTATAGCTAAAAAATAGTCTCATGAGTCAAGAGGTCAAGGTTCTATTATTTCCTCCACCTCAGCTATGTCTTTACTACACAGCCTCTGACAGCATAACTGCCAAGAGTAGCTGCTGCCTATACTGACTGGAGTTTTTTTGCAGTAGGAACACCACGTCCCTAGGTGTGAGCGCTGCCAACAGAAGCATTCTATTTTTAATTTTTTTTTGCATAGTTGCATGTGCAGGTTTTGTTATGTTCATCAGGGGTGTATTTTCTTCCATACCCTGACTGACAAAGATATTCTTGTAGAAGTTTTAAGTGACTATCAAGCCACTGATTTGAGCACAACCACTAGCAAATCATGATCTTATTGCACCTTAGAGCAGGTCTACACTACATATCTATATCTATATAACTACAGCTCCACATCACTAAGCAACCTAATTCTCCCCCCATCCCTCTATAGACAGTGCTATGTTGACAGGATAGTGTCTCTTTAAATTGCTGACAGAACCCCGAGCTGACTGCGGAAGGCTAGCCCCAACCCTGCGCCTTCTGCCTAATACTCTGCACCTTCCTGAAGCCACCTCCTACCCTCCATCTTGCCCAGAGCACTGGCAATTCCATCACTAGCCTGGTAAACAGCACTGGTCTCAAATGTTTATCCCTGCCCTCTGTTTACCTAGTCACTGATCCATGAGAGGATCTTCCTCTTATCCCACAACTGCTTACTTTTCTTTAAAAGCTTTGCTGAGGGAATTTCTCAAAGGCTTTCTAAAAAGCCAAGGACACTACATCCACAAGATCAGCCCACATTTGTTGACCCTTTGGTGAGGCATGATTTCTCTTTACAAAAGATTTGTTGACCCTTCCCCAACATTTCATGATCATCCGTGTGTCTAATAATTCTGTTAATCACTATAGTTTCAACCAATTTGCCTGGTAGTGAAGTTTGTGTGATAACTGTCCTATTGAATAGATCAGACTCCTTGAAATTCTGTTTCTCTGAATTACTGAGCACCGGTACAAGTCCTACTAAAGAAGCAGAGTTGTGGTTGTTCAGATGACTCCCTAAGGAGCATTTGTCTGGAAATTGTGATCAGTGATCACCATTCTGTGCTAGACTAAGAAGTATAGTGCTAATGGGGCAGTGTACGAGTGGGGGGTCAGCCCGCCCCAGTCAGATGTGGGCTTAGCCGCCCCCCTCGCATTTCCCCCCTCTGGGTATGTCCTCAGTATTCTTGGTTTGTCCTCCCCCAGGCGTCTGATGCGGGTTTTGGATGTTATTGCCGGGATGTGGGGGTAGAGGAGCCCGGGCCCGCCCTCTCTCCTGGGCCCCAGCCCAGGGCCCTAAGGACAGGGTCACTAGATCCTGTCCAGCTGGTGGGGCTAATGCCCACAACTCACCAGCTCACCGGCTCCAAGCCCCACCCTGGGCTACTTCCTACCTCTTAGTGACTCCGTTCCCGGGAGTTTCCGCCCTGGGTGTCCTGCCTCCCGGGTCTCCCTCTCTCCTGGGGGTCCTCTCTCCTGGGTTACCTCCTCCTCTCCCGGGCATCCTCCTCCCGAGTTGCCTTGTCCTCCCCCTGGGTGTCCTTCCGCCCGGGTTTAAAATCCCACGCCGGCATCCGCCCGGCGTGACGTCCCCAGCCACCCACCTCCCAGCCGGCGCCTAGCTCTGCCCTGTCTTGGGACGCCGGCTGGCACGTCTCTCTGGCCCTGCCCCCACCTCTCAGCTGAGCGGCGGCGGCAGTACAGAGGCTGCACGCTGCCCGCGCTTCCTGGTCTGTCCCCAGGAGCTCAAGCACGACCACGGGGTCAGTGGGGGGCGGGTCTGCCTCCGCGGGGTGGAGGCTGCCCGTCCCATCACAGGCAGATACAATGAAACTCAAGTAATAACTCTCTTCTGAAATTATTTTGCAACTCTATGTTTGTCAGCTGAATTAAGCATTAAATAAAAATAATAGAACAATCTGGTTTCAGATTCTGCAGGATTCCAGTAATAAAGGTTACTAATAGTTCATTTTGGTGCCCTGGGTAGCTAATTTAAACTTTTTTGCTCATTATAAAGACAATTCATTTAATTTGAAGAGGCCAAGTTCTAATTTTATTTGTATTTGGCCCTTTTCCAGAATGTCTTAATCAAAAAGCTTATTATTTGTGCCTGACTTTAAAAACAAATCTAGTTATTATAGGGATAGTAAATTATATCCAAAAGGGAGAATTTTGTTTCTACTAAACATTCACATTGTTACATGTGCATAACAGGAGACATTTTCAGTTCATTGGCATCAAGTCATTTCTAGCTCAATGGAGTAATTTCTGAATAGCATGTTCCTTTGTGCAAGCAACACAGAGAAATGTAAATTCTTTGCTTTGAAGGATACCAACTACTTTTTCTTCCCCTCTCCCTATAAAGAAAAAAGCCTTACAAATACTTTAGACTAAAACACAAAGACCAAGTCTAAACTAGACCTGGATGGTTGGCTTAAGGCAGGGGTGGGCAAAAGGGCTTCTGCGGGCTGAATCCAGCCAATTTAAGCCTGGGGGCGGGGGAGCATGAGAAGCTTCCTCCTGCCCTGTGAGCAGGACGTTGCAAGCTGATTGCAGGGCAGGAGGAGACATCACAGGCTCCCCCACCCCGAAGCCCTGATTGGCCTGGGGGCAGGAGGAGTGTGCAAAGTTTCCTCCCCCCTTCCCGCTACCCCCCGCCCTGCGAGGAGCACATAGCACTTCAAAGTGCCATATGCTCACACAGGGCGGGAGCAGGGCAAGGGAAGCTTCGCACAGCTCCCCTGCCCCAAGGCCAATCAGGACTTGGGGGTGGGGAAGCACGTGATGTCTGGGGGTGGAGACACCCAAAAGCATTCTGGCCCAATTATGGTCCGGGGGTGGAGAAGCCCAGAAGTATTCTGGCTCCACCTCTTCCAAATTAGGCTCCGCCCCTTCTGGCCCAGCCCGGGGCCACTTTAAAATTCCTTTGAAGTGGCCCCCAACCAAAAATTATTGCCCACCCCTGACTACATAGCTGGAGTCAGGTTACCATAAAGCAAGCTTGACAGTGTCAACACAGTGGGAAGCCAATGGCAGCAAATACGAGGACTACAGGCACCAGCTAGAGTGTTGCTATTAAGGAGAGGGTAGGCCCACTGGTCAGTGAAGAGGGAGAAACAGTAACAGGAAACTTGGAAATGGCAGAGATGCTCAATGACTTCTTTGTTTCGGTTTTTACCGAGAAGTCTGTAGGAATGCCTAACATAGTGAATGCTAATGGAAAAGGGTCACGTATCAGAGGGGTAGCCATGTTAGTCTGAATCTGCAAAAGCGGCGAGGAGTCCTGTGGCATCTTATAGACTAACTGAAGTGTAGGAGCATAAGCTTTCGTGGGCAAAGACCCACTTCGTCAGATGCATGGAAAGGGGGTAATTTTAGAAGGAAAAATAAAAAAAGAACAAGTTAAAAATCACCTAGAAAAGTTAGATGTCTGCAAGTCACCAGGGCCTGATGAAATACATCCTAGAATACTCAAGGAGCTGATAGAGGAGGTATCTGAGCCTTTAGCTATCATCTTTGGAAAGTCATGGGAGACAGGAGAGATTCCAGAAGACTGGAAAAGGGCAAATATAGTGCCCATCTATAAAAAGGGAAATAAGAACAACCCAGGAAATTACAGACCAGTTAGTTTAACTTCTGTGCCAGGGAAGATAATGGAGCAAGTAATTAAGGAAATCATCTGTAAACACTTGGAAAGTGGCAAGGTGATAGGGAACAGCCAGCATGGATTTGTAAAGAACAAATCATGTCAAACCAATCTGATAGCTTTCTTTAATAGGATCACGAGTCTTGTGGATAAGGGAGAAGCGGTGGACGTGGTATACCTAGACTTTAGTAAGGCGTTTGATATGGTCTCACATGATATTCTTATCAATAAACTAGGTAAATACAACTTAGATGGGGCTGCTATAAGGTGGGTGCATAACTGGCTGGATAACCGTACTCAGAGAGTAGTTATTAATGGTTCACAATCCTGCTGGAAAGGAATAACAAGTGGGGTTCCTCAGGGGTCTGTTTTGGGACTGGCTCTGTTCAATATCTTCATCAACGATTTAGATATTGGTATAGAAAGTACGCTTATTAAGTTTGCAGATGATACCAAGCTGGGAGGGATTGCGGCTAATCTGGAAAATAGGGTCATAATTCAAAATGACCTGGACAAATTGGAGAAATGGTCTGAGATAAATAGGATGAAGTTTAATAAAGACAAATGCAAAGTGCTCCACTTAGGAAGGAACAATCAGTTTCACACATACAGAATGGGAAGCGACGGTCTGGGAAGGAGTACGGCAGAAAGGGATCTAGGGGTTATAGTGGGCCACAAGTTAAATATGAGTCAGCAGTGTGATGCTGTTGCAAAGATAGCAAACATGATTCTGGGATGTATTAACAGGTGTGTTGTGAGCAAGACACAAGACGTCATTCTTCCACTCTACTCTGCACTGGTTAGGCCTCAATTGGAGTATTGTGTCCAGTTCTAGACACCGCATTTCAAGAAAGATGTGGAAAAATTGGAGAGGGTCCAGAGAAGAGCAATGAGAATGATGAAAGGTCTAGAGAACATGACCTATGAGGGAAGGCTGAAGGAATTGGGTTTGTTTAGTTTAGAAAAGAGAAGACTGAGGGGGGACATGATAGCAGTTTTCATATATCTAGAAGGGTGTCATAAGGAGGAGGGAGAAAACTTGTTCATCTTGGCCTCTGAGGATAGAACAAGAAGCAATGAGCTTATACTGCAGCAAGGGAGGTTTAGGTTGGACATTAGGAAAAAGTTCCTAACTGACAGGGTAGTCAAACACTGGAATAAATTGCCCAGGGAAGTTGTGGAATCCCCATCTCTGGAGATATTTAAGAGTTGGTTTGATAAATGTCTATCAGGGATGGTCTAGACAGTATTTGGTCCTGCCATGAGGGCAGGGGACTGGACTCGATGACCTCTCGAGGTTCCTTTTAGTCCTAGTATTCTATGATTCTATGATTAACTCTTGAGGATTCCAAATAGCAATGAAGAGAAAAAGATTATGGCAGGATATGATGCCCTTATGCGTGATTTCACACCCGTTTGGACTGCAGACACTTAACAGGCAGCTGTCTACCAATGCACAGGAAAAAGGAGATGAATGCATTCAAATTAGTCATAATTTACTGAGAAATGTATTCTGAATAAGATACATAAACCCAAGGGAAGGGTAAGCGTAATTATTGTGTGAATCAGATTCTCAATCATTAGCTTGTAGCTGTAAAATGCTGTTCTCACAATTCACTCTGTTATTTTGGAAATGGTTCTTTAAAAGGTAAATTAATTGCTGGAATAAAGTGAGCTGCATTTCGATCACTTCTTGGAAAGGCACACATCTAAGACTGTTCTCCAATTGAAGCATTATTTGTGTATTTAGCCTATGTACCTATGAACCTATTTTCCCCCTACTATTTTCGGTTGTGGTTTCATGAAAAGTAGGCAGAGCCTGAAATACTAGTTATAACAGTTTGTGAAGTAAGAACTCCCAGTTCGTTATTATTACCCAAGCTTCACTTTAGCCCTCCACATGATATAGACCAGCAGTGGACAAATACTGGCCCATGGATATGAGTCTACAGTCTGCCCTTGTAGCCAAGAATACTAATGGCATATTAGGGTGCATTAGAAGGAGCATTGCCAGCAGAGCTAGAGAAGTGATTATTCCCCTTTATTCGGTTCTGGTGAGGCCACCTCTGGAATATTGTGTTCAGTTCTGGGCCCCCCACTATAGAAAGGATGTGGTGGACACATTAGAGAGGATCTAGCGGAGGGCAACCAAAATGATTAGGGGGCTGGAGCACATGGCCTATGAAGAGAGACTGAGGGATTTGGGTTTGTTTAGTCTGCAGAAGAGATGAGTGAGGGGGGATTTGCCTTCAACTTCCTGAAGGGAGGTATGACAGTGAGTTGGGGTTCCACCAAATCCTGCAGCCCCGTAGCAGCAAGAACAGACTCCACCAGTCGTAGAATAGAGAGGGGTTTATTGTTCCTTCAGGAGACAGCACAGCACATATGTATTGTGGCTGCAGGGGTCAGGGCCAGGATGCCTCAGACCCTAGGGTTAGGGGTCCATCACCTCTAAGCCCCAGCTTAACCTCTTCTCTCCATGCTTCCCAAGCAGCAACTACCTCCCTCCCAGGCCCTGCATTCCAGCCAGGTGTGGTCTCCTCCTTCCTCCCTTTGTCTCTCTCCCTGGGAGACTGAGCCTAGGTGTCTGGGTTAATACACATTTGGGAGAGTCACTGAGAATCTCACATCACCGCGCAAGGGGACACCGGGTTACAGAGCAGACAGCACGCCCACTGTGCCACAGGAGGTTCCAAAGAGGATGGAGAGAGGCTGTTCTCAGTAGTGACGGATGGCAGAACAAGGAGCAATGGTCTCAAGTTACAGTGGGAGAGGTCCAGGTTGGATATTAGGAAAAACTATTTCACTAGGAAGGTGGTGAAGCACTGGAGTGGGTTACCTAGGGAGGTTGTGGAATCTCCATCCCTAGAGGTTTTTATGTCTCAGCTTCATAAAGCCCTGGCTGGGTTGATTTAGTTGGGATTGTCATAGCTCCTGTTGATCATGTATTGCTATTCCCAGCCAATGAGAGCTGCAAGAATCATTGTCCCAGTTTATGCCGTTTCCTGAAGCTCCCATTGGCCAGGAGCGGCAACCCACTGCCATAGAGATACGTGATTGCTGGTACCTGTGGCAGTACAAGCAAATATAGCGGTGACAGCCTGCCAGAGGCTAACCCTGGCAAACCACCCCTGTGTTATTGCCCACCCCTGATATAGACCATTTGTGGTTTGACAAAAACCCTGGGGTTGGAGAGTATAGATTTAAGGGCTGAGCTCCTCATAAGGAGAGTCTGGGTGGAGCAGAGGGAAGCTGGTCTTCCCCTGGTCTATAAGGGTATGTCTACACTACAAAGTTAATTCGAACTAACAGACGTTAGTTCGAATTAACTTTAATAGGCGCTACACATACAAACCGCTAGTTCGAACTTAATTCAAACTAGCGGAGCGCTTAATTCGAACTAGGTAAACCTCATTCTACGAGGGCTAACGCCTAGTTCGAATTAAGTAGTTCAAATTAAGGGCTGTGTAGCCACTTAATTTGAATTAGTGGGAGGCTAGCCCTTCCCAGCTTTCCCTGGTGGCCACTCTGGGCACCACCAGGGAAACTCTTCTGCCCCCCTCCCTGCCCCAGAGCCCTTAAAGGGGCACGGGCTGGCTACGGTGCCCGTGCCAGGTAAAAGCCTGCCAGTACCCAGCCAGCAGACCCTGCACCTGGCACGGCACAAACCAGCCACCCGCTGCCACCCAGCCCTCTGCCTCTTCCCGGGACCAGGTTGGCGGCTCCCAGGAGACTGCCCGGGGCCGCAAGAGGCAGGCGCCCGCCTGGTCTAGTGTGGAGATCGTGGACCTCATCCATGACCTCTTCACTAGGCACAGGAAAGTGGCCGTCTAGGGCAGAATAGCTGCCAGCCTGGCCACCCAGGAGCAGGTTTGCATGAAAATCAAGGTGGTCCACTGAGACCCCCGACCCTGAGCCCTGAGCTTAGAACGGCCGTACTGGGTCAGACCAAAGGTTCATCTAGCCTAGTAGCCTTTCTGCCAACAGCGGCCAACACTAGGTACCCTGGAGGGGATGGACCGAAGACAATGACCAAGCCATTTGTCTCGTGCCATCCATCTCCAGCCTTCCACAAACAGAGGCCAGGAACACCATTTCTACCCCCTGGCTAATACCACTCCCAACCTCCATGAGTTTATCAAACTTCCCTTTAAACTCTCTTCTAGTTCTAGCCTTCACAGCCTCCTGCAGCAAGGAGTTCCACAGGTTGACTATTTGCTTTGTGAAGAAGAACTTTCTGCTATTAGTTTGAAGCCTGCTACCCATTCATTTCATTTGGTGTCCTCTAGTCCTTCTATTATGGGAACTAATGAAGAACTTTTCTTTATGCACCCTCTCCACACCACTCATACTTTTATAGACCTCTATCATATCCCCCCTCAGTCTCCTCTTTTCTAAGCTGAAAAGTCCCAGTCTCTTTAGCCTCTCTTCATATGGGACCTGATCCAAACCCCTCATCATTTTAGTTGCCCTCCCCTCTCCCACCCTCTCTCTTCCCCTCTCCCACCTCTTTTTCCCAGTCTCCCCGAGTTTTGTTCAATAAAGAGAGTTTCTATTTTTGAACACACGTGTCCTTTATTTTGTACATCAGGAAGAGGGGCTAGGGAGGGGTAAATGGAAGGAAGTGAGGGAGGAATGGGGTACAAGCCCCCGATGTGGAGGACTGGGGTGGCTCTACGCGCTCCTCAGGGTGGAAGCTCTCCTGCAACCCCCTGATTAACCCCCCCCCCCCCCCCGGATGGCAGCCTGCGGCAAGTGCAGCCGGTCTGATGGCCGAGTGCTGTGATGTGCCGAGTGTGGGCACTCAGAGCACTCCAAGCCAGGACTGCTTTGCAAGCGGGGAACCCCTGAGAAATGTCTGTCCGGGGTGGGAGTCGGATCCCTATAAGCACGGCCCTCAGCTAGCCTGAGACAGCAGCTCCACACTCTAAGTCCTAATCTGATGCCTTGCCGGCCCTGCTTCCGGCCATCCTTAACCTCGGTTCAGGGTCCACTCAATGTGGACATGCTAGTTCGAATTAGCATTTTGCTAATTCGAATTAGTTTTTAGGTCTAGATGCATTAGTTCAAATTATCTTAGTTCGAATTAACTAATTCGAATCAAGTTAGTTCGAATTAGTGCTGTAGTGTAGACATACCCTAATAGACCAGGAAAGTTGGCTTAAGGTACACAACTGTGCTACACAAATTGCATAGCTGGAGTTGACTTACCTTAAGCTGAGCCGTGGTGGTGTCCACACAGTGGGAGGCTGACGGGAGCACCCTTACTCCTTGCAGAAGAAAGAGTACCAGATGCCAGCGGGGACTGCCCTCAGTGTTTGATTTACGGGTCTATATTACGAGCCTTGTGGATAAGGGAGAAGCGGTGGATGTCATATACCTAGACTTTAGTAAGGCATTTGATACGGTCTCGCATGATATTCTTATTGATAAACTAGGCAAATATAACTTAGATAGGGCCACGATAAGGTGGGTGCATAATTGGCTGGATAACCGTAGTCAGAGAGTTGTTGTTAACGGTGCTAAATCCTGCTGGAAAGGGATAACAAGTGGAGTTCCGCAAGGGTCTGTTTTGGGACCCGTACTGTTCAATATCTTCATCAATGATGTAGATATTGGGATAGAGAGTATGCTTAATAAGTTTGCAGATGATACCAAACTGGGTGGGGTTGCAACTTCTTTGGAGGATAGGGACATAATTCAAAATGACCTTAGCAAGTTAGAGAAATGGTCAGAGGTAAACAGGATGAAGTTTAATAAAGAGAAATGCAAAGTGCTCCACTTAGGAAGGAACAATCAGTTCCATATATACAAGATGGGAAGCGACTGTCTAGGAAGGAGCATGGCGGAAAGGGATCTAGAGGTCATAGTGGACCACAAGTTGAATATGAGTCAACAGTGTGATGCTGTTGCAAAAAAAGCAAATATGATTCTAGGTTGTATCAACAGGTGTGTTGTAAGCAAAACTCGTGAAGTCATTCTGCCGCTCTACTCTGCACTAATTAGGCCTCAGCTGGAGTACTGTGTCCAGTTCTGGGCACCACATTTCAAGAAAGATGTGGAGAAATTGGAAAGGGTACAGAGAAGAGCGACAAGAATGATTAAAGGTTTAGAGAACATGACCTATGAAGCCAGGCTTCATGAACTGGGCTTGTTTAGTTTGGAAAAAAGAAGATTAAGGGGGGACATGATAGCGGTTTTCAAATATCTAAAAGGGTGTCACAAGGAGAAAGAAGAAAATTTGTTCCTCTTGGTTTCTGAGGACAGGACAAGGAGTAATGGGCTTAAAGTGCAGCAAGGGAGGTTTAGATTGGACATTAGGAAAAAATTCCTAACTGTCAGGGTGGTCAAATATTAGAATAAATTGCCAAGGGAGGTGGTGGAATCTCCCTCTCTGGAGATATTTAAGAACAGGTTAGATAGACATCTGTCAGGGATGGTATAGACAGAGCTTGGTCCTGCCTTGAGGGCGGGGGGCTGGACTCGATGACCTCTCGAGGTCCCTTCCAGTCCTATAATTCTATGATTCTATGATTATATCTGCATAATCAAATGCTAGAAGGTCGATCTCTAGAGGGTCAATCTTCTTGCAAGTATAAACATGCCGCTTGTTGTAAACAAGCTGCCAGTTGGAAAAAACTGGACACAGAACAAAGAGAGTTTTTGCAAGCTATTTACAGTAAGTGATCATCCAACACCACATGATACCAGCCAGGAGGAGGGTGGAACTAAGTGGAAGAATAGAATATTTAAAAGCTCCACTACGGCTTTTAAGTGGGTGGACAACAGCATGAGAAGGGTTAAACAGCCCTTCACTTGCTATTTGCAAGCAAGGAGCTCCAGCACAAAGAAAGACAGAAAGTAGCTTTATGCCTAGTATCCATTACTTCTGAAGCCTATGAGGCAGGAGCGACAAGGAGTCCTGTGGCACCTTATAGACTAACTGAAGTGTAGGAGCATAAGCTTTCGTGGGCAAAGACCCACTTCGTCAGATGCATGTAGTGGAAATTTCCAGAGGCAGGAATAAATATGCAGGCCAGGATCAGGCTGGAGATGATGAGGTGATCCAATCAAGGAGGATGAGGCCCACTTCTAGCAGCTGATCTGGAGGTGTGAATTCCAAGGGAACAGAAGCTGCTTTTGTAGTTAGCAAGCCATTCACAGTCTTTGTTTAATCCAGAGTTGATTGTGTCAAACTTAAAGATGAACTGTAGCTCAGCAGTTTCTCTTTGAAGTCTGGTCCTGAAGTTTTTTTGCTGCAGGATGGCTACTTTTAGATCTGCAATTGTGTGTCCAGGAAGATTGAAGTGTTCCCCTACAGGTTTTTGTATGTTGCCATTCCTAATATCAGATTTGTGTCCATTGATTCTTTTACGTAGGGACTGTCCTGTTTGGCCGATGTATATAGCAGTGGGGCATTGTTGGCACATGATGGCATATATTACGTTGGTGGATGTGCAGGAGAATGTACCAGTGACAGTATGGCTGATCTGGTTAGGTCCTGTGATGGTGTTGCTGGTGTATATATGTGGGCAGAGTTGGCACCGAGGTTTGTTGCAAGGATTGGTTCCTGAGTTCGAGTTATTATGGTGCGGTGTGTAGTTGCTGGTGAGAATATGCTTCAGGTTGGCGGGTTGTCTGTGGGCAAGGACCGGCCTACCTCCCAAGGCCTGTGAAAGCGAGGGATCATTGTCCAGGATGGGTTGAAGATCACTAATGATGCGTTGGAGAGGTTTTAGCTTTGTCATGCATCTGACGAAGTGGGTCTTTGCCCACGAAAGCTTATGCTCCTACACTTCAGTTAGTCTATAAGGTGCCACAGGACTCCTCGTCGCTTTTGCAGATTCAGACTAACACGGCTACCCCTCTGATACTTGACACCATGCAAGGCACTGCATTTAGCCGTATGGAGTGGAAATCTATCAACCTCATGAAGAAACTTGCACAAGTACAAACAGATATCATCTTTCTCTCCAAATGCAAACGGATGGACATTATACCAAATGGACTGAAGGTGAAAAATCCATTGCAATCAACATACTGCACAGACTACAGTGAGAGATTATGCCATATACTATCCAAAAAACTGAGGAACCACCTGATCAGCATCCTGTACAGCAAACAGGAAAACATCAAAAAAGAGCTCTCCAATCTGGAGTCTCTCATAAAACACCAACCTTCTGCACAAGTGGACTTTACTAAAATAAGACAGGAGATCTACATTACACACTTCACTTCTCTACAGAGGAAAAAGGACTGTAAGCTGTCTAAAATCCTACCTGCCACATGGGGCCACAACAATGGTACCCCTAACTCACCCAGCAATATCGTCAATCTCTTCAACTACACACTCAGCTCGGCAGAAGAATCTGTTCTATCTCGGGGACTCTCTTTTTGCCCCACCACGCCCAATAACATGATTCAGTTCTGCGGTGATCTGGAAGCTACTTTCGCCATCTCCGTCTCAAGGAATACTTCCAACACAACAGTGAACAGTGCACTGACACACAGATACCTTCCCACCAACAGCACAAGAAGAAGAACTCCACATGGACTCCTGCTGAGGGCCGAAATGGCAGTCTGGACCTCTACATAGAATGCTTCCGCTGACGTGCACAGGCAGAAATTGTGGAAAAACAGCATCGCTTGCCTGGTAACCTCAGTCATGCAGAACGCAATGCCATCCACAGCCTCCGGAACAACTCTGACATTATAAACAAAGAGGCTGACAAAGGAGGTGCTGTTGTCATCATGAACAGGCCTGAACCCGTTGTTTTTTTCAGTAATGTTTTTTGCAGCCCAAAAATATAAACACACATAAAAAATAGAATTAAAAATAAATAAATTTTCAGTGTTTCACCCGGCTGCATCCTCTGCCCAGCCTGGGCCAGGGCTTGGGGGACCCAGCGCCGCATGGACACTCCAGGAGGCAAGAGCAGGAGCAGATTGAGGGTAGGGTATCTGGCTAGGAGGGAGGGTGCAAGGAGGGGTAGGGTTGCCAGGTGTCCAGTTTTGTACCAGACAGTCCTGTATTTGAGGGTTCTGTCCGGGAAACAAATTGAGAAAATACCGGACATATAAAATGTCTGGTATTTTCTAATTGGGTAAGTTTTATTATGATTAGGTGTATCAGTCCATAGCTGCAAACTGCCTGGCTGGTAGATGTGCTCACGCTGTGTGAGTGTGTCTACCTGCCAGGTAGTTCGCAACTACTCGAGGGAAGGTATGGGGGGGGGGGCAAAATGGAATCACCCAGGCCGGACTCACTAGTGTGCCCGGATCTGCATGTGCCCAGGTCAGTCCCGCTTCCCACGGGCCGATTCGCTTCACCCCCCCCCGCCCGCTTCTCCTCCTGATCTCCCCCATCCAGCCCTGCTGTCCCTGTCCAGTCCTGCTTCTGGCAGCTGGCTCTCCCGTCCTTCTCATCACAATCTCCCCTGTCCAGCCCCCCCAGCCTCTGTCCAGCCTTGCTTCTGCCGGCACCCCGCCCACCCCAATCTCCGCTGGACAGTCTCGCTGCCCCAAACCCTGCTTCTGCCAGCTGCCCATCCCCCAACCCTGATGTCTGCCGGACAGCCCCGCTGCCCCCAACCCTGCTTCCCAGCAGCCAGTTTCCCCCACACACACCTCTACCCAGCCTGCCCCCCTCCCACCCTGCTCCCCTCCTGGCAGCCAAGCTAAGGCCCGGTATTTTTTTCCCATGGCTCATAGTTTGGGATACACCGATTTGAGGTGTTCAACAGTGTTTAGTTAAATTCATGCAGGGCATGCTAATTATGTGCTCACCTGAAGAAGCGGGTTTGCCCCACAAAAGCTCATGATACTACATGTATTTTTGTTAGTCTCAAATGGCATGTCTACACTGGAAGTTATTTCAAAATAACTCCCCTTATTTCAAAATAAGAAAGCAAGTGTCCACATTACCAAGCCTGTTATTTTGAAATAATGGGCTTGTTATTTTAAAATAATAACTCCTGCTTCTGAAGAGGAATAAACTTATTTGGGGAGTTATTATTTCAAAATAACTTGTTTCAAAATAGTCTGGTAGTGTAGACATAGCTAAAGGTGATGTCTACACTCGTGTTTAAAGTTACACACTAACACGGCTACCCCACTGAGACACAAATTTGAGGTCTATGTTGCAGATTTTTAAAAAACCTACATGATAAGAGATTTTTTAAATAGTACAAGGAGATGAAACCATAGAAGACTGTATTAATGCTGAAGAGCCAATCTTGGAATGTCAAAGGGCACTGAATGTCCTATTTTTCTGAAGAGGGTCGCAGACAGGCAGCAACCATAGCAGGTTGAGACAATGGAATGTTAGGACATGGAACTACCTAAGTTGCCGCCCAACAGCAACAATGATGATGCTCCAGGGGAGCCGTGTGGATACAAACAACAGAGCAGGGGGCCTCAAAGACTAAGGGTATGTCTACACTACCACCCTAGTTTGAACTAGGGTGGTTAATGTAGTCATACGGAGTTGCAAATGAAGCCCGGGATTTGAATTTCCCGGGCTTCATTTGCATAAAGCCGGGCGCCGCCATTTTTAAATGTCCGCTAGTTGACCCTAATTGAATATGGCCAACAAATTTATAATTATAACCAGACTATATATTAAATATTTGTAATTGGGTTATATTCAGGCCTGCTGACAGGGGGAGAAAAAGGGTCAACTGCCCCAGGGACCAGGGAATCAAAAAAGTCCAGGGATCTCAGTTGTGTCCACCGAAGTTGCTACTGTGCATGGCCCTCAGGGCTGGCTGGGGTGGGGGTACAGCACAGGCGGCATTGGGAGATGGCTGCTCCAAACCACTCCACTCCAAACCATTCCCTTCCCACTTTGCCCACGGACCCAGCAATTCTGTCAGTCCATCTGGTTATAATGTATGTGTGTGTATGTGGGAGGAGTGGGGGGTTCCAGTTATTTGTATTATGTTTTAGCTTGGAAGGTAAGATGTTGTGTTAGGGTCTATGTCTTTATGAGATGAGCTCCCTAATGGAGAATCTAGGTGGGGTGCTGTGAAGTTCTTGTTACATACACACCCATTGGAAGAAGACACAGAGTAGTACAGAGCTAACAACTGAGGGATCACTGAAGAACATGGCGTCTTCCTATCCCAGGAGCATGCACACAGACCCACATTTAGGAAGAAGTCCTCTAATATATTCCCATTCTGTGTCCATTCATGACCAGCATTTGCAATGGAAGAAACCATTCAAAATCATTCCACTATTCTCAGGAGACATCTCTACTCGCACCCGTTTAGACATATCACTGTCCTGCTTCCATCCTCGTGTTAGACAGTAATCCCACGGGTCTGTCACTCAGACATGGATCAGTTGTCAATGTTGCCCAGATATGCATTCTGGGATCACTTGTTTTTGGACAAGTCACTGTCATTTGTCAGCACCTTGCTCCCCAAAAACGCAAGCACAGCACTTTCACTCCACGGGAGGCCAGAACATATCAGTGTTTTATGTAGGCCAGCAGTTCTCAGCCAGAGATCTGAAGACTTCTGGGGGCTGTGAGTAGGTTTCAGGGGGTCCTCCAAAATAAACCAGAGAACAGGGCCAGCATTAGACTCCTGGGCTCTAGGCAGAAAGCCAAATCCTAGACCATAGTGATCAAGGCTAAGCCAAAGCTCAAGCCCTTCTTCCCCAACTTGAGCAACTTAGCTTTGCAAAGCCACCTGTGGCATGAGGCCCTGAATAAACATTCTTCTTGCCAGCCTTTAACACTGGCCCCCGCTTTGAATCCACTGAAAAACAGTGGTTGTGGCACACGTCGGCCATGGGATTTTACAGTGTGTTGAGTTGGGGGTCAAAAGGTAAAAAGGTTGAGAACCCCTGATTTAGGTAACATTTTTTCCATAAAACAAGAAAAATAGGATACCTCCAATGAACTACAGCTTCAACTCTGCCTAATCCAGACAACTGGCTTGCTTAGACTCCCTTCTCAGAGAGGTAGGTGTTATGGAGTTGTGTGTCTACACAAGTGCTTGTCGCTTATCTAGTGTGCAATGGAATGATACTGTAGAACATTAAAGTCAAGCAAACATATCACCGTTGGCCTGACATCTATCTATGCAAATGTAAGCAAGGGAATGGTATCACAGGGAATTTTCCCGGCTTCTATGCTATTGAAACAGAGTCAAATTACAAAAGGGTGACCAGATGTCCCAATTTCTTCCTGTCTCCCATGTGACCAATAAGGCTGGGCCAAGGTCTTAGCTCCCAGTCTTGTCATGGATCACTTAGAACAGTACGCTGGACTGAGGAGACACTAGCCCATCTCCACACCAGCCCCTTCCATGACCTAATGATCAATACGTTGAATTTAACCCAATAAATATATATTAAATAGCCATTGAAAAAACAGAATGAAAAAACTGAAAAGTCTAAAGAATGAAAGAACCCTACCCTTTGGGTACAGGGAACACCATAAACAACAATCTCTGGGATTCCAGAAAATTCAGACTATTCATCACACATCCCAGGCCTCCTTCTCAGGCCCTTGCTGCACTGCAATAATACACTGGGTAAGTGAACTGCTCTGATCATGGCTAGATACCCTTAGGTTCCATTAGTAGGACCTTTCTCCCCAGTATCAACCCTTCCATCAAGGTCTTCAAGGCCCTCTTGTCTGGTGATGTCTCCCTCTATTAGGTCCTCTAAGCTCATGGTGCCCACCTCATTCTACCCAACCAGTCATTGTGCTCAGCTCTAATTTACTTCTGGCATGGGAAGTATCTGCTACCTCAGCTCCAGTTTTGCAGCGCTACACTATAACTCTGTCCTAGCTCTCCATTGGCACAGTTGGTTTCCACTTCTCCAGCTCCCTAACTTTGCACTGCTTCATTCTCCCTAGCTCTGCCTTATGCAGCTCTTGCTTACATGGAAGATAAGTCCTGGGCTCTGAACTCCCTCAGTGACCTGCCCACACTGTCCATCCAGTGACTTGGAGTGGTGTCTTCCTATTGGTCCTGGGGACTTGTCAGTCCCAGAAGCCTGACTATTCTTCAGCCCTTCCCTTTTCTCTTGATATAAAGTTAGGGCACACCAAAGAATCCAAGTATTAGGAAGGGACCAGCAGACCCCTTAACATGGTATGCCCTCCGCAGAAAAACAGCTGTTAGTTATCCAATGGTACGTCTATACTGCAGGCTAAAGTCAAATTCAGATACGCAACTTCAGCTACATTAATTGCATAGCTGAAGTCGAAGTACCTTAACTTTTGGCGCTGTCTACACAGCAGAAAGTCAAAGGAAGAAAACTCTTCCTTTGACTTCCCTTACTCCTCATGAAATGAGGATTACAGAATTCGGAGTAAGAAGCCCATTATTTTGAAATTATTTTGAAATAAGGGGATTGCTATGTATACACGCACTCAGTTATTTCAAAATAACATGAGTTATTTCACAACAAGCGTGCCATGTAGACATAGCCCAACTGGGCAGCCCCTGGACTGAATCTGACTCAGAGGATGATTCTATCTGTCACTCATGGAGGATGCCATTTTGTAAAAAAATGATACCCTCTAGACAGCATGATCTCACATACACTATCCCGTGTGGCGTCATGCCACATAAAGACATCATTTTGAATTGCTTAAGGCATGCAAGTGTGCTAAGATTGTCATTTCTGGAGTTTCCTCTATTTATTTCACTTTTTCTCCTAACTGTAATGTTCTCTCTGGTCACATTAATCACAGAGGGTATGTCTACACTACCCTCCTAGTTTGAACTAGGAGGGTAATGTAGGCATACCGCACTTGCAAGTGAAGCCCGGGATTTGAATTTCCCGGGCTTCATTTGCATAAGCGGGGCGCCGCCATTTTTAAAACCCCGCTCGTTCGAACCCCATGCAGCGCAGCTACACGGGGCACGAACTAGATAGTTCGAACTAGGAGTAACGGTAGTTACTGGAATGAGGAGTAACGGTAGTTTGAACTAGGAAGCCTAGTTCGAACTACCTAGTTCGTGCCCCGTGTAGCCGCGCTGCACGGGGTTCGAACGAGCGGGGTTTTAAAAATGGCGGCGCCCCGTTTATGCAAATGAAGCCCGGGAAATTCAAATCCCGGGGTTCATTTGCAAGTGCGGTATGCCTACATTACCCCGCTAGTTCGAACTAACGAGGTAGTGTAGACATACCCAGAGAGTTTATATCACAACTCACTCAGGTAAGCTATACTGACAGCAACAGCACTATGGTCACACAACTCTTCAACTCAGAGCAAAAACTAAATTTGTGCTAAGATTCAAGCAGGCAGTGGTTTTTAGAATCTTTCATTGTTGAACTAGCTGGACAAGACACTAACCTGGTGTAAACAAAGACTTTTTCTACATGTTCAAATGTGGTCACAGCAAGAATGCTGGGAGAGAGCTCTCCCAGCAAGCTAGGTAAACCACTTATATAAGGGGAGTAGCTAACTGCCTGTTTACACTGGTGCCTTACAGCACTGTGATTTCCAGTGATTGAGCAGGGGTTTACACCCCGAGTGAGAAAGTTACAGAGCAATAAATTGCCAGTGTAGACAAGCCCTAAGATAATTTCATTTATGTTAGCCATGTTGTTGTAGTTGTGTTGATCTAGGATATTAGACAGGGTAGGTGAGATCATATCTTTTACTGGACCAGCGTCTGCCAGTGAAAGACAAGCTTTCCAGCTATACAGAGCTCCATAGATTTGGGAAACATACTTTGTGTTACAGCTTAATACAAGGTGGAACAGATTGTTTGGCATAGGTAGTTGACACAGACTGTTAGAGAGCATGCAAAGTGAAATGGCCAATTACCATCTCCTCAGTCAGAGAACAAAAAAGGGAGATTAGTAAGTTACAGAGTGTTGTAACAAGCCATAAACTCACTGGCTACGTCTACACTGGCCACAATTTCCGGAAAAGCCATGCCAATCAGGTAAGTCAGGATAGGGAAATCCGCGGGGGATTTAAATATCCCCCGCGGATTTAAATAAACATGTCCGCCGCTTTTTTTCCGGCTTGGGGAAAAGCCAGAAAAAAAGCGTCTAGACTGGCGCGATCCTCCAGAATAAAGCCCTTTTCCGGAGGATCTCTTATTCCTACTTACATGAGATCGTCAGTGCTTTTGCGGAAATTCAAACAGCCAGTGTAGACAGCTGGCAAGTTTTTCCGGAAAAGCACGCGCTTTTCCGGAAAAAGTGGCCAGTCTAGATACAGCCTTAGAGTCTAGCAAAATTATGAATTTAAGCTCCAAGACTCACCCTTTGAAGATATTATGCAGGTTTCCTTTGAGGGTGAGGAGTGATATGGGGTGATTATTTTGTGCAAAAGTTTTGCCGAGAGGTGACATGGTGTTTTTGTTTTCATAGAATCATAGAACCATAGAGCTGGAAGAGACCTCAGAAGGTCATCAAGTCCAGCCCCCTGCTCTAGGCAGGACCAATCCCAACTAAATCAACCCAGCCAGGGCTTTATGAAGCCGAGACTTAAACACCTCTAGGGATGGAGACTCCACTACTTCCCTAGGTAACCCATTCCAGTGCTTCACCACCCTCCTAGTGAAATAGATTTTCCTAATATCCAACCTAGACCTCTCCCACTGTAACTTGAGACCATTGCTCCTTGTTCTGCCATCAGTCACTACTGAGATCAGCCTCTCTCCATCCTCTTTGGAGCCTCCCTTCAGGAAGTTGAAGGCTGCTATCAAATCCCCCCTCACTCTTCACTTCTGCAGACTAAACAGACCCAACTCCCTCAGCCTCTCCTCATAGGTCATATGCTCCAGCCCCCTAATCATTTTGTTTGCCCTCCGCTGGACCCTCTCCAATGCATCCACATTCTTTTTTTAGTGGGGGGCCCAGAACTGGACACAATACTCCAGATGTGGCCTCACCAAAGCCGAATAAAGGGGAATAATCACATCTCTGGATGAGCTGGCAATGCCCCTCTTAATGCAACCTAATATGCCACTAGCCTTCCTGGCTACAAGTGCACACTGTTGACTCTTATCCAGCTTCTCATCCACTGTAACCCCCAGGTCCTTTTCTGCAGAACTACTACTTAGCTAGTTGGTCCCCAGCCTGTAACAATGCTTGGGATTCTTCTGTCCCAAGTGCAGGACTCTGCACTTGTCCTTGTTGAACTTCATCAGATTTCTTGTGGCCCAATCCTCCAATTTGTCTAAGTCACTCTGGATCCTATCTCTGCCCTCAAGCGTATCTACCGCTCCCCTAGCTTAGTGAGTGCATTTCTCTTTGCTTACATCCACTTAGTTATTAGCTATTTAGTGTGCTGGATGAGACACAGCGCATGTTGTGATAGGTATGTGCAAGACCCATGGATCTTGAAAAGTAGCCTACATAGTTCTTCTCACTTGTGTAAGGACGGAACTTAGTTGGATTTAAACTTCATAACAACATTCAAAACATACCCCTGCTTGCCATTCTGTAATGAAATTCATGCACCTAAAGTAGAGTGAATAGATTATAGCTAGAACTATTCTTCTCCCTGAACACTGTGAGGGAGTTTGAGTCTTATTTGAAGTGGTATTTGTACATTCAGAATACATGTAATCCAGGCATGTGTAAAAACTATACCGTAATACTCCTTGTATCAGTGGTGACTGGTGAGGAGGGAAAAGAAGGGCCACCAGCTACATGACTGCCACCCTAGCTAGGGGAAGAGCTGGGACAACCTCCCTCCACCCCAGACTACACCTCTCTCCTCTTCTTCCCCTCCTCCCTTCTTTCCCCAACCCATTCCCCTAAGCAAGCAGCCCAGGGGCACTAACAGGACTGGTGGGCTGGCACAGCATCAGGGGCTAGGCCCCACCATAGAGAGCTGGCCCCTTGCCCCTCCTGCCCATGGTGTTTGGGGCATGTGCCCTCATGCCCTCCACACATGTCACCCCTGCCTTGTAGAGTCCATTTTGTCCTTCCAAGCCTTCCTCCTATTCCCTCCCCATTTCTTCTCCCCTCTGTCTTCCCCTCTTTTCCCTTTGGTATCTCATCCCCTCTAATTCTTCCCATTTATCTCTTACTCCTCCTTCAACAGCCGATCCCCCTACCCAAGAGACCCACACATTGCTCTAACTAAAAAAATTTACTTCCATGAATCATGCAAAACACCCTTGCAACAACATAACCTTATTGACCTGACCCTTCTTTCACTGCTTTATGCTCCCTAATGTCTGTCACCAGCAGTCTATTCTTAGATTATAAAAATTCCTTTGGGGGAAGAGCCCATTATGTATATTGTGAACTCGAAGATATCTAGCGCTGAATAAATGTTTAATGATGTTATGCTGAAAGGTGCTAATGGCTGCCATCAGGTGGGTTTTGTATTCAAAGACAATCACAGACCTCATTAAAGCCAGTGGATATGCTGAAAAGAAGGAGCAATCAAGTCACTTTATGGAGTAAAAACAGCTGCAGACAACAGGGCTACTGCCTCAGGTCACAGCTAAACTGTGTGCATTGAGGGGTTCCTCTGATTATCAGTTCTTGGGCATGGAGTAAGACTATTGGCAATAGGCTATGGTGGGTGCTAAAAGCAGCAAAAAGCCAACTGAAAAGCATTCTAAGTGTGACACAGAGGGAGCAAAGAGAACTCATTGTAGTAGCATTTTGGGGGATTTTGGGGCAAGGAAAGTGCCTCTATATTTGAAAATAAACAAGATTATACAAAGACTATACCTGATTCATATCGCCGATTTCTCATCCTAATGGAAACAGTCCTGCAAAAATCTTATCTTGGCTACCCACATGGCCAGCAGGGGAACAGTAATAAATAATTACTATTTTTCTGGCTTTCTTTCAACAGTCCAACTGGTCATTAAAATAAGAGGTGGAAGAGGAGATTTTTCTGATAGAAACCCACTAAAGTTAATAGGAAGAATTGATCCATTAAAAATGATAAACATTAAACATGGTAAAGATGAATTAGATTATCTAGCCTAGCCTACTTCCTGCACCAGTGACTGCATATAATTTTTTTTTTTTTTTTGGTGCATTTAAAAATTCAATTTTAGGCAACAGGACCCCACTTCACTTCCACTGGGAGATTATTCAACAGTTTAAGACATTTTCCGTTCTAGTACTCTTAGTTTCTTAGCCTACTAATGAATGTGATACTATCTGAGTAACTTCCATCACTGCACGAAGTGAGATGACATTCTTTCTCTATTCTTCCAACCAAGGGAAATGTGTGTATGAGGCCAGATTTCCAGACAGTATGACTCAACGTAGCCCCACTAATGGAGAAACCATGAGTCCTGTGGCACCTTAGGGTATGTCTACACTGAAAAGTTAATTCGGAATAACAGCCATTATTCCGAATTAACTTCCATTGTGTCTACATGAGCAAAATTAAATTTGAAATAGCAGGGCGCTTAATTTGAGTTTGGTAAACCTCATTCTATGAGGAGTAATGCCAAACTTGAATTAGCTCATTTGGAATAAGCGCTGTGTAGATGCTTAGTCAGAATTAGCTGGCCTCCGGCCTTTGCAGTTTCCCCTGGTGGCCACTCTGGGCCAAACCAGGAAAACTCTTCTCCCTCCCCCCAGCCCCAGAGCCCTTAAAGGAGCAGACTCTGGCCACAGTGCCTGTGGCAGCTCCAAGCCCGCTGGCCCAGAGCCATCAGTCACAGCCCCGACCCAGTGGCCCCAAAACATGAGTCAGCAAGCCACTGGCAGCCAGCCATCCACTGAGCCCCAGGAGCAGTCTGCCAGCTCCCAGGAGCCTGCCAGAAGCCTAGTCCAGGGTAGAGATCAGGGTGGATCGTACTCAAGTTTGAGGGGATGCCCACAATGTCCATGATCTCCACACTAGACAGAGGAACGCAGCCATCAATGGCAGGAAAGATGCCAGCCTGGCCACCAAAGGCCACATGCGAACCCAGGAGCAGGTTTACATGAAAATCAAATGGGTCCGGCAAGACCCCCAACCCTAAGATTCTCCTCCCCCTTCCTCTCCTTGCCTCCCCCTTCTAGCTCCCTCCTCCCAGGTTTCCCCCTCCCCTCTCCCACCCTCATTCCCACCCCAGTTTCAGTCAATAAAGAGTTTGTTTTTGGCAAGAAATATGTTTTTATTTGACTTCAGGAAGGGGGCTTAGGGAAGGGTAAATGGAAGGAGGGAGGAATGAAGCACAAGCCCTCAGCGGGGCAAACCAGGGAGGCTCTTAGTTCTCCTCAGGGTGGAAGCTCTCCTGCAGGGCCTCCTGGATACTGACAGCCCCCCAATGGACCTCCAGGATGGCAGTCTGCAGAAAGTGCAGCCAGACTCGCAGCAACACGTCCATGAGAAGCACCAGAGTGCCCAGGGGAAGCTCCAGCTCCATGTTGCAGAGTGCTGTGTTGTCGCGAGTGAGGGCAATCAGAGCGCACAGAGACACAAATGCTTTACTGTCCCTCATCGAGGCAGGCAAGCAAGCAGGGACACCTGAGAACCGGCTGCCCGGAGGGCTGGAGGAGGTGTCCCTTTAAGCACAGGCATCAGATAGCCTCAGGCAGCAGCCACACACAGACACTCCTGACCTGATGCCCTGCCTGACCTGGTTCTGGCTGGCCTTAAATCTGATTCTGTGCCTAGTCAGTGTGGATGTAGTATTTCGAATTAGCAAAATGCTAATTCGAGCTGCATTTTGTGTGTAGATGCGTTAATTCGAATTAGCTTAGTTCAAATTAACTATTTCGAACTAAGAACTCAAATTAACTCTGCAGTGTAGACATACCCTTAGAGACTAACAAATTTATTAGGGCATAAGCTTGAGTGGGTAAAACCCACTTCATCAGATGAATCTAATAAATAATACAACTCAATCTCTAAGGACTCCTCATTGTTTTTGCAGATAACATCTACTGCAGCTACCCAGTGAGACTTTCCACTAATTTAAAATCTAACCCACAGAGGAAACTTCATAAATGCAGAAGCAAGATGCTAGTTTGATGTAATGTTATACATTGCAGACTAGACTAGTGACAAGCCAATGTGTAGCCTTGCAAGAGATCAGAAGGGGGAAATTTTAAAACTACTTCTAAGAACATAGAAGCCTCATTTTCATTTAGGAAGTCTTCCTGATATCCAGCTCAAGTTTATCAGTTCTTCAGAGAGTATCTCTTTCCACCTACAGAAGTTACATCTTCTTGAATAACCATAAACAAGACCTTATCTTTGGGTTTACATCCTCTGTACAATTGCAGCTATTATATTCTCCCAAACAGAGGGGGGAGTGGTTGGGGGGAGGTGTGACATAATTGCAAGGTGGCCCAGCTCATGGGGGAACATGGGGGGCTGCGTGGCTCCATACTCCTGGAAGGGGCAAGGCCTCAGGCAGAAAGATCGGGTTTCTCATTGCCATCCAGACCATGCTGTGCCTCCCACCCCCAGTCAGTCCTTAATGCCATGTGGGCCTCCAGAGACAAGTGCCATGGATAGTTGCCCCCTTCATCTCCCCCCACCCCATCAGTGGGCCTGCTCTCAAATGAGAAGTTTAGCCACGTTATTAAATTAAATACATATCTTTCCTCATAAGTTACAACTCAGTCCTTCCACCTACATGATCCTCCTCTGAACTACTCACAATCCCTCTAAATTCCAATATTCTGTAAGTTTAGCCCTGTGAGATATTTCTAACCCTTTTTATCTTCCTAAATCTAAGACATGAGTGAAATCTACTTTAATGTTGGCAATAAAAATATGAACTGAGGGTGCTGACCTCAGTATTTACACCAGCGTTACAGCAATGTAATTCTATTGACTTCTTAGAAGTAATCCTGATTTAGTCTGGTAACTGAAAGAAAAAAATCAGACAGAGTTTTTATAGGACCCACAGAAGGCCTGAAAGGAAAGCACTCTAGTTCAAACATTGGTGATGGGCACAATATAAGAACCTATATAGAATAGAAAAAGCAATTTGACCTTTTCTCCACTCAGGCTTCTGCTCTTGTTTCCATTTTTCTTTTTTCCTGTCATAGAAAACAAATGCTGCGAATGATTTAAATTAAAAGATTTCTTCAATTACAAATGTGCCAAATAAGCCACTTTGCGAATACTCAGCCATGAACTCTATTCTTAACATGTAGCAAATAATGCTGTCCAATAACTAGCATTAAAATTGTAATGTTAACCATCCAAGTCCTTAATTGGCTGAATATATTTGCGAGCCAATGAGGGAGCTTATGCCCCTGTGTGTCTTAAAAGCAGATCTTCTAACAGATGTCTTTAAAAGGGAGGGAAGGAAGTGAATTTAAAAGGATTTTGCAAATAGGCTAATCTCAGTCTCTGTATGCATACATGCAAAAAGCTAGATATTCTCCCCCTGTGCTGCTTTGAAGTCTTTAGACCAAAACAGCAGGGGCCACAGGTGGCGGCTTATCCAGATGCCCCTAAGCTGTGAAAAATGAATTCCTGACCAAATCTTTAGTGTAAACATTTTGCTCTTATAGGACTAGTAACAGTTGTTGAGTCTTGCACTAGGGTCCAGTGCTGCTCCCATGGAAGCTAATGGGAATGTTGCCATTTGATGTCCATAGGATTGGGGACAGACTTGTGGAATACAAATTCATTTCAATTCAAAATATGGAGCAAGTTAGGAATAACTGAAAATTTGATCTGTGAGGGGTTTTGTATTTCTCCCTTGCCAACGCAACATGCACAGTGTCACATTTTAAATTTTAGATATGTCTGATCTTTCTGGCAGAGAACAAAAGAATTATTTGCAATATTGGATATGAGGTTTTGGGCTGGGCATTGTGGGGGCAGGTGATTGTAATCTTTGTAACTTTTATCTATTGTTTTTTATTTTAGGATAAAAGTGTTTAATGATTATAATCTTCAAAGAAAAAATAGCCAGTTTCGATTTATAGTGTGAAAATGAGCAGACCAAACTTCATTCCTCCTGGGTATATTTATCCATGAAACCCATATGCCATTTGACTTGAATTGCCCCAAATTGCTTTTTTCACCAGATGTAAAAATCTGATCATTCAAATAGCACAATCAAGACTTATAGACCTATACTTTAGTTCACTTTTTTGTAGATTGTAACAGTTTTTTATACATCAGCCTGTTTTGTACACATTTGAACAAACTCTAGTGCTGTGTCTAGACTGGCCAGTTTTTCCGGAAAATCAGCCGCTTTTCCGGAAAAACTTGACAGCTGTCTACACTGGCCGCTTGAATTTCCACAAAAGCACTGACTTCCTACTGTAAGAAATCAGTGCTTTTTGCGGAAATACTATGCTGCTCCCATTCAGGCAAAGGTCCCTTTTGCACAAAACTTTTGCGCAAAAGGGCCAGTGTAGACAGCTGAGATTTGTTTTGTGCAAAAAAGCCCCGATCATGAAAATGGTGATCGGGGCGTTATTGCGGAAAAGAGCGTCTAGATTGGCCACAGATGCTTTTCCACAAAAAGTGCTTTTGCGGAAAAGCATCCATGCCAATCTAGACGCTCTTTTCTGAAAATGCTTTTAACGGAAAACTTTTCCGTTAAAAGCATTTCTGGAAAATCGTACCAGTCTTGACATAGCCTAGATGTCCAAATGGATTGGGGATCCTGGTACTGTATGCTGATAAAGGATTTAAGTCATTGGACAAATTTCTTAGGTGGTTGAGCAATTTCCTTAATATACATTTCACTTTCTGCTTCTGTTGAGTGTGCAGCTGAATCGACCTCTCTTCAAGTTCCTTGGGCCATATCAAAAGCAGGAATATGCAGTGTCACCAAGAATTGCCATGGAAATGGAAAACCCACTAGTGACCATGTTGTTGGGTGAGAATAAAGAATAGAGCCCTCACTCTCTCTTTCTGCTTTCTTAAATATCCAGATATTTTGAAAATTCTGTAATTATGCTTTATGTCTGGTTACCCTATGTATGCACAGAGCAACATGTCATATTGATCCACTAAGACCTGAACCTCATAAGAATGTAAAAATGGCCACATTGGGTTAGACCAAAGGTCCACCTAGCTAGGATTCTGTCTTCTGACAGTGGTCGTCACCAGGTACCCCACAAAGAATAAACAGAACAGAGAATAATCATCAAGTGATCCATTCTCTGTTGCCCATTCCCAGCTTCTGGCTCACAGAAGCTAGGGACACCATCCCTGCCATCCTGGCTAATAACTCGTAATGGACCTATCGTCCATGTGTATATCTAGGGAGGGATTTATGGAAGTTCCCTTCTAAAGAAGTATGGTAGCTTGCTGAATTTTGCCACACCTTTAGGGGCTCCCAGAAGGCATTTTAAAAGTCTCCCAGAAATCACTACCTCACAGAGCTGCCACAGGAATTGAGACAGATACCCAGAGGACAGTGTAATTATAGCAGGCAATGCAAACCACCAGTATGGATGTGAGACAAAGCTGCATATAAAATGACATGAGAAGCTGTGTACAGAAGTACCTGTACCAGAGAAAATCCACCAGTTCAATTACCAATGGTTCAATTTTTTAGTGTAGACCCAGCCTCTGATACCACTAAAACAATTCTGCCCTTATCATCTGCATGCTGGAGTGAAGATGAATGGAGTACAGGGGATGGGAGACAAATGGTCTGTGACAGAATTACAGACATGAAACAGAATGCTGAGTGTGAAATCAGATTTTCCCAGATTGCTGCTGAGAGAAACACATCGAAGGATTCTTTCCTTTGGTGATTTATACCCTAATTTGGCCTGATAATGTCTTCATTTGTCTCTATACCGTTAGCTTCTTCAAGGAAAACAAAAAATTAGGAACGATTCTTTTAAAACTCTCAGGGAAACAGTGTTTTCTCTTTCCTACCTAGCAAGAATAATATTTATGACATAATCATAAAGAATAATTACTTCAAATGATAGTGCATCTCTCAGCGGGACCAGAGTGGCTGTCTGAAGCCACAGTTGCTGCTGAAAATATATACAGTTTGCCTAATTTCTAGGCTTCTAACTGTCCCTTTTCTAAACCCTGCACTTTACATCCAACTTGGTGTTTTCTTTTTGCAATGGAATGCATATTGTACAACCACAATTGTGCTGAAGCAGTTTTTCACAAAACAAATACCTTTTTGATTATTAATTGCTTCATCAATATGTCAAAACCAACACTAGCTCATCAGAAGCAATCTTTAAGCTATTTATAATAATTGAACATCTTTGGAAATCAGTAATTGCTCTGTTTTCACACACACATGCATGTGTGCAGTTGAAGACTTCAAAGAGATGTGCTCATATATTTACTGATTATCAGCATTGTTCAGCTTTGTGGGTTCCTGCAGAAAGATTTGTCTACCTCACTTTCAATAATCTACAACAATTCTCATTTTCAAAACAGTAGTACAAAAAAGTAATTGCTTGTATCTGGAGTAAATGTTAGCTAATACATTTACAAATTCAATTACCATGAACTATCTGATGAATTTTTATTTAATTGCTATGGATTACCCTTTAGGCATCATAACGAAATTAATAGAACACACTGGTAATCAATGGTAGCTGATTAACTGATTCATCAGCAGCACTTATGAAGAGTCTTTAACTTCCAGACACTGTTATTTATTACATTACCCTGTAAGTACAAACATGCACCAGACAAAAAGAAGTGGAATATATCTAAGTATGGAGTGAATATAACTGGAAGTTATCCAAAGTTCATCGTGGGGCAATATGGCATATTTCACCCTTGAAGTATAAGTATTATGTTGCTCAGTAATATATCAAGGTCTCTTCATGGGTGAAAAACAAATCCTTCATGGGTGAGCTGCTCGAATTAATGCCACAAGGATTTATTAAACATTTAAGTGACATCACATTATGTCTGCTTGACCCCTGTCAGGACCTGAGAGAACTATTCAGTGTTTAAATATTTTCATTTATGCACATTTACCCCAACTATCAAAGTAGGGGAGCTCCACAAAATCAATGTATATTAAAAAGGGCAGAATTTCGGAAAGGTGGGGGGGCAGCAGCCATGCGCTCCGGGACGCGGCTTGCTTTACATCCCATGCTCCAGACACTAAGGGAAAAGTAGTTGCATTCCATGCATGTCTCTCACACCTGGCTGCTGAGCTTCCTTCACTGGGAGCTTCCCTTCACTGGCTGCTGCCCCTCCTACCAGCCCAAAATTCTGCTCTTTTCTATAAAGCCCCTAGCACAAAAGCAGGACTACCCAACACACTATTCTATGCATCTCTGCTGGTGATTTTAATAGTCACCACACTATGTGGAGCTATTAAAAAAAAAACTAAGCCCATAGTGAAAATCTCATGAACTGGATATCTGCACAGGACTGACAACTATGTGTGAACTAAAACAACAATCAACATTCCTTTCAAGACACCAACAATGTAGGTACAATCCAGACCTAACATTTTTCTCCAAAGTCCGAAAGGCTAACACTCTCATAACACATGAAGTACTACTGGCATTTCCAAATAGCCACCAGGACTATAATGATCTACATAGGCACTGAAAATTATCTGTTCTTTGTGAAAAAGGACCCTCAATGGAATTTTGCTAAAGCTGATAAGGATGTACAACCTATAAACTTCTTAAATGTATCATCCTCAAAAGAATATGCCCTTTTATTGGGCCAGTTATCCCTGTTGAACAAGCAGGCTATCGGCAAAAACATAGTTTTTGTGACCAAAATTTGGCACTCACAATCCACATCAAGACTGGCTATCAAAAAACTGAAGACTGGTACAGTATTTGTTGACCTATCATCTGTGTATGATACTGTATGGATTAAAGGCCTGATACTGAAACTTGTTAAAATTATAACTTGCTACTAAACACTTCTCCTGATGTGGACCATGCTGAGTAATAGAAGTCTGTAGGTGTACCTGGGTAATAAAACCAGCTCACCCTGTACCGTAAATAACCACAAGGCTCTGTACTTGTCTCAACCCTTTTTAATATTTACATAAGTGATATGACTCCATCTAAATCATGAAAATTTGGATATTCAGATGATCTTGCTGTGGCAATCCAAGCATCTCCATGGCACTGAGAAATCAATGACTGAGGACCTCCAACATATGGAATAATATTTCCAGAAATGAAGGCTCAAACCAAAACTTGGAAAAAAACATTAATAAACACAAGAGTGCCACAACCAAACTGAAAGTAACTTTCTGTGGGAAGAGCGTGCAACATGATTACACTCCAACATACCCCAAAGTGAAACCCAACTGCACCCTCATCTTCCATAATCATCTTGTGAAGGTATCTGCAAAGATAATAATAAGAACCAATGTAATTCAAAAACTAACAGGGACAACCTAGGGTGCATCAACTTTAGCATTGAGAACATCTGCAATAACATCTGTATATTCAGCAGCTGAATATTGTACTATCGGAGGAGATGCAGCCTCGCATGACTGGGGGATACCCTACTGAATACAGTGATGTGGTGCATCACAGGAACCTTTAAGTCAACTCCAACGCCATGGCTACCTGTCCTAACATTGATATGCCAAACTGCTGCAGCATTATGCAAAGCTCAGCAAATCCAGGAAAACAGACATCTTCACAGCACCATCACAACATCCTAAGTCCTTCAAGCTTTTCCGGGAAAATTCGTTTCATGCAATCAAGATATGATCAGTAGGAGGCTTAGAAAGCAGAATGAGCCAAAAAATAAGCACCTTGTGCCAGATCCTATGCAGGAGGCTCCTGGATTTGTCCTCCTAAGGACATCTTGGTCAACTCTGAACCAAATTCAAACCAACCATGATAGGTGTGGATATCTAATGCACAAATGAAGATAATAAGTGCACCAACTTTTTAGGAGCCTTCCCTCTGCAGTTGCTCAGACTACAGGCCAGAGACAACATTTTTCTTTCAATAACTTTCCTAGCAAAAGGCACTTCTATACCTGACATTAAAGCAGAATGATTGTAGGGTAAAGCCTACCTAAAATTGTTGTACAGCATGCATCAGTGTAGTATGCAAGTACCTTCCAGGGGAATACCATCATCAAAAAGATCTTACAGGGTGCTTTTTACCCATAGATCTCAAAGCACTTCACAAGGATAATCACATCTTCCCTTTTATAGATGTGAACACAGAATTGGGGAGATATAGTGACTTGCCCAGGGTCACACAGCAGGATGGTGGCAGAGCTAGGACTAGAATCCAGGTCTCCTGAATCCCAGGATCATGCTCTATTGGCTAGGATACACTGCCATGCCTGACAGACCCTAGAACTTGCACTCCTACCTTGAGTCTACACCCCTTCCTGCACCCAGAGCAAAATGAGTGGGAAGGAAGGGAGGGTGGGGAGAGCAAGTGATGAGACCTGCAACAGCTGCAAGGAGTGTAGGGCCAGGGTTTGAGCCCTGTGGCTGGAGCTGGAGCCGGGGCCGCCCACGAGCCGGCAGCAGGCAGTGTGCTTGGGGACTGCTGGCAGGGGACCTCCCCCAGTCCAGCAAATTCTCTCATTTGGGACTGGCCAAGTCCCCGTGGTGCTGAACTAGGGATGTCCAACCTGTACTTAATTTCTAAAAATCCAGACTCTTAACACACAAGAGAGAGAGGTACCACGTAACTGACCTTCCTGTAGGCTGCCTCTTTGCAGACTGACTGCTGAGAGAAAACTCATCTCACACACTTCCCTACAAAGCCTCCTAGCCTGCAAACAGGACTAAGAAAACCCTTGCAATTTAAAAGGTTAGCTTATGATGTTAAACACAGTTTTCAGCATACCACAACTGGGCGTATTTGTTCTCGCTGGCTGACTCTGGGCAAATCCCTTCCCCTCTCTGAGACTCAGAGTCCCCATTTGTAAAATGGGGATAATGATATTGACCTACATGATAAATCAGATGTGTTGTGTAAGAACTAAGCATTTTCTTAATGGTAAAAACAGATTAATAGATTTTTTTAAGGCCAGAAAGAACCACTCTTTTCATCTAGTTTGACTCCTGTATTACAGAGGTCCTAGAACTGACCTCAAAACAATTCCTGTTTGTACTAGAGCATCTCCTTTACAGAAGAATTCAACCTCAATTTAAACACCATCATTGAGGGAGAATCTACCATAACACTTGGTAATTAGTTCCAATCATTAATTACACTTACTTTTAACAATTAAAGCAGCATCAGTATCCAAGATAAGTGAATATTTCTACCTCTATTTGATTTCTGAAAAATGTTTTTACTTTTTTAAAATGTTTGCTCTTACAGCTATTAGAAACTTGTTAAAGCAGTTTTCAGTATCTTTTTTTATATCCGTATCATATCGTGCTTGCCTATTGTCTTTATACATGTTGTGTCCAAATATATTTATAACTGATTTAGACCATCTGACTATAACTGAGATTTTACAATGTATTCATCTCAATACATATGGATTCGTTGGGGGCCATAAAAGATAGATATTGCCAAATTACCTGGGGGGCCGTATTAAACCAGAACACGGGCCGCAATTGGCCAGCGGGCCGGACTTTGGACATGCCTGAGTTAAATAGATTAGATAGTGACATTATTCCCTTAGGGTACATCTACACTAGTCCCCTAGTTCGAACCAGGGAGAATAATGAGGGCAACCAAAATTACAAATGAAGCGTGGGATTTAAATATCCCGTACTTCATTAGCATGTTCCCGGGCAGTCGCCATTTTGCAAATTGACTAGCCTGGAGTAACCGCCCGCATCTACAGGCAGCAGTGAAATGGGAGTTCTAAGTAAAGCCCTAACTCGAATTAGCTGTTAAGCCTCATTCCAGGAGGAATAACAGCTAATTCAAGTTAGGGCTTTACTTTGAACTCCCGTTTCACTGCCGCGTGTAGATACAGTTACTCCAGTTACTGGGCAGTTGCTCCAGGCTAGTCAATTTGCAAAATGGCGACCGCCCGGGGAACATGCTAATGAAGCGCGAGATATTTAAATCCCACACTTCATTTGCAATTTCGGTCGCCCTCATTAGGGGGCTAGTGTAGACATACCCTTACATATCAAGAACCTTCTATAGTAGCATTAGGTGTGGTTTAGTTACATTTCTGCCAATATGAAATGTTTGTATACTTTGAGTAGCAGGGACTCAAACCCCTATAAACTATACAGCTAGTCCTGGCAAAATCTTGAATTAATTTCATACTCATAATTCCCCCACATAATCACTACATTTATTCTCGCCAAATCCCCCTAACTGATTCAAGTTAGTAGAGCCATAATTACTCAAAATGGAAATAGGGTAATAAATTAATTATGCATTTATATTGTGTTCTAGATCTTGTGAAAAGGATCTTTGATATATAAAGACTTCCCAAACATTAACGTATTGTGTTCAAGATCTGGATTTAAATCTGGATAGGAATTTTCTGTAGAAACTGAAATTGTTTATGGAAAAGGGTCAATTTCAAATCTCTTGATTTAAAAAGAAGCTGTGAAAAAAACCTTTTACAATTGTTAAATAGTTCAATAGTAGCCTAGGAACCCTACTCCCTCTCCCTCCTACATTCCTGTGAAAAACAGAAGCAGGATAGTGCCTCTGCTCTTCCCCCTGCAGCACCTGGCTTGGGAAAGGGCAAAAGGGCATGAAATTCTCTGGAGCACCCCTTCCACCACCTGGGAAGGAGGAAAGGGAAATAAAAAACCCTAGAGGAGCAGAGGTGCAGCTATGGGGTTGGAGGGAGAAGGCATGGAATCATTTAGTGGGCGGGCAACATGCTGATCTAGGAGTGAGAGCTCCTGTAGCAAAGACAAAAATTACCTTATCCAATATATTCAGGAAATTGGTCAGCACTAACAAACACACACACACACACACACACACACATGTAGGAAGAGGTAAAACAATCAAAAAAGACAATCCAACAACCCACAATAGTCTTTAGAAAAGAAACCTAATTGATTTTCTGGAATAATTTTAGGGGATCTGACTTAGTTTTGATCCCCTGAGGTTGGTCATATTGAGACCTACTTTTAAAACCACAAGATGGATTATTTATTAGTAGTAGTAATGTATTATTATTGAACCAGAACCAGAGATTCTCACATAATCACTGGACTAGAGGAGCTGGAGCTTTATAATCATTGCAAATAAGCTTTGAAAAACATCTAAACCTTTGGGAACCAATTCTGCCTGCTGATCCATCTGAAGCAGGATGGGAAGGAATGTGTTCCTTGCAGCTTGCTTGAAGTGGGGAGAGACCCTGGGTATGTCTATGTAAATATAGTTTGCTCCTGCTTTGCTAATGTAGTCCCCTTACTAAAGGTATCTCTGCTTATTTTCTGGAAAGATCCTGTGTGCTACAATCTAGCCCCAGAGACCACAATTCCCATGAGCCCTTGAGGAAACCAGGAAGAAAGTTTCTCTTTGTTTGGGGTCTGGGTCTCTCCATGTGTGTGGAGAAACAAAAGGCAGGACTATGCTGCACTTTAAAGACTAACAAGACGGTTTATTAGGTGATCTTGTTAGACTTTAAAGTGCTGCATAGTCCTGTCTTTTGATTCAGCTAGACCAGACTAACACAGCTACATTTCTATTACTATTCTGTGTGTGGAGAGAGACTCTCAGCAGTATGTGGACTCTTCTGTTTGTTTTGGGAAAAAAGGAGCCAGGCTGTTGTGGAGGAGTTTTAGCCAGTCCAGGAGCTGTTAGGTTGCATCTACAGACTTGGATTTAGAGCCTTTGGGACTGAAATCTAGCAGGCTGCTTCTGATTGCCATTGGGCTGTATCTGTGGCTAGAAGTACTACTTAGCACCCAGCACACAGAAGGAGACTAGAATCATCCACTCCAGCTGCAAAATCTTCAAGTGCACCCACGCAAGCAAGTGTATGGTACCGTGAGTCCTGAGGATTGTATACTCTGGGGTGTGATAAACGGTAGCAGTGCAAATGCCAGATAGATATGTTCCTATTATTTCTGTATACTTTGTTAGTGTTATTCACTGTTAATCTGTTAAACTCTGTTTCTTTAAGTAGTTAAGTAAAGGTTGTTCTTTCTATTATAATCTATCAGATGTATACTATTTATGATTTGTATGATTTGTTGTTCTGGAGCCAGATGATCCAGATTATTGCTGGAATAATTTATTCCTGGAGGCTCCCAAGGCACACCATTAAGTGTGTACAGGGCCAGCCAGGTGGAGGTACTGCCATTGTATGTTCTTTATGAGCAAGGGACAGCAGCAAGGGGGTGGATAGGGTTTTCCCCAACTAAACATCATCACCACTAGGGTACTCAGGATCTTCTTTCATGTTAAAACCATCAGGCGCCCAGGCACACCTGTGAGTGTGACCTGCTCCCAAGTAACCCTGGGAGGAAAAAGGGGGTTACACTTAGGCTTGTTAAATATTCAGTTGATGGAGTGCTGTTTTGCTCATTATAATCAACTTGGCTGGTATTGGGTCACAAATTGTCTTAGTCTAATTGCAATGTCTGTAATTATTGTGGGAATACAAAGAGAAAGACTGTGCTTAACCTGGCTCAAAAGAGGGAGACACTCTCAGTTTAAAGAGTGAGAGTCTGGGCATGTGCCTGTGAATATAATTAGCTCTTGTTTATTTAGATTTGCTAGACACCCAACTGATATTGTGGTGTTTTGCCCATTGTAATCAAGTTGGCTGTTGTGAGGGGTCACAAATTATAGTAATAGTAAATGCGGGAATTGTGAACTGTGATCACTAATGCCTTCAATTATTGTGGGGTGTAGTGAGCCGGGTGGCTGCTCACTGACCCCGAGAGTGAAGAACCCCTCTCTCAGCCTGGGTGGGCTGAGCCGATCCTGCCCCTTTAACTCTCCGGAAGCCAAAGGGCGGGACAGATAGGATAAAGCCCAGTCCAGAAGCTCAATGGGGCCCTAGCTGCCAGAGGAAGCAGAGCCCCTGCCCTGAGCTCCCAAGCCAGAAGGGCTCCTGAGGACCTTGCAGAGGCTGAGGATTAGCCCAGCTCACTGGGCCCCTTCTCTGAAGAAGAAACCTTCTTTACCCTGCCCAAATGGTGCAGACTACAATGACTGCAAGAACTGGCAACCTGCGTGGGACAGGTAGATGCTGAGGGGGAAATCAGGAACTGGTCCGGGGAATCCAACAACTATCAGGCTTATCTTATACAACTTTAGAGTGTGTCAGTGGGTTGCAGGCTGGATACCTGCTGATCCCAGTAATAGCTAGGGCTGCCCTGGGCTGGGACATGGTGGAGTAGGAAAGGTCCATGTCCCCTCTGTCACTCCACATATTGGGTGGCAGTCTCCCCTTCACCTCTCTTGCTTGGGTAACTGCGTTTGTGTGGCTGCCCCACTCTGAACCAGAGCCTGGGCTTATCAGCTGTTGAACTACTATTTGTTTGCTGAGTTCATTCTATACTCTGGGCCAGGGGTTTAAAGGGGACCACTGGGTATCTACTCACCAGCTGGGCGCCCATGATTAAGCTAGCTAGTTTACATAGAGATACAGAAAAGTTAGACTGTGTTTAACCCATTTAAAAAGGAGAGAAAAAGGTTTAGAGAACCTCGGATGGACAAAGGCTCCATTGCCAGGCTTCTGTGAGGTTAAGAGGGGAGGGCAGGACTCTGAAACAGCAGGCTACATGCCTGTAAGACTGGTTCAACCTGATTCTCCACAATATTTCAATAGTAGACCTAAAATAGGCTCCATAAGGTCTCTTTTATTATTTTACATTTATTCCAGTGGATGCTGACATTTCGTGTGGCTTAACTGTGCTTTGCACCAGGAGCTGAAATCGCAGAGAGCTGAAATAAATGGTTTTTTTCCCCAAAGCCAAATCCACACAAGCAGGCAGGGCAATGAGTGGGTGGCTGGTGGGGCAGCCCATGGGAGCAGACAGCTGGTGGGGTGGCCAATGGGGCTGCTGCAGGGAACAGTGTACATTGCTCCCTTCCCTGTGCACTGTGAGGGGAAACCTCATGCTGATGTGCCTGTGAACTCTGGGTCTGCATGACCAGACAAAGCTGCGAGTGGCTTGTTGAAGTAGGGGAAGGCACATCACGTGAATTTAAAGCAGAGGACTCTGCTCAGCATACTCTGGGGACAGTGTCTTGCTTATGGGGTTTTTCTTCATTTATGAATACTGCTAGGTTAATGTTCATAACAGACTATTTCTCTCTCAGACTCTATGCTTACGAGAGGGAAAGAACTGCCTCTAAGGGAGCCCAGTGTGTAAGCTGAAATCTTCTCAAATTACTGGGTGAGAGCTCTAGCCAGTTTGATTATATTATGGAAAGAACCCCCTAGATATTTAACCTGGCCCTTCTTGCTGTCAGCTGCTCAGAGAAGAAGGGTTACACATCCATACAAACATGCACCAAAAAAGAAAGCAAGGAAATCAATGAGAGTACATCAGGGATGAATTTAATCCAATAAAGTCATTATGATAAAATAACTTCCTAGTTATACTGATACCAGTATATAGGATAACTAAAAATAAATGTACTGATCCCTAGTAATCTGAACAAAAGGTTTTAACATTATTATCCTGAAAGCTGCTAATGGTTGCTAACCATGGAGCCTTGGATCCAAAGACCTCGTTATGCACAATGTGTGTGTCAAGCACCCTTCATCAGGCTCCATAGAAGAAACAATCAAAATCCTGTATGTAATAAAGGCACAGCTGCAAACAATAGAAGTTACCACACAAGACATTAGGCTGCATGGCAGGTCAGAGTTAACCCGTACGGACAGGGGAAATGAACTGGTGGGAAACACAAGGGCTAGGAGATTCTGTTGTCTGTCTATGTTAGAGGCAAGAACACCAGAAGAAGAAAATGTGAGCATGACTCTGAAAGAGAGGAGAAGGGAGCTGAGTAGAACTGATTACAAATTAATTTTGAAATTAACTTGAAATTTTTTTAAAAGTTTGGAGTTGATATGGGAATTATGGTTTTTTTACTAATTTTTAGCATCAAAAGTAAAATAAAATCATTTAGTTTTTTCCAGTATTTAACATATTTCATCAGGTTTACTAATAAACAATAGATTTCTAAATTAAAATTTCAAATTGAAAAATGTTTCATTTTAAAAACACTGAAATGAAACATTGAATTTTTTCTGAAAAAATGGAGAATTTTGAATGAAACAATTTGGGGGAGATCAACAAATTCATACAAATCTTTTGATTCACCTGAATTTTCATTTTTCATCAAAAATGATTTGTTCAGAAAATTTCATCTAGCTCTGGAGAAATTTAGACCAGACAACTTAACTTCAGTTCCCAGAAAGATAATGGAGCAAATAGTTAAATAATCAGTTTGCAAACATAGAAAATAAGGTGATAAGTAATAACATGGATTTGTCAAGAACAAATCATGTCAAACCAACCTAGTAGCTTTCTTTGTTAAGCTGACAAGCCTTGCGTATGCGGGGGAAGTGGTAGATATGGTATATTTTGACTTTAGAAAGGCTTTCCATATTGAGCCCTATGAACTTTTTCTAATAAACAAACTAGGGAAATACAACCTAGATGTAGGTACTATAAGGTGGGTGCATAGCTGACTGAAAAATATTCTGAGAGTAGTCATCAGTGGTTCACAGTCAAGCTGGAAGGGCATACAGAATGAGGTTCTGCGGGGATCAGTTTTGTGTCTAGTTCTGTACAATATCTTCATCAATGATCTTGATAATGGTCTAAAGAGAACACTTAGGCTAGGTCTACACTGCCCCCTCCTGAAAAAAAGAGGAAGAACAGTTCTTGCACAAGAGGGAGGTTTTGTGCAAAAAGGAGCCTCTTGTGCAAAAATTGAGCCTCATTAATTATGCAAATGAGGCACAGCAATATTCCACATTTTGCCTCATTTGCATAGTCTAGACATAGCTTTAAAGTTTGCAGATGATGCCAAAATGGGAGAGACTGCAAGTGCTTTAGGGGAATAGGATTAAAATTCAAAATGATCTGGATAAACTGAAAAAATGGTGTGAAATAAATAGGATGAAATTCAATAAGGACAAATACAACTAACTCCATTTAGGAAGGAACAATTAGTGTCTCCTATACAACATGGGAAAGACTATCTAGGAAGGAATATTGTGGAAATACATCGATGTTATTGTGGATCAGAAGCTAAATATGAGTTAACAGTGTAACACTATCACAAAAGAAGCAAGCATCCTTCTGGGATGGATTAACAGGAGTGTTATAAGCAAGACATGAGAAGTAATACTTCTGATCTACTCCCAGCTAATTAGAATTCAAATGGAGTACTGTATCCAGTTTAATGGGGGCCTTATTCAGAAAAGATGTGGGCAAATTGGAGACAGTCCAGAAAAAGGCAACAAAATGATTTAAAGTCTAGAAAACATGAGCTATGATGAAAGATTGAAAAAATTGAGTTTGGTTAGTCTGGAGAAGAGAAGACAGCGGGAACTTGATAGCAGTTTTCAAGTACATAAAAGGTTGTTACAAGCAAGAAGGAAAAAAATTATTCTCTAGCTTCTGAGGATAGGACAACAAACAATGGCCTTGAATTGCAGCAAGGGCAGTTTAAATAGACCATTAGGAAAAACCTCCTGAAAGGGGGAGTAAGCAATGAAATAAATTGCACAGGGTGATTGTGGAATCTCCAGTTCTGCCTTCAGTGCAGATGACTGGATTAGATGATTTCTGGAGGTCCCTTCTGATCATATGATTGTATGATAAGTTTACACAAGAATATACCTGCCTTGTAGTAGCAATATTTCACCCTAACACAAAATCCTGCAAGGCTCTGAATTTTGGCTAACCACTTAACACCAAATGAGGCAACCCTATTTTAAGCTCCAGTTTAAATGAGCAGTCCCATGAAGTACCATATCCCTTTGGACTCCTTGGTTTATATGCCCATACCTCTTTTCATTCCACCTGGACATGGATTTTGAAGCCTGTCCCCCATTTAAAAAAAAAAAGCCTTTCTAATTGACTTCCCTTCCATCCCCAAGTCCAGGAGCACTGGTCACCAACAGGAACCCCCTTACAGCCAATCAGTGAAAACAAGATACTTTTCACTGGGACACATGTAAGAGAAGTACTGGACATGTAAATCAGAAGTAATAAGAACCACTGACAGCCAACACATCTCCTATCACAAGCAGCCATGTTCTTGAGTGGACAGTTGATACCTGTCTATAAAAGGCAACTCCTGCATCTGCCATTTATCTCTTCCACTGCCCAAACACCTCTATAGCAGAAGCACCAGGCACATTGATTTCTTTTGGGACAGATAAGGAACAATTTTATTTATTTTATAGGAGGAGCAAGGAAGTGCTATTGCAAGCAAGAAAGTTAAATCTTAAAAACATGAATTTGCTATCAGTGTACAGCTAACTACTGCTTAATGAAGCAAATACAGGAGAAGCTATGATACTAATGGGATTATCACAATAGTTAGATGGAATGGGAAACATATGCAGATTTATATCCCTGTAATGATAAAACCCCAATACCTCACATACCAAGCACAACAAAAACACTGTAACTATGTTTTCAAACCCTGAGTGAGAAAGTTACAGCACAGTAAAGTGGCAGTGTAGACAGGTGTTAAGTATCTTTGCCAGACCCGAGGAAGAGTTATGTAGCTAAAAAGTTTTTCTCTTCATGAACAGGAATTAGTGTAATAAAAGATATTACCTCACCCACATTGTCTCTCTAATATCTTGGGATCACTGAAATAGCAAAAAATAAAAACAAAAACTTTCTGTAAAGAATCCTATGACAGTGCACCTCCATATTTTTATGGAAATGTGGTTTTGAATATTATTGTGCATAACTTAATATGCTTTTTGTAAAATGAGGCATGAGATCTGTCACTGAAGAACTTGCAACCCCCCAAATGTGTACATTCTATTTATGTGTATGTATTATTCTTATAGGTGACATTAGAAATATGAATTGTAAGCCTGTTTATCAATCTAGGTCTTCTAATGAAGGCCATTAGTGGTATTCAAAGAACTTAATGGCCCAGAGCTCAAGGCAATGTTCTGTGAATAGTCTTGATTTCCTGTAAACCTGGATTTCTGATGTGGAATTCATCTTGAATTTTGTATTTTTCCACAGGCATGGAGAGAATTGAACAAAAACTTCATGCCCTGGGGAAATTCTATATAAGGAATAGGAAGCAAACAATGATGCTCTTTAGCCAGCTTTACAGTCTGCTTTCCCACCTTAAGAGGTACACAAAAACACCTAGAAACTAAAAAACTATAAGGACAGTAGTGAAGAGTAGCTGTTAGACCAATGTCAGAAAAGAGATCAGCTCTGGCCTGAGAAGAACTATATTTGCAATAAGAACTAGGGTGAGAAATTATAATTTGTAACAACTACTCTTAATGTATTAGATTTAGCTGGCGTGTCTTTTATTTTAGCTTAGTAACTTACTTTGATTTGTCTGTTATTACTTGCAACCACTTAAATCCTACTTTTATACTTAATAAAATCACTTTTGTATTATCAATCCCAGTGTAAATAAATGCTACCTAGGGTCAGCAACAACTGTGAATAACTCTCTTACACTGATAAAGAGGACGAACATCTTATGAGCTCACTCTATATAAACTTTATGCATAGTAGGATGGATTTATTTGAGGTTTTGGTCCCACTGGGGTTGTGCACCTGGATGCTGTGTCAAGTCCCTGTGAATGAGCCTTCCCAGAGCTGAGCTGTTCTCAGTGTCTGTGTTGCTCTGCTTGGGGGCTGTAACTCTAAATCTGTGCCTTTGCTGGGGGATACGGAGCTTCTGACTCAGTAGAACAGTATTATGGGGCAGGCAAGAAAGCACAGAGGCAGGATCAGTGGATGATCAGCCCATTAGGTGACAGTCCCAAGGAAATCTCAGTGACCAAACCCATCACCAACCCATCTTTCTACACTGGGAGATATCATAGAATAATAGAATACTAGGACTGGAAGGGACCTCGAGAGGTCATCGAGTCCAGTCCCCTGCACTCATGGCTGGACCAAATACTGTCTAGACCATCCCTGATAGACATTTATCTAACCTACTCTTAAATATCTCCAGAGATGGGGATTTCACAACCTCCCTGGGCAATTTATTTCAGTGTTTGACCACCCTGACAGTTAGGAACATTTTCCTAATGTCCAACCTGAACCTCCCTTGCTCCAGTTTAAGCCCATTGCTTCTTGTTCTATCCTCAGAGGCCAAGATGAACACGTTTTCTCCCTCCTCCTATGACACCTTTTTAAATATCTGAAAACTGCTATCATGTCCCCCCTCAATCTTCTCTTTTCTAAACTAAACAAACCCAATTCCTTCAGCCTTCCCTCATAGGTCATGTTCTCTAGACCTTTCATCATTCTCATTGCTCTTCTCTGGACCCTCTCCAATTTTCCCACATCTTTCTTGAAATGTGGTGCCAAGAACTGGACACAATACTCCAACTGAGGCCTAACCAGCGCAGAGTATAGTAGAAGAATGACTTCTCGTGTTTTGCTCACAACACACCTGTTAATACATCCCAGAAACATGTTTGCATTCTTTGAAACAGCATCACACTGCTGACTCATATTTAACTTGTGGTCCACTATAACCCCTAGATCCCTTTCTGCTGTACTCCTTCCCAGACCGTCGCTTCCCATTCTGTATGTGTGAAACTGACTGTTCCTTCCTAAGTGGAGCACTTTGCATTTGTCTTTATTAAACTTCATCCTATTTATCTCAGACCATTTCTCCAATTTGTCCAGGTCATTTTGAATTATGACCCTATCTTCCAGATTAGCCGCAATCCCTCCCAGCTTGGTATCATCTGCAAACTTAATAAGCGTACTTTCTATACCAATATCTAAATCGTTGATGAAGATATTGAACAGAGCCAGTCCCAAAACAGACCCCTGAGGAACCCCACTTGTTATGGCTTTCCAGCAGGATTGTGAACCATTAATAACTACTCTCTGAGTATGGTTATCCAGCCAGTTATGCACCCACCTTATAGTAGCCCCATCTAAGTTGTATTTACCTAGTTTATCGATAAGAATATCATGCAAGACCGTATCAAACACCTTACTAAAGTCTAGGTATACCACATCCACCGCTTCTCCCTTATCCACAAGACTCGTTATCCTATTAAAGAAAGCTATCAGATTGGTTTGACATGATTTGTTCTTTGCAAATCCATGCTGGCTGTTCCCTGTCACCTTGCCACTTTCCAAGTGTTTCCAGATGATTTCCTTAATTACTTGCTCCATTATCTTCCCTGGCATAGAAGTTAAACTAACTGGTCTGTAGTTTCCTGGGTTGTTCTTATTTCCCTTTTTATAGATGCCCTTTTCCATTCCTCTGGAATCTCTCCTGTCTCCCATGATTTTCCAAAGATGATAGCTAGAGGCTCAGATACCTCCTCCTTGATATCCCCTTTCAAGAAGGCAGGAGAAAGCTCCTGAGCCACCAGCTGGAAAAATCAAGGCAGAATCTTTGGAATAATATTGGCAGAGAGAGGTGCAGCAACAGGCCCAGGTATAGGCATGGAAACACAGTGCTCTCTGCATAGTGGCATAACAACAAAGAGCTAGATGGAAACTGGGATTAAGGGCCCTGAAAAATTGATGAAAAAGAAATTTCACAAAAGAAACATTCATTTTAGTTTTTAAAAAATAACATTATCTTTTGGCTGAAAACCCATCAAAAACCCGAACACTTATCTTCAGAAATGCTGGAATACAAATTAGCTTTACTGTGTTAGCTCTACATTTCTCTATAGGACAGTATTTCTTAAACTTTTTAAGACTGAGTAATACCAAACAATTTTTTATGAGGAACGCCAAGGATTTTTTGAGCAAAAAAAAAAAAAAAAAAAAAAAAAAAAAGATTGGAGAGGGGAGAAAGGATCGGGGGAAGTTGTGGGTTTTTTTGCTCAATAAAACAAAAAGAGATCACCTGCCCCTTTAAGGGTGGCCATTTTGAATTCTGTTGTTCTCCAAGGCACACCTCTGACTACTGCATGACACACCAGTGCCGCGGCACACAGTTTAAGAAACACTGCTCTAGGAGGTGGACTTTCTGACCAGACATCTCCCATGATGCACCATGGATGATACATCATGCTATTCTCTTTTGCTAAACTGCTGCAATGCATCATAGGGAGATATAATCTGACTGGGGGATCTGGTCCATTGAGAGAAATGGGGGCATGAAACTCCTGTACTACAATACCCATGAAACTCGGTGACAGCTTTTCCCAAGATATTTTTTTGCATTTTTTGATAATTTTTGTTTGTTTGTTTTCAATTATACACTTTTCAGTTTCTATGAAAAACTCAACACTTTTTTAGGCAGAAGACTCTTCTCCTGAGGAATTTTGTTTAATAGGAAAACAGACTTACAGAAAAGTTTAGAAACCAAATCTGTTGTGAGCTTCCCCAATGCTCCACAAACATACCAGCTTTGGGAGCAGTCACCTCTCACATACCACCACGGCAGGGAACTATCAAATGTCACAATCTTGTTCCGTTACTCTTTTAACCTTCATGCTATGCAATGAGTGTGTCACATTTCCTATTTATTGGTTCGTATCTTTACAAATGGCATCATGCAAAGGTTAAAGAAGAGACGCCAGCTATCTTTGGCATGGAATCACCCTAAATACATTGTCATATAATCCAGTCCTGGTTCCCTCTTGCCAACAATTCTATGCACATTTACTTACTTTTTTTTATTGTTGTCTCTTTTTTGTTTTCCTTTATAATACATACTTGTGGCTTGATGTTTGAGAGAGTCACAAAACTGTCAGTTGTCTGTGGGTGGAACCCTGGCAGCTTATTTTTTTCTTTCCTTTTTATGCAGTAGGTCTCAAAATAAACATTGAAAAATGTATGTTTTTAAATGCTTCTCCTTTTATTATCTACTTTACTTACTAGCACACTCAGACATCTAAAGATTGATTGTATAGGATAAGAACAAGGAATGTATACAGAGCTAAATAAAGAACAAGTTACCCATGCTACATGAGATTCTTCAATTAAGGAAAAGGGAGGTAATTTACCAAGATCTACTAAGCTACATCTACACTGCAGGCTTTTTCCACAAGAATGCCTGTTCTTGCGCAGAAACTTACGAAGCATCTACACTGTACACATGTTCTTGCGCAAGTAAATTTACAGTAAAGCATCAGAAAAGAGGGCTTCTTGTGCAAGAGTTATTCCTCTCCCCATGAGGAATAAGCCCTCTTGTGCAAGAGCTCTTGCTCAAGAAGTTAGTGTGGATGGGCAACAGGGGTTTCTTGCACAAGAAACCCCTTGGCTAAAATGACCGTCAGAGCTTTCTTGTGCAAGAGAGCATCCACATTGCCGTGAATGCTCTTATGCAAAAGCACATGGCAGTGTGGACAAGCTCTTGCTCAAGAACTTTTATGCAAGAACTCTTGTGCAAAACAGTTCTTGCACAAAAAGCCTGCAGCGTAGACGTAGCCCCAGTGTTTAGTGCAATGTGTCAGTGGTGTAGCCAAGATGGGACAGAGGGACTTTGGAACGTTGGGCAGTGATGGTGGATAGGGGTGATAGGGCTGCCTTTCTCCTCCTCCAGCTGATTTTGGGGGAAGGAAGAGGGATAGAATCTCTGGCTAACAGCCCCCAAATTGTGCATGCTTCCACTCATTCTCCTCCCCAGGCACTTGGGGCTTGCCCCACTCCCCCTGTTGACCTAGTGTGGCAGCAAGAGAGAATGGTCTGAAGCTTTCCTTGCCCCCCTTCCACGAGCTCCTACTGGGGCTTTTAAGCCCCAAACTCTGCTCCCTGGTAGGAGCGCTGGATGAGCCGAATGAGGTGGAGCTGTAATAAAGCCAGGGATGGTATGGGGTGTGTGGGTCTGGATGCTCACCCATGGCGATGCTCCTCCAATGTATTATGATTTTTCAGCTCCAGTGCTGCCTGTTCTGGCATTTATCTATTACTACTACACAAATAAAAGCCATAGAAAACCCAAAACAAACAAAATCAGCTTCTATGGCAAATCATTCCAGTTCACATACTGTGCCCTTTAGACTAGTTTCATGGTTTATTTAATATTTTCTATTTTGTATATATCAGCACATCTTGTTTAACACTTTCCTAGAGTGTTCTATCTTTTTCTCCTACCATTTGGTCTATTTGCCTCTCTAGATTGTCAGTTCTGTGGGGTAGGAACCATGCCTTTCTGTGGCTGTATCTAGATGGCAGGCTTCTTTCGGAAGAAGCTTTTCCAGAAGAGATGTTCGGAAAAAACTTCTTCCGAAAGAGAGCATCCACGCTGCCAAAGCACATCGAAAAAGCAATCTCTTTTTTCAAAAGATAGCATCCACGCTGAATGGATGTTATCTTGCATTTCAGCTGTGATTACTGTGGACGGAATGGCCACCAGGGCACCTGTGCTTTTTCTTCTTTCCTCTTCTTCTGAAAGAACTCCCTCTTCCCCATCCACACACGCCTTTTTCTGAAAGAGCTCTTTTGGGAAAAGGCTTCTTCCTTGTCGAAAGAGGTTTACCAGTGCCAGAAAAACCCCTCTGTTCTTTTGATTTTCTTTCAAAAGTACGTGATTGCAGTGTGGACGTAAGTGAAGTTTGACATAGCCCGAATGTGTATACTATAACTAGCACATTGTGGACATTCTGAGAAACTAAATCTCATAGGAAGATGCAAGTGTGCACAGGGCTTTTTTTTTTAAGGTCACACACGTTAGGAAATGCCAGAATTAAGGTTATCTGTGCAACTATAAGAAAATCTTTGTGCATATGTATTATAATACAGTCTTAACAGGGGTGAAAATAATTTTAAGATTTTACCAGTCCGGGCCATGCTCTGGGCCCCCCAATTGGGACAGGGCCTCATGTGGAAGGGGTGTGGGTGGAGTCCAACGTCCCCCATTCAGCCCTCCAGTGATGCATGGCATGTGCTATCCAGTGCTCCAGGAGTGATTTAAAGGCCTTGGGGCAGCTGCCCCTTTTACCTCTGACCCCCTCCACACCGGCAGCCTTACCTCTCTCCACTCCCAGCAGCATTGCCACAGCAATCAGCTGTGTACAGGCCTGTGACAACAACCACTGCTTACCAGTATGCCGTACCAGCTCACTTTCACCTCAGGTCTTTAATTATGTGAATACAATATTTTTTTTCCACGGGACCCCCCCACCTCATTCATTGCACAAGATCAACAGAACTCAATGAGCAGCTACAGAATATTTTGGTTTACCCTCCAATGTGTGACTCAGAACGTATTTGCTGTACACTATTTGAGCCCTGCTTGGAAGACAGAATATTGATCTCCTCCTGACTATGTATCTGAGTGCTCCACAAAAACTCTTCACAACATCCTGTGAGGTTCAGGCTATAATTATTTCCATTTTACAGACAGGGAGCTGAGAAGCAGAGAGATTAAGGTCAAAAGTGTTCATTAATTTTCAGTGTCCAGTTTGAGGCACTTAGGATCTGATAATTCACTATTCATGCTCCAAAATGTTGGGATTGTTAAGGCTTTCCAGCCTATCCCCATTCTATTTATTACCTTTCATTCACACCGGTCAGACCCCGCAGCCAATCAGCCCAAAATGCCAGCCTCCATCACCTAATCTGTTAGATTTTCAAACCAGAATCTTCATGCTGTCTTCCATGCTACTCCTCAGGGCTGGAAGGAGCAAAACAAAGTCATTGCCCTCCAAATTTTCTTTTGCCAGGAAACCTACAAAAAACTTGACAATGGTTGCGGATGTGTTGAGACCACTCCCTAGATTAAATGTATTGTGTTACTGTTTCTTTGTTTTTCCTCATCTGTCATCGCTTGTCTTCTATTTAGAATGCAAGCTTTTTGGGGCAGGGTCAGCCTTTGGTTCATGTTTCTACAGCATCTATTACGTGAGGATCTTGATCCATGACTGAGGTTCGTAGGTACTAGGATGATAATATTTGAAAGATAAAAAAAATAATGTAACACTTGTGCAATTTTATTTTATATGGATAAAACAATTTTCCCTCTCTGCTCATTTTTTGATATGACAACCATTTTTTGCTGAAACTTCCAAGACAAATTCAGCCCAAAGCATGCACCTGGCACAATAATAATTTAACCCAAATTCTTACAGTTTAGCAAAGATATAAGATGTAACTTAAAGATGCAACAAAAAACAGGGTCTTATAATGGGCATCCTGGGGCAACCTTAATTATCAGCAGTGCTACCAGCACTACCTATTTTAAGATAGTTTTCTACTACCAGATATTGTCCAATGATTACTTTTTTAAAAAGTACATCACTACCAGCAAAACATTTCAAGTTCTGCAGCATCATATGTGGGTCATAACTCCAATTTCAAGGAGCAAGGGCAGCCATAAGCAGTCAAACCACGGCAACAGCAACGAGACCAATGACTGGGAATCAGTGCAGGGCCCCAAGAAACAGACCTTTAGCGGCATTGAAATTCAAGAAGGGGATGGGTGCAAAAGTGCTTTTACAACACATTGGCACTGAACCAGCTAGCCCAAACCCAAAGTATCGGTGAAGCATGAGGACTATTTAAACTAGAACTGCCTGCCACTAGTCCCAAGGAATCAGTGGTGCACTATACCCCCCAACCACATACTTTTGATCGAGCTATCAAGGTTGTGGAGCGTATATAGGCTGCTACACCAGTAATGCAATGCAAAGAGGCTACATAACAACACAGAGCTAGATCAGTGTCTCTATGTTGATAGCCCTGGACTCTGCAGTGTTGATATCAATCGATTTAGAGAGTTGAATTCTTTTCTAGTTTGCCTTGGGAGGGGCATGCCTGAGTAGGGACCTGTGGACAATCTGTCTACCTACCTTAGGCATTTATATGTGCCATGACTGTGATTCTAAGCACTTCATAATTTTTAAAGTATTTATCCTCATCAGACCCTTGTGAGGTAGGAGTGCTGTTATCTCCCATTTTACAGAAGGGGAACAGGGGCAAAGAGACACTAAGGGTTATTTATACTTTCAGGTATCCAAGGTATGTCTACACTGCCAGGCTACGTCTAGACTGGCATGATTTTCCAGAAAAGCACTTTTTGCGGAAAAGCGTCCATGGCCAATCTAGACGCCCTTTTCCGCAAAAAAGCCCCGATTGCCATTTTTGCGATCGGGGCTTTTTTGCTCAAAATAAATCTCAGCTGGCTACACTGGCCCTTTTGCGCAAAAGTTTTGCACAAAAGGGACTTTTGGCCAAATGGGAGCAGCATAGTATTTCCGCAAGAAGCACTGATTTCTTACAGCAGGAAGTCAGTGCTTTTGCGGAAATTCAAGCAGCCAGTGTAGACAGCTGGAAAGTTTTTCCAGAAAAGTGGCTGATTTTCCAGAAAAACTGGCCAGTCTAGACACAGTCCCAAGTTGCCAGCAAGATAATATAGACACCGAAAAGTCGACAAAACAAAAATCACTAGAGGGTGTTCATACTTGCTCCCTCTGTCAACAGATTGTGTCCACATTACGGGCACCATCATCAACAATGTGACCAATGCATTATTGGTATGTATCCCACACACTGGCTGGTTCCCACAATATGTATCCCACAGTGCAGTGTTGTGGGAAGGGGATCCTTGCACATCTTGGGATTATCCTTCAGTTCTCCCATGGCCTCGTTAGTTGCTGGCATCATGAGTAGTTCTGTGAGCTCTCCAGGCTGAGGAATGTCACAGAAGCATAGAGTCTGTCCCCTTCCCCTGCAGAAGCAGTTTGTGTGGTGCTGTGTTCTTAATGCAGGACAGAACAGGAGCAGTCCAATGATCTGCTCTTTGTTTGTTCTCCAAACAGAGCAGCACACTCAGCTGTCAGGCACTTCCCGGAGCTTTGAATGGAAAGGGGCACATGCCTCCAGGGCAGCAGAAATTAAATCACTGAGCAGAGCCATCAGGGCAGGCATTGTGGGATACTGGCCAAAGCTATTTCTGTCAACATAACAAACAGCTGAGTCTACATTGGCTCTTTGTCAACAATAAAAGGAGGCGAAATGAGGAAAGTCTCTCATAGGGATAGAAGTTTTTTTGTCGCTGAAACTGCACTTTTTTCCCAGCAAAAATGCTTTCACTGTTTTCTCGCCAAAAGGCAGGCTTTGATGACAAAACTTTGTAGTGTAGACAAATCAGAGCAGCTACTCCCATGGGTGACTCATGGTAGCACTCAAGAGGTGCACCATCCTTTTGTGCCCGCATCAAAATTGTAATTGCTAATCACAGTGCTTCCTTGTGCCCCCTCTTTGTCCCCCTGGGTGGCCCTCCGTGCAACCCCTCCCCCTGCAGGGGCCAGTTGCCGATGGCTACTCCTGAATAACTCCCTGTGTGGGCACTCTTATTCCAGAGTAAGAATTCCTCTTTAGCTTTACCCACGGACTATTCAGAAAGTCCAGAAATGTAGGCAAACCCCAAAAGAGTTCCCCGAGGTGACTCAGGTAATCTGTGGCAGAACAGAAGATTGAATCCCAGTTTCCCGAATCCTATACTAGTTCTCTAACCCTAGAGACATCCTGATACCACATTCCTTCTCTGTATCTCTCCTCCCTCCCAAACAGGAATAATATGACTCTCAGTATCTCTCCCTTTAGAAGTCTATTTGCTTAAAAAGAAACAGAGTTAAGGTGTATGGCTAAAAACTGCTCCTTGCAATCAGAGAAACTTAGTACAAAAGATAAAGTTTTAGTAACAAAGGAAATAAAGGGAAAGAAAAAATAGTTTGTAGCTTCCATCAATAGCTACAAACAAGTATATCCTTCATAGCCATGTAATTTTTTTTATTTGTATAACGTATTTGAGTATTAATGCCAATTGCTTCATCTTAAATTAGGGTGTCAATTTTAAGACCCTAGCATTAGCTGGGATTCAAACATCATTGTTTTATGCAAATTACAAAGGAAGGGACTGCAATTATTCTACTCCCTGCAATTATTTCCACCTGCCTAGGAGCTTACTTTAAACAAAATTGTATAACCCAAGCTGCATCCACCTCATTTATTATGAGAGCCCTTTTAATTTTTAATGGCCACCGTGACTTAATTCTGAGCCTTAACATCAGGGAGGTTGCAGGTGAAGGCCAGCTGGGGACAGAGCTACATTGTTTTACTATTAGCATGGGAAAAGCCTAACAAACCCTGGCCTCCAGCCTTTAGGGATGTACCACTTGGGATTCAGTAACAGCAGTTATCTCTTTCTCTGCACATGATTCAACATTAGTGGGAAATGAGCTCAGTTCAGACTCACTATCATTGAATGATAACATGGTGTCATCAACTCTCGCTATCATCTAAAGCTAGAGGTGAAGTAAAATGGTCTAAGATAAAGTATAACCATTACTAAGGGCTGGTCTATGCAAAGGGGGTGAGAAAGAGACTCTTAATACTGTGACAAGCTATAGTTTTGCTGTCATTATTTTCAATTCCCTTTGGACATGCATACGCATGCACAAAAAGCTTAGAGCTTAGAGATTGACCTAGACAAATAGCCATGCCAGCCGATCCCAGGGCTGATACATTTGCTTATGGTGAATTACAGAAAATGGTTGTTTTCGGGATGTAAATTTGAAAATAATCAATCTTGTGTCAAATATGACTGCAGCAAGTGCATGTTGTAGGTTCAATCAATGGCATACACCTCTTCGAGCTCAAAAACAACCCGAGGGAGAATCAGTTCAAGAGGCAAGGATATTCCTCTAAACTAAAACTAGGTAGTGACTCTGATATGATCTAAACAGAGGTTTATTTTACATTTCTGTACAATAAGCCACTATCGCGCTGTGGGGAAGAAGATGCTGTGTGAGGAAGTACCTGGATTACAGGACAAACACTCTATAGGTTTTGCAAATCTTTTTCCCAGGAGACTTCCGCTGAGATGCAGTATCTGAGTTACACTGAAACTCCTTCTTCTTTATCTAATTTTCTAACTCCGTCCACTAGGCACGAGGAGAGCAAACAACTTGCATAAGGTCACACAGTCAGTGATGCTGCCAAGATCTGTATACCAGATCCTCCTCATTCCTATTGCTCTAATCAGTTGGACACACAATTCCAAGGGTTTTCATTTTTAATTTTCCTTTCTCTGACTAGCAAGACCTGTTTAATAAATGATGAAAATTATCGACTCTAAAGGCTAAATCATGCAAACCATGTGACTGAGCAATTCTCCCCGAAGTCAAGCCATTTCATATGTGGAAGGCATGTGGAAGCAAACACAGAGGCTAGATTCTCCACTCCCTTGCACCTTCTTTTGTCATTCACACACGCACACAAGGATCAGAACAGTAGTATGACACATCCAATTTCCCCATGTAAATCTGCCATGTACAGGGGCGGCCCGTGAGTATAGGCTGTCACCTAGGACGCCGCCTGCAACAGGGTGCCTGGGGCACCCAATGATGACATCACGCCATTGAGGGCTGTGCAGGCAGGGGCACCGATCGCGCATTCTGCCTGGGGTTCCAGCTGCCGCAGCCCGCCTCAGGCCACCCCAGCCATATATATGAGAGAGTTTGTCTCCTTGTGAATGTTTGTCTGTCTGTTCAAGAACTCCTCTTAAACTGTAAGAGCTAGGACCACCAAATTTGGTATACAGCTTCCTCTTATCGTAACTTAAAGCAAATAGTTTAATGGTTTGGTTTGCCAGAAAAATGGGATGTGCCTGGAATGGGATTGCCTCTCCTAAAACCACACAGAAAAGAGACAGAGTCTCCAAGCAGAGACAGAGTCTCCAAGCAGGTGACTCTGCACCATCTGGGATTGCCCCAACCTTGAGCATCCCTCATGCACCGACTCATATGGGAACATTGCTGGCTGTTCCCCCTCATCAGAGAGCAAGGGAAAAGTGCACAGTTTGCTGCATTCATCATTCTGGCTGGGAGCACAGGGGGCAGACTAATCTGGACCTACCCCAGCTGAGGAACGTGTACCCATCCCCTGGCTGTGCCTGTTAGAGATGCAGTAGCCATGGAGAGGTGCTACTCACCTGGCCCCGAACTGCTGCAATGAGACAGGTTTGGGGTAATCCTCTGTCCCTGAAGCAGCCTGCATACTGAACCCCTCATCCCCAGCCCCACCCCAGAGCAATGATTTAAATGAAGGCATGTACATTTCAATTTTCATTTTTGCAAGAAACAAAAATTGAGTTCAAGACCTGAGCAGCACTGGGTAATTCTTCTACTGACTGTATAAAAGGCACAAGGCTTGGTTGGTTCAGGCCATAATAAGTGCTTTCTCTTCTCAAATCTTCCTGCAACACAACAATTAAGCAGATAGTGTCTTAAGAGCTGCTCATGTACTAAAGGAAACAAAAACCAGCAGTAGACGATTGATTCGTCCTTGAAGCAGGAACAGGCCTGCACTGCACCAAGAGAGGTAATGAACTGAAAGCATGACTAGAGGCAGAGCAGTCTTGTGATTAGTATTAGCTATTCACATGTGAGGAAGACAATTCAAACACTAACAGAATGCCCAGCACTGCAGCCTTGCAGTCCACCTGCAAATACTGGTCAGCACTTGTATACAATCTCCTGTGGCCCATTTTAACAATAATTATGCTTTGCACTGAATGAAATCAAAGGGTCCAGTAGGAAACAACAATAATAATACTAATACAATGAATTAGATTGAAATAGGGCCTTTCAGCCCAAAGAATCCCCAAACACTGTACACACTGAGTTAGATAATGTCTAGTTCTGCACTGATGAACATGGCCAATTTGTCACAATCACAGTCTGCTCTTTGCAAGGATATTTTTAATGGAACCCATGATTTCATTCAAGATTCTTGCATCAATGAGGTTGCAGATGAAGGCCAGCTGGGGACACGGAGGCATTTGGTAGTTTTAACATTAGCATGGAAAAGGCGAACCTGTCTTAGCCCCAAGCCTTTGGGGATGAAACACTTGGGATTTGGTAGTGGAAGGGCGTTTTCATTTGTACAATTCTTTTTTTTGTTTGTTTGAGACACCAGCTCAGCACAGACTCACTATCATCTAGGGTTTCCAGCTTTCTACTCACACAAAACCAAACACCCTTGCCCCACCTTCTGCCCTGCCCCTTCCCAGAGACCCCACCCCACTCACTTTCACAGGGCACTGGGGTACGAGAGGGAGTGAGGGCTCCAGCAGTAGGTGCCAGCTCTGGGGTGGGGACAAGGATAACAGGTTCAGGCTACAGGAGGAGACTCTAGGCTAAGGAAAAGAATTAACATACAGGAGGGGGTGCAGGCTCCGGCTGGGAGTGTGGGCTATGGGGTGGGTCCATTGGGTGCAGTAGGGGGAACAGAGCTGGGGCAGAGGTAGGAATGCAGGAGGGGGTGTAGGTTCTAGGAGGGGCTCCAGGTGGGGCAGTGGATTGAGGTGCAGGAGGGACTGTGACCTCTGGGAGGGAATTTAGGAGTGGGAAGGGGCTAAAGGGTTTGGCAGGATATTGGGGTGCGGAAGCTGCCAGGGCCCTTTTTGAATGGGAATTCTGGTAAAAAAAAAAAGAGAGATTCCAGCCATCCCTCCTATCAACTTCAAGTAATTCAGGTGCAGTGCAAATAGCTGTGCTGTTCTGATGTAACATCACTACGGATCATCAGCGGGGATTTTCTCAAAGCCCAGCCCTTTCTTCTTATGCAAAAGGAATTCCATTTGCTGCTTGGTGTAGGAGGCGTTTACTAACTGTGTGTATAAGCTGCTTAGAGGGAAACACAATACATATAGCTGGTGTACTAAGCAAAGACTCCTGACCAGGCAAGACAAGGCTCTATGGGCAGCAGTGCATGTGTCCTCATTATCCCTCCTTTCTTGGTTGTGTATTTCCCAGAGGTGAATAGAAAAATCCCTGCACGAGGCTACGCTGGTTAGTCTGAAAATGCAACAATTGTTTTGGCCGACACACTGAAGACTGAACCAGGGACCTCCAAACCTGAAATCACAACATGCAAGGGCATGAACTAAACAGCCAAACCTCTCTAACTGGGAACCATGTGCACTGGCACAGCACAGGCAAGAGACTTGTAACTCACCCCTGAGCCACACAAATTTAGCACAGCACACCATGACTTGCACTTTGTCAAATGTATTCCTTAACTCAGCTGTGAGGCTTTTCCAGAGATCTAGCTTTGATGTCATGATTTACCTTCTTCCCTGCCTGAATACAAAGAACTGACCGCCACGTTCAACAGCTCTGCGAGCTCCCTCAGGGGTCATACACTTCTACATAACCTCCATTAAGATATTGTGACTTCCTTGTAGCACATCATGGGAATACTGCTACCGTCACAATGCAACTTGGCAGTCATTTTGCCTCAGCAACATCATACTCCATTTAATTAATGTATTATGAGGTTGTTCATTTTTGGTCTGTGTGAGGGGCACACCTACCTCTTAACATATGGTCTTTTGTCTGATAATTGTCACCTGCTCATATCTAGGATTTCTGAAAGAGCCTGTGGTTAATACTTCACTAGATAAATGGAACAGGGGATAGAATGTAGGACAGCTGTAGCCCCGCTAAAATACTCTTAATTAACCTTTTATTTGCTTCTTCAGGTGCCTATCTGCGGCACAGTGGTATATCATTTCAGTCAGTGAATCCTAGCCTCCTGATCACTGCAGTCTCTAGTGAGTTTTTCTGAGGTTTTCCTTCATTGGTATCCTACAATTTATTTGATTTCCCTTTTTTTATTCATTCACATAGACAAATTTCTCATATTAAATGCAAAAAAAAAAAATGGGGGGGTGTTGGAAATATCCTTTGGTAATCTAAGTAAAGAAAGCAGTGTGCAAAATATACCATTGCTTCCCCCTTTAGCCTTCTTTGTGACCCCTTATGAAAGGAGCACCTTCCCTCAATTGAGATGTAGAGCACTGTTATTTTCCTTCAAATCCTTCCTAAAGACCAACTCAACAGCAACATTTACAAGTTAACTGACTATTGGTTCACTTGAGGGTCATTTGGGAATTGCCTACCTCATTATTAGGTATTATTTGTATTACATTAGTATCAAGAGTACCCAACCAAGGTCGGACTCCAGTATACTAGGCACTGTAGAGCGACAAAAAGAAACAGTCCCCTGCCCAAAGTTCTTTCCAGAAAGACATGGTGGCTGGGAAGTATTACTTAGATGTTTTTCTTTGAGGCAAGAATGGTCTCTTTGTTCTTTGTGTACAGCACCAAGAACTATGAGTTTGGCTTCTTCATGCTACCATGATAGAAATAAATTCATTATTATCCTCATTCTACAAATGGGAAACTCAAATACACAGTAAGTCTCTCAGGCCTGGTCCATACTAGACCAGGCAGATCGGTTTAAGGTACGCAACTCCAGCTACGCAAAATGCAAAGCTGGAGTCAGCTTACCTTAACCGATCTGTGGCAGTGTCCACACAGTGGGAGGCCAATAGGAGCACATGCTTTGGTCGGCTTCCCTTACTCCTCACAGAACTAGGAGTACCGGATGCTGGAAGGGGTTGCCCTCAGTGCTCAATTTACAGGTCTACACTAGGCCCACTAAATTGAATGCTAGAAGATTGACTTCTGGAAGGTCGATGTTCTCACTAGTGTAGACATGCCCTCAGAGAGCCAGGAATTCAACCATCCTCCTTCTCTTGTATGTTTTCTCTCTCCCCGCACTTTTAGCATGGTGCTTTGTTTCTTAGATTCTCAACTCTTCAGAGTAGGGAGGAAGACAGGGTACTGATCTAAGTGGACCTTTCATCTGACCCCAGATGGCTGTTCTTAGGTTCTCTTTGCATGGACAGCGCTTTGCAGAAGATAAGCACTGGGAGAATAATACAAATGAAGAATAAGGGACAAAAATCTCTCTTGATTGTTTTTTAAAGGCTTCCACCTCTAAAAATGAGCTATATTGGAATTTATGATATTGCAAACATTTGCAACAGAGCTTTGAGGGCTTGTCATGTAATGCTAGAGGCGTCTGTGTATCCTGTGTTCTCGCATTTACCAATACAAAGTTTATTGCACTGTGAATGTATTTGTGTTACACAGTGCATAAAATCTACAATGTAGTTGCTTCTTCATTACTTTGCAGCATCGGAGTAATGAATCCATTATGGCATTCGTATTTGGAAGCCAAGTAATTGGCCATGTAAGTCTATGCTCATACATTAGAAGCTATTGAGTGTGAACTTCTTTACAATATTTTCACATTTAATCTTATGCCACATTTTCAATTTTTTTTTAAGTCTATAAAAATACATGTAAGAAATCATGTTCTGAATGGTTAATTTGAATAATCAAACTTAACCTAGTATTCCTCTCTCACAAAATACATTAAAGGACAACATGGGCACATTGTGAGAAATACAATATTTGCCCTTGAAAAAACCCTGACCTTGCATCAATTCTGTAGTGTCATTTGAAGATATAGTTAAAATGCAATACAGAATAATCTCTCTGATTAACTTACAGTATAATCAGAGTGCAGACTTGCATGGCCATATAATGGGCTTCCAAAGAATAATAGAGCTATTATTAGGATAATACTCTCTGATAAAGGAACATTTTTTATATGCTACATAATACTTTTAGACCCTGATCCAGCATCTGGAGCCACTAGCTCTACATTTTCTCAACACAGTGGAAGGAGGTTATGGAGAGCAACAGTGAGGGAAGAGAGTCCAGTGGTTAGAGCATGAGCCCAGGACTTTACAGACTCAGGCTCAATATCGGTCCCCATCACAGAATTCTTTTGTAACCTTGGGAAAGGAAGAGTCAGTGTACAGATCTCTAGATGGGAAAAGGAAGGGGTAGCACTTGACTACCTCAAGGGAGTGTTAGGAGGCCAAATACATCAAGGACTGCAAGCTATTTGGTAGTAATGCGGATAAGTTATTGGACTCGGTACACGAGTAACTGATGAAATTCAGTAGCCTGTAATATGAAAAGGTCCAACTAGATAATCTAATAGTTTCCTCTGGCTTTAGCCTCCATGAATACTATGGCAATACAAACACTTTTGGTAGATATTCCATGACTTTCCACATTCTGAAATAGGGAAATTTTAGATTATAACTAACAAAATTATAGTACTCTGGTTCATCATCCTGGAAGTGTGTTTGATTGTGTTTTCACACACACCACTTGTCTAGACATGGAAGCTATGCTGGTTTAACTTGAACCACCTTCATTAAACCACTGCCACTTTTGTACATGGACTCTCTTATACTGGTTTAAGAGGTTATATCAATTTTGCGTGTACCTGCAAATGTACAAATGCATGATAAATTGATATGACAAGCTGAAGACAATATGAGCCTTTACACACAAAAGCTGCACTAGTTTAAGCACATCAATTTAAAAATTACACCTTTAGTTAGGTTGGTACAACTTTATGTGTGGATGAGCCCATACATAAGACACACATTTCATTAACTGACAGTGGCTCTGCCTCTGTCCACTGATGCAGATTAAAGAAGTATTTCCCTAAATTATAACCCGAATTCCCCATGGCACAACTGCGGTATCCTACTTTCTCATTACAAAGGATGCCTTACTACTTGTAATGAATACTTATGATTAGAACATGAAAGGAATAATTTACAACATGAAGGTGACAATATCGCTATTTTACAGTATTTCACAGGAATGTGCAAATATTGAGTTTAAAGAAACCAAGTAATGTTCGCAGAAGTGTAGCTTACGTTCTTAAAAAGTCATTGATGATATCACTGGCATTCCAAATTATTATATGATTGGCAAACAAAATATTATCAAGGGTAGGGAAATAGTTTTGAAATGGAATAAGAATCTTATCCAAAATATGATTACCTGTAGCGACAAACTAATGGCAACATTAAAAACTCCCACTGACAGAAGGCATAAAATGGGGCTTTTATGATTTAAATGAAGGACACTACAAACCACTCTTTGATAGCGTCACGCCGGGCTATTGTTCTGCTGGAGTCAGACTTGATTAGGATGCACGTTCCCTATTTTGTGAACACCTGTGTCTAAAGCCCAGGAATAATTAGCTTAGCCATACCATTTCACTCCCATAATGGTGTAATTTGCCATGCCTTTCAGACCCAGGACAGCTGGTGCTATTGAAAATCACCTCAGGATTAGGCCTTAACTCTCAAGCCTGACTCTTTGGGGGCTTCTTAAGTATCCATGGTAACATACTTAGGCTGCAAATTATCACCTCTAATAATAACTGGTAAAGTATATTTTATTTTATTCTAGTTATATCAATAGTAAAAGATAACACATGACAATGGAATAGAAGTTTGCAAGTTGAAGAATATTAAATAATATTCTTTCTCTTGTCTAGGAAAGAATAAGCATGTACAAAGAGAAGGTCTTTGTCATTCCTTATTTTTCATTATTTTTCTTTTAAAATCATACCTGTTTAGTTGCCTTTGACTTGTGGGGGGGGGCGAGAACCACCGTTCCATCTGGATGTAGGGGGGAAATTACATTAACCACAGGACTGGTCAGTGCTAATTGATGCAGTTGCCTACAGCTGCACAGTAATAGGAAGGTGGTTAATTTTATGAAAGGCTCCTCAGCTGCAAGGAGCTGTGAAAATGCATTCCCCCCTCCCCCTCCACTGAATCCATGCTGCAGAGGAACTGTGGAGAGGTAAGCACAAAGGTGGCAAAAATATTTAACTCTCCTCACACTCTTTATGGGGCTCCTGAAAACTTCACTGGTCACTTCAACACGATTATGCTCTAATAAAAGAGACAGCCAACCAGTGAAAACTACGAAAGGCAAAACCCAGCTCCATGGAAAGCTCCCAGCCCAGCAGAGATGAATTGCTGAAATTCTACTGCGCTGCAGAAGCAAGATGCAAGAAACTTGCCTTGGTAAAATGCATCCCAGCTTCTTTCCTACCACCATGAGGGATTTATCCATTGCCTGGGGTATGTCAGTGTGCAGATTAATTAAGATGCTTCCTTCCCCCTTAGCTTTGGAGGTGGGAAAGCAGAGAGAGAAATTTGGCCTTGACAAGCTCTTCTTTTCCTCCCGTCTGAGTTTTGGGACAGAGTGAGCATCTAGCCGGTCCATTTGGGCTACCGCAATCCATTGTGCCTACTTACTTCCTTGGCTGACTGATACTTAGTGCATCACCTGATGTGAACAATTTATGTACTCCCTGATCATCCTGATTTCCATAAAGTGCTAAAAAGCCCCGCATGCTGTGATCTGGCCCCCAAAGAGAGGGCAATGTAAAGCCCAAACCAGCAGGAAGCCATCACTGCTGATGGGGAAGTACCCAGGCAGAATACAGAAAAGCAATTCCAACGACATAGCCAAGGAACTTCTGGGAGACACAGCTGAATAGGCAGTTTTCTGTTTCCTAATACTCTGCACAGGGCTTGAAATTTGTAAGGAACGGTGCATCTTGGCACTGCTCCTTAACAGTTCTGTATCTTCTTCTAGAGGTACTTTTTAAAAGAAAGTATATTTATAGAATAATTAATATTGCTAGGAACACTGGTTACCTGATCACACTTGAAATACTCATCCAAGGGTAGAGGATGCAAGTCATAGTTTCTATTTGTCATGAAGTATAAGGGCCACATCCTAGAAAGTGCTGAAGATCTTCAACACTGAGGGTACGTCTACACAGCAACGCTATTTCGAATTAACTAATGCTATTCTGAAATAACTTAGTCTGTGTCTACACAGCAGGCAGTTATTTTGAAATAATGTCAAAATATTGTCAAGCTGGAGGACTTCTTAACGCTGACTCCTGTAACCTACATTGTACAAGGAATAAGGGAAGTCAGAGGAAGAGTGCTCTATTTTGAAATAAGTGCTGTGTAGACGCTCCCTATTTTGAAATAAGATGCACAATTGACATAGCTCAATTTGCATAGCTTATTTCGAGTTAAGCCCTGCAGTGTAGACGTACCCTGAGTGACTTCATTTAGAAGTGGAAAGCCCTTGCCATGTAGCAGGATCAGGTCTTTAAATCACCACACACTGCTTATATGGCAGCATGAAAAATTTGGACACCATTTTCTAGTTTTCTGATGTACGGAATACGAGAAGTGTGCTACACCTTGGTAAAAAGGTGGAGGGAAAAAAAGACATGGAAAATATATTTTAAAAAATGTTTTATTTAAAATGATTTACCCGGTGTTGATTGGGTCCTTAACACAACTGATTTTTTTAAATGATTATATTTTTCAAAAATGCAGTATTATTTTATGAAGTTAATTTGCATGTCAGATTTCTTTTTTAAAAAAGAATTGTTAAAATTTGTCCATTTAACTTTTTTGGTAATGTTTTAAAAAATGGGAATTCCAGCAAGTGTATTTTTTTCTTCATCCATTTAAACTCCTATTCACTACGATTTAACAAAAAAAGGGCTATAGTCAATTTGGTTTCCATTAACATTATCTTCTAGTTGTCAAACCTTAAGCATAGTTTTAGCTGTGCTAAAACTCAGCACTACTCCAAATTTCTCCATTGAATATCTTTTCTACACGGTTTATTGAGAAGCAATCCTATTCCTGGTTCATTCTATTTTTCTGGTTCATCTTGGTGATTCAGTCTCGTTCAATATTTGCTCAGTTATATCAGTTTTGAGGACTGTACTTGACTTGGTGATTGTCTCTTTTCTGTTTTGTTTTACAAGAAGCAATCCCATTCCAAGCACATCCTAATTTCTTGGCACAACCAAGCCTTTGCCTGGCTGTAAGTTATGATAAATGGAAACTGTGTGCTGAATTGGTGGTCCTAGCTTATATCATTTAGGAAGAGTTCTTGATCACACAGACAAACTTTTTAAAATACATAGATGATGTTTTCTGAGCCAGATGCTCAGCAATCACCGAGATGTGCTTGGCAAAGGTGAACAGAGATAAATGGTGAAAAGGCAGCTTTAAGATATCTTTGTAGCCAACTCTTCCTTGGGTTGCTCTAAATTACGTCTTGTGGTCTATGGCCCTGGCTGGTGTTTCAAGTTGGTGGGGATTGCTAGCATTCAGAGGCAATCCAGCCAAATTCTTTTAACCGTGAATATAACTGGTGCTGGAGGGCAAGTGAAGGAAAAGAGCAATGAATTGTATCTGCACCATTTGAAGATCCACCAGTTCTGTGGCATATGGGGCTGCTTTGTGCAGAATGGGGCAGAGGATTAGGTCCAAACTTTTCAGCCTCTGTGCCAGTAATATATGGAATAGTGGGAACTGGTGAATGTTGAATGTCTACTCCCATGTGAACTCTTTCTCCAAAAATGTGTCACACTGTTGCAAAGTTATTTGAAACATAAACATTCTTTTTCCTTGCCTCTCCTTAAAGTCTGAAGAAAAAGTCCTTAAGATGCATACGGAGTATTTCTTACATCAAGCCCTATTTTCCTACCATTTGACCCTTGCATGTTACCCATTTCCATTTATGTTGCAGAATTCATACCGTTTATTATTACTGTTGACATTTGAGTTGCACAAGGAGGCTCCAGATAAAAATCAGAATCCTATGACAAGTTATATTACTCACTACCGGACAGTGCTACCTCCTAAAGTTTCTGGTGATTAGTTCTGCCAATCCAACACATCTCCAAGCAGTTACACCCTGTCAGTTTCTCCAGGAACTGCAGCATCCTCTTCATGACTTCATCCTCTGGCTAGGCTACTAATGTGGTTTCCCCTTCTGGGATTCCAGAAGTGGGGTAAAGAGTATATCAAGCAGTTGTCTGCTTCACGGCCTCATAATGACATTCCCACAATAGCCAGCAGGGGAACCTGCATCCAGCATGTACTAAGGGACACTTTCCACGGCAACTTTTAAAGTCCATTCTCTACACTTTGCTGTCTTTCCCTGAGCTGTTGGCCTGCCACTCCTCTGGGTTTTCCAGTTTCTTCTCTCTCTTCTCCTAGGGAGTAGCCTGAGGCAGCTCATCTCTACAGCCTCTAAACAATCCTCCCTCTTCCCATTTTCCTGTCTTTTATAAATGATGCAGCCCTCTCCTGCAAGTGAGCTTCTCTCTAATCAACTTCCTCTAGCCGAAAGCTTCCTGCTCCTTTGCAGCTTTATTAGCTGATTGGATCCACCTGGTCTAATCCAGCTCTTTCAGGGTCCATGTGAGAAGCATACCCCCACATAGGTTCCAAACTCACAACATGAGACTTACACAAATATAAGGCAATGGTCCTGCCCCTAAGAATTTTACTAAGTAACTAGACAAGATAGATGAAGTGTGGCTATCCCTAGTATAAGATAGGGGACTAAAGAACAGAGAAATTAAGTGACTTGTCCAAGTTCCTACAGGCAGTCTTTGGCAGACCCAGGAATTGATCCAGATCTTCTGGATTGCAGTCTACTATCTTAACTGCAAGTGTGTGTCCTTTCCTTTCCTGAATGGTTGGAACACATGTTGCTCTAACTTTTCATGCACCATTATGCCATGGTTCCTTGGCTTGTGATCAAATGCTCATCCAAAACCAGCTGGGACAGTAGGAGAATTGTGTAATTCTGAAAGGTGATGGACAGTGATGGGAAAGTGTAGAAGAGGTAGCACAAAAGGGAAAGTCACACCTTGATCATGAAAGCAAAATGTAGAGATTAGCACATAAGTGGGGTGCATAAATTCCTGCAACAGCCAGTTTCAGATTTAGAGTTAGTGGGGCCCTGCACTTAGCTTAATTTTGGGGGCCCCCTGGAGACCCAGCCAAGAAAAAGAACATTCACAATTCCTGCCCCTTCCATTTTCATTCTTTTTTCTTCCATCTCCTCCTATATTATAAGTAATAAGAAGTAAATGAAAATAAAGTGAGGTACCTTGATTCTTTTTGTAGTCTAACTTTTTTGTCATAGACCACTTGAAAATTGCTGATGGTCTTGGTGGACCACTTAATGATCTTTCCAAGTATCATTTGTACCATTAGCTAAATATTCTAAAATACTTTGAATAAGAGTGCATTATAAAAAAAAAAATCTTTCCTCAGTTCACCTGAATGAAGTTCTTGGAGCACAGTTTGAGAACTTCTAGTCTCGATGAAAGCTTGTATTTGCATTAAGATAATGTGAAAAATGTGTAAAAATAAAATGTATAGATGATGCATGAACAGAAAAATAAATGTTTACTTCCTCTGAAGAAACTTATTTAATTTGAAAAAAAATATTTATTCAGATAGCTTTCTTTCTACAAAATCGTCTTTTCTACAAAAAGATTCTTTACAACATCGTCAATTAAGTCATCTTAAGTAATGTTTTGTGAAGAGGCACTTTCAATTGTCAATACTGCTGAATTTGTCAAATGTTCCTGACTTATCATATTTCACAAATAATTGTTAACTCATTTCAATATAGAAAAAGAATATTCACCAGAAGCATTTGTGACAGGTATTGTTAAAAATATTTTCAGAATGATTTCTACATTTGGAAAGGCTGCTTGCAAATTGTCATGTACAAGTCTATACAAATCAACTGATGATCTCGAAGCACAGACTTAATCATTTTCGATAAAATGAGTGAAATATTTCACTTCATCTTTAAAAAGATTTGTGTCTCTGTCCTCTTGATAGAATTCACTTAATTTTTTACTGTAGTGGCTTTTAGCATCTTCATCTATATTTCTATCAAAAAACATGCAAAATAAATCAAGTTTTCTTTAGAGATTCACCTCTACTCTGCAATTGCACTGTTATTGTGTTACAAATAACATTAAGGGTCTCAAAGATGATCTTCTTTTTCCCTTTTAAATTGATTTCATAATCTTTAGTTTCATCAAAAAATAACTTTCTGGGTTTTTTATGCTTCTCATCAGATAGATCAGAGGAACCTATATTTTCTGTTAATGTTAGTGCCTCTGCTTCCACAGACTTATAGTCATTTCAAACTTCTGTGACAAAACTTGTAACTGAAGGTAACAATTGTGCAGCATTCAATACATTTGTATCAACTTTTTGCATTGATTTGCTGACAAAATTAATTCTTTGAAGTAAACGGCTCCACAAAATAGTAAAAACAGCAATATCACACTTTTTGAAACTTTTCTACTAAGGATTTTGCTTCAGTTTCCACACATGTTTTTTTCAGAATTAGATGTGGCTATGTCTAATAAGATTCTTTTTATAACTTCAGAGCTCATTTTCAAAGCCAAAACAGCATCCGCACAAGCAGACTGCCTGGTGCCACAGATTCTTTTGACTGTCAAATGTTTTCCATTTGCCTGCTCCAAGCGTGATTGTAGCATACTCCACTGATGTGTGGAAACCAAAAAAAAAAAGCATACATGTTTTGAAGAAAGTCAAAAAATATGTAGCTCCCTGTGACGGGGCAGCGCCACCCTGTACTATAGATCCCCCAGTCGCCACATGGTTGGCGGTGCAAGGGGTGGGATACCAGCAATGCGCTAGCTGTTTGGCTGCTGCCAAGCAGGCACACTGCAGCAAACCACCCCAGGATTTCAGTGGGAGGAGGAAGTGGGGAGAGGGCGTGAGCTGACACCGCTAATGTCAGCACACCAAAGGAAAGGGGCGGAACACGCAATAGAGGGCGGGGAAAGGAGAGGTGTTGACGGGGATGCCGAGGGACGGCAGCAGATTTTAAAAGCGGGAGTGAGAACACACTGGGGAGAAGCAGGGAGAAGGTCAAGGGAGGACGGTAACAAGCGCCAAGGAGGGGGGAGAAAGAAAGGACCCCACGCGGGGTGCTATTGTCATCCTCCAGTGGTGGGGGGGAAACTAAGGACACTACACCTGCAAGCAGGTAAAGGGGAGAGAGGAAATAGCCCAGGGCAGGGCGATGGACATACGCCTGTGGGCTGGCATGTTGTAGCAGAAAGCCTCGCCAGTCGGACAGGACTACAGTCAAGTCCTTGTCCTGGGGCTTGGACTGGGTCCCTGGGCTGGGGCCTGTGAGTGAGGGTGGGCCTGGGGCCCTCCTCTCCCCACAATACCCAAGGAGGGTCATCTAGAGACCGGGCAGTAAATCATCACTACCGGCCTTAAGGCAAGATCTGACTATCATTAATTAAATTGAAGACTGGCAATAAGACTTGAGGCATGCAGACTTGAGGGTGAGGTGGAGGGACCATAGAACTGCATTAATTAAGGGGTCAATAAACAGACTGGGGTCACACCCGGTCACACTTCCTCACAAGATGTGGCTTCAGCATTGCAGATCAAATTTAAGGAATGGCTGGAACATGGTATGAATAAAGCAGAGGGATTTGCATTGTTTGGTCTTATCTGTAGACCTGAATATTTTCCCGCCATATTTGCGATGTTATCAAAGCTCTGCCCATGACAATTTTTGATGTTCAAACCTAAATTTGCAATGATTTCCAAAAGCATTGTCTCTAGACATTAAGGGTGTGTCTAGACTACATGGCTCCTTTAACGGAGCCATGTAGTCTAGACACACCCTAAGATCTGTAGGATTTTAGTGGGACAAAAAAAGAAATCGCCCTTCAACTTCACCATTGCTGGTCACATGTCTTTAAAATCATGTTAATTGGTCTACATGACTCACATCTGGTGTTGAATTGACTATTATGGAATAGTCCTTGGCACCCTTTACTTCATCAGTGAATTAGTTTCTGAGATGCTCTGCCATTATAGTAATGAATTCATTGTAGGTTTGTTGTGTTGAAACATTGGTCTTCCCTGAGCCACAATACTGATAAATTGTCAAATGTTCATTGAGAAAATTGTCAAATTCACTAAGATATTCAAGGCCAGTTCAAAAATTACCTTTTCTATTTGACGCTGATGACTCATCATGTTCTCTTTGAGATAGTCCCAAAGAATACAGCAGTTTCACTGTGGCAACATCATATCTCAGCACTTTCCTCCAATAAGGACATTCTTTCTCGAACTCAGCTAATAATGCAGAATCAATTCTTCCAGATAATTTACACCTTTGAACAACCTACACATAGAATTAATATGAGCTTTGGAGGTTTCAGGATCAGCAATATCTTTAATTAGAGTGTCCATCAACAAATGTTTGTTTTCTTTTACTATGGTTGGGGAATAATTTGCAAATATAACAATAGACTGCCTTGGTGGTTTCTGAAAAAAATCAACTAATTTCTCATTTCTGTGGTTCCATTTTTCTTCATCCTCAGAAAATGGGACTCATGAAGACCTCTAAATTGCTTTCATCCTCCAACCTCATATTCCATTCTCAAATTTTCCATATTACCTATGTTTTTCGAGATATTTACTAAGAAATATTCTATCATAGCCCAAGAAATAGATTTTGACCATAACGCAATGTCTTCACGGTAGGTTTCTTCCCTTATTTTAACAAAATTACCAATATTTTGTAGTTCTATTGCTGCTTCACAGTCCACTAGTTTAACTTTTGCAGTCCTCTTGGTATCCCCACAACTTGGCAAGCAATCAGAAATTGAGATGTTTCCTCACCCATACTTTCTGATGAATACCTCTATTCAATACTTCAAGATTTTTAAAATAAGATGACAAACTGTTTTGCTTAGCTCCATCTTTTAGCCTCTCCTTAATTTTTTTTTTTTCATTTTAACTGCCAGACTCCTAGTATTGCTTCATATTGCTAAAAAACTGACCATGATTTTTAGGCAGATTAAAAATGTCTGAAAGAGAAGGGGTATAGCTATGGGAGGGCCTGAGTGGGCCATGGTCTGGATCACCCATTCCTCACTTAGGTTTAACTCCAGTGACACCTGAATGTTTGTAATAGGGAGGTGCTGAAAGCCAGCTCCTGTCTCTTCTAGGTGCAGGTGCAGACCTGGGTGTGGGCCACAGATACAGGAACTAAGGGTTCAGGAAGGAATGCTGACAGAATAGCCAGTCCCCTGGGTAAGAGTAGAGTGGCAGGTCTGGGCCCTCAGAAGGACAGGGCTTCAGGTGGAAGGGGTGGAACTGGGGGCCCAGTGCAAGGAGCAGAGCCACCATGGTGGGGCTGGAGAAGACTGACAGAGGAGATATGAAGATCTCCATGGCCATGAAGGACAGCTTCAGGCACCCTAGTAGTCCTGCACTGGCTGGCCTGGAGAAGTGGGCAGAGAACTACATATGGTCCATTGGTCACCTAAGTGCCCCCCTTACCCTGGGTTCTCCTTCCCCCAGCAGCTGTCTCCCTTGCCATAGGCAGCAGCCATTCACCATCTGGCAGCCAACTGCAGTGCAACTTTACAGGAGCTGGAGGACTCAGGAGGAGAGGACACCAGGTGGCATCCAGCAGCACAAACAGAGGCTTCAAAGTGACACTTTTTTCCAGCCAGCTCTGCAGCTGCCCTGTGCACTTCTGAAGTCTTCCAGCCCGTGTTCGTGCTGCTCGCCATCTCCTGCCGGCCCTACTGAGACTGCAGGTGAGCCTCCCTGCTCCCCTGCACCCTTCACAGCCCTCTTTGCAGAGGGGGTGGTGTCAGACCCAGTACTGGACTGCCTGTCCCTGGGGGCCTTGTGTCGTTGGAGGAGCCCCATGCCAGAGCATAGTATGTTTAATTGTAAATCCATCCCTGGCAACACCCACGATTGCCACTGATATGAAAGATAATTCATGGAAGGCATCGACCTTGGCAGCATTATAAGGGTGATATTTTCCCAAGGATGAAATGTTCCTGTATAATTTTTAATGTATTCAACAGAAATAGGCTAATGTCTAACATGTATGACTCATTGCTTCTTCTTTTTTTATAAGCTCTTTTTATAAGCGGAACCAACTGTCCATCAAAAAGATGTTATCAATGTAGGGTAAAAAAAGCATTTATATGAACAGAGGACAGATTCTGATCCGGCTTAGAGTAGCTTTGCCAGTTCTGCAGCACAAAGTTGCCCTAAAACTATGAGATCCATAGCCTCTGGAGGGTTCCACTAGAGGGGTCATAGCAGTTGTTATGACATCTTCTCCCTGAGCCACTGGTCCAGTGGATGCACCTGGGGAGAAAGGGATTGGTTTACTCTTGTGATCCCAGCTGCTTCTATGGCCATTTGGGGCAGTTGGTATAACTTAGAGCAGAAATTGGGCAGCTCTGAACTATACTTTGGAACCACATCAGGACTTGGCAGCCCCAAAATCTAGTGGGCTCAAATAAACCTTTACCTCCACCAACCTCCAGCAGTCCCAAGACAACAAAGAAACAGACCCAATAGGCACAATGATTAATTAAATATTTACATACAGTTTAGTCTCAAAATTAGTTATGCTAAAATAAGAAGTTAAAAAATCTATGTTGCAAGAAGTGTTCTTTTCTTTTACTTCAACAAATACAGGTTTTCATGCAGAGTGAACATTTATCTGAGCTATGTATCAGAAGCAATTAGTGAGACAGAAATATGCTATAACAAATCCATAGTCATGTAGACTCCCGCAGATGTCACTGTGCTACTATTATGGCCACTCAGAACAAAGACCAAGGGGATAGAATTGAAATCTTCCAATTCCAAAGAATCCAAACCTAACAGATATGGACAGACTAGGTCATTCCAGATTGTATTCTAATCAAGTCACTTGCATATTAATATTGATCAAAGTAATTGCTAACTCTATGAAAGTGTAAGTGGGTTTAAACATCATAAAACTAATGCAATGTTACATATACTGTTTTTACTACCCGTTTCCTGTCATGATGAAATAGCAAACATTTACATTGTAAATACCTCTGTAACTAAATAACACAGACAAAGAAGCCATGTGGAATGCTAATGAAGGACTTTGTCAGAAAAGGTGCTAATTCCAAAGCAAAATGGTCACTGAGGGTATGTCTACACTAGCCCCCTAGTCGGACTAGGGAGGCTAATGAGGGTGACCGAAATTGCAAATGAAGTGCGGGATTTAAATATCTCGCGCTTCATTAGCATGTTCCCGGATGGTCGCCATTTTGGAAATTGACTAGCCCGGAAGAACTGCCCACGTCTATACGCGGCAGAGAAGGACGATTCTGAAATAAACCCCTTACTTCAAATTACCAGTTAAACCTCATGTTAAACCTGGAATGAGGTTTAACTGGTAATTCGAAGTAAGGGGTTTATTTCGGAATCGCCCTTCTCTGCCGCGTGTAGACGCGGGCAGTTCTTCCGGGCTAGTCAATTTCCAAAATGGCGACCGCCGGAGAACATGCTAATGAAGTGTGGGATATTTAAATCCCACGCTTCATTTGCAATTTTGGTCGCCCTCATTTAGCCTCTCTATTTCGAACTTGGGGGCTAGTGTAGACATACCCTGTGTGTGATGACCTGAGGTCAGAGTCTCAAAGTGCATTCCTCACTCATTGCCATCAAAGAAAAAGCCATTGTGGCTAGAGAGATGGCTGTCTTGTCTTCTGTGAAAAGAAGGTAAATGGATCCTTCATCTCTGAACTATCTGGACTCTTACAAAGAAGTGTACCAGATGCAAAGTGGAGATCCCCAAAGATAACTGGGGTACCCTGAAAGACTTGTAATAAACGGATAGTTTCCTAAATCACTACAGCCACTTCAAGTTACAAACTCTGATTCACCTGTACATTTATTTTATCTGCTTTAACCTCTTCGTAACTCATTGCTTGGTCTCTCAGGACTGAGAGAAACTAGATGTGGTGTGATTGTTGGTTTAAGTGACAACTAGCACAAAGTTTAGTTGTCTGAGATAATCAGATATGAGGAGAATCTAAGGGGACTATCTGTGACTCCATGGTGAAACTAGCACAGTGACTAGGTGTTCACATTTGTTACTGGTTGGGGAAATCTAATTCTTAAACACACCACCAGCTTGGGGTATCTGCCCTGTTTTTGATAGGCTGCCCTGAGACTAGCACTCACAGTTGAGAGTTAATCCAGACAGCATGAGACTAAGCACTCATGTAGAATCTTTGTTTCCCATGTATGATACTCAGTGAGTGAATGAGTACTCCTGCCCTCTATTAGATAGAACAGGAACTGCTCAGCTATTTCCTTTCAATAGATTTTTTGAAGCTGAGGGTATCCCTCTAAATGGGAAAACAGAAATTTACATTTGAAAAATCTGCACTAATATTAGTCATGTAAACTTGAGATTTATGGAATGCACCTATATTAGAGAGGTGAGTTTTGAGAGGTGCTAAGCAGATAAGCACTCCTCATTAACTTCCATGCAAACTCTGGATGTCAGATTGCTGGAAAAATGAGGCACCTTGCCTTTACTCACATTTGAAGATTTTTGCTGTAATGCTTAACTTAAAAATAAAATTAATTTTATTAGTATTTATAAGACAGTAAAAATATTTCCTTACCATAACCTCTCTTTAGAGTCCTTCTGGGCTGCTAGTGGTTGAGTTTCTCTGTAGCCTTCTCAGAAGCAGAATGTGGTTGGTTAACATCTGGGGTTATCATTGTTTTATTACTGCTCATGGGTGCCTGTGTTTTCACCGTTAGCCTTTATACAAAACATTGTATTAACTCTTACCCTAAGGGTAAATCAATCTCCAGGGTTCTGCTTGCTGGAAACTCTCCTTACTTACTAGCCACCTCTTAATCCTTTCTGTATGTTAAGGTCTGACCCTGCAGAAGTGCCAAGTAACACTGTTTTCCATTAAAAAGTTGAAGGTGCAGAATAGCTCAGACAACAGAATCATGGCCTAAATGGATGATGTGGGGAACTTACAAACAGCTCTTAAAATAATGTAATAAATGGCACTATATTGTTATTATTATAAGCCAAGGTCTGAACGAGCGCTCCCCTGCCATCTATCAATGAATTTAGGGGGAAAGACCTTTAGGAACAGACTGTATTTGCATAAACAGAGCTACTTTGCTTAAGTGCTCAGCAGACATATCTGCTTTCCGCAACTGTTCAATTTTGTCTGTTATAGGTTAAAATTTATTTTAATCTTGAATTTAGGATAATTCAATATTATTAGACTTGCTGTATGACTAACAGACAGCAGAACTTTACTTACTTTGCTTGGAGGCATATATTATGCCTTGTCTATACAGGCACATTTTATCACCAAAAACTGCCTTTTGGCAACAAAACAATGAGAGTGTACACACTATACAATGCAACTGTTTTCAGGAAAAACACTCTGTTTTAACAACAAAAAACTTCCACCCCGAAAGAGACTTTAGTCTTTCCCCTTCCCTTTACTGTTGACAAAGAGCCAGTATGGAGTCTGTTGATGGTTTTGTCAAGAGAATTGGCTTCTGCCAGTATCCCATGTCTGCCCTGATGGCTGTGCTCAGTGTTTTGTGATCTCTGCTGCCCTGCAGGCATGCATCCCCTCCCCTTTCAAACTTTGCTAAGCTGAGTGAGCTGCCCCATTTAGGGAACAAAGAACAAATCACTGGAATTCTCCCATTCTTCCCTGCACAAGAAACAGAACAGCAGTCTGCCTGCTGCTATAGGGAAAGGGCTGGAGATGCTGCTGTGCTTCTTTGACATTCAGTACAGAGAGCCCACAGAGCTAGGAAGGAAACCCAAGTAGCACAGGGATTAGCTCTGCCTTCCCACAACACTGCACTGTGGGAAGCTTACCCATACTGCTTTGCTTTATCAAGGTACTAGCAGTGTGTTCACAAAATGTCAACAGTGGGAAGCAGAAAAAATGGTTTGACTTGTTTTCACTTTTGACTTTTGCATGTCGATAGCACTTTTGTCACCAAACCTTCCCAGTATAGACAAACTCATATATTAAACTCACTTTCTAGGCGGGGAGTAATGATGCCAAATCCAAGTGAAATTGAAAAAGGATGGAGACAGGTGACCCTATCTAGTGGTGTGAATTCTGTTTAAAGCAGTACCATTTGAATCTCCAACCAGTGTTTAAAAAGTTAAGTTGTTCAGACTCAACACAGAGCTGGACTAAACAATAGAAACTCAGAGCACAAAATTGGATGCAGAAGCAGCAGAGACAGACGCATGTAGCAGTAGCTGCATGGGTGCTGTTCCATGCTTCCCACTACCAAGAGTGGGGACTGAATCCATGTGAATGTACCCCTGAATTGTACCCCTGAATTCTGGGACTTTGCTGACTTTGCAGAACACATGGTAAGTGGGGAGCAGCAGCTGGAAAAGGGAGTGGCAGGTTAAAAAGACAGCTGTCTGTTTGCCTCAGGCTATGTTTAGACTGCAAAGAAAAGTCAGAAAAAGATATGCAAATTGTGAACCACAAGCTTTTCTTTCAGAAGAGGCTTTTCCGAACTTTGGCCCATGGGGCCAAATTTTGGAAAAACCTTATCTTTCAACACATCCCTTCTTCCTCATACAATGAGGATTACAGGGATGGCAAAAGAACATGTCTGCCTTTTCGGAAATTGTTCTGAAAAGGCAGACACGTTCCTTGGACATAGCATAGCTTTTCCGGGATACCAGAGATCTGCAGTCTAGATATAGCCTCAGTTTCCCATCTTGTGGTATGAAAGTTTGAGGACAACTGTTCTAGACACTATGGGCTCGTCTACACTGGCCCCTTTTCCGAAAGGGGCATGTTAATTTCACAGGTCGTAATAGGGAAATCCGCGGGGGATTTAAATATCCCCCACGTCATTTAAATAAAAATGTCTGCCGCTTTTTTCCGGCTTTTCTAAAAGCCGGAAAAGAGCGTCTACACTGGCCCCGATCCTCCGGAAAAAAAGCCCTTTTCCGGAGGATCTTATTCCTACTTCAAAGTAGGACTTATTAAGCCAAAAGAAAAAAAAGAAAGAAAACAGCATGTCCCCTTTAAGAGAGAGTGCAGGGATAGGAACAGGGAAGCGCTGCTTCACCTAAGTCTTTTGGCCAGCAGCCATTTTGTGCCGGCAGCCTTAGGGAACCAGGTAAGCATGGGGACTAGGGTCCGGGGCCTGAGGGTGTTGGGGGCCAGGGAAAGTTAGGGGGAGAGGCCGGGCACTGAGTGTTTGTATGGTTGCCAGGTGTCCAGCGTTTTTGCCTCCTGGCTGGGAAAAATTCAGAAAATATTGGACATCTTAGGTGTCAGGTATTCTCTGAATTTTTTTACCAGACAGGAGACGAAAATACCGGACTGTCCAGGTGAATACCAGACACCTGGCAACCCTAGATCTGGGAGCCTGTCTACACTGGAACTTTCTGTTGCATAAAAGCCTCCTCCTGAGCTATTACTTGATTTTACACATAGATTTTCTGGAAATACACTAAACCGTAAGGTCCAGCATACACATGACTTAGGGTATGTCTACACTAGCCCCCTAGTTCGAACTAGGGTGGCTAATGTAGGCATTAGAACTTGCAAATGAAGCCCGGGATTTAAATATCCCGGGCTTTATTTGCATGTTCCCAGGCGGGCACCATTTTTAAATCACCTTAGTTCAAACTGACTGCCCATGGCTACACGCGGCAGTCAGAAGTTAATCCGATCTAAATCCTTAGTTTGGATTAACTGTTACTCCTTGTGGAATGATGTGTAAATCCCGGGCTTCATTTGCAAGTTTGAATGCCTACGTTAGCCACCCTAGTTCGAACTAGGAGGCTAGTGTAGACATACCCTTAGAGATCGACAAAAACCTCCTGCTGACTGCATTGCTGTGGGAAGGGAAGGGAGGCAGTTGTCTTCTAAATCACTTCATTACTGATGATTTGTAAATGATTCTCTGAAGCTTTGTAATTCTTTCAGCAGCATTGACTTTTAAACGCTGAAACTCGAAATCTTTTTTAAACCTTGCAATTTATTGTAGCTTCCAGCAACTTTGCTTTATAACTTCAGAAATTTACAGTAAGCTTGGTGATTGTTGAGCCTTGCAACTTTGTAATCATTGTAACTCTCAGCTACTTTGCTTGTAACTTGCTCTAAACTACATTCTCCCCTGAGATATGAATGAGTGTGTGTGAGTGGAGACTATTATGTGTTTTGGGATTAGAAACTGCAAGGCTGAGCACATGGAGCCAGGTGATGAGTCATTAGACCAATAAAGGAGATATTGCTGCTCTGCTGGATCAAGAGAAGTCTGAGCATGCTCCCTGGTGATGAATGTGGATGAGTCACAGGAGTTGTACAGAAGCAATAAAAGGATGTGGCAGTAGCCTTCTTTCTGAGAAGCTACTCTTCCTGCAGCCAGATGTTCTCTTTCTTTTCTGACCAGCTCCCCAGCCATGATCAGCAGACAGACTTTCCAAGTGCAACATGCCTTGGCTTTTTCTGCACCCCATATGCCTGTGTAAGTGAGTACCTGAGGGTAGGAATGAATGAATGAATCAATAAATGAATGAATAAAGGTGTGTTTCTTTGTGTGTGAGAGAGATAGCTGGTTCCTCTTTAGTTTAAACCTTTAGTGGCAGCTCTATCCTCTTTAGTTTAACCATATAGTACATATAGTGGAATGTTAATTCCTCAATCAATAAATCCATACTAGTGTAACCCTGGGTGGCCTTCAGTTGGAATTTTTTGGGTAAAAATGAACAGCGCTGTAACTTGCTGCACTTGAGGCTATTGTTTTTTTCACATCCATGAGCCAGAAAGTTATAGCACATTAACTTGCAGTGTAGCCAAGCCTGCAGAGGAAAATATCCCCATGCAAAGCTTAAAATCTTGCTCAAACCCCTTGCATTCAGTGGGGTTAAAAAGGAGGGGAAAACAAAATATGACCTACCATTAGACCCAGACAATACAACATGAAGCTTATAGGAGCTAGATTCTACTCTCAATGCCACACTAGTGTGGATCAGGAATAAATCTACTGAAGTTAATGGAACTTCTACAGTTTCCCTTCAGCAAAATTGAACTTGGTTTTTATAGGACTTATACTAAAAAAAGATAAAGTCCAGTCTAATTTTCTTTTAAAACCCTTTACAAACTCATACTTGAGGAGTTTTCTATTGAAAGACTGCACAGAAAAAAGGTGTGTTAAGGAAGAAATTGTGTGGAACAATAGTTCTGTTTAGCAGTTAATAGACTAATAAGAAAAGATTATAATTAACAGAGTTGAGCATCTGTGAAATGCTGATGCCTTTAAAGCATATCATATTATCTCTGCCTTCTCATCAAAAACACTTCTAAAGAGAATAGGCCTTTAACAATTCAACCTTTGAACACGGGAGTCAGATGCAAAGCAGTGTCAACATTTCATTCATGTACTCTACTGCATCATATGAAACACAGGTTATTGCATGGGGTATGAAGATGCTCTTCAGTCTATGATCAAATAGATGTGAGAGAATACATCAGCTCTTCTGGAATAAGAAGAGAAAACATAACAAGCATTTCAAGGTTACTTACCAGATGAAAGAGAAGAAAGCTGAAACAAACAGCATCAAATTATAATACAGTCACTTCAAGGCTGCAGCTATCTGCCTTTGCCAAATGTATAGGACCAGCTCTCCTCATCTTGTGAAAAAGACATGCTGAAAAAAGTTCCCATGGTGCAATGGAGTACACAGCCCATAACCTCCTGGAAAGAATAATGAGGTTGAGTGGGGGAGAGCCAGGGCTGGAAAGTCTGATTGGTGTTGGAGCCCAGCAGAGGAGTAACAGGTAAGGCTGACACAAAGACAGGAAGTTGGAAGCAGAAAGAGGCTGCAGGGGGAATAGTCTTTAGACACTCCCTGGGAGAATGGAATTCGGGCAGACAAACCCAGAGGAGGAAAGCTAGAAGGTAGAGCTGATAAGTAGGAAGGTGTCTAAGGGAAGAGCAATATTATTTGGAAATGAATAGATCCCTATTGCTAGAGAAGGGTCTTTGAATTGGAACCTGAAGTAGAGGGCAGGCCTATGTGCCCCCCCACTGCTAAGAAAGGATTGGCATAGTCAGGGCAGTGAAGAGAAAGCTGCTATTCTTGTCTAGCCGGACTTTGATACCCCAGAACAGGGGACTACAGTGATCTGGCCAGAGAGGTGAGTCATGAAGGAGCATTCTGAGTCTCATAGACAGAGCATGGGGAGAGGAATGGCTAACCCCAAAGTAACCAACAGGAGGTACCCTAGTGTAAAGTGGACCCTGTGACACATGGCATTCCTATATCGGGAGAATATAAAAGATGATGTAGTTTAGCTACCAGTTTAGGTTCCAGGTAAACCTGGGCTTGATTTCCTAGTATGCCCAAGATTTCATACTTAACCTTAAGCAACTCAGCCTCTCTGTGCCTCAATTACCTGTCAATAAAATAAGGAGAATGGTACAGTAGTTTCCTTCATAAAAGTGTTGTGAGGATAATAGCAGGAAAGATTGTACGGTCCTGAAGTAATAGGGACTGTAAATACCTCCTCTAGGTAGTCAAAGGGAAGTGGGTCTTCTGAGTAGTGTACATATCCCAGTATGAGTCTATAGTACCTTTGATTTGAAAATCTCAAGCAATAAATTCAGCTTCATAATTAGGCTGGTGCAAGTAATTCACAGCAAAGGGTATGCTAATTTAGCCTCTCTTCCCACTTGTGGATTGTCTCACTTTATCTGTGACTGGAGTTTATTCATTGAGGTCTTAAATTTTTCATTGTATGTATTGATTGGGAAACCTAAGCCCTGTTGCTTAGTTGTGATTTGTGAAGTAAGGCAAGTTACAGCAATCCGTGAATGGCTGGGTGCACAGACACTTCCAGCACCAAAGGCTGTCTGCACATTTGGTTTACGGGAATGGTCTCCTATGTGACTTTGAAATTTGCTTTCAAACAGACATTTGTGGCAGTGAAACATAATGATTCAACCATATCAGGAAAGCATGTACAAGAAGAATGCATACCCAACTGAAGCATGTTCATTTCAAGGTAGCTTGTAGATTTTCCCCAGGGCTCAATTCCAAAAACCATCCAGCAACTGAAACAAACTCACATGACAGGAAAGATCGAGGAGGTGTCAGAAGTTGTTTTGTCATATGATCCATGCCACATCCAAGATCAACAGCCCAGGCTGTCAAATTGAGAGAACTTTGCAGAGGGAATTAAAAACAACTGGAAATAAATAAAAACTTCAAAAGAAAAGTTCCAAAAGCAGGTAAAAAGAAAAGAACGTAAGGTTATTGAACTCTACTTTTGCATTGTGACTGGCATTTAACCATAAGAGGGGATCGTTCAAAGCCCAGGGAAATCAATAGATTCATGATTGATTTCTGAAGGCTTTATATCAGGGCATTACAGCCTAATCAGTAGAGGCTTGCAAAACTGCAAGTATCTACTTTATATCTGCAGATATCTGTGGCTTATTTTTGTAGATATAGATACAGATGCAATACAAATTTATCTAGAATGCTGCAAATTTGTAGGTATGCATATCTGCAGATGTAGATGCTGACATCTGAAGCTCACTTTTGCAGATACACGTGCAAATACAAAATTTTGTATTGGTGCAGGGCTCTACTAATCAAGTCTTGGATGGGATTGTTCTCCCTATTCTACTATCCCACCAGCCAGTGTAAGTCATTTCTACTAAATGAAATGGGAGTTAATGGAACCTGTGATCAAAGAAAAGATCCCAAGGCCACATTATAACATTCTGAGCCTATGAATCATGTCAAGTTATATAAATTCTGACTATTAATTTATAATTGTCATGGAAAGGACATTGAATATATAAACACAAAAGCTTTATGTTCTCACAGGAAAACAGGATGTAATTTTTTTAAACTATGAATAAAGACAGTTATCCTTTTTACGTGAATAAATTAAAACACATTTAATGAATTTTGTTAGGGAAATACAAAGTTTATCCAGATTCTATATATTAACAAAAGTTGTATTCTGATTTAATTTTTGCTACAAAACAATGAATTGTTGGGTTTAAAAATACAGAAATGCGCATTCAGCACCGGGGAGCTGGCGGCAGAGTTTGAAACCTGCTCCCTGCCCTGAGCTCGCACCTGCTGTGGGCCCTCCCCCATACCTCACGCCCACCCAGCTGCCCCACTCGCTGGCTCCTCACCTTGTCCGGAAGCCTGGCTGAGCTCGTGCCTGCTGCGAGGGCCCACTGCCCAGCTGCCCTCATGCCTGCCATGGGGGGGTCTATGCCCAGCTGCCCATGTGCCACTCCTTGTCCAGGAGCCTGGCGGGGAGGGTGAGTTAAAAGCTTTACAGATGACCTCCTATGTCTAATGCACACCCCAGCTTTAACCCTTAAAAACCGAGGAAAAAAGTGTGCATTATACTCACAATTTTACGGTAATAAACTAATAGTTAATTTCTTACAGGCAGTGATGGATTAGCCACTGGGCTAATGGGGCTTGTGCTAAGGGGCCCCTAGCCATTTGGAGGAGCTGAGCCAGAAAAATGGGCATCCTTGCTCCCCAATCCACTCTGCCAACCCACCCAGTGCTGCTGAAATTGGGGGTGGGGCCTGGCCTTGCTCTCCAGCAGGAAGTGAGATCAGTGGGCGGGGCCTTGCCTGGCTCTCCCGCAAGAGCGCCAGGCAAGGGGAGAAAGCCCTCAATCCCTATCCCAGCTCCCCAGGAGGAGTGCTAAGCTGGTTAGAGTAGGGCAAGCCTCTGCACCCCACCCCATTTCCAACAAAGGGCAGGCAGAAGGGCTCCGAAGGAGTTCCCTCTTGCTCTGGCGCAAGGCCCCCAAGTCCCCTACTCTACCTCTGGTTACAGGATTGGCTACAAGCATTGTCTCTGGATTGAGATCTGAACACAATTGGCCTGGGTATGTGGCTGGTCCTTTGAGATTGGCAATAACCCGAATAATGTGATTTTTGGTGTAAGGGTCCAGCTTTTGCAAGAGGCAGACAGATCAGAGACTCAAGGAGACTGTCTGTGGCTCTCTTTTAAGGCTGCTAGTGCATGAGGAGTTCACACATGGTACTTGGTTGGTAAATTCTAAGTATAGAACATACAACCAGTTTGTGGTTGGTGCCCTGTTTTACAGTCTGCCCTGAAGCTGGCACTCAGTCGTGAGCAGACAGCATGGTCTCTCCTGTTACCTTCCTCTGGCTCACAGATAAATTTCCTGAGGACTGAAATGTATGGATCTCAGTTAAGTCTCTGGGCTTAATGCAGACTACCAGGGTGAAATTTGATGGCCTGTGATGTACAGGAGGTCAGACTGGATGATCTGAAGCTCTCCTCTAGCCTTACGCTCTATGAATCCATTAAATCATTAGTGAATGGGTTATGCATCTTTGTCTTTGCCCAATCCAGGGCACATCTAGACTACGTTTTAGAAAGAATTTTTGAAACATCTTCTGATTGCTTTTTTGAAAGAGTTTTTTCCGAATAAGCAAACAGTCTAGATGTGGTTCATCAAGAAAAAAAAACCTTTTTTTGAAAGAAACCTCTCTCTCAAAAATTGAGGTTTACAGGTTCTTTCAAAAAAAGGGCTGTGGTTTTTTAAAGAACAACGTTTAGACTGCTTGCTTTTTTGAAAAAAAAATCTTTCAAAAAAGTGATCAGAATAAGATATGCAAATTCCTGCCAAATTTGCATATCTTCTTTCAAAAGTAAAACATCATCTAGATGTGCTTCCAGAGAAAATGAATATCAGAGCTCCACTAAGACAGACTTGGCTCTTGGCAGGATTTTTCAGGGCTCTCCAGTTCATTTTCAGGTGTCTTGGCCTGGATGGTGTCTGATGCATATGCTGGGTACAGGGACAGATGTGCCATGTACTTAAAGAAAGGTCGCATACCGCTCTGAGCAAAACATCTCATGCAGTTTGCTACTTTTCACACAATGGTCAAGTAACTAACTAATGAGCTAGGTATCTCATTTGTTTACTTTAGCTCCTTGAGCATCTATCCTTGCTTGCATTACTTCTTTGCTTTTACTATGCTGTGTATTTCTTCACTTTGTCCTGACTACAATCTCAATTCCTCAACTCCAGCTCTCTTTACATCCCAAGCTTCCTTCTTGCTGCTGATTGCAATTTCCGTCCCTATAATACAATATGCAGTACACAGAGAGCTCATGGACCATTAACTTCTCTTAATCTGACTTTAATGATATGCCTACCTGCGGGTCCCTCATTAATAGCAGATTTGTTAGCTGGAAGAAGGTTCCAAATCAGCTTGGAGACTGCTGATCCCTGCAGTCTCTGGAAGCAGCAAGAACTAACAAGTCTATTTATTCAACACCCTTTTGATTCTTACTTTTTACCCACATTTGGTGTATTTAATTCCTGTTTCTATAGAGATGTGAAGTCTAGTGTTTAGAGCAGCAAAGCATGAGTTACAACACCAGAGTTCTTTTCCTAAGTATCCTTCTGTAACTGACTTACTGTTTGACTTGAGATAAGTAATTTATCCCCGGTGCTTCATTATTTTTTTAGAACTTCCTGTAAACTGCAGATAATTTTTGGACTTTCAAAAAGCCTTTGACAAATTCCCTTACAAGAAGCTATGAAGGAAACTAAGTAGTCAGCGAGCAACTGATGCAATTAAGTACTTAATTGTAAAAGTATCAAGAAACATTAACAAGCTAGTGAAGACAAATGGAGATGTTGTACACGTTCATATAAAACTAATGATATAAATATGGGTCATCCTCACTCCCTAAACCTGTGACAAAGGTTTAAGAGAAGAAAAATAATATTTTACCTAAGGTTCTCCATATTTTATGCAGCCTGCCTGAATATATATCCCTCCACCTTATTATAGCTAATATAATAACAGAGTTTTTCTGTGGGGCCCTGGTCATTCATGATTATCACTTAAAAAAAAACCACCTATCTATTGCCAAGGGGAAACCTGCAAAAGTTAACATTATTTTATCATGTCAAAGATAGCATGCTGGAACTAATTTGACAACATCTTTATAGCCCAGGTACAAGCTAAATGGGTATTAATGCATCCAATTCCCCTAGACAGTCTTTTTGATGAAGGTATATATAATGGTAATGACATGAAGGCTGCCCTAGCTAAGGGGTACTGAATTTCACCCTCTTTGTCATATAAACACGCCTATTTGTGGTAACTCAGCCTTGAAAACTACGGAAAACTGATGGAGCAAGGTTATCATATGGATATCTCAATTAATCAAGAATGTGAGTTTCCTTCCGTTTTCTAACACTAAATGGTCTGATCTGTCACCTTCAACAAAGTGAAAATACATAACACAAAAACACTTGCTAATGTGCCTGTTTGGTCTGGATGTTGGACTGCCAGAGATCCCAGAGCTACTGAGAACCTTTGACCCTTAAAAATCCCAATGACAGAGCACATAATATGGAATGTTAAAAGATGTTGTAGATTTCATTCTATGTCTGATACAGCAAAAGATTCTATTCCAAATGTATTTGATGCCATAGCTATGGTGCAAAATGAAGGCCTATTCCTCTGAGGGATGTTGGGGTACCTCTACACTACACGGCTATTTCAGGATACCTCTGGTACCCTGTATCCACACAAGCCGCTTGTTATTTCAAAATATTTTTCGAAATAACAGGTGTGCTATTTTGCCATCCCAGTAAATCTCATTGCACGAGGGATAAGGGATGGCTTGAAATACCACGTTATTTCAAAATTTGGCACTGTGTAGATGGGACACATTTCAAAATAAGCTTTTTCTAAATAGATTTTAAATTTGTGTAGCACAAATTGTGTAACTTATTTCAAATTTAGGGTGCTGTGTAGATGCACCTTTGACATTGTAACAAAGAAAAAAGAGCCCTGATGCATGTGCTATGGCACTGTCCAATGGCCAAGCAGCTGTGCAAAAGTGAAAATAGTGTTTGGCTTCCTGTCATAATCAGGAGTGCTGACCAGCACCCGGTGACTAAGGGGTTGACTAATGTCTCCTGTACCTAGCCAGGTATTGGGTGGTCAGCCAATAACAATGCAGGAAGGCATTTCAAACTGGAAGAGAGGGGGTTTCTCTCTGTTCTTTGTTTGAGATTCAGAGCAGTTTCTCCCAACTATTGAGGGAGATGGCAGATGCTTCTCTCTCTAAGAACGGACATCTTACAAGGTGTAAGTAGGGAAAAGTTTAGCTAGTCTCTCAGGATTTATTGTTTTCCTTGTTTAGGGATGTAGAAATAATGTCTGAGCTTAAGTGTGTTTTTCTTCCTTTTGCAAGTAAGTCTTCAACCCAGGGATTTTCCCCTCAGTATCTATATCAAATGGGGACTCTTTACATCTAGCCAATTTACTGTGTTTGCAACTGTATCTTGTCGACCAATCCTCATCTAATCTGCCGCTTTTTGTCAGCAAAGTGCCACGTTAGCAAAAAGCAGCAGCCATTTTTATTATAATGAAACGTAGGATATTTAAATCCCCACTTCATTAGCAATTTCGGTACATCTAATTTACATCCCTCTGGTGACAGAGGGATGTAGTCTAGACATAGCCACATAGATGTCCCTCCTTTAGGACATATATGGCCTTATAGGCCCAGTTCTCCAAAGTACAAGTCCTCTTACATGAGTATATATGGCCCTCTACGCCCAATCCCAAAGTACGAGGTCCTCAATACAGGTATATATGGCCCTCTAGGCCCAATCCAAAAGTACAAGTTCCTCTGTAGGGTTGTGGATGGCCTTCCAGCCTAGTTCTTCAGTGAAATTCTCTCCCTAAAATCTAGTGAGCACAGTTGTGTTGGGGTGGGGAGTTAAGGGGACCCTGGCCCTCCCACTCCACCAGGTCCCAACCCAGGGCCCTAACAGCAGCGAAGGCTTTCACTGCCTGCTCAGCGGGGATGACTGCCAGAACATGCCGAGCACCCAGAGGTCAATCCTCTGCCTGGGCTGCTTCCTACCCCTTTCAATGCTGTGCGCTGTCCTCTGCGTGCTGCTCCAGGGGTCAGGCCCAGTCCAACGGTCTCCCTGCCCAGCGTTGTCGCTGAGGCTGCAGCTGGGGAGGCTGCTCCTGGGGTGGCTGCAGTGGCTGACACTGCTCCATGGGTGGCTGCGGTGGCAGGAGCTGCTCCTGGAGCGGCTACGGCAGCTGGTGCAGGTGAGGAGCTCTTCTCTGAGCTTCTGCCCCTCCAGCTATATTCCCTGATGAACTGACTGCCCGGGCTTTTATCCCCAGCCTCCCTCTTGAGCATGCCCAGCAGGGCCTTGAGGGTGGGGTCTGTTCTGCCAGTTGGGCCAGGAGAGCTCCTGGGGCTTCAGTGCAGGGCATCGCCCCTTAATTGGCTACATTTACCTTGTGTAGTTTTTTTGGCTACATTTACCTTGTGTAGTGTAGCCGTGTTAGTCTGGTGTAGCTGAAGTAAAATGCAGGGCTATGTAGCACTTTAAAGGCTAACAAGATGGTTTATTAGATGATGAGCTTTCGTGGGCCAGACCCGCTTCCTCAGATCAAATAGTGGAAGAAAATAGTCACAACCATATATACCAAAGTGTTAGGTTTTTTTAATTGTATCCTTTGGTATATATGGTTGTCACTATTTTCTTCCACTATTTGATCTGAGGAAGTGGGTCTGGCCCACGAAAGCTCATCACCTAATAAACCATCTTGTTAGTCTTTAAAGTGCTACATAGCCCTGCATTTTACCTTGTGTAGTTTTTTTAAAAATCAAAATGTCACTCAGGCCTAAGTCAAATGTTTTCTGGAAGTCCAAGCATATAGCAACAGTTACCTTTGGAGTATTCCAAGCTTCTGCTGAAGATTGGTAATGTTTGTTTATTATTTAGGGAAGGAAATGAATAGAGCAGTGGCAAAATGAAGAGATGGCAAATATTTAGATTATTCAGAATTAGAAGACATTGAGGAATTTCAGAGGGAAGCTAACAAAAGTAGGTGAATGAGCAGCTTGATGGCAGGTGAAGTTTGACTGGTGACAAATGTTCAGTAATGCTGATTGGAAGGAGTGATTTGAATTTTTCACACACAAGGCTAGGTTCTAAACGAAGTCAGGAAAAAAAAGAATTGGGCATCACTCTATTCCCCACGGCTAAGCAGTGGAAAAATAAGCAAAGCAAAAGACTATGGTTCATAAAGAATGGGGTATAAAGCAACTCCGGCATATTGTCATTATATAAATCAGCAATGGACCTCTATGTTCAGGTGTGCTCACCATACGTTCAGAAGAGTTTGGCAGAAACCAAATCAGTTCTGAGATGGGCAAAGACACACTTCATTAGGAGGCAATGCTGGAAAGATCAAAACAATTTATAGACAAAACAAATAAGCAGGGACTTGATAGATAAATAATGGAATGGGTTAAGGGTCACGCAAGAACAAGAGTACAGACAGGAAGATATGATATAAGAAAATACTTGTTTGTGTAATTAACTTGTGGGCTTCATTTTGTACCAGATATCACTGACTCCAAGAGTTCAGTAAGATTCAGAAAAGGAGCAGACATATATATGGAAATGTTCTTGTTCTCTATACAGTAATTCCTCACTTAACACACGCCTGCTTAACACGTTTTTACAATAGCATGATTTTTTTTTAGGGAACATTTTTCGAACAACACAACCCATCCCCACAATAACATGATTTCCCCTATCGGCCAGCCGGCCAACGGCAGCTGCGCAGGGCTTCCCCTGCCTCCCTGCAAAGTGGCAGAGGTTTACCGCTCGCCGCGCCATTCCCCAGTGACCCCCTCTGGCCACTTTGTAAAGAGGCAGGGAAAGCCCCATGCAGCTGCCAGCAACCAGCCAGCTGGGGAAACTCAGCCACCAGCTGCAAGTGGGGGGCAGAGGAGAGGGAGTGAAGCATCCTCAGAGGGGGTTGCCAGGTATTGGCATTGCGAGCAGCGAATCTCCGGAGGCAGGGGGAAGCCCCATGCAGCTGTGCAACTGGCAAGCTGGAGAAACTCAGCCACTGGCTGCAAGCAGTGGGCAGAAGAGAGGGAGAGGGGCATCCGGCCAGAGGGGGTCGCCGGGAAACGGCGCGGTGAGCAGCGAACCTCTGTCGCTTTGCAAGGAGGCAGGGGAAGTCCCGCACAGCTGCCAGCGACCAGCCAGCTTCGGAAACCCAGCCACCAGCTGCAAGCCCCCACCCCTGTTCTTCCCTTCTCCAGAGCCAAACACTTCCCCTCTCTGCTATAACCCAGTTCCCTTTCTCCCTCAACGTCCTGGTCCCAGCTGCTAACAAGTGCAGGCTGGAGCTGTGAGCGCATGTGCACTTGAAATGCAACCCCCACCTTTTTCACTGTTTTCAATGGGAAAATTGACCCCGCATAACACGTTTTCATTTAACACAATCATTTTCTGAAACGTATCTACCTGTTAAATGAGCAGGGCTCGACAAATAGTGTAATCTACTCGCCTGTGGTGAGTAGATTACACCCCGGAAGAGCCGGCGTGGAGCGATCGGAGCATGCGCAGAACGACCTGCGCATGCGCAGAGCGCAGAACCGCGCAGCTGACGAGCCCTGTAAATGAGGAATTACTGTAAATGCATTAGGGCAAAATCCCACCATCAAATTGTCCTGCAAAACAACAGCATCCACAGTCAGCATCCCTGCTTTCTATTCAAACCCCTCCTCACATACACATGAGAAAACATGGCCCATGCTGTTGGACCAGAGTGAAAGTGAACTCAGGATTGGTGTAATACCTCCTTCTTTAAATACAGTTGGCTCTTTTAAAATGTGTGGGGGTTAGTCTGACCAGTCCTGCTTATTTAAACCTCTGTGGGAGCAGCTATGACTAATACTACAATTTTCTGCTGGCAGCTGGTGGGAAGGGTATGACATGTTCTTTCCAATATGGACTTTGACACTGCTGTCCATGCCTTTGTGATTGGAGGAGATTAATTTCTGTAATGCACTGAGGCTACATCTGCACAGCATTCAGGAATATAATGCAATGCAGAGTGTAAATACTCACTGATTGAATGGTGCCTCACACCAGAAGTTCATTACACCTATATTGTGTAATCTGCCCTGGCTCCCTGTTGATATTCTGGACCTTGATCTTGCAAAAACTAATATATATGCTTAACTGTATACACAGTGCAAGGTTCCATTAAGGTCAATGGTAGTTTTAACCTCTGGATCCCTAATTGATTCTGACCTGGCAACTTGTGCAAATACAAATCAGAGCATTTCCAATTTAGATGCTGATCAGCAGCAGCAATTGCATGAACTTATTTTTTGATGCTGGGGGCAATGTTTCCTCTAATGTTTTCCATCCATGTGCAGATTTTTCCATCCATGTATGAAATATTTTTTCTATGTGCCCCCAGGCATGTGCAAATATGCACAACCAGTAGAAACAAAAACCTAGCTATGTGCGCTCTGCTAATCAGTTGAGCAGCATTTGAATCTCTCCTGAGTGGCGCACCCGGGAACACTGGCTGTGGGCCAAAATGTGTCTTTTGTGCAACCCTTGTGAACAAATTTCTTGAGCTAGACTCTGTCCACTAGACTAGAGAAAAAGGGGGAGACTTAAGCAACACCTGTGAGGAGAGGCTGCAGGCAATTTTTAAACCTTTTATTTTTCTTTAAAAAAAAAAAGTTGTCGAGCCTGGAGTTTTTCAATTGTTCATAATGTAGAAAGAGAAAGATGTGTGTATGTTATATATATATGGCTGGCTAGAACATATGAGTTCCATTTCACAGAAATGTCAAGGCTTGAAATTGGTTTTTGTTCCATATTGGAATAGACTGACTTTTCAAAAAACTTTGGGGGAGGGGGAAAGAAAGTGGGTTAGAGATAGAAAGAGCCTCACCTCAGAATGGCCCTGAGATGTGTGATGCCCAGCTTCAACTGCTGTACACGTGACAGAAAATGTGTGTGAAAGAAATTTTCTGTCTGGTTTTAACCAGAAATTTCATTCTGGATCTATGAAAACTCCCTGGTTAAAGTTTAATTGGAACTGAAACATTTCCATGAAAACTTTTGATTTTGACTAATCAGCATTGTCTGATAGAAAAACTTTTTTAAAAAAAAATTCCTGATCTGTTTTTATGATCTATTAAGTGCATCTCCCTATCTATTTCTTTTCATTGTGAACAGAAAAGTAAGCTCACTGTAACACATAGTTATGTAACAGAAAAGGTTGTTTTGTCTGATGTGCTGCGCCTTTCAATATAACAATCTATGTTTTATTTCAGATTCATATGGTTCTGTGTTCTTTTTCTTTCACAGAGAATTTTTTTTCTGTTTTCTTTATTTTAGAAAGTCATCTGAACCGAGAAACATGTTTTGATCTTTGTTTATGGTAAACATCACATTCATGTTTATACTGTATATACAATTCCAAAATGAAGAAAAACATATTTCCAAATGCAGTTAAGATTGCTAAATAACATTTACAGAACCCATGCAATTAATTGCAAGATAGTAACAAGAGTAATTGAGAATATCATAACATTTACACAGACTGAACAAAAAACAAAAATCCTTTATTTTTATGACGTCTGCATATGTCACCTCAGCTCAGTCACCTTAACTCTGACCCATGGATTTCAAAATAAGTGATATTTGGATTTTTATCTCTAAATATTTTCTTTTAGTGGGTACAATTAACTGGAAAAAAACAATAAATAATTAGAGACAGGGTTGATGAAGTAATATCTTTCATTGGACCAACTTCGGTGGATGAAAGAGAGCAGCTTTTGATCTACATAGACATTTTCCCCAACAGAATTTGATACAGTGAAAGATATTACTGGGTCACCTTACCACTCTCTGGGTATGGCTACACTACAATGTTAGTTCGAACTAACGGACGTTAGTTCGAACTAACATTCATAGCCGCTACACTAGCGCTCCGCTAGTTCGAATTTGAATCGAACTAGCGGAGCGCTTAGTTCGAACTAGGAAAACCTCATTTTACGAGGATTAAGCCTAGTTCGAACTTACTAGTTCGAATTAAGGGGTGTGTAGCCCCTTAATTCGAACTAGTGGGAGGCTAGCCCTCCCCAGCTTTCCCTGGTGGCCACTCTGGCCAACACCAGGGAAACTCTATGCCCCCCTCCCGGCCCTGGACCCCTTAAAGGGGCACGGGCTGGCTACGGTGCCCGTGCCAGGTGCAAGCCTGCCAGCACCCAGCCAGCAGACCCTGCACCTGGCACGGCACAGAGCCACCCACCCGATGTCCCCCAGCCCACCCCCTCTTCCCGGGACCAGGCTGGCGGCTCCCGGGAGCTTGCTCTGGACCGCAAGAGGCGGGCACCTTCCTGGGCTAGTGCGGACATCGTGGACCTCGTCCACGATCTCCGCACTAGGGACAGGAAAGTGGCCGTCTAGGGCAGGAGAGCTGCCAGCCTGGCCACCCAGGAGCAGGTGTGCATGAAAATCAAGGGGGTCCACTGAGACCCCCGACCCTGAGCCCTGAGCTTACAATGGCCGTACTGGGTCAGACCAAAGGTCCATCTAGCCCAGTAGCCTGTCTGCCGACAGCGGCCAACCCTAGGGACCCTGGAGGGGATGGACCGAAGACAGTGACCAAGCCATTTGTCTCGTGCCATCCCTCTCCAGCCTTCCACAAACTTTGGGCAGGGACACCACTATTACCCCCTGGCTAAGACTACTCCATGGACCCAACCTCCATGACTTCATCTCACTTCCCTTTAAACTCTGTTCTAGTTGTAGCCTTCACAGCATCCTTCAGCAAGGAGTTCCACAGGTTAACTATTTGCTTTCTGAACAACAACTTTCTCTTACTAGTTTCAAGCCTGCTACCCATTCCTTTCCTTTGGTGTCCTCTAGTCCTTCTTTATGGGAACTCAGGAAGAACTTTTATGAATGCACCCTCTCCACCCAACCCCTGCTTTTAGAAACCACTATCCTGTCCCTGCTCCGTCTCCTCTTTTCTAAGCTGAACAGTCCCAGTCTCTGTAGCCTCTCTTCATCTGGGACCTGTTCCCAACCCCTGATCATGTTAGTTGCCCTCCCCTCTCCCAGCCTTTCTCTTCCCCTCTCCCGCCTCCTTTTCCCAGTCTCCCCCAGTTTTCTTCAATAAAGACAGAGTCAATGTTGGAAGAAACGTTATCTTTATTTTGTACATCAAGAAGAAGGGGGGCTAGGGAAGGGTAAGTGGAAGGAGGTGAGGGAGGAATGGGGTACGAGTCCCCGATGGGGAGGACTGGGTTGGCTCTGCGGGCTTCTGGGTGTGGAAGCTCTCCTGCAGCCCCCCGATTGTCCCCTCTCCCCAGATGGCAGCCTGCGGCAAGTGCAGCCGGGCTGATGGCCGAGTGGTGTGATGTGCCCAGTGTGGGTACTCCGGGCAATCCAAGCCAGGACCGCTTTGCAAGCGGGGCACCCCTTAGAACTGTCTGTCCGGGGTGGGGGTCGGGACCCTTTAAGCGCAGCCCTCGGCTAGCCTGAGACAGCATCTCCACGCTCTAAGTCCTCCTCTGATGCCCTGCCGGCACTGCTTCCGGCCATCCTTAAGCCCTGTTCAGGGTCCACTCAATGTGGACTTGCTAGTTCGAATTAGCAAAACGCTAATTCGAACTAGTTTTTAGTTCTAGACGCGTTAGTTCGAATTAGCTTAGTTCGAATTAACTAATTCGAACTAAGTTAGTTCGAATTAACGTTGTAGTGTAGACGTACCCTCAGATCCTGAGACTATAACACAGCTACAACAATAGAAACAGCTAATAATTAATCAGTAGTTATTTTAATTGACAGGATATTTTTGGCAATGGACTTACAGTTAAATTGTAGTCTTAAGACTGGATGTGGCAAGCATTAATGCAAGGTAGTTCTGGTCAAATGAACCATCCCAATGAATGAATATTCAACATTATTCTCACAAATGAACATTTGTAACTTTAGTTTTGGGTTATTTTACAGTAACACTCAAAGACCCCAGTTAGGTTCAGTGTTAGGTGCTAACCATTGGGGTTAGGTGTTACCCAAACTCAGAGGCATTCATGCTTTAGCCTCTTTCAAACACTGGGTTAGGCATTCCACAGCATTGGTTGGGTTGGATGAGGCATTCCACAGCATTGGTTGGGTCGGATGAGACAGACAGACTTCCTCCCCAGATCTATGAAGCTGTCGGGGGGGGGGGGGGGGAGCCAGGAACAAGAGGGAGCAGCATCATAGTGTGTGTTACTACAGCCACTATGCCTTGCATCACAGGCTACAGGCAGCATTGAACGACTACCAAAATTATGCCTCATAGCATTTCCACTCCTGTGGCAGCTCAAAATTGGGGAGGGGGGTGACAAAAGTGGCTTAAAGTCATCTGTGCACTCCTCCCATAATTTGCACCTTCCATAGTATCATCAACACCAACTGCTTTAAAATCATGTGGCAGGCCCCAAAAAACCATAAGATTAGCTTACAGTGAGATCTATCTTCTTTTTATTAGTATTTTTGTTTGGCTTTGGTTTTAGAGCCTTTATGATACATTTAAATCATGTTTTCATGCATTTCTGGACAACCACTGTGACTAGAAACCTACTTGGAAAATATTCATGTAATCACTTTGTCTCAAGGATCTGGGGCTTTAAGAAAAATACCAAAAACCATGAGGCTTCCCATACAACACAAAAGTTGGTAGCACTGCTTCCATGTTGCACCACCTCAAGGCACACCATTGAATCTGGCCCACAGAGTTGTTCATCATACTTGAAACACTAAAGTACATGCCTTCTAACTAACCCTCCCAAAGGCTCTCCTATATTAGTGGTGATCAAAAATATTAATTTAACTCTTTTGTGATAAGGAATGGCTTCATTGACACACAAAAAGCAAATAAGTAATTTTAGAAAAACACTTCCTTCACCTCTTTTGCATCTTGAAACAAAGGCTGGAAAGAGGGAGGGAAAAAAGGGGTGGGGGAACCCAGCCTCATTTGATGTTTTCATTGCAAAATTAGGAAAAAAATTAAAAGTTGTTCCCAATTGTTCATAAAACCTTATGTACCATCTTGCAGTGCAACTACTTCCATTGTGCACAAGGTGAACCACAGTGTGCAAACCAAGCCAGGCCTTTCAAATCTTAAATGAGTTCCCTTCATGTTGCCTTATGTAAGAATGCAGTAATCTGTATCAGCAGAAATGTTTGGTATTATACACCAAGGTTTAAAAAGAGGGAGTTATGGTAGTACATTTTCCATATAGGACTCTCAGCTCTGCAATGGTGCGTCTACACTGCACCCCTAAGCTCAAAATAAGATATGCAATTTGTGTTATTTTGATTCTCTTTCGAAATAGTCTATTTTGAAATTTGGCACATCTACACAGTGCCAAATTTTGAAATAACATGCTATTCCAAGCCATCCCTTATCCCTCGTGCAATGAGGTTTACTGGGATGGTAAAATAGCACTCCTGTTATTTTGAAAAATATTTTGAAATAAGGGGCAGCTTATGTAGACACAGGGTAACTATTTCAGAATACTTCCAATATCCTGAAATAACCGTGCAGTGTAGACATATCCAAGCTCTCTTCCCTTTGTGGCTTGATGGAGGCTGGGTTTGTTGATCTTAAAGATCTGCTGCAAGGCCTCACAATTGTCACTTTTCCCCTCAGGCATAGTAGATCCCATACAGTAGCTCTGCATACTATAGAGAATGTCAGATACCTGCAATTTCAGGTATTTTTTATTAATTGAAATAAGTGCAAGAGACAAAATTGGAGATATGATAAGACAAATTAATACTCAGTGTTACTACACTGAGGCCAGTGATCTACTACCACAGAGTAAATTTAACTCTGTATCGTGTAAACATTTAAATACCCAAAATTCAGCATGATGGGAACAAAGACATATTTAAGCCTGATAGTAACCTATTGTTAATGTTAAGAGGTTGTTCTGATCAAGTTTAACAGCATAAGTAGAAGAGTGCATCTGTAAGAAATTGCACGGTAATTATATTTGTGCAAAAAATAAAAGATAAAGCAACTAGGAAACTTGGAAAGACCAGTCTGAACTAACCGGAAACTTATGGGGAGGAGACTTAACATGGAAATGGGGTCATGTCTACAGTATGTAGAAGATCAACACTGCTACAGTCAATATTCTGGGGTTTGATTTATCAGGTGTAGAACATACCTGCTAGATTGAACTCAAAGGGCACACCCATATGCTCCAGTTCTCCTGCTCCTCATGAAGAGTAAGGGAAGCCAATGGAAATGTTTGCTCCCATCAGCCTCTCACTTGTGTGGACATCATGGAAACATGATATAAAATAAGTTGACTTCAGCTTCATAATTTACATTGTTGTAGTTGTGTATCTTACTTCAACCTTCTGATGTAGTATAGACCAGGCCTGAGAGACTAATGCACATGTCAAAAAAGTTTACAAAAAATTATAAATAAATTTGTTTACCATAGGGAGGTTGAAGCTGCATTGGCCAGTGCTAGAGGCAACTGCGATGATATTTTCTTATTGCTCTTCCACCTTCTGAAAAACTGATCACTTCTTGCGGAGTGTTTTCCCTTTATAGATTTGTTAGACCCATCTGCTGAAAGTGAATCTCAATCCAATCCAACATCATCTTCCTTAGAAAGAGGAAAATAAAAGGTTTATGGGAAATGAAGAGTTAAACTTCAATATTTTCCATCTTCAGAACCTGTGTGTATAGATCCCATAAGAACGGCCATATTGTGTCATACCAAGGGTCCATCTAGCCTAGTATCCTGTCTTCTGACAGTAGCTAATGCCAGGTGCCTCAGAGGGAATGAACAGAATAGGAATCAAGTGATACACCGTCTGTCGCCCATTGCCAGCTTCAGACAGAAGCTAGGGACACCATTCCTGCCTGTTCTGGCTAAATCTATTAGCTCTAATTGGAAAGAGAGCAATGAATAAACTGATTAGAATAAATCTGGCTAAGAGATGTGGTTCTATTAAGGACATGACAGTAGATTTTGTAGGAAGCAATTTAATGAGCTGGGACTGTTGTTGGCAGACAGCAACTATGCTTAGATAAAACTGTGTGAAGTAAGCATAAAGCTAAGGCCCAGTCAAATATCAAGCAAATCTAAGCCTTGTTCTGAGCAAACACTACAACCACTAGTGTTTTACATTAAGTTTGTTGTTTTTCGCATAACCAGGATTTCATGCCAATTGGGCCATGTCATTGGATACTTTTCTTATGATGTTAAAACTCACATTCAGACTTATGGTGGGATTCAAACAAGAGCTGGTTGAAAACATAGGCTGGGGAAATGATGGGTTTTTTCCTCTTTTTTCGTTGTTTTTTAGTTTGAGTTGGAATTTTTTCCACAATTTTTAAATTTAGGATTTCAACAAGCTCTATAATTGGACAAAACTGAGGAAATTTTCAATAAGTTTGCTAATTCATTTCCCATTTTGTAAAAAAAAGTTTTAAGAGTCAAAATATTGTTGACATACCACTTGCCCAAGATCACAGAGGATGTCTGTTGTTGAACTGAATGTCAGACTTGTATCTCTGAAGAACTAGACCAATGTCCTTCCTGCTAGACAATCTTTCCTCCTTTTAAATTAGTGCATTTTAGCTGTCTACAGCTGAATGGAATGTCCCTGCTATTCTGAATCATTTCTGAAAACACTTACCCAATGCATTTATGTAATGCTAGCAAAGCTAACTATATTCTGTCCAGTGAAGAGTATTCAAAAGGCAACATTTTATTTTTCAACTGTGTCATTTGCTGTCACTTTGTGATAATTTGACCTCCAATTATTGGTCTAGAAGAATTGTTTACAGACAGAGGTTGTTCATCTTTGGGGAACTGAATTATTATAAAGGGTTGAAATAATTTACTATAATCTGTCACCAACAAGACCTATGTTATCAAACTCATTATAGTCTCCTTTCTACAATAGAGTGTTCTCTACCAGTTTTCCTGTGGTTTCGCTTTTGTTCCAATTAGAATTTGTAATTCAGTGGTGAAACTTCTATATACTTTTACTTTTCACACAACATTCAGAAATATTTACTATACTGTATGTTTAGCCCTGACCAAGCCAAAGTCCTGTGGGCATGAGCCTGGTATGTGTCAATATCAAAATATGTAGACTTTTACATTATAAATATAGTATAATAAAGTAAAAATGATGCCAAGACCAGACAGGACCATTGTGATAATTTTATCTGACATCCTGTCTAATACATGCCATAAAACTTTCCCCAAATAAATCCAAGAGCAGATCTTTTAGAAAAGAAACATCCAATCTTGATTTTTAAACACTTCCCATAATAGAGGATCCATCCCCATCCTTTTTTCACATCACAGTCTTCATATCTGGATTCTTCTTCTGGAGGGGATGAACCAAAGTCTTAGACCCAAAGTTTGGGTATGTTTTGCTGTATTTTTAATTTGAACCCAGACCAAATTGTACAGCTTTTCCTAAATCTATAACGCACACATCAAGACACTTTGGTTTGATTTGAAACCCAAATTCAGCTTAGAGTTTTGTAATTCTACTGGAAAGGACAAAGGTTCCATTGGATGTGGCAGTAAAGATGGTTGCTTGAACCATCACATGGAAAACAAAATTCCACATCTAAAGTGTGCTTGACAAACACAGGATGAATGCTAACCATATTACAGCTAGCTATGGGATTGTACAGTAGTCAACTAAGGCTATTACTTAGAAATATGATTAGTGATTTTGGAAGCCTCATGGTTTTTGATTAAAGTATAGTCCCCCCTAAAAATCACATTTCTTTAAGGTAATTCAAGTTGAGAACACAAAAATCAATAACTTTTAAAAATCTTGGCTTCTCAAATCCCTTGTACACTGCAAAATTTTCCTATTTCTTTGCGAAGTGATGATAATGTGCATGAACCTGCAACAAACCTCGGTGCCAACTCTGCCCTCATATCTACACCAGCGACACCATCACAGGACCTAACCAGATCAGCCACACACACGCCCCATCACTGGTTCATTCACCTGCACATCTACCAGTATAATATGCGCCATCATGTGCCAGCAATGCCCCTCTGTTATATACATTGGCCAAACTGGACAGTCCCTATGTAAAAGAATAAATGGACAGAAATCCGATATTAGGAATGGCAATATACAAAAACCTGTAGGAGAACACTTCAATCTCCCTGGACACACAGTAGCAGATTTAAAGGCAGCCATCCTGCAGCAAAAAAACTTCAAGATCAGACTTCAAAGAGAAACTGCTGAGCTACAGTTCATCTGCAAATTTGACACCATCAGTTTAGGATTAAACAGACTGTGAATGGCTAGCTAAGTACAAAAGCAGTTTCTCCTCTCTTGGTGTTCACACCTCCACATCAGCTGCTAGAAGCTGGCCTCACCCTCCCTGACTGAATTAACCTCGTTATCTCTAGCCTGCATTTTTATACCTGCCACTGGAAATTTCCACTACATGCATCTGATGAAGTGGGTCTTTGCCCACGAAAGCTTATGCTCCAATATATCTGTTAGTCTATAAGGTGCCATAGGACTCCTTGGTCCCAATGTGCATGAAGATGAAGAAGTTTATTGTTAACATAACATCAGATTTGAGATAATCACTAAAGTCAACACCTCAGGATACAGAATTCCTACAACCAAGCATTGGTAGATCTACACAAAACTATTTGTACCATTAATATAATCTACATGGATAAATCCAGATTGCAGCATGCAAGAAATACCACCTATAGATGAGTGTCAGATTTATGAAGCTCCTACCATGGCAAACCACTAGTCAACAGCCTTCTCAATTACAGTAGCTTCACATATCCTTATTATATAACATAATGCCTCAGGCACCAGGAGAGGAGTCAGATCAACTTCTGGGTCTCCAAAACATCTCCTTGTTATTTTTTGCAGCATGCATTAGCAAAAGAAAAGCAAATTTAGCTAGAGATGCAGCTCACTTGTTTAACTATCAACCAGTGATACACTCTGCTAAGAACACAGTCACACAATGGGATGAATATCTTACTATGCTTACAAACATCAAAATACTATCAAATGATTATTTGAAAAACCATTGTATTGAAGACAGCATTTTCAGGATCAATGAAAAGTACAGTGGCCCCTACAGAGTAATGCATGATTATTTAAGGTGGTTATTTCGAAGCATCGTATTCAGGTATCCAGATATGGTCATGTTTACTCATCTGCAGTTACGTGCCTGAAAGCTTTTGGAAAAAACTTTTATTTCAATATTTAATTCAATCTGCTACCACTAACCCCACAAATAGGGATGTAGGAAATATGGAGCAAATGTTATACCTGATTTTAACATTTTGAATCAGGGATGTGATCATGCATTTCTTACACTGAATAATTCTCATAGATTACGTGGTTTCAATAGGGAAGTGACAGCTACAAAACATGATTCCCCTGCTGCAAATTAAAATCATGTTACGAGTTTTCCCAAAGCGTTGATCACGGTTGTGGTATGGTAGAGTCCTTTGTTAATATTTTACAATGTCTAACTGAACTTGCATGACTATGTCTTGGAAAACACCCCCAAGTGAGGCAGTAGCTCCCCATTTCGGCTGAACTTGATGAAAGCAGAAATTCCTCATCCCTTGACCAACTGAGATTTCAATAAGAGATATGTCTTCTGAGTCAGTCACCTTGAATCAGGTAATAGCACTCACAAGACTCCTTTGAGCATCAGTAAAGTGCCAACGAATTGGAACTAACAAATGCATAGGGAAGCAATCTGGTTTTTAAAATGTCTGATACAGCTGCATTGGGAGATCCATGTTTGAACTTAACCTTGGGCTCCTGAACATCAAGATGATATGGCTGGGAGCAAATGCACTGCTCGCTCCTGAGTGTCCTTGACCAGCCATCTTAAACGGGTGTCACACTGGAGGGAGATGAACAGAAATATTCCTTGACTAGCACCTGAGCTAATCTCCTACATAAATGTGAAGAAAAGAGCAGCAATAATGCAACAGGAGAATATTATGTTGGTTGCAATGTAATAACAAGGTATATGGGGGTATGTCTACACTACCCCGCTAGTTCGAACTAGCAGGGGTAATGTAGTCATCCGCAATTGCAAATGAAGCCCGGGATTTGAATTTCCCGGGCTTCATTTGCATAAAGCCAGCCGGCGCCATTTTTAAATGCCGGCTAGTTCGAACCCCGTGCCGCGCGGCTACACGTGGCACGGAGTAGCTAGTTTGGATTAGGCTTCTAATCTGAACTAGCTGTACTCCTCGTGGAATGAGGAGTACAGCTAGTTCGGATTAGGAAGCCTAATCCGAACTAGCTACTCTGTGCCGCGTGTAGCCGCGCGGCACGGGGTTCGAACTAGCCGGCATTTAAAAATGGCGCCGTCCGGCTTTATGCAAATGAAGCCCGGGAAATTCAAATCCCGGGCTTCATTTGCAATTGCGGATGACTACATTACCCCTGCTAGTTCGAACTAGCGGGGTAGTGTAGACATACCCAGGGACAATTACCACTAGAGATTGCATAGCTCCACTGCTCTACACAGCTCTGACACATATAGCTGCCACCATGATGACTTCCCGTGATGGTGCACGCTCACTTCTCAAGAGTAGACTCCTGTCAGGTGGGTGCAAACCTTCACTCTTCCTTTTTTCATAGTGCTCCCTGCCAGTGGCTCAGCCCTCTGCCTAAGTCACACTTTCAAACACACCAGCGAACCCCTTCCTGGGTGATAGAAATCCAGCAGAACCTGTAACAGGTTGTGCTTGCTCCATGCCGATCCTGAAGAGAGTGACCTATGAACTGAAGAGAGGGCCCTATGAACTGGGCATGCTCTGGCTGGGAACCAAGTATAAAAGGGAGCAGTTCCACTCAGACCGGGCCAACTGCCAAGGAGAGAGGTTGCATATTGCAGGCTCAAGCCCGTAAGCTGCTGAAGCCAGAGGTATCAAGACCCCGATGGACATCCAAGGAGAGTTGGAGTTACTAGTAGCTGAGGATCAGAGACCCCAGAGATGCCTGGACCACTGAATCAGGGACAAGATAGGAAGTAGCCCAGGGGAAATAGTCATTGTGGTGTATAGTGTCAGTATGTTTTGGTCAGTGGTGATTATATTTGCCACTGCCTAGACTGGGATCTGCTGAAGGAGGGAGATCCTGGGTCTCTCATTCCTGGCAGCCACCCAGCCTTAGGTGGTAGCACACTTCTCTGACTCTGGCCTCTAAGCCACACGGCCTTGAAGAGGAGGGCAGCATTATCAGACTTATTTCCAGGGGATAAATATGTTGACATGGTTGCCCCTGTTTAGGGTCTTCATCCCCTCCTTGAACCCTTTAAATTCTAGCCCCTTTCTTGGGCTTCTAAACACCACTTGTCTCCTTCTCAGGATTTGGCCACTCTGCCCGTGGGAGAACCTAGACCCACCTACTACTGCAGATTCTAATCCAGCGACACCACAAATAGCAACCATAAGCTGCTTCCTTTAATTCTTGCCACTGTTAATCCCTGGGCAGCCTCTTCCTCTTCACCCTTATCTCATGGCTGAAGTTCCTTCTAATTGAATGCCAGTGTCACCAGAACCCATCTTCTGAGTTGGCCTTTGATGGAGCACCCTCCTTGCTCCTCTGGTCCCAACCAGAAACCGTCCTGCTTAGGACTTGCACCTCTTTTTAACTAGTCCTCCTGTGTTCTGATGGACTGCTTCCCTGTAGCCCCTGTAGGCAGAACTGAAGGACCTACCTTTACTGCTGCTTTTCTGTGTGTGGCATAATAGGACTGCAAGGCCCCCAGCAGGGGCCCTCAAAGGATCTGTTGTACCCCATCCCATTTCCCCAGTCTGAGCATCATGAACAATCACACATTGATGGAGGTAGTATGTGTCTATGTGTAGATGAGCCTCTACACAGAACTCAAAAATCAGTTTGGACCCTGATGAGCAAAAATGTGCTGCCTTAGGCTTTAAAAAGCCTACATTCCCTGCCCCCCCCCAAAAAACATCTTCTACTGTTATTAAAGTTGTGAAGGTCACACTTCTAATGCCACATGCTGAGCATCTGTCAATTCAATGAGCTAACCACTCTTATTTTGCTCATCTGGCTACACAAAGGGGATATGAAGATGCTGCCACTAATGAGTCAGAAGCTAGCTAAAAATAAAACACTCTATAAGCCTCCTTTAGCATATGACCTAATATGATCAACGTAGCTTAGTCAGTCCCTTGTCAGCACAATGAACATATTCAATAAAGTAATCCCTTTCAGCAAAATCAGAGCAATAATTTCTCTTTAACCAGAATGTATCTATAGGACTTTATTCATAGGCCTCCCTTTATTTTCCAGTAATTGCCATGGCAAGTGACTAAGAGATTGCCCAGGAATGACCCCAGCTTCAATGGGACAAGATGTAAACATCACAGCCCCTAAAATAGATGGTGCTGGCAGGGGGAGGAGCATGTTTTTGATAATAAGGGGATAAGCTGATTCTGCTGCTCTCCCTGAGAGAACTCTTAAAAATAGGAAAGTGGTATCCATACCATTTGCCTTGCTCCAAAGTTGAATCTATCTACAGATGAAGCAGGGCCTGCTAGCACAGGAGACTAACATAGACAGAGAGAAATGAGCCAAGACAGGTCTCTTGAACAGTGCCGAACATGGGTTCAGAATAGTTTTACCATGTGTTCTGTTGTGGGATATTCATTGTTTCACGTCTAATGCCTAATCAACTATTTTTTCTCTAAACACGTGGCCTTGATTTAACTGAGCAAGGGCCAAATGACAAGAAGGCCATACCATTGATGTTTTGAGAATACTAACTCAGACACATCTGTCAGTCTCTTTTTCCTATTTCATACTGCAAGCTTCTGTAGTTCTTCTACAATCTCTCTAAAATCCACTTTTTCCTCTCATGTCCCATGCTTATATCACATGTCTTAGCTTCATGATAACTGCAATCTTCTCCTCTCTGGCTTCCCATGTCACTTTCTTTCTATTCACATTCCCATTGTTAAAACCACCTTCCTAATCTGCAAACCAAGCAGTCACAGGATAAGAAGGAAGGTCCCCAAGAATCTGTAGATGGTTAGAAGATAGGAAACAACATTTTCACAATAGAGAGAGGAAGGTCCACTATGAATCTGTACCACGTCAAGTGCTGTTCAACATATTAATTAATGATCTGGAAAAAAAGGGGTAAACAGTGAGGTGTCAAAGTTTTCAGACAATATAAAATTACTCAAGATAGTCTGCTTTGGACTTAATTATGAAGAGTTACAAAGAGATCTCACAAAACTGGGTGACTGGGCAACAAAGTGGCTGATGAAATCCAATGTTGAAAAATGCAAAGTTATGCACATTGGAAAACATAATCCCAACTATCCATACAAAAGGATGAGGTCTAAATTAGCTGTTATCACTCAAGAAAATGATCTTGGGGATAGTTCTCTGAAAACATCTGCTCATTATGCAGCAACAGTAAAAAAAACCACTAACAGAATGTTTGAAAGCATTAGGCAAGGGATTGGTAATAAGACACATCATAATGTCATTATATAAATCCATGGTATGCTCATTCTTTGAATATTTTGTATAGTTCTGGTCACACCATCTCAAAAATCTGAATTAGCATGGGAAAAGGTGTAGAGAAGGGCAAAAAAATGATTCGGGGTTTGGATCAGCTTCCATATGAGGAGAGATTTAAAAGACAGTTACTGTTCAGCTTGGAAAAGGATGATTAAGGGGGAATAGGATGGAAGTCTACAAAATCATGAATGATGTGGAGACAAAGTGTTATTTACCCCTTCACAAAACACAAGATCTAGAAATCACCCAATTCAATTCATAGGAAGCAGGTTTAAAACAGAGGAGGTTTAAACTTCTTCAGACAATGCACAGTCAACCTCTGGAACTTGAATACAAATACAAGAAATATGATGGTCAAAAATATAACTAGGCTCAAAACAATTAAATACGTTCATGGAGGATAGGTCTATCAATGGCTAATAACAAAAATGGCCAGGAGTGCAACCCCATGGACTGGTCAACCCCAAAACCTCTGACTGACAAATCCTGGGACTCAATGATAGAGGATGGATCACCTGTTCTGTTCATTCCCTCTGAAGTAGAAGCCCCCAACCACTGAAGTCCTTGGCCACTATGAGAGACAGGATACTGGGCTAGATGGACCTAGTATGACCATTCTTTTGTTCTCCAAAAACTCTTCTTCAATAGGAAATAACAGCAAGGATAACACATTCAACATAATAGCTATGTTGAGTCATTTCCAAATGATCACAAACTACACAAGATGCTGTATGCCACGTATTGACTAATGACAAAGATCTTGGAGATTCCTTTCCTTGTAAGCTTTCTCTTACACCCTTACCTTATCTGACCAGCTTCAGATCATTAAGTTTCCCACTAGCAGCGTAAGCTACGCCAGAGTGAAATAATTGACACAGACATAGCTAAATTTGTCATCCTCTACAATCAATGGAAATAATTGTACAGAAAAATGCACAGCCGCTTTTAAAGGACTGCCAATAAAAAGGGGGAAAAATCTGAGTTACAAGTTCAAAACTTAGATATTTGTTCTTTTATCTTTTTTTCTTCTTCGTGAAGAATTCAACAATGCTGGTGTTAAGAGACTGCTTTTTCTAAGAACTTATTCCAGCAAGCCTCTTTCCCTGGCAATTTAGGAGTTGACGAGGCACTTACATATATAAAACTATTATGGTCTATACTTTTCACATTGATCAAACAGTGTGCATTACTGGCTGTCCAAATATCCCTGGGGAATTCTAGTTTTGTATTAATATCTGAATACATCTCTAATGGCTGAGTCATTTAGGATGCATAATCTGAAATTATTCAAATGTCGCTCTATCAAAGATGTTTTATGACATGAGACCTTAGCAATACCTTATTAAAGGTGCTAGTAAATCAACATTATTGAAATCACTGACAAAACTTGAATTATTTTCCTAATTATCATGATGATGAGTCTTTCTATTCATCAATATTTAAGGGGAAATATGACAACACAACAGGTTAAGCAAGCATTTTCAAACATCACTGAACTATGACCTCCGTCTGACAACAAAACTTACTGTATGATCCCAGAAGAGGGGACTGAAGCCAACCCCCCCCCCCCCCCCTCCAGCTCCTCTACCTTCACCTGAGAGGCCTGTAATTTGAGCCTTTGCATCCCAGGCTGCAGCCCTCGGGCTTCTGCTGTGGCCTTGGGCAGTAGCATTCAGGCTTTGGCCATGGACAGCAGAGCCCATGCTTTGGCCTCAGGCTCCTCCAACAAGTGTAATGCCAGCCCTGGTGACTCCATTAAAACTTGGTTGCAACTCACTTTGGAGTCCCATCCCATAGTTTGCAAACCACTGGATATGGGTAATACCATGTTAATCCTGCAAACAGTAGTTTGAGACACTGCTGTAGTTGCACCCAACTCTACTAGATGGTACAGGTTGAACCTCTCTAGTCCAGCACCTTCAGGACCGGTCCAGTTCCGAATCAGAGAATTTTCTGAACCACAGGAGTCAATATAACCTAGCAGCATTACCAACACTTCCACTGCTTACTGGGCCCTTAGGAGACATTTAGGAGGAAATTAGAGCTAAATAACAGCACACAATACTGAGAGCTAGGACTGCTGGCTGCACACAAACTTTTATGGGGCCATGAAGCCAGGCTTCATGAACTGGGCTTGTTTAGTTTGGAAAAAAGAAGATTAAGGGGGGACATGATAGCGGTTTTCAAATATCTAAAAGGGTGTCACAAGGAGGAAGGCGAAAATTTGTTCCTCTTGGTTTCTAAGGACAGGACAAGGAGTAATGGGCTTAAAGTGCAGCAGGGGAGGTTTAGATTGGACATTAGGAAAAAATTCCTAACTGTCAGGGTGGTCAAATATTGGAATAAATTGCCAAGGGAGGTGGTGGAATCTCCCTCTCTGGAGATATTTAAGAACAGGTTAGATAGACATCTGTCAGGGATGGTGTAGACGGAGCTTGGTCCTGCCTTGAGGGCGGGGGGCTGGACTCGATGACCTCTCGAGGTCCCTTCCAGTCCTATGATTCTATGATTCTATGAGAAAGTTGGCCTCATGCATGAAAAGTGGACACCCAGCTCGCTAAAATCATTCTGGGCCACAGATATTTTTGGACCAGAGAGCTCTGGACTAGAGAGGTTCAACGTGTACAAGGAAATGAAAGGCAGTACAAGCCTTATTTTTCCAGTTTTGGGCAACAGAGAGTCATTTGGAAAGTCGACTTTGGGGGTGGTTTTTAACTATAAATGACACAACAGATCATGAATTTCACCTTTGTGCAAAGGATCCAAAAATAGTCCGAGTTAATGTTAAAGGACTATGCACCATATAAGCTCCAGGAAATTCTAACCACTGATAACTCAATTTCATATATGAGATTTAACATGATCCTAGAAAACGGAAGGCTAAATGGCATATAGACCTTTGTACAGACATTGTACCATACAAAATATAGCCAAATGCTATAGTGTCTACTTTAGTTGCAATTGGAGATTTGCATATTATTAAACCTCTGAGCAAGGCCTATGTGTCTTAGCCTATCGTGTGTAGCCCCTACACTCCTTCTCCCCATTATAAAGCATATGTATAGTTACAAGGCAAGATGGACATAAACTTTGTACCAATAAGATTCTAAGCCATCTATTTCCTGCTGTTTTAAATTAAGTAATTTTTGTACAACTGTTTATATATATTTTCTTTATATATATTTAACCTGCAAGTAGATTATTTTTAAAATTTAAAGAAAAACCCTGTGTTCTTAGGCAACAATATAAATTAAGACAGATCTGAATCTCGGGCATCATTTAATAGAAAGTATTGATTTGACCATTTTAATACTGAGTATGGTGCCAATTCTTCTAGGTAGGCATTTATTCCAGTCATCGCCATGGTAGCAGAATGCCAATGGGCAAAAAGGGCCAAAGGAGGGGAAACTCGGTGCACCCTGTAGTTAATATACAGCATGCCTTGGTGGTGTAGCAGAAAGCTATTGCCATCACTCTGTCAAGCTGCTGCAAGAAGAAAATGAAGACCATTTAAGAACACTATTGATTGGTGCTTGAAGCAGTCTAGTGCAAGCACTGCATGCTTTGTTTATTGTCTTTTGTAAAAGATTGGCTGGAGACTTCCCCTAGCAGGTTGTAGAATGGCATAAAGGAAAGTGGCATGCAAGAAACCTGCTAAAAGGGATAACAGCTATTAAAAGGCATCACAAATTATGATCTAATATAATATTGACTTGTTGCTTTTTCCAATATTTATACCAAACCTTGTTTGATAGGGTCCTTTATGCATGTGACTCTCAGGACAGAATTAAAATAAGACTGGAATTGGAAATGGATTGTCTCAATGCACTACATACAGTCTCTCAACCAATACAGATTGTTCCTCTTCAGTCAATAGAGTTGCTTAGATTAGTTGTTTTTGATCACAACTGGACAAGTGGAGAAACCTAGTGTTTAAGGGAGTTTTTCAATGACAGAAATGATGTCTATTCTGTAATAAAGGTTTGACACACCGGATTGCAGGTAGGAGACTGTAAAAGTTATTGCATTGCTCCAGAGAAGCAGAGATGGGTTAGATTTACAGAAAATCACATCACAGGACCTAAGTCCGTAATGTTAGATTGTTTCTGTTCCTCCTTCACAAGGGGCATTGTAATGGTTAAGGCTTTTGAAGCACAACATAACGGATACATTTAATTATACTAAACTTTGAGCACAATATCTTTACTCTTCTCTCCAACACCATTTGTTAGAAACCTCAGCTTCTCCATTGTGAAATCACTGGTCTGTACTTGGACACTAACTTTTTCTTCTCTCCCAATGAAGGGAGGAATATTTATTCTTTTCTTGGTTACTAGGGAAACTTTTGTATGATATTTACTATTTTTAGCCAATCTAATTTTTGATTGCTGTGGCAGCATATGCCCACCCCGTCACTGGAACATGGCTATTCTGGAGTGCAGTCGCTGCTTCATTGGTCGCCGGATTGACGGCTGGCTCACTAGTCCATAACTCACTAGCTCCCTGCACAGCTCTAAGTCCATAAATAGTCCTACTCACTGAGCAAAATGGCTCACTGGCCGAAGTCAATAAATTCTCCTGGCTTCAGGGCACAAGTGCCTAATAGCCAGAGTCAATAAGTGTCCCTTACTTCAGGACAGAGGGCCTATAGTGAGTCAACGAGTGTCCCTCAATTCATGGCAGTAGGGCCTAATAGCCAGAGTCAATAAGGCCTCCTGGATTTGGGGCAGTAGGGCTTAATAGCCAGAGTCAGTACAACCGGGGTTAGTCCCTGGTATAGAGACCTGGGTCCACCCTGCTCCACTGGCTTCCGAACCAGGGCCCTATGAGTGGTGGGGCTGCCTACCTCTCCCTCTCAGCGGGGAATCCAGCCAAAGTACATCAAGAATACCTGGGTGGGAGAGGAGGCTCCTGCACATCCCCTGGGTCACTTCCTACAGGGTCCACAGGGGCATTGTCCCACATAGCGACTGAGTCTCCCAGCTCCCTGGCAGTGGTTTCTCCCTGGGTCTCCATAGGGGCTGAGTAGTCGCAGCCTCCTGGCACTTCAGCACCCTCTGTCTGGGACATGGGCTATAGCAACACTGGAGCTCTGTGCAAAGATCCTTCTCCTTCGCCGGCCAGCCCAGACTGAGCTGCTTTCTGGCCTTTTATACTGCCCCAGCACTTGGAGCATGCCCAGTCATGTTGAAGGGGCGGGACTTCCTCCACCCACAGAGTTTTCACCCTCCCGTTCTAGTGCGGGGTATGCCCACCCCGTCACAATTGCCTATGGCCAAAATTACAACAGTTCTTGGTGGACTGGGTGGCCGAGTGATTAGCACCCACACCCAGTCATGCAGGCAGTAACAGGGGAGGTAGGAAAGCCTGGAACCACATACTCCACAGGGTTCCAACCCAGTGCCTGACGAGAATCAGGAGTATTTCGCCCTCTGAGAGACCTCCCTGGATCACTTCCTACTACTGCATCACTCCCTAAGCTGCTGGTCTCCGATAAGGGGCAAGGGGTAAGGGAAGGAACATGAAAATGAAACCAAAGGCATCAGTCTCAACTGGGTTCAGCATTCAACCCTTTTTGGCAGGAGCCTTCTAGACAAATCTGTACTCCCCCACCCATCTCCTCCTTGTAAATCTTGTCTCCAATCAAATCATGCTCTGAAGGGCTGGAGGGGCAGGGCTAGCTAGGCCCAGTATTGCTTTTTAACCTCTTCTGGCCAAGTGTGGGGTTTGTACACAACATAACAAGGTTATTTACTACATTATTCTTAGCCTATCAACGGTTTTAGAACAAGATCAGAAGTAATAATACCAATTATGTATAATATATCGCTGGATCTCGTTATAGAACAAGGTTCAAATTCTCTTTTCACCCAGTGTTTTCTATTTGCCTCCCTACTTGTTTGAAGGGCCTGATTGACAGGACCATTCTTGACACTGTAGATAATGAAAAACATCCATTTGACTGCCCAAATATCCCCTTTCAAAACCTGTTGGCATGCTCCTAAAACAAACAGATCCTGGATTAAATGGGTTCATTTGAGATCAGTTGTGGATAGGACTTTATACAAATCACCCACTGCCTGAGCCACAGCTTCTTCTGAAGTAGTAAACAGAAGAGTGTATATTGACAGCGCTCTTTCAAGTCTTGCAGGGCCTGGCTTGAGACCATATTTTCTTTTGGCATCTATCTGACACAGAGTGCTTTAGAGTGAGTGCTATTAATTTCTCATTATGTTCTCTCTCATTTGTTCCCAAAGTAAAGATTCATTTGAGTCTGAAGGGAAAAAATTATTCAGGGATGTTTGAAGTAGTAATTCCCTCTTCCTTTCTTCCGCACACACACTTTCTTCTAATTGTAGTCTTTTCCCCTGTCTTTTGAATGAACACTGCTTAATAGGTGCTTAAATCAGAAACAAGCACTGATAGTCTGAAAGCTAGATTGGTACATACTACAGTAGACGTACACAATTAACATTTCATATATGAACTGTGACCTGCAATACAAAAAGCAGTTCTTTATGTAAAAAATTTGTTAGTGTGCAATATAATCTAATTATTTTAAACTCATTTGGAGCCGCTAAGCATTTTATTGTAAACTGTTACACCATATGTAGATTCTCCAGCCTTATGCTTTTGCTCTAGACCATTTAAATCATTGACTATATAGAGGGGATTAGAAGTTAGAAAAAAATATTTGCTCTATTTTGCCCATGATAATCAGTATTATTCCATATATAATTATTGTATGATATATTTCTACCAAAGTACAAAAGCTGAAGAAGTAATTATAATATATTATTTATTATTATATATCTCCTTTCATCCCAGCTATCCAAAAGTCTTTTAGCAACTTTTTTCAGGCATACAGATTTCACTTCAGATACCAGTGCAATGTAAGCACTTCTGGGATGAAATCTAGCAAGTATTTTAAAGTGCATGGCAATACTGCATCGCTGTTTACTGCAGAATGTTAAAAAAAACCTAATTGCATTTTAAGGGAAACTTTAAGGGAAACTTAGGTAGGCAGAAGCTAATTAGTAAAAAATTAGATACCAGAGTTAACACCCCTACTCTTCTGTAAAGTGCAGTAGAACTTCTAGGATAGGTCCACATTGCCCGCCCCACCCTCTAGGTTAACAGAGCTCCCATTGGCATGCTAAAAAGACCTCTGTTGATGTTGCAGCTGTGGCTGAATCTTGGGCTCTTAAGCCTGAGGAGTGAGTAGGGTGGGGAAAGATCTTGAAATCTCAAGATCCAGCTGAGCCACAAAGTCAAAGCAATGGCTACACAGCACTTTTTAGCACACTATCAAGAGCCCCACTGTGGACCTGGGCTGGGAGGTTTCCAGATACAATGCAGACATAGGTGTGCACAGCACATTTCATTAGGGTGTGCACCCAAAGAATTTTTTTTAAATGTACTTTGACCCCCATTAGACACACCCCTGATCCCTGTTAACCACGCCCCTGACCCCCATTGGCCACACCCCCTGACTCCCATTGGCCACGCCTCTGGAGGTAACACTCTGGGGACAAGATGGGCACATAACCAGAAGTAAAAGGTGTCATGTGACCCCCCCCCCAAGGACTTTTCCCACCATCCTCCTACCAACAGGGATTAATTTGGCCCTCATGCAACTATCCTGCAGTTGTATTAACCCAATGTGTGTGACATTAACTCGGGGGCAGAGAGGCTGGGGGAAGTGTTCCCTCAGAGTTTCCTCCCATGAGCAGAATGAATTTTGTGTTGTGCACGAGTACTGAGTTCATGTGGCTTGTTTGCATGTGCCACTGTGGCACCCAAGTTATTAATAAATATCTTATAAACCTCTATCTTTTCCCTCTGCTGCCATGTCTCCTCCCCTTGCTCCATCAGCTCCCCTGGTACTTGCTGCTCCCCAACCCCTCACCCGCCTCTGCTGTCCTGACTCCTGCCCTTCTCGCTGCCCTCAGCCCTCCTGAGACCTGCCCCCCTCCATCAGCCTTTCTCTGCCCCCTGTGCCCACTCCTCCAGTAGCCCCACTCTGATCATGTGAGTTACCCCTCCTCATCCCCTCTCCTAACACCTCCCTCTACACACCTGCCCTGCCTCTCTCCTCTGGTGCTGGTCCCTTCACTGCAGGTGTCTGCCCTTCTGCTTCACTCCCAGAGTCCCCTGACACCTGCACCTTCCCTTAGCCCTGCGTCCTCCTGGTGCCTCCCCCTTCTCTCACTACCCCTGCCCCCTTTTTCCCTGGTGTCCACCCACTCACCACCCTCTGCCCCCATTCCCCTCATGCCCGTGCCCTCACACATGCCTTGTTCCATCCCTGCCTTCCTCATGCCCACCCCTTCTTTCAAGCCTTCTCCCAGCACCTCTCCCTTCCCCCTCTAGCCCCCAGTGCCCTTACCCTCTCCTCTCCCAGCATCACCCTGTCCCCCCTCCCACTGATACCTCCCCTCCTGTCCTTTTCCTCATTGTCTTCACTTGGCCCTGTGGCATTTGTCTCTCCTCTACCCTGTCCCTTGGTGCCTTCCCCTTTCTTCTCCTGACCTGCCCCCTCCCCTCAGCACAAGCCCCTTTCTCTCCCACCCCTTCCTCTTATTTTTCCCTCTTCCCCTCCCATTCCCTCCATTACCTTACTTTCGGCTTCTGCGTTCCTATTTGCGGGGCTGGAGTCAGAGCCAGTCCAAGTTACAGGCCGGCCGGGCCCTATCCCAAGGCGCCTCAGGGGCACTGCGCCGTGCTGCTGGGCCGGGCGGGGGTGCTCCCAGGTGCCTCAAGGACACCGTGCCGTGCTGCCGGACCGGCCGGGGGCACTCCTGGGCGCCTCAAGGGTGCCGCACGGTGCTGCTGTGCTGGGCGGGGGCGTTCCCGGTGCCTCAGGGGCACCGAGCCGTGCTGCTGAGCCATATGGTGCTGCCGGGCCGGGTGGGGCCCAGGGCGCAAAAATGGCTCAGGTTAGCCAGCCTGAGGAATTAGGGTGTGCCTGGGCACACCTGGCACACCCTGTGCGCACGCCTATGAATGTAGACATACCTTCAATGCTCACCCGTGGTGGGGACATTGGTTTTACATTCCAGATGACAGAGTCTCCCACAGTACAGTGGCCTTTATCCCAGGTTAGGACATTAGTACCACCTGCCAAATCATGAGCACTACTTCCTTATTCACACTGCTTCAGCTGTGAAATTTAACAAGGTGATAGCCCGTGCTGCTAAAACTAAGGTCTGACTCTGAACCTATCCACACTGTCAGATGTCACTGAGATACAAGGTTCCTGCCATGCCTGTCTACCATGTTGTTTTCTAGAAGGGCTATTTGGTTGTGTTTCTATAACTTAGACTATCACTCAACCTACAACCCATAATCATCAGTGGACTGCTCCTCATCTGATCCCCATGCCTATTTTCATTAACATGCTCATTTTTCAGGGAGTATAGAGGAATACTCTACTTTGGCTGCTGGGGAAGACTCACCTCATCAGAGAAAAAATGGTTTGAGGAAACTTATTTATTCAACTTTGATATCGACAATTCAGAAAAAAGAGAAGGACTCAGAGAAACTGGAGTGGAGTGACAGACAGATTTCACAGAGCACTGATTTACTTCATAAGCCTCCAAACAGAGCCTCTTGCCAAACTTGTCATTCTTTGCCAACATTAGCTCTGTTTTTCACTCTTCAGTCACTTTAGCTGCTTCATCAGAGGTGTTGGCTCTCCTGTTTTCAGTTCCAAGTTTCTATCAACAAATTTAGCAGAACTGGAGAAAATTGTTCAAAACTTAAGAGCCCAAGTTTAATCATAGTCCGTCATGGGGGAACTACGGAGAACTACGTGTATGTGTATGCATGTGTGTGAACACACATGACCTAGAAAACCAGGACATTTCCAAACACTTCTCACTTTTATTTGCAGCTGGGCAGATTAGAAAGTCTAGGTACACGCTTGAGCCAGCCTGCAGGGCACTGCAGCAAGTCTTGTGGGGCACCAAAACCCTCCAGATTCATACGTGCTAAATGTAGCATACTTAGTATAGGACCTTTCAAACACTACGGTCTGTGCTATAATCCTTGTGAGTTCCCATTAAATGCTTATTAATACATCTAATACTAAAGCAGCAGCATTTACCAGGATGCAGGCACCATAAACATAAAAGCTAACTCAGTCAAGTTATAAAAAGCATGGAATAATTATTGACCGAGGCCTCACGACAGTACACCAAAAGATTTCCAAGTTAACCTGGTCTCTCAGGGCTCCTGTAATTTGCACCCCTCTCCTGTAGAGAGATAAAGGACTAAGCATTTGGTCTAATAGTCCTGGGACTGGATTCTCCTTTGGTGTTATGGGCATTGCCTGATGGCTATATTAGGAGCCCTTCTTTGTTGTATGCCTATCAGTGAGCCACCTCAGTGGGCTCTGCTGTCAACTTGATGGTATATGAAAGCCGGGTTACAAATCACTAAGAGTACATCTGCACAGCAATGCTAAAGTCAAATTAAGCTACACAACTTCAGCTACATCAATTGCATAGCTTAAGGCAAAATAGTTTAATTCAGCTTTTGGCGCTGTCTATACAGCTGGAAGTCAAAGGAAGAACACTCTTCCTTCGACTTCCCTTTCTCTTTGTGAAATGAGGGTTACCATGAGTCAGAGTAAGAAGTCTTCCAGCTTGGCATTATTTCGAAATAAAGGCTGGTAGAATAGATACGCACTGTGATATTCCAAAATAACACTGCTTTGTGGATATACCCTTAAAGTGCTGCCTGCTTCCCCTTTGTCCATCCACTATCTCCTCCAAAAATGCAAGCAACTCTTTTCAGGTGTGAGCTTTCTCATGGTACGAGGCCATCAGAAAGTCTTGAAATTCTATCCAGTGTTAGAAACTGAAGCTGCAAACCTTTATTCACTTCAGTAGTCAGTCACCTCTCAGAGATCCATCCCCTGTCATCCAGTCCCAGCTTCAGGCAGTGAGAGGTTTGGGGACACATGTCACTGACAGTCTTGGCCTTGTTCCTGCATGGCCAACTTGAGACCCTAGGGTCTGATTTGCAGAGGAGCTGAGCACTTGTAGCTGTACCTGAAACAAAAGCTGAGATTTGAACATATCAAGTGCTAGGATTCTTGGACCTCATAAATAATTAGGTTCTAACATCATCTCAAATCAGGCACCCAAAGTCAGTGGCGACTTTTGACCTTAGCACTCTGTTCCACAGCTCCCCATCTGTAAAATAGGGATAATACGAGCCCCACACCTCACATGGGCATTGTGAAGATAAATTAATACTTGCATTCTACAGTGATGAGTGCCATGGAAAATCCCAGGCGGAAATTATAAATCCTCTATTCAGACAACAAGCAATCTTGATTCTGGCATTTCCTGACTTTTGAGTCCTTGACTTACAACCTTAATAACATTCTTTTGATGAAGTTTTGTGTCTGTATTAACACATTATGCAGCTTTAAAGTCCCCTGGTCCTTAATCATGTATTCAAATATGGAGGCAAATACCTTATCCACTCTAAAGCTCAATCCTGCAAGGGACTGAGCATCTCCTGGATGTTCGGAGCACCTTCAAATCCCACTGAAGTAAAGAAAAGTGGAGGGTACTTGGTGTCTTACAGGATCAGGCCACCAGTACTTAATACTTTCCCTCTCCATAGCGAGCTGCTCTTTCAAAGCTCTCTGTTAAAGGCTTTCCTCGGTCCCTTGTTGCCTTCATCAAAATCTGGGGATGTCATTTCTCAGAGCCTGAGGAGCTTTGCCAATTTTTAATCCAGTCAATTGCAGTTTTCCTCTTGCACAAACAGCCTCTTCTTTTTGTTTGTATGTTTCTTTTCCTGCCACCTTCCCTTCCTAAAAGGAAAATGAATCCCAAAGTTCTGGGAAGTGACCTTGCTCTTCTTCTTCCATGAAGAGCAAGGAAATAATTCCTCAGGGTTTCCAGCAAGACCAGTTTCATCTTTTACTAGCATACTGGTAGCAAGACCAGTTTCATCTTTTACTAGCATACTGGTCTCCTTTTCATTAAGCTTTTTTTTTTTTTGCTCTTTCACCTAATTTCCTGAGCTCTTCTTTCCTTCAGTATAATAATGGAGATTGCCTATCTCCTAGAACTGGAAGGGACCTTGAAAGGTCATCCAATCCAATCCCCTGCCTTCTTAGCAGGACCAAGTACCATCCCTGATGAATTTTTGCCCCAAATCCCTAAATGGCCTCCACAAGGATTGAACTCACAACCCTGGGTTTAGCAAGCCAATGCTCAAACCACTGAGCTATCCCTCCAAGCTCCCTGTGGAGCAGCCTCTGTCCATGAAGGAGCTTAGACCCCCCACAAACAGGGTCTGCTGTCACCTCAGGCTGCTGCCTCTGTATCAGAGGCAATAGCATAGGGTGGCAGGCAGCAAGTCCACAAGAGGAGCTGGTTTTTTAATTGGATTCCCTCGTGGACCGGCTCCCACCTATCACACTGCACTGGTGCCTCTGATAGAATTGCAGCAGCACAGGATGGCAGGAGACTCCACAGGAGTGTGGTCAGGAGCTCACTGGCTGCCGGCCCCGCACCTGGAGACTATCGATTAGTCATGCAACTGATATTCACTTACACGATATCTAACATCCCTAGTTTTCACTGTGCTCATTCCTTATACAGTCTTGAGCAGAATTGTTGTCATTGTTGAGCTTCAATAACCCAGGGTATGTCTATACTACCACCCTAGTTCGAACTAGGGTGGTAATGTAGGCAACCGGAGTTGCAAATGAAGCCTGGGATTTGAATTTCCCGGGCTTCATTTCATATTGCCGGGCGCCGCCATTTTTAAATGTCCGCTAGTATGGACTCCGTGCCGCGCGGCTACACGCGGCACGGACTAGGTAGTTCGGACTAGGCTTCCTATTCCGAACTACCGTTACTCCTCATTTCACGAACTACCTAGTCCGTGCCGTGTGTAGCCACGCAGCACGGAGTCCGCACTAGCGGACATTTAAAAATGGCGGTGCCCGGCAATATGCAAATGAAGCCCGGGAAATTCAAATCCCAGGCTTCATTTGCAACTCCGGTTGCCTACATCACCACCCTAGTTTGAACTAGGGTGGTAGTGTAGACATACCTCCATTCACTCTGGGCCAGAGAGTCTGTTTTCCTTACTCACTTACTGTTTTCCTTGATTTCAAGGGGGCCATCTGTGAAGTAAAATACTATTAATCATAAATCAGGTTATCAGGATCTAGTCCTGAGAGAGGATGCAAGAGTGTGTCTGACCTCCAAAATGGAGAATAACATTTCCATCTATTATCATCACCTCTTACATACCTAGCGTGACCATATTTTCCTATGCTGAATATGGGACACCTGGCAGAATTACTCATATTCAAGTGAGTTCAATGGCAACCTGTCAGAACTATGCTGTACACATGTTCAAATTAACATCCAGTTGACTGAGCCCCTATGAAAAAGAAATGCAGCGTAGCTGGAGTCTTTTTATTTACCTTCTTATCTTTAAGGTTTGCATGGGGAGAGGTGACACACACATCCCTCTCACACAAGGGTAGGAGTGACTGACTGACCTAACCCAACCCTTCCTAACCAGTGCTTTCCACCTTGGGCCGCTGGAATGGACCCACTTTTCCTTGTACCTGGTGCCACATCTTCTTGAGGCAACATGTGGGCCCCCTCCCCCAGATTTCTCTCAGGGTTCACACCAGAACATGGCAAGGGGCAGTCTTTCAGCTCTGCGTGGGAGGGAATGGATGGGAGCTGCTGCCAATGGAACACAGTTGGGGAAGAGGTTGGGATGACCTGGCCCATGTTTTTCCAGAGGTCATCTCTTCCTTCCCATCCTCCCCTTCTCTATGGCTAGAAGCAGCTTCTCCCTTCCTGCCCGTATAGACTAGAAAGGCAGCTAACATCTTCATGCTGCTGCTGGCCACCCACATAACCCAACTGCCTCCTGTTCCCTGATTAAAGCATGGACAGGAAGCAGTTAAGCTGTAAGGATATATTGAGCACAAGGGCCCAGGGAACCTGACTGCAGGGGCTTTAGCCACCCTGGACAGAGAGGTGGGTCAGCAGGGGAGAGTACCTAGTGGACAGAGAAACCCTGCACTCTCTGGGGGGAGTACGTAGGGTAGGGGCAGCATGTGAAGAGGGTGCTAAGCCCTTGTGTAGGTACCTGTAGGGTTGGGTCACAAACAGGCCGGAAATAGCTTCCTGCCCAGTACTCCAGAGCCTAGCTCTTCCCATGTCAATGCTGTGTGGGTCCTTGGCACATGCAGGGCTTGGTTCCTCCTAGCCAGAGCCCCAGGCCAGAGGGCTTGAGGCAGTGGAGGAAGGAAGGAGCCTGCCAGCCCAGATGTTAGTGAGCTCACCCACTAACACAGCATGCCTTCAAGGACAGACCCTGATGATTTAAGTGCTATGGTTGGTTTCTTTACTGAGTGCAGAGAATCATAGAGCATCGCACTGGCCACGGGGAGCATAAGCTCCAGAAAAACAATCCCATAAATGCCCTGCCCCATATGACGATCATGGCCTCTCCTAAACACCTTCCTCGCAACTCTCCCCAGCTGGGCCGATCAGATTTTGGACAAACTGAGGGCTGGGCCCTGCACAGGGCAGGCACAGAGTGGTAGGTTCAATAAACCAAGGTAGAAAGTGCTGTCCACAATGAGGAGAGAAAAGGAACTCAATCCTGACGTCACTAGAAAGGTGCTGCACAGCCGCCAGGTCGCTCCTACTTAGCATGGTTCATTAGCACCGTGAGGCACGTGCTTAAACTCCGGCCATGTCAGACACACCCATTCACCTTCTGCACTCTGCTCATTTATTACCCCTCTCTCTTGTGAGGAAGGCGGAGGGCCTGGCAGGATGGCTGCGCCTCGCGCTTACCCAAGTTCATACACACAGCCTGAGCTGGTGATAGGAAATGATCAGCCTCACAAGGGACACAGCCCAGTAATAATATTTGGCGTTTACATGGCTCTGGTCATCAGCAGATCTCAAAGGGCCTTACAAAGGAGGGTAGGGTCATTCTTCTCATTTTACAGCTAGACCAAATGAGACCCAGGGAGGAGAAATGACTTAACCAAACCACTCAGCAAGCCAGTTCAGAAAGAGAGCTCGCGCCCCTCAGGGCCTGTCCTGTACCCCTCCCACTAAACCCTTTCCAGCACCATTTCCATGAGCAAACAAACAACACCAGCAGGAAACAGAGTTTTTAAACATCACCAGTTTTGAAAACTATCTAATATCTGGGGACAGATTTACCAGCAGGCCCTGCCAGTACAAAGCGGCTGCAGACTCAGTTTGGCTGGCAAGGTTGAACTGGGTTTTTGGTGCATTTTTTGAGCGAAAACAGAACCAGCAAGTCAAGAAAGCAACTGTGCTGGGATGGACTAAACCCGAACCCCCTGCTGGAGGCTTGTGGCCTTGCCAGATCCCACCCCAGGGCAAAGAGCAGAGGAAAAGTCCTCCAGGAAAGCTAGAGTGGCTGCTTCCACTGCAGCCAATCAGGGCCCAGCAACCCAGTATAAAGAAGCTGCTGGGCCAGGGCCCCATGGTTCTTCTCAGGAGCTCAAGCCAGGCAGATTTAGGAACTGATTGATGGGGGACCAGTGGTATCTTGGACAGCTCATTGTGTAGCATGGACTGCTAGGGTGAATTGCAGAACCCTGGGCAGAGAGCTGTGAGGACTTGGAGATAAAGCCCTGAAAGAGGGCAAAGATGGAACAAATTCTTGGGGAAGTGACCCGGGAAGCAAGTAGCTGTGGGGAGTAAGGACTGACACTTAGCAGGCAACTTCTATTTACAGGGTCCCTGGGCTGGGACCCAAAGGAGTGGGTGGGTTGGGGTCCCCCCAACACCTCAAAAGCTATTCAAGCGGGCGGGGAAGAAGCCTGAGCCCAGGTGACTGGGAAGAAAAGGCATCTGGGATAACCTCTACTCCCAGAGCCAGTTAGAGGAGTGGGAGCTTGTGGTCACATATCCTTAGCCAGAAGGGGGTGCTTGAGAGAGGACGGGTCCTCTACAGCCATAGCCTGTGATACAGCTCCGCTCCTTCCAAACTTAAACTAACCAGCACCCTACCAGGGACAGATCAGCCTGTGTTGAAGTTCCTTCCCCCGCCCCATCAGTGTCACATACAGAGCCTAAACTGTTCTCCACCAGCAGGAAATATCTCTGCCCGCATCATTCTCAGCAAACAGCTGCCTCTGTCTTCATTTTCCTCTTTTGTGGGCCCCACCTGGGCCTCTAGCAGGCTGACATGCTCCAGCTGACTGCTATCCTCATCCATAAGCCTTTGCTTAATAATCCAGGGTCCTACAGATGTGACCTACTTGCCCCAGCTCCCTTCTGGATTGTATCAGACCCCCAGGTGGGTACAGGGCTAGTCACGGGCTGCTGTGCAAGGCTAGAGTAGTGCAAAGAAACCAGAGCAAATAGGTGAATCCTGTCCAGCATGTCACTCTAAAGAAAGAAACCCATTAATCTCCTGTGGCCCTAACGCAGCCAACTTGCCTCTGTCTCCATTCTCCTGCCAGCACTAGCTGCTGCAACCCTGGCTGTCTCTGCCTTACTCCTCTGCATCCAGCTGTAACTGCTTCCACCTCCCAAGGGTGGCAGCTACCAGGGTGGCACTGAAGCAACTGTCTGATAACACAGGCTGGAGCTTTCAGGGACGGCTGGAGTTTCAGCCACTGGAGAAATTAAAACTCCAATACCAAAAAAACAAGACTCCTTATCCGTCACTGAATCATGAATGCGAAAGTCCCCATTTAAATGATCGATTTGTTCACAGCCTGGGTGGCATCAACACTGCATGTAAGACATGCAAGTGCAAGTTTGGGACATTCCTTAATTAGCTGAAGTTGTTCTGTCCCAGGTAGGCCAAGGCACAACTTGTCTGCCATGCAATGCACTTCACCTGAGGCTGCTTAAGAGAGGCTCCTAGTGTTTTGTGCTCCAGCTTCTATTCTGGAAATTATGGTATCTCCTGGAAGGTGGAGGGTTTTGGAGTCTGACCAGGGCCTCACTCTCATAGGAGGAGAAACCCTGGGATCCTCCATGGCCACAGAGGGTCAGGACTTTGGATTTTATGTATGAAAGGAAACCTCCAACATCCAGCCCCCGCCCACCTCCTGCGGCCTTGCTGCTGCGTTGCCTGAATGCACTGGCTCAGAGAATATGAGGCCATTAGAATCATCAGCACCTTGATTTTCCCTCCTCCAGCTGCCAGCCCTGCTCAGTTTGTGGGAAATTACCAAATCACCAGTCCCATGCCATAAATCTGTGGCATAGTGAAGTGTTGTCTCTTTCCTTCTGCTCTTTGTGTCTATCTGCCATCACCTGCTTGCTTGCAAGAAAATGCCATCTGATTTAGGAGCCTGCTGTTGCAAAAGTGTCACCGGGTGGCACTGACATCTAAGTCCTTGAGAACTAGGTCTTGTATGGGGGGTTTTCTGTGTGGGATTTCTGGGGTTCAAAAGAAGGGCAGAGGGTACAAAACAGGTGCATGGGAGGAGGGGAGGATTTAACATCCAAACAGGGCATTGCTTTGGGCACAAACAAGTTTTCCTGTAATGCTGAGCTAAAGGAAAGTCCCTGAAAAAGAGCAGCTGATCATATAGAAAGTTAGGGAACCCAAGTTCTGTTGCTCTAGGATTTCTGTCCACTTGCTCTGAAAGTCACTGCTGCTTAAGTCAGCCTTGTGCTCTTTTAAGAGCCCCTGGCTCTGGCACAGACAGCAGGTGAACCATGGCTCAAGGAGCTCACAAACAAGGGAGGTCACCAGTGGCTTCCCCCAAGGATCTGGGCAGGGCCATCTTTAGGGGGAGCACAACCCAGGACAAACTCCTCTCCACCTTAAGTCCCATCCATCACCCATAGCACTCCTGCTTCACCCCTGGTGCACCCCATGTCACCCTCCCCCAAAACCCTGTCCCTGCTCCACCCCACTCCACCTCATCCCACCCGTGCTCCACACACTCCTGCCACCATTGTATCCCTACCCCAAGTTCCCTCCCTCAAGCAACACAGCCCAGGGAATTATCGGGGGGGAGAGGCTGGTGTGGGGTGATAGCAGGGGTTGGGTCCCCACACTCAGTTTGGTGGTGGGAGCAGAACAACCGAGCTGGGAGATGGTGGTGGAGAGAAGCAGGCTGCTGCATGTGTCGCTCTGATTCCTGCAGCTCCCATCATTACAATGAGCACATGGGGGCCTGACCCCTGCTGCCAACCCCAGGCCCTCAGGTAATCCCCCTGGGTGCCTCTGGTCCCCTACAGGCTAACCTACATATGGGGGACCATCTCATCCATAGGACAATTGGGGCAGCATTGGGGGGAGTCTCCCCAAAGCACAGGGCCCAAAGCGGCTACCCTGAACCATCTCATATGGACAGGACAGCTTTGGTACCAGGACTTAGGCTCGTCAATGTATTCACTAATAATCTCAAAAAGGAGGTGAACAAGGACACTGTACAGTTTGCAAATGACACAGAGATACTCAAGAATGTTCATTCCAAAGTGGACTGTGAAGAGCTGCAAAGGGATCTCACAAACCTGGGTGGCTGGGCAACAAAAAATGGCAGATGAAATTCAACACTGAGAAGTGCAATGCAATACTCACTGATAAAGAAAATCCCAGCTATACATATCCTAGGGTGGGTTCTAAATTAGCTGTTATCATGCCAGAAAGAGACCTTGTAATCACCAGGAGTAATTCTCTGAAAACTTCTACTCCTTGTTCAGCAGCAATCACAAAGGCTATCAGTATGTTAGGGATTATTGTGGCTAGAATAATAAGGGATAGAAAATAAGACCAAAGGGATAGAAAATAAGACCAAATATCCTGTCATGCCACTATATAAATCCACAGAATGCCTGCACCCAGAATACTCTGTCCAGTTTGGGGTGACATATCTCAAAAAGCAGACAGTGCCAAATGCAAGGTCCTACCCTACTCCCAAAGCATGCAGGACAACCCCCGGGATTGGATAACTGTACGCAGGCATGCAGTGACTGAGGAGGATTGAGGGGTCATGCTGGGGAAGCCACTAAACAGGAGCTTCCAGGGCTGAATACAGCAAAAGCCATCATTAGACACATGATCAGAGGAGTGAGCAGTGTAGGAAGGTGACACAACATCAGTGAGACTGAGACTGGATGCTGCAGCTTGTTTTAGAGGTCATATTTTTAAAAAAGATGTTGAAAAATTGAAGATGGGGCAGAAAAGAGCCCAATGCTTTGTGAGCTGAAGAAAAATGCATTCTTGTGAGCTCCTGAAAGGAGCTCAATCTGTTTAGTTTTTACAAAAGAAGGCCGAGAGGTGACTTCATTGAAGTGTCTAAGTGCCTTTCTGGAGAGAAAATGTCAGGTATTAAATGGCTGTTTATTATCACAAAAAAAAGGCAGAATAAGACCTATGGCTAACAGGTGAAGGCAGACAAATTCATATTCGAAATAAGGCACAAATATTTCATAGTAGGGATGATTCATCACTGGAACAAATTATGAGAGCAAGTGATGGATTCTCCATTTCTTGATGTGTTCTAATGAAAACTAGATACCTTTCTGGTGTGTGCTTGGATGAAAACTTAACTACTATAATATATATACAGGAGGGATGGGATATGCAGGGGTCAGATTCAATGCTCTAATGCTCCTTTCTGGCTTTAAAATCTACTAATTAATGAAAAACTGAGTGTGGCATAGGGAGCAGCCTCTGGGGCTTTCCTGTGCAGCCAGCTTGACCCCCAGACTCAGATGTCATTAAGTGGGATGATCTAGGGGAAGCTACTCAAATATCCAGAGAGGCTGGCCAGGATCTGGACACCAGCCTGCAGGGGAGCAGTGGGTGTGGCAGTGACATCACAAAGTCCTGTTCCAGGACCTCAGCCTATTGGGGGACAGTGGTGGGGAAGTGGTGACCTCATAGAGGTACTCCTGACATCAGCCAGGCAGCACAGAGGGGCAAGGCAAGGCAAGGGCAACCCTCAGAGACTCCCAGAGCTTGGCAGCAGCAAGGCTCCTTCTCAAGTCTCTCCTAGGGGACTGAGAGATCCACCTGGTACCAGCTGAATTCTAGGCATCGAAATCACTAGGTTACCGTGATTTGATTTCCTACCAAGGACTTTCTCCCGCAGAATCACTGGGGGCATTGGGAGTTTGTCCTTTTAGATTTACCTTTTCTTCCTTCCCTCCCTCCCTTTTTCTTTTCTTCTTTTACTTCTCTCCTCCCTTTTCCATTCCTCCCTGTCTTCACCAAGGAGGGATGTGTGTGTGTCAAGGGGGTTGCTGTTACTGTAGGAGGCTCTCACAGAGAGGTGGGAGTGGAAGAATGATCCTCTCCAGTGGTGACCTGAGCCTTCCTTTAGGAACTCTGCTTCCCAGCTCTCACAGTCTTGCTGCTGATTGAGCAGGTGGCTATTGATAGGAAGAACTCAGGTTCTTTTGTTCTCTTTAAAACTAAACAAATAAGTCATAAGCAATCATGTATTTGATTGATTATGCTGCTGCTTTGCAATTATCTCTGTGCAGTGCCTACTTCTCTCTAATGTGCCAGTTCTTCTCAAATACTTGCTGAATAATGGCTATGAGCAATTGTTGGTTTGTAGTTCATTTGAGAACACTTTATTCTGATCAGTCAGTGAGTCCCAACGGGCTACTCAGGGCAGGACATCAGCCTTCCAGGAGAGAGGTGGGTGGGGAAGTGACATCACAAAGGCCTTTTGCAGGACCTCAGCCTATTGGGGGACAGTGGAGGGGAGGTGGTGACCTCACAGAGAGAACCTGGCATCAGCCAGGCCAAACACAGTTGCAAGGTAGGGGCAATGTCAAAGACACACACACTCCCCCCCATTATGACTTTGTGGGAGGCCCTCCCAAAGGGGGATCTGGAATTGCTCTGAGACTGATCCCCTCTGGTGAAGACCAGGGCCAGCCTTTGGAACATCTACTGAGACCTCTCAGCCTCCTATGTCTCAGAGTCTCGATGGTGATTGGCTGAACTGGGGGCTATTGACCGGAAGGAGATGTTTTCACAATTTCCCAACCATGACCAATGGCTGTTCCTTCCTTTGCACACTCAGCACAAGGCCTTGTCTGACCTCAGATGCTGGAGAATCTGCTGGCTGAGTCCCCAGAAACAGTCTCCAAAACATCTTGGAGGGGATCATAATCAGGAGAGTAGAGCAAGGGCAGTTTTACCTTAGTGCTGGGGGAGTGAGATAGAATTCAGTCATGTTCATCTTGTGGTTCAGTAGAGATCATGGGACTTTAAGGGGATCGTGTTCCTACCCCTACTCCAGCCAGGTTCATACCTGGCTTTGGGTCCCATCTTGTTCTCCTGGAACAGATGACAGTGCACGTACTCATGGATGTCAGCAAGTCACCAGGTCCTGATGAAATGCATCCCAGGATACTCAAGGAGCTGATAGAGGAGGTATCTGAGCCTTTAGCTATGATCTTTGAAAAATCATGGCAGACAGGGGAGATTCCAGAAGACTGGAAAAGGGCAAATATTGTGCCCATCTATAAAAAGGGGAATAAGTACAACCCAGGAAATTATAGACCGGTCAGTTTAACATCTGTCCCAGGGAAGATAATGGAGCAGGTAATTAAGGAAATCGTATGCAAACACTTGGAAAGTAATAAAGTGATAGGGAATAGCCAGCATGGGTTTGTGAAGAACAAGTCATGCCAAACTAATCTGATAGCTTTCTTTGATAAGATAACGAGCCTTGTGGATAAGGGAGAAGCGGTGGATGTCATATACCTAGACTTTAGTAAGGCATTTGATACGGTCTCACATGATATTCTTATTGATAAACTAGGCAAATATAACTTAGATAGGGCCACGATAAGGTGGGTGCATAATTGGCTGGATAACCGTAGTCAGAGAGTTGTTGTTAACGGTTCTAAATCCTGCTGGAAAGGGATAACAAGTGGAGTTCCTCAAGGGTCTGTTTTGGGACCCGTACTATTCAATATCTTCATCAATGATGTAGATATTGGGATAGAGAGTACTCTTATTAAGTTTGCAGATGATACCAAACTGGGTGGGGTTGCGACTTCTTTGGAGGATAGGGACATAATTCAAAATGACCTTAGCAAGTTAGAGAAATGGTCAGAGGTAAACGGGATGAGGTTTAATAAAGAGAAATGCAAAGTGCTCCACTTAGGAAGGAACAATCAGTTCCATACATACAAGATGGGAAGCGACTGTCTAGGAAGGAGCATGGCGGAAAGGGATCTAGGGGTCATAGCGGACCACAAGTTGAATATGAGTCAACAGTGTGATGCTGTTGCAAAAAAAGCAAATATGATTCTAGGTTGTATCAACAGGTGTGTTGTAAGCAAAACTCGTGAAGTCATTCTGCCGCTCTATTCTGCACTAGTTAGGCCTCAGCTGGAGTACTGTGTCCAGTTCTGGGTGCCACATTTCAAGAAAGATGTGGAGAAATTGGAAAGGGTACAGAGAAGAGCGACAAGAATGATTAAAGTTCTAGAGAACATGACCTATAAAGCCAGGCTTCATGAACTGGGCTTGTTTAGTTTGGAAAAAAGAAGATTAAGGGGGGACATGATAGCGGTTTTCAAATATCTAAAAGGGTGTCACAAGGAGGAAGGCGAAAATTTGTTCCTCTTGGTTTCTGAGGACAGGACAAGGACTAGTGGGCTTAAAGTGCAGCAGGGGAGGTTTAGATTGGACATTAGGAAAAAATTCCTAACTGTCAGGGTGGTCAAATATTGGAATAAATTGCCAAGGGAGGTGGTGGAATCTCCCTCTCTGGAGATATTTAAGAACAGGTTAGATAGACATCTGTCAGGGATGGTGTAGACGGAGCTTGATCCTGCCTTGAGGGCGGGGGGCTGGACTCGATGACCTCTCGAGGTCCCTTCCAGTCCTATTATTCTATGATTCTATGATTCTATGGAGAGCCATGCCCACACCTATTTGCCCCAGGATCACTCAGGGGCAGACAGAGCTGAGGATCTAGCTCCTCTCCTCTGGCAAGGGCGGACAGGGCCGTGAGCCCAGAAAGAGCCATAGTAGATAAGGCCTCCCAAATCCTAGGGATAGAGAGGCTCTGGGAACCCTACAAAAGAAACTGCAAAGCTCAATAATGAGATTGAAGAGAAATAAAGAATTCATTTTGGATCTTTGTATGTGTCTTTGCTTTCTGAGCCTTGAGGACACCCTCGGGTCATGGTTTCAGCCTTTTCTCTGAAAACCTGCAGACTTGAAACACTTTTTACATGAAAGCTGAGAGTGTAGCTACATTACAGAGCCTATGTTGACATAGCTATGCCACTATAGCCCCACTAGCTTAAGTGTAGCAGACACACACAGAAGGAGTTTTTGCAGGACCACTGAAAAGTACCCCTTCTGATTGACAGGGTAGGAGGCCCATATGGAGATGTGGGGTGCCATCAATGCCCCATGTCCTGCAGTTGCAGACGCCCATGGCAGCAAAGCCAGCAATGATGGGGTCCATGTCACCCAGGATGACGACCCTATGCAGCAGGATGGCACTGATGTCCCACACTACCTGTAGAGTGATAGCATCATGGAATCACAGGGTTGCCAGGGCCCTTGGGAGTTCCCCATGCCCAAGCCCCCTTCCCACTGCAGGACCATCCCCAACTACCCCATCCCCAGCAGGGCTTTGTGAAGGCGGGACTGAAAAACCTCCAGGTAGGAAAATTCCATCACCACCCTTCCCTAAGGAACCCATTGCAGTACTTCTCCACCCTCCTGGAACAGTAGCAAGAGAGTTATAGCTGCATGATCACGGCCCTGACCGTCTAACTCCCCATGCCAAACTGGTTCCTGATGCCATGTCCAACATGGTGAGCTTTCAAATAGCGATGTTGACACACTTCAGGAGGGGGATGGTGGGTCTCATCCAGGTGTCCCATTGCCATAGAGCAGGTGTGAGCCACTTGCACACCTCCAGGAATGTGTCCTCTGCATGCAGAAGTTCTAGAGCCACTGCTGGTCATCCCACCACCCCATAATGATGCGGTCCCACCAGTCGGTACTAGTGTCCCGACACTAGAAGTGGTGGTGCATTGTGTGCAAGGGAGGCTGGAAGGCAATGTGGTACATGAGAAGCACCCGGGCCTAGGTTAGGGGGTCACCCATTCCAGGCTGGTCATCGTCCTCAAGCAGTGCCACGAGAGCAGCCTGCAGTTTATACTGCACCAGGAGTTGCAGCAGCAGGTCTAAGAGCCGGCGAGTGTTTTGCAGTAGGTTCGGCTCCATGCTGGAAGTGCTGTGGCATCCGCAAGGGCAACTAGAGCACACTGTGAGAGTTTGCTGTCCTGAAGGACGTAAAGGTTAGTCTGAGACATGGCCATAGAGGAGAGCCCCTTTAAGCACAAGCCTCAGAAAGCCTCAGGCATCAGCTACAGGAAGTGTCTGCTGTCCTGATGCCCTACCTGGAGTGCTTCTGTAACCCACACTCCTAGGCTATGTCTATACTGCGCTGGTTTTGAGCATGAAATATGCAAATGAGGCTAAGCAGGGAATATCGCCGAGCCTTATTTGCATAATTAATGACCAGCCACTTTTTGCACAAGAGGCTTTTGCACAAAAAACCCCTCTTGCATAAGAGCCGTTCTTCCTGAAAAAAATGCGGAAGAACAGCTCTTGCACAAGAGGGGGGGGTTGCGCAAGAAGAAGCAGTGTAGATGGCAAAAAGCCTCTTGCGCAAAAAGCAGCCAGTCATTAATTATGCAAATGAGGCTCAGCAATATTCCACGCTTAGCCTCATTTGCATAGCCCTAGTGTGGTTCACTGTCCCATGCAGTGGCACCTATACCACAGCAACAGCTAAGAACAAGAGACCTCTACAGAAGGGGCTGACAGCCAGCTGGCTTTTAACTCGCAGGGTAAAGGCTCCTATACTAAGCTCCCAAAATCCCAGGTTCAAATCTTCCCAGTGGCAGTTATATTTCTGGGGGACCTTAAATGTGATTCAGGCTCCAATAAGTGTGGACATGCTATTTCAATATAGCCTATCTTGATGGGGATTTGTAGTGTGGATGTGTTATTTCAAAATAACTATTTTGGGAGTTATTTCAAAATAATGTATTTCAAAATAAACTTGTAGTGTAGACATAGCCTAAGAGACAAATTTTGGCAAACTCTGGCCTATTCAAGAAGGGATGATGCAGAATCACTCTTCTCCTTAAGGGAGATTATCCATCCTTACCAACTCTCATGAGGTAGGAAAGGAGATGTCATGCAGGAGTAGTTGTTCTGAGAGCTTATCTCCATTATACTGGAAAATCGATGCTCTGGAGGTCAATCTCCTGGGGTTCGCTTTAGTGGGTTTAGTAAGGACCCTCTATCTTGACTGCTGACTGTGCCCCTGTCTATTCCTATACTCCACCCGGTCACGAAGAGTAAAGGAAGTCAACCGGGGTGTTTTTCCTAGCAACTTTCCAGAGTGGAGATGCCGTGGAAATTCAACCTTCGGCCTGTCAACTCCAACTACACTATTCACATAGCTGGAGTTGCTGTACCTTAGTTTAACATTACACCTAATATACACTTTGTATGTGATGGTCTCACAGTCGACTGCTGCTGGAAGCTTTTACCTTTTTTTTAAACTAATAACTCAGGCTTTAGCTACACTGCTATGCAAATGAAGCATAGATTAGCATATTGCTGCACTTCATTTGTATAATACATTCAAGCCATTTTTGTGCAAGGGGTTATTGCGCAAAAACAAGGAGTGTGGACAGGTTTTTTTGTGCAAAATAGGGGTTTTGCACCAAAAAAAGGTCCACAATGCTTGTTTTTGTGCAAAAAACCCTTGCACAAAAACAGTTTGAATAAATTATGCAAATGAAGTGTGGCAATATGCTAATCCGTGCTTAATTTGCATAGGCTCTTGCGGCAAAAGCCGCAGTGTAGACATAGCCTCAGTGTTATTCTCCTTCCAGTGTTTTCAAATGCATCTGACTCCAGAAATAGGGTGCGGATCTATTTAAAGAGTTTAAGCAATATTTGGTTGCTCCTTGGTTTAAGCAACATTTCTCCCCCACCTGCTTTCTGGCTGAATGCAAACAGAACCAGTAACCAGAGCTGGCTGCTGAAATTGAAGCCTCTAGTTTTTTCTGGGTTGTGTTCTCTGTTCAAAGTGGAGGATGACATATTGTGTAGACATTTCCCATATTCCTGCATAAGGATGCACAAACCCCTTCTCTAACATAGATATTGGGAGTACTTACATGCAGTTGAACTGGTCATCTGAGTAACAGTTTGCAAGATCAAGCTTCTGTTCTGTACCATCTCTGCATTATTGGTAACTCCTGTTTGATCATTCACCCTCAGGAATACACACACTGTTGTACTTGCAATAAGATTTGATAGGGTCCTCCCCCTCCTTTTTTTCCTATGTCTCGCTATTATTCCACTTAATGTTTGTCATTTCTGCTTTCACCACAATCCCAACCTAACAAAAGTATGAACCCTGCTTTCTGAAATCCCTTCTTTAAACTGAGCATCATTTATTACTTATTCTCAAAATTAGTATTTGCAATTTGGTGCACATTGAAAAGTAATAATCGAATACAGGTTGCACCTCCCAAATCCAGGATTCTCTGGTCTAGCAACATCCATAGTCCGGAGGGAGGGCTAGTAGCTGTGAGTAGCAGCGGGGTTGCAGCAGCCTGGACAGAGGCAGGGCCGGGGCTGCCCAGGCAGAAGCAGAGCACAATTGGGGCTGCCTGATGCCTGGCAGCCAGACCGGGACCATGGCAGCCCGGCTGGGGAAACGTGGGCAGGGCCACGGCAGCCTGGGCGGCAGCAGAACTACAGTATCCTGGGCAGCAGTGGCAGAGCAGCCCGGGCAGTGGTGGCAGTAGGGCCAGGGCTGTAGCTGCAGCAGCCTGGGAGGGGAAGCTGGCAAGGGCCATGGTAGCCTGGCAGAATCAGCGTAGTCGGGGCCTTGTGCCATCCAGCAGTGTAGCCGGGGCTGGGGCTAGCCAGCAGGAAGCCCATTTGGGTCAAATGAGCCAGCAATGGGGAGGGGCAGCAGGCTGAGGGGTTGGTGTCAGGGGGCCTCCTGTTGTCCGGCAAATCCCCTCATCCGGGACCAGTCAGGGTGCCAGACTAGGAAGGTCCAACCCGTATTAAATAGAGCACCAGCCTTCTCCACTGCTTCTTCTGGGTGTGCTTAAGTCACTAAAATCATCCATTACTTCCAAATCCTTGTCTAGCTTTTTTCAGTTTGGGCACATTTAAAATCTAATAATGATGTAAATGTCCACCTTTTAGTGCTGTAATGCAGCAAAAGCTTTCATGGAGTTACGCTGATTTACACCTGCTGAACTTGATTCTCATTTATGCTATAGCCCCATTTAACCCCACTGGCAGAGTGGAGACCATAGAGGGTGAATAAATTACATGTACATGTAATTTGAGGCTGCTTTACCCTGACAGTAAGGTAAAAGGGCCATAGAATAAATGACAATGAGGACTCCAGTGTAATCTCTTCTCAAATGCTATAGCAAATTCTTATCATATTCTTAATAGCTGGAAAATATTTGGTCTCAATTTTGATGTATACATCATTTTCAGTCCACGTCTTTAATGTCCCAGGTGGTCAGACGTAAGCCACCTATAAGCTTTTCGCCATTAATCACCAATTATCTCCCTGCTAAATTCAGAGCCTGACACAATAACAGTGTTTGCCCTGAACAAATACCACCAGCTCTTTTGTTTTCTTCAGCTATTTATTAATATAGATTAATTATTATTTTGGGAGATAAATTCATGAACTGAGGAATATTAAAATAATTCCTTTCTTGTAAGTGCTCATTTGTATGAGCTATATTCAGCTATGTCTCTTCTGTAGAAATGAAAGACATGCTTCCCTCGCTCCTCTTGCTGATTTGCTCCACAAACACTAGGGTTGTTTCTTTCACTTACAGTCTCTGCATATAATTTTCTGATTCCCATCTAGCTCTCACCAGCCCTTTTTCTCGAGTACATTGATTACATGGTTTTTTTCAAGCGAATCCCTACCTCATCTGAGCAGATTCAATTTATCTCACAATCCATTTGTAACCTTGCACAAAAGTAAAGCTCTTCCTTTCATAGCATTCTGACAGAGTGATAGTCGGGAAGGATGAGAGCCAGCTGGCTGAGATGTCACTGACATGTAATGTACACAAAGAGGAAAAAATAAGCAAGCATACTGTGGGCATTAAATCTGTTGAAAGCTTTAGTAACATACTGTGAGACGTAGTACCTCCAGTATCTCCGCTCTCTGCATCCTTTTTTTTCCATCCAACTTGCTTATATTTATTCAGAGAAAACTTCTCTCTCCTGATTCTATGGTTCTTTTCTCCCACTTTTTTCTCAAATTTGTAACCCGGTTTAATATCAATTAGAATCAGATGATGTTTTATCTGTACATTTATCAACCTGTGTATTTTTGTTAGGAAAATGTAGTCTTGTTATTGAACCAATGGATGGTTTGCAAACATGTCAGTAATGGTGGGAAGGGTCAGAATTAGCTGATTTGTTGAAATCAAAATGAGTTGAGGGAGCGTGTCAATTTAGATGAAATTCTGTTGGGGTCCAAGCAGGTTTCCAAAAGAATACCACCTACCAGGCAAATTTCAAAACCTACCTGGTTTCCTGTCATCTTGCTCCTTCTGATTGCTTACAGTCCAGGAAAACAGGCTCTGAGCTCTGAAGCAAGCCACCTGGCAGGCTAATGAGGAATCAAGAACCTGGAAGCTTTGGGAGCCCCAGGTTCTCAGTACCCCAAGCCCACTCCAAGTCGGCTACCTTGGAACCAAGTAAGCTGTTCCAAGGTAGTTCAGTAAGCTGAATGCGGAAGAGTAATTCAGTTTCTTGTAGAAATTCAAAGTATTTGGTTTTCATTTCAAATCAGTTTGAAACCTAATTTTAAAGTTGCGAAATCCTCTGCAAAATGGATTCACCACTCTGCATTCAGCTCTAGGTCACAGTGCAGTAGAATGGAGATGGCTACAGATTCATTTTAATACACATTACACTTCCAAAGCATCTTTTGTCTAAGGTTAATGAATGAATATTAAGTAACTCTGAGGTAGGTACTGGCAACCAGTCAAAGTCAAAAGTGCTTATCACCTCTGAAAATCTGGCCACTTAACTGGATGCCTACCTATAGATGCGGGTGCTTAACCTTAGGCCCCCATTTTTGAAAATTTTGGTCTAGCATTTTGTTCAAGTAAAACCACATTAAGGATTGAGCTGGGAATCCTCAGGGCTCAAAGCATGTACTGCCATAGATTCGGCTAAGGCTCTGTACTTAGGCCCTTTAACAGCTCATAACTTTGGTGGATCAACAGAGTGTGACTATAATATACACAAACATACACACTGGTATACTACATACTTCCTTTGCTCAAAGGCCCATAGCAATTTCAATCCTGAACAAGCCTCCACTCTGGTGGCAGCAGCCATCTGGGCTGACACACCAGGGATTGAATCATAGACAGTTAGTGCTAAAAAATCCAAGGCTGTGTAACTGGGGACTGCGATAACACACATCTTCTATGACTCAACACAGAGGGGGACCTGCAACACAAACATACAGTGAGTTGCAGAAGATCATACAATTTTCTTATCATTTATCCACACCAAAGCCAGTAATCTGAACTATATGTCCTAATATGTATGTATAAACAAAAAAACACCATTGCCAGCATCTGGGTAACATGACCCTAACCAAAATGTTAATTGGTAAGTAGACAATTTTCACCAATCAGCATCTAAGCAGAAAACATGCTCCTCACAGAACATACCACTTATAATACAAAGCTCCACTATCATCACTTTTTTGAGTTTGCATCTGTATTCAAGCCTGGCTGATATATACACTTAGGGCACGTCTACACTAGGAAATTATTTCAAAATAATAATGCCCGAAATAACTATTTCAAAATAGCGTGACCACTCTACAGGGAAGCTTCAAAATTAGTCTGAGGCAGGCTCTCTTAATATGGATATGCTACCTTGATTAAGATTATGTCTACATTGCATGGCTATTTTGGGATACCAGATGTATCCCAAAATAGCTACCCCACATCTACACAAGTCACCCATTATTTTGAAATATTTTTTTAAATAACAGGCACGCTATTTCTCCGTCCCTGTAAACCTCATTGCACAAGGGATAAGGGATGGCTCGAAATAGTGTGTTATTTTGAAATGTGATGCTACGTACATGCGCCAAATTTCAAAATAAGCTATTTCAAAATAGTTTTGAAATAAGATATGCAATTTGTGTAGAGCCCCAGGAAGCAATGGGGAGTAATTACTTTGAATGACTCTGGGGAGTAGTTATTTCAAAATAGCAGCAGTGAAGCATCCACACTACTGCTATTTTGAAATAACTATTTCGAAATAAGCATTATTCCTCATGGAAAGCAGGAATTATTATTTCAAAGTAATCAGTCCCTTATTTTGAACTAATGGGCTTGGTAGTGTGGACACTCTGCTTGTTATTATGAAATAACTCCCTGTGTAGATCAGGGCTAAAATATCTGATCCAAAGCTTTTAAGCTCCCAAATGGCCACCTAAAGGAGGGGAAACTATCACAAAAGTCACTGTACAGACTACTCTAAATAGCACTGGATGTGTATAGCCACAAGTTAAAAAACAATAATTTTCAACTTTATTTTCAGGTTTGTGTTGTACACTTTACATTTGCTTAAGAATGGCAACTGCTTTTTTACACAAAATTATGACAATAATATTTCAGATATGGTCAGAAGAGGCTAGTGACATCATAGATATAGCATTGTCCAATGTGATACAAGGTCAAAGATCACCAGACACAAAGATCACTAGACACTTCAACCAGCAAATTTTCTTAACAAGATATCCTAGGACATTTTTGAACAGGCTTATGAGCTCTTTGGCTTGTTTAGTTTGGAAAAAAGAAGATTAAGGGGGGACATGATAGCGGTTTTCAAATATCTAAAAGGGTGTCACAAGGAGGAAGGAGAAAATTTGTTCCTCTTGGTTTCTGAGGACAGGACAAGGAGTAATGGGCTTAAAGTGCAGCAGGGGAGGTTTAGATTGGACATTAGGAAAAAATTCCTAACTGTCAGGGTGGTCAAATATTGGAATAAATTGCCAAGGGAGGTGGTGGAATCTCCCTCTCTGGAGATATTTAAGAACAGGTTAGATAGACATCTGTCAGGGATGGTGTAGACAGAGCGTGGTCCTGCCTTGAGGGCGGGGGGCTGGACTCGATGACCTCTTGAGGTCCCTTCCAGTCCTATTATTCTATGATTCTATGAAAATGGGAGGTCCACAGGCAACATTTCTCTTAGTTTCTTGAGGCATGATTGAACAGCATGGTCTTGTATCAACAGTAACACATTATCTAAATTATTCAGGAGCCCAAAGAAAAACTAAGCATTCATTTTCTACGGTGCTACAGTCAGTCCAAAATACAAAGCAAAAAGCAAATGCTGCCTGCAGGTATATAACAATAAAGCTTTACCCTAGGCACAATAAATCAGCTAATATTCAAAAGGACTAATGTAATTCAGAAGGAATAGAATTTAAAAGTTACCAGAAACAACATTGTCTCAAATCAGTTCATCAACTTAGTTTTGGAAACACTAAAAGCAGTTTGTTTTTCAGGTCAGTCACCATCAAATGTTTAGACGGACAAAATTTGTCATTTACAAAGTCATTTTTTTATATAAACTTGAGCAGATGTTTCAAGAAAACAGGAATACTGGTCCAGTGGATAGGAGGGAAACAGTAGAGATGATAGATCTTGGTTTTAGTAAGGCTTTTGACACATTCCCACACAATGTGCTCAAGGTTCGCTGTCAAGCAGGGGGTGTATTCATAGTGGGATACTCAGGGGTCATTCCTGAGTCTGGTACTGTTCGATATTTTCATTAGTGACTTGGAGAGTATGCTTATACAATTTGGACATGATGCCAAGCTGGGAGGGCTTGTAAGTAGTTTGGAGGACAGGATTAGAATTCAAAACAGCCTTGATAAATGAGACAACTGGTCTGAAAACAAGAAGATGAAATGTAGTAAAGAAGAATTCTAAGTACTGTATTTAGGAAGGAAAAATCATATTGACAGCTACAGAAGGGGGAATAACTTGTGAGATGATAGGATGGCTGAAAAGGGATCAGGGAGTTATGGTGAATCACAAATTTAATTATCAGGGGGGTAGCCATGTTAGTCTGAATCTGCAAAAGTGGCGAGGAGTCCTGTGGCACCTTATAGACTAACCGAAGTGTTGGAGCAAAAGCTTTCGTGGGCAAAGACCCACTTCATCAGATGCATCAATTTTAATGTGCACAAATTTAATGTGAGTCTACAAAGTGATGGAACTACCAAAAAAAACCTACTATCATTCCTGGGGTGTATTAACAGGAGTGTTGTATGTAATACCCTGGAAGTCATTGTCCTGCTTTAATTGACATTACAGAGGCCTCAGGCGGAACATTATTTCCGGTTCTGGGTGCTAAGCTGTCAGAAAGACGTGGACAAATTAGAGGGCATCTAAAGGAAAAACAAAACAAAAAACGCAAAAGCTTACTAAAATCTGACCTGTGAGGAAAGTAAAAAAAAAAAAAATAACCTGGGCATGTTTAACCTTGAAAGAAATTGGGATGAGGGGAGGAACCTGATAATAGTCTTTGAAAATATTAAATACTTTTATAGTCTTTGCTGATCAATTGTCTTCCATGTCCAAAGAAGGAAGGACAAGTAATGTCCCCGCCCAGGATTCCCTCCCCATTTTCTGCCAGGATAGGAGTCGGGCTGAGTGCAGCTGAGGAGATGTGCCTAGGAAAGGCATTGCAGCTGGCACTCCTGCGAGGCCCCACTAAAGGGAGAGCTGGCAGCAGAATTCTGGGAGAGGGGGCCTGGGAAGCCTGCTGAGCCTCATTCCTTCCTGGTCCTCCACCACAGCTTCTAGTAAGTATTTGGAGCCCAAAACAATAGGAGAAAGGCAATGGGGTACTGGGAGGGGGAATGGAGGAGGGTACTTGGAGGCAATGGAAGCCAGGAGTCTGAGAGAGGCAGTAGGATGCAGGCCCATTGAGTGAGCGGCTGATGTTCAAAGGCTTGCCCCCCCAAAAAGTAGTCCCTGTGCATGCCTCAGGACAGGTTAAGTAACGTATCCAAGGCCATACAGGAAATCTATGGCGGAGCAGGAACTTGATCACATCTACATATTTTAGAACTCCAATTTCCCTCCTGATCCTTCCTGTCTCAGGATGGCACACAAAGAAAACAAATAAGGATTTTGCTCAATTGTGAAAAGTAAGACTGGAACAGGGGAGGTTGAAGTTTCACACATTTTAAAGGTATTTCAAGTATTGAAGATGGCTAAAATGTTTTCTGGAGTTATTTTCCAAGGCTAATGTAAAGTAATGAAGTGAATTAATGTTTGCACCTCATCCTACCTGTCCCAATATTCTAATATTATAGGATACAATATATAATTCTGCATTTAATTCCATTGTAAAGCAGAAACAGAGCTTCCCAGACTGTGGTCTGTAGACCATTGATGATCAGGGCAGCAGTAGCTGGTGGGTTCTCTTATTAGAATCCAGCTGCTAAGTCACAAATAAAAGCTACTTTCCTTATATTATTTCAATTTGACTGAACTGATGGTTTTTATGTGATTACCAACTAATAACTCAGGCTTTATCTACACTGCTATGCAAATATGCAACATAGTCCATGAGACAGAGGATGAGAAGGGAGGCAGCTATTTCTATTAAGAAGCATTCTGCTTTTAAAAAAGAGTTTGAGAACCCTGTATTGAAGTGTTACCTTTAAGTACACCAGGGTATGTCTACACTAGAAAGTTAGTTCGAACTAACGGACGTTAGTTCGAACTAACTTTCCTATGCGCTACACTAGCGCTCCGCTAGTTCGAATTTGAATCGAACTAGCGGAGCGCTTAGTTCGAACTAGGTAAACCTCATTTTACGAGGACTAACGCCTAGTTCGAACTAGCTAGTTCGAACTAAGGGCTGTGTAGCCCTTTAGTTCGAACTAGTGGGAGGCTAGCCCTCCCCAGGTTTCCCTGGTGGCCACTCTGGCCAACACCAGGGAAACTCTATGCCCCCCTCCCGGCCCCGGACCCCTTAAAGGGGCACGGGCTGGCTACGGTGCCCGTGCCAGGTGCAAGCCTGCCAGCACCCAGCTAGCAGACCCTGCACCTGGCACGGCACAGAGCCACCCACCCGATGCCCCCCAGCCCACCCCCTCTTGCCGGGACCAGGCTGGCGGCTCCCGGGAGCTTGCCCTGGACCGCAAGAGGCGGGCACCTTCCTGGGCTAGTGCGGACATCGTGGACCTTGTCCACGATCTCCGCACTAGGCACAGGAAAGTGGCCGTCTAGGGCAGGAGAGCTGCCAGCCTGGCCACCCAGGACCAGGTGTGCATGAAAATCAAGGGGGTCCACTGAGACCCCCGACACTGAGCCCTGAGCTTACAATGGCCGTCCTGGGTCAGACCAAAGGTCCATCTAGCCCAGTAGCCTGTCTGCCCACAGCGGCCAACCCTAGGGACCCTGGAGGGGATGGACCGAAGACAATGACCAAGCCATTTGTCTCGTGCCATCCCTCTCCAGCCTTCCACAAACTTTGGGCAGGGACACCACTCCTACCCTCTGGCTAATAGGACTCCATGGACCCAACCTCCATGACTTGATCTCACTTCCCTTTAAACTCTGTTCTAGTTGTAGCCTTCACAGCCTCCTGCAGCAAGGAGTTCCACAGGTTAACTATTTGCTTTGTCAAGAACAACTTTCTCTTACTAGTTTCAAGCCTGCTACCCATTCCTTTCCTTTGGTGTCCTCTAGTCCTTCTTTATGGGATCTCAGGAAGAACTTTTCTGAATGCACCCTCTCCACCCAACCCCTGTTTTTACAGACCTCTATCCTGTCCCCCCTCCGTCTCCTCTTTTCTAAGCTGAACAGTCCCAGTCTCTGTAGCCTCTCTTCATCTGGGACCTGTTCCCAACCCCTGATCATGTTAGTTGCCCTCCCCTCTCCCAGCCTTTCTCTTCCCCTCTCCCACCTCCTTTTCCCAGTCTCCCCCAGTTTTTTTCAATAAAGACAGAGTCAATGTTGGAAGAAACGTTATCTTTATTTTGTACATCAAGAAGAAGGGGGGCTAGGGAAGGGCAAGTGGAAGGAGGTGAGGGAGGAATGGGGTACGAGCCCCCGATGGGGAGGACTGGGCTGGCTCTGCGGGCTTCTGGGGGTGGAAGCTCTCCTGCAGCCCCCCAATTACTCCCTCTCCCCAGATGGCAGCCTGCGGCAAGTGCAGCCGGGCTGATGGCCGAGTGGTGTGATGTGCCCAGTGTGGGCACTCAGGGCACTCCAAGCCAGAACTTCTTTGCAAGCGGGGCACCCCTTAGAACTGTGTGTCCGGGGTGGGGGTCGGGACCCTTTAAGCGCAGCCCTCGGCTAGCCTGAGACAGTATCTCCATGCTCTAAGTCCTCCTTTTATGCCCTGCCGGCACTGCTTCCGGCCATCCTTAAGCCCTGTTCAGAGTCCACTCAATGTGGACTTACTAGTTCGAACTAGCAAAACGCTAGTTCGAACTAGTTTTTAGTTCTAGATGCGTTAGTTCGAACTAGCTTAGTTCGAATTAACTAATTCGAACTAAGTTAGTTCGAACTAGCGCTGTAGTGTAGACGTACCCTCTGTGAGTGATTTCATGCTTTTAGCCCGTTCTTGTAAAACTATTGCCTTATCCATTTTTGTATGACTTTCTTTACATCATGCACCCTCGCTCCCTACGTGCCAGTTTTAAAGCTAATGAATCAAGTATAGATTCAAATAAGTCACACCATGCCTCAACAGCATGAGCTGCAGAAAAGTACTGCATCAAAGTGGGGTGTCAGCCAAAAGAACAGCATAATGAGTAGTGCCGGCTAACAGGTGTGAATGCAAGAGGGGGCAGATATGCTGACTCATGGTTTCCTTCTAATGCCTTTCCACTCCAGAATTTCAGAAGTATCCATCTCTTAAGATAGACCCATTTGAGTTCTCTTGGGAAAACTCCTTTTTTTTTTTTTTTTTTTTAAGAAGGAAAAAAATAAAGGAATAAGATGTGAAGACAAACAAATCTCTAACAACCTGGGCAAAAAACCCACTGGACCTTCACTTAAGCACGTCACACAAGCTCTGCAGAGAAAGGCAATTGCTGGTGTAACTACATGATGTCCCAGGTTTGTGGTATCAGGAGGAGGGTGTATCTTTTAAATCTGTGGTCTCCTCAAGGGCAAAGAAATATTAGACCACTGACCACAGCAGTGGTAGCTCTAACATGAGGAGCCTCTCATAAACCCACCAGGGCATAGGCACCTGGCACCTGCGGTGGAGGTGCAGGGAGGGCCATCCAGAGGAACAGGAGGGGCATGAGGAGACACCCCATTTAACAATTAGCATTTTGGCGGACGCACAGTGGAGCAGTGCACCACGAGTCACCTATGAATCAGGGACTGGTAGTACAAAAGTTGACAGCAGTTTCAGCGGTGCTAATGTATCATTTTCTACTATTCATTATTAAAGGTGATTCAGTAAATCACTGAAGCACATGTTTAAGTCCAATTGAACTCAGTATCTAGGACTGGAATGCAGGTCTCCTGATTATCCTTCATGTAGTATCCCATTCGCAAAAATGGACGTAGATGTGTAGCATATGTAGCATTATACTCATACTGATACCACCTCTCTGTCATCTCATGGCCCATTTGTAAAATTTCCAAGATGTGACACTGTTACTCAGGGTTTTGCTGAGCCCTAAACACTTGGTAACCTCGCTCTTTGTCAGGCAGTGGCAGGAAATAAATCAATGGGGACATGGCCATCCAGCTGATGCAAGCAGGCAAACAAAAGTGATTTCACTCAAAGCTTCTACTTTATTTAGTCTCCAGCACTTACACAGACATACACTAGAGGTTAATAGAGCACCCCAAATTATTCCTGGATTCATATTTATCGGGGTCTTGAAGTGGTTTCAAGTGGATAACTCTGGATCTCCAGTGGTCAGGTTTCTGTCTGCAGGGAGACTTGAGAAGCATTCAAGTGTTCAACTGCCCTTTGAACTTAGGTTTCTTCCACTTTTTATACCCAATTTGTTAACTTACATATATACATATAAACAAACAACTGCTGAACAGAAAATAAACCGAGTGGAGTTTTCCATCACATAACCAATTGCATTTCACCTAGCAGTGTTAACTACTGCCAAACTTTCCATCTTGCAAAATTTCATGCCTCAAGTCAGAAGAGGAAAAAATCTTGTTTATACCTTGTAGCCACTCATTTCCCTCCTGCCCTTCTGGCCTGTTAGTTGTGCTAAGAATTCAGAAAGGCCTTTCTAGCTGCTTTCAGCGATGAGCATAACAGCTGGTATTCCAGCTGCAGACAGTGGTTTAGGCATGCAACTGGGTTATAATACTTTCATTTCAAAATAAGCACAGCTAATAATTTCATATAAAGTCTATTTGGTCTATTACTGGGAAAATTAATTAATCTCCACTTCCAGAACATACGAAGTACTACATTTTGCCTTCAATTAAACCTGTGCAAACACAATCATCTGAAGTAGGTCTGTACGTGAGTAACTGACAGCACAATTTGTCACTTAGACATTCTTTCATTTCAAGTAATAGAAGTCTTCCTATTCTTGTGACAAAAGAGCTACTAGAAAAAACCTTCATTACCGTCATCAACAGATGTCCTTCAAAAATTCTCCCAAACAAATATTACAAAGATTACAAAGTGTTGTGATCCTATATATGACAGTTCATATGTTTCGTTCAATATATTCAGTTATGCTCAAAACTGAAAAAACAAGCAAATATTATAGTTAAACATTGACTATTTCTAAACAATTAAACCCATCTTAGCATAATTTAAATGGGTTCAAAACTGGGAATGATTGTTATGAACCTGAAAAAAAAACTACTTTTATATATGTAGTGATTTTTTTTCTGAGCATAATAAACCAATTATTTATTTATATGGGCTAAAATAAAACATTTTATACAATATTTGTTTTTGCATTGTAGCAAAGAACTACAAAGCAGTGTTGAAACAGACTGGACAAAAAATTAAGATAGAATTTCATTCAGTGCTTCCTTCATCCAGGTACAGTACGTAGAACAGGTTGGGAATATTTCAACAAAATAAGTTTTCAACCAAAAACTCAAACTGAGGGAAACAGTAATTTTCAATGAATTCTTGGTTTCCAAATTATTTGGGGGTGAAAAGGGTTTCAAAGACTGTTGAAATAACCCATTTAAATAATTTTGTACTGTTATTAAATGGCTGTTTTGAAATTTGAGCTAATTATAATAAAAATTAAAGTCAATATCAAACCAAACCGGTCATAGAGTTTTCACCTTTTTTGAAGCCACATTTCACAGTCTGGTAGGTGGTAGATTTATTATCTGGAGCAAGTTGTGGAAGTTAGAAAATCTTATTTTCAAATTTACAAGAAGTGTCTTCATTTTATTAATCATGTAAATAAATATAGTTGAGATTTTGTGGGAAAATATTTGAGATAATTATTTTAGGTGCCAAGATTGTGATTGTACTTGTACACTGCATGTGATTAGAGTAGAATTTTAACTCATAGGCTGTGTCTAGACTGCAGGGTTTTTTCGAAAAAAGTAGCCTTTTTACGAAGAAACTTCACCTGCGATTAGACTACAGCCGCGTTCTTTCGAAATTAAATCGAAAGAACTCAGCTTTTCTTTCGATGGCGGTACTCCTCATTTCACGAGGAAGAACACCTTTTTCAATGGAAATCCGTCGAAAAAACTGTGTGTGGATGTGGGGAGCCACTTTTTTTGAAAATAAGGGCCTCCAGGGAAGAAGCCCTGGTGGACAATCTGGGGCATGCCTTGCATGTCTCTGGTTCCTGTCTGCAGCCATCTTTTAAAGGCACAGTCACCCTCACAGCCAGTTGTGGCAGCAAAGCAGCCAGAGCACACGGCTGTTCCAGTGCAGCCATGTCCCAGCCCCAAGACCCTCCTGGCCCTTCCAGACAGCCTTCTGGGGACCCAACCAGGGGCTCCAAACGCCGGGCACCAGCATGGTCTGGGCCAGAGCTCAAGACCCTTCTTGAGCTCTGGTCAGAGGAAGAGGCCTTACAAGCCCTGAACACCAGGCAGTGAAATGCGGACATTTTTGGCCACATGGCAGAGGCCCTGGCCAAGAGAGGGCACCACCCCTGCACCCAGGACCGGATGCGCTCTAAAGTGAAAGAGCTGCGCCAAGGTTATGTAAAGGCCAGGGAGGAGAGCTCCTGTTCTGGGGCAGCCCCCCTGCTCCTGCCCCTATTATTCGGAGCTGGCCCAGATCCTTGGTGGTTGGGAAGCACTCACACCACTGCGTCTCGTCCAGTCTGGCTTGGAGGACCCTGTGGTGGAAGCACCAGAGCAGGACCTAGAGCAGTCCAGGAAGTCTGGAGATGGGGAGATGGTGCCAGAGAAGGAGGACAGCGAGGAGACAGTGACCCTCACTCTGGAGTCAGTCACCCAGACCCCAGAGGCCTCCCAGGCGTCATCTGAGATGAAGCAGCAGGTGAGTGCAGTGAGGTCGTGTAACACACGGGGGGGAGGGGAGAGGTGGGTGCACAGGTGGTGATGCACAAGGGAAACCTGTAATGCTCACCATGGACATCATGCAGCTGGCTGTGCATGTGTCAACATGTTCAGCGGTAGAGTGACACATGGGGGTGTGCCACGTTGTGGCATAAACCATGTCCGGAACACACCCAGGTGGGTTGTCAGTGTGAGGTCCCATTGGCACTTCGGGACCCCTGTGATGTTCAGGCTGATGCCCAGGTCATACATGGTGTTACCAGCAGAATGTCTGAGTCCCCTGTCTGAAGGAGAGGGCATGCCCTTTTGGACAGCTGTTGCACACATGACTGATTGTGTCTTCCTCTTTTCCTCCACAGCCGGACCAGCCATGCAAGAGGGACGCAGCACCCCAGCCCCATCTCCATCCTGGGGACATGGGAGCCGCAGACACAGGAATGTCTATGCAGACATCCTGAGGCAGCATGTGGTGGCCGTGCAGGAGCTCAACACCATCCTGTGAGAGAGGACGGAGGCAGAGGCTCGGTGGCATGATCGGTTGATGGAGGAGCTTGTCCAGCAATGCACGTCCCTGTGTGCCAGTCTCAGGGAGGTCTGTGGCTTGCCTGCTCCTGTGCCTGGTCCTGCTCCATCAGCACCCCATGACCCTGCCCCACCAAACCCCCCTTCCACAGCACCATCCCTTTCCCCCCTTGTACCTCCTTCTCCCCCAGTTCCCCAGCCCCTCTCTCCCCTTGGCCCTCCTCTCCCCCACGCCTCCCAGACCCAAGTGCACCTACCCTCTGTCATCCAACCAACAGACAGTTGCCCCACCCAATCCCGAGGCCATGGTGGACCCTGAACACGAGGCGCCAGCAGGAGACTGCGAGCAGACAAGCACCGTCCAACCTGATCTCCTTCCCCCCTCCAGGTTTCAAGCACCCCTACCACCCCAGTTAAACACAATGTTTGGTATTTAAGAAAATGTTTATTTTTGATGGAGAAAGTATACTTTGAGGAAAAACTATGTACAATAAACAAATGCTTTTTTATGTTTGCAACAGTTATACAATCTTTCAGTTATTGATATTTATAACAATAAAACAGAACTTATTCTTTTCAAATGAACCCTGGTATTTATTATTTCTACAAACAGGATCAGGATAAGAGTTGGGGAGGGAAGCTTGTATTGGGCCAGGGCCAAGCACCCAGACAGGAGCCCCTCAGGAGAGTCAGTGGCCTCCAATATATAATCGCTCCTGTGGGGCCTCCCGGATGCGAACAGCAGACCGGTGAGCCTGGCAGATGGCAGCTGTCTGGGGCTGGCCAAAGTGCCTCTCCTGACCATCAGCACCTGTACCCCACCCTGGTAGGAAGGCCTCCCCTTTCCTCTCCACCAGGTTATGGAGAACACAACATGCGGCCATCACCTCAGGGATGTTGCATTCCCCCATGTCTAGCTGTGTGAGCAAGCACCGGAATCTCCCTTTTAAATGTCCGAACGCACATTCCACCTGGTTGCAATCCCAATTAAGATGAGCATTAAACTGCTCCTTGCTCGCATCCAGGTGGCCAGTGTAGGGCTTCATCAGCCACGGCATCAGGGGGTAGGCAGCATCAGCCACTATGCACACTGGCATGTGCACATCCCCAACCGCAAAGTCACAATGTGGGAAAAATGTTCCTGCCTGAAGCCTCCGGTAGAGGTATGAGTTCCTGAAGATGTGGGCATCATGTGCCCGCCCCGACCACCCAACACAAATGTCAGTAAACTGGCCATGATGGTTGATCAGGGCCTGGAGGACCATTGAAAAGTAGCCCTTTCTGTTAACGAATTGGGCTGCTCGATGGGGCGGTACATGGATTGGAATGTGTATCCCATCGAGCGCTCCTCCACAATTCAGGAAGCCAAGGGCAGCAAAGCCGGCCACGATGCTGTCCAGGTCTGCTAGACGGACGAGCCTGTTCAGCAGCTTAGAATTGATGGCCCTCACCACCTGCAGAAAGAGACAAATAGACAGACAACAAAATTTTAGAAGGGGTGCCTTATCTCTTAGGAGGAGAACCCTCCACCCACCTTCCCCCTCAAATACCCCGGGAATCCTCTCCTCAGAACTCCCTCCGCCAGGCAGCTTAGAGTGAGTGAAGGAGCTCCCTCCCACTCCCACTCCCACTCCGCCTTGCCCTTTCCTGACAGTCTTCCTTCCCCCCTCCCCAAACTGTGACTGTCCCCCTACAATGACTTACCTCCATCAGGATGGACCCAACGGTAGATCTGCCCACTCCAAACTGGTGTCCCATGGAGCGGTAGTTGTTGGGGGTGGCTAGCTTCCAGAGGGCAATAGCGATCCTCTTTTCCAGGGGGATGGCAGGCCGCAGATGGGTGTCCTGCCACTGCAGAGCCGGGGCGAGCCAGGTACACAGCTCCTGGAAAGTGGCCTTCCGCATCCAGAAGTTGCGGAGCTACTCTTGGTCATCCCAGAGCTCCATAACGAGCCGGTTCCACCAATCGGAGCTGGTGTCAAGCCTCCAAAAATGCCTCTCCACAAAGAAGTTTGGAGGCAAGAGCAGTGGGGCTACATGACGGGCGAACCCTTCGTACCTCTGGTCTGAGTTCAGATGGGGAAGTAGCCTCATGACTGTGTCATGCAGATGCAGCAAAACTTGCAGTATGATGGTGTGGGGCCATCGCCTGACCGGGGCAGCTCTGGCTCCATGCCAAAAAAAAGGGGGTCTAAATCAGAAAAACCTCCAAACAAAAAACCTGCTGGAGTGTCCCAGGAAGCTGGGCACTTCAAACAAGCACTGCAATACCTTGCTTATCTCCTAGAGGCCAGCAAAGGCAGCTGCAGGAGCAGAGCAATGGGTGTTCAGGGGCCTCCCTTTAGCCACGCATCTCTGCAAAGGGCAGTCAGCAGCACCCGGAAGGAAATGCTGTCCCCATGCCCTGGCAGAAGCGGTTCCGGGTGGCTTTTTCTTTCGAAAAAGCGTCCAGCAGTCAGGACGCTCTTTTTCGAAAAAATGGATCGATTTTTTGATCCGCATAATGTAGATGCTCTTTTTCGAAAGTTTCTTTTGAAAAAGCGTCTTTCGAAAGAGCCGTGCAGTCTAGACGTACCCTTAGACATGAGACGTTCCATCATAGTGAAAACCCCACACATTGGAGAATTTAAGGTCTGCCCGCAGATTTCACCATTTTCTACCCAACTTACAACTATAATTTTTTTTTAAATGTGTAATCTTTCCACTTGGAAAGATAATTGATGCATTTATGAAATGAATAGAAACCTTGTAGGAAGCATATACAATACCACATTTTTAATAATGCTTTAGTGATGTATAAAATCAGTGCAATATGCAAAATATCCACATATCTGCTACAATGTTTCATTATGTACGCTGTTGCATCCTACATGTTTCCTGACAGTTCATCAAATATTGTCTGTGCACAGCTATTTGTAAAGTACTTTGCTCACATGAAAAGTCCCATGGAAGCTGACATGCTTAGTAACCTGGGCTAAAATTAGAAGCTCATTTAGCTTTATTGGCTCATCTTCTGGATTGTACCTATGGAAGACTGCTACACTGCTGACTCAGAGGGAAGGACGGATCCGTCCACAGATCATTGGGCATGCTGGGGTGGACAGGTGAGAAAAGAGCGGGTGTTTCACAACAGCTGTCCCTGTGTTCTCTGCACCCCAGGGAGCACAGACTGCTCATTCCTGCTTCCCTTTTGGAAAGAAAGGAGCAAATTGTTCACTCTCTGTGTGAAGGAGCAGCACTGGGACAGACCAGTTTCTCCAGTGAATCACCTGGACAGCTCCACTCTACTCCCTGCACGGAGTTATGGTGAATACAAACCTGCCTGAAACTGGTGGATACATATTTGGCACAGTTCAACCATGTTCCTCTGGCCACCACCTGTGCTACCATAGCTACTCTGCTATTTATACTTGCATTGTCTTAACAAGAGTTAGTGCAGCTATGTGTACACAAGCAGGGGAAATCACACCCCTAGATCATAGGGTAGAACCACGGAGTACATGGCTGATGACTAAGTGCCCTGTCCTCCAATCCCATGGACATGATGTGAAGGGTCTGGATAGTTACAAATGTTTTGTATTCTTCTTACGTTGGTCTATAAAAATACCAAAGGAGTTAACATCTAAGCCAGTTATTTTCTATAGACGTGCTAGTGGCAGATGGTGTTGTCAAACAGGACGTAGTTTCATTTAGAAAACTTTTAAATAGTTTTGCAGGCTCAGGGTGACTTAGATGACATTTAGCAGTCTTTGAAACTCACTTATGTGGGAACAGAAATAGAAGGATTATGAAAGAAAATGTCACCATCTGAGTTTGTCTTAGGCCTTATTGCACTGAGATATCTAAGATTGGTGAATACTTAGCAGCTATTTACAGTGCATGGAATTGATACCATTATTGTTTTAAATTCAGCGTATTTGCCAGGGCACAGAAGGCTGGAGAAAACCTTTCATAGATGTAGGGCTGGAAGGCATGATTTAACTTGCACCGGGATAGAGATAAGCTCAGCTAAATCCTTCAGAGAGACCTAATCAATGACATTTAAATCTTTAACCACAAAACCAAACCCCAACATTTTGACATGGTTCTTTGTTACCATTCACTGTAACACCAGACCTTAACGCTAAAGTAAAGCCGTATGGAAAAGATAGAGGTTTCTTGTGATAGAAATATGAATTTATAGGTGGGTGACCCGTACAAAAAAGAGAAGAGTAGCTAGTTCAGCAAGAGGAGAAGAGTCAATGAAGACAGACAGAATGTAGAGCTCCAGGCGGATAGCAGATGATTCACAGAAGACTGCAATGGAGAACAAAAGACAAGAGAACTTGCAGCCATTAAAAACAGAAAGGTGAGGGTCAGAAAATCACACTGACATCAGGAAGAGACAAATCTACATGATTGGTAACTCCCTCCTAAGAATAATGGGCAGGCCTGTCAGAGGACAGAATGATGTGCTGTCTGCTGGTTGCTAAGATATGGGATGGGTACCTGAAGCTGAAGAGGATCCTAATAGGAGTAGGGAAGAATTGATTGTCTTTTATGTGGGGAACAAATAATACAGCTAGATTCTCACTGGAATGCATCAAGGAAGACTATTCCAGGCTGGGGAAATATTTAATGAAATGGAGGCACAGGTGTTCTTCACTACGTCTACACTGGTGGTTGTTCTTGCGCAAAAACTTGCCGGGTGTCTCCACTGCACATGCTTTCTTCCACAAGTAAATTTACAGTCTAGCGTCGGAAAACAGGGCTTCTTCCGGAAGAGTTATTCCTCTCCCCACAAGGAATAAACCTTCTTGCATAAGAGCTCTTCCACAAGAGGGCAGTGTAGACAGGCAACATGAATTTCTTGTTCAAGAAACCCCTATGGCTAAAATGGCCATCAGAGCTTTCTTGCGCAAGAGAGTGTCCACACTGACATAGATGCTCTTGAGCAAAAGCACACCTCTTGTGCAAAAGCACATGCCAGTGTAGACAGGCTCTTGTGGAAGACTTTTTGCGCAAGAACTCTTCCGCAAAACAGTTTTTGGCAAGAAGTTGACAGTGTAGATGTAGCCTGGGATTCTACACAAGAACAAAAACAATACGAGAGTGGTGAACCATGGCAGGAAGTAGCTCAGGGATAAAGAGGTGTCTGAATAGATAGACCCTAGAGCTCCATCTACACTCGCGGCTTCTTGCGCAAGTACGGCTATTCTTGCGCAAGAATCCGCAGAGCGTCCACACTGCCCACCCGCTCTTGCGCAAGGAAATTTACAGTACGGCGTGGTAAGAGAGGGCTTCTTGCACAAAAGTTATGCTCTTTTTTAACAGGTGTAAGTCCTCTTGCGCAGGAGCTCTTGCACAAGAGGGCAGTGTGGCTAAAATGGTCATCAGAGCTTTCTTGCACAAGAGAGCGTCCACATTGCCATGGGTGCTCTTGAGCAAACGCATCGCTTGCACATGGCAGTGTGGAAGTTTTCTTGCACAAGACTTCTTGCACAAGAACCCTTGCGCAAGATGTGCTTGCACAAGAAGCCACCAGTGTAGACATAGCCTAGCTGTTTCTTACGGGGTCCTTGGGATGGAACCCAGAGTAGAGGGAACCCTGACCAGCTCAAAAATGAAGATGGCAGGAAGGCCTCAAAACAAGAGCTGGAAAGCACTATTAAGTCTGAAGTCATGATAAAGATCTGGCCTGAAGCTACTGGCCTATAGACACACAGGACCTGTTTTAACCCGAGCAGGGCACTGAATTATGAGAAGTAGAACACAACAGAACTGAAATGACTGTCAGCTGGAGTTGTGCTTGTCATGTTATGTCATGCTTGTTGGTGAGTTACTTTAGCACAGGCTTCACTTCAGAAAAGCATTTAAGTGCATGTTTTAAAGCAGGGGTGGGCAATAATTTTTTGCTCAGGGGCCACCCCGAAAGGGGTGGGGCCTAAATGGGAAGGGGCTGGACTACCCCACCCTCAGACCATGATTGGTCTGGAGGTGGGGGAGCCCCTTTACCCTCTTCCCACTAGGCACCCATGCCCTGGAAGGGGCTTGGCACATTCCCCCACCCCCAGGCCAATCGGGGCCTGAGGACAGGGGAGCGCGGCAAGCCTCCTCCCACCCTGCAAGGAATACGTGGCACTTTGAAGTGCCACAGGCTCCTCTCAGGGCGGGGGCAGGGTGAAGGAAGCTTCACGCATCTCTCCCACTCCCAGGCCTCCTCCGCTCTCCCCCCTGCTCTGAGAGCAGCACACAGCACTTCAAAGCATCACGTGCTCATGCCAGGGTGGAAGGAGGTTTTGCCTGGGGGCGGGAGAGTGGGGGAGCGGGTATCAAAGCACCGCGCACTGCTCACAGGACAGGGGCAGAGCAGAGAAGGCTTTGCACCCTCCTCAGCCCCCAGGCCCTAATTGGCATGGGGCAGGGGAGCAGCAGGGCCTCTGTGGGCTGGATCCACCCTCTTGGCAGGCTGGATCTGGCCCATGGAGGCCCTTTTGCCCACTCCTGTTCTAAAGGTATTCACATGCTTAAAATACATGAACTTCAGTGGAACTTGTGTTAAGCATGTGCTTAAGTGCTTTGCCAAATCAGGACCTTACATACTGCTCATAAGAGAACTAACGCACAACTGAAGACCCTGTGCCTGTTTCATTACAAAGTCAAAACTCGTGACATGTCTTACCTATGGGTAAGTCACAGGTCTCAGTTTAAACTGATGTACAGTGTACCTGTACTGGGGAATGTTAAACTAATGTACCAATACTAAAATCCCAAATGCAGACAAGCTCTCAGATTATCTTTGAAAGTTCACCAACATTCACTGCCTTTAAGTCCCAGTTCAGAGCAAAGTTTGGTTTAAAAATGAGAATTGGTCAAATTTTGAACTTTTTAAACAAAATTTTAAAAGTTCATTTTTCAGCAAAATGTGAAAGATTTTAACCACCTTTGTTAAATATTAAATTGGTGTGAAACACAGTTGAAATTCAGTAGCCTGACTGAATTTTACATTGAAATTTTGGAAGTGGGGGTCCAATGGAAGTCAAACCAAAACTTAGGGACAAGAGTTCAATCAAAGGACATCAAGCAAGAGTTCAATCAAAGCGAGGGGAAGGAAATATCCCTGTGAGCACCAAGGAAGTCAAACTGCAGAATTTTGTTTGTATCTTTGCTTCTAACAATTCCTTACTCCTCCTCATTATGGATCCTCAAAAAAAATCAATGAAAGTTTCAAAACCTCCAGAATTTTAGGATTTTGCATTTTATTTTCTCTAAACTGGACCAATTTGGTGAAACACAATGTGTGCAAATGTTCCCATTTTTCACAACAGTGAGTTTTTTTCAGCAAAAATGGACCAAAATGCTCTTGTTATTTAACAGATGCCTCAACATTTTAGAAACATTGCATTTGAAAATTTTGTTTCAATGATGATCTTGTTTTTGAAACATGCAACATTTGGTGTATTTTCATATAAAAACTGAACACCTTTCTTCCCTCCCTCCTTCTGTCTGGCTGCATATTGGCCTAGAAAAAAAACTCTGAAAATGTGTTTTCACAATTCCTTTTAGAAAAGTATTCACTGTTTTCAGACAGTCAAATTCCTGGGTAACATAATGGTGTTTGTAACCAAGAACAACATTAGCATTATATTTTAATAACACTAAGACCAAATTTTTATAATTTAAAATGGAGAGGAAATACTCAATAACACCTTTATGAAAATTATTTCTTTGTCTTCAAAGTCCCTAGAAAACCTACTCCGTGTCTATATATTCTATATTTGTACAGCATCTAGTACAATACAGTCCCAATCTATCACTGAGGCTCATAGTGCTAACATGATACAAATAATAGTAATGGCAAAGTAAAATGTTTTCACTCTAAACCAGAGTGTGAAAATATGAGATTTTTAAGATTTATAAAGGGAAATTTAGCAACGGAGACATAGTCTTGATTGTTAGGCATCCCGTCACCATCAATCTTCTTGATTAATGGTGATGAAATGCCTAACATAGTGAATGCTAGTGGAAATGGGGTAGGTTTAAAAGTTAATATAATAAAAAAGAACAAGTTAAAAAATTACTTAGAAAAGTTAAATGTCTGCAAGTCACCAGGGCCTGATGAAATGCATCCTAGAATACTCAAGGAGCTGATAGAGGGGATATCTGAGCCCTGAGCTATCATCTTTAAGAAGTCAGGAGAGATTCTAGAAGACTGGAAAAGGGCAAATATACTGCCCATCTATTAAAAGGAAATAAAAACAACCCGGAAATTACAGACCAGTCAGCTTAGCTTCTGTGCCAGGGAAGGTAATGGAGCAAATAATTAAGGAATTCATTTTCAAACATCTAGAAGATAATAAAGTGAGAGGTAACAATCAGCATGTATTTGTAAAGAACAAGTCATGTCAAACCCATATTCTCTTTGTGCTATTTATTTGAAAATTGGACCGACGCCTTAAACTCCATTCATCTGAGGAAGTGGGTTGTGCCCACAAAAGCCCATACCATCTACATTTTTGTTGGTCTCTAAGGTGCTGCAGGAGTATTTGTTATTTTTTAACTTTTTCCAGTTACAGACTAACATGCCTACCCCTCTGAAACAATCTGACAGCTTTCTTTGATTGGATAACAAGTCTTGTGGATAAGAGAGAAGCAGTGGACCTGATATATACCTAGATTTTAATAAAGTATTTGATATGGTCTCACATGATCTTCTTATCAATAAATGAGGGAAATACAACCTAGATGGGGCTACTATAAGCATAACTGGCTGAACAACCATTCTCAGAGAGTAGTTATTAATGGTTTCCAGTTATGCTGGAAGGGCATAACCAGTGGCGTTCCACAGGGATCTGTTTTGGGAGTGGTTGTGTTCAATATCTTCATCAACAATGTAGATATTGGCATGGAGAGTACAAGGGAGGGGTTGCAACTGCTTTGGAGGATAAGTTTCTTCCATCTTCTAACACTATAATCCATTAGGAAGAACAATAGAAAGCTGTAGTCTGTGAGATATAGTTTTGCATTGGACAAAGAACAAAGTTGTGATGACCTCACACTTATGAAGATGTTTGCACTTGAAGTGAAATCCCATTTAAGTTAATGGCAAAATTCTCATTGTTTTCATCAAGCCAGGATTTTCACCTAAGGACTTCATGCTTTGATTAGAACTCCTCATTTTCTGCAGTGTCCCATAAGCATTCATACTAAACTCATACTCCACAAGGCGTAAAAGCATTAGGAATTATAACCTCACATCTCCTTGATATTGCTTCTCATACAGGGCAAGGGTCCATATGCACTTTATTCCTTGAGTCTATGCATGATAAAAAAAAAAAAAACACACAAAATCTCCAAGTACAAGAAAGTTGTTGTATTCATTACCTGAGATAGGTCCCTCCCTTGATACGTGGCAACATAAAAACTGTTTTAATTCTTCATTTTTACACCTGCAAACACCATTTTAAAAACACATTCTGATTCTTGGAATTGCACTAATTCCTGCACTCACCCTGAAATAGGACATTTTGAATCACATGCTGCTATGGATATTTATTAAATTAAATGCATCTCTTTTGTAAGTTTATTTTCCCAGTTTACGTAGAGATAAATACTAATGAGTGGAATCTCACTCAATTTTGCCTAATTACCACATGTATGACAACAGTGTCCCTGGGCATTACAGCAGAAGAGCATGCCCAGGGCATCTCCTGATTTCCTAGAGGGCAAGTTTTCTTCATCTGCTTGTCTCAGCTGGAGAAGTCTGAAAGAGATGTATGGTACAAACCAGTCTCTTGGGATAACAGAGCTGGCTGACTAGAAACAATGTAATAGCAGATTAATAGTCAATGGGGAGAGTCAAGATTGAGTACCTTCACCTGAGCTAGAGAACCAGCCAACCCAGCCTCCAGGCAGATTAATGAGCTCAGCTGGGTTGTACTAAGGGTGCTTGATTAGCCAGCCTGCTTGCTTAACTCAGAGCAGCTTGCAGGCCTGCTGTTAGGATTAGCAGCAGGGGTCTAACTACTGTGTGCTTCAGTCTGCAGCTGTGGTTGGGTTTATGCTCACCTTGCCTCTATCCTGTATCAGCTTCTACTTTGCTCTGCATTTTGCCCTAGACTAAGATTCCTAGCACTCTCACTGCAGTTCTAGTCACTGAGCTGGGTTGCTGGCCAGTGTTTCCTGTAAGCTGAGCACTTGGGAAGTCACCCAAGAGAGATTCAAATGCCGCCCAGCTGATTAGCATAGGGCCCACAGTGTTTCTTCGAGTGGTGCACATTGCTCATACCTTGGTGCACACACCAACATTTATTCTGTACATGGTTGGGGGGGAAGGGGGAACATTGCTGCTGGCCTGACAGAAAAAGGGAGTTTCTAAGCTTTGAGGAGATGTGGTTATGAACCTCCAGTGTTCAGGTGGAGATTGGACAAGAGAATTTAGCTGGTAGCTAAGGAGGGATTTGGTGCAGAGGATTGAGTTATATGCCTGATGGGGGTTATCTGGGAAGATCTGAGACTGCAGCACAGGAATCTGAGAAGGGGATGGTGAGTTGGAGCAATGCAAGGGGATCTGGGCATGAAGGGGTACTGAGCAAGGGGGGAGCATTTGGTTGGAGTGGGAAAAGCTGAACGCATGAAAGGGGTAAATAAAGATTGTGAGTATTAAGAATGAATGCCCCCAAGCAAAGTTTGACTCCCAAGGGAAGATATGCCAAAAACTCCACAGTCTTTTAAAGACCTTGCTATTAATTTTTATGTGGAAGGGTATCAGATACTACAGTGAGGGGGGGGCATATAAAACACTATGGCTGTGTCTACACTGGTGCGATTTCACGCAAAAGCGGCCGCTCTTGCGCAAAAACTTGCTGCCTGTCTACACTGGCCGCATGTTCTTGCACAAGTAAACTGACGTTCTAATGTATAAAATCAGGACTTCTTGCATGAGAACTCTGATGCTCCAGCTCAGGAAGAAGCCCTTTTGCACAACTGCTCTTCCAGAAGAGGCCAGTGTAGACAGGCAGCATGAATTTCTTGCACAAGAAAGCCCTATGGTTAAAATGGCCATCAGAGCTTTCTTGCGCAAGAGAGCATCTACACTGGCATGGATGCTCTTGTGCAAAAGCACATCTCTTGCGCAAAAGTATATGCCAGTGTAGACGCTCTCTTCTGGAAGATTTTTTGCAGAAGAACTCTTCTGCAAAAGAGTTTTTGCATGAGAACGCACCAGTGTGGATGTAGCCTATGACTATGTCTACACTGGCGGGTTCTTGTGCAAGAACCTCTAGCACAAGGAGTCTTGTGCAAGAACTCTTGTTTAAGAAAATGTCCACACTGCCATGTGCTTTTGCGCAAGAACATCCATGGTAGTGTGGACCCTCTCTTCCGCAAAAAAGCTCTGATGGCCATTTTAGCCATAGGGTTTTCTTGCACAAGAAACCCCTGTCGCGCGTCCACCCTGCCCTCTTGTGCAAGAGCTCTTGCGTAGGAGGGCTTACACTTGTTAGAAAAGAGTGTAGCTCTTGTGCAAGAATCCCTCTCTTACCACGCTTTACTGTAAATCTTCTTGCGCAAGAGCAGGCGGGCAGTGTGGATGCTCTGCGGAAGAACGGCCATTCTTGCGCAAGAACCCACCAGTGTAGACATAGCCTATGACAGCTACATGTGAAATGGTGTTTGTGACTGAGGGCAAGACAGAATGGTTAGATCCTGAGGACAGGGTAGGGAAGGGGAGTGGAAATAAAGGATGAGTGGGATTAAACATTAAAGCAGTTGCAGCAGGATAACTACTCCTGTCTGCCATTTACTGAAAAGTCCTCCAGCTTTTCATTAGGAAGAGAGGCAGGTGTGTAGAGAAGGAAGGATAGGCCTCTTTTTCTGACCACTTCCCTGTCAGCCACCCTCCTCCCTCACCAAAGCCCTTCTCTGTGACACCCCTCATCAGGGGCCAAGTATTTAGTTAAACCCCCATGAAGATGGGGGAGCCAGGGAACCTGCAGGCTCACCATTTCTTTTGGGTACCAACTGCTACTGCAAAAAGGCTGAAGAGGAAGACTAATAGAATGCCACACTCTATTACACTGTTTAGCCGTGAGGTAGCCTTGTGTGCAAAATAGTTTATTTGAATGCAGCTCAGCTGTACAACTCTCAGCATTAAAGGATTTTATGATGAGCACATGTGGTATATATAAGCCAGCTCTTTGGCTAGTCCATCCCTGGTACAGAAGCATAGCAAGGCAAAGGCAGACTGGATGGGGTTTTACCATTACTGCCTGAACATGACCCAGAAGGGGTTTGCTTAATTGGGTTTTGTATTTAGCTATTGAAATAGAAGTTGTCTGGGGCCATGGGGAAATAATTATAGGTGGAAATATGACATGAGGTAGGGTAGGACAAAACACCCCAGAGAAATAAGGTGGCTGGTTTAAACATAATACATAATGCAGGAAAGGAAGATAGAGATCCGCTAATTGCCTTCTCAACATGCCCAAGTTAGAGAAATGGTCAGAGGTAAACAGGATGAGGTTTAATAAAGAGAAATGCAAAGTGCTCCACTTAGGAAGGAACAATCAGTTCCATACATACAAGATGGGAAGCGACTGTCTAGGAAGGAGCATGGCGGAAAGGGATCTAGGGGTCAGAGTGGACCACAAGTTGAATATGAGTCAACAGTGTGATGCTGTTGCAAAAAAAGCAAATATGATTTTAGGTTGTATCAACAGGTGTGTTGTAAGCAAAACTCGTGAAGTCATTCTGCCGCTCTACTCTGCACTAGTTAGGCCTCAGCTGGAGTACTGTGTCCAGTTCTGGGCGCTACATTTCAAGAAAGATGTGGAGAAATTGGAAAAGGTACAGAGAAGAGCGACAAGAATGATTAAAGGTTTAGAGAACATGACCTATGAAGCCAGGCTTCATGAACTGGGCTTGTTTAGTTTGGAAAAAAGAAGATTAAGGGGGGACATGATAGCGGTTTTCAAATATCTAAAAGGGTGTCACAAGGAGGAAGGAGAAAATTTGTTCCTCTTGGTTTCTGAGGACAGGACAAGGAGTAATGGGCTTAAAGTGCAGCAGGGGAGGTTTAGATTGGACATTAGGAAAAAATTCCTAACTGTCAGGGTGGTCAAATATTGGAATAAATTGCCAAGGGAGGTGGTGGAATCTCCCTCTCTGGAGATATTTAAGAACAGGTTAGATAGACATCTGTCAGGGATGGTGTAGACGGAGCATGGTCCTGCCTTGAGGGCGGGGGGCTGGACTCGATGACTCTTGAGGTCCCTTCCAGTCCTATTATTCTATGATTCTATTCTATGATTCTATGATTGTTTAATCTTGTACCACAAAAAATAACCTAACTTTGCAAAAAAAAAAAAAAACCTACATTGGAAGAGTCTACCTAAACTAATAACCTTACAAATTTCTATACATTTTAATATTGCAATAATTAATTGAGTCTTCTCTCTTAATTGTCTCTAAATACCAAAGAGAAATGGTACATGGCAACTAGAACATGAACTATTGACTACCCACATTTCATAAACTATAGTATTTTCTTTTAGTCACAGCTGATCTAAGAACCATACCTTCAACAGGGACTCCTGTTATGAAAAGGCTACACAGGATCTTTATTTAAAGAGGGCATAAAGAAGAGACTGATTCTTACCACATTTTGCAAAGGAAATGAATTATTCCAGCATGCTTTACATTTAAAACAAGGAAAGGATGTTATGTTGATTTTAAAATCAGAATGCAAAACTGAAGTTAAAAATTAGAGTATTAGGATCAACTGAAAGTTGTGTGGGTAATCAGAGTCACAAATGAATGCTAAGTAAACTTCAGTTTTATATAAGCAAAGTTTAACTCCCTGGCTGTGTCTAGACTGGCAAGTTTTTCTGCTTTTGCGGAAAAACTTGCCAGCTGTCTACACTGGCCGCTTGAATTTCCGCAAGAACACTGACTTCCTACTGTCTGAAATCAGTGCTTCTTGCAGAAATACTATGCTGCTCCCATTCGGGCAAAAGTCCAGTGTAGACAGCTCAGATTTGTTTTGCGGAAAAAAGCCCTGATTGCGAAAATGGTGATCGGGACTTTTTTGCGGAAAAGCGCGTCTAGATTGGCACGGACACTTTTCCGCAAAAAGTGCTTTTGCGAAAAAGCATCCGTGCCAATCTAGATGCTCTTTTCCTCAAATGCTTTTAACGGAAAACTTTTCCGTTAAAAGCATTTGCGGAAAATCATGCCAGTCTAGACGTAGCCCCTGATTCTGAAGTCAAATGGGCTACCCACCTGTTTAAAGCAGTGCTTAAAGCAATGGGAAAGAAGTGTGCAGGGCGTAGGTATCATGTTTTTTATAGAAATGAAAATATATCTGCCTTCCCTCTATCTCACCACCATCAGTTCTGCACCCACATCTATTCTACCTCTCCCAAAGCTTACCTCTGCTTCTCCTGCAGATCCAGGGGTTCTGCATTCTCCTCCTTCGGGGATTGGCAGGGGGATGGCTGCAGAAAAGTCCCCTTTCCCAAGCTAGGTGTTCCAGGGAGGTGGATGAGACATAAAGGAGCTGTCCCCATTGCTCATGGGGGCAGGAGAAGAACAGAGCCCCCCTCTCTGCTTACACTGCAGAAGGTGGAAAAGTGTGCAAAGCTGCCAATCAGATGGGGATCTCCTCCCTGTCAGGGCTGAAATGTGATCAGGCCTTTGGAGCTGTAAAGATTTATCTCCCAGTCTGAGAATTTTGCAACTTGGTACACTTTAACCCCCGGGTTAAGTAAAAGATAGGCAGAGATGTTTACAGGATCAGGGCCTAACCTATTGCACTTTTAGGAAAAAGCCTATTTGCTTATTTCTTTCTTTGCATTCTAGTTTGTTGTAGACATCAATATGCCTGATTTCAAAGAGTCACACAGAAAGTCAGATTCTTATAAGTGAATCTGGTCTCTTGAAACTAATGTTATTTTAATATATTTGTTTGGGAGATTTTCCTTTACTAAATGTTCTGACTTGGAATCATTTCCCGTGAAAATGATTTTTATTTTGATTTTTATTATAGGTTAAAAGCCCCTGAATCTATTACTTTAATTGCATAGAAATATTTTCTTCATTATAATGAGAGTGCAGGTATGAACTGAAAAGAACTGCTAATTTTCTTTTAAAACAATGTGCAATGATTTATAGCTAGAACTGAATGAGAACATTTGTTCAAAAATAGATTTATATAAGCTTCTGGATTTGTTTTGGGGTTTTTCAATGAGAGTATGTTTGCTTGGGAGGGTTGTTTTTAACTATTTCAGAGACATTTAAAATGTAATGAATTCAGTGTCTGACAGGGACTTTCTTATGTCATCTAAGTACCAGTCAGAGTTTAATAATTAACTAAACCTGATTGAAGAGAACTAAACATTCACACAAGTGGGGGTTAAACTAAGATGAGCCTCCTACATTAGGTACATTTTTAAAGGCCCATGGCTTAGGTTCACTTCATAGCTTCAAATCCAAGCAGGCATGTTTGCTTCAGTAGCAATGGAAGTTCAGCATTTGAGCACAGCTCTGCAAACATCATTCTGATGGGATGATAATATTTTGCATTTCTATTGAGGTTCTACATTCCATTTTATTCTGAACAGATCCATGTATTATCCTCTTCGCCATAGCATCGGAGCGCCTACCAGTAGGGCATTAAGTGTCATGGCAAACATCTGTCAAGGGTGGTTCATTCTCTCACACCCACTCCCCAAAGGGAAAATTGTGTATGAAGTGAGGGTTTTATTTTAATGTTGGTTGGGGAGTGGGTGTCTTTATGTTAAATGTCCACACTGCTCTGTGGTTATGTTACAGAAAGGAAATCCAAGAAACATGCCTTGCCTGTGGATGGCCATTGAGATCCTAGGAGAGTTTGTTCCACAGTTTCAGACCAGAACTCAAGAAAATTCTGTCTCAATTTTATCCTTGGGATAGAAAGTTTCATTGTGCCTGGCATTGTTGAGCTTTCGGGGATCTTTTGGATATGCTGCGCCATTGATACTGAACTATTTCTATCCATAATAATTCCATGAGAGAGAAATATATTCTTATTGTGCAGAGGGTAAAAGGGATGTACAGAAATTAAGGATCTGCCCAGCAAGTCTCTGCAAGGTCTGGGAATAGAGGCCATATGACCCAACACTGGGCCAATTCCCATTCTTCCTTTGCCCTAACCACTGCACTCTTGAGATAGCTTGCCCAGTTGAGGCTGTGCATCACCTATGATTCTGTCTTGCTGAGGATCATAGCCTGAAAACCAAGATACCAGATCTCCACTCTTGCCACCAACCTTAGCAGCAGCTCTGCCAAACAAGAAGTCAAAAGGGCAAAAAACCAAGATGCTAGCTAGTAAGAAAGGCATGTTCACTAGGTTTCCAAATTCCAGCTCCTTGCAGTTCCAATGCAAGATACTTTTTTTTCAGACACTTGGTTGGACAGTCTCCCCAGAGAGGATGGAAGAAGCTGAAGAACTTTCCCTGTCAACAATCCTGGCAGGTGTAGGCATATACCAGCTGTTCTGAAAATGTGCAACTGTCTCAGTCCCCGTTCATCTGCTGGGATCACAGTGGGACACGGCTTGAAAGGCAGAAAGAAAGATAAATCAAAGAAAGGAAGCATCTGATACACCACTTGATTTTAATTAAATACTGCCTGAAGCCAAAAGAATACTCTGTTCTTTTCTCACATACACCTGGGACACACAGAAGAATGGCAGGGTGTCTGTTCCAACAGTGCCTGCTCTCCACCCTTACAGTAACATGAAACTGAGTCGTATACAATCCGCTTGGCTCACTGCTCCAAAGGAAGGTGAGCAAGCCTCTGCAAAGTCACTGCCAACATGCCTTAAGAGACCAATTTCCTCTGCTCTCCAGCCTAGTGATCTAACAGAGCCGTAAGAGGGGGAAGATGCTTAGCTTTCTGTCTGTCAGTTGAAAATTTCCAGACACATTTAAAGAGAAATCTGTGTGCTTTTAACTTTCTCGGAGGAATGAAGTGGTAGTGGTGCCACATAACTACCTTCCCATGAGAAGAGGGCAGAAACAGATAGCAGGTGGCATACACAGTATACAAGGTAGCATCAGTCATGGTCTCCTGAGACTGATGGTTGGCCAGTCCGGAGGAAGAAGACAATCAAGCACCTGTCTCCAGTTTTCTGCTGCCCAATGACAATGGCAAATCTCCACCCACCAGTCAGGAGTAAGAAGGAACAGTTGGGTAATTTTAAAAGATGAAACTTAAAGCTTTTCTCCACTCTCTTGTCCATCATTTGTCAGCTTCAGCTGTCAATCTGGAAGTCACCTATGAAGACTGAAATTGTGGATGTGACAAGAAAGCTAAGCAGCCCTTTGCCATTGTCCTGCACAGCATGAGAGAATGCATACTTCATGAAATTTGCCAAAAGAATGTCTGCTGGATTGCTTTGGTTTTATTCTTCTCCTTATAGCAAGTATTCACTAATGACTGGTCTTTTCAGATTGTTGGCTCAGTGAGAAAGGAGGTCATCAAGTTAACCCATTAGACATGTTCCACCTGGCCAAGCTAACAAAAAACTAATGTTACTGGGTCACATTGTAACCTGCAACTCATCTCTTGATATATACCTAAATGATGGAAAGTGCCACCCAGATTCATAAAATATTTTTACAGGCGAGTAAAACAGATCTAATAGACCTATTTCTCATTAGAGAGGTCAATGCCATGAACATCCAATGCTGTACAACTGTCTCTTTCAATTTAGCAGATCAAGCTTGACTAATCCAGTGCCCTGATTGGTCTGAATTCACTTCTACTGAAAAAAAGCAGTTTTCCTACAAATGGTCAGGAGTATGTGCTCTAGTCCTTTATTTTTACAAGACCTCACCAGCATGGGGATCAAACCAAATTTGCATGTTTTGCAAGACCAACCAAAGGTTTCACATTACAGATGAGTATTCAGAGTCTATAAACAATGACATCTAAATCCTGTTTGGAATCACATTATTCTTGGGCTAAGAAAAATGCGTAGAGGTAAGCAAAAGGCTTGGGAAGAAAAGCAGACCTAAGTTCATGGGTTTGGAGCATGCTTTAAAAATATTAATTGTCAAGTGCAAGATCAACATGCAACATTTAGATTGAGGGAATTTTGGGTTTTGTAATTTCTTAAATAAAACATGGGTATTTTAAAAAATTGTATCATTTTAGATACATTCAGCTTTTTCCTTTCCTTTCAGTCCTCAATAATGAGTCTGCAATTTGTGAACACTATAGATTGATTCCACTTTCTCTCCATTAGTGGGTCCTATAGCAATTACCTGCCTGTTCCCACATCTAATGGGACCCAGTGGTCTATCCCTTTTCTTGAAAGGCTTGCCTCCTGGGGTAACAGGAGACAAGAAAATGAGTGACCTTGCAGTGTGTGCATGTACCCAGCACACCAGATTGCATCAATGGCTGCTGGTGTCAAAGTATTACTACAGCCAAGTAGGGACTCCTGGAAGGCAGCCAAATATGTAACAGACTAAGAAGTAAAAGTAAAGGAAAAATGCACTCTTCCTTTATGTATTCTCCATCTAAGCTTAATTTTATGTTTGCTAACAAGGCAACATCATTAATTTTAAGGACCCCTTGTGTAAACACCTTTTTTTTTTGTTAAACTATCAATAAAAAAACTATTCATTCCTCTATGTTAAGCCGAGACAGCAACATGATTTAGAAGATAATTTTCTTCTCTATAGTTAAAACTGAAGCTCAGTAGTACATAACCAGTGCCTGGCATGTCCTCGACATCTTGGATAAATTGATATGTGATTGTTGGGATAATTATTAGGAATATGATCTTGATGATGAAACTGCTGAGGAAAGTTCCAAGTACTCTTGGATTGTGAGTGGTTCCCTTGAAGAATGTAATTCAGGCCCCTTCTACTTCAGTCCACATAATCTCACTAAGGTTAGTGCAAAATCCTTCTCCTTGGTCCAGTTGAGATTTCTGGTGTCTCTCAGCCTCATTCCCTCTGACTCATTTCACATCTCAGTTGAAAAGACTGTTTTGGGCTTGCTCATGCCTCTAATTTTATTTTCCCCTCTGCTAACATTCATTCTCTCTCTCTTTGGTAGTGCTATTTATTTCTAGGAGTAGTAAAATATTTTGGGGTACAATTTCCATCACAAAGACTCAATCCAATCCAGTTTAATTTTGTGCATTAGCTATAATAAAACCACCATTGTAAGAAGAAAAACCCTTCCACGACAGTGAATTACTTGGCTGTAAGTAAAAGTCTATTCTCAGAAGTCAGGTGTCTGCCTCCATGGTTCTGAGTGTAGCATACACTGCTCCTAGTAAAATAAGAACCTTGTCTAGAGACTCTACAATTTCAAAGATTGTTGAGGAGGAAATGGAAAGTGATAACTTTTAAATGTGAGTGGGGAATGAAGCAACAGACATCAGATAGGTCAGAAAGAGACCAATGATCAAACACTTTGCATTTCTCCATCCTGTCTGGGAAATCCATGTACTTTACAGGTGCTAATTACATTAGCATACCTATACCAGTGTGAGACAGATTTTACAGATGGGGAAACTGAAGCGCAGAGAAGTTAAATGACTTGCTAGAGGCTATACTGGAAGTCCGCTCAGAGCTGGGAATTGAACCCAGAATGCTTAACTCCTTGAAATTAAGCCACAGTCCTTCTTTCCCCTGCCTCCCTAGCCAAAAACCTATATTCTATATTAATCCTTGTTACATTTTCATATCTGTTAAAGAGGTAAGGGTTAAGTACCTTTTACAAGCTAGGTATTATTAAATAGATGTCACACTGTGTGACTTAGAGTTAAAACCACGCTACGTTATGCTTAAAAGAAGCACACAGGATATTTCTCAGGGGATAAGGCAACACGCTGCATTTATTGATAATGTAACCAAGTAGCATATGCATTTACACCCATACACACACACACACACACACCCTGCTGATGGAATAGTTACCAGTCTGTTGCTCGGCCCAACCTATTGGCCAGATAGGTCGGGTGCGAGGAAGGAGCCAAGTTCATATCAGTCAGGACTGATGCTCCATAGTCTTAGCAGGACAAGAACCCGAAGAACCATACAAGACACCCCACCTTTTATAGGATTTTCCTTCCATGCAAGTCTATGCATTTTGCCTTGTTAGGCCTTAATCAGTAATTCAGCATTACAATCAATCTTCCTACAATATATGCTTATCAGGAAGAAGTCATTTGATGTCCATATGCTGACAACCCCTCGTGGGTGTTGTCTTCCCGCGAAAGTTGCTATTGGTTACCTGTCAATGGGGTGCTTGCCACTAACTTCAGGGTTCATCTATCTGCCTCATTCCAGTTTGCGTCTTCAGTGTGCTTTCACTTAGTTGATAATTATTTGGTGCTTCCGAGTCTCCGGCCCCTCATCTGACCATTTGAGCATGCAGTGGCCTTCACACTTATCTCTCCTAAAACATTCTTTCTCTCATTCACACAAACAATACATTTACAGAATTGCAGCATGGAACAAAGGGGTATTTCTAGTCACTTTAACAAAGTTACAAAGTAATTCGACATTAAACTTCTTTTTATCTGTTACAGGGCCTTGCCTACTATTAACATCGCTATGTATTACAATATTCCATCTCTTCACTTAAATACGCTAACATAAGACAGAGCTGGAGCTAGGTTAACAAAGCTGCTTGGTCTGTCTGAGACCTACATCTTCTGTTTAAGTTTAATCCAACCCTTTGCTATAACATACATTAATTATAACTAACAGAGGGTATGTCTACACTACAAAGTTAGTTCGAACTAACGGACGTTAGTTCGAACTAACTTTAATAGGTGCTACACTAGCGCTCCGCTAGTTCGAATTTGAATCGAACTAGCGGAGCGCTTAGTTCGAACTAGGTAAACCTCATTTTACGAGGACTAACGCCTAGTTCGAACTAGCTAGTTCGAACTAAGGGCTGTGTAGCCCTTTAGTTCGAACTAGTGGGAGGCTAGCCCTCCCCAGGTTTCCCTGGTGGCCACTCTGGCCAACACCAGGGAAACTCTATGCCCCCCTCCCGGCCCCGGACCCCTTAAAGGGGCACGGGCTGGCTACGGTGCCCGTGCCAGGTGCAAGCCTGCCAGCACCCAGCTAGCAGACCCTGCACCTGGCACGGCACAGAGCCACCCACCCGATGCCCCCCAGCCCACCCCCTCTTGCCGGGACCAGGCTGGCGGCTCCCGGGAGCTTCCCCTGGACTGCAAGAGGCGGGCACCTTCCTGGGCTAGTGCGGACATCGTGGACCTCGTCCACAATCTCCGCACTAGGCACAGGAAAGTGGCCGTCTAGGGCAGGAGAGCTGCCAGCCTGGCCACCCAGGACCAGGTGTGCATGAAAATCAAGGGAGTCCACTGAGACCCCCGACACTGAGCCCTGAGCTTACAATGGCCGTACTGGGTCAGACCAAAGGTCCATCTAGCCCAGTAGCCTGTCTGCCAACAGCGGCCAACCCTAGGGACCCTGGAGGGGATGGACCGAAGACAATGACCAAGCCATTTGTCTCGTGCCATCCCTCTCCAGCCTTCCACAAACTTTGGGCAGGGACACCACTCCTACCCTCTGGCTAATAGGACTCCATGGACCCAACCTCCATCACTTTATCTCACTTCCCTTTAAACTCTGTTCTAGTTGTAGCCTTCACAGCCTCCTGCAGCAAGGAGTTCCACAGGTTAACTATTTGCTTTGTCAAGACGAACAACTTTCTCTTACTAGTTTCAAGCCTGCTACCCATTCCTTTCCTTTGGTGTCCTCTAGTCCTTCTTTATGGGAACTCAGGAAGAACTTTTCTGAATGCACCCTCTCCACCCAACCCCTGCTTTTAGAGACCTCTATCCTGTCCCCCCTCCGTCTCCTCTTTTCTAAGCTGAACAGTCCCAGTCTCTGTAGCCTTTCTTCATCTGGGACCTGTTCCCAACCCCTGATCATGTTAGTTGCCCTCCCCTCTCCCAGCCTTTCTCTTCCCCTCTCCCACCTCCTTTTCCCAGTGTCCCCCAGTTTTGTTCAATAAAGACAGAGTCAATGTTGGAAGAAACGTTATCTTTATTTTGTACATCAATAAGAAGAGGGGCTAGGGAAGGGTAAGTGGAAGGAGGTGAGGGAGGAATGGGGTACGAGCCCCCGATGGGGAGGACTGGGCTGGCTCTGTGGGCTTCTGGGGGTGGAAGCTCTCCTGCAGCCCCCCAATTACTCCCTCTCCCCAGATGGCAGCCTGCGGCAAGTGCAGCCGGGCTGATGGCCGAGTGGTGTGATGTGCCCAGTGTGGGCACTCAGGGCACTCCAAGCCAGAACTTCTTTGGAAGCGGGGCACCCCTTAGAACTGTGTGTCCGGGGTGGGGGTCGGGACCCTTTAAGCGCAGCCCTCGGCTAGCCTGAGACAGCATCTCCATGCTCTAAGTCCTCCTTTTATGCCCTGCCGGCACTGCTTCCGGCCATCCTTAAGCCCTGTTCAGAGTCCACTCAATGTGGACTTACTAGTTCGAACTAGCAAAACGCTAGTTCGAACTAGTTTTTAGTTCTAGACGCGTTAGTTCGAACTATCTTAGTTCGAATTAACTAATTCGAACTAAGTTAGTTCGAACTAGCACTGTAGTGTAGACGTACCCTAACTTATTAGTTACAAAATTCCAGGGCTACACTGTAGGAAAACAGAGATCCAGTTCAAACTCTGCATATACTTACACAGAAACCAGCACACGATTAATGGAGGATTTTCAAGCAGTAGCTGTCTAGAACATTTTTCTTAATTAAAGAAAATTACTTTCCAGGCAATCCATTTTACTCACAGCTTCTAATTTTTATTGCTGTTCTCCCCCCACTGCGTCAGAGATATCATAGCTATTTCCCTATAGTACAGTTAAGAGAAAATAGCTGTAATAGTTCAGATAGGCTGATGTGGTAACTGTTGGTAAACGCTGACTGTTATAGATGCACCTCCTCTGTGAGATGTCATTTAAATTAGATTTGAGTCAATTCCCCTTATATTTGACATATTAATTATGGCTTGCGTTGCAAATTGAACAATCTACCAGGGATCCCCTATTCACGAGCAATTCTACATCATTGTTACAGAATTAGGTACAGAATTTCTTAAATGTACCTTTCTCACTAATGTACTGGTGATCACAATCAAGAAAAGTCATGGCCATCCACCGAGTAATTGAAAAAGAAAAATCCATGGGGCAGACCCACAGCTGGTACACACCAGTACAAATCCCCTGGCCTGCTACATGATCTGGATCAGGTTTGTTGCCCTCATTTCCTTTAAACTGAGAAGTCTCCCTATCACAGTGGAATGTATTCCCCACGCCAGCCCTGACAGAAATGAATTAGGCCATGTGGGCCTAGGCAGACAATTAAGTTGCAAACAGGAGAGATTTAGGTTGTGTGGAGGGTGCTAATTAGAAGGAAGATCATTTGTGAAGGAAGGGGGAACCCGTCCGATGGAGCCAGGAGGCAGGAAATAGCATGGTGAATAACTGGGAGGAAATTTGTAGGCCTTCTTCCTGAGGTAAAGAAGAAGCTTGGTGGGGAGGAGTCTGAGCTGAGAGTAGCAAGGTAGTGTACATGTAGCCCTTCACTCGGGCTCTGGGACTGAAACTCAGGGGTGGGCCTGGGTTTCCCTGAAACCACCCCAGATTGATATCGCTAAGCGCAGCAGATACAAAGCCTATGGGAATGACAGTCAGTCAGCACAAGGGCTGCCTGGTGCTGCTTTTGGAGAGAGACCTTGAAAGAGAACCTCAGAAGGGAAGCTGCTGGAAGATTGAAGAAGGAAGAGGAAGCAGCAGCTCCTGGAATGAAAGAGAGGTTGCAGACTGGGAGAGAGTGACAGAGATGGAGTGCAACCTCACGGAAGACACCAGCTTAGCAGAACTACCAGGAGGAGGTGCTGCCCAGTGGCGAGAAAAGAGCCCTGTCACATATTCTTAGTTACACTAGCCAATTAGCCCGTCATAAGATGGGATTTTCAAGTCTTCTCTCCTGAGCACTCTCGCTCTGTCTCTCTCTGTCTCTCTCTGTCTCTCTCTCAGCTCTCCTCCACCCCCTGCCTCTCTCTCAGTCTCTTTCTTTCTCTTCTCCCCCTCCTGCCTCTCACTCTCCCTTTCTCTTCTCCTCATCCTCCTGCCTCTCTCTCTCCTCCGTCTCTCCCTGCCCCTCTTCCCCTTCCTCTTCCCTCCCGCCATGGTGCTTATCTGAGTGCTGCCTGCTCAGCCAGGCTGCCGTGAGGGAGGGGGGCGGGGCAGTGACATACACGGCCAGGGGGCGGGCCCGTGTACATCACTGCTCTCCCTTCCCCTCCCACCACGGGGGAGCACAAACTGCCCCTTGTGCTGCTGGCTCTCCTGGCAGCCCGGCTGAGGGGCGCAGCACTCAGCTGAGTGCCACAGAAGGAGCGGAAGGGGGGCAGTGATGTACACAGCCCCGCCCCCTGTCCGTGTACGTCACCGCCCTGCCCCCTTCTCTTCCCTCCATGGTGGCTTGGCTGAGTGTTATGCGCTCAGCCGGGCCGCCACAGGGGAGGAGGGGCAGGGTGGTGACGTACATGGCCAGGAGTTGGGGCTGTCTACATCACTGCTGCCCCTTCCCCTCTCCTGTGGTGGCCCGGCTGAGGGCTGCAACGCTCAGTGCCACGGCGGGAAGAGGAAGGGGGGGGTGACATACACAGCCCCGCCCCCGGCCATGTACGTCAGTGCCCCGCCCCCCTTCCCACCCCACTGGGGCTCAGCTCAGTGGCACAGCAGCAGCACCACTCAGCTGGGCCACAGCAGGGGAGCAAGTGGCATCAAGCGGATGTTTGGGGTCCATTTGCCGCCCGGTGCCCAGCTGAGTGGTGCTCCTGCCGGGGCTAGGGTTGCCAGGTGTCCGGTTTTCTACCAGACAGTCTGGTATTTGCACCCTCTGTCCAGTAGAAAAATTTAGAAAATACCGGACACGTGCAATGTCTGGTATTTTGTGAATTTCTGGCTGGGCGCCGGAGGGAAGCCTGGCAGGAGCGGGGGAGTGACTGGGAGGCAGAGCGCAATTGGCTTTGGGAGCCCTGTGATTGCACGCAAAAGCCGGGTGGGGCAGGGGCCAGGACTCCCAGCCACCCCCACTCTCCCCCGCCCGGCTTTTGCACGGGACCAGAGGCTCCCACTGCCAATCGTGGCCCGTCTCCCAGCTGGGAGCCTCTGGTTGCGAGCAGAAGCCGGGCAGGGGGAGTGGCTCCCAGCCTCGCCCCTGCCAGACTTCTGCTGGCAAATAAAGGGAGCGCCTACTGGGGGCACAGCCAGAAGGACTCCGGCTGTGGCCAGTGGCTGCACCCCACCCCTTGCCAGGTCTGCTTCCCGCCCCCTTCCTCTGTCCCCCCTCCTCCCGTCCAGTCCCATGGCCCCTGATCCCCCCCAGCTCTGCTTCCTGCCCCCTCTTCCTTCTGGCCAGCCCCACGGCCCCCGCACACACACACCCTGCCAGCGCTGCTTCCCGCCCCCTTCCTCTGGGCCCCCCCATCCACCCCTCCAGCCCCACAGCCCCAGATCCCCCCCCCCGTTCTGCTTCCCTCCCCCCTTCCGGCCAACCCCACTCCCCCTCCCCTCCCTCTGTGGCGCGCTCAGCTGGAAGTGCTCAGCTGGGCCCCAGCGGGTGCACCACGGAGGGAGGGGAAGGGGGGGCGGGGCGGGGCACTGATGTACACGGCCTGGGGGCATGGCTGTGTATGTCCATGAGGAGTAACAGTAGTTCGAATTAGAGAGCCTAATTCAAACTACCTACTCCGTGCCGCGTGTAGCTGCGGGCACGGAGTCCGCACTAACGGGGATTTAAAAAAGGCAGCGCCCGGCAAGATGCAAATGAAGCCCAGGATATTTAAATCCTGGGCTTCATTTGCAACTTCGAATGCCTAAATTAGCTACCCTAGTTCGAACTAGGGTGGCAGTGTAGACATACCCTGGGTTACTATATATATGATAGATGACTCCTGGTAGCACTCAGAGGCTATGTCTGCACTGGCGGGTTCTTGCACAAGAATGACCATTCTTCCGCAGACCGTCCACACTGCCCACCTGCTCTTGTGCAAGAAGATTTACAGTACGGTGTCGGAAGAGAGGGCTTCGTGCACAAGAGCTACGCTCTTTCCTAACAGGTGTAAGCCCTCTTGTGCAGGAGCTCTTGCGCAAGAAGGCAATGTGGACGTGTGGCAGGGATTTCTTGTGCAGGAAAGCCCTAGGGCTAAAATGGCCATCAGAGCTTTCTTGCGCAAGAGAGCGACCGCACTGCCATGGATGCTCTTGCACAAAAGCACATGGCAGTATGGATGTGTTCTTGCACAAGAGTTCTTGCACAAGAACCCTTGCAGAAGATGGTAAGAACCTGCCAGTGTAGACATAGCCAGAAGGTGCAGTGTCCCCTTCCCACTCTCTCCAGTGCCCCTGTCAGCATTTTAATTGCTAAAGCGACTGCCCCCACATGCACCATGCCTGACTCTGGGTGCTCTCCCCCACTTTGCACCTCCTCTTCCTGAAGGTAGCAGTAGCCCCTGCTTAGGGGTAACATTTTCAAGACAGCTGAGGCCTAATGTATCTTTCAGATAAGGTTGCCTCCTGTCCAGGTTTTTATCTGTCTGGAGGTAGCTGTCCTGGGAGATCTGTATGTTTTCCTACAATATTGAGCACTCCATTTTTTGTTGGCTGAGTCACCTTATGGGTTGGTCTTGGGGGAGTCATCCTCTTCCTCCCAGGTGCTGCAGCTCCTACTCCCTCCTGGCTATTCTGCGGCTCCTCATCAGAAGGCACCAAGCAGTTACTGCTGCTTTCAAGCTGATCAACAAGCGACCGGGGAACTGGGAGGGGTTCAAAGCAGCAGCTCCACAGTGCCATGCTCTTCACTGTCATCTTTAAATCAAATTTAGACTTGAAGTTATGCTCTATGGATTATTGTGGAATACAGTGAGTCTATTTATTTAGCTCAGCAAAGAGAAGGCTAAGGGTTGATTTGCTTATAACCTGAGGTCAGGCTGTAGCTGGTGAAGACACTCAGGCTATGTCTACACTCGCGGCTTCTTGCGCAAGTAATATGCAAATGAGGCTAAGCGTTGAATATCGCCGAGCCTCATTTGCATACCTAATGAGCCACCATTTTTTTCAGAAGAGGCTCTTGTGCAAGAAGGAGCATCTACACTGCCCTTTCTTGTGCAAGAAAAACCCTCTTGCGCAATGCCGTTCTTCCTGAAAAGTAATAGGTGTAACGGCATTGTGCAAGAGGGTTTTTCTTGTGCAAGAAGGGGCAGTGTAGACACTCCTTCTTGCGCAAGAGCCTCTTTTGAAAAAAATGGTGGCTCATTAAGTATGCAAATGAGGTTCGGCGATATTCCACACTTAGCCTCATTTGCATATTACTTGCGCAAGAAGCCGCGAGTGTAGATATAGCCGAAGTGTTGCTGGAGATTGGTCTCCCATCAACATAATCACTGCACCTCTTGTGAGAGGTGGAAGCTTGGGTCGATGTAACTTGCATAGCGCTAAGGTCTTTCATTTACTTGTTCTATAACATAAGAACTAGGGGTCACCAAATGAAATTAATCGGCAGCAGGTTTAAAACAAAAAAAAGTTTGTTCATTCTTCCCACAATGCATAGTCAACTTGTGGAACTGCTAGCCAGAGGATGTGGTGAAGACCAGGTCTTTAACAAGGCTCAAAAAAGAACTAGAGGAGGATAGGTCCATCAGTGGCTATTAGCCAGAATGGGCAGGAATGCTGCCCCTAGCTTTTGTTTGTCAGAAGCCAGGAATGGGCATCAGGACATGGATCATTTCATGATTCCCAGTTCTGTTCATCCTCTCTGGGGCACTTGGGAGTGGTCACTGTTAGAAGACATGATACTGGTCTAGATGGAACTTTGGTCTAACCCAGCATGGCAGTTCTTTTACAAAAAGACATCACGCAAGTTAGATTGACATAAGCGATAATATAGACCTCCACTAAGTATCTACATGGGAAATTAATATTAATGGGCTCTTCTGCCTAACAGAGAAAAGCACAACACAACCCAATGGCTGGAAGATGAAGCAAGACAAATTCAGGTTGGAAACAAGTTGAATTTTGAGGGTAACTTACCACTGGAACATTTTATCAATAATTGTGGAGAATTTGTCATCACTAGCGATTCTTCAATCAAGAGTTAATGTTTGTAGAAAAGATAAACTGTAGGAATTATTTTAAGGGGGATCTATAACCCCAGGTGAGACAGAAGGTCAGACTATACCAGCAGTTCTCAAGCTATAGGTCACAATCCCGAAGAGGCTCGCAACCCTCTTTTTAATGGGCTCACCAAGGCTTTGAGACATGGCTGTGGTTTGAGCCTGAAGCCAAAGACTGAGAGCTTTATCCTGAGGTGATAGGGCTCAGTTTACAAACCCTCCACCTGGGGCGGAAGCCCAAGAGCTGAACTTTGGGCAGTAACTTGTGTTGTTGCAAGGTGGTCACAGTTCAATGAAGCTTGAGAACCCCACCCTACATTATCAGAGTGATCCTTTCTGGCCTAGGAATCTATGCAATCATGGTGGCAACTGTACCTAATCTGTGGGGCCATCTCCAATTCCGCTCCTCAGAGGAAGAGGAGCAAAGAAGCCCCGGGTATTTTTGTACCAGTCAGAGATGGCAACCCTACTTGTAGGAGGCCAAAACTGCGCCTATAGAATAAACCGTGGGAATAATATTTGCCTCCTCAAGGATTAAACTCACAACTCTCAGTTTAGCAGGCCAATGCTCAAACCACTGAGCTATCCCTGCAGCCCTGCACTAAAGGAGTAGTTCTTCCAGAGTGCTCCTGACGCTGTACCTGGAAGTAGGAAAAGCTAGTGGGATTGGTAGGGGAGAGTGGAAGCTGCTTCAAAAAAAGCCTCGGCAGGCAGCCTTGTGTCCCCTGCCCCCTGCCCCTTCCCTCTCTCTGACAGCAGACCCATATTGTTGGCCTGCTTTAAAAATAGCTTCCTCTGCTCCCTTTCCTTCCCCCACAAGTAACTCCAGCTGCTTGGCTCCTGTGCAGAGTACAAGGCCGTAAGAGAGCAATCCACATCTGAGAATGACTGTGCTAACTTGGTGCTACCGATCTGAAGCTTTTGCTGTCCACCCATGTTATTCAGACACTGCTACGGGGCAGAAATAAAAATAAATGAATAAATGAATAAAATATGCAGAAGGATTTCATTCTTCAATCTTTCCACTGAGCTAAATTACACCAGCTTTGAAGATTTGTGAGATGTAAAGAACTGAACCCTGTTTCCTAGATAATAGGGAGCAATATGTGCACAAAAAATGCTCAGAAATGAGCCCATTCAATTACATAATCTTTCATTTCAAGCATAAAGTGTAACAACTATTTAATTTCATGTATATATGCTAATCATAAAATACTTTGTTTGGTATATCAAGAAGGTGGACAATTTCTTTTATGCCTTAAAAGAAGAGATATATGTAAAATAACAAATGGCTACTGAAAATTTTGCAGTATTAATTTTCTTTTTACATGATTTCCAATTAAATTAATAGTCATGTACCTTGTTAATTATCCCTTGTTTTAGTGTTTTAGCGCACACAACTCCAATTGGTGCATATAACAAAACTCATTCCGCTCATGGATGGAACATCTTAGAGGGAACACTGGTAGTCAGGCCCACCGATAGGGAGGGAAGGGGGCGACTGCCCTGGTGCCCTGCAATTATAAAGGGCCCTGGGCTCCTGGCCACTTCCACACCCCTACAGCAGCAGCAGATGGAGCCCTAGGCCTTTCAGATTGCCGTACAACATGCTCCAGGTGGCTCTGACTGCTGGGGGCGGAGGGGGGGCAGAATGGCACGCTGTGGGAGACACTGTGGGCTGGCTACTCCAGCAGTGTCCCCCTACCTTCCAGGAGGGCGGAGTTGCCCTCCACCTTGCCCAGGGGTGTGGTGTGGCTGTTGGCTCTCAGGGGACTCGTGCTCAGATTTACATTCAGTAGTACCCTGCGAAAAGGGAAAATGGACTTCCATCCTGTGGCCCGGTGCATTGTGCTTCTTAGTAGCTCAGTAGGTTCCATCCTTGGTTCTGAATCTGGCAGAGCCAGTTCCAGCTCAGGATCAAAGACCTGTGCCACTTGCCCACTTAGTACCACTGTAGCAGGGCGATGGTTTGCAACTGAAGTTGCTGTTGCCAGATCTGGTGGTGGTTCATATGGAAGATTCTAGGGTTACCAGATGATTTCAACAAAAACATGACATCACAATCTCCGTTACATTTTATTTAGAAAATACCGGACATTTATATTTTCTCAATTTGTTTCCTGAACAGAAAGCTCAAATACTGGACTTTCCAGTTCAAAACCGGACACCTGGTAACCCCATAGAAGACAAAAGATCCTTACTACAATTTGTAAACATTGGATAAATTTAGTTTCTATGGGCTGATAGTTTTTTTTTCTCTCTCTCTCCTCCCAGACCAGTCCAGTCCAGCTGGCATTAATGCTCAGAGCAGACTGACTAATGCTGCTGGCGGGCATCTAATGACTGCCACAGGCTTGTGCATACATGAAGTCGATATATAATGTAATGCTCCTTAAAACACTTAGGCGCATCTGTGATGATGTGAAAAGCAGTGTGAAAACCCAAGCTGCTCTTGGTGTGCTGTGAGTCTGACTCACTTGAAGGATCTGTGTACAAACCAGTCATGCTTCCCATCAATGGCAACTGGCATTTTATCAATAATACCTGGAGGACACAGCACAGACAAGGCGGTAAACCAGGTTTTCCGGTTTATTTAACATGCAAATGGATACTTAATCACTGGATTTGTCTTATTAGCTATGGAAGGTTGTTTCACTAAATTGCATCTCCTGGAAGCCAGGATGTTACTCTATGATATTTTTCTTTACAATACGCTCCTGCCTTTTCCAAAATGACTCATTTGGGATGCCTCCCTTTTGGAAAGCCCAACAAGATACCTTGAGGTGTATGATTTTTAGGAACTCCTGATATATCCCTCCCCCCCCCAAAAAAGACAAGGCTCTTGAAGACCCTAATACTGCAGCACTCAAAAATCACTTTTCTATTACAACTAGCCAATTAGCCTGTCATAAGACGGTATTTTCAGGTCTCTTCTCCACATCAATCTTCTCTCCTGAGCCTCCGGTCTCTCGCTCCATCTCTCTCTCTCTCTCTCTCTCCTCCTACTGCCTGCCCCTCTCTCTCTCTCAGCTCTCCTCTGCCTCCTGACTTTCTTTTTGTCTCTCTCTTTTTTTTCTCCTCCCACTCCTGCCTCTCACTTGGGGGACCGCGGAGCTCAAACGGTCGCTTGCGCCACTTGCTCTGACGCGGCGGCCCGGCTGAGCAGCGCAGAAGTCAGCTGAGCACCACTGCGGGAGGCGAAGGGGGGCGGAGAAGTGACATTCATGGCCAGAGGGTGGGGCCTGGAGCCGCTGTCACGCTGCACGTCACTGCCCCACCCCCCCTTCACTTCCTGCCATGGCACTCAGCCGGGCCACCGCAGGGCAACACAAATGTTCCCCTGCAGTGGCCTGACTGAGCGGTGCAGAAGTCAGCCGAGCGCGATGGCAGGAGGCAAAGGGGGGCAGGGCGGTGACATTCAGGGCCAGAGGGCAGGGCCTGGAGCCGCTGTCACACTGCATATCACTGCCCCGCCCCCCTTCGCATCCTGCTGTGGCACTTGGCTGACTTCTGTGCCATTCAAGCGGCCATTTGGGCTCCCCAGCGGTGGCCTGGCAGAGCAGTGCAGAAGTCAGCTGAGCGCCACGGCGGGAGGCGAATGGGGGTGCGAGAGACAACAGCGCCACCCAGAGGGAACAACCAGCATTTCAGCATTAAAGAGTCATTCTACGAGGAGTAACAGTTAATCCAAACTAAGGACTTAGTTTGGATTAACTTTAAACTGCCGTGTGTAGCCGTGGGCAGTTCGTTCGAACTAAGGGGAATTTAAAAATGACGGCCGGACGGGAACATGCAAATAAAGCCCAGGATATTTAAATCCTGGGCTTCATTTGCAACTCCAGTTGCCTGATTTGCCTACCTAGCTCGAATTAACGAGCTAGTGTAGACATACCCTCACAGACATTGGGCTACTATATATATATGGGTATGTCTACACTACAGCGCTAATTTGAACTAACTTAGTTTGAATTAGTTAATTCGAACTAAGCTAATTCGAATTAGCGCAGCTAGACTTAAAAACTAGTTCGAATTAGTGTTTTGCTAATTCAAACTAGCATGTCCACACAGAGTGGACCCTGAACAGAGGTTAAGGAAGGCCGGAAGTAGTGCCGGCAGGGCATCAGATAAGGACTTAGAGAGTGGAGCTGCTGTCTCAGGCTAGCCGAGGGCTGTGCTTAAAGGGACCCGACCCCCACCCCGGACAGACAGTTCTCAGGGTTTCCCGCTTGCAAAGCAGTCCTGGCTTGGAGTGCCCTGAGGCCCACACGCGGAACCTTCCACTTAACCTTCCCTAGCCCCCCTTCCTGATATACAAAATAAAGAAAACATGTGCTCAAAAATAGAATCTCTCTTTATTGAACAAAACTGGGGGAGACTGGGAAAAAGAGGTGGGAGAGGAGAAGAGAGAGGCTGGGAGAGGGGAAGGCAACTAAAATGATCAGGGGTTTGGAACAGGTCCCATATGAAGAGAGGCTAAAGAGACTGGGACTTTTCAGCTTAGAGAAGAGGAGACGGAGGGGGGATATGATAGAGGTCTATAAAAGCAAAAGTGGTGTGGAGAGGGTGCATAAAGAAAAGTTCTCCATTAGTTCCCATAATAGAAGGACTACAGGACACCAAAGGAAAGGAATGGGTAGCAGGCTTCAAACTAGTAACAGAAAGTTCTTCTTCACAAAGCAAAGAGTCAACCTGTGGAACTCCTTGCTGCAGGTGGCTGTGAAGGCTACAACTAGAACAGAGTTTAAAGAGAAGTTAGATCAAGTCATGGAGGTTGGGTCCATGGAGTGGTCTTAGCCAGGGGGTAGAAATGGTGTCCCTGCCCAAAGTTTGTGGAAGGCTGGAGATGGATGGCACGAGACAAATGGCTTGGTCACTGTCTTTGGTCCATCCCCTCCAGGGTACCTAGGGTTGGCTGCTGTCGGCAGACAGGCTACTGGACTAGATGGACCTTTGGTCTGACCCAGTACGGCCATTCTAAGCTCAGGGTTGGGGGTCTCAGTGGACCACCCTGATTTTCATGCAAACCTGCTCTTGGGTGGCCAGGCTGGCAGCTCTCCTTTAAGGGCTCTGGGGCCGGGAGGGGGGCATACGAGTTTCCCTGGTGGTGCCCAGAGTGGCCACCAGGGAAAGCTGGGGAGGGCTAGCCTCCCACTAGTTCGAATTAAGGGTCTACACAGCCCTTAATTCGAACTAGTAAGTTCGAACTAGGCTTATTCCTCGTGCAATGAGGTTTACCTAGTTCGAACTAAGCGCTCTGCTAGTTCGAATTCAGTTCGAACTAGCGGACCGCTAGTGTAGCGCCTATGAAAGTTAATTCAAACTAACGTCCGTTAGTTCGAATTAACTTTGTAGTGTAGACATACCCTATGATATGTGCTGTGACAGCTTGTTTTAGAAAAAAATGCGCACTTACAAACATAATGAATGGTCTGAATTCAGTTCTGGACTTCCCCTATGAATTTAGCTCAGTTAAATTATTAATAATAATGTTCTTTCAATGAGTCTAATTTGACCCTAGAAGTGAGCAGTTCCTGTACAGTATTTTTGTAACCTGAAATGCCAGTCAGAAGATTCTATTCCAGAAAGACTGGGTCTACTCACCTCTGACAAGGAAAGCCCACCCCAAATGAAGAATAAGGAGAAGAAAAATCTAATGACTTCCTTCATAGGGTTCTCCCCAGAAGTTTTTCCCCTGAGAGGTGGGGTTTGCTCCCTCCTCCTCCAAGGAAAAAGCCATGAATCAGTACCAGAAACATTCAAGATGCTCTGGGAATGGGACCAATAAGAGTCCAGTGCCTTTTGTATGGAAACTCTGTACCCTGATGTTTCCCTGGAAGCATCTGGCTGGGCTTCCCAATAATAGCTGTTGCCAGGAGCTCCATCTAAAATTAGGGGTACTTAAAGGCAGAGTATGGGCCATGTAAGTACAATAGGGCCTCCTTGGCCTTTATTATCTTCTTGAGGGAATATCTGCTGGGTGCCAGGATAGCTTTGCCCCCACCCACTCACCCAAAAAAAAATCAGTCTGAGGCAAAGGGAGGGGGTCGGTGTTATTGAGGCAGCTGGCCCTCCTCCTTCGCAGAACGAGAAGCTCTCATATGGAGGGTGCCCTTCACAAGTTGATTTTGGGCAATGCATTTGGGCCTTCAACTCTCATCTTGGGCCTTCAACTCCAGGCCCTACTATATCACATACTGCAGAAAAAGTGACCCGTTCAAAACTGTCGGGCCCTTCGCCCCCTCCTCCACTTTCAAGAAATAAGGGATGGCTCTATCTCCCTCCCACAATAGCTTGTGGTTAGCTTTACAATTTCCTCACCCATTTAACAAAGGGGAGTTATTTTGTTTTTTACCATGGGAGTTATTTTGAAATAATTCCACTTAGGCCGAATTTTTAAGCAGTACATCCACACTACCAAGCCTGTTACTTTGAAATAACGGGCCACTTATTTTGAAATCTGTACTCCTGCTTTTCTCGGGATATAATGCTAATTTCAAAATAGTTATTTTGAAATAGTATTAGTATGGACGCTTCAGTGCTGCTGTTTCAAAATGACTAATCCCCAGAGTAATTCGAATTAATTATTCCCCAGAGCTTCCTGGGGCTTTAAGTCATGGTAGCATGTCCTCGTGAACAGTGCCTGCCTCGGACTAATTTCAAGGCTTCCCCATAGTGTGGATATTTTGATTTTGTTAAATCAGGGGTTAAGTTTATTATAATAATTTTGAAATAATTTCCTAGTGTAGACATGGCTCTAGGTCTGGAACTATAGGTAGGGCCCAGGACTCCATTGTATTCAGTGCTGTACAAACACAGAGCAAATTTTGGGTCAAGAGACACTTTTTCCCACCCCTTTCTGGTGGTTCAGATAATCCTCTTAAGTTTGTGGACTTCAAACACAAGGACCCCATTCATGTATTGCTCTTCTGCACAACTTGAATTCAGTTGGCTTGCATCTGATGTGCATCACATGGTCGATTCAAAATGCCCCCTTTGAAAATAAAACATCTAAAATGCTGAATTGTTCCAACACTGGGAAAAAAATCACTGGCACAAATTCATCTCTATTATAGTGTTCCTGTATCAAATAAAGATATATGGTAAATGACTTCAGTGCATTATTTTTTCCTTATACCTGTTTGGATAAATAAAGCTGTGAGAAAGGAGAAAAGTTGCAAAACCAGTCCTAGAAGCTATGAAACATAACTATTCTAAATTCTAGAGTTAGTTATTTAGGTTTGAAGGTCCTTCCCTTAATGGCTCATATCCTCAGTTATCTAGTTCCTGAGCAACTACTCTGAAGGGGCCCAAAATTACAGGTAAAAGCTGTCTGAAAGTGACTATTACACCATCATCATGACATATTGCAAAAACAAATCATTATTTACCCTGTTCAATATGGCCTAGAGTCACAGAGAATGCATGATTGGCTATGACCACAGCAAACAAACTGAGCTTTGGTTCTTAAATACCAGAAGAGATTGGAGTGATTTAAGGTTTTTATTGTCTGCAGTTTTGCTTCACTGTGAGGCTCGCTGCTTTTGGGGTGTTTGCATCTAATTTGTGCACCAATCTTTCCACAATCCACAAGAACTCAGCACCTCCTCCAGTTATCCCATGGTTTGAAATAAGTGTCATATCTAATGCTGAGTTCTTCATTGCAAGCTGTGCTGGACTGTTATTAGCTTGGACACCCCTTGTTAAAATGGTTCATTCATGCACAGCTGCTTGGAGGGAAATTGTAGGATAGTAGAGCCCACCCCTCAGAGTTCCTAGGCTCAGTCATTAGCTGCAACCCCCAGCAAAGAGTTTTAGCTAAGGGCTGCTGCAGCTTGCGACTTCCTGCTCTGGTGGTAGGTTCTATACCACTGGTGCACAAGGTAGGGTCTGCCCCATGGCTGCCGTGATGCTCCCCCACCCCCAGGCCAACTGAGGCCTGGGGCTGAGGGAGGAGGGAGTGTACAAAGTCTCCTCCCCGCACCAGGGGCACGCAGCACCAGAGGCAACCACCAGCTGTTCAAAATGGCTGGTAGTTCTCTCAAGCTGCATGCAAGGCAGGAGCAGGGGAGGGGCCAGAGACATCACATGCTCCGCTGCCCCTAGGCCACTCAGAGAGCAGCCACACTTAGAAAGAATAGCGCCCTTCCGCCCAAGGCCCCACCCCTTCTGCTCAAGGCTCTGCCCTTGCGGGGGTGGCCCGTGACCACTTCTGAAATGCATGAAATGGCTCCCCTGCAGAAATTATTGCTCATTTCTGTTCTATACCAATCCCAAGATAGTTTAGAGGCTACGCTGAATGAGGCTGGCTAGCTATGGTCCCAAATGATCAAAACACCCACAAGAAATCATTGGGGAGTACAATCACTCTGGCAGGCAAGCTGACAGACTTGCCAGGCCCCTGGGCAAGGTGAGGAGGAAGCTCCACACCCCCAGAAAGGGCAGGGCCTCAGGCAGAAGGGGCAGAGCAGGCAGCCAGCCCTTGGTGCCTCCTAGATGCACCTCCCCAGCACCATCTGGAGTACACCACCTGGAACTCTGATGACAATTTTAAAGGGCCCAGAACTCCAACTGCTGCTACAATAGAAGCAGTCAGGTATCTCAGACTCCTTTGAATTGCCAGGTCCCAGAGCAGTTCCACCCCCCAACCCGTTGGCGGTCCTGCACTCTGGCCACACTTCCTCCTAGTCATATGTCATGGAAACATAGAATCATAGGACTGGAAGGGACCTCGAGAGGTAATCGAGTCCAGCCCCCCGCCCTCAAGGCAGGACCAAGCTCCGTCTACACCATCCCTGACAGATGTCTATCTAACCTGTTCTTAAATATCTCCAGAGAGGGAGATTCCACCACCTCCCTTGGCAATTTATTCCAATATTTGACCACCCTGACAGTTAGGAATTTTTTCCTAATGTCCAATCTAACCCTCCCTTGCTGCACTTTAAGCCCATTACTCCTTGTCCTGTCCTTTTAGAGATTTGAAAACCGCTATCATGTCCCCCCTTAATCTTCTTTTTTCCAAACTAAACAAGCTCAGTTCATGAAGCCTGGCTTCATAGGTCATGTTCTCTAGACCTTTAATCATTCTTGTCGCTCTTCTCTGTACCCTTTCCAATTTCTCCACATCTTTCTTGAAATGTGGCGCCCAGAACTGGACACAGTACTCCAGCTGAGGCCTAACTAGTGCAGAGTAGAGCGGCAGAATGACTTCACGAGTTTTGCTTACAACACACCTGTTGATACAACCTAGAATCATATTTGCTTTTTTTGCAACAGCATCACACTGTTGACTCATATTCAACTTATGGTCCACTATGACCCCTAGATCCCTTTCCGCCATGCTCCTTCCTAGACAGTCGCTTCCCATCTTGTATGTATGGAACTGATTGTTCCTTCCTAAGTGGGGCACTTTGCATTTCTCTTTATTAAACTTCATCCTGTTTACCTCTGACCATTTCTCTAACTTGCTAAGGTCATTTTGAATTATGTCCCTATCCTCCAAAGAAGTTGTAACCCCACCCAGTTTGGTATCATCTGCAAACTTAATAAGCGTACTCTCTATCCCAATATCTACATCATTGATGAAGATATTGAACAGTACAGGTCCCAAAACAGACCTTTGTGGAACTCCACTTGTTATCCCTTTCCAGCAGGATTTAGCACCGTTAACAACAACTCTCTGACTACGGTTATCCAGCCAATTATGCACCCACCTTATCGTGGTCCTATCTAAGGGTATGTCTACACTACAGAGTTAGTTCGAACTAACGGACGTTAGTTCGAACTAACTTTCATAGGCCCTACACTAGTGCTCCACTAGTTCAAACTTAATTCGAACTAGCGGAGCGCTTAGTTCGAACTAGGAAAACCTCATTTTACGATGATTAATCCTAGTTCAAACTAGCTAGTTCAAATTAAGGGGTGTGTAGACCCTTAATTCGAACTAGTGGGAGGCTAGCCCTCCCCAGGTTTCCCTGGTGGCCACTCTGGCCAACACCAGGGAAACTCGTCTGCCCCCCTCCCGGCCCCGGACCCCTTAAAGGGGCACGGGCTGGCTACGGTGCCCGTGCCAGGTACAAGCCTGCCAGCACCCAGCTAGCAGACCCTGCACCTGGCACGGATCGAGCCACCCACCCGATGCCCCCCAGCCCTCCCCCTCTTCCCGAGACCAGGCTGGCGGCTCCCGGGAGCTCGCCCGGGACCGCAAGAGGCGGGCACCCGCCTGGGCTAGTGCGGACATTGTGGACCTCGTCCACGACCACCGCACTAGGCACAGGAAAGTAGCCAGCTAGGGCAGGAGAGCTGCCAGCCTGGCCACCCAGGAGCAGGTGTGCATGAAAATCAAGGGGGTCCACTGAGACCCCAGACCCTGAGCCCTGAGCTTACAATGGCCATACTGGGTCAGACCAAAGGTCCATCTAGCCCAGTAGCCTGCTGACAGCGGCCAACCCTAGGGACCCTGGAGGGGATGGACCGAAGACAGTGACCAAGCCATTTGTCTCATGCCATCCCTCTCCACCCTTCCTCAAACCTTGGGCAGGGACACCGCTCCTACCCCCTGGCTAATAGCACTCCATGGACCCAACCTCCATGACTTGATCTCACGTCCCTTTAAACTCTGTTCTAGTTGTAGCCTTCACAGCCTCCTGCAGCAAGGAGTTCCACAGGTTGACTCTTTGCTTTGTGAAGAACAACTTTCTGTTACTAGTTTGAAGCCTGCTACCCATTCCTTTCCTTTGGTGTCCTCTAGTCCTTCTTTATGGGAACTAATGAAGAACTTTTCTGTATGCACCCTCTCCACCCAACTCCTGCTTTTAGAGACCTCTATCCTGTCCCCCGTCCGTCTCCTCTTTTCTAAGCTGAAAAGTCCCAGTCTCTTTAGCCTCTCTTCATATGGGACCTGTTCCCAACCCCTGATCATTGTAGTTGCCCTCCCCACTCCCAACCTCTCTCTTCCCCTCTCCCACCTCCTTTTCCCAGTCTCCCCCAGTTTTGTTCAATAAAGACAGATTCCATTTTTTAACACAATTCTCCTTTATTTTGTACATCAAGAAAAGGGGCTAGGGAAGGGTAAGTGGAAGGAGGTGAGGGAGGAATGGGGTACGAGCCCCCGATGGGGAGGACTGGGCTGGCTCTGCGGGCTTCTGGGTGTGGAAGCTCTCCTGCAGCCCCCCAATTGCCCCCCTCCCCAGATGGCAGCCTGCGGCAAGTGCAGCCGGGCTGGTGGCCGAGTGGTGTGATGTGCCCAGTGTGGGTACTCCGGGCACTCCAAGCCAGGACTGCTTTGAAAGCGGGGCACCCCTGAGAACTGTCTGTCTGGGGTGGGGGTCGGGACCCTTTAAGCGCAGCCCTCGGCTATCCTGAGACAGCATCTCCATGCTCTAAGTCCTCCTCTGATGCCCTGCCGGCACTGCTTCCGGCCATCCTTAACCCCGGTTCAGGGTCCACTTAATGTGGACATGCTAGTTCGAATTAGCAAAACGCTAATTCGAACTAGTTTTTAGTTCTAGACGCGTTAGTTCGAATTAGCTTAGTTCGAATTAACTAATTTGAACTAAATTAGTTCGAATTAGCGCTGTAGTGTAGACGTACCCTAAGTTATATTTGCCTAGTTTATCAATAAGAATATCATGCGGGACCGTATCAAATGCCTTACTAAAGTCTAGGTATATGACATCCACCACTTCTCCCTTATCCACAAGGCTCGTCCTCAATGGGAGCTGAGAGCAAGAGTCAGCTTATACTGGCTGTAGGCTACTCTGCACCACCTGGAGATTCCCTTAGACTAGCACAGAGGAGCCAGGATTAAGCCAAAGTTCTGGCCCCAAGAGCCTATCTCCAGCTCTGCCCTTGATTCACTAAGCAAGTCACAGCCTTTCTGTGCCTATGCTTAAGCATCTGTAATTATTTACCTACTTCAATGGAATGCTTCATGGCTTTATTAAGGTTTGCAGAGCTCTAGGAGACAGCTGGCTGACTTTCATTTCAAGGGACTTTTCTTTATTTGGATGGATTTATATAAACCTTTTCTTTTGCTCAGTCAATCTGCATTCAGATGTGACCTGTTAATCTTTAATACCACCAAATTTCAGTCAACTGAGTCTCATTAATTTTATATTTCAAGCCAGACAATAAATCTGTGTAGACACTTAAAATTTTGCAGGTGTTTTTTCCAGATAGGACAGCTTTTAACTAGTCAGTTCTTTATGAGATGCTGCCCTGAACCAGACAGACAGTGACAAACTGCAATAATTCTGATAGGTCTTTAGCTTTGTTGCAGGTTTCTTCACACAATGCACAGTCAACCCTGTGGAACTCCTTGCCAGAAGATGTTGTGAAGGCCAGGACCTTAACAGGGTTCAAACAAAGAACTAGATAAATTCATGAAGGATAGGTCCACCAATGGCTATTAGCCAGGATGGGTAGAATGGTGTCCCTCCCCTCTGTCAGAATCTGGGAATGAGTGATAAGGGAAAGGGCACCTGGAATTGGCCACTGTAAGCAGACAGGATACTAGGCTTAGATGAACCTGTCTGACCCAGCGTAGCCATTCTTATGGTCTTGTGTTTTTCTCTTTTACTCAAACAGTTAACTAATCAGTAATGTAACATTATTAATCTAATCTAAACTGTACCCATTGAATAAATGGGCAGAACAAAGAAATTAAATTTTCATTTCAATCAGTATTTGCCCAGTGAACTTTGAATGTCGAATATAAAATCTTTACAATCCTTTTGTGACCAAAGTGGGGTCATTAGTGCAAATTAAAATAATGGAGCCACAATATCCAAACTACAGTTTCAAGCTTTAACCCTCTCTCTTCCTAATGCTAGCTCAGTCCTTTCTTTAAAAAAGAGAACACATGGCTGTGTGGATAGGTTTTGGACTCAGCAATGAATTAAGATAGAGCTGGATCAGTAAACAGAATATCTATGTCAGATCTTGCATCTTGTCTCCTTTTATAGCTGTTCACATGCCCTCTAACAACATCTGGACTTCCCAGAATGTTAAATACGTTGTGTCAACCTATAATTATGGTGACTAGGATCAACTCTTAGGCTGTGTCTAGACTACATGGATCCGTTGACGGAGCCTCATAGAAGAGTTTACTAGACATAGCAAAATGAAGTGGCGATTTAAATAATCGCTGCTTCATTTACATCAAAATGGTTGCCACGCTGTGCCGATCAGCTGATTGTCGGCACAGCGCGGTAGTCTAGACGGGGATCAGCCAACCCCAGAGCCCTTTGTCATCAGATCCTGTAAGCCTCGTTTCACGACACACCCTTAGATGGCAGCTTTGGTGAAACACTATTAACACAAATTATTGTAGGAGCAGAAGGGCTGGGACTGATTGTGCTAAGAGCTGTACAATATTCTTCTTCTACTAGTGCCTATCTTCTGCTATCACTTTCATCACAAAAACAGAAAAAACAATTCCCTGTCCCCCCTCCTCCGAGTGCCCACAATCATTATTACTATCTAGTGTAGATAGTCAGCAGACAGAAAAATATTGGAGTGGCAGAGGTTGTGAAGGCATTAATGGGCAACAGAGGATCCTGGCTGAGTCTCTTCTCTCTTCCTGCTGTTGCTCATCTCTTGTCTAGGCCAGGATGGTCCCAGGAACAGGTTCTGCCCCCAGAAGCTCATACTTTGCTTCCTTCAGTTCATAGAGCTGGAGAGAGAGAGGCTTGAAACCTGGTGCCTCTTGGGCTATGTCTAGACTGCAGGCGGATCTTTCGAAAGAGCAATCCGCTTTTTCGAAAGAGAGCACCCAGCGAGTCTGGATGCTCTCTTTCGAGGAAGCCCTATTTACATTGAAAAACGCCTTCTTTCGAAAGAGGAACTTTCGAAAGAAGGCGTTCTTCCTCGTGAAATGAGGTTTACTGCCATCGAAAGAAAAGCCGCGTTCTTTCGAAATAATTTCGAAAGAACGCGGCTTGAGTCTGGACGCAGGGGAAGTTTTTTCGGGAAAAGGCTACTTTTCCCGAAAAAACCCCTGAGTCTGGACACAGCCTTGGAGATTGGGTTGTCTCCAGAAAGAGTTCCCAGATGAGAGGAATTGGGTAGGTGGCAATTGAGCCTCATCCCTGCCTCACTGATCCTACTACCCAAACTGGGAGCAGATACTACAGTAAAGGATGCTGCAGCGGAAACAAGTTCTCTGCAGCTCTTCTCACCAGCATCATCTCTGTGATACCTAGGCTCAGTTATAGCCAGCAGCTCTTCTTCCTTGCTCTGAGAGACATTGAGGGAGATGGTGCCATTTGCATTTAACACAAGCAATGAAGATCTTAGTGTCAGCTATGTTCTGCTGGAACTGTAACCCCTTGGCTACATCTACACTAGCACCCTTTTCCGGAAATGCTTAAAACAGAACAGTTTTCCGTTATAAGTATTTCTGGAAAAAGCGCGTCTACATTGGCAGAATGCTTTTCCAGAAAAGCACTTTTTCCGGAAAAGCGTCCATGGCCAATGTAGACGCGCTTTTCTGGAAAAAAGCCCCGATCGTCATTTTCGCGATCGGGGCTTTTTTGCGGAAAATACTACTGTGCTGTCTACACTGGCCCTTTTCTGGAACAGTTTTTCCGGAAAAGGACTTTTGCCCGAACGGGAGCAGCATAGTTTTTCCGGAAAAACACTGACAATTTTACAGTAGATCGTCATTGCTTTTCTGGAAAAGCAAGCGGCCAGTGTAGAACACAGCCCTTGCGTATAGTCTCCATCAGTGACTTCACAGAGACATTAAGTAAAGTGGAGGAAAGAGCTGAGCCTTATAGAAACCTTATAGATGTACACAAATCCATGGGTCTAGATTTAGTGTATCCAAGGGTACCGAGGGAGTTGGCAGATGTAATAGTAGAGCCTTTGGCCTTTATCTTTGAAACCTTGTGGAGATCGGGGGAGGCCCTGGATGGTTGGAACAAGGTGTCATGTTGCTGGATTTTAAAAGGAGCAGCCAGATCATTGCTGCACCCATGAGCAGGGGAGGGGGAGGGTTTGCCCCCAAAGTCTTTACAAAGGGGGTCATGTGAGGTGTCAAATGAAAGCTTATGTTCTACTGATTCTGTAAATGCTATTCATGTATACTTGTGTGATATCTATACGTGGAGTTATGAATATGAACCCTTTGCTTATACTGGGAATGGTCTCTGCCTTTATACAGAGCAATGGGCTCTGGATATCCTGTTGTAAAGAGCAATTGTTCAGTCAGTGACTATGCTAATTAGCATGGCCCCAAGGACAATGGCTCTCAAAATGCCCAATACTCACCTGAGGAATGTGGCTGGGAACCTGCAAACCAGCCAATATCATGGCTGATGACATGGGACACAGGGATAGGTCACTTGTCCATGTGACCCGCTCCAGCTTGGAAGGTACCAGGGATGGATATAAAGTACCATGAAGCTGACTCCATCTTGTCTTCAGCTCTGCTCCTGATCCCAGATGCAGCCTTGTGAGGGACAGAGAGCCGGGAAGAATCGTGGACCCATCCTGACATAGGATGTACACCAGAGACTTTTAAGATAGCGGTTGTAACATCTCTGCTGAGAGTCTGCATCAAGAACTTGGTGACTGGTGCATGTAATGTATTTTCTTTAACAACCTTACCTTACCTCAGCGAGATGTAGCAAGATGGATATAGATGACCCTTGTCTATGGACAGGTACATGCCATCCACCAGCGCTATCTCTGTACTGCTGTGGCAGGAAACCTAACCAAGATCAATCCAGAATAATGGCAGCTGGTATACAAAGCAGGATACAGGCCTTCGGTAATTTCTTCACTAGCTTGCTCAGAAATCAGAAGATGGGCCAGTAAGAGGTAATCTGTAGGGCCAGTCAATGATTTCCATAATACCCGTTGGACCATCTGGTGAGTGGTCGATTTCCTTCTTCAGGTGCTGCCCATCTCTGGTAGCAGGGCTCCCAGGTGTTTATAACCTTTCCTCGTTAATCAAAGGCATTGATCAGTGGGTTGGATTTTCCCCATATGAAAAAAACTTTTTTCATAATAGGAAATAACTTTAGAAATAAATTATGCATCTACCTTGCAGGGCTGTGTGGGAGGAAGGGCACTGCATGAAAGAGTACACGGAGGTGCGATGGGCAGATGATGGATTAGTCTAGCTACCTCTCAGAACTGCTCTAGTCTGAGCTTCCTTGAACATTCTTTGCTGCAGCTCACACCTCTCCTAAAGCCATTAGCTCCCCAAGCAGGGCTGCTCACCTTTCTCTATGCTCCTCAGCACAGGAAGCCAAATGATATCTACTTGGTGCATAGATGTTTTAGAAATGGAGGGTAGGTGCTTTCTGTGGCCATCTTCCCCAATCCACATATTAGTTATGTGGAATAGTTGTTCTGAAATATTATGTCTGTGCTGCAGGGAAGCCTCAAAATTAGTCTGAGGCAGGCTTCCCTAATGTAGACGTGCTACATTGATTTTAGAGCCCCAGGAGAAATAGCTTAGAATAGCCTTGGTGAAGGGCTATTTCAAAATAGCAGAAGTAGAGCATCTACACGTGCCTTATTTTGAAATAGCTGTTTCAGAATAGGCGTTATTCTTCATAGAATGAAGTTTACAGAAGTTGGAATTAGCTGTCCATTATTTCAAAATAATTTCAAAATAGCAGACTTGCTGTGTAGATGCTCACATAGTTATTTTGGAATAACCGCCATTGTTCCAAAATAACTTTGCTGTGTAGACACATCTTTACGGATAAATTAGAGCTAAATAACAGCACAGAACACTGAGAACTAGGGTTGGTGGCTGTAAACACACTTTATGGGACTGTGGGAAACTAGGGCACACCCATGAAAAGTGGACATCTGGCTAACTAAAAATCAATTCGGACAACAGCTTTTCTGGACGAGAGTGTTCTGAATTAGAGAGGTTCAACCTATAGTAATTTCTGCCCCCTGGCCAGAACTTCCGATCATGCGAAAGCATGTCTTCCAGAAAGATTTCCCCTACGAAAGCTTTCACAAAGCCATTGCTGCTTCCTCATCATTTCCACAGCACAGATTATAGCCTACCTATTTCCATAGGTCTACAGCTTCAGGAACTTACACAGTCCTTTGGTGCATCCTCATATAGACTAGTACATGGAGAAGTAGAATAAAATGCTGAGACTATCCGATCAGCAGGGCCTGATTAACCATTAAGCGTTAGGCCCTTCTATCCTTTACACCCTCTTGGTCAGGCAGGGCCAGGGCCAGGGCCAGGTGAGGAATGGGGAGCAACAGGATTCCAGAAGGCAGAAGCACTGAGTGAGCTGCAGCTGGATGGAGAAACATAGGGAGAAGGGATGGGGCACCTGCAGTCTCTGCTTACTGCTACAAACTCTCCTCCTGTGCCGCAGGGGGGGCCCCCAGGGTTCCTCCCTCCCCTCCCTTCCCCCTGCCTCACTCCCCACTGGAGCCTGGAGCACTCCTACCAGCAGCGACAATGCAAAGCAGCCCCCTGTGGCTTACAAGGAGCTCATCTGGAAGCTTGCTGCTTCCATTCCCTTGGGTCCCTTGGGTCTGTGCTTTTCTGGCCACATTGCAGGAACACAGACACTGCTGTCTGCCAGTGCCAGGTATCCTCCAGTTAACGGTGGTAGGGTGACCAGACAGACATTAAAAATCTGGTTACTATGACTCATGCCAGCTGCTTTGCTCCCTCCACCCCCAAAGCTTTCTCTGGAGCACTACTACTGAACTGTACTTAAAATCAAATAAATCCATTTTTTTCTTTGATATATTTTTCTGTATTGGGATGCAACCAAGTTCTTTCCTTATTTTCAGTCTAGTTCCAAAAGCCAACACATCTTTGTTTTAAAGGGGTTGCAGAAGCGCTGGAGGAAGGTTTGTTGAACTCACATCACCCTCAGTTATAGAGAGAAAAGATGACAAAAGATGATCTATTTGTATGTACCAAGTTATCACTGAATCCAATGTGACCGAAAGTTTCCCAAACGTTGAAACTGCATTAGGGCTGTATTTGTCATTAATGGTCCCTAACTGTAGCAGAGAACCTTTCTCTGGATGAAGTTTAATAAAGACAAATGCAAAGTGCTCCACTTAGGAAGGAACAATCAGTTTCAGACGTACAGAATGGGAAGCGACTGTCTAGGAAGGAGTACGGCAGAAAGGGATCTAGGGGTCATAGTGGACCACAAGCTGAATATGTGTCAGCAGTGTGATGCCATTGCAAAAATAAGCAAACATGATTCTGGGATACATTAACAGGTGTGTTGTGAGCAAGACACGAGAAGTCATTCTTCCGCTCTACTCTGCACTAGTTAGGCCTCAGTTAGAGTACTGTGTCCAGTTCTGGGCACCGCATTTCAAGAAGGATATGGAGAAATTGGAGAGGGTCCAGAGAAGAGCAACAAGAATGATTAAAGGTCTAGAGAACATGGCCTATGAAGAAAGGCTGAAAGAATTGGGTTTTTTTAGTTTAGAAAAGAGAAGATTGAGGGGGAACATGATAGCCATTTTCAAGTATCTAAAAGGGTGTCATAAGGAGAAGGGAGAAAACTTGTTCATCTTTGCCTCTCTGGATAGAACAAGAAGCAATGGGCTTAAACTGCAGCAAGGGAGGTTTAGGTTAGACACTAGGAAAAAGTTCCTAACTGTCAGGGTGGTCTAACACTGGAATAAATTGCCCAGGGAGGTTGTGGAATCTCCATCTCTGGAGATATTTAAGAGTAGGTTAGATAAATGTCTATCAAGGATGGTCTAGACCCGTGGTCACCAACAGGTCGATCGCGAGGCCTCGACCAGTCGATCGCGAGGCGTCCTGTCTTCCCCGCCCCCATTTTCCTCCCACCCCCGAGAATCCCCACTACCTACCTCCAGTGAAAATGGAGGCAGTGTAGGCTTCCTGGGGATGGACAGAAGTCCCGCAGCTTAGCGCCGCTTCCGGGGATTCCGGAAGTAGCGCTAGCTGCTCTGCCGGGTGTACTGCGGGAGGGAGCATCGGCTCCCTGCACCGCATGGGAGGAGTGAGTCAGCCCCGGGGGAGGCGCGCACGCGGGGTTTCCCTGTGCCAGGGGGGGTCAGCCCCGGGGCAGGTGCGCGCGGGGCTTCCCTGTGCCGGGGGGGGTCGGCCCCCGGGGCAGGCGTGCGCTGGTTTCCTCTGGGGGTGGGGAATCCTGGGAGGAGGCAGATACAGAGGACTCTCTGCCTCTACTGGCACCCCACTCCCCAGCCAGATGGCAGCCTGCAGCAAGTGCAGCCGGGCTGATGGCAACGACCCCACGAGACACACTGGTGTGCCCAGGGCCAGCTCTGGCTCCATGTGGCTGAATGCTGTGGTGTCCCAAGTGCGGGCACACAGGGCACTCCAAGACAGGACTGCTTTGCTGTCCCTCACCGAGGTAGACAAGCAAGCAGGGAACCCTGAGAACTATCTGTCCGGGGGGGGAAGGGTCCCTTTAAGCATGGAGCTCAGTTAGCCTCAGGCAGCAGCCCCACACACTAAGTCCTAACCTAATGCCCTGCTGGCACTGGTTCCAGCCAGCCTTAACTTCGGTTCAGGGTCCACTCAGGCCGTGTCCAGACTCAGGGATTTTTTCGGGAAAAGTAGCCTTTTCCCGAAAAAACTTCCCCTGCGTCCAGACTCAAGCCGCATTCTTTCGAAATTATTTCGAAAGAACGCAGCTTTTCTTTCGATGGCGGTAAACCTCAATTTACGAGGAAGAACGCCTTCCTTCGAAAGTTCCTCTTTCGAAGGAAGGTGTTCTTCAATGTAAAGAGGCCGTCTTCAAAAGAGAGCATCCAGACTCGCTGGGTGCTCTCTTTCGAAAAAGCGGATTTTTCTTTCGAAAGATCCGCCTGCAGTCTAGACGCGATCTTTCGAAAGATGCTCTTTCGAAAGATGCTTTCGAAAGAGCATCTTTCGAAAGAAGCCTGCAGTCTAGACATAGCCTCAGTGTGGACACGCTATTTTGAAATAGCAAAACGCTATTTTGAAATAGTTTTTGTGTTTAGCTTAATTCGAATTAACTATTTCAAAGTCAGTTAACTCGAATTAATGCTATAGTGTAGACATAGTGTGTGAAAAGCCATTCCCTTGTCTAGCTTCAGAGCCCTCCTTTACCCTCACCACTTTTGTGATGCCTGCCCAACATTGCCATCTGGCAATTTTAGGGGTGAAAGGTTGTAAACTGAAACTACTGGCTATTCACTGTATTATTTCATGCTTCCTCCCATATTTGTCCATTCCATCCACCTTTTGCATCTCATCACACATCTAAATTGTAAAGTCTCTGGGGGTAAGGGCTGTCTTTTTACTATTTGTTTGTAAAACATTCACCCCGTGCTGTTTCTACTGTTCATAAATAACAAGGAAGACAGCACTAGACACCTTAGTATATAAGGAGAGAAGCATCAAGAAATTTGAAGTAATTTGGAAACAAATTAACCCAGAAAGTATTAAGAGGCTAGAGGAATCGGGTTTTGATTAAAAAATTAAAGTTACAATCATATATAGAAATACATAGACACTTAACCAAAACAAGAACTAGAAGTGCCTACCACTACTTCTTCGCTCCAAACATAGAGTGATCAGAAGAATTGTTTAGGGTTCATGAAGAAGGTCTATCTAGGACTTAGTAGATAAAATGAATCCAAAAACTTAGAGGGACATTTCCTGGCAATGAGGGCTCTTACACTTTTCAATAATCTTTTGAAGAAAGAGATTGTTTGACTCGCTAGAGCAATTCATGGGAGAATGCATTCCAGCATAAGAAACAATCCTGTGCGGGCACAGAGAAGTAGATGCTCTTCTATTTCTTTTCTATAGCTAACTTTCTGAAGAGGAGTTTGGAGGAGGAGAGAGTGGGTCTTCAAGGACCCAGTCAGGGAGTAAGAAGATATAATTCCTCTTTCAGTGCACACCACCAGTATTTTGGTCATTACTTTTAAAATTCCATTGAAACAAATGTCTTATTTATAACAGTTTGTTCCTAGTGAGAATTCTCACATTGGAATCTGCACCTCGTCAAAGATTTCTTGTCAGTGAAGTGCTATCTCTTGTTCGAGCAACCATGAAAACCACAGTAACAAATACTAACCAAACTCAAGAATTATTTGGCATCCTTTATCAGTAGGGTTAAGAATTGAGATTCTTCCTGCAAATACCATGAAATGATGCTGTGCATTAGTTACCAACCATTTATGTGTACCCTGAAGCCATTACAATATCTTTCTCAGCTGTCGCTAAGTATGGAGCTATATTAATAGGAACAAGACTAGAAACAGCTTCAAGATTGATCTCAAGGACATAATACTTACTGTAAAACAATGGAAGACAAGTGTTGATGCCTACATTCTTCTTAAGTAGTGGCATACACATACACTGATGTACACACTTATTTACTGATCAGTGACCTCACAAAGGCCAAATGGAGCTTGAAAGACACCTGACTGCTTGGCTTGGAATTTATAGCAATCTACTCTTTTTGTAATTCAGCTGACTGGGGCCAATACATGCTGTCTGTTTCCCTCTTTATCTCTGGTTTCCCTTAGGAATGGGGGGCTGATATCAAAATATGTAAGAAAATAGGCAGTCTGAGTAGCTGAATCTTAGTGAATGGAAATTGGAGTTAAGAGATTTCTTCTATTCCAAGCTCTGCAGGACCTTGATCAATTCAGCTTACCATTCTAGGATTCAGTTCCCCTATTTAGGCACTGCTGTTTGCCCTTCCTATTAAAGTGCCTAGAGATCTCTAGGAAAGTTCACTATAAAAAAGGCTAATGCTAATGTTATGCTCACTTGTATTATGGCCCTATTATTGAAATTAATGGAAGAAGTGAAATCAATTGATCTTGGTAGAGATTGAACAAGAATAAGAAATATCAAAGATTAAAGACAATAGAAAAAACTACACACTAGATTATTTATATTATGGATCTTTGTGGACTAGAATTCCAACTTTAGAGGGAAGAATTCAGCTTCTGGGATTGGCGAATGATATCTAGGACTGTTGGCAGCAAACATTGTGCAGCTGGCTACATACCTTGCACCAATCTGTGCTCTTCTTGAACCACCTACGGCACTGGAGTCTGTATTTCCCTAGATCATGCCTGGTAGGGTCACTTGCAGCTCTGCAGAGTGAGTGTGGAAGGCTGCCCAAATCAAAATGATGATAATTATGTCCTGCTCTTCTATAGTACTTTTCATCTGTAGGTCCCAAAGTGCTATACACAGAACTATCATTATTGCTATTTACAGTTGGGGAAATGGAGACTCATAGAATCATAGAATCATAGAATAATGGGACTGGAAGGGACCTCGAGAGGTCATCGAGTCCAGCCCTCCGCCCTCAAGGCAGGACCAAGCTCCGTCTACGCCATCCCTGACAGATGTCTATCTAACCTGTTCTTAAATATCTCCAGAGAGGGAGATTCCACCACCTCCCTTGGTAATTTATTCCAATATTTGACCACCCTGACAGTTAGGAATTTTTTCCTAATGTCCAATCTAAACCTCCCCTGCTGCACTTTAAGCCCATTACTCCTTGTCCTGTCCTGGCTTCATAGGTCATGTTCTCTAAACCTTTAATCATTCTTGTCGCTCTTCTCTGTACCCTTTCCAATTTCTCCACATCTCTCTTGAAATGTGGCGCCCAGAACTGGACACAGTACTCCAGCTGAGGCCTAACTAGTGCAGAGTAGAGCGGCAGAATGACTTCACGAGTTTTGCTTACAACACACCTGTTGATACAACCTAGAATCATATTTGCTTTTTTTGCAACAGCATCACACTGTTGACTCATATTCAACTTGTGGTCCACTATGACCCCTAGATCCCTTTCCGCCATGCTCCTTCCTAGACAGTCACTTCCCATCTTGTATGTATGGAAATGATTGTTCCTTCCTAAGTGGAGCACTTTGCATTTCTCTTTATTAAACCTCATCCTGTTTACCTCTGACCATTTCTCTAACTTGCTAAGGTCATTTTGAATTATGTCCCTATCCTCCAAAGAAGTTGCAACCCCACCCAGTTTGGTATCATCTGCAAACTTAATAAGCGTACTCTCTATCCCAATATCTACATCATTGATGAAGATATTGAACAGTACGGGTCCCAAAACAGACCCTTGCGGAACTCCACTTGTTATCCCTTTCCAGCAGGATTTAGCACCATTAACAACAACTCTCTGACTACGGTTATCCAGCCAATTATGCAACCACCTTATCGTGGCCCTATCTAAGTTATATTTGCCTAGTTTATCAATAAGAATATCATGCAGGACTGTATCAAATGCCTTACTAAAGTCTAGGTATATGACATCCACCGCTTCTCCCTTATCCACAAGGCTCGTTATCCTATCAAAGAAAGCTATCAGATTAGTTTGGCATGACTTGTTCCTCACAAACCCATGCTGGCTATTCCCTATCACTTTATTACCTTCCAAGTGTTTGCATACGATTTCCTTAATTACCTGCTCCATTATCTTCCCTGGGAGAGACGTTAAACTGACCGGTCTGTAATTTCCTGGGTTGTTCTTATTCCCCTTTTTATAGATGGGCACAATATTTGCCCTTTTCCAGTCTTCTGGGATCTCCCCTGTCTGCCATGATTTTTCAAAAATCATAGCTAAAGGCTCAGATACCTCCTCTATCAGCTCCTTGAGTATCCTTGGATGCATTTCATCAGGACCTGGTGACTTGCTGACATCTAACTTTCCTAAGTGATTTTTAACTTGTTCTTTGTGTATCCTATCTTCTAAACTTACCCTCTCTCTGCTTGTATTCACTACATTAGGCACACCTCCAGACTTCTCGGTGAAGACCGAAACAAAGAAGAGAAGTGAAATGATTTACCCTAAGTTATCCATCATGCTAGCTGTAAGATTGGAACTACATGCTGAAGTTTGAGTAGATGGGCTGACTCAGCTTTGTGGGGCTGAAAATTTGCTGTGCAGACATTTGGGTTCAGGCTGATGCCTGGGCTCTCAGACTCTTCTTCCATCCCAAGGTCCCAGATCCTGGGTCCCAGCCCAAGCCTGAATGTCTACACAACAATTTTGGCCTTCCAGCCCAAGCCTTGTGAGCCTGATTCAATTAACCCCAGGGCCATCTGCACATTTTTTATTCCCTTGGAAACATTCACTTAGCTCCCAAATGGGCATTAGAAAAAGCACAGATTTACATGGCATGAACTTGAAAGTGAGCACAGACTTTTTTCCAGAACTTAGCCAGAAAACAATTGCCTTGGCATTGCGGCCGCTGTAGGAGCACAAAAGGCTGGCTTCTTTATTCCAACTGAAGGGTGCTGTTAATCAATCAAGTGAAGACTAAGTTTTGCATCATATATATATTTATGTGCATAGCAACCACAATGTGCTAGGCATTTGACAGCCATGTTACAAAAAGAGAGAGAAAGAGAACATTTTCAAGCTGTTAAAAAATCACTAACTGAACCTGAAATGTAAGTTCCTTGAGGCTGATACTATGTGTTTTATTTTCAACAGTTAAACAGTTACAGCTTTCAGGGACAGGGAGTATTTTTGTGCTTTAATTTGTAGACCCAGCTATTTGCCTTGGAATATTTTATGAAGGGGTTGCAAAGGTGGAAGACACAATTAAGGACAATTGTCTATAATGAATGCCATATGATGCTGGATAACTGTGCTTTTGGTGCTAACCTGAGTAATCTTCATACTTTGCACTTGTGTTGTGCCTTTTATTAGAAGAACACCACATGTTCTGTGAACACTAAGTCTCCCTATACCCATTTTACAGATGGAGAAACTGAAACACAGTGCAACATTCATGACTGATTTATGCTGTTGTCTGCTGAAATAAACGAGGACACAGGGCCTTTAGCCAACAGCATTTCATCAAGGAACATAATTTCTCCTTCTCCAGAGTCCTCTCACCCCCAAAGTAAGTGAAACTCTCCAGAAGTTCAAATATCCCAGGTACGGGTGTTGCATAAAACTGGAGAAATAGGATGGTCAAGGCCACCAGGCTATGTGCTGATGTAGCAGCAGCTTTGCTGAGGGATCCACAGTAGAAATGCCTTACCTGCTGTAAACTCCAACAGAGGGCAACAAAGGAAACACTCCCCACTTCCTTAGCATTAATCCCCCCATACTGCAAAGTCCCTTAATGATATGTCGGTACAGTTTCTATCAAGCTAAGAGTATGTCTTCACTACAGAGTTTTGTCTGAAAAACAGTGTTCTTTTGCAAGAAAATCAAAAGAACAGAGGGCATTTTTGGGCATTGATAATCCTCATTCTACAAGGAAGAAGCCTTTTTGCGAAAGAGCTCTTTAACAAAAAAGACATGTGTGGACAGGGAAGAGAGAGTTCTTTTGGAAGAAGAGGAAAAAGGACAAGTGCCCTGGTGGCCATTCTGTCCATAACAATCACAGTTTACATGCGAGAGAGCAACCATTCAGTTTGGACACTCTCTTTCAAATAAGCAGATCACTTTTTCGATGCACTTTTGCAGTGTGGACGCTCTCTTTCGGAATAATTTTTTTGGGAATATCTGTTCCGAAAAAAGCTTCTTCCGAAAGAAGCCTGTAGTCTAGACATAGGCTCAGATACATCTAAAAGGAGCTATTGCTACCCGAACAGTAGACATGTGCATCTACAAACCTGAATCCAACCCAGAAAAGTTATATGATTTGTTCAAGTTCAGAACCTAGTTTAGTGGCAAAGCCAGATGGCCTCAAAGTTTTCAACTTGAATTTTCACCTTGACACTTGGTACAGAACAATATAGTTTGTGCTGCCTCGGGTTTGTTTTTGTTTGTTTGTTTGTTAACACGAAGTTGAGACTGGAGGACAAATTCTAAGCATGGGGTCACACAAGCAGCCATTTAAGGTCATCATCATGGACAACAGGTGTGACCCTTTAAGCCGGAATGTTATAACGAAATCACATTGCTCTCCAAGTTGGTAGAAATTTAGAACCGACTTTTAAAATAAAACCTCATTCTGAGTAGTGAACCAGGGGAAGCCAAATGTGATTAATATCACTGTATTTTGGGGGTTTGGACAGAAATTACTTTGCTGTTTGCTATAGATTTTGACACACAGCCAAATGTAGGCTTCAAAAAAATAGTGCTGCATCTTAAGCCCAAATAGTCCTCAGCAGCCACAATTAAAATTCAGACAGCCAGAGTCAAACTATACTTGTAGCCCAGGGTTCTTGGCCCTCAGGGATATTGATTGCAAGGATCAATTTTGCATATAAATTACAACAAAAAAGTAATCCTTAAAGTATGAGATTTGGTTGTAAGGACAGAACAAAAGAACTGTGCTATGTAAAGAGATTATAACAGTCTGAAGGTTAGTAATGTGGGCTGTTTTCAAATGGGGTGCCCAGCTCCCTGTCACTTTCAATAGGACTAAGGCTTTGTCTATACATGTCTCTAATTGTCCAGCAGTGTAAATACTGTACAGATGGGGTTTGCATTTTTGACAGGAGAGCACTCCTGCTGACAATGAGTTGTTTCCACTGCCACTTGGCACAGAAAAAAATTTGTCTGTTGGAGAACAAGAGGGAGCTAACCACCTGTGAACGACAAAAGTTTTGTCACTTAATTAGTAGTACAGACAAATCTTAAAAAGTGTAATTCCCTTAGGCCGCCTTGGAAGATCCTGTCTTGATTTTTCTGAGGGAATTCAGAGGGAATTTGAAAATACAAACAGCTGCTTCAACTTAAAGAAATGCCTGCTCCTCTCCAAATATGGATTCTCAATGGTAATATAGGACAAGTCTGAGCAAAAGATTGAAGGCCATATTCTCATATACACAAAAGCCTTTTACATTGCTTCCAATGTGAGGTGGCCCATATGAGATTGAGGCCTGATATATACGGTGACCATATTTTCTGAACCAAAAATAGGGACACACTAGCCACATTCCCTGACACCTCTAGCCACATCCCTGACCCCTTAGGCGCCACCCTCCTGCCACAGGAAGTCCCACCCCTGGGGGTAGTACTCCCGGGCTCAAGATGTACACATGACTTGAAGTAAAGGGTGTCCTGTGACCTCTCTAAAAACTCCTCCCACCATCCTCTATCAATAGGGATGGTTTTCGGAACTATAGGAGCCCCCGCAAGTAACTATACTGCAATTGCAATAGCCCAGGCTCCAGACACTGCTCAGGACACTGCAGCACTAGAGGTCCAATCTCAATACAAGATGAGATCCAGGATCCAAGACCTATTACTTTGCAGTGTAGATGCAGCCCCATTTGACTCAGAGCCTGGAAATCATACAGAACTGTCCCAGAATTTCATGGGACAACTTCCTTATTCTTCGTAACAGATTATGCTTTTCCGTTCCAACTGACTGGTAATCAGAGGGGGCTGGACCAGCTCCCCACCTGCTGCGGACAGGGGGCTGCTCCAGCCCCACAGAGGGCTTGCTGCAGACAGGGGTTGCTCTTGTCTGAAGCAGCCTCTGTCTGAGGGGAACCTGGGGGCCCCATAGGTAGGGACTGCGCCATGTCCAGAGGAGCCTCTCTCTGTGGAGAGTCCAGTCTGCTGTGGACAGGGGTTGCTCTGGGGGGGGGCTGGAAGCTGGTGGCAGCCCCAGTGTGACCTAACATTATCTGGTTAACTAATGAATGGGAATTTACATCCCTAATGTGATGTACTGCAAATGCATTTTTGAAGTTACTGCAAAACTATCTTAACTATCATAAGCAACACTTCTCTATTCACCTTTTCCATACTTCATGACTTTATAGACCTATGTTATATCCCCCCCCCCTCCATAGTTCTTTCTTTTTCCAGACTGAACAACACTAAAATTTTAATCTTTCCTCACATGGAAGTTGTTCCATACCCTGGGTCACTTCTGTTGCCCTTTGCTGAACTTTTTCCAGTTCCACCATATACTTTTGAAGAAGGGGATTTCATGCTGTATTCATAGTGTGGGTGGGATTTCTAAAGTGGCATGATATTTTCTCTCTTATTTTCTATCCCAAATAGTTCCTAACATTCTATTAGTCTCTGTAATCACTGCTACGCACTGAGCTGAAGTCAGATAGCTATCCACAGAGACTCCAAGATCTTTCTTGAATCATAGCAGCTAATATAGAAGCCTTCATTATATGTGTTTAGTAGGGGTTATTTTTTTCCAATGTGCACTACTTTGTATTCATCAGTGTTGATTTTCATCTGCCCTCTTTTTTCCCAGTCAGCCAATTTTGTGAGATTCCCCCATAACACCTTGTCATCCCATAATAGAAGAACCAGAGGACACCAAATGAAATTAATGGGTAGCAGGTTTAAAACTAATAAAATAAAGTTCTTCTTCACACAGCGCGTAGTCAACCTGTGGAACTCCTTGCCAGAGGAGACTGTGAAGGCTAGGACTATAACAGAGTTTAAAGAGAAGCTAGATAATTTTATGGAGGTTAGGTCCATAAAAGGCTATTAGCCAGGGGATAGAAATGGTGTCCCTGGCCTCTGTTTGTCAGAGGCTGGAGATGGATGGCACGAGACAAATCACTTAATCATTGTCTTTGGTCCACCTCCTCTGGGGCACCTGGCACTGGCCACTGTTGGCAGACAGGCTACTGAGCTAGATGGACCTTTGTTCTGACCCAGTACAGCCGTTCTTATGTTCTTATGTTATGTATGTCATCAGCTTTGGAGTTCCATTATTTAAGGTGGTTATCATCTGTGAAATTTTCCACTTCACTCTTCACTCTCTCTTCTAATGAATATGTTGAACAGCACAGGTTCCAACAGTTATTCTGCTGTTTACCTCTCTATTTTCAACCCTTGACCATTTATTCTTATCCTTTATTTCCTATCTTTTAACCAGACACTGAACTAGGAGAGGACTCTCCCTCTTATCCCATGACTTTGATTAAGAGCTTGTGGCAAGGGATCTTGTCAAGGGCTTTCTGTAAATCCAAGTACACTCTATCAAAATATAATTTTTGTTGAAACCATCAAACATTCTAGTAGATTGGTGAGGCGTTACTTTTATTTATTAAAATGGTGTTGACTTTTCTCCAACAAACCATATTTATCTAGATCTCTGATCATTCCACTCTTTACTATAGTTTCCATCAGTTTTCCAGCCTGTAATTGCCAAAATATAGGCATGGGAAGTAGAAGTGTGGGGGGGTGTTACAGCACCCCCATGTATTGGACATTCTAGCTTCATACCTCTGCTGCCCAGGGTCCCAGCCGCTGACCCCCTGAGGGCACCTCTGAAGCCTGGGGGTTCTGCTACTAGCCTCTGGAGCCCTAATTGGTCCCACCACCAGCCACCAGCCTCTCACTCAGCCCCGTTGCAAGCCACCAGTCCCTCGCTCAGCCCCCCATGCCTCACTGACACCCCCATGCCTCACCGGCCCCTCGCTCACCACCACTCTCAGCTGCCACCCCCCTCCTCCCACTCAGCCCCCCCCATGCCTCACGAGACTTCCTGCCCCCCTACCCCTCTCTGGCTCCACCTCTTGGCCCTGTATATGGGTGTCCCATCTGCTGGCCCCTGCTCTAGAGTGTGATGTGGGTTACAGACAGGGATAAGCTGTGTGCAGCTTAGCACCGTCTCCAAAAACTGTGCCAGCACCATTGGTCAAGATTGTCTCCAGAACCCTTTTTAAAAGTCAATGTTTCATAAGCTACCACAGTTAGCTGATCTGCAATTTTGTATATGAGTTCTTTCAGAATGCCCTCTGCTCCTGGTGACTCATTACTGTTCAATTTATGAGATTGTTATAACACCTTTTCTACTGTAGTGGGACGCTACTTCAGATTTGTCTCCCAGACTGGATAGTTCTGTTGCAGATATTCTTCCCATCTTCTGCAGTGAAGAGTAATGCAAAGAATTCATTTAGCTTCTCTGCAAACGCTTTGTTTTCCTTGAGTACTTTTTTAACACATTGATCAATAAGTGGTCCCCACTGCCTGTTTGACAGACTTCCTGCTTCTGCTGTACTTAAAAAATTCTCACTGTTCGTTTTTGGTGTCTCAAGCAAGTTGTTTCTCAAATTCATGCTTGACCTTCTTTATTATACTTTTACACCAAACCTGACAGCGTTTGTGCATCTTATTATCCTCATTAGGATTTGACTTCCAAATGTAAAAGAGTGCTTTTTTGCCTCTAACAACTTCCATTACTCTACTGTTTAGCCATTGTGGAATTCTTTTGCTCCTCTTACTGTCTTTTCTGTTTGGGGGCATACATTTAATCTGAACCTCTATTTTAGTGTGTTTTTAAAAAATACCCTTGCTACTCATGGGCATATAATCCTTGTGACTGTTCCTTTTAACATACGTCTAAGAAGCAATCACATTTTTGTGTACTTCCCTTTAATAAAGTTCAGTTTTACCATGACAGAGGCTTTTTTTTTTTTTTTTGTATTATTCCCCCTTACCAAGATAGTACATTTAATTACCTTATGGTCACTATTCTTGAGTGGTTCAGCTATATCACTATATTCACCTCTTGTACCAGATCCTGTGCTCTATTCAGGAGTAAATCAAGAATTACCTGTCCTCATGTGGCATAAATAATTACTTCTTGGAGCAGTTATTTATAATGTCTGGAAATGTTGCTTCTGCCTCATGCCCTGAGGTGAATTTACCCAGTCAATATGAGAATAGTTGAAATCACCCATTATTTTTGTACTTTTTGCTTTTGTAGCCTCTTAAGCTTCCCTTACCATCTCACAATCACTGTCACCATCCTCACCAGATGGTCTGTAGTATGTTCCTACTGTTACACTCTATTTATTCAAGCCTGGAATTTCTAGCCAAAGAGATATTGTGGTACAATCTGTTTCATGTAAGATGTTTACTATATTTGGCTCTGCTTTACTTAACTCGTAGTGCTACTGCCTCACCAACATAACCTATGTCATTTACTATATTTTTTTAAAACGTGTGTGGGCCTGCCTGTCCATCCGTGTGTGAGTCCGTTTGTTCAAGATCTCATCCTATACAGTAAGAGGTAGGACCGCCCAATTTGGTATGCAGCTTCCTCTCATCATAACTTAAAGCAAGATCAGGGTTTGGTTGTGCCTGGACAATGAGATGTTCTTAGAATCTGATTGTTTTCCATAACACAAAAAGGGAGGGGTCTGATAGCAGGGACAGTTATGTCTTGCAATGACCACAGGAGCCAGCAAGCACAAGGAACAAGTATATTGCAGCATGACTACAGGGAGACGGCCACACCAGAGAGGGGCCAGGACTCTCCATGCTGCAAGCTCCTGCCCCAAAGCCTCATGCCAAATCCCTCCCCCTGGCCCTCAGCCCCAGTGATAGCTGGGGGTGGGGGGAGAGCCCCTGCCACCACAGTCCCACCAGCAGGACAGCACAACCCAGGCAGCACCTTAGGAGGAACCACCAGCTAGGGCCAGGCAGTGCAGCCCCAGCCACCTGGGAGAAGTCACTATTCAGGGTCAGGCAGTGCAACTCTAGAGGCTAGGCAGCACAGCCCCAGCCCCCTGGAGGAGACATCAGCTGGGGCCGAGTAGCACAACTGTCTGCAGCCAGCCAGCACAGCCCCCACTGCCATGACCCCCGGGGAGCACCACTGACTAGGCAGCACAGCCCCATGTGCCCCAAGGAGCTGCCACCTTCAGAGTAGTGCAACCCTTGCCACCAGAGGCGTCCTGGAGGGGGGCAGACTTCCCAGCCCTCTGGCCTGAGCCTACCACCCTCCTGCCCTGAATCTTGCACCCTCCTTCTTTGAGTCCCCACACACATTCTCTTGCCCTGAACCCCTCCTGGCCCTGACTCCTGCACTCCCCCAACTCCTGCTCTGATTCCTGCACCAACCACCCCCCTGCCCTGGCCTCCCACACCCAACCCCCTTCCCTGTCTCTTGCACCCTACACCCACTGCTCTGAGCCCCACACACATGCAAACTCCTGACCCAACTCCTGAACTTTCCACCCACAATCTCTGCTCATCTGAGGAAGTGGGTTTTGCCCAAGATCCCTCATGATACTATATACATTTTTGTTGGTCTCTAAGGGTATGTCTACACTAGCCCCCTAGTTCGAACTGGGGAGGCTAATGCAGAAATTGAAAATTGCAAATCAAGCCCAGGATTTAAATATCCCATGCTTGATTTGCATCTTCCCAGCTAGTCTCCATTTTTTTTTTTAAATGTACAAGCCCGGACTAACTGTCCGCGTCTACACGCGGCCGGGAACCAGGCATTTGATTTAAAGCCCTAAATCGAAGTACCTGTTATTCCTCCTGCAATGTATAGTTTTGTCGATAAAAGTCCACTTTTGTCAACAAAACCCTGTAGTCTAGACACGCCCTTACTGACCCCCTACTCTGTTCATATCCACCCTTTACTGCATCAAATTAATTCCTTTTATCTTTTCCTTCAGGAACTTGCATGATTTGGTACCTACCTGTTGCTCTGTTCTTGAGTCCTGCTCATACTCTTTGAGACCAGAAGGGTCCCTTGTGGTCATCTAATCTGACCTCCTGCACATTGTAGGCCACATAATTTCATCCTCCCCCTCCTCACACATTTCATTCTGCCCAAGCTGCTTGACTTGACACCCCTTGATATAATTTCCTCACTCTCCTCTCTATGATTTCTTTCATGTTAGCCTTATTCCTGGAACTCCCACCACGACTTGGTTCTCCAAGCTTCTACCCTTTCTTCTAAAGGCCTCCTCACACGCTTCTTCAAGCTGGCGGACATTGGTCTCTGACTCTAGGGAAGTGCCCATAACCAGCTTCTAAACAATTACATGCGGGTATGTCTACACTGCCACCCTAGTTCGAACTAGGGTGGCTAACGTAGGCAATCGAAGTTGCAAATGAAGCCCGGGATTTAAATATCCCGGGCTTCATTTGCATCTTGCCAGGCGCCGCCATTTTTAAATCCACGTTAGTGCGGACTCCGTGTCCACGGCTCCACGCAGCACGGAGTAGATAGTTCGAATTACCTAAGTTACTGTTACACCTCGTTCCAGCCTAATTCAAACTACCTACTCCGTGCCGTGTGTAGCCGTGGGCACGGAGTCCGCACTAACGGGGATTTAAAAATGGCGGCGCCCGGCAAGATGCAAATGAAGCCGGAATATTTAAATCCCGGGCTTCATTTGCAACTTCAATTGCCTACATTAGCCACCCTAGTTCGAACTAGGGTGGCAGAGTAGACATACCCCGATATACTTATGACAGAGTAGGGGAGGAGAGACTCGAAAGATCTCTGCTGTACTTCATACCATTATGAGAGCCTTACCAAATTCACAATCCATTATGGCCAATTTCACAGCCATAGGATTTAAAAATTGGAAATTTCACATTTTCAGCTGTTTAAACCAGAAATTTCATGGGGTTGTAACCATGGGGTCCCAACCCAAAAGGAGATGGGGGGTCACAAACCTGTTGTAGAGGGGCTCATGGGGTTATCATTCTCACTTCTGTGCTGCTTTCAGAGCTGGACTCTGAAGGCAGCAACTGCAGAGCTTCCTGCAGCTGCAGTAAGTTCCAAGAGGTACAGGGGGATCTGGTCTGGTACTCCCCGCCCCCCCCCCCCCCCCCCACACACACACCTCTACAGTAGTTTGCAGTAAGTAGTTTACAGTAAATGTAATAATTCTGGGCAGGGGTAAATGTGGGAACTAACACACACATGCACCCAAAAACAGTGATGAGATACATCCAAAAAGGAGTGGAAATAACAGTAAATTAGTGTTAACTAGGAATGTTACCTACTAGCCTCTTTTGAAATAAAGCTGTCTATTCATGATGCTCATGGATGGGATTAGGTGGTCATGCCTAGTAATTAGGTCCAGCACTGGATTTAGGACTGGGTTCATGGTTGAAGTACCAATGCCAAGGGACAGAAATTGAGCCAGGAGCAAGGCCAGGATCCAGAGCTACATTCAAAGTTCAAAGGCCGAAGCCTAGAATCAAAGTTGACGTCAGAGCTCAAGTACCAAAACGAGAAGTCAAAAGCTGGAGTGGCATCCCAATGTCAGGGCCAGGAGTGAAAACTGGTATCAGAGTCCAAGTACTGAACCCAAAGGTCATAGCCAAAGTCTAAATCTTTTGTCTTCATGGGTATATTACCTACCAATACAAAGCTTTAGAGGCATGAATTTAACACATGACTTATTCTACATTAAGAAGGCTAGTAATCACAGAATTATATGTGTGCTTGCTTGCTCTCGCTCTCGCTCTCTCTCTCTCTCTCTCTCACACACACACACACACACACACACACACACACACATCTGTGCTCTCCATCAGTTTCCTTGAACATCAAAACTTTCAAAGGGACCTTATTCAAGTGAGGCTCATCAATAATAGCTACTTTAATTCTGAGAGTCATATTAAGGAAAACCACATTGTTTATCCTATAAATTCTTCAAAGCATTGTTTAAAGTGATCAAGTGCCGTATGGCATAACGAATAATCTTTTTGTACAGATCAGGTTTATCAAAAGAATTGCCTTAATAATTTGCAGATATTTTCTTTCTTTTTTAAAAGTAATGGGGGGAGGAAATATAAGAGCTGATCCTGTGGAAGAACTGACACCACTAATTATATTATCAGGCAAGACATCTATGGTTAGCATTTAAATTCTTTACCCCCCTCTAAGTCTAACATCTTTTATGCATTGTTGAAGACATCAGAGAACATATAGTACAAGTCAAAATGTTGCAGATAGGACACGTGCAATCAAAGAATCCTCTTTCAAGACAATGATTACCCTTAGTCCTGGGTTGCCTTTCAATGCATTTTAGAGACACCCATTAAGACATCAAAGAATGAGGCAGAATAAGGCTTGACAACCCTAAGAAAGCATTAGTGCTGCTTTTTTGGTGTTTCTGTCAGCAGTTGAGAAATATCACATACATTATTAAAAGTGAGAAAATGTTGCAGGATATACAAAGAAGATTTAAGTCTCTTTAATTTGCCTGGAATTCAGCTCAAGATGTCTATTCAGCAGTGAATCTCTCACTACCATCTAATATCTAAATAATGTGTTTTAGACAGTCTAAGTAAAATACATTATTTTAAATACTGCCAATTCCTAGGGGCTTCTACCTTGCCTACACAATACATTCTTCTCCTCAAGACACAGAGCCTGACTTGCAAAGTTGACCATGCTCAATTGCAAACATATATTAGTATGTGCACTGCTTACACCTGCAAGAAGCCAACATGCACATGCAAATCAGAATTTGCATTTGCATAATTAAATGTTTAATAAGCAATGTCCATGTGCCAATCCTACTCTGAGAGCATGTGGGTGGATACACTTTGGACATGGACCCAATTATCATTAATATCAAGTCCACTTCTCATTACATTACTGGTGTAAAGCAACCTTAAAGTGAGAGTGAATATAATTTATACTGTCCCCATTCTAAGACTTTTTTAAACAGCCACAGGGATATAAAGCAGCCTTTGTGTAAATAAAAATCAGGCACCTATTCTGTAATAAGTACTTTTTGCAGTGTTGTAGCTATGGGTATGTCTACACTACCCCGCTAGTTCGAACTAGCGGGGTAATGTATGCATACCGCACTTGCTAATGAAGCCCGGGATTTGAATTTCCCGGGCTTCATTAGCATAAGCGGGGAGCCGCCATTTTTAAATCCCCGCTGCTTCGAACCCCGTGCAGCGCGGCTACACGGGGCTCGAACTAGGTAGTTCGGACTAGGTTCCTATTCCGAACTACCGTTACTCCTCGTGAAACGAGGTGTACCGGTAGTTCGGAATAGGCACCCTAGTCCGAACTACCTAGTTCGAGCCCCGTGTAGCCGCGCTGCACAGGGTTCGAAGCAGCGGGGATTTAAAAATGGCGGCTCCCCGCTTATGCTAATGAAGCCCGGGAAATTCAAATCCCGGGCTTCATTAGCAAGTGCGGTATGCATACATTACCCTCCTAGTTCGAACTAGGAGGGTAGTGTAGACATACCCTATCTTGGTCCCCCTGTGTTAGAGACAAGGCACGTGAGGAGTATCTCTTATAGGACCAATTTCTATTGGAGAGACAAGCTTTCTTGTTGTTCTTCAGTATGGAAAAGGTATTTATCCAGTCCATCAATGTAAGTTGGTCCAATGAAAGATATAATCTCACCCATTTTGTTTCTCTGTGCATACTTTTATTGTTCTTCAGCTTGTTTTGGACAGAGCAGGCTTAGTGTTAAATCCTTTCACTATATATCTAGCTCTAAAATCCATCTCTTTTTCTTCCTACTTCTTTCCAAAGTCTTGGACTCCTCTCATCTTAACATCTGCAATGTCCTTTTCTCTGGTCTCCCTATTTCTCATATTATACACCTGAAACCTAATCAAAATGGTCTCACTACAGCGCTCTACATCACTCACTAGAGAGATCTATATCACTCACCCCTTATCACGCCTCCTACAGACCCTGCCTTGGCTTCCTGTCTTCTTGGGGAACCCTGTCAAGTTCCGCTTCCTCATCTTCAAGAGTCTCTATAGCAGTATACACAGGGCCAGATTAAGGTCTTTGTAGGCCCTAGGCACTCTCCTAATTGTAAGCATTTAAATTAAATTATATATAAATATATAAGGGAGAAATGCCCTATCGCCTATAGACCTAATATCACCTGCTAATTTTCGCTCTTGAAAGTGGTGCACCCTGTGATTATTATTAATCGGTATCTTGCTAGTTCCTCTTTATGTTTTGAAAATCATTATTATTTTCGTATAATAATTTTCAAAAGACAAAGAGGAACTAGCAAGATATACTTTTATATAACTAACTGCACTTCCTGATGTTTCATTATTGTAACCCTCATCCAACCTACCTCTTCATCCCCACTGATTAACTACCATCCCTTGTTCTGTTGTCTGCCTCACAATTGAAGTACCTTAGGGTATGGATTTGATTTTCGTTTTTGCCCCTCAAGCACCATGCAGACCTGTGGCATTATTTGAATGGCATATACACTGGTTTAGGTGACCAAGGGACTGTCAAATCAATTGCTTAACTGAAGTAATGTAATGAAGGAGCAGAAGTCCTCTCAAAATATTTGTGCATATATTTGGTGCCCTCTTTGCCAATATAGCTTGTTTCTTATACAGGTTTCACTGTACAGGTTGAACTTCTTTAGTCTGGCACTCTCTGATCTGGCAACATCCATGTTCCAGCATGATTTTAGTTAGCGAGATGTTCATTTATCATGTGTGTGGCCAAGTTTCCTGCAGTCTGATAAAGCTTGTTTATAGCCACCAGTACTGGATCTCAGTGTTTCGTGATGTTATTTATCTCTGATTTACCCCTGATATCTTCTAAGAACCCAGTAAGCAGTGGGAGGGTTGGTAATGCTGCTAGACAATATTGACCTCCTGCTGGTCAGCACCAGTCAGGTCCCAAGGGCGCCAAACTAGAGAGGTTCAGCCTGTAGTATATTAATAAAAGTTAGTATTGAAGATTCCACTTTTGTTCCTCAATAATCATTTATTACACTAGTGAATAACCTCTGATTGGAACCTTAGTGATTGCCAAGAGTCTAATTTTGCTGACTTCTAACAAAACACATGCAGGTCTGAACATGATAAATATTGATAGCATTCATCCATCCCTTCCTCTGCTGCATACAGTGCACCAAATAAATCCTGCTTCTTGATTCATGTGAATGATGCCCATGATCCCTGCTCATTAATTATTGTAACCTCATCTATATGGATGCCACTTATAATGGAGTGGTCCCATTTCCTAACAGACAAATACTCTTCAGACAGTTCCCAAGGAATGATATTGATATAATTCATTTGCTTATTCAGGTATCTCCAAGGGAGAGAAAGTATTTTAAGTGATATGTTCTTCTGATAACTTTATGATCCCCTAAAAATGGAGGGAAATGAATTACAAAAATCACAGCTAAAACCCAAGTAGAAATCACTGAAGACATTCAGTCTTGCTATGATATTTTCCTTACATCATGGCTTGGCTCTTGTTGCCTGAGGCTGTCCTGGAATGATATGTTACAGATGCATGAATCTATTGAGCTGGATGGGAGCTTGACTCTTCTGAGTGAGTTGGTTTTCATAAGACTGCTGGGATAGCAGCAATTTTTACTTCCCTATTATTTATTGTAAGATTGCAAAAACTAGACTAAAAGAAGTTGCCTATAATAGGAAGGGAATAGAAAAGTAAAGGAAATCCAGCAAACAGCAGACCTTTGGGGTTTGAGACAACTTAATATGCCACAGATTAGATCTCATTGGCTATGATGTAATGTCAAATGAAAAAAATCAATAAGTCAGTAGCTGCCTTTTTCAATCTGTCAACATTCCATTTCACATTAAGCATTCAGTCTAGGCTGTAGAACACTTGTTCCCAAACCAAACACAGGTTTCTTAAAGAAGTGACGAAAGTCAGACCTATAGAGGATGCTCGGAGACTGTTGTTAGCTCTCAGCAGCCCTGCATTTCTGTCTCAAAAAAAGAGATACCTTCCCACTAAATCTTGCATGTGAGCACACGAGACACAACGGGTGTGTCTAGACTACATGCCTCCTTCGACGGAGGCATGTAGATTAGCCAGATCGGAAGAGGGAAATGAAGCCGCGATTAAAATAATCGCGGCTTCATTTAAATTTAAATGGCTGCCCCGATCTGCCGATCAGCTGTTTGTCGGCAGATCGGGGCAGTCTGGACGCGATGCGCCGACAAAGAAGCCTTTCTTCATCGGCACAGGTAAGCCTCGTGCCGATGAAGAAAGGCTTCTTTGTCGGCGCATCGCGTCCAGACTGCCCGGATCTGCCGACAAACAGCTGATCGGCAGATCGGGGCAGCCATTTAAATTTAAATGAAGCCGCGATTATTTTAATCGCGGCTTCATTTTCCTCTTCCGATCTGGCTAATCTACATGCCTCCGTCGAAGGAGGCATGTAGTCTAGACACACCCAACATGAACTACACGGCCATGCAAAATAATGTAACTGGTCAGATTTATTTTTAAAATAACTAATTACATTTCCCCCTCTATTTTCTCTTCTAAACATCCAAAACACAATGCTGCTAAATCCCTTCCAGTTTCTACTCAGTTTCTATTGCAGCTGAGCAAGCCAGATTACATAGAAATATCAACCAAAGGGCAGAATAAAGGGAGCAGAGTTAATTCTCATAATGCCTTAGAATTAGTCTGGGCACTGAAAGATATTTGTGTCTTGTAATAGATCATTGATCTACTAATATTTGCAGTTTTCCACTGTAGGAGACATCTGATCTGAATATTCTTAATGGGTAAATTCTCCCACAGACCCACCACACAACTCGCAGGGAAGCAGGTTAAATGAAATATTATCTTGGCTGCAGTATGTAAATAGCAATCCTCAAGGGTTTTCCGCACTTCAAAGAACTTTCAGTTCCAGGCTACCTTTGTATTAACACTGCAGGATCTCCAAAGGACAAGGATGGGAGGCATAGCCTCTGGCTTGACTAACATAGGCAATTTGAAGACAAAGCATCATTAATTGAATTTTCTGCCCTGAGAATTAATTGAATGAAAATCCACCTAGATGAAATTAAGTTATTCCTGCCTTTGGATTGAGTAAATGATGCTCAGCAGCTTCCCTAGATGTGAAACCACTAGAGAGCTAGATGGATAATATACACATCTTTCCCAAAATCGCAAAACTTGCAGTAAAAGAATCCCTTTGCAGATGTTAAAACTTAAGAAAATGATTTAGAAAGGGGACCCTCTTTGGTAGATTTAAGTTACTTTCTTAATATTGGGAGAAAGAAATCTGTGGCCCCATCAGGCATCACAGCTGTCATAATGCTGCAAACCAAGGCCACAACCAGGCCTGCTGATGGGAGGGGCAAAGGGGGCAGTTGTTCTAGCACCTAGTGATTCAAACCCACTGCCACTACTGCAGCAGCGGTGACAGCCAGAGCCCTGGACCCTTTACATCATCATTGGAGCATGGCACAGCATTCTCCGAGCAGTGCTAAGGACAGGCTGGGGGAGCGCATTGTACTCCACACGGTACAGAGGATTGGCTGAGCCCCGCCCTGCCCCTTCTACCTGAGGCCCCATCCCTTCTGGGAGAGTTGAGCCAGGCTCCCCTCCCACACACACACCTTGCCGAGGAGCTCAGCAAGTCTGTTGGCTCCTGTGACTGCAGAAGAAGCATCAACAGAATTCAGAGTTGTCAAATGACCATTAGCAACATGTCTGCAGTATGAGATCAATCATCCCCAGTTAAGAAGCTGGATTCTATCCAGTAGAGACTTACACTCCAGTCAGATCACTGTACGGTAGGCGAACTAGTTTGGAGCTTCTTCTTTTGTACCACAAGCCACAAGACATATGTAAAGTTATGAGCCTGAGAAGGGTGCATATGCATGTCTCCCTCTTTCTGTGTTCCTTGACAGGTCAGTACTTTTGGGCTGGTTTAAGGTTTGCTGCCTGACTTGCCTCTTGAAGCTGTGTTGTTAATTGAAATGAAGCAGGTACCACAGCATAAAAACTTAGGCAAGCTCCACAAAAGGGATTTAGGCACTTCAGATGCCTAACTCCAAAATTTAGATCCTCAAAACCCTCCCTCAGCCACTGCCTAGCCCTCTAGATGCCTAAATTCCCTCTGTGCTTACATTTCTACCAATAGCAAAACCACCTGATTCTGCGGTCACTGAGCTGCTCAGGACCTAAATCTTGGCAGGAGCTCAAACTAAGCGTTCCACTTGCCTGTTCTGCCTACAGCCCCCAGTTAGAATGATACTCTCAGACAGGGGCTCCTGCAGCCATATGCAGGTTATGCACAATGCATACCATTGGCAATGCCAAGGAGTAGCAGCAATGGCCGCCCCCTGCTGCCCACTCAAGCTTGACTCCATGGTCTCTCTATCATGATGAAGGGCCACAGAGACAATCCTGAGTGAGCAGTGAAGCAGCCAGCCCTGCTCCTCCTGGCTACAGCCAAAGGGCCATTTCCTATACCAGGGCCTGCTTCTGCAGGCCCGCCAAGCTCCAACAGGCCACATCTCCTCTCAGGATTGAGGAGAGACACTGCAGTGGGAGGCCAGGCTGCCGGGTACGAACTGGGCATGATAGGCACTCAGTGCTGGGACCAGCAGCTCCAGCAGAGCTAGTTTCCGAGGGATTGATGGTGTGAACCACTGGAAAAAATTCCGACCCTCTTCTCAAAGGCTCCCTCAGTCTCCTCCTGAGTCTGGCACTGCATGACCCAACATACAAGTCATTTTGACAACCCTGTTCTGTGTGTTTAAATTCCCAGAACTGCTTTGAAAGTCTCAACCCAGGTTTTCATTCAAGCATCCTGAGCAGCACAGTGGACAAAAAGACAGCTAAAGGACATTTGCTGATCAGAGCTGGCCGTGACACGTCAGCTGCTCCTTTATATTTTTGTTTTCATATTTGCATATTATTTATTAGACTACACTGCCTATTTATGAGAACACGGTGCTTTGTCACTCGTGCTAGCACTCTCGATTATTTCACTTAAACAGTAGTTTCCACTTCCATTGACTGCTCCAAACAGCTTGATTGGAACAGAAAAATAAGCACAAGCATATTATTCCAGCTGTACTTGGAATTGTTATCTGAAAGAGAAAGGGGGACTTACTTTGTCTGTTTGCGGGGGAGGGTTTGGCTACATCTACACTGCAGAGATTTTGTGCAAAAACTCACGGAGCGTCCACACTACAAGAGTGTTTTTGCGCAAGAAAAAGTACAGTAGATCGTCAGAAGCCAGAGCTTTTTCCACAAGAGTTATTCCTCTTTCTATGAGGAATACGCCTTTTTGCGCAAGAGCTCTTGTGTAAAAAGGCACGTGTGGACGGACAACAGGGGATTCTTGTGAAAGAAACCCCTACTGGAAAAAGCACAGGTGCTTTGATGGCCATTCTGTGAATGGCCATCAGAGCTTTCTTGAGCAAGAGCGTCTATGGGAGTGTGGACGCTTTCTTGCGCAAAAGCACATGGCAGTGTGGACGCGCTCTCACGCAAGAACTTTTTGAGGAAGATCTCTTCTGCAAAAAGTTCTTGCGCAAGAAGCCTGCAGTGTAGACGTAGCCTTTGAGTTTAAAAAGAAAACACACTTCACTATGCCTTTCAGTGCAGCACAATGTCAGAATCTCATAAGATGACTCAGTTCCAAAACGTTTCGAACCTTTCCCCTGAGTCACAGTGACAATGCATTCAAAATTCAGCTACTGCCTCTTTAGTGAACAATTATCTCATTCATTGGTTTGATTCACTGATATCTTAATGACAGCATCCCCCGTTGTGTTTTTTAAATGTTTAAAATATGAAATAAATGAGCCCTGTCAGGCTGAAAATTCTGGGTCGGTTTTCACTGCTGTTTTCAATAAATAATGAGGAGACGTTTCAATTTGCTCATCTCACGTGAGGCGGGTTGTCATCTCCCTTCAGATTTAAAACCCCATTTCTCACCCAGGTGGTAATGCCATTAAATATTGTTTTATAGGTTTTGAAATGGCTCTTTTATTTTTCAACTTACTTGTCAGTAGTGGGAGAAAGCCCATTAAGAGTAAGAGTATAGGATCCTATTGAGGTATAGTGAGAGTTGCCTACTCCGAGAGGCCTCACAAAGCACTGCACAAAGGAATGAGTTGAGATTGTGGTTGTGCAGTAATTGTGCCTCAGCAAACAAGGCAGCTGTCTATGCGCCAGAGCACTCTCCCTTAGAAAATGGACATGGAGGGCCAGATTCTCAGCTACGCCGATCAGCACAGCTCCCCTGAAGTGAACATAGTGAAATTCTGTTATGCCAGCTGAGGTTCTGCCCAGTTGTATGCGTTCCACTGAAAGAAGGATGATTTGTCTTTAAAATTGCAAAAATCTACTTCCTTTGCTGCTACTGGACTAGGATGGAAGAGGAGGAATACACAAGAAACTCTCATCTTTCTATGGCTACGTCTACACTGGCAGCTTCTTGTGCAAGAACTCTTTTGCGGAAGCGTTCTTGTGCAAAAACTTTTCCAGAAGAGAGCGTCTACACTGGCATGTGCTTTTGCACAAGAGATGTGCTTTTGAGCAAGAGCATCCATACCAGTGTAGTTGTTCTCTTGCACAAGATGGCCATTTTAACCATAGGGCTTTCTTGCGCAAGAAATTCATGTTGCCTGTCTACACTGGCCTCTTCTATACCCAGATTCAGCATGGAACCTACAAACTTTAATAGCAGGCCACTCCCATGGAGCCAACAGTCTTTCAGCCTTGAAGGTGGGCCCTTTCTCAAGCAAGTATTTTTACAACACAGGATCAGATCCACTGAGTAAAAATACAATTTAATAGATTGTGTCCTTTTAAAGGCAAACTGTTCCTGTGGGGGTGTATGGAGAAGCAAACAGTACTGGCAGCAATATAAATCCTTACAGATAAATTGCTCCACATAGTCATACTCACTGAAGTGAGCATGAATTGCTCTTCCAGAACATTACATCTCAATTTTGCAACAACCAATGCAGTTGGCTTCCATAACTGTATGAAAATAAATAAGATTCTAGCTTCTAATTCAGCAAAAGAGAAATTCTTTCCAGAGTACCTTTTCCGCAATGAAATTGTTCTTTACAATAACTGACTCTTAAGAGAAGAATCAAGTATGTCAACATTTGAAGATAGAGGTGTAATTCCCAGCTTGAGGGAAAGTATTAAGCTAGCATGCTAAAAATACAAATACAAAAGCTTCCCTGAGTACCTCTCCATCCAAGACTCTGGGCTTGTACTCCAGGTAGGTGCCCCTGCCCACCACTCACTCTGCAACAGCTACACTATATTTTAGTGCATTAACTCAATCAGAGTTAATGCAAGTATGTTTCCTTCAACGGGTACTCATATTCCCAGCTTGAAATACTGACACACCCTTAGATACGGAGGCATTTTAATATTGCTACATGTAAATGTTTGCAGCTTGGAACAAAGAATGGAGTCTGTATTTACACAATGAAGGACTCTGTCCTGGCAAGCAGTGACTCTGAGGCCATGTCCACACTAGCAAGTTCAGATCAGTACAGCTGCACCATGGTAAGATTACTTGCATAGCTGCTCTAACCTGACAAGGGAGCTCTTCTAAAAACCACCTCCACTGGTGGCAGTAGCTATGTCAGTGGGAGAAGTTCTCCTGATGACACAGGGCTATCCACGCCGGCACATATGTTGGCATAACTTATGTTGTTCAGGGGGGTGTTCTTTTCACACCTACGAGCGACATAAGTCATACCAACAAAAGTGGTAGTGTAGACAAGCCCTGAAAAAGAGTTGATAGTTATAGTGACTCATCTGCTGAACATGAGCTCCCAGTGTGATGCTCTGGTCAAAAAGGCTAATGCCATTCTTGGATGTATAAACAGGAGAATGTTGAATAAGAATAGAGAGATTATTTTACCTCTGATTTTGGTACTCATGCAATTACTGCTACAATACTCTCTCCAGTTATGGTGTCCACAATCCAAGAACCATGTTGATAAATTGGAGAGAGATCAGAGAAGAGCCACAAAAATGATTAATGATTAAAATACATACCTTACAGAGTCAGGAAATCCAATCTATTTAGCATAACAATGAAAGAGTTAAAGTATGACTTGACTGTAGCCTAGATGTATCTATATGATCAACAAATATTTAATAATGGGCTCTTCAGTCTGGCAGAGAAAGATATAACACAATCCAAAGGCTGGAAGTTGAAGTTAGACAAATTCAGACCCAAAATAAGGCATAATTTTTTATCATGGAAAGTAATTAACTATTGGAACAGATCACCAAATGGTAGTTGTGGATTTCCCATCACTGACAATTTGTAAATCAAGATTGGATATTTTTTTCTAAGGGCATATCTACACAGCAGGGCTTAACTCGAAATGAGCTATGCAAATTGAGGTACATCAATTGCACATCTTCTTTCAAAATAGCTTCTTTTGAAATAGGGAGCATCTACACAGCACTTATTTCAAAATAACGCACTTTTCCTCTGACTTCCCTTATTCCTCATACAATGAGGGTTACAGGAGTTGGAGTAAGAAGTCCTCCAACTTGAGAGTATTTTGACACTATTTCAAAATAACTGCCTGCTGTGTCGACATGGACGAAGTTATTACAAAATAACAATAGTTATTTTGAAATAATGTTGCTGTGTAGACGTACCCTAAATGATCTGTTCTGCGAATTGTTTTAGGAAAGTTCTGTGTCCTGTGTTATGCAGGAGGTCAGACTATATGATCACTGTGGTATCTTAGAATGTATGAGTCTATCACAATCTATTAAGCAGTGTGGTGGATCATATTCAGGTCAGGCATATGTCAATTGAAAAGCTCTGAGCAAAGAATAGTGATGATCAGTGATGTAATAAATCAAGGAAAGTCTCTAGTGGGGTTTTCAAAGGATAAAGGTTGAATGTTACATTTATTTATTAATGATCTGGAAGAGTGGAGATAAACGACATGTTGTTTCTATTTCCAGAAGGTGCAAACCTAGCAGAATAGATGCAAGAAATATAGTCAACTTGAAAAATGCAAACCAGAAAAAAAACACTAATAGTATAGCTTAGAGGAAATAATGTGAAATACAGATAGTCACTGAAAGGAAAAGCAGGAATGAGAGAGATTTGATGTGGTCTTGGCCAGCAAATTGACTATGACCTTGTAATGCAACAAAGCACAAGAGAAGCCAATATCGTCTGGGGCAGTATTCAAAGAAATAATCTCTTCCCACACCATGAAGTTGAATGTCTCTCTTAATGTATATGGTTGTGCAGCCATATCTAAAATACTGAATATTCAGTTCTGAGTACTAGAAAGGTGTCGATAAATTCAAGGAAATAGACAGAATAGCAATAAAAATGACTGTCTGCAATGCCTTAAGAAAGATCAATGGAGTTAAACATGTGTTGGTTGGCTAAGCAATAACTTGAAGTAGGGTGTGGCAAATTGATAACTACTTATTAGAATTTGAACAGTGTAAGCACCAGAGACAAAGAAGTGTTTATTAGGGTGGCCTTCCATGAAATACAGAAGACTGACAGGATAAAATTAAGCAAAAAAAAAATGTTGAGAATAGAAAGAAATGTTTCCTGAAAACCAGAGCTATAAGAAAAAGGAAACGGTGCACACTCTTCTGTTGGTCACTAAAAATTCTACTTGGTCTGGAGCAGAATGAGGGAAGACATTAGGTGACTTACTATCTTTGCCAGCCAACAACAGAGGGATTGCAGTGCCCCAATATCTGTGTACACTGTTTGTACATAGACAAGACCTTAGAGTTAACCAGAGAAAGTAATATAAAGAAGGAAGAGGACTGATGGTCAGAAATAGCAACTGCCCTTGAATAAGGAGCACACCTTTCCCAGTCAGAGATGGTAAACAGTAAATGATTTATAATATCTAAGGCCCAGATCCTGTAACTTATTTAGGTCTTTCACTCCCATTGATTTAGGCATCTAAATACCTTTGAGGATCTGAGTCTGAAAGCCAAGTAACTACCTAAGAGCCAGATTCTACCTTTGATCTTTGTGCATGGCATCAATGGAAGATCCCCCTGTGGATTTATTCAATTTGGGCTCTAGAACGTACTTCAGAATCGAGTAAGTTTGACACTCCTTTTTTAGTGCTATTTCTGGGCAAGGGCTTTGACCACTCCAGATCAGGGATCAAGCTTTAAAAGCTGCAGGATGGGCTCCGTCATCCGTTTGCTGTCCATTTTCACAGACGTTTGCCTCTGTTCTTCCTCATGCGCTCAGCCCAACAAACCCTTGAATTAGTTAGCATAGCTAGCATTAGCTAAGCCTCCCCAGAGGAAAGAGAGAATCATTTTGGCAGTGATCCCACCTCCTATGGGTCCATAGAATCAGGCCTCTCTCAAGCTAGCATCTCCCTCATTGTCTTCCCTCAGAGGAACAGATGCAGGTTAACTTAGCGTTCACTCTGCAAAAGCGCTGTATCTTAACATCTGAACTCTTGGCAGGTGACATTGCCTCTTGTCCCCCTCTCTGATCCATAGACTCTGCTAATGTTATATTATGGTAATTTTCCTCATTTGTGTCCATTCTGTTCCACTAACAATATATCACATTGCATCGTGTTATATTTCTGCCATTCTGCATTCTGATCACGAGGCCAGGGAGCATAAAGAGCCGTCTGTAAGAGTGCAAAGAATGGGCTGCATGGGTATCTTTCATACAGATCTCCTCAGGTCTCTGTTTCATCCATGTGGTTTCAAAAAAATCTTAGCAGATTATATCAAAGGCTTCGTCAGGTTCCTATTGTCCTGAATATACTAGATAATCTGAATGATTTCAAAAGAAAACTGCTACCTGCTGATAGTCATGGTAGCTGCCAGTTACCAGATGTCTAGCTTTTGTTGTCTATAACTTGTATTATTTTCGCACAAAAATGAAAATGGTTTTGATCCTACAGAACAGAATGAGCACTACCCCAATTTATTCCAACTGGCGTCTTTTTAGATTGAAATTTTATTTTGTTTGGCTGACTGGCTCTATTTAATTTAAACCTGTATTTATGACGAAAATTCGAATAATACTCCCTGCTTTGCATTTCAAAAGGAATCTTACTGTTTATGAAATTGCTTTTGAGTTGCAATTACAGTTATTTATCTCCAGGATACACAACATGTAATTGGGTCAACATTGTTAATGAGCTAGTAGTGTTATTGTTAATGAGGTACTAGTGTTAGTTTCAATGTTTCATCCCCAGCAGGTGGCAAATACAATATGTTAAAATAGATAATTATGTTAATGTTACAAATATCCACAGACTAAAGTCCTTAAAATATTAAACAAAGGAATTAACAACAATGTGAAGTGAACTTTGTGTACCATTAAGGGTTCTACATTTAATGTTTTAAAAGATCAACATGGGATTTAATATTTCATTATTCCTTTAAATGTTTCCAAACACATATGCTGTGTATGCACAAGTTGGCTATGTTCACACTGGTGCAAGGTCCTGTGCATCTAAGCACACAACAATGGCCAAAGTCAATGTCTATAGCTCTGGCACACTTTATCCCCAGTTTATTCCTGCTAACTCATGCAAAATGTTAAAGCAAGTCTTTGCTTGGGAGTCTGCTTTCTTATGACAGTTACACAAGGTGTGCATGTGATTGTGAATGACACAGAGATGTTTACTGGGCACCGAAAATATGGAAATTGTAGTATTGTAGTATATTGGGTTTGAGTTGCCATGTTTTGACAACACCCTGGCAGCACAAACCACTTTATTTCCATGCAAGTAAAACTGGCATTGCAAGAAAAAACTCTGTATGTAGTAGTGTTCAAGGGCATAAATTCTGGCTTACACAAAGTCCTCTTACATCACAGTGTCATTGCCTTTGAGAGGGCATAAATGAGATAAGGCGCCTAACTGCACATGAGAACCTGGGACAATGTGCCTTGTCCTGCAAAGTGGTGAATGCCAAGGGGAGATTAATGTGTTCACTCCCCACCCCAATGGGAACCCCTCTAGGTCAGCAATTGGTGGTGCAGTTTGGGAGAAGCTGCACTGTCACTCTATGGGCTACATTTAATCTGTGGATAAATAGAAGGCTTCAGTCTCTGAGGCTGGCAGTCCATCACCTTTCATGAGCACTAAATTCACTGGAAAAGAAAAGGAAATAAACTGCAATACCCTGCTGTGAGATTGCAGCCCACATCCATTTTTCTGCTGTCCTTTCTCTTGCACTAACTCCATTCTTTTGTATTTTCTTGATCACACGCTTAGCACTGATTTACCAATATTCATACTAGCTACGGTCCCTGCACTGCTTCTTATCAGCCATGTCAAATCACTGTATTGTCTTCCACTTTCCTCATCTCCCAAAGCATTAGCAAGAGAAAAAATACTGTTTCAAATTTGACCTCTCTGTCTAGATGATGTTTAAAATTAAATTACTACCCCTAAAATCAGTAGCATTTGTGTGGTACAAGTGCTGAATCTAGTTAGCAGCACTATATTTTTAATCAACAATGATAATAGAGCAGCTTCACAATCATGTTGGTTTTTAAGTAATTGCCTGTGGAGGATATTTGCTACTAAAATAATGAATGATCGAAAGAAAACCAGTTGGGATCTGCTTAATCATTCTTATCACTTGTTACAATGTGTAACTTGTAAGATCTTAATATTCCATATCATTCATTAATAATGACAGATACTATCTATTTCTCTATAAAAATCTAGGGCAAAAATAGATAATTTAGAATCCCTTCTCAACAAGAGAGATTCTAAATTAAATTAAAAAAGCAACAATTTTAAGAGTTTTTAAAATCACACGTCCCTTCCCCCCCCCCCCAACACAGTTAACTTGTGGACTGCACAGACACAGTGTATTATTGAGGGATCCATCTTTACATTTGGAAAAAAATATTTTGCCCTAGATATTTATAGGGAAATAGATAGTATCTGAAATAATTAATGAATGATATGGAATATTAAGATCTTACAAGTTATATGTTTCAGGCCATAGGAAAATTGCACCTGTGTATCAGATTAAAGTCCTCCATTGTAGAGTATTGCATTATGGATGTTTTATAATATCCTTTTCAGCATACTGTTCTAGAAACAACATACAAAAGAAGATGAATCACTGACTTCTTCCAGTATGCAGTTCTGATGTGCTAGCTCTTCTTGGCATGTTTTCATTAGTGATGCACCTAAAACAAAACACTATCATTCATCTCTACTCAACTTTGGAGAAATCAGACTCAGACCCGAACTTTGTCTCTCAGGCCATTAGCTACCCTGTCATTTCAATCCACCGTACTTCTGGATCTGCTTGCATATAAAATATTCTGTGTAGCTCAGTAAAATGCAGTCTTTCAAACACAAAGTTCAGTGCCCCACAAGGCACACACCTGATTCCTATTGTTACTGCTAATTAGAATTGCAGTCATTGACAAAAGAATAACTGTATGGGAATCGTGTATATTTTTGCACACCCAAACATTGCATCTACACACAAAAATATCCCACAGTTGCACAATTGCATATGCACAATTCCACATGCAAGTGAGTACAGGTTGGCTCTCCCTGGTCCAGCACTTTTAGGACCTGACCAGTCCTGAATGAGAAAATTTGCCAGACATGGGGAGGTCTCCTGCCACTGGCTCCCAAGCCCATCGCCTGCTGCTCATAGGCTGCCCCAGCAAGCATCCTGCCTCACCAGCCTGCATCCCCAACCTGGCTGGGCTACTTGCCCAGCTGCTGCCAGCTTCCTGAGCAGCAGAGGCTCCAGCTCATGCTCCAGGGGGCTGCTGCATGGCTCCATCTCCAGGGTTGCTGCAGGGCTCTGGCCCTGGCCCCGGACTCCAGTAGGCTGCCACGGGGCTCGACTCCAGCCCCATGCTCCCGGGGGCTGCTGCAGTGTCCCAATCCTACACTCCAGGAAGTTGCCAGGGGACTCCAGTCCTGCACTGCTGTGCAACTCTGTCTGCAGCCCCAGGCTCCTGGGAACTGCTGTGGGGCTTCAGATCCATGCTGCCTGGGGACTCCGGCCTGGCCCCGCCCTGCCACAGCTGCTAGAGGATGCCACGGGGCTCCAGCTCCAGTGTGGTGTTGTCTCCAGTTGGGCTGTTCTTCCCCTGGCCTGGGCTTGCCCTCCTGCCCTTAGTCTCTCAGCTCTCTGGTCCAGAAGCATCCGTGGTCCTGCCAGACAACAGATATTGCCAGGCCAGAGAATGCCAGTTTTTGGAAGTGCAAACTGTACTTAGGAACTAAGTTACCCATTTGGCTCATTCCAATGTCCCTGTGTGGGGTCAAGGGTGGAATTCTGTACTGATGCATCAGGTACAGGCACAAAAATGAGTCTCAGCCTCTGAACATTTAGTCCACTCTCTGGGTGGGTTTGTTTCACAATAAGTGCCAGAATGGCATGCCAGACAGACATCAATTGCTGCATTCCCACGGGAAGTCAGTGGAACTACTGTGTAAATGCATGGCTATTGGGCCACATTGTGGGTATCGTCATGGGGCTCACAGACACAGCTAGGTTGAGTAGCAAAAAATATAAACCCTGCTAGGTAACAAGAGGCACAACTCAAAACTTGCAGTAAATTGCTGCAAGCCGGGGGTGAACACAAGTGCCCAGACTTACTGGTTCACCAGGGTCCTGGGCAAGGTGAGAGGGTGTTTTTTTAGTGGAAGGGGTAGAGCCTTCAAAGGAAGGGGAGAGGCTAGGAGACCGAACTCCCCAGCCAGCCCTTCATGGCCACTGCTGTAGCCAGCAGCCAGGAGCCTTTGGTCTGTGGTGGTGGCAGCATGGAGCCCCAGGGCTCTGGAAGTGATTTGAAGGGCCAGAGGGCAGTAGCAGCAGCTGGGAGCCCTGGGATCTTTTAAATCACACAGCCCCAGGGCAGGTCCCTTTTTGCTCCTCCAATCTGGAGCCCTACTGGCAGGACTGCCAACGGGGGGGGGGCGGGGGGAGGAGGAGCAGCCGTGTTAAAGTGATGCTGCAGCAGCTCTATAAGGTGGTACAGCAGTGCTTTAACATCGGCCATGTATGGACCTGTACCAGTGGCCACTTCTTACGTGTACACCGTACTGGCCCACTTTCATCTCTACAGTGAGTTTATGGGGGCCAAGGAATGGAATAGTCAAATTCTAGAATAGTTCTGCCTCCCTGGCTTTGTTCTTGTGACTTTTTTATGTGAAAGTCAGGGTGTGGATTTTATGAATCCTTTAGCTAAGAAACCTGAAGAATCTCACGGCACCTTATCAGTATGTAGGCAGAATATTATCTACATGCATGTGGCTGTAATTTTACACAGACCTCAAACACAGGCAAAGAGATTAATAGGCTTTTCAGACACAGAAGTACACAAAAGCCTTAAGTGACGGTTGTCTATTATGGATAATAATTTTATACAGGGCTATAAAATGCATGGTGCTTCACTGACAGAGAGTAAGGGCTTTTAGCGCATGACAGAAAACATAAACAAAGGTAATATGTGACAATAATTCAGGTTATAAAATGTCAGTTTAAATGCATATTTAGGGGGTCCTTAATATACAGTATTACCAGAAAGAACCCAAAATCAGTAACTAGAATTTTTTTTATAGTTTTATTTATAAAAGGTAGTTGTCATTGTTATTCTCTATGTGTACTTTATGAGACCCATTCAGAAAATAGGAAGGTCAGAGTTCTGTGAATAATTTCAATTTTGTTGGCAAAAATTCTGTACCAATGTTTTTAGCACAACCCAAAATATTTCAATAAATAAATACTATTAAGGTGCCTCATTGAAGTTGTAGTTCAGTTACTTCCTATCTCCTTTCTCCTTTATGGGCCACTCTCCCTGATGGAATTGTATTACCCATGATGCATAGAGATGATTTCCTTTGGAGAGTGGAAGCCAGGGTGCATCATGGAAGATGTCCAGCAGGGAAGCCCAGAACAAGGACATGAAGCAATGGAACTACAATTCCAAATAAGGCATTGCAGCAGCATGACAAATCAAAATATTTTGGTTTTCTGGTATTTCTTTTTCAATTAAAAAAACAATTTTTCCTACAGAAAGTAGATACTTTTGTGGGGAGGGGGTCATTTTGTCAAAAAAACAATTTTCTAGTTTTCCTCGATTTCAACATTTTCTCCCAGCCTGAATAATTAATATTAAACATTTATTTTTCAGTAATTCCTCAGGGCCCTGCTAAGGATCAGGATCCAGTGGTGCTCAGGCCTGTACAAACTCAGAGACAAGACAGGCAGTCCCTGGGTTACATACAAGATAGGGACTGTAGGTTTGTTCTTAAGTTGAATTTGTATGTAAGTCGGAATGGCGTCCAGATTCAGCCGCTGCTGAAACTAACCAGCGGCTGACTACAGGAAGCCGGAGGCAGAGTTGCTTTGCCCTGGGCTTCCTGGAATCAGCCACTGATCAGTTTCAACAGTGGCTGAATTTGGACGCCTGGGACAGAGCAGCTGGGGCGCTGCCAGGTAGGTCCCCGCAGCGCCGCACCTCAGCGCTGCGGGGACCAACCCGGCAGCACCCCAGCTGCTCTACCCCAGGTGTCCCCAAGTCAGCCGCTGCTGAAACTGACCAGCGGCTGACTACAGGAAGCCCGCGGCAGAGTTGCTCTGCCCCAGGCTTCCTGGAATCAGCCGCTGATATGTTTCAGCAGCGGCTGACTTGGGGACACCTGGGGTAGAGCAGCTCGGGTGCTGCCGGGTTGGTCCAGTAGCGCCGAGGAGCGGCGCTGTGGGACCAACCCGGCAGCGCCCCAGCTGCTCTACCCCAGGTGTCGTTGGCGAGAAAAGCCTGGTCTGCTGGGGGGGGCGCACCAGCTGCACCCCCCCCCCCCCCAGCAGACCAGGGAGACGCGGGTGGCTGGACTGCCGAGACGCGCCGCGGTCCCGCCCGCATCCTCTGCAGCTTTGCTCCGCGTCTCCATGGTCTGCTGCAGGGTGGGGGGGAATATCGCCAAACCTCATTTGCATACCTAATGAGCCACCATTTTGCAGAAGACACACCCTAAGAGAAGCACTGCATGTAGGCTGGGGGCCTGACCATAGCATATTCCACATCCCCTGTTAACTACTAGAGATGAAGACGCTGAGCTGGCTTTTTAGAGCGACTGAGTGGCAGCTAGGTATCCCACATTTCTGCTCAGTATGGATATGTCTACACTACAGCGCTAATTCGAACTAACTTAGTTCGAATTAGTTAATTCGAACTAAGCTAATTCGAACTAAGGCATCCAGACTAAAAAACTAGTTCGAATTAGCGTTTTGCTAATTCGAACTAGCATGTCCACATTAAGTGGACCCTGAACCGGGGTTAAGGATGGCCGGAAGCAGTGCCGGCAGGGCATCAGAGGAGGACTTAGAGCGTGGAGATGCTGTCTCAGGCTAGCCGAGGGCTGCGCTTAAAGGGTCCCGACCCCCACCCCGGACAGACAGTTCTCAGGGGTGCCCCACTTGCAAAGCAGCCCTGGCTTGGATTGCCCGGACTACCCACACTGGGCACATCACACCACTCGGCCATCAGCCCGGCTGCACTTGCCGCAGGCTGCCATCTGGGGAGAAGGGGCAATTGGGGGGCTGCAGGAGAGCTTCCACCCCCAGAAGCCCGCAGAGCCAGCCCAGTCCTCCCCATCGGGGGCTCGTGCCCCATTCCTCCCTCACCTCCTTCCACTTAGCCTTCCCTAGCCCCTCTTCTTGATGTACAAAATAAAGATAACGCGTCTTCCAAAATAGAATCTGTCCTTATTGAACAAAACTGGGGGAGACTGGGAAAAGGAGGTGGGAGAGGGGAAAAGAGAGGCTAGGAGAGGGGAGGGCAACTAAAATGATCAGGGGTTGGGAACAGGTCCCATATGAAGAGAGGCTAAAGAGACTGGGACTTTTCAGCTTAGAAAAGAGGAGACGGAGGGGGGACAGGATAGAGGTCTCTAAAAGCAGGAGTTGGGTGGAGAGGGTGCATACAGAAAAGTTCTTCATTAGTTCCCATAAAGAAGGACTAGAGGACACCAAAGGAAAGGAATGGGTGGCAGGCTTCAAACTAGTAACAGAAAGTTGTTCTTCGCAAAGCAAAGAGTCAACCTGTGGAACTCCTTGCTGCAGGAGGCTGGGAAGGCTACAACTAGAACAGAGTTTAAAGGGAAGTGAGATGAAGTCATGGAGGTTGGGTCCATGGAGTGGGATTAGCCAGGGGGTAGGAGTGGTGTCCCTGCCCAAGGTTTGTGGAAGGCTGGAGAGGGATGGCACGAGACAAATGGCTTGGTCACTGTCTTCGGTCCATCCCCTCCAGGGTCCCTAGGGTTGGCCGCTATCGGCAGACAGGCTACTGGGCTAGATGGACCTTTGGTCTGACCCAGGACGGCCATTGTAAGCTCAGGGCTCAGGGTCTGGGGTCTCAGTGGACCCCCTTGATTCTCTTGCACACCTGCTCCTGGGTGGCCAGGCTGGCAGCTCTCCTGCCCTAGACGGCCACTTTCCTGTGCCTAGTGCGGAGATCGTGGACAAGGTCCACGATGTCCGCACTAGCCCAGGCGGGTGCCCACCTCTTGCGGTCCCGGGCAAGCTCCCGGGAGCCGCCAGCCTGGTCCCGGGAAGAGGGGGAGGGCTGGGGGGCATCGGGTGGGTGGCTCGATCCGTGCCAGGTGCAGGGTCTGCTGGCTGGGTGCTGGCAAGCTTGCACCTGGCATGGGCACCGTAGCCAGCCCGTGCCCCTTTAAGGGGTCCGGGGCCGGGAGGGGGGCAGACGAGTTTCCCTGGTGCTGGCCAGAGTGGCCACCAGGGAAACCTGGGGAGGGCTAGCCTCCCACTAGTTCGAATTAAGGGTCTACACAGCCCTTAATTCGAACTAGTAAATTCGAACTAGGCTTAATCCTCGTGGAATGAGGATTACCTAGTTCGAACTAAGCGCTCCGTTAGTTCGAATTAAATTCGAACAAACGGAGCGCTAGTGTAGCGCCTATGACAGTTAGTTCGAACTAACGTCCGTTAGTTCGAACTAACTTTGTAGTGTAGACATACCCTATGTGGGCTACGGAAAGAGGAGAAACTCCCTAACCCAGTGTAGCCAGGCAACGCAACAGGAGTTGGAATGAAATAAGCACTTGCACACCTTGGAGCATTGCAACAGGCGGTAGCACAATCTGCTGGCAGATGTTTCTTGGAGAAGGTGTTTGGCTTTTTCTCGGAAGGTGCAACAGGAGTTCTGAGCAGGAGAATAAATAGACACTACAGCTAATAAATAAACTGACTTTATGTGCATACTCCCATTTAAACATATCCTAAGCCTCTTTAAAATCAACCACAACTTCAAAATGTGCAACGCCAATGGGCTAGAGAATTTTTTCACACTCCCTGCCCCAAACTCCTATGTGGTGTCAAACAGCTATTTTATTGCAACCCAGTGGCATCTGCATTGCAGTGGCAGGTGAAGCAATTCCTATGAGGATATAGAGAATACTCAGTTCAGTTCTTGTATACACATGACTTCCGGGACAGTTGTGCGGTTGTGTCTTTGATCACAGCTGGGCTTATGTCAGCACTATAGGAAAGTGAGTCTCACACAAGCAAACTTTGCAACAATGCTTTTTTGTATTAATTTTGTCCTTTAGGTATAGCTCAGTTTATGAATATTTGATCAAACTTGGCTTCTCTCCCAGGACAAGAGTTGTGTAAAGCAGTTTTGTTCTAAAAGTACATTAGTTCTTTATATTTAAAATGGAAGCAAAGAAGATGGGGAGAGACTTGAGATGGTAGCACTGATGGCTGGGGTAGCTCCTATTCATTTTTATAATACTTTCAAATGATTTGGAACCATCAAGTTGCATCTACGGGAAGTCTCTGTGAACATGGCACTCTTACAACTTCTCCCCTCCTCCAGCCACTCTTCCCTTGTACTTCCCTTGTACTCTTCCCTTGTTCCCTCATTTGTCTTGTCTTTTAAATTAGATTGCAAGCTCCTGAAGCCAAAGATTGTCTCACCCTGTATATTTGCACACTGCCCACCACAAAAGGATCTTTGATCCTCATGGTAGTGTTTTGGGTGCTACTGTAATGCACATCCATAACAGTGTGACATTACACTTCATATTCTTTATGAAAATATGCTTAAGATAGGTATATGAGATAACTGAGGCATATTTTATACAGTATGGCTCATGTAAGATTTCACTGGAAAAGTTATCGTTTACTGATAGTAATTATACAATTTGTATGCCTTAATCATGTCTTGTGGCACCTTATAGACTAACTGAAGTGTAGGAGCATAAGCTTTCATGGGCAAAGACCCACTTCGTCAGATGCATGTACACTTCAGTTAGTCTATAAGGTGCCACAGGACTCCTCGTCGCTTTTGCAGATTCAGACTAACACGGCTACCCCTCTGATACTTAATCATGTCTGTATCTGAAATTAAGAATATTGACCATGCAGCTGTATTTGATATGTGCTACTTAGGGGGACAACCCCTGCTAACACTTCAGGTACAACAATGAAAAAGCCAGATAGGATAGATGGCCAATCAGTAAGAACAATGGAGTGTGAAAAAGCTTGGCCTTCCTGTGAACACACTATACTGCTACTGATTTACAGACACTGTGATGCTACAGAGTCTACTAATCTGCATCTTGTACTCCTAAACTGTTCCACTGGGAGGTGGAGGAATCAATCAAAGAATTCCCACCTTATGAAAATTCTGTGCAAGCTGGAGGAAGAAAACAATGAATGTTTTCAATTTGCTTCTTCTCCATCCTCCCACACAGGGAAATATTTGAAAACACCTGGAAATAAAAGCACTGCAACTGGGCAGCAGGGAAAGGGAAGAGACTGCTGGACCCAGGTTAGAAAGGTTAGATTTCTTTAGAGAATCTAGCTTAGCTTGTGTGCTTTGCATAAATTTTCTTAGCAAGCTGCTTTGTTCCATTTTCTACTTCTTTAGACACTTAAAGTCCTCATTTTTATAGTTAATAAACATTTCCCTTGCTTATAATATAGCCCAGTTTATGTTATTTCTAACTGGGAGGGCAGTTAATTGTGCATACCTTCCTCCACATCAAGGAATGAGGTGAATTTCTTATAATTTGGGGTTTGTAAGCCAAGGAAGGTGGACATCTGGGTGCTGTGGCAAGTCACTTAAGCTGAGACTTCTCATAGATGATCTTGGTGCCTGCATCATGCTGCATCTGAGTGCTTGGCTAGAAGAGGCATGTGAGCCTGGACCAACAAAACAGGGTGCAAGAGTGCCCAGGCTGTCAGGAAAGGTAGGCTCAGTGGTATCTCAGCTCATCAGGTGACATTCTAAAGGGTCCAACTCAACACAAACAGTTGTAGTAGTAAGATAATTTGAGACGTAAGCCCTTGTATCAAAGACTTTGTATGAGACCTCAGGCCTCGTCAAAGTTTTGCTAATATAAAGCAAAGCCAGCAAAAGACAGGTATCAGGTTCTGCCTGCATTCAAATTCACATAATCTAGCAAGAATGGGGCTGGTACTGAAAAAAAAATTCCTGTGAGGTGCTAAGCACAGGACACTAAAGTAAACACATTCCAAAAGTCTGGTACCAGAATACCCCCCTTCTCCTCCCCCTCCCCCCCTCCCCCCGAAGATAACAGGAACATGCTGACCCATCTTAAAGATAAGGTCAAGATGAGAGCATGATGGATAGACATGCCTTGATTTAACAAGGTGATGGATGGCATGCAGATTCCTCTGTGGGTGGCACCTAGCCACTTCAGAGGGGCAATACACAACTTGTTTGTATCAGTATATAAAAAAGGTACCTCAGAGGGAGTGTCTTTGGTTAGCTGATGGTGAGAATGTAGAGTCCTCCCATTTACTGAGATGCATCTATTATCACAGACATGCATGTGCTAGTGTAACTGTAGACATTGATCAGGGGAACAAGGACCATGCTTCGTGCTTCAGAGACAATACATCTGGCCAGGTCACTTTGTTCCCAAATGGATCTTGTGGTCATTGGGCAGTTTGCTCTATGTCTGCTGTGCCAGCTGTCTCTGCAGAGCTGGGATGGCACACAAAGGGTACCTCTCGACTACATGGCTCTGTCGATGGAGCCATGTAAACTAGTTTACCTGGCATAGGCAAAGAAGCGGGGATTTAAATAATCCCCGCTTCATTAAAATAAACATCGCTGCTGCGCTGTGCTGATGATCAGCTGATCCGGTACACTGCAGCAGTCTAGACATGGATCTGTCAGCTGGGGAAGCCTTTGCCGACCGATCCTGTAAACCTAGTTTCACAAGGCATAAGGGATCAGTCGGCAAAGGCTTCCCCAGCTGACAGCTCCACGTCTAGACAGCCGCGCTGTGCCAGATCAGCTGATCGTCGGCACAGCACGGCAGTCATGTTTATTTTAATGAAGTGGGGATTTATTATTTAAATCCCCACTTCTTTGCCTATGCCGGGTAAACTAGTTTACATGGCTCCGTCGATGGAGCCATGTAGTCTAGACATACCCAGAGAGATCACACATGCAGCCAAACATCTGACAAAGGATAGACATATGAGTAAAGGAAGAGAGAGAGGATGAGGCTGGAGAGGAAAATAGTGGCAGGGGAAGACAAACACAGAAAGCCTAGTGAAAGGTGAAAGAAAAGAAAAGGAGATTATGAAATAAAACAATGAATAAAGAATGAGCTAAGATTCTGCTTTAAGGTTAGTAATATATATGTTTCTTTTTCTTAAATATTTCAGCTATTCTTAGTGTTTCGCTGGATGCGGAGGGAAGCAAATGGGCACAATTCAAGTCAATGTTTATGAAAATTAGCTGTAATCCTTATGCTTCTGGCAAGCTGCCAATGTGGCCCTCAGGACTCTAAAGGCTATGCACCATTTAAACTAGACACATACATTGAAGTGCTTAGCTACCAAGGTGATAGGTGCTTTAGATCTTTCAGTGACAGTGTGAGTTCTCCTAGGCATTTTAATGCCAAGGCAGGTCAGTCAGGAAATAATTGACTCTAATTAGTGCTCCCTCAAACTGCAATGCTCTTTACCTGCAGCTGAGTGACATTAAAAATGTGTGACATTTTTTACTACTTTTTGAAAAGCACAGTCAAAGACATTACCAGTAAGCGGATTCTAACACCCAAGTGACCCACTCAGTATAAGTAATGGGCAAATGCATCAGCACCCATAGCAAATGGAAAGTAATTGTTTTGTATCCTCTTGGCCAAATTAACATTAAAGCTGTGTGGAGCTCAATGACATCATACTTCACTGTAGCAAAAAGTGTGCAGAAGTAATTGTGGGTAACTTAAATGACTGACTTCCCACAGGCACCTGGGTATGCAATGACAAAAGTGTTCAGGAATTTACACTTATCTAGTGTCTTGGAGTAGGGTAGAATGGACCCTCATTGGGGAGCAAAGGCCCCATTATGCTAGGTACTGTACAGACAAGTAATAAGAAGACCCAATAGATGGATAAAGGGAATGGGAAGATGTGGGGGAAAGAGCACAGGCTAACAGTAAAACAAGTATATTTTATATATGAAGTAGCTCTCCACCTCCATACCTGTTATCAGCTGGAAGTATTTAATTGGAAGCATGTTCTTAAAATAAACTAGCTGGAACGGCCAATCTCAGCAGATACTCCTTAATACAGCCTGGCCCAGTGCCGCTCCGGATGGTGACCAATCTGTTCTGAATGGAACCAAAGGCAATGCATGGGGGAAGGGGACATGTGACCCTGTATGGCACACACACACACCCCCCAGTTTTCTGCCATGGTTTGTGTTTTGGAGTGGGCAAAGTCCCCACTGCCACCTCTCTCCAGCATGTCCCTCTTACATTTAGCAATGATCAGCCCCTGCATAGAGTGGAACTCTCTTCTTAAGTACGGTCTTGATCTCTGCTCCATGTGCTCATAGTAGGAGGCTCCAGCCCATCCTTGTCCATTCTTGCTCTCTCCAGGACCCTGTGTTGCAAATCTATTCAGCATCAATAGCCCCAAGTGGCTCTCAGTAATAATTCCTCAATACCTTTTTGAGGTACTGTGGCTGTCTTAGCATGCAGTTCAAAGACTGCCCTTAGGCATGGTTAGTCATGTGTTCAAGACACAATGCAGACTGGAGTAGTTCATCGTTTGATACAGACATAACCCCGTCCGTCATATCCCCAATCCAATGTCATTAGCTGTTGGTTTTCTATTCCGGTCTGTCTAGTTCTAATCCTGCCCTCATCACTGTAGTATCTTGGGGTATGTCTACACTACCCTCCTAGTTCGAACTAGCGGGGTAATGTAGGCATACCGCACTTGCAAATGAAGCCCGGGATTTGAATTTCCTGGGCTTCATTTGCGTAAGCGGGGAGCCGCCATTTTTAAAACTCCGCTGGTTCGAACCCCATGCAGCGCGGCTACACGGGGCTCGAACTAGGTAGTTCGAATTAGGATTCCTAGTTCGAACTACCTAGTTCAAGCCCCGTGTAGCCGCGCTGCACGGGGTTCGAACCAGCAGGGTTTTAAAAATGGCGGCTCCCGGCTTATACAAATGAAGCCCGGGAAATTCAAATCCCGGGCTTCATTTGCAAGTGCGGTATGCCTACATTACCCCGCTAGTTCGAACTAGCGGGGTAGTGTAGACATACCCTTGGTGCCTTCCAGTAGTACATTAACTGGCTGACCTTAAGAGTCTGTGTGAGTGAATTTGTTTGTGGGATTGTTGAAGCCATGCTGTCGTCCCAGGATATTTGGGTATGTCTACACTACAGCACTAATTCGAACTAAGCTAATTCGAACTAACGCATCCAGACTAAAAAACTAGTTCGAATTAGCGTTTTGCTAATTCGAACTAGCATGTCCACATTAAGTGGACCCTGAACGGGGGTTAAGGATGGCCGGAAGCAGTGCCGGCAGGGCATCAAATGAGGACTTAGAGCGTGGAGCTGCTGCCTCAGGCTAGCCGAGGGCTGTGCTTAAAGGGTCCCGACCCCCACCCCGGACAGACAGTTCTCAGGGGTGCCCCGCTTGCAAAGCAGTCCTGTCTTGGAGTGCCCTGAGTGCCCACACTGGGCACATCATAGCACTCGGCCATCAGACCAGCTGCACTTGCCGCAGGCTGCCATCTGGGGAGAGGAGGAATTGGGGGGCTGCAGGAGAGCTTCCACCCCCAGAAGCCCACAGAGCCAGCCCAGTCCTCCCCATCGGGGGCTCGTACCCCATTCCTCCCTCACCTCCTTCCACTTACCCTTCCCTAGCCCCCCTTCCTGATGTACAAAATAAAGAAAACGTGTGGTCAAAAATAGAATCTCTCTTTATTGAACAAAACTCGGGGAGACTGGGAAAAGGAGGTGGGAGAGGGGAAGAGAGAGGGTGGGAGAGGGGAGGGCAACTAAAATGATCAGGGGTTTGGAACAGGTCCCATATGAAGAGAGGCTAAAGAGACTGGGACTTTTCAGTTTAGAAAAGAGGAGACTGAGTGGGGATAGGATAGAGGTCTATAAAAGCATGAGTGGGGTGGAGAGGGTGCATCAAGAAAAGTTCTTCATTAGTTCCCATAATAGAAGGACTAGAGGACACCAAAGGAAAGGTATGGATAGCAGGCTTCAAACTAGTAACAGAAAGTTGTTCTTCACAAAGCAAAGAGTCAGCCTGTGGAACTCCTTGCTGCAGGAGGCTGTGAAGGCTAGAACTAGAACAGAGTTTAAAGAGAAGTGAGATAAAGTGATGGAGGTTGGGTCCATGGAGTGGTATTTTCCAGGAGGTAGGAGTGGTGTCCCTGCCCAAAGTTTGTGGAAGGCTGGAGAGGGATGGCACGAGACAAATGGCTTGGTCACTGTCTTTGGTCCATCACCTCCAGGGTCTCCAGGGTTGGCCACTGTCGGCAGACAGGCTACTGGGCTAGATGGACCTTTGGTCTGACCCAGGACGGCCATTGTAAGCTCAGGGCTCAGGGTCAGGGGTCTCAGTGGACCACCTTGATCTTCATGCACACCTGCTTCTGGGTGGCCAGGCTGGCAGCTCTCCTGCCCTAGACGGCCACTTTCCTGTGCCTAGTGCGGAGGTCATGGACGAGGTCCACGATGTCCGCACTAGACCAGGCAGGTGCCCGCCTCTTGCGGTCCCGGGCAAGCTCCTGGGAGCCGCCAGCCTGGTCCCGGGAAGAGGGGGAGTGCTCAGGGGCATCGGGTGGGTGGCTCGAGCCGTGCCAGGTGCAGGGTCTGCTAGCTGGGTGCTGGCAGGCTTGCACCTGGCACGGGCACCGTAGCCAGCCCGTGCCCCTTTAAGGGGTCCAGGGCCGGGAGGGGGGCAATAGAGTTTCCCTGGTGTTGGCCAGAGTGGCCACCAGGGAAAGCTGGGGAGGGCTAGCCTCCCACTAGTTCGTCATATCCACTAGTAAGTTCGAACTAGGCTTAGTCCTCATAGAATGAGGTTTACCTAGTTCGAACTAAGCGCTCCGCTAGTGTAGCGGAGCGCTAGTGTAGCGCCTATCAAAGTTAATTTGAACTAACGTCCGTTAGTTCGAATTAACTTTGTAGTGTGGACATACCCTTTGAGAGAGAAGGTAGGTGAGGGAATATATTTTACTGAACCAACTTCTGTTGGTGAGAGAGATGAACTTTCAAGCTATAGAGTTCTCCTTTCAGTGACTGACATTTAAGATTCTATATGATCAAATTAGGATGATAGGTCTTTCTTGTTGCTTGGAAGCCGGGAGACCTTTGGCCACTGCCTTAATGAGGCAACGAAGGGCCACTTTTCACATATAATGTAGCAAAGATGGAAGCCCTTTTCATTCACATGAAAATGGAAACTCATTAATTCCTGTACTGAGATAGTTTCTGCTGGCCCAGATGATTAGAGTAGAGCCTAGTTAACACACCAATTCTTTAAAGTGCTATAGGTTCAAGAGAGAGACAGTCTTTTGGAAACAGTATTTTGAAAGAAACAGGAGAGAAAGCCACTAGTGGCCTGATAGGGAGGCTGACCCTCTGAGTGAAAAAGCTTTCAAGTCACCAGGGCCCAATGAAATATATCCTAGAATACTCCCGGGGGAGGACTGGGAGAGATCTGAGCTATTAGCTATTATCTTCAAAAAGTAATGAAAGACAGGAGAGATTCCAGAGGACTGAGAAAGGGCAAATATAGTGCCAATCTAAAAAAAAGTGAAATAAGGACAACCCAGGGAGTTACAGACCAGTCAGATTAACTTTAGTACAAATAAAGCTAATGGGGAAAGAATTAAGCAATCAACTTGCAAACCCCTAGAAGATAATAAGGTGACAAGTAACAATCAGCATGGATTTATGAAGAACATATCATTCCAAACTAACCTAATAACTTACACAGAAGGGCAAAAGTCTAATTCAGCTACGCAACTTGAGCTACGTCAATTGCATAGATCAAGTCGAAATAGCTTAATTCAGCTTTTGGCACTGTCTACACAGCAGGAAGTCAAAGGATGAACACTCTTCCTTCAACTTCCCTTACTCCTCGTAAAATAAGGGTTACAGGAGGATCAAAGCAAGAAGTCCTCCAGCTCGCCATTATTTCAAAATAATGGCTTGTAGCGTAGAAGCACTCTTTGTTATTTCAGAATAACATCAGTTATCTGAAATAACGCTTCTGTGTAGATATACCCTTAGGCTACGTCTAGACTGGCATGATTTTCCGCAAATGCCGAAAAGTTTTCCATTAAAAGCATTTGTGGAAAAGAGCGTTTAGATTGGCATGGCCACTTTTCTGCAAAAGCACTTTTTGCGGAAAAGTGTCCGTGACAATCTAGACACGCTTTTGTGCAAAAAAGGCCCAATCGCCATTTTCGCAATCGGGGCTTTTTTGTGCAAAACAAATCTGAGCTGTCTACACTGGCCCTTTTGTGCAAAAGGACTTTTGCCCGAACGGGAGAAGCACTGATTTCTTACATGAGATCATCAGTGTTCTTGCGGAAATTCAAGCATCCAGTGTAGACAGCTGGCAAGTTTTTCCGCAAAAGCACCTGCTTTTGCAGAAAAACTTGCCAGTCTAGACACAGCCTAAGAGTAATAAGCCTTGTGGATAGGAGAAAGTAGTAAATGTGGTATATCTAAATTTAGTGAGGCTTTTGATAATGCCTTGCATGACCTACTCATAAATAAACTAGGGAAATACAACCTAGATGGAACTACTATGAGGTGGGTGCATAACTGATTAGAAAACCATTCCCAGAAAGTAGTTATCAGTGATTTCTAGTCAAGCTGGAAGAGAATACTGAGTGTGGTCCTGCAGGGATCAGTTCTGGATCTGGTTCTATTCAATATTTTCATCAATTGTTTAGATAATGGCTTAAAGAAGGCACTTATAAAGTTTGTTGACAATACCGGGGCTACAGGTGTTTTGAAGGATAGGATTAAAATACAAAATGATCTGGACAAACTAGAGGAACGGTCTGAAGTAAGCCGGATGAAGTTCAGTAAGGATAAATGCCAGGTACTCCAGTTAGGAAGGAACAATCAGTTGCTGAGGAAAGGTATTGAAGGGTCACAGTAACTCACAAGTTAAATATGAATCAACAGTGTAACAATGTTACTAAAAAAGCAAACATCATCCCGGGATGTACCAACAGGAGTGGTATAAGCAAGGTAAGAGAAGTAATTCTGTCATTCCTACATTAATTAGGCCTCAACTGAACTATTGTGTCCAACAGGCTATTGAGGGCTGGATTAAAATGGCTGATGCACCAAATGTGGACCACGGTCCATAGTTTGCACCCCTCTGGTGTAGACAGTCTTACAGTGAGTCAGGGGAGTAGACTAGATGACTCCACAAGGTCTTTTCCATGCCTACGATTCTGATTCTTGCCAGGTATCTGTTCAGGAGTATCAATATACGTGTGTAAGAACCTGAAGGGCTGGAACCTGGGAAGTTCTCAGCTGACGATGCTTCTGCATCACCACGGGCAGTTTAGGCTGGGCTTCAAAGGAGGATCCTGTGAGGCTGAGCTCAGCAGGAAGTACTGCCCAGTAGGACCCGAGTGGCTTCTCATGGCCCACTGATTAGCCAGGACGAATTCTTAAACCAGGAATCCGTGAAAAGGAGCTGTCTGAGCAACACAGACTGCCTGCTTGTCTCTGCTCCAGACCCTGCTTGCGATAGATCCTCAACTCTCACTTCCAGCCCTATTTGTCCTCAACTTTGCTCCCTGGTTGCTATCTGTACCATGTCACCCAACCCCAGTCTCTTGGTAACCTGACCCTGCCAGTTTCCTGATGTCTCACTGTCAGTCTGTCCTATGGCCTGACTCGTATTCTGACCTCTCAGTGCCTGACGATTAGATCTGACTGCCCTTGTCCCAGACATGATAGTGTGACTAGAATAGCCCAGATAGCAGTAGTATTCTGTTTCTGCACCTATGGATTTCTCTCCCCAGTTGAAGCCTATCTTGGATGTTTGCCTACATAAAATGTACAGGTGCAGATGTGATGGCAGCCATACTAGGTTCCATAATAGTGACCGAATCAGGGACCTCCAGAGCTAAAAGCCTGAACTGCTACAGCTTGAGCTAAAGGTCTCTGAATGCCTCTGTAATGGTCTCATATCCCCTGTGGATTAGACACAAAGGGGCCTCTTATCTATGCTTGCTAGTGGGTTACACAGCTTGAGGAGAACACTTGTTACCCCACTTTAAACTATGGGGTAGGGTTGGCTTTTATTCCCTAATGCTTGACTGTATTGCAATTGCTTTCCTTCTCCCTGACCGCCAGGAAGGGAGATCCAATATTTAGATATGGCCTGGTATTTTGGTTTTCTCCTCAGTAGTTTTCCCAGAGCTTTCCTGGTTTCTGTGGGTTCCCATGTTTGCATCATTTACATCTTCCAAAAAGAAGAAGAAAAATCTCCCTTTTAAGCTGTTTTTGCATATTGAGGTAAATATAACTAGAGTGTCGACAAACATCTCTAAAGAAACACCAAACTGCTGAGAGAATGAGACAGAGAGACTGTAGCAGGAAGTCAACACAGCATCAAAATGCTACCAGCATGGCAGTGACTTGTTTGTGCTATGAATTTTCTCACTCACTTCTAATTCACTCTGGAAAATTTATGTTCGACATCTCCAAATTTTTCAGATTTGTACTGAGTGTCCTCAATATGAGGGTCCAGGCAGCTCAGGGATCTTTGGGGAGAAAGAGTCCATGTGGATTGATGTATCTAAATTTAAATACAATTATTTAAAACAACAATGAAGAAGATAGCTACTGAGAAGTGAATTCCTCTCCCAAAGAACACAGTCAAATGATTTAAGTCACGCTCATCTTGGTAGTCACCAAAAATAGTTCTCATCTGATACCTGTCTGCTTACATGTGTTCTGGGATCTCAGTGCGAGAGCTGGAAGGCATGTGCCTACATTATAAGCCCACTACCAGAATTAGCACTAACTGTCTGTCTGATGGAGACTCCAAGGATTTGACTGCGCCACAGGTAAAGAATTACTCTCTTTTTCTGAGAGGTGACCCATGCAGGTCAGAATTTAGCCATATTGTTGGGGCAGGGAGGAGAAACTTACACTGACCATGTACAAACTGTTCCTGAGCATGCTGGAAAACAGCCAGTCTGACTCCTTCAGCAAGGGCTAAATTCACAAAAATGTAAAACCAAAACAACAAATATATTAGTTCAAGTTCTTTCTAACTAAAACCTCTATAAGCTGGACTTTCACAGATCAGCTGTGCTTCTTAAGGTCTTATCCTATTCCCAACAAAGTCAATGGCAAAACTTGAGTTGACTTCAGTGGGAGCAACATCACACCCTGGGTTTTTCAGTATCTGCCTCACCTCCTGCATTAGTTTTAGCTCACTGAAGATCACAGCAATGAGCACTCATTTGCATTTCAGCACCCAGCATTCTCCTTTTGTGCATAGCTATTTCACCATCATTCGAGAACCTAGTTGATAGGAACAAACAGGAAGCTTTAGGCTGCACCTACGGGGCCACTGAGGCTGTGTCTGTAAAGAGTGCATTGAAATAATTAGAATAATCAAAAGACATGGAACGCATTGGGGGACAGGCACCTGGGGAATCGCTCTGGAGAATGAAGATGAAAGATTTTGAACTTATGAGTCTCCCAGGCTGCAGCAACAACAACAAAAAAAGCCTTTACTGCCAAAATAAAAGCCACAGCTGTGCACCACATGGACAGATAAACAAATGTGATTGTGATGAGTGGAATGACAGTTCTCTGTCCAGAATGCATTATCCCAGGGTGCTCCTGGGCATCTGTTACATAATTTAGCTATGTTTTATCTACTTCTTTTGTAGATAGCTAAGCGCTGCAGCTACCAGTAATAATTCCCAGCAGACTGAAACTTGTCATCACAGAAGCCAAGCTAAAGAGTAAATTCTGAGCCTGATGCTGATCATGAGTTATGGAGCCCTCTGAGTACTAGACTGATTAATCCAATTCCTAAGACTAAAATATGGAGAGAAAAGGAACTTAGGGCTGGTTGGGAAATAGTTTTGGTCTTCCTTCTCCAGGGTAAATTAAACTTTTCAGCAAAATATTTTGATTGGAAACTGAACTATTTTGATTGAAGCTGGTTTCATGTTGCCTGACTAGAGTTGTAGTTCTCTTCTGTGAGCTAGGATTTCTGGCTTGATTTACCTCCTGTGGTGTACTGCTTTCCCCACTTGTTAAGGGGATGGGGGTATCCTAAGGGTCCCTGGCCCTGCTGCATCATAGGAGATATAGTTTACGTATAGAGAGCAGCTAATGGAGGGAAATGCATGCATAAAGCACCTAAACTTAACTAACTTGAAGCATAGCGATACCGCTTTTAATCAAAATATTTTTATTTTCAGCCAAAAGATGTAGGTCTTTTATGAAATAACAAAATTTTCTGCAAAAAGCCAATACTTTTCATGCATATTTGTGTTTAATTAAGAGGCCAGTTTCCATCATAAACTCATTTTCATGGAAAACTTCTCACCAGCTCTAGGGAAAATGCATCTGTTGTGCATGGGAAGGTTGCGGAGCTGCTGAGAGGGCAAAGACCTCAGAGCATGTCTATGCTTGTATCAGGAGCCGGACCACGGGGCCCCTTTACCCACCCCACAAAGGCAGGGGAAGGAAGGGGTCTCGACCAGGGCTACACCATCCTCTTGTTCTGGCCTGCGGGAGGGACGTCCCGGGGGGCGCAGGAAGTCAATGCTTCTGCCCCGGTGGTCCACTACCCTGGGCATTCCTGCTTCCGGCCTGGTCCTTCAGACCACCACACCTTCGCCATCTACACCTCCTCCGGGATCACAGTCCACCCCAACTATCCCTCATGTGCTTCTAATTCCAGTCCAACGCCATGGCTGGGTATTAAGTCAATGCCTAGCTGCTACACCCCGTGAAGCTCTGTCCCATTCTGGGTGAGTTCTGCCCAATACAAATGGGGGGGGGGAGGTCGGGTAGTGGAACCCGGGCCCACCCTCACCTCCGGGTCCCAGCCCAGGGCCCTATGGATTGCCAAAGTCAACCCTTTAAGGCTGGAGAGGGTTCTGGTCTGCAACCTTCCAACCACTCGGGTTCCTGCCTGTCCTGGGCCACTTCCTACCGCCCCCATTCACCACTGTGTGTCTGAGTCCCGGCCGTCTTCTTCTGGGACACTATCTCCCCAGGGGACGACTCGCTGGGCTGATGAACTGCCATGGCTGTTCTTCCCTAGGTCATGGGAGCCGTCCTCTCCCCTCCGGGGGTGTCACATACAGTTCCGCACCTGGCAGGAGAGGCGGGTTCTCCCCGGCACCCGGCTCCCACTTGCCCTCCAATTCGTAGGAGCTTCTTCTCCTCCACCCTCGCCTGCTGAGCCACCAGAGTTTAAAACACCCAGGATCTGGCATGAGCATGTGCCGCAGGGGCATGGGGGCAGGGCTAGGCAGCTGCGCCTCCCCGCCATGGCGCCTGACCAGTGGCATGACGTTTGCGCTCCATTACAACTTGTTATTTCGAAATAACAAGGCAAGCATCCACACTACCAGCCCTGCTATTTCAAAATAAGGGGGTTTTTATTTCGAAATAATAACTCCTGCTTGTGAAGAGGAATACGCTTATTTCAAAATAATCATTTTGGAAGTTATTTTGAAATAACCTGGTAGTGTAGCCTCAGGTAAATAAGATCAATTTTTATCTTCTAATAGCTCTTATATCCTTTCTTCATCCTCCCCTCTACTGGATAATAGTAACTATTCTACATGGCTGCAGTTGGGAACAGGGCAAGAAGAGTCATAGGTGCTACAATAATACAAATTATTAATCACAATAATTCTAAATAAAAGTGCTGGAATTCTGTAGGTGCCCATCATGTCTTATTAGTAAAATCCCATTTTAGGAGTTTACAAATGGTATGATAGATAGATAGATAGATAGATAGATAGATAGATAGATAGATAGATAGATAGATAGATAGATAGATAGATAGATAGATAGATAGATAGATAGATAGATAGATAGATAAGACGGAAAGTACTTTAAAGACATTATACAAAATGATAGTGAACACTCGGTGCAGATTTGGTCATCCTATTTCAAAGAAGTTATACCAGAATTGGAAAAAGTACAGACAAAAAGCAACAAAAATGATGAGGGGTATGGAACAGCATCCATATAAAGGGAGACTAGGACTGTTCAACTTGGAAAGCGGTGACTGAGAGAGAACATGATAAAAATCTATAAAGTCATGAAGGGCATTTAGAAAGTGACTAAGGAAGTGTTAGTTGTCCCTTTACATAACACAAGAGGCAGTCGCTCAATGAAATTGATAGGCAGCAGGTTTAAAACATATGTAAGGAAGTACTTCACTCAATGCAGCATCAACCTCATTGCCAGGGGATATCGTGAAGCCAAAGGTAGAAATGGGTTCAAAAATAATTAGATAAGTTCATGGAGGATAGGGCCATCAATGACTAGCCAAGACCAGAGAGCACACCCCATGCTCTGGGTGTCCCTCAACCTCTGACTGCTATAAGCTGGAATTGGAGGAGAGAAGGGAGAGCACTCGATAAATTGCCCCATTCTGTTTACTCTCTCTGAAGCATGTGGCATTGGCCACTGTTGGAAGAAAGGATACCAGGCTAGATGGGCCATTGGTATGATCCAATATGTCTGCTCTCATGTGATGCAGAGCAACTGCTACTTAAAGCCTATTTTCTGTCTGTTGAAGTGACATGAGTATGCTCTGTCGCTCCTGCATGGTAGGTTTCCATTTCCTGACTACCATATGTATTATGATTGCATGTGGAATTAGGCTTGCACTACAGGAAGGGGTAGGTTGGAAGGAAGCGAGCAATTGCCCTAAGGAGAGTCTTCCCATTCAGGGTCTGGGATTGCCTCCATAGCCACAGTGCCTAGGCAGGCTATGGAGTTCTTCTTCGGGTGATGTCCCCATGGGTGCTCCACTGTTGGTGATGGGTTGTCCTACAGAAAAAAATGGTTTTCCTCCAACAGATGCACATTGATCCTCACAAGGTTCCACTTCATTCTGTCCTCAACTACATATACCAACTCAAGAGCAGGAACCTATCCATTTCCTCTGTCAAGGTGCATTTGGAAGCAATTATGGCCTTTCACAAACAGATCAATGGATCGTCTGTCTTTGCACATGCCATTACCAGAAGATTCCTCAAGAGCTTCCAGAACCTCAACCCCTCTCCCAGGGCCCCCATGGGACTTGACCTTGGTTCTAGATTGCCTTATGAGCCTCTCTTTCAAACCCATGGTGACCTTCCTACTCCCATTCCTTACAATGAAGATGCCATCTTTAATATCCATTATCTCGTCAAGGAGAATTAGTGAGATGGGGCCTTTATGGTTGGTCCGCCTTAAGCGATCTTTACCAAGGACAAAGAAAGCTTACGACTGCACCCAACATTTTTACCCAAAGTCAGCACCTTATTTCATATCAATGAGCCCATAGTCCTACCCACATTTTTCCCCAAACCCCTACGGATGCTATGCTCCATACCCTAGACTTTTGACGTGCTCTAGCCTTTTATATAGACTGGATACAGGCGTTCCACAAATCTCCACGCCTTTTTGTATTTATCGCAGAACATTCAAAGGGCACACCAATTTCATCCCAATGTATTTCTAAGTTGATATCATCCTGTATACTACAATGCCACAATCTTCTCCATAGGCCATTGACAGCTCCACCAAAAGCACACACCACCCATGCCACTGCAACTTCTACAGCCTTCCTAAACCATGTGGCTCTTAAAGACATTTACCGGGCAGCCACTTGGTCCTCCGACCACATCTTCACAAGACATTACACCATTATGCCTCAACTGGCAGCAGATACAGTGGTGGCTACAGTGGTTCTGTCTTCTGCCACCAAACAGTGATTCCCAATCCCACCATCCATGTTGAGTATTGTTTTGTAGTCACCAACAGTGGGGCACCTATGGGGACATCACCTGAAAAAGAAAAGGAAGTTACTCACCCTGAGCAGTAACGACTGTTCTTTGAGGTGTGTGTCCCCATGGGTGCTCCACGACTCTCCTTTCCTTCCCTCTGCTCAGCATTTTGGCTACTTGGGTGTAGATGAAGAACTGAAGGGGCAGGTCAGGCCATGCACACAAGGCGCCAACGGCATGAGGCGCCTTTCGCGCATGTGCGGCCCGACTGACAACAACTCATAAAAGTTCCAATCTGTGGCTCCGGGACGACCCATCACGAATAGTGGAGCACCCACAGGGACACCCACCTCAAAGAACAGTCATTGCTGCACAGGGTGAGTAACTTCCTTTTCTTCTGCACTCTGCATTGTGGAAGCTGTTACCCCCTTTTCACTCGAGCAGTTAGTCAATATTCTGAGCTCTGCAGAGTCATTGGGGAGAAACTGGTGATGGAATCAAGTGTTTCATGCAACCCTGTTTACGTAGAATGTACAGGCTCTGTTTTCCTGAACACAGGAGCAGTCAAATTAGAGACAGTTTATTTGCTCACAATTTCAAGCCTCTTCCTCTAGCCAGCACTTGCCCAAAAAAAGTTAGCTTTTGCTCAGTGACACACAGCAAGTACTTTTCTGTCTGGGTGGCTTTCTTCTGCCTTCTCTGTCTGCTTCTGGGCTGTTTCTGCCTGCATCTATGCACACACATGTACAGCTTCACTGGAACAATACCTAGCCCTCTGCATTTGTATTCAACCCCCAGCGAAACCCTCTCCAACCCACATAATACTGCTCCTGACCAGTCTGTATGTGGCTTGTGTTTTGGGTGGTGGCTTCCATCATTTCAGCTCTTTTACTCCAAAAAAACAGTTGAATTGCTTCTTGCACTTATCCTGAAAGAAGAATGGCTATTACACCCTCCAACTTCAGTGAGATTTTACTCAACCCCCAGTATAACAAGAAGACATTCTGAAGAGCCCTGGGCCACTTAGCTTTCAAAAATGATCTACAAATTTCAGCTCTACATCCTTACATCCACTTCTGTCAATGAGCGCTTGGGTATTTGCTCTGTATCTGACAATTGAGCTGTTCCTTTTCTTTGCTGGCTGTTCTTGTTGCACTGACCATTTATGTATTTGTTTGTTTGTTTATTACCATACTGCCTATAACCCTAGTCATGAACCAGAATCCCATTATGCTAGGCACTGGGGTTTACAATTCTGTTGTTCACCATAAACAGGATACCAATGTGACATGAAAGAGAGGATCATTGGACTCAAACTGAGTAGAGAACTATGATCATATGCCTTCACTGCAGTGTGAGCCCAGACTGCACCTCAGGTTCAAGACTAACCTCCACACAAATTGCTCATCCCACGAGGCATAACGGGGCGGTCGACAAAGGCTTTTGATGTCGACCGCCGAGTGTCCAGACTACCGCGCTGAGCCGACAAACAGCTGATCGGCACAGCGCGGCATCCATTTTGATGTAAATGAAGCGGCGATTATTTAAATCGCCACTTCATTTTGCTATGTCTATAAAGATCATCTACATGGCTCCGTCGACGGAGCCATGTAGTGTAGACATATCCACCCAGTGCTCAGACCCAGGGTCCCATGATTCTGCTGAGTCCAAGCCCAACTCCAATTGTGACCAAGGTTCAAACTCTATTGCTTTGCTGTGTAGATACAGCCTTTTTTGATTTATGTGCTGAAAGTCCACCAGAGTATCCCACAATCCCATGGGTCAATTTCCTTTGTCCTCTCTCTCTCTCTAAACAACTCACCTGAAAACAGAGGGTTCCCCTCCACCTGGGTACAGCAGCTGCTCTGTGAATCAGTGTTAACCCATTGTTTTCTGAGCACCAAGCTGCAAACATACCCTCAGTGCACCTCCTGAGTTTGCAATGGAGATTAAACAGCTAGACTTTTGCAAAGCGTGCGGCTTTCATGGTCATGGGAGCACAGCCAAATTTTAGTGAATCTTTGGTGCAAGGCCAGTAAAACTGTGGACTTTAGCAAAGTATCAGGAACGACTACGTATGCCAGCAGACAGCTAAGAAGCTGGCAGCTTTGCAAATTTTCCAGACCAGTGACCAGTGCAGAGAGCATATTAAGAAAATGAAGAGTGAAAACCAGAAACTAAAATCACACCTCAGACTACTCTCCAATCTCATTCCCATTTTGTGAATTGGACCAGGTGCTGGCCACTGCAATTAGCATGGAGCCAACTGTGGTGCATGATGACCTGGTCAGCCAGGATGCTGGCCCCTGAATACAGCTGATGTGAGCTACAGCAGGAGCTGAGTGAGGAGCATAAAGTAACTTTTTGAAACCACTCCCAGAGCAGGCTGTGGAACTGAACCAACCACAAATGCTCACTCCCTATTTGGAAAAGCTGTTTGATCCCTGGCCTAAGGAACACCTGCTTCCAAGCCGGCAGCAAACCCTGCCGAGACAGAAACTCTCCCAAAACCCAGGAAGTTTCTGATTCCAATTTAAAATTTATTCCTACAGCAATAGTAGGGATTTCCACTCCAAGAATCAATGCAAAGGTTACGAGAAGACCCAGCTACCAGCATGTATCTATTGATGGCAGATGGTATCATGGCACCTTGGCCTCCTTCCCTTCTCCTGACGACACGGTGTTCAAAGCGCAGGCTGGGAATTGCCAACAGTAAGACACAGCTTTGAATAGTATCTTCACTGTAAAGTCACAGATGTTTGCTATTGTCATTCATGTTTTCCTTTAAGTAATAATGGCTTAAATTGTGCTGCTCTGTAATCACTCACTAGACTCTGGCAGTGTGAGCATGTGGAAAACTTTGTTCTATTTCCAACTCTAGCCCCATTCGCTTCTGACACGTCTACACAGCAGGGTAAAGCCGAAATAAGCTACACAACTTGAGCTACATCAATTGCATAGCTTAAGTCAAAATAGCTTATTTCGTCTTTTGGTGCTGTCTACACAGCAGGAAGTCCGAGAAAGAACACTTTTCCTCCAACTTCCCCTACTCCTTGTAAAATGAGGGTTACAGGAGTCAGAGTAAGAAGTCCTCCAGCTCGACATTAAGTTGACACTATGTCAAAATAACTGCCTGCTGTGTGGATGTTGACTCTGTTATTTCAGAATACCATCAGTTATTCCGAAATAACGCTGCTGTGTTGACATAGTCTTAGAGGTAGTCCATCAGGAGATAAGTGACAACACCATTTCTCCCAAATACAAATGGGGGGTCAAGTTTTTGTCCAGAAAAGGGCTGAGAGAGGAGAGAGGATGTGAAGTCCTGCATACTTGCATGTAGCAAGAACAGGATAAGCCATTCCTTGGGTGGTGGCCCACCCTATCTGGCCCCTATACTGCACAGCCCTGATAAATAAGGCGACCATATTTACTCTGGCCACTAAGTGACATAGAGTTCACCTTTCTTGCAGGTCTATTGACTCTGGCAACTGGGCTATGCTGTCCGGTGAGAAAGGGACAACATATTGACTCAGGCCACTAGGCCAGACCATTCTGAGTCCAAAAGCAGCCAGGAGGACTGAGCCATGAGTCTACAAAATCCTTGCTTGGCCCCAGAAGGAAGATGTCCCTCAGCACCACCTGGAACATGGTGCACTCACTCCTAGAGACAGCTCCATGTTGGGGAAGCCCATGTATTCTGGCCTTCCCAGCAGCTGGGCAGGACAACTAAATCCCATGCAGTCTTCCTTCTTGAACCCCCTCCTGGGGATACCGCCACACCACTTCTGGCACCAAGTATACTGAAAATTAGAAAGAGAGGAAAGGAGTATTTGGGGTCTGGGAAAAGGGGTATGGATCTGCTTTGCACTGTTTCCTGCTGCGGGAACTTTTTTTTAACAAATATTCTTGTCCCCCCTCTTTTGGAGAGCTATAATGGTAGCTGCCTGACCAGTATGTGGTGACTATTGCACTGTTTTAATACATGTTTACAAATATAAAGCCTGTAATGTCACCAAGAAAGTTTACTGCTATCACTCCATTACATGATGCAATCCTGGTTTCAGACAATAAAGCTGAAAACATAAGCAGGAGCAATGGTGCATTACTAAGCAAACACTGTTCCTCTATTTACTTAGGTACAGCAATTCACACTGCAATGAATTCGGTATATAAGCCAACCTCAATTCATCATAACAGCTTTCAAATATCTAAAAGAGTGTCAAAAGGAGGAGGGAGAAAAATTGTTCTTCTTAACCTCTGATGATAGGACAGGAAGCAATGGGCTTAAATTGCAGCAGGGGAGATTTAGGCTGGATATTAGGGAAAATGTTCTAACTGGCAGGGTGGTTAAGCACTGGATTAAACTGACTAAGAGGTTGTGGAATCTTCATCATTGGAAACTTTTAAAATCAGATTAGACAAACATCTGTCAGGGATGATCCAGATGGTGCTTGGTCCTGCCATAAGTGCAGGGGACTGGACTTGATAACCTCTTGAGGACCTTCCCAATTCTATGATTTTATGATTATTCATCATGTCATTCATAAGTACATTGCATGGCAGTCAAGCCAATACCCCTCCATAAGCCCTGAACCTCCCTCCAGAATTAACTAGTCCCCTTCTCTCCCACAAGTACATTCTTATAGATATGATTCCCCCTCTTTCAGGGAGCCATGATGTCCGTAATGTGAGAACTCAAAGCATTCCTGACTTCTGTTGCCCAATTGTATTCTGTAGAAGTGAAATCTACTTCTGTGGCAGTCCAGGAATGTATGATTTAGTGTCCCTGAAACAGAAACTCTTTGTTTCCACACTTAAGTAAGTTCTAGCTCAGTATGGGCAGCCTCTGGCCTGGGAACCCCATGTGGCCCATTGAAAATCTATGCGACATCCGTGAGACATTTTGTTCACCTTCGCCCATGAACTGGGTTGCCAGATTCTGCTGGTTTCCATCCATTTAATTTTGTTTCCTACCAGTACAGGCTGTCCTCACTATAAGACCAAGATATGTTCCAAAAAACCGAGGCGACTTATACCGAGGCGACTTATAGCGAGGACGCCCTATACAGTAAACTTCCGATAATCCGGCACCTTGAGGACCCAGGGGGTGCCGGATTATCAAATATGCCAGACTATCAGACGGGGAGGCTATGAGGGGTTTGGAATGGGGTGGGAGGGGATGCCACCCCAGACCCCTCATAACCCCCCTTACGATAGTCAGGCTCTGCCCCAGGAGTCACTGATTCAGCCGCTGCTGGTCAGTTTCAGCAGCGGCTGAATCCCAATGCCTGGGGCAAAGCAGCTGGGGTGCTGCGGGGTTGGTCTGGTAGCGCCGCCCCTCGGCACTGCGGGACCAACCCAGCAGCACCCCAGCTGCTCTGCCCCAGGGGTCCCCTAGTCAGCTGCTGCTGAAATAGATCAGCGGCTGATTCCAGGAAGCCCGGGGCAGAGCAGCTCTGCCCCGGGCTTCCTGGAATCAGCTGCTGATCTGTTTCAGCAGCGGCTGAATCGGGGACCCCTGTGGCAGAGCAGCTGGGGTCCTGCTGGGTTGGTACCGCAGCGCCATCCTTTGGCGCTGCAGGACCAACCCGGCAGCACTCCAGCTGCTCTGCCCCAGGCGTCCCCAAGAGCAGCTGGGGTGCTGCCGGGTTGGTCCCACAGCCCCGAGGGGCAGCGCTACCAGACCAACCCGGCAGCACCCCAGCTGCTCTGCTCCCAGCTTCCCCGATTCAGCTGCTGGTCAGTTTCCGCAGCAGCTGAATTGGGTAAGCCTGACCGGCTGCCCCAGCACTTCTGGGTTCCTGATGATGCCGGACCATCAGGAGTCCCGGAGCATTGGATGCTGGACTAATGGAGTTTTACTGTATTACTAAAATGGCACACATATAAAGCCAGGGCACATGAAGTGAGGTGTGTCAAGATTACTGCACACATTGACTGAGAGTTATGCACTCCCTCTGTATCCAATCAAAGTGTTGCTATGGCTCAATCGGCACAGCCCACAAATTCTAGGTATGCAAACACAGTTAGCAAAACTACCCAAGAGACCTTCTTAATGGCTAAGTCTATACTGCAGCCTTCTTCCGCAAAAGCTTATGCAAATGAAGCGCAGAGTAGAATATTGCCGTGCTTCATTTGCATAATTAATTAGTAGCCGTTTTTGCTGAAGAGGCTTTTGTGCAAAAAAAAACCCCTTGCGCAAGAGCCATTCTTCTTGAAAAAATGAGGAAGAACGGCTCTTGCGCAAGAGAGGGTTTTTGCATAAATAGGAGCCATCTACACAGCTCCTTTTTGCGCAAAAACTCCCTCTTGCGCAAAAACAGCCCCAATTAATTATGCAAATGAAGCACAGTGATATTCTACTCCGCGCTTCATTCGCATAAGCTTTTGCAGAAGAAGGCTGCAGTATAGACGTAACCCTAGTTATGGCAATCTTTCGGCCTACTGAGATGAAGGCCACTCATGCAGCCTACTCACTTGCTAATGTTTTCCATCACTGTTCTAGCTCTAGTTGCTTTTATTTTCATTTTGCTCTTCTTTATTTTTTAATACCTAGACACATTGTTTTTAAATACACAGACACATTTTCAAAGCTGCATACAGCTGCTGAGTAGAGTTGCCAATTTTGGTTGGATGTATTCCTGGAGATTTAATCACGTGACATAATTGTTAATTAAAGATTCATTTTTAATTCCAGGAGACTCCAGGTCAATCTTGGAGAGTTGGCAATACTACTGTGGAGGCATGTGCAATCTCCATACAGACCCATCGTGTGGAACACCACCTACCTTTTCCACACAGAGGCCTCCAGTTATGCCATTCCCAGTCAAAGCATGCAAATACCAATTCGTAGGATTTCATCTGGATTACACTGGAGCTCTCCATGAACATGTGTAGGGATGTGGTGTGGGAATGAGCAAGTCATCCACAAATGGTAACATGGATGTAGCACGGCCAACTGGCCTGGCCATGCATTGCCAAGATCATGTCTGAAACACAGAAGAGGAAGTGGCAAGCCAGGTCTGCTATTCAGGCCTGGCTGTTGGTAAATTGCCATGCTGACCTGGTACTAAAGCACAGATGCACTATGTCATTCACTATGTGAAGATTGTGCCCCAAGCCAATGTCCTTAATACCACAGAACTGCGCTAGTAGCCACTCTGAACATAGGCTTTTCATCTTGAAAGGCCCTTGCTGTACCAAATTGACTGCCTGATAATCTGGGATGTGCTGCCAGCATGAACCATGGGGTTTTTGTTAGCCTTGGAGGGACCTACACAAAACTGAGACGACCCATTTCTCTCATAGTTCTTATTTTAGAAAAGCTACACTGAATAATTTAAGTGTTGGTCTTAAAAAATCTGAAGTAGTTTGGGAATGAAAGCAGGAATGTTTGCCCATTCACTTCCTGCAAATACAGGTTTATAGTTGGTATTTGAATGTAAATATGTGCAGTTGCTTAATATGACAAAAGGAGCGTTTTCCAGTCACAAACAAGGATGACGGCTGGAAAAAACGTCTCTCAGAGTCAGTCAGTGGTATGAGATGTAGATGTTTCCCTACCAGCTTCACTGACTACTTTTAACAGGCTTCTTGATGTGATATTAATATTAGCTAGGCAGAAAGTTTCAAAAAGACCATTTTTCTTTTCACTGGAATTTGCCAATTTGCCCCACTTGAAACGTGGCACAGAGAGGGGTCTTTTTCACAGCATTCCAATGAAACCCAGCTTTTGCAACTTGCCGCCTTGCCCATCTAGCTCCTCCGGAACCACTTGTTGCTGGAGTGCCCACAGCTCCAGCCTAGTCCACCGGATAGACTGTCTGAGAATGGGCATCCTCAAGACTTCTGCACCTGCTTCCCAGGGCTCAGATGACACACAGAGCCAGCAGGCCTCACAGTCAGAGTCCCATGGGATACCTATCTCCCAGAATTCCAAGCTTTAAGTTGCTGTAGAGCCAGGACTTCCGGGGTCCCAGCTGCCCAGCAGCCCACCACACAGACATCTGTTTCAAAAAGAAAGATTTCAATTTTGGAACATGACATTTGTTCGGGGTTCTGTTACATGAAGATTTTTTTTTCCACGTTCCATCAGAACAAAACCAAATTTTGAAATTGCAGAATCTTCTGCAAACTGGAATCGCTGTTGTCTGCCCTGCCTCAGTTAATGTGTAAAATGCATTAACATGTATTTTAATAAAGCACAAGTTTAAAACACACAGTAGCCAAAGGGATCTATGCATAAATGAACTGTCCTACTGAGTTCTTTCAATGTTAACCACCTGGTATTTCCTTATTAAAATGTACTGAGGAATAATATTACTAAGAAATTATTAATTATTATTATTATTATTATTATTTAATAGTTATACTGTGGCAGTGCCCAGTGATCCCAGTCATGATTGGGACCCCCTCCCATTTGCTATGTGACATAAATACATAGACAGGCTGTCCCTGACGTGCAGAGCTCATAGCAGAAGAAGGCAAGCAACATAAGATGGGTGGGTGGAAATGGGGGAGGATCAATTACACATAATGTGTTCATACATTGTCAATATTATATACATATATTATCACCAGTGGAGAGAGCCAGAAAGGGAACTGTATGGTCACATCGACAGGAAGATAATCTGAGTGGCTGTTGTGTTGGGAGAGGGAGGTGCAAGAGACTGTCAGGAAAGCCAAAGAGCTGGAGGTGGCAGGATTGTCACCTGTTTGGCCTTTAACCTGCCTGGCCAGTTTTTGTACTGCCTTGTGTGGGACCAGTACACAGACTTATTTTGCCTTTTTTTCCCCCCTCCTGGTGACCATGCAGCAGTCTTGTAATTTCTGTGTACTTCACATGGCTGAGAGCACAGCCAGCACACAGGTTCTGCGGAGGAGGACTAAAATGATTTTAGTACTTCACATGACTGGAGCTCATGACCTATGAGGAGAGACTGAGGGTATGTCTACACTAGCTTGTTAATTCGAGCTAGGTAGGCAAATCAGGCAACCAGAGTTGCAAATGAAGCCCAGGATTTAAATATCCCGGGCTTTATTTGCATGTTCTCGTCCAGCCGCCATTTTTAAATCCCGCTTAGTTCGAACGAACTGCCCGCGGCTACACGCAGCAGTATAAAGTTAATCTAAACTAACTCCTTAGTTCATATCAACTGTTACTCCTCGTGGAATGAGGTGTAACAGTTAATCCGAACTAAGGACTTAGTTCGGATTAACTTTAAACTGCCTCTTGTAGCCGCGGGCAGTTCATTCGAACTAAGAGGGATTTAAAAATGGCGGCCGGACGGGAACATGAAAATAAAGCCCGGGATATTTAAATCCCGGGTTTCATTTGCAACTCCGGTTGCCTGATTTGCCTACCTAGTTCGAATTAACGAGCTAGTGTAGACATACCCTGAGGGATTTGGGTTTGTTTAGTCTGCAAAAGAGAAGAGTGAGGGATTTGATGGCAGCCTTCAACTTCCTGAAGGAACGTTCCAAAGAGGATGGATAAAGGCTGTTCACAGTAGTGATGGATGGCAGAACAAGGAGCAATGGTTTCAAGTTACAGTGGGGGAGGTCTAGGTTGGCTATTAAGAAAAACTATTTCACTAGGAGGGTGGTGAAGCACTGGAATGGGTTACCTAGGGAGGTAGTGGGATCTCCATCCCTAGAGGTTTTTAAGTCTTGACTTGACAAAGCCCTGGCTGGGTTGATTTAGTTGGAATTGGTCCTGCCTTGGGCAGGGGCCTGGACTTGATGACCTCCTGAGGTCTCTTCAAGCTCTATGATTCTATGATTCCTGCTGCATATGTTGGGCCTCCAATCTGCTGAAACTGCAGCAGCTCCTCTCAGCCAAATTACCAGGAAGTGGGACTTACCTGAGGCTCACCAAGAGGGAGATGTGAGGAGAGGGATGGGGAAGGTACGGGATCTTGGGAGGGGATAGTATAGAGCTCCCACAAAGGCTGAAGTATGGGGTTGAGGCCAGTGGTCAGTTTTTCTGTGTCTCAGAGGTGGCCATCCTAGGATGTTGTGGTATGAAAGTCCATAGAGGATGGTGAAAGTCTGAGGGTATGTCTACACTACAAAGTTAGTTCGAACTAACGGACGTTAGTTCGAACTAACTTTGATAGGCGCTACACTAGCGCTCCGTTAGTTCGAATTTAATCCGAACTAACGGAGCGCTTAGTTCGAACTAGGAAAACCTCATTTTACGAGGATTAAGCCTAGTTCGAACTAGCTAGTTCGAATTAAGGGGTATGTAGCCCCTTAATTCGAACTAGTGGGAGGCTAGCCCTCCCCAGGTTTCCCTGGTGGCCACTCTGGCCAACACCAGGGAAACTCTTCTGCCCCCCTCCCGGCCCCGGACCTCTTAAAGGGGCACGGGCTGGCTACGGTGCCCGTGCCAGGTGCAAGCCTGCCAGCACCCAGCCAGCAGACCCTGTACCTGGCACAGATCGAGCCACCCATCCGATGCCCCCCAGCCCTCCCCCTCTTCCCGGGACCAGGCTGACGGCTCCTGGGAGCTTACCCGGGACCGCAAGAGGTGGGCACCCACCTGGGCTAGTGCAGACATCGTGGACCTCGTCCACGATCTCCGCACTAGGCACAGGAAAGTGGCCGTCTAGGGCAGGAGAGCTGCCAGCCTGGCCACCCAGGAGCAGGTGTGCAAGAGAATCAAGGGGGTCCACTGAGACCCCCGACCCTGAGCCCTGAGCTTACAATGGCCGTCCTGGGTCAGACCAAAGGTCCATCTAGCCCAGTAGCCTGTCTGCCGACAGCGGCCAACCCTAGGGACCCTGGAGGGGATGGACCGAAGACAGTGACCAAGCCATTTGTCTCGTGCCATCCCTCTCCAGCCTTTCACAAACCTTGGGCAGGGACACCACTCCTACCCCCTGGCTAATACCACTCCATGGACCCAGCCTCCATGACTTGATCTCACTTCCCTTTAAACTCTGTTCTAGTTCTAGCCTTCACAGCCTCCTGCAGGAAGGAGTTCCACAGGTTGACTCTTTGTTTTGTGAAGAACAACTTTCTGTTACTAGTTTGAAGCCTGCTACCCATTCCTTTCCTTTGGTGTCCTCTAGTCCTTCTTTATGGGAACTAATGAAGAACTTTTCTGTATGCACCCTCTCCACCCCACTCATGCTTTTAGAGACCTCTATCCTGTCCCCCCTCCATCTCCTCTTTTCTAAGCTGAAAAGTCCCAGTCTCTTTAGCATCTCTTCATATGGGACCTGTTCCCAACCCCTGATCATTTTAGTTGCCCTCCCCTCTCCCAGCCTCTCTCTTCCCCTCTCCCACCTCCTTTTCCCAGTCTCCCCCAGTTTTGTTCAATAAAGACAGATTCCATTTTGGAAGACACGTTATCTTTATTTTGTACATCAAGAAGAGGGGCTAGGGAAGGGTAAGTGGAAGGAAGTGAGGGAGGAATGGGGCACGAGCCCCCGATGGGGAGGACTGGGCTGGCTCTGCGGGTTTCTGGGGGTGGAAGCTCTCCTGCAGCCCCCAAATTGTCCCTTCTCCCCAGATGGCAGCCTGCGGCAAGTGCAGCCGGGCTGATGGCCGAGTGGTGTGATGTGCCCAGTGTGGGTAGTACGGGCACTCCAAGCCAGGACTACTTTGCAAACGGGGCACCCCTGAGAACTGTCTGTCCGGGGTGGGGGTCGGGACCCTTTAAGCGCAGCCCTCGGCTAGCCTGAGAAAGCATCTCCACGCTCCAAGTTCTTCACTGATGCCCTGACTGCACTACTTCCAGCCATCCTTAAGCCCGGTTCAGGGTCCACTTAATGTGGACATGCTAGTTCGAATTAGCAAAATGCTAATTCAAACTAGTTTAGTCTGGATACGTTAGTTCGAATTAGCTTAGTTCGAATTAACTAATTCGAACTAAGTTAGTTCGAATTAACATTGTAGTGTAGACATACCCTGAGCTATTTAAACAGAATGAAAAGGTCTGATTTTTTTTTCTTTTAGAAATGTGATGGACAATGGATCTGCAGGAACTGCATACCAGAGGCACTCTGAGGTCACAGCAAGGATGTCAGACATGGCTCTGTATTAGATAGGTGATTCTTCCAGTTTTAAGCCAACAGTCCTGCTTTTCTAAGGTATTGGATGGGGGATGCCATTTTGAAAAGCAGGCCATGGTATGATCTGACACCCATGCTAATAGGGATGAGGTGATCCGGGATGGTCTTCAAAATGGTGTCCCCCAGGCAGCCTTACTCCATGCCAGCAGGGGCAGGCTCACACCCATGTGGACGGACCCACATCATTCTCAGAAGTGCTAGAGTATCCAATATTCTTGAAACACACAAATGGCCTCTGTACTCCCAGTTTACAGGCGTGAGGGTGGTGGTGGTGTCAACAGGGACCAAAAATGTGGGAGGGTTTCAAGAGTAAGTTTAGCAATTCTATTTTCTCAGTGTAGGCCCACTGAATGGGGGAGGGGACAAAGGGACCACTGCCCTAGGGCCTGGCAATTCAAAAGCAGCAGCAACCATAGTTCCAGGTCCTCTAAGTCAGTACTGGAGGCCTGGGTAGCACACTCTGGAAGTGCTGAAGGGCTGGCGGGGAGACACTAGCCCCCAGTCTCACCCATTTTGCCTGTTCCCCTGCCTTTTCCAGCAGGCCCCCCTGACTCCGTGTTCTCTTTCAGCTGAGAGAAAACATCCTCAGAGAAATTATAGCGACATGCTGACCTGTGGGGATTTGAGGCGCAAAAGATCTTGGGTAAAATTAATCCCAGGTGAAATTCACCAGTTCTGCCAGTCCATTAGAATATGATGTCTACATTCTCCAGTCCTGTTCTGTAAGATCATCTTAATTTGAATTAAGAATGCCTGTAGCACACCTTTCATTTCTGTAGCCCGAGAAATATTCTTAATGGACAAACTTTCCACTTCAAAAAAGCCTCTCCTATTAAATCTAATATAAATGCATAAGTTAAAATTCCTAAATGGACATATTACTTAGGTTGGGGGGGAAAAAAATCTTAAAGTGTGTTAAATGCAATAAATTCAAGGAGATGAATAGTAATATATGTTTCAGGAATCATGGTGCAATAGATGAAGATACAAAACCTATTACTGATCTAATAATTAACAAGTAATTACTGTCTCTTTGAATCTTAATAAGAACATAATACTGGCCATACTGGGTCGGACCAAAGGTCCATGTAGCCCAGTATCCTGTCTTCTGACAGCGTTTAATGCCAGGTGTCCCAGAGGGAATGAACAGAACAGATAATTTTCAAGTGATCCATTCTCTGTCATCCATTCCCAATTACTGGCAGAGGCTAAGGACACCATCTCTGCCCATTCTGGCTCACTACCATTGAGGGACCTATCCTCCATGAATGTATCTAGTTCTTTTTTTAATCCTGTTTTAATCTCGGGCTTCACAACATCCTCTGGCAAGGAATATAAAAAAAAATATTTTATGTGTATGAAAAAATATGTTGTATGTTGTGTGGAAAAAATACTCCCTTTTGTTTGTTTTAAACCTACTGCCTATTAATTTCAGTCACATAACTGTGTTATGAGAAGGAGTTAATAACACTTATTTACTTTCTTCATACCGGTCATGATTTTATAGACCCCTTTAAGGCATCCCAAGAATGGAAAAACCCAGAGCCACTAATCATTTTTTAAATGTAGGTCAATAGAACAATAAGAGTGTGTGTTACATAGGCAGTGGAGGGTTTTTTGTACCAGAACACTCGTTTGTATAAAATAAATGGCAGTCAATCACTCTAACTTGTAAGATGAATCATTTAGATAAATATTTGTCAGTGTTTGATTGAAAACCACCAAACTTGCATGGTAGAAAACATTGTAAACTAAATCTCCAAGACTAAATATTACCCCCCTGTGCCACCTAGACTTTCAGTTATATATTTCTCTAAATAAACAAGATTGTTTCCTTGTGTCTCAATTTTCTGACTCTAAGGCCTTAATCTTTACTGATATTTGCGCATCTATGGGAGTCAGACGCCTGAATACCCTTGTGGGTGTTGGACTACTTTTCTTTACATGTTGCTGAGATACAAGGTCCTAAAATGTCCAAGCCCAAAGAGATAATTAGAAAAAACAAAAGCTGACATTAACAAAACACCTCATCATCTTTCTAACGTCTTCTCTATATTAGAAAGAGTATTCATTGCTGACAACACTAGGCATAGCTGAACGAGTGGTGAACACAGTGTAACTATAATCATAGCCAGTTACAAATCACATTCAGGACTGGTGCAGAAACAATTATTAAAAATCCAATTGATACTATTGCAGCTGAAGTCCTTTTTGGTCATGGAGGAGGAACCAGAATTTAACCCTCTGTATCACATATGTGAACAAAACTAACTTCAAGACACCTGAGAGATCACCAAAGATATTAAGCATTAGCATTTCTAGGTAGAGAGCTGATGATTGGCATTGGATTAATGCCAATTGAAACTATCACTTTTTGGTAACGTGATGGCTACATCATAAGGTGACTGCCCTGTACTAAATGGTTTCATTTGCTGGTTTAAGATGACAGTTGTGCAATGGCCTTGTATTTCTGGAACTTTACAGATCCATTCCTTAGTACAAGCTTTTCTTTTACAAAAAGACCAGCATGTTGTAGCTTGGGGAACATGTATGACAAGTGAGCGCATCAGTAATTAATTTTGCTTTGCTGTCCAACATTCTTGTGGGCACATCCCAGCAATGCTGCCTAGGGAGTACTAATAGTCTTTAGTCAAGATTTGCTGCATGTGTAAGTGAACTAGTTTCCAAAACTTTTATTCTTAATTTTCAGGACAAAATGAAGATGATGTAGCAGGGAGTCCATTTGTATCAGCAACCTTCCCAACAGACTGGAGAGTAGGTTACCACATTCTGTACTAGGTATGGAGCTTCCTGGCAACTTTCCACTGGGTCTTCCTCCAGGGAGGTGAGGAACCCTTTCTGAACATTAGAACAAATCAACTTCCCATTAGAAGTCACGAGGTCCATATTTGTGTTAAGCATAACTTGCTGACTTTGTATCTTTCACTATCATGTATATTTTAGAAATAAAACCTTTGATTTCTTTGTCTTTTTATAGTTTTGAAAATAATTTTTCTCCTGTGACCTCCCTTGCAAAAATTCATATTTTCTATGCAAAACCACACTGCCTTATGTGCAGAAGATGAGCATAACTAGGAGTTCATTGCAAGATAGAGGCCAATGATATTGTAGCAATGGGGAATATTGGAAACCTAGAAACATACCATTCTGTGCAATTAATCCATCTACAGGTGAGAATGTTCACCCAAAATTTGTCAAATGCTTTCATATAATAATTGGAGAAAGCTTCAATCTATGTGGTGAAGTCCACAGAGTAGAAGATTTCCAATGAATTATTTATTGTGAGTTATTCAGTGTGGTCTTGGTAAGAGGGTGCTTACTTTCACAATTTGCATTGGGTTACTTCTGACATATTTTATGCATTTGGATGCCCTTTGATTGGAAGAGGATATGGATCATTTTTTGAGAGATTGTGAAAGGAAGGTTTCTGTATTTAATCTTGGGCTACTATTCTACAAGAAGTATCTGTCATAAGTAAGACATGGAAAGTAATTGTCCCACTCTACTCTGCATTAGTGAAGATACAGCTGGACTATTCCATTCCATTTTGGGCACCACAAACTTTAGGAACAATACAGACAAATTGGAGAAAGTCCAAGGAAAACAACAAAAATGAAAGTAGGTTTAGAACAACTGACTTATGTGGGGAGGTTAAAAAACCTGTATATTTTTAGTCTTGAGAAAAGAAGACTGAGGGAGGAACCAGTAACAGTTTTCAGCTATCTAAGGGCTATTATAAAGAGGATGGAGAGCAATTATTCTCCATGTCCACTGAAGGTAGAACTAAAAGCTAATGATATAATCTGCAGAAAAAGAGATTTAAGGAGAACCTAACTATAAGGTGAGTTGTGCTGGAGAAGGTTATCAAGAGGTTCTGAAATTCCCTTCTTTGGAGGCTTTAAGGACAGGTTAAACAAATACCTGTAATGGGCGGTCTAAGTATACTCAATCCTTCTGAGCACAGGAGGATGAACTAGGTGACCTCTTGAGCTCCTTTCAATCTCTACATTTCTTTGATACAATCTGTGAAACTCACCTTGAATCTGGCCAGAGGAAGGGAAGTGGAATATTTTCAGACAGAAACAATACTTCTAAAGCACTTTCATTTTTATCATATTATTGGATATTAGTAAGGGGAGGGCTACATTTTAATGGTATAAATTGGCCGCATTTATGGAACCTTAACACCAGAATATCAAAAAGGATTTGTATATAGTTAATGACATGCACTAAAATTTACCTAAATACTAAAAGGCTTACGGTTTCAGCAAAAAAGTTTGTTGCCTTCCAACTAATTATGGGAGAAAACCTTTAAGTATTTGTTGTCTTCCAACATAGGAAGGTGTTTTCAAAAGTTAGGAGAGAGAAAAATGATAATTGTGACTCAGAAATGTAGACAGACATGCTAGTGTCTTAGCTATGAGACTGTCCATCGATGAAAAGTATGGAAATATGCATTAACTACTGGTGTTTAAGGTTTTGTTTGTTCTTTAAAGGCTCCAACTATTCCTTACCTTTGCATCCATTCTCCAAAAACTATTTCCTGAAAACTAATAGTTTTACCATCCTCACCGTGATTTATTTGCATGGGCAAAAAGTCAGGCAATTCACTCCCTCCCCCAAAATTAGAAGTTTGCTGGCTCTGATGTATTCAGGCAAGGAATAATCCTCCACTATATTTTTCTGCTGTGTTCATGATCATTTGATAAATATACTGCAGACACATTACTTACCTCAGTCTGTAGCTCTGAGAGCTTTGTAAATTGTCCCTCCTTGCTGGGAATTTCAGAAATAATTCAGTGCTCACAATGGATGTCAATTTCAAAAGGCACGCTGTAAATATATTTACTGAATAGCTGGTCTGAAATGAAGGCACTGAAATTTACTCTCAGTGTGTGGCTGTTTATATAGTTTAGACATGACATGGGAACACCTCAAGTACTTTTCATTGCCACTGAACTTCACTGACATTTCAAACTCGTACAGTTGTATGTAACTTTTTTATAAACACTTAGCCATTTCACCCCTGAAACTGGGCCTTTGGGATTATTACAATTCTGATGCCAAGGTCCAGGGCCTCTCTGGACACTAACAAATGCATAGTTGGAAACCAGTCTGGTTTACCTGTAGGTCAGTAACGTTAAAATATATATTAATGCTATAAGAATGTACTTAGACTTTACAGAATGCTTGTAGGATGCTTCACATATTAATCTTACTTATGTCTGCATCCCACGGTGAAAAGTTATATTGACTGTTTAATTAAGGTAACGCTCTTGTTCTGTACACAAGATGGCCCACTGAAGACATTGTATAGCATTCAATAATGCTACAAAGAAGGATAAACCATCTTGTTAGTCTTTAAAGTGCTACATAGTCCTGTTTTTTGTTTCAGCTAGGCCAGACTAACACAGCTACATTTCTATTACTATTCTACAAAGAGGGAGACCTTGTTGATTGCATTCCTAACTCCCTCCATGAAGGGGGAACCTACACATGAGCTCGTCCCATCACCCTGGTATCTGTGATGAAGGGGATAAAAATCCCTAATAAGAATAAATTTGGTCTATTCTGTTTGTACTCTGAGGGGCAAAGATTCCTAAATATAAGGAAACAATCCGCATGCTGCATGGCTTGGTCCTACTTCCTGTTTTAACCTTGTAAGTAAAATTTTCTTTGTTAATAAATCTTTAGTTAGTTTATTATGGTATTAGCTACAGGCATTGTCTTTAGTTTGAGAACTGAGAACAATTGACCTGGAGTAAGTGACTGGTCCTTTGAGACTTGGAGTTACCTGATTATTGCTGTGACTTTTGGTACAATGATAATCTACCACATATTCCAGCTAGACTAGAGTGCCGAAGGAGACTCCATGACTCCAGGGCAAGATTGTTACAGTGCTTTAGGAGTTCATTCCTATTACTAGGTTAGTGAACACTATAGACCATACCTGCCCTGCTTTTTTGACAGTCTGCCATGAGGTTGGCACTCGTAGTTGTGAGCCATTCCAGGCAGTATGACAACAATATCCAGTGGAGAATCAGAGAAAGTTTTTACATGGCTACCATCTTCAATTCTGACCATCTCCACTGATTCCTGCTGTTGCAGCTTCTCTCAGAAAATAATTAATTCTAACCTGCTGCTGTCATTTCCTTTAGGTATGGAGGAAAGGAATTAAATGTAACTCACTGCCAGCAGACACATGTGGTGATAGTCAAGTGAGTATTGTATAAGGAGATCTGATATGAAGCTGTTCCAGTCTATGGCTAATCTTGCTATAAATATCCCTTTTAAATTACATATTCCAGTCAAATAGCTCAAATGCTTGATTGCTCAGGTTAGCTTGCTGATGACAGTGCTGCTCCTAAGTGGCGAGGAAAGTTAGCTCTTGAGGAAATGACAGCTGCTCTTCTAGAAATAATCAGGTTTACCGAACATGTCTCCTAAATGTTGACTTCATCAGTAGGCCTGCAGCAGAACTTAAAGTGGCCTGCTTCTGCAATCCAGAATTTCTCCTTGCTATTATCTACTGAACCCAGGCAATGCATAAAGGGAGCAAGAGTGTCATGACAGTTCTCTTTTCAGGTCACCTGAGAGAGAAGGATGGTCTTAGGATACAGGCATGCAGCTGGCTCACAGGAGAACTGTATTCAGTTTCCATTTCTACCACAAGCTTCTAGTATATCACTGCAACAAATCCCTACTCTCTCTGTATCTGACTTTCGCACCCGTGAAATGGAGGTACTTTCTTCTCTCACACCTTTTGTCTGTCTTTTTTGTCCACAACACAGGTTCTGTGCAGTGAGGGCAGTCCCTTAGGGCTTATCTTCACTTACCCCAGGATTGACATTCCAGAGATCAATCTCCCAGGGGTCAATAGTGCCCCTGTAGACCTCGGTACTCCACTGGATCATGAGGAGCAAGGAAAGTTGACAGAAGAGTTTCTTCCATCCACCTCCTGCAGTAGGGACACCGCAGAAACTAGACCTAAGATACATCATCTGCAGTGATGTTATTCTTGTACCTGAAGTTGTGTATCTTAGGTTTACTTTCCCCCATCGGTAGACCTGGCCTTAGTATGTGCTTGCTCAGCAACCAGCACAGTGGAACCTTGAACTTGGTGGGGACCTCGGTGTGTTACCACAATACAGTAATATACAACAGCTGACCTGTTGCCTGACTGATTTTATTTATTTAATGCCTTGACTTGGGCTTTCTCTCTTGCAGGCTCTCTAAAGGGAATTTCCCTCTGTTGGAGGACACCTAATTGTGGGTATATTTTATCTCTTTATCACATTCCCTCCTTGGTTACTCCTGTGCCATCCCATGTTGATGTGACATTGGCCAAACTGGATATCTCTAAGACAAAGGATTAAGGGATACAAATCAATTATTTGAAATAGTAACACACAAAAACTTGTTGGGGAACATTTTAACTTGCCCAGGAACTCACTAATGGATCTAAAAATGACTATACTATTACAAAGCAATTTCAAAACCCAGTTGGAGAGAGAAGCTGTGGAACTTGTTTTCATTTACAAATTTGACACTTGTAATCAAGGTTTGAACAAAGACCTGAACTGGATGGGCTACTAATGACTTCAAGGGCTAAGTATTGGATACTCATAGCCCACTCTATTAGCCTCATTTAGCACAGACACTCTAATTGGCAGTATTTTTTTCCTTCTCTTTCCCTCCCCATCCCCTCTCTTTTTGTTATTTATTTGTACTTTGGACCCCTTACTCCATTCATCTGAAGAAGTGAGCTGTGCCCATGAAAGCTCATGATACTATCTACATTTTTTGTTAGTCTCTAAGGTGCCACAGGACCATTCATTGTTTTTTAAGTTTTTTCATGTTGACAGCATGGATGTAACTGAGGGCAGAGTTTGTCTTTCCATAGCCCTGAATCAAGATGTCATTACATGGAATAAGCTTAATTTACCCTGACATGTGCATCCACAGTTCCTGTTGACTTTGGTGGAATTGCTGTGGTGTCTGTGTACCTTGGGACAGAATTTAGCCCAATCTCATCACTAACACAGCAGGCTGCAGATAGCTACAGATATGTGTTAATGGCCTGGTAAACAACAAACCTGCTAACTGTAACAAATCCATGGCTGCAGTTCTAATTAGATGAGGGACATTGCCTTTATGTGTGACTGTGAGACACCATGCACACCTTTGCTGCTATCTATTATAAATAATAATAAAGGAAACATCAGAGCCCTCATTTAAGCTGTGCACATGCACCATCACAGAGGGGACCAGACAAACATTCAGCTCCAGAAACTCTGTCCATCATCTGCCAAGGCAAGTTAGTCTCCAGAGAGAGGGGACAAAGAAATAACAGATCTTTGTCTTCAAAGGACTTTGCTTCTTTTTTGCTGTTGTGGGTGGGTTGTTCCATATTGCCTCCTTGATGCTTTATAGATACATATGCTACTCAGCATTATGTGAAGGTCAGCATCCTTTCCTTCTTGACATCTTACCTCTGGGCTCTAGAGACACTGTCTTCTCTGTTCTCCTCCTACTTTCTTGATTGTTCCCTCACCATCTTTTATACTATGTTTTCCTCTCTTCCTAGCTGTGGCTGATTCCTGAGGATTCTGTACTCAGCCCTTTGCTCTTCTCAATTTACAGTCTGTCGCTAGGCAGTCTTGCCCACTTATACATCTCTAAAGCTATCCTCTCTATGTTGTTAACCAACTTCCCCCTAAGCTGCACGGCAGCACAGCCCAATGGCTGCTTAATGAACCCCACCAAGGGGATCGTGGCTGCCTGGCTCCAAGAGGGGTACTTCTCCCTCAGCTACAGCAGCATGGGTGGAGCTCATCAAGCAGCTGCAGGGCCGTGATACCACACAGCTTAGAGGGAAGCCTGCTGTTAATTCTCACAGATCTGGCTTTCACTTGTCTCCCTCCATCCAATCCAAAATCTCCATTTGTCTCTCTGACATCTCCTCTTGGATGTCTCATCATCAGCTTACATTAATGCAGAAAAATTGTGCTTCTTATCTTCTCCCCCGAATCTTTTCCACGCCCCACACATATCTTCTTTATTACTGTCAAGTGCTGTCCCCCTCTTTTGATTCCCAACAATAGATTTGGACTATCCAAGCTTCTGACAAGAAGGTGAGATTAGATAGATAGATAGATAGATAGATAGATAGATAGATAGATAGATAGATAGATAGATAGATAGATAGATAGATAGATAGATAGATAGATAGATAGGGGAATTACTTGGGGATACTTCTGTCTGCTCACAGGACCATGGACAAACAGGATTATGGATTCGCTTCAACACAGAGTCTAACAGGGATAATTTGTTTTATTAGTCTCACTGCGTCACTGCTACTACAGACAAAGTACACATCAGCAAACACTACAGAGCAATGCATATAAAAGTAAAAGGCATTTGGAATGCTTACATCCCTTCTACCACAGGGAGTCCCATCCCTGATCCTCGCTTCAAGGACTGCGGTCGATGTGGCTCCAGCTGGGAGAATCCAGGGCACCCTCCTAGGTCTAATGAAACTCACCAGGTACGGAATGAATGAAACTCACCAGGTACAGAACTCCCTCACTAGTTATATTCCAGTTGTTTACTGGGTGTATGCATACTGGCTCAACACTATTCTTATCACTCTTGTGAGCTGAGATCAAGGTCAAACTTGTTTACCGCTTAGTAGTTTCCCTGCTCAAGTGCATGGGTTAAAGCTGATAAGGGCCAGCTGGTGTTTGCGTTTGCAGGGTGCAAGGCTATACTAGGCTGGGTACTGTAAGGATGGAAACTTCCATCCCAGTTTGCTGAGGTGCATGCCCCCCATACTGCTTCTTATATGACAACTTCTCAAAGAAAAGAGCTCTGTAAATGTCAAGCAGACTCCGATGAAACGACTCCAGTTTTAAATTGCAAAGAGCCAGATCAGATTCTGGCCAATGATATTTAAGTAAGAGAGAAGAAGAGTTTTTCCACATAGATCTCCCAACTCATTTTTTTAATTTGACATACAAAAATTTAATGGCTGCACATCAGGATTAATTTCTTCTCCATGTCCCCTGACATTCTCCCAGCTTTCTCTTTTTTGTAGGGCTCTAATTCTGCGAGTTTTAAAATTTTGCTTGTCTGTTAAAGTGAGCTGTGTTGTTTGAGACCATATACATTATTTCCACTCGTTAGCGATGCTTCCTGTGGCCAATTTGGGATCAGATTTGGCCCACGTCAGATTATGTTTTTGGCTAGTAGTAGGGAAAACTGGCAGCAGATGGCTTTGAGCTTTTTCAGCTTTCTATAGTTTCTGGAGTAGAACATATTTTCTTCAGGCTTTGGCTGATACAGTGGTCATTAATTGAATAATTGTTAATTCTCCTCCAAGGGCCATCTGCTGAAGGCCAGTCTAGCTAATTCCTAGCTGTAAACCTATGCAACAGCTCCATCTAGCAGTACAGTTACTAAATGCTACATGGCTGTATTTATTTTTGTAAGAACCAGGAAGAATCTAGTACCAAAAAAAAAGGATACATTCTAGGTGCTGTTGACAAAGGACATTACATACCATAATATTTCACTTACAGCTGTACAAAGCTTCCATGTAGTGTGTCATAACATAACATCATGACTCAATTTTCAAACAGAAACCATCCAAATCTGTGCATTCAAAACTTGCCCAAACATTTGCCATTCGGTTTATTGGCATATGGTTGTTCAAAACCAACTAGGTTCACTAAAATATCTTCATCTCTAACATTTTGCCATACCTCAGCAACATGAAAGCAGCCTCCATCAGACACAAATTGTATCTGTCATGCCAGGTAAAATGGTACAACAGATATTGTTGCTGCAGAGCCACAGAAAGCATTTGCCTGTGGCATAAACTTGTTCTCAAATACAAACTTTCTACAGATGGAATGTTAAAAAAAACCCAACAAAACATCCCTACAGGTCTGGCTTTCTTGGATCAGTGAAAGAACAAATGTGAGGAGAGAGTGGTCTGAGGAATTACAGATAAGCTAAAGAGAAGAAAAAAAAAGAGTGCCATTTTCTTGGAGGGTGGGGGAGCAATGGAGGTATTTTAAGCAGATTTAGCTTTGGACATTTTTGCAGGAGTTAGGTGCCTACCTCCCTGGGGATCTTCTGTGAGTCTCCCTGCTCAGATAGTGCTCTGAAAAGTACGTTCCACTTTTCTGAGGAAACTTTTTCCCTCTTTGAAAAGTGCAGTTCCTGTTATGAGATCCTCATCAGGCTAAGGCCAGGAGATAGGCACAGTGCAAGGAAACTGTGAAGGATCTCAGGAACCCTGCCAAAGGTATCCCTTACTTCATTGGATCCTCATGCTTCTTCCAAGGGCTGTGGAGAAGCAAACCTATCTTGCCAATTAAAGAATTTGGAGGGAATTCCATGAAGGGGCCCTACAAACGTCCCTTCCCCTTGGCTCTCTCCCACGGGCTCTGGCCCAACAACCTACATTCATACAAGATCTTTATATAACATGGTAGGTCTGTAGCAGCAGAGGTCATTTGGAGGGGGTGCTTATTTATCTCTGTCCTTTGCACTTTCCATAAATTGCTTTCTAACAACACCTTTCCCGGGAAGTAGCAGAAACAAGACTAGCCACTTTCAATGAAAACCCAATCTTTGTCCTTTAAACAGATTCCTTGGGGGCTGCACTTGCTTTTTGGCAACTGGAGAGATGTACAGTACAGCAAGTTGAGCTGAACAACAATTTTCATTTGCTAACCTTATCCATTATAAATAAAACATTTCCGAGAAGCCTGCTCTGACAGGGAGCCTGACTTCTGCTGGCTGTCAAAAATCATTCCATTAAATGCCACAGGTGGTCAGGAAGTCAAACATTATGACTAGATTTTAAAAATGGGGCTAGCTAATTTCATGACCACTAATGAGGTTTGAAGCTCTGTAAGATCACTTAATAAAGCTAATCCAATCTCATGTCTGGGTGTGTAAATCAATCATCTACGGTCAGGAAGGAATCTATCCCCATACTTCCTCCCCTTTCCTTTACAATAGTGCAGTTGGCTAGGTGTATGATGAGTGGGAGGGATTACATTTCTCTAAATCACGAGGAACTGCCTTCTGCTGGTAAGCAGATGGGCTAAAGAGTTGGTATACTAAATCTTGTGATTTATATTTTTAAAGTAGTGCAGAGGATTTAGCCGTGTGTCTTCTATTCAAGCAAATGTGTTATGTTTGTGTCCACACAGATTCAGCCAATAGCCTGGTCTATGCCTAAATCACAGATCAACCTAACGACATTGGTCAGGGTTGTGAAAAGTGTCATGCCATAGCTCTGCTGCTATAGCCAATGTAGAGATGACACATGCTCAGAGGTAATACACCTGCAAGTAAGGGTTTTTGAAATTCTACTCCGCTTGCTCTGCTGCACAGTCTCCCTTTAGTTGCCTTCTGCTCTCCACTCTGCTTTGTCCTCTGCATGTCCAGCCCCATTCTCGTCTCTCATGTGTCTCAGAATCTTCAGGTTGTCAAGATTCTATTAGCCAGATTTTCAAGAGCCATAGCTCCACAAGGTCACTGCAGGACAGAGGAAAGAGGCTGTACAAGTATTGAAAGGAAGGATGGCCCAGTGATTAGAACAGGACTTGGGAGACCCACATCCAATGCCCTGCTCTCCCGCAGACTTTCTTTGTGACTATAAGCAAATCAGCTCAGCACGAATGCTCAAAGTTACTTAGATGCCTAGTTCCCACTGAAGAGCTAGGCCTAAGATTCTCATGGTGGGATTTTTAGAAGTGCCTTGGTACATAATTCCCATTTCAAAACCAAGGAGATTTGAGCATCTAGGCACTCTGAAAATCTCGCCGCCTGCCTCAGTTCCCATCACTGAACGTAAAGAGATAATACGTCCCTACCCCATTGGGGTGTTGTGAGGATAAATGCATTAATGGCACTCCGAGACATAAAAGTATCTTAGGGTATGTCTACACTACCACCCTAGTTCTAACTAGGGTGGTTAATGTAGTCAATCAAAGTTGCAAATGAAGCCCGGGATTTAAATATCCCGGGCTTCATTTGCATCTTGCCAGGCAACACCATTTTTAAATCCCCGGTAGTTCGGACTCCGTGCCCGCAGCTACACGCGGCACCGAGTAGGTAGTTCGAATTAGGCTTTCTAATTCGAACTACCGTTATGAACGAGGTGTAACAAGGTGTAACGGTAGTTCGAATTAGAAAGCCTAATTCGAACTACCTACTCCGTGCCGCGTGTAGCTGCGGGCATGGAGTCCGAACTACCGGGGATTTAAAAATGGCGGCGCCCGGCAAGATGCAAATGAAGCCCGGGATATTTAAATCCCGGGCTTCATTTGCAACTTCGATTGACTACATTAACCACCCTAGTTCGAACTAAGGTGGTAGTACAGACATACCCTTAGATAGATACGAAGTGGTAGTACCTGCCTCCATTCTGTGCTGCAGCTCCTGAAGGATCCCTGGAGGGGAATAAGGAGATGTCGTGCAGCAGGAATATTGCTCCGGATCAAACACGGTTCTTAAAAATATGAGTAAGGATAAACCAATCTTCCCTTTCTTCTGTCAGAAACTGCTCGTGCATTACACTGCGACTTGTAATGACAATTCCTCCTGCTTATTGCTCATGTTACAGTGGCACATTTACAATGCTGGGGAGAAAGTTGTGTTTGTGTAATCATTAAAAACTCTCCCTGTCTTCTCCCTCTTTGTGTGTGAAATGTTTAACAGATGGTTGTGAACTGTTTACTCTGGACTGATGACTGCCCCATTTGGACCACAGTCTTTATTTTTGAAAATGTCTATTTGGCTATTTTCTCTGGTGCATTTAAAAATAATGCCCCAGATAAGCTTTCCAGATGACTTTGGCATTGTATTTTATTTTGTTTTTGGCACTTGGGTAACTCAAAATCTTCTTATTTAAATCCAGCAAGCAATTTGGAGATTTTTTAAGTGCTGCTGATGGGGACAGGGGAATTGGATGGCTGAGATAATGAGTTGTAAACAGGAAAATGGCAAAAACTAGATAAGATCAGTGGCCCAGTGCCCTCTCTCTGACGGTGGTCAATACTAGATGTTTCAGTGGAAGTTGCAATAAAACCCATAACACACAATGATGAAATAAACTGTTCGCAGATGAAGTTTCTTACTGCCCCCCAGCAGTAAGTGATGGAACCTATGCCTTCAAGCATGAGCATTTAGACCCTTTATACATTAATATTTAGCCCATCTAATGTAACTCTGGGTTTTCTCATTACCTACATAAATGCTTGACCCTTGTTTCAAACCTACCAAGCTCTTAGATGCCATGTGGATCGTAGAATGAATATCCTGTGCTTTTGGAACACATCCGCTGCCCAGTGTCTGTGCCAACTAGCAGGCCTGCCAACAGGGGGAGCGCAAAGGGGGTAGTTGCCATGGGGCCCAACGACTCGAAGGGGCCCAGGTCTCCAGTTACTGCTGCAGTAGCAACAGTGGCAGCTGGAGCCCTGGGCCTTTTAAATCACTGCCAGAGCGTCACACCATGCACTCTGGGCAGCACTAAGGTCTGAGGGGGACACGCCACATTTCAGAGGGCTAGCTGACCTCAGCCCCGCCCGCTTTGGGAGCATGGTGATGATCCCCCACACACTTTGCCCAAGGGCCTGCACAGGCTGTTGGCTCTGCTGCAAACTATCCATGCCAGCATACTCAGTAAATAGGAATCCTCTCCAGCCATGGAATCTCAGCAGGAGTCATTCCACAGCTCTGGGAAAGTGAAATTGCACTCCTTTCTGACTTTGGGACTAGTCGTGGAAGCTCCCAAAAGGTCACTTCTGTTCAGCTGGCCACTCCAGAATTGAAATACTTATTTGAAATGTATCGGCACCATTTGGGTTTGCCAATGTGTTCTGGAAATCTCATAAGAACAGACTTTCTTCGTCTGGAAATCTATAATATATTATGCTTACAGCTGGCCCAGAAATACCAGGACAACAACTTCTCTGAGGGTGTGTCTAGACTACATGCCTCCTTCGACGGAGGCATGTAGATTAGCCAGATCGGAAGAGGGAAATGAAGCCGCGATTAAAATAATCGCGGCTTCATTTAAATTTAAATGGCTGCCCCGATCTGCCGATCAGCTGTTTGTCGGCAGATCGGGGGAGTCTGGACGCGATGCCCCGACAAAGAAGCCTTTCTTCATCGACACAGGTAAGCCTCGTGAAACCAGGCTTACCTGTGTCGATGAAGAAAGGCTTCTTTGTCGGGGCATCGCGTCCAGACTCCCCCGATCTGCCGACAAACAGCTGATCGGCAGATCGGGGCAGCCATTTAAATTTAAATGAAGCCGCGATTATTTTAATCGCGGCTTCATTTCCCTCTTCCGATCTGGCTAATCTACATGCCTCCGTCGAAGGAGGCATGTAGTCTAGACACACCCTGACTGAGCATAAGGCCAGCTATGTGAACCAAAAATAACCATTTTTGGGAAATCCACCATCCTAGGTAAAGTGACCCTCTCACTGCCATTAAAGTCAATGGGACACTTTCCATAGGCTTCTCCAGAGTTGGATTATGCCGTAATTTAGCAACCACAGACTGGTATGACCATTGAATCGCTCGGTGCCTCAGTTTCCATACCTGTAGTAATGCCTAATTAATCCAGACTTGGAAAGTGTTTTGACATGTCTGGTACCATTATCAGGCATTTGAGAGTTTTCCCTGCATTATAGTGGCAGACTGTGGTGACATTCCACTCTCCTTCAGGGCACGTCTCCACCTTGAAATAGCTTATGAATATTAAATACTCTCTATACTACAGAGGCTACACTGGCATGACTATTTAGCATAGATATGCCATTTTACATCATTCAAAGGTATAGGTGCAGAAGATGTTTTACCGTCACTGTAAGAATGACGTGAACAGCTACATCAACTTCCCACCACTGCCATGCTCTCTCCCCCCACATGGCACCGGTTCCTCAAGGGACCTGGTCTTGAGGGTTACTGGAGGCGGGGCTAGCCTGGGGCAGCAGCAGTGGTTGGTAGAGTCCTGAGGGGATACAAAATGTGTATCCTCTTCTGTATCCACAAAAATGAGCCGTGGATATCTACATGCATATCCACAGATGCAGGTGCCCATGGATATAAAACAAAGATCCACTGATTTGCAGGGCTCTAGTGATCAGGCCCCACCACACTCCCTGCAGCAGCGGGAGTCATGGGAAATGAAACAAAGTAGAGCAAACGTGCCCACTGGGTGCACTCTACTTCCCTGCAGGATGCAAGGGAGGGGGGCTGTCCCACACTTAGTGCCCCTAGTAATCCCTGAGTGTGGGTCCCTGTCCCTTGGGGGACAGGGTGCCATGGGGGGCACAGGGCAAGGCAGTGGTGAGTAAAGGCTGGTCTTGGGGGACAGGTTTGGACATGGCTCCCCCCAGCCTCTGGGTCTTCTGGGCTGGATTGCAAATATGCTCCAGCCCAGAGATGCCCCATAGGCAATGAGTTTGAAACCCCTGGTGTAGACCAATCCCAAGACTAACATGGCAATGTCGCTAGGAGTATGTCTATACAACAGTGTTATTTTGGAATAACTAACATTATTCCGAAATAAAGAGAGCATCTACACAGCAAGTGATTATTCTGAAATAATGTCGAGCTGGAAGACTTCTTACTCCAATTCCCGTAACCCTAATTTTATGAGGAGTAAGGGAAGTCGAAGAAAGAGTGTTCTTCCTTTGACTTTCTTCTGTGTAGACAGCACCAAAAGCCAAATTAAGCTATTTCAATTTAAGATTCGCCATTTACGTAGCTCAAGTTGCATAGCTTAATTCGACTTTTGCCCTGCTGTGTAGATGTACCCTAGATGAAGTCATTTCCCTTTATGATATGCACTGAAGTCATCAAAATATGTACCACACAGATGTTCAGGGATCAGTCCTTTCATCCAATCACTAAGTTGGAAGGTATGGCAATAAGCAAGTTCATATTAGAAAATAATATTCTCACTGCAGACAAAATCCCTTCTTTTTTAGATGTGCTAACAAAACAACACGGCTACATTCTTTAAAGTGTTAACCTGTGTACTTGCTGTTGGGTCCTTCACAGTGCCTGCAATTTGTTCTGTTTGTATCTGAGGGTACGTCTAGACTACATGCCTCTGTCGCCAGAGGCATGTAGATTAGGCTACCCGACAGAGTAAAATGAAGCGGCGATTTAAATAATCGCCGCTTCATTTAAATTTACATGGCTGCCGCTTTGAGCCGACAAACAGCTGATCAGCTGTTTGTCGGCTCAGCGCGATAGTCTGGACGCTCCCCTGCCGACATCAAAGGGAGCTGTCGACAACCCAGGTATTACTCTGTCGGGTAGCCTAATCTACATGCCTCTGGCGACAGAGGCATGTAGTCTAGACGTACCCTGAGAGAGAGAAATGAGTCTCACGTGGCTTATGATGAAGGTCATTAAAGGATGGCCTTAACCATGAGTAAGTACACAGGAAGCCAGTGCACTGTATATTCTGATGGCTGGCTTGCCATGCACTAATTTGCCATGTAGACAAGCCCCCACATGACACCTTAAAACTATGTCTCTGCGCAAGTGCATACTACATTGCTATATCGGCACAAAAGCACCCTGCACCCGGGGGAGCCAACATCCTCGCTACGTCCCTGGGCAAGGTGTAGGGGGCAGCTCCCTGATCCTGGAAAGGGTGGGGCTTTGGGCACAAGGGGCGGGGCTAGTGGCAGCCAGCCCTCATCACCAGCCAGACCATGACATCCCCGCGCCCAGCCCTCAAAGCCACCCGGAGCGTGCCATGTGGTGCTTCAGTGGTGATTTAAAGAGCCCAGGACTCCACAGCCAGTGACCCCAGGCCCTTTTGAATCACCAGGGCTCAGGATAATTGCCCCCTTTTCTCTCCCCTGTCAGTGGGCCTGGGTGAAGATGTTCTATGCTGATGGGAGAGCACTCTCCGGTTAATATAATTACACCATCTCTGCAAGAAGTGGATGTTACATTGATGGGAGAGGATCTCCCACTGACATAGCACTGGTACAGACAGTACAAAACTTGCGTCTCTCAGGGAAGGGAGCTTTTCACACCCCTGAGGTACATACGTTATATCAATTTACGCTGTAGTTTAGGCCTGCCCTAAATTTGCTCTGTCTGACTGTTAAAGCTCCCACAGACCTGTTCTTTAGCACCATGATGTGTGTTCCCTGCATACAGCTCTCTCTCCCATGGTGCTGTAGGTCTGTATTTTAAGATCAACATCCGTATAATCACAAACATTATTTTTATTAATTATTATTATTGTTAATTACTACATGAAAAATATCATGGAGTCATCTGTGAATTACCTTGGACTCTTACTGAGGAAGAAAATCTTCCTTTTCCTAGGTGGAGAGAGTCCTTCCCAAAGGGTATTAGTCTCACTGTACTAAATTATATAGGCCAACGCCTCAACACTTCAGTGTAGCTTCACCGATTTACCCCAGGTGAGGCTCTGACCCCTACATGCCCATTCCCCTGAGTGAGTAATTTTTTGTGACAAGGGCTATAAAATATGATTAGTCTTTACATCATCATCTTCATTATCAATCATCTTTATGGGAAGGGTGAGTAAATGGATTTTTTTGCCTGGGCCAGTAAATTTCTAGCAAGAGTTTGCAATGGTTCATTAGCCATGACAAGAAGCCTGATTCTTCTCTCCCTTGCTCTGTCTTAAATGAGAAGTAACTCCCCTAAACTCAGTGGAGATACGTTGGTGTAAAACCAGGGGAGGAAAAGATTCACGCCTAAAGATATCATGTTATTAGATCACAAAAGTCAATAGGTATTTGTTATGATCGCACTTGCACCAGCATAAATCTCCAACAGTTCCAATAAAATCAATGGGCCTGATTCTCCACTGCTTAGCACTTTATGTATTAATTTATACTGGGTCAAAGTGGGTGTAAAATGCTACCACTGACTTTCATCTCCGTAAATGATGCTCCCAGAGAGCAGAGAACCAGGCTCAAATGAAAATTGCAATTGGTATGAGATTAGAATCCATGCCACTGCTTCCAGCTCCTCAGTGCTAAAACACTACCTGTTATAAACAAGGGGAAGTATAAAAGGATACAGATTATCAAAACACTGAATTATAATGAAACCTAAACAAGACACAATTCTCTATTAAGTAACCTCCTGACTTAAATAGCCCCCAAAGATATTGAGCTCCCTCTGATCTCAGTCAAGCCCTTGTAAAATCAGGAGCAGCTCATTTGAAGATAACGAGGTAACACTGGTGTAAAACCAGCTTAATTGAAATCACAGCTGGACCTATGAAGCACAATCTCACTTCACCCTTATTAGAAACCACTTTCCTGAAATGTTGGATTGTTATTGCTCTCCTGAATAGTTCCTTACAACCTACTTTGCTCTGATATGATAATAATGCAGTTTCCCAGAATAAAATAAAAATCCATAGTGACAAGTTTGCATATCTGGTTTGTTTGGTTTTTTTCTCTGTAACAGTCTGGAGTAAATGATCAGCAAGAAAAATATGCCTTACATTTTGGAGAGGTGAAAAATATACAACATGCTGTTACAGGTAATCATCTATTAGGATTTGCCAGCAGAACTTTTCTTTTGGTATTATGTGCAGGCCATGGTATGAATATTACTGAAATTTGAATGCACAAATGTAAAAGACTCGATAGTCACAAAGAAATTAAATGACCTTTGCTGGTGTGACAATAAACATTAGACTTAATTTAATTAGTGGTGCTAATGACTTACTGCTCCTACAGATTTCACCTGGCCCCCTAGTGCCATCACCTCTAGAAATTAGTCCCTAAGAAGAGAACACACACGAGGCTTAAGCACTGCAAAGCCTAGTCAAAGGAAGGTGTCTGTCTACCTCCACTCCAGGTTCACAGCCACGAACTCTGGAGTTAGGCACCACATAAGGTTAGTCCTTTTACAGGAAAAACAAGTAGGAGGGAAGATATAAACAATGAAATATTCATTAGAGCAGGGAGGTTAGAAGCTGTGTCTCTTCTCTGCATGGTAAGTGCCCTGATCCTTAGGATGGTAGGGCATCAGTCTAGCTCATGCTGGCTGGCCTAAAGACTGTATATAGGCTATGTCTACATGGTACATTCTTGTGCAAAATGATATGCAAATGAAACATGGTGATGAATATGGCTGTGCCTCATTTGCATACCTAATAAGCTGCCATTTTGCACAAGGGGATTTTGAGCAAGAAGGAGCAGTCTATACTGCTCCTTGTGCAAAAACCCCCTCTTGAGTCAGAGCCATTCTGCTGCTTATTTTCATTGCTGTGCTTCATTTGCATATCTTCTTGTGCAATGTAGACATAGCCCATAAACATTTATTCAGCATAAAGCAATCTTAACAGGAGAAGCCCCATAGGTGAGAGCACTTTCTTGAGAGAGGGGAGACTCAAGTTCAAATCCCAGGCCTGCATCAAGTAGAATGGGAGATTTGAACATAAGGCTGCTACTGCCTGCACGAGGGTTCTAACCAGTGGGCAAAAATGAATAATGTTGTGATCGCTTTGTGTAGGTTTAGATGTGCTCTGAGCGTGTCTGCTGGATCAGGGCAAAATAAGAAGTTAGGAACTGCTGGTTTTGAATCTCACTGAGGTTTAGTCATGAGTTAGGCACTGAGCTGCAGGGTGATATATGCCCAGCTTTTGAAATGTAGGCACTTCAGGGACTTTAGCAGTAGAAATGTAGACACCAGCTGACTTAGCCAGCAGCTAAACAGGGGTTTTGTGAATGCCAGTGGGATTTAAATGTCGGACATAGGTGCCCAAAGTGGCACTTGGGTGCCAAAGTCTGCCAAAGAAACCTTGCCCTACTTGTCTCACGTACAATTAACAAGATAATAAAAAGTTTGCAGAATTATTACTCCCATTTAAATCAGGTGATCTATAGAAAAGCTGGCTGAGTGTGAATGTGTGAACATCTGTTCAGGCAAACATATTGTTCTGAATTAAGATTTCTGTATGGAAAATATTATTCATTCACTTAGTTTAATTGACTTTTCCTAGTGACAACAGCACTTCATAGTCTTACCTCTACAAAGTGGGGTTTAATTTCTACTGCATGGTGGCAGGACGTTGTGGACTCAGTTAAACATTGGGAGCCCACTCTTAACTCTGTGAAGCAATAGAGCTGGTTATTTCTTGTGTCCATCACCAGGCTAGTTGAGAGTACTGACTTTACCAAGTTTGTTCATGCTGTGCAGGATTAGGCCCTTTCCATTCATGTTCTGATAACACTATGGGAGCAGCCTCCTACAAACACACACCTTTATCCCTTCCGTCATGCCCTCTCAACTTTCCTTATTCTATGGCCAGGGAGGAAAACAAAAAGGGTTTTCCCTCCTTCCCTATCTCTGGCTGCTGCTGTTAATCTCCAGTTAATACTGCCTGGATCGAACCATTCTCTTTTTCTTCCTGGAGAGGCTCTGTTGCTGCAGCTGACAAAGCTGCATTGGGAGAAGAGATTCAGATCTAACCCTGTTTCCTCCTCCCATGCTGTAACAGGGCCCCTGCCACCACTTGGGAATGGAGGGGGGGACCCAGATCATATTGTGGGGGGTGGTGGACAAGATAACAAAGAGAGCACTAGGAGGAGGGCAGGGGCAGATATAGGGCAGGGCGAGCGGGGCGGCCGCCCCGGGCCCCGCACTTCAAGAAGCCCCGCGCATGTGCTGTGGCAAAGGGGGGCCCCATGAAATTGGGCTGCTCTGGCCTGGCAAAATTATCATCTGCCCCTGGAGGAGGGAATGCAATGCTGAGGAATACACAAAAATTATGAGTCTTGCGCGCACACACACACACAGCCCCAATCATGTGGTTAGTTTTAAAAGGGCAGGATTGTTTTTAAATACTACATTTTGGGGTCTTTTGATTTGCTTCTTGCTTCTGAACATTTCTATGCTTCCCTCTCCAGCCATAAGGGTTATAAACTTACTTTAAAAACAAAAGCTGAGATTCTCACGTATTCACATGAGGTTGGGGCTTGCAATGCAAGACTAGTGATAAAACCATGAGAATTGGCCTCTTTCTTGGCCCCTCTTAATTTTCAGGTTAAAAAAACCAATTGGCCTGGCTCCACTATCCATTCCCAATGTATTTATTTATTTATTGGTGGTTGCATCTATGGCACAAGCCTACATAAATAGAGAAAAACCTCATATGTCCACTGTAAATCTGTCCAGATGACAATCAATGGTATGTTTCACTTTATGTAGGTGGAAATAATATTACCTGAAGTTTGAAAAACACCAGTGAAGTGAGAATAAAACAAATGGAGCTTCATAAACTCATCAGACAGAAGAATGTTGTCAATTTCAGCTAGCCACTTAAAGTGTGTTATATTTGTATTTATTAAATTTTTCATCCTTCCAAAAAAATATTACTCTGGCTACAAACTCCTACTAATGTAATATGCATTTAGCATACTGAGGAATCACTTGTGTTCTTTTTGTATTTCATTGTCACTGCTCTAAAGGGGCAGTCTGATCATTCCAGCAGCAATTGCCTACTTCTGGCTAGTTTGTTATGTAGTTGTGCCATGCACTTACAGCTACAAATGAAGCTTTTCCAGTTAGACTCAAGTAATATGCTCCTCACACCCAAGACAAATCAATTACATCTGTGGAGCTGGGATTTGTCACCGTGCTCTAAAGCAATTCCAAGCAGTTTCAGTTTTACTGTAACGCTTGCTGAGGAAATGTGAATTGTCTCAGGAGCGAGCTTGAAAGAGAGGTTTACCTTGCTGAGCGTAAGCGGTGAAACACAATTATGGTCACCACAGAAGCTTAAACTCTCCTTTTCCTGTTTCCTTTTCAACCACAGCAGCCGCAAATGTCATGATGTTTCAGTCATAAAGATTCAGCTGGTGATTCTGCCCTGCTCTTCGCCCTGCTGCTCTAAGGGCCATCACTCAAGAGGACAAGCTTTCAGTCCTTCACCTACTGTACATTTCCACAGGGTAAGTTACTGACAGAGTAAACATCCTGTTATACAGATTGCTTTCATTTTGTCTTGTGCTCCTCACCTCTGCCATGGTACCACAGGGCCCTCCTTTGATGTGTTTTGAAACAATTATGGCTGCTACGCACATAACATATCTGACACACAGCCATAAAACAAGGTAATGAAAAGTAAGCCACCTAAAAATGCACCTTCTCTACTCTAGGACTGCACCTACTAAAACAGACTATCCACCAGCCTCCCTAACAATGATCTCTATATCAGGTAGCTATAGGACACCCCTGGCCACTACTTTTTTCATGTACCTCACTGTCTTTAATGGAGTTATCGTCACAGCAGCCGTGTAAGGCAGGGAAGTGTTATTATCCCTATTTACAGATGAGGAACTGAGGCAGAGAGACACTAAGTGACTTGTCCAAGGGCATGCAGGAAATTGGCAGCAAATCCGGGAACTGAACCCAACTGTCTGAAGTCACACACGAACATTCTAACCACTAGTCAGGGGTGGGCAATAATTTTTGCGGGGGGGGGGGGGGGCCACTCCACAAATTCTGGAAGGGTGTTAGGCGCTGCGCATTTCTTGATTATGAAACTACATCTAGAGTTGCCAGATGGTTTCCGAAAAAATAATGAAAAAAAAAAGGACCGCGAGCATTGTGAAGCAAAAACAACAACAACAAAAAACCAACGTGGCCCCTTTAATAAACACTTTGCTTTTGTGGCTTTTTGGCTCTAACAGGCTGCCAGTAATCGCCCACCATCTTGCCTCCCTGCGCTGGGCCAGACAGCTCACCTGCAGAACCCAGTAAGCACCTGGGATTTTCATCTCCTGGCTGGGAAAAAAACAGAAAATACCAGACATTTTAGGTGTCTGGTATTTTCTGAATTTTTTAACTGGTCAGGAGGTGAAAATACCAGACTGTGCAGTCCAATACCGAACATCTGGCAACCCTAATTACATCACCATCTATTGCAGGGCTGGGCAAAATTCAGCCTGTGAGCTGCATCCAGCCTGCCTATGGGCTGCATCTGGCCACAGAATTTCTGGTGCCACAGAATTTCCAAGAGGTGGCTTAGGCAGCAGGACTTAAGGACTTGTGGGTCCTGGCCTCGCCACCATTGCATTGTTTGGTTGCCACCCAGGGTTGCTGCAGCTATCTAAAAGGCTCAAAGCTCTGGTCGCTGCCTGGGTAGCTTTGTGACTAAGAGCCCTGAGCTCTTTAAATAGGTTCCTCCAGGAAATTTCCCTCCTGGAAATTCTGTGGCACTAGCAGCAGGACATAAATAATGGGTGGCCAGATGCAGTCAGCGGGCTGGATCAAATTGCTAGGCAGCTGGATCCGGCCTGCATGCCATGTCTTGCCCAGCCCTGCAATGGACGAGATCATCCTTCTTCCTTCAATAGAGCCCTCAGATTCCCTTTTAACAAGTTGCTTAACACTTTGCGAAACATTCATACCCAGAAGTCTTGGGAAGGATTGGTTTGCTAAAGGAGAAGCACCAAAGGACAAAGTCTGGGGTGTTTGGGAGACTGCATGGTAAAGAAGGTGCTGGAAGGCTTGTGTGCTTTCAGGCAGACAAAGGCTTTTGTTGACAGAAGTTTTGTCGATAGATACTGTCGACAAAGCTTCTGTTGACAAAGAGCATCTAGACTACATCCAGTTCTGTCGACAAAGCAAGCCGCTTTGTCGACATGACAGTGTAGATGCAAAGGACAGTGTAGATGCAATAACACCTTCTGTCGACAGAACTCAGTGGCAGTGTAGTTTTGTCAACAAAAGTCCGCTTTTGTTAACAAAACCCTGTAGTCTAGACACACCCAAAGGTTCTGGTGTGTGACGTGTGACACTGTGTAAAGAACTAACCAGCATATCTTTTAAATGACTGGATTCCATTTCCTTATTTTTGTGTCAAGTGTGTGTTGGGAATAAACCAGCCTTTACCTGTTTCACATCTGCATTCTTTGTCTATGAATTTATCCCACAATTCACTCATAGCCAGGCATTCTGCACCTGGGGGAGCTGGTTTTGAACAGTATTTTGAATTTATAAGTTAATGGTAGTTCTGCAGTTTCTAGTGCAAACACAAAAACCTGTTAATTTCCCCAGCACTGCAAGGAAGCAGGGTCACCACTCTTTGACATCCAGAGGAGGGTAGGTATTGGAGAGATCATCCTCGCTTTGTCTATGACATTTCTCATGAGGGGGGAAAAAAAATTCTGGAGAGGCCTAGTTTTTCTCCTTTAGCCTTCTGAGCCACTCGGTGTTTGACTTAGGGCAATATCTGTCTGACAGCACTAATTACAGACAGTAGCACCTTACTCTTCAAGGCATCTCAGACTTTGGGGGACCCCTTGCAGAATAAGAGAGTATCCACTTATGCACACAACTAACTTTAAACTCCTGCTTCAGTTCCATTGACTTAGACATGTGCTTACATCCCACAATGCTTTGATGAATATGAATGTTGGCAGGGGTATTTTAAAGAATTATGCATAAGGAATGGTCTTTTTAAATCTGTGCCTCAAACATTATTCATTACATAGGAAATTGAGGGGGATGGGACAGAAAAGATGTATGTGTTTATATAAACTAGTAAATAGCTCTTTGTGTACAGTACATTTCCATTAAAGAGTACTGCAATAGAAAAACAGTTATTTAAATGAAACAGTAAATAGTTTTGTGTATAATATACATTTCCATTAAAAATTTCTGCATCACAGAAGCAGGGGGTTTTTTAAACTCAAAGACTAAACATTTTTTGTGTACATAGTGCATTTCCATTAAGGATTTCTAGAAGGTACAGATTTTTTGAAGACTGTAGTGATATTTTTCTTGAATAAAAGCTGCAACAACATTGATGAATTTTATCTAAAGCATAGTTTATTTGTGACAGGCCATATTTGCTACAGCTTTGGAAAAGCTGAATTCTATGGTGTGATTTACTGAGTTTTTCCAGGGTGTGAGATACCAGGCCAAATTATCTACTGGCGTAAGAAAGCTAAATACATTGAAGTTAACATATTCACACCAAACTGACATAAATTTGGTTAAGATCTATGAAACCTCGTGTCCTGTTACTGTCAGCTGTTTGAATTACTGATCTAAATTCTGCTCCAGGTTATGTTGATGTAAGCCCAGAGCCATTGCACTGATGTCATTGCTCTCAATCTATGCTGGTGTTTGTGAGAATATGGCCCATTGTATCCTGCAGTGCAGCATTTCCATGAGATTTGAAACTATTTTTAAGATAGGAGTTTGTCTGTAGGTCTTCCACCAAAGAGGGAGTTGCTGTGTTGCTGTCTAGAGCCGGTGGTTTCATTAATTTAGAGACTGTGCTTTTAGAACATGGCAGTTTTCAGACGCGGTAGCAGAGGTGAGCTCTTATGGAGCCCCATTGACTTCAGCTGGGCTTCACATGGGCACAGGAATGCTTTTGTGCCAAATTCATTACAGGATCAAGGCCTTTGCTTTAAATATATGAAACCTCATTTCCTGTCAGCCTTGTTTTACCCCTCTTCTCCTTTGTACTTGACACATCTTGTCTCTCTCTGATGTCTGATCCAAAGGCCTTTCCAGTGGTTTGAATGAGTTTGGGATCTAGCTGTAAGGTTCCTGATCTTGCAACCACTTATACACATGATTAGCTTTCCTGCCTGATGTGTATTGGGACCTTCAGAGGCCATTATAATATCCTATGGGATATTATAGCATATAATGGCTATTATTGCTTTGTATGAGAACTAGTGTTTGTGAAATGTCCATAGGATTGTACAGTTGCTGTTATATTTGGTTTACTTCATTTTTCTTATACCTTGTGCAGCTGAGGCAGACTCTCTTCTGCTTAAACTGTATTTGTTTAACTAACTGACAGTGGTGTCTAGAGCAAAAGATGTGTGCCCTGTGTGATTTTGCAACCTTAAATATATTTGCTGTCTCCAAAGTCTATGCAGCTGGACTCATGATGCTACAGAATCTGGTTTTATAAGGTCATGGTAGATTTTCAGAACTCCCTAAAACAGTTCTAAATAGATTTTTCTGCCAAAAAAATTTAGCTTACGCCAACTATGTGATTGTGTTGGTATAAAGGCTGGACTCATTTGGTATGTGCTGCATAATTGACATGGCTCCATTACTCCTTCCCCATTCTATTTATATAGATATATCAATGATTAGTTGAGGCCTATTTGTTATTTGTATTGTAGTAGCATCTAGGAGCCCAGTCTTGGAACAGAAACCTCTTGTGCTAGGTATTGTACAGATAGATGGTCACTGTCCCAGAGAGCTTACAATCAAAGCCACTAACTTGTAGAGGTCTCTCTATGTGCACAGAGTGTCACCACCGATCTGGGTGTGTAGAATGACAGGTACATGAGTACAGAATTTCAGCACACTTTGTAATTCCTCTCTTATTGGCAGCATTAATTGAAGCCCTGCTAACTCTTGTAGCATGGCTTGTCTGTTGAGAAGAAAAGTGCTCTGGTTTGCTCAGTGTCACTTCTTCACATTAAATGAATAATTGAACATAGCACAGTGGTGACTGACTAATGCATTTGCATGCAGCACTCTAACAATGGTCTGGTGATAGGAGGCACAGTGTGGGAACAAGAGCAAATGGGGGAAAAACAGGCGCGTAGGTGTCAGATACGTGGTGATAGATCCATTACTGTGCTGTCTTGCCTGGCTTCCTTTACAAAGACTGAAGAATTTAACTTCATATGTTCTTGACTTGACTCAGTCACAGGTTGTAACTTCATATTACAATGGAACAAAATTCCCACCAATTGAGTTTGTAATGATGATGGAAGGGGAAACACAGCAGGGAGACTGTTAGATCATTTTTGTTCATTTCAATCTAAATATACTCCCTTTCACAATTCTAGAATTTCAAAAAATGCATACTGAAAATGAAGGCTATGTCTACACTATAGCATAAGCCCAGAAGCCTGAACCTCCTTCTGTAAACCCACAAATTGCACTAACCCAGGGCTCAAACACAAGATCCAAGGACCCCAGGGAGTGGAGGGTCTGAGTCAAGCTGGGCCCCAGAGCTCAAGGCCAAATGTTTGCAATGTAGATCCAGCCCCACCAGACCCATACTATGAAAGGCCACCAAAATATCCCGCAATCCCACTGGCTGAAGTTCTTCCCCCACTCAGTCAAACTTGGTGGAAATCAAAACTTCTGAGTCTGCAGCATGCATTGAGGCCTACAGCAGCTGTATTTGGAAGCGTGCTAGGAAATCTGGGATACGAGTGGTTTGGACTCAGTCCTACAGAATGCATTGTAAAGAATGGAACCCCACATAGGGTCCCAGGATTCAACACTTCCTACTGTAGGTTACAAATGAGTGCACATGCTAAAGTCTTAGGTTAACAAACCCTGGATCTGCTGACACCAGTTTTACTAATGCAAGAATTACATTGCAGTGTAGACATGAAAAGATTAAACCGAAACTAAAGGGGAAATATGAGCACAGCATAGAAAAGTTTCTGACGGCCAAATTTGTCTCATTTGATTCACAATAAAAGTACCCTTGGCAACACTAATATCTCAGTTACGCAGGTGTAAATCCAGAGTAATACTACTGAAATCTGCACAATTATTTAGGATTTGCAGTCATGTAACTATTAGATTAATTATTTATTAAGCATATTCAATGTGTCTAGCAGACTACCAAAGACAATTCAAAAGATACAAATGGAGAAGACAAAGAGAAGTAGGATGCTTGCCTAATTCTTTTGGCTTTCACAACATCCCAGGGTAACGAGTTCTGTGGATTGACTGTGCATTGTATGAAGAACTTTTGTTTGTTTTTAAACCTGCTGTCTATTAATTTCATTGAATGCCCCCCGTTTTCCTGTTATGTGAAGGGGTAAGTAATACTTTCCTATTCACTCTTTCTATCCATTCATAGTTTTGTAGACCTCCATCATTACCCGCCCCCCTGGTCATCTCTTTTCTGAGCTGAAGAAGTTTTTTTAATCTCTTCTCATATGGAAGTTGTTTCATTCTCCTAATCATTTTCATTGTCCTTCACATCACTTTTTCCAATATTTCTGGGAGTGGGAAGCTGGCCACTCCCCCACCTTGCCCAGGGGCCAAGCAATTCTGTCCCCTCCCCTGCACCTCACTTTTCCATTGGGCACTACCAGGGCTGTTATGGCCTCGGAAATGTGGAATGCCTGAAACAATAGAGAAACCTTTTGTAGCAAAGCCACGGGATGTTTTCTCTGCTCCATCCTAATTTTTAGAAAAAAAAACCCACCAGCTTTGAATTTTTAACCTACCAATTTCACTGTGCTTTTTTCTGTGATTAACCTGGCTGCGTTCAGGGAGCTCTTATACTCCTACAGTAGAGTGAAGTTCAATTTAGAGAAGTAATATTTTATGTCCTTTGACATTTTCGTGTACTCCTCCACTGACCTGTTTAAGACAATGACCTTCCCAGTCTTGTCTTGCTTCAGCCCCCTCAGCCTCCACAGCTTGCCCACGCTGCAGCCGAAGCCTAGGCCAATGTACCTTCAGAGACTATACCATGATGAACGTCTGGTTGGAGTTGTGGGCAAAGCCAACCAGCAAGTCCAGTACCAAAGACAGAGCTGTAGGGCGAGAAGCACGAGGGGAAATGTGCAGGCTGGCTCTCTCAAACTGCGCAAGGTTTCAGCATGAGAACAGGCACTTTCTAAGGAGCTGCAGCTAAGGGAAGAGGACAGAGCTCAGCAAAAATATTGTCTGAGCATCTTATATCACTAATGGTGATAAGAAAGCCAGTTGCTGCAACATCACCCACATCACAGTGGTCCCTCAGTGAGGCTGCAGTCCAGAAACACCTTGGAAAACTCCCTGCCTGGGTGGCTCATACAATTGGATAAGGCAATTGTGCTCCATGCGACCCTTCTACTGACCCCCTCCATTGTGGATATTTCTAGCCTCCTCCCCCCGCAGTGGAAAGTGTACTGCATTTGGGGAAAGAAGGGAAAGGAGAACAGGGCTGAGGGGGCATGCCATGGAAGGGGGCTCTGTCATGTATATGGTTTCACTGTTTGCAATTCTTCAGGCACTTTGGTTTTGTTGTTGTTGCAGTTCTATTGTTCATAGAATCATAGAGCTGGAAGAGATCTCAGGAGGCCATCAAGTCCAGCCCCCTGCCCAAGACAGGACCAATCCCAACTAAATCAACCCAGCCAGGGCTTTGTCAAGCCAAAACTTAAAAACCTCTAGGGATGGAGATTCCACCACCTCCCTAGTGAAATAGTTTTTCCTAATATCCAACCTAGACCTCTCCCACTGTAACTTGAGAGCATTGCTCCTCAATCTGCCATCCATCACTACTGTGAACAGCCTATCTCCATCCTCTTTGGAACGTCCCTTCAGGAAGTTGAAGGCTGCTATCAAATCCCCCTTCACTCGTCTCTTCTGCAGACTAAACAAACCCAAATCCCTCAGTCTCTCCTCATACGTCATGCGTTCCAGCCCCTGAATCATTTTGGTCACCCTCCACTGGACCCTCTCCAAAGCATGCACATCCTTTCTATAGTGGGGGGCCTAACACTGGACACAATACTCCAGATGTGGCCTCACCAGAGCCGAATAATCACTTCTCTGGTTTTAATGGCAATGCTCCTCCTAATGCACCCTAATATGCCATTCGTTTTCTTGGCTACAAGGGCATGCTGTTGACTCATATACAGTTTCTCATCCACTGTAATTTCCAGGTCCTTTTCTGCAGAACTGCTACTTAGCCATTCGGTCCCCAGCCTGTAATAATGCTTGAGATTCTTCCGTCCCAAGTGCAGGACTCTACACTTGTCCTTGTTGAACCTCATCAGATTTCTTTTGGCCCAATCCTCTAATCTGTCCAGGTCACTCTGGACCCTATCACTGCCCTCCAGCGTATCTACCTCTACCCCTACCTTAGTGACATCTGCAAATGCAAAAATCCATCCCCTTATCCAGATCACTAATAAAGATGTTGAATAAAACCGGTCCTAGGACAGATCCTTGGGGCCAGATCCTAGAAACCAACTACCAACCTGGCATCAAGCTGTTGATCACTACCCATTGGGCCCGACAGTCTAGCCAGCTTCCTATCTACCTTACAGTCCATTTATCCAATACCTATTCCCTTAACTTGCTGGCAAGAATATTGTGGGAGACCGTATCAAAAGCTTTGCTAAAGTCAAGGTATATCACATCCACTGACTTTCCCATATCCACAGAGCAGGTTACCTCATCATAGAAGCTAATCAGATTGGTCAGGCATGACTTGCCCTTCGTGAATCCATGTTGACTATTCCTGATCACTTTCCCCTCATCCAAGAGCTTCAAAATGGATTCGTTGAGGATCCCCTCCATGATTTTTTGGGGGACTGAGGTAAGGCTGACTGGTCTGTAGTTCCCTGGATTGTTCTTCTTCCCTTTTTTAAAGATCGGCACTACATTTGCCTTTTTCCGGTCATCCGGGATCTCTCCCAATCTCCACGAGTTTTCAAAGATAATGGCCAAAGGCTCCTCAATGACATTTGCCAACTCCCTCAGTACCCTTGGATGCATTAAATCCAGACCAATGAATTTGTATATGTTTAACTTTTCTAAATAGTTCCTAACTTGTTCTTTCCCCACCAAGGGTTGTCCACCTCCTTCCCTCCATTCCTGGTGTGTTGCTGGGGTAATGGCAGGAAAAGGTTTAGTGTGTATAAGTAAAGCATTTTTTAATCAAGAATGATCACTGCTAGCACTGCATCACATCATCCAATCTGTATTTATAACAGTGAAGGTAAACACATGATCAAGGACCATGAGGCATTGATATGCAAACATTATCAATCCATACAGACGCCTACATCAATCCTCACTTCAATCGCTTTCTTACCTCAACCCACACTGTGAGCCAGCCCTTGTGCCATTTGGTAAGGGGTGGTGTCATTCATGAGAATGTCACATGGCAATCACCCCTCCATGGATCCCCAAGCAGTGAAAACCTCAATCAGTGTGCCTCATCCCTGCCCTTCCACTCTCCCCCACCATGCATATTCATAACGATTCTGTCCTCCCTCTTCCATTGGACTATGCAAGAACATGATGTGGCAGCCCAAAGCAGCCCTGACATCGATTACCTGGGTGCCTCCAGCCCCAGCAGTGGTAGCTGCACTTTCTGGAAGAGGGCCCCGATTCAGTGGTGCTTCGCTGCCGTGAGCTGATTCAAAGGGAAATGGCTCACCACTGGCTTCGCAACGATTGTGATGAGGACAGCAGTGCAGGCAGCGCTGATGCACCTGGCATTCAAATGGGGTCAATAACCAGCTCCAGTAGGTTTTCTCTTGCTGAAAGCACATTCAACAACCATTCTATGCCTGTGGAGAGCAGAGGTGGCAACAGATTTGTGGGTCCCTGGGCAAGGGGGTGGGGGAAGCTCCTGGAAGGGGTAGAGTCTCCATGGAAGGGATGGAGTTGGGGTATCCAGCCCTCAGTGCTCCTTGGAGCATGCCAGGCACCCCCCAGACCATGTCAGGTCACCATTGCCTATTTCTAAACCTCTAGAGGTGGGGTATAGCAGTTTGACTAGATGATCATAATGGTCCCTTCTGGCCTTTGAATCTATGAAAGTATACCCCAGCTGTAGAGGTTTAGACATATGCTATTATCACGCACAATCTGGCTGTGTCTAGACTGGCAAGTTTTTCCGCAAAAGCATCTGCTTTTGCGGAAAAACTTGCCAGCTGTCTACACTGGCCGCTTGAATTTCCACAAGAACACTGACTTCCTACTGTCTGAAATCAGTGCTTCTTGCGGAAATACTATGCTGCTCCCGTTCGGGCAAAAGTCCTTTTGCGCAAAGCTTTTGCACAAAAGGGCCAGTGTAGACAGCTCAGATTTGTTTTGTGAAAAAAAGCCCCGATTGCAAAAATGGCAATCGGGGCTTTTTTGCACAAAAGCACATCTAGATTGGCACGGACGCTTTTCCGTAAAAAGTGCTTTTGTGGAAAAGTGTCCGTGCCAATCTAGACGCTCTTTTCAGAAAATGCTTTTAACAGAAAACTTTTCTGCTAAAAGCATTTCCGGAAAATCATGCCAGTCAAGATGTAGCCTATGTGTTGGGCCAAAATTTAAAGTTATTTGCATGCCGTGGGATTTTCAAAAGAAGCACCTAAAGACCTAATCTCTTTGAAATCAATGGGGGCTACTCTCCTAATGGAATTCCCAGAATTCATACATGGAGCAGCACCAAACTTGTTAGCCAAATTCAACCATTGTTAAATGAAATATGGGAACAGCTGCTAGCCTATTGACAAATAATGTAAGGATCACAGAGCAATAGACCCATCTCGAGAGTTAGATGTTTTATGTGTTACTTCATAGGCTAAAACATTAAACATCTCAAAGTGTCACACATGGGATAGGTTGAAGTTCTGTGGGCTGAAGTACATTCCCGCTGTGTGGAAGTGCTTTTGAGAGAAAGAGAACAAACTTGTTCATCTGAGTCTGCATGTGGTTCTGATTCCATCCGGGTGTGGCTGAAATATGGCTTTGGCTGAAAATAATAGAAGTCTTGCATGCAGAAGGATGGTGGATCTCAACCTTTGCCCTGCCAAGTTACACTAGAACAAAGTCTCAAGAGTCTCTTCCCATCTAAACATTGAGAAAGGGAGGCTGGTCAGCACCCTTTGGATTTCAGACCTTAGGTAACTCCAGCTAGGCCGGAACACCATAACTAATCCTGTCAGCAACAGGGGTACACCTGAACCCACCCCATACACATCATGCTTGTCACTATTAAGTGCCACTGCACATGGATTACTCCTCGATGAAGGAATTGGTGGCACCTTGCTTATAAGATTTAGCCCCATGGTTAGGCTATTCAGCTGGTAAGTGGGAGACCCCAGTCCAATTCTTCCCTCCTTCCCCTCTCCCACCCTATCCCGTCTGGTGTGGAGAAGGGATTCTCACCTAGAATTCCTACACTGCAGGAGACTGGCCTAGCCACTGGCTGAGAGATTCCAATATGGGTCTCTCTCAAGCTATGTCTACACTACGGGGTTTTTCCAGGATACTGGATACAGGAAAAACTCTGCTGCATCCAGGAACGGCATCTGCTCTTCCACAAAAAAAAGTGGAAGTGCAGACGCGTTCTTTTGGAAGCCCTGTCTTCCTCCTTCCATGAGGAAGAAGAGCTCTTCTGAAAGAGGAGGCTTTTCTGAAATTTGGCCCAATGTAGATGGGCCAAATTTCAGAAAAACTATCAGAGAAAGGTACACAAATTGCAGAGTGCAATTTGCATACCTTTTTCCAATAGATCAGTGCAGTCTAGACATAGCCTCTATCTCACTTTTTGAAGCTGTTCCACTATGTAAAAATATTTCGATCGAGAGAGAAAAACAAAAAACACAAACCTGACATTGCAGATGTCAGTCACATTGCTTAAAGAGCTTCTGGAAGGTGTTCAGATACTCCAGTGAGGAGAGGGTACAAGAACCATTTTAGAGTAGAAAAGCTTTTTTTTTTTTTTTAATTCTCCTTTGCTAGTCAAGTTCATGACAACTTCCAATGCCTAATTCCTGCTCATCTAGAAATCCTATTGGAACTGAGCTTCATGCAGTATTTCAGGTCATGTTTTTCAGCCAAAATCTTGAAAGGTAGATGATAACAAGCCTTTTTCGAGCTCCCCTGGTCTCTTCTAAAAAAAAGTTTACTTTGATTAGGGGCAGACACTAGGGTTCACTCATGTTATCCAGGTTTATTCATTTCCAACTAGTTTTCAGAGAATCTCTATTGAAAAATAAGCACGATTTCTTGAGTCTTTTTACAACCTAGGATGATATCCTTAGGAGACACATTTGTCAGCATTTGATTAATAATGTGGATTGGAACTGAAAGCCCATACCACTAATTTAACAATAATTTCATACAGAAATACACTGTGGGGAGCTATGAATTTACTTTCTAAAAGCTGCTTTTACATAAATACAATCCATTCCAAATTGATTATATCATAACAGTGGTATAATTTTTGTGAATGATTTAAAATGATTACTTATCTACTATAAAGAAGACTGGGAGTTTTAATGAGTAGCTCCTGTAAAATAGTTGATGATTCCCTTCCTTGTATATTTGTGAAGAAAGTATTGTTGCAATGTCTCCTGCTTGTACTCTCAAAATCAGATCAATGCCATATATTTTTAGCTGTTGTCTTCCCTTGAATTCAAAGATGTTGTTCTTTCTAGCTAAATCAATAAATAAGACATGTTCTACTGATCTCTAAGTAATTTTTCATTAAAGAAAAACAGTAGGAGAAATACACAAATATTTGTCTTCAGCCTTTAGCAACACTGTAAAGACAAGTTAAGCAGAGCGATCTTCACTATAGACAAGGCCGTACACCTCTAACACTGCTCCCTCCAGCTCTAGACTAATCAGACTGACGAGGAGTCCTTGGGAAACAACAGCTCAGCCATAAAACACAATGAAGGAAACCACAGAGAGATGGTACCCAAGAAGAATAGAAAGAGTGTCAGAGATGATAAACAAAGAAGGGGAATTTAAGGGAGATTGAAAGGTATTTAAATGAGAGAGGAAAAGAAAAGTTAATGAGAGCTGAAATACACAATGAAAAAGATGGGGAGTGTGAGGAAAAGGAACTATTCAGACAGCAGCAAGAAAAAATGTCAACCAAACAAAGAGAAAGGAACAATAACATAGAATACTGAATAAATGTCGTATCAAAGAACAAAACAAAAAAAAAAGCACAACATACAATATTCCTGTGAAAAGGGTTTTCTGTGGCCAGGCAGCCTAGGGGTCTTTGCATCTGTCAGGCCAGAGGGAGTGGTAGGGAGACTCAGTTTGTCCCTCTCGATAGGATTCCAGCCGAGGGTGCTGTATAGGTCAACCCCTAAACAGGAGGGTTTTCCTTCCCAGTCAAGACCAGTTTCCCTGGAGCGCCATACGGCTCTTAGGGCTGCCTGGGGAAGCACAGTTGCCATGTGGCACACTCCAGACTGAGTTTAGGGGCACCACAATTTGGGTGGTGCTAAGGGCTGGCTGCCTTTGGCCCCATCCTTTCTGCCTGAGGCCCCAGCCCTTTCAGGAGCATCGAGCTGCCCCCACACACACCTTTCCCAGGGGCCCATCATAGCTGTCAGCTCCTCTGCTTGTTGCCATAAGTGTTGGGGCTTACTTGCAGCCTCCCCTTGGCAGGGGAGCCCTAACTGCTCTTAAGTGGCTGTGCTGGCTGCTTTGGGCAGGCAGAGAGAGAGCTCTTTCCTCCCAACAGGCAACTCCCAAATAAGCCCCACCTCCTGCTTTTCTCCACCCCCTGCCAGCCTGGCATTGGCCACAGGTATAGTGGGCCGTGGCTAGCTGAGCCCCAAAGTTTGGTTTTTTTTTTAACTCCCAATGTGCTGGATTGTTTGTTCTCTGCTCCCTCACAATCACATATCAAGAGACATGAATCTGTAGTGATATCGGTTCTTGGGTTTTCCTGTCTGTAAATTGGAGGTGGACATGATTCTCTGCATATGGGGAAATCAAAAAAATCCACTAGGTTTTGTAGGCTCCCTGTGTGCATGCCTCTGACAGAGAAGTAGCTTATTTGAGGTCCAAAGCTGTGGTAATTCGAGCTCTATTAATCAGTTGCGATTGGGAACTTAAAACACATGCTGGTGTTTCGGATCCTGATCAAAAGAGCATATACTCACGTTTGGTGTGAATACTTCACCATGGGACTCTGTTTCACTGTTACAAAGATTCACAGAGTACACATTTTGTTCACTTGACTATTGCGAAAAGCATACACAAAAGAGTTGGAAATCTAGCTGAAATAAATTCATCTCAAAATGCCTATTATCAGAATTTCGTTTGCATTATTTTACCAACTCTGTCCTATACACATAAGAGATGTTAAAATTCAGAAACAGATAGTGAAATAACATGTTGGTGCTGATTTTGCCAGGAAAAAAAAAATCAGTGGAGTGCAATTTTCATCTCCTGGTTTTAAGAGCCACTCTGCAATCTTCTGTTTGATTCCTTTTCTTCTTGCTCTTGGTCATGTTTTTTCTTATGACTTTTCTTCACTGCATATGAACAAGTTTTCTTCCTTGCCTATTATGGCAATGTCTGCCAAGATAATTTGTGTTTAAGTCTGTGACATTTTCTGCCATAGAAAATTTCCAGTTCTGGTACTAGCGTTAAGAACATGTCAGAATTCAGGAAAGTCAAGTGAATTAAGCATATAATAAATCTTTCTATTTTGCTTGTGTGTTTCAAGCCATCTATTTGCATTGGCACATAACTCTCAACCTGCCAAGCCCTGGGGACATAAAAATGTATTCATGCAAAAAACTTGAAATGGTGTAGGATTCATTCTTTCATGTTAATCATTCTTTTTATACCCTCACTTTCATGATTCTTTTTTTTTTTCCCCCATGCAAGTAAGTTTCAACGGTAAAAGAGGAAGACACAAGGGCTACATCTACATTGTCAAGATTTTGTGCAAATACTTTTAAGGCAAGAGTTTTTGCGTTACAGTATTTGCGCAAGAGAGCATCTACACTGGCGTGCTTTTGCGCAAGAGATGTGCTTTTGCGCAAAAACATCCGTGCCAGTGTAGATGCTCTATTGCGCAAGAAAGCTCCGATGGCCATTTTAGCCATTGGGCTTTCTTGCGCAAGAAATTCATGTTGCCTGTCTACACTGGCTTCTTGCGCAAGAATACTTGCGCAAAAGGACTTATTCCTGAGTGGGAGCGTCATAGTTCTTGCACAAGAAGCACTGATTTCTCACATCAGAACGTCTGTGTTCTTGCACAAGAAGTCACAGCTAGTGTAGATAGGAGGCAAGTTTTTGCGCCAAAGCAGTTGCTTTGGCGCCAAATTTTGCCAATGTAGACACAGCCCAGATGAGTAGGATATAGGTTGCCTTGGGATTAAGGGGCCACCACTCTCAAAAAAAGAGGTAATTTTGAATTATGCTTTGATAGTTTCTATTTTGGAAGCCCCACGTTTAATGCATCTTACTATGCTCCTAGTAACAGTTAAATTGTATACAGTTCAGTTCTGAAACCAATACAGTCACTCCATAGTAGGAATTCTATTGATGTAGATAAGATTGACAGTTAAAGGTTAAAGACTATTTAGCTAAGTTGAATTCAAATTGGCTGGGCCTAATGAAATTCATCCTAGGATGCTTCAGGAATTAGATGGAGCAATCTTGGAACCACTAACAATTATTTTCCAGAACATATGGAGGGCAGGAGAGGTCCCAGAGGACTGGAGAAGGGCAAACATAGTACCTGTCTTTGACATGAGGAACAAACAGGATCTGGAGAACTACTGTCCAGTCAGTCTAACTCCAATGCCTGGAAAGATACTAGAACAAACTATTAAACAATCAGTTTATATAAGTACCTATAGAATGATAGAATTATATTGAATAGACAACTTTTCAAAAATATATTATACCAAACCAATCAAATTTCCTTTCATTGACAGGATTAATGGCCTAATTTATAGGAGGGAAAGAAGTAAATGGTATAACTTAGTTTTAGTAAGGCTTTTGACATGGTCCCACCTAATGTTCTCATATGAAAAATGGGGAAACATGGTCTAGATGAAATTACTTTAGGGTAGGTTCATAACTGGTTGAAAGACCATGGTCAGAGAGCACTTATCAATAGTCCCCTGAGAAACTGGGAGGGCGTATCCAGTGGAGCCCAACAGCGCTAGTCAATATTTTCATTAATGACCTGGACAGTGGAGGGAAGAGTGTGCTTTTAAAATATGCAGGTGACACCAAGGCTGGAAGGGATGTAAGCACATTGGAGACTAGAATTAGAATTCAAAATGACCTTGACGAATTGGAGAATTGGTCTGAAATCAAAAAGATGAAATTCAATAAAGATAAGTGCAAAGTACTTCACTTAGGAAGGAAAACACAAATGCACATCTACCAAATGAGAAATAAATAGGTAGGTGGTGGTAGTGCTAAAAAGGATCTTGGGATTATAATAGATCACAAATTGAATATTGGGGTCCAGTTGTGAAAAAAGTGTGATGTTGTTCTAGGGTGTATTAACAAGAATGTCATATGTAGAAAATCCTATGTATGTGAAGTAGTTGTCATACTTTACTCAGCACTGCTGAGGCCTCAGCTAGAGTACTGTGTCCAATTCTGAGTGCCACACTTTAAGAAAAATATGGACAAATTGGACAGAGTCCAGAGGAGAGCAACGACAATAACAGGATTAGTAAAACCTAGCCTACAAGGAAACGTGTAAACAATTGGCTATGTTTACTCTGGTGAAAAGAAGACTGGTGGAGGCCCAATGACAATCTTTGAATACATTAAGGGTTGTTATAAAAATGTGGGTAATCAATTGTTCTCCTTGTGCGCTGACAATATGACAAGAAGGAATCAGCTTAGTTTGCAGCAAAGGAGATATTTGGAAAACTTTTACAACTATAAAGATAGTTAAGCTCTGGAATAGATTTCCAAGGGTGCCTGTGGAATCTCCATCACTGGAGGTTTTTAAGAACAGGTTAGACAAACACCTGTTAGGAATAATCTAGGTTTACTTAACTCAGTTTCAACACAGGGAGCTGTACCTGATTATCTTCTGAGGTCTCTCCCTGCCCTGCATTTCTATGATTCTAAGATTTCTATGCCTGGAGCAGCTATATCATGAAGCTGTAGCTACTGCACGAAGCTTGATGGTATTTGGTATTGTTACGTTTTCATCCAATGTTCTTTATAAACAATGCGTGACCTTTCTTTCCCACCCACCTTTGATTACACCTTTGTTTAGCTTCCTAGCCAAATGTTGGTAATGTCAAAGGATAGTGTTACGTTTGGTGGAAATAACAGCAAGACTATAAAACCTCTCCCTGATCTGTTTGCACTGAAGTTCACTTCAAAAAGACAGCATTGACTTCTTCTGTTTTGTTAGGCTATTTCTCTATTGTATGTGGTGGTATGTCTTACATACCAACCAGAAGGCACAGGTAACTAACTGAAAATGAGTCTGCATTAATGTGGTTTGCATTAATGTAATGTAATTGGGATTATTTCTGATGGAAGAAATGAGATACTAGTGACTCATTATGAAATATACATGAAGGGTCTGATTCCTTTCAAAATTAGTTACATATTTATAACTTCCTTTTGCAAAAGGTTTTCAAGCTGGGGTCATGCTGTGCTTGATACTCCCAATTCACAATATGGGAAGTATGAAAGTCCAGCACAGTAAGAAGATCATGAACTGCACTTTTTGATCTGACAAAGAGGAGCTACCATTCTTATTATTCATAAAACCAAAACAACATGGTGTGAATCTGCCATATTCCAAACCTCAGCCTGATTGTTCTACCTATCCCTGATTTTATACAGTACTTAGTGGGTTGCTCGAGAACAATTGGCCCATCTCTATGTAAACATTATAGCTACTCTTTCCAGAGGGTTGTCTCTGGGGAATCTGGCATTGGCCACTGTTGGAAGACAGGATACTGGCCTAAATGGACCTTTGGTCTGACCCAGTATGGCCATTCTTATGTAGGGTTTGGGGTGCTGCCCAAGCAGGCAGCAATGAAAACACATGTGTAGTCATTTCTATAATAATATGCTGTGTTTGTGTATTTGGACAACACTGCACTCTAAGGGGTGAAATGTCAGAGATCCTTCAAGTATGTTATACTGCCCTTTACTAAACACAGCCTGATGATGTTGGAGGAGGATGTTTGACCTATGAGGGAAGGCTGAAAGAATTAAGTTTATTTAGTTTGGAAAAGACTGAGGAGACATGATAGTGGTTTTCAAGAACCTATAAGGTCATTACAAGGAGGAGGGAGAAAAATTGTTCTCCTTGACCTCAGATGATAAGACAAGAAACAATGGGTTTAAATTGTAGCAAGGAAGGTTTAGGTTGGACATTAGGAAAAATTTTCTAACTGTCAGGGTGGTTAAACGCTGGAATAAATTGCCCAGGGAGGTTGTGGAATCTCCATCACTGGAGACATTTAAAAGCAGGTTAAATAGACATCTATCAGGGATGATCTATATGGTGTTTGGTCCTGCCGTGAGGGCAGGGGACTGGACTCAGTGACCTCTTGAGGTCCCTTCCAGTTCTAGTATTCCATGATTCTATGTTAATAACATTGGCACTTGGGAAGAGTTTCATATTGTCAGAGCTCTGTATAAACGTTAACTGATCGTCACAACATCTTTGAAAAGTAAATAACAATTACCCTTATTTTACATGAATGGGAAACTGAGGCAGGAAATCTGCTTTTCCTGCTCTCCCTGCTAGTTGCAGACCCTGCATTAACTATTTTTGCAAATGGCCTGGAAATGCTTTTTTGTAAGCCCTCATCCCCAGCCCCAATCCAGAGCAATGTGCACATATCACTGTGCACATGGGGGAAACAGATGATTCCTTAGAATATACTCTGAATTAACAGATTTGTGTTATATAAAAAGTGCATGCTCCCATAAGCCCCTAAGTGATGGAGTCTACACATGGCTGTCAACATATTAAACATTTTGAATGGGACAGTTTTTCAGATAAGCAAGAGGCCTGGACATCTCCATCCAACATCATTGTATGTGTATTCTGGTGAATCTGGCGACTCTTAAGGGTGTGTCTAAACTAAATGGCTCCATCGATGGAGCCGTGTAGATTAGGCTGATAGGCAAAGGGAAATGAAGCCAAGATTTAAATAATTGCGGCTTCATTTAAATTTAAATGGCTGCCGCACTGAGCCGACAAACAGCTGATCAGCTGTTTGTCGACTCAGCGCGCTAGTCTGGACGCTCCCGCGCCGACCTGAAAGCCTTTTATCGACCTCCCCGTTATGCCTCATAGGATGAGGTTTACCGGGGAGGTCGATAAAGGGCTTTCATGTCAGCAGGGGAGCATTCAGACTGCCCCGATCTGCCGACAAACAGCTGATCGGCAGAGCGGGGCAGCCATTTAAATTTAAATGAAGCCACGATTATTTAAATCGCGGCTTCATTTCCCTTTGCCGAACAAACAAATCTACATGGCTCCGTTGACGGAGCCATGTAGTCCAGATGTACCCTTTGTGGCTGTGCCTACCCTGCAATCCGAGGTGCAGCTGCAGCTAAGCAAACCTTTCCTGCTTTACCTGCATTAGCACATCTAAAAGCAGCAGGGTAGCTGCAGTGACAAAGGCTTCAAGATGTAGCCAGGGTCCCAAGCAGGCTTGGCCAGACTATGCTGAGGTCCTAGTCATCACATCTACACTGCTGGTTTCTGCCATGTTAGCCAGGCTGTTGTCTCACCTTGGATTATAGTGTATACACAGCCTAGCTGCCTGCACTCTATTACATTCACTGTTTTAATTATAATCCCTTTAATTACAATTTAATTATTTTAGCTAGCTACATTTCAAGAGCTCTGGAGTAGGGACTGACTTCTTGTTACTTATCTGGCACAGCCTACAACAATGGGGCCCTGATCTTTGGTTAATGTTCCCAGGCACTGCCATAATTAAATGTATAACTAGTCATCACCACATTCTGTGAGGTAGCTAAGCAGATCTATGGAATTAGCAGTAAATGACTTGATTAATGCCAGGCAAGTATCAGAATAAGTCTGTGACTGGAGTGCAAAAATTTTTTTCTCTTGGGTCAGTACTTAAATCACTAGCATATGCTCCATCTCGTGCTATTCCTGGCCAGAGTTCACAATCACTGCTCAGTAGAGGGGCACACAGTTGATTTGGAGGGAGTTTGAAGTGACTTTAGTGCTATTAGTAGTTGCCACTACTTTCACCTGGAGCACCAAACTGCTTTTGGATCCTCCTTCAGTATGGAGGTGCTTTTGCCTTGTGTTATGGATGTGAAAGGTCTATGCTGGTTGGTTGTGACAGAGGCATGGGAAAATCAAGTAGAAACTTTCACCCCTTGCACTATCCTTGACCATGCAAATTGGTCTTTGCAAGAAGAAAAGTGACATTCATCCAACCATTTTCACCTCTCCCAAACTAAAGTTCCCAGTGGCAGTGGTTCTCAGGCTGCCCCAGGGTTGAAGCTGGCTCTTGTATTAGGAAAGCAGGATAAGGGATTCCCGGGAGGTAAAGTGGGATCTCCAGTGAACTTGGGGATAGGGCATCAGCCTATAGAGCAGAGGGTGGTGAGCTCAATCCCAACCCACTCAGGCATTAGCTGGGTAGCCAACACAGCCTTCCCCGGGGATAGAGCTGGCTCTCACGTTAGGAAAGCTGGATAAGGGACCTGCTGAAAGTAGGGAGGTGAGGTGGGTTCTGGACTGGACTAAGGGATAAGGCATCAGCCTGTGGAGCATAGGGGGGAGGGCCTAAGTCCTGCCACTCCTTGTCCGCTCACTCTGGGAGCAGCCAGACAGCCAGTACAAGCTGACCCAGGGATGGACCCCTAAAAGTAGAGGTACTGACAGCCCCCTTCTGAGGCTGAGAACAAAGCCCTGGTGTGCAGGGCCAGCAGCCAAGACCAGAGCCCCTGAAGCCTGAGGAGGCAGCTGGACCCTAGGTGCTAGGCCAGGAACCTGGGGGTGCTACAGCACTTCTCACACCCTTAGTTCCTGTGCCTATGCTCAATTGTGGTCTTTGTGGACCCTAACACAAAGGTATGGCCCTTTAAAATTATCAGGTGGAGTGGCAGGAGATTCCTTTGCTCTAAAACTTTTCTTTTTAGAAAGAATTTTTTTCACTGAATATCGTGTGCCAAGAGGTACTTGACTGAAAACGTCTCTGTAGTAAGCTGAGCTGTGTGAAACTTAGCCATTTTCCTTGTCGGGGCTGCCGCAAAGAGTTACCTAAATTTCATTAGGAAACATCCTCTCATAGCCCCAGAACTTTGCTTCTAGATTTTGGTAGGAAGAAACCTGAAATCTCAAAGCAAAACCAAGGAAAACCAAAAAAAAACAAAAAAAAATAGGCTACGTCTACATTGGCATGATCTTGCGCAAATATTCTTTAACGCAAAAGTTCTTGCGTTAGAGCATTTGTGCAAGAGAGCGTCTACACTGGCATGTGCCTTTGCGCAAGAGATGTGCTTTTGCACAAGAGCATCCATGCCAGTGTAAACGCTCTCCTGTGCAAGAAAGCTCCAATGGCCATTTTAGCCATCAGGCTTTCTTGCGCAAGAAATTCATGTTGCCTGTCACTGGCCTCTTGTGCAAGAACAGTTGTGCAAGAGGGCTTATTCCTGAGCAGGAGCATCATAGTTCTTGTGCAAGAAGCACTGATTTCACACATTAGAACATCAGTGTTCTTAGGCAAGAACTCCCCGCCAGTGTAGACAAGCAGCATGTTTGCACAAAAGCGGCCGCAAGATCGCACCAATGTAGACACAGACATGGTGTTTGTTATAAATGGTGTGATAGGGTGTATAAAGCCTTGGACAGATGTCTGTTTTGTTATTTAACTCAAAAGAAATAAAATAAATATCTAACCAGAATCCAGGTATACCATGGACATCCATATACCAGCTTCCCCCCGAAACTATCCTGCCAATGCACATAAAACCTACAGGTGCCACCTCTAATGTGAGTTTCACTCTCACTCCTGCTGAACTCTTCCACAGTTATTAATTTTACATAATACAAAATACAAAACAGGGAGCCAATTGGCTGGAAACGTGTGCAAACAGCAAACTCTGAGATTGAGTTTTGAGTTCCCAATAAGAGCTGAAATTGGGTTAATTTGGTGTGGGTTTGGGAGGCTTGTTATTGAGTATCCGTTGTGTAAGTCTGAAGTTATTCCAGAAGCTACGTGCTCAGTATGGAGTATAATCAGATTAAACTCATTAGAGTATAGCTGAATTGTCATGACAATCCCTGAGAAGCAATTTCCAACCCTGAGAATCCAATTGCACCTCACTTTTAATCCATCAGTATGACAAGCCTGTTACAGCAATACCAAGGACTGGCTGCTGCCTAGCTCCTTTGACAAACCTTTGAAAATTCTCTTTATCTCTCTATGTCATTTTGTTAAGTTTAGGGTGACCATATTTCCCAAAGAGAAAACAAGACACTGTGTGGGCCTAGCCCAAGCTCTCCTCCGTACCTCTCCCCACCATCCCTCCACCCCCCCCCACACACCCTCCACCGCCATGCAGGGCTGGCCTGAGCCCTTCTCCCCGCTCAGGTTGGTCCAAACTGCTTGCCAGAGTCTTACCCCCTTCTCTCCCAATGAGTCTGGTGTTACTGCTTGCCCACACCCTGCCTGCCCCCTGTGCAACGCTGGAGCTGACTTTGGCATTGCCATTCTTATAATCCCTGTCTGTCCTTCACCTTAGCCCTGCCCTGCCCTGCTGCACAACACTGCAAGTCACCCGCACACACCCATTCCCCCACACACCCCAATTTTCTGATAAAGGCAGCCATTTGTCCCTTTTGCCAAAAACGACAGGACATCCGGGACAGGGCTCAAAAACAAGCATAGTTCAGACCAAAACTGAACACGTGGTAACCCTAGTTAAGTACAAACAAACTTCCAGTGTTGTCTTTGCTCAGTACTTTAATAACATCCTGGTTTTGCCACAGGTTTTCCTGCTAAGTAACCAATATGCAGGTGTAATACACCGTAGCGTTCTGCCACATGCTAACAATGGAATAAAGAGCAAGGAGAAGTAAACACATGGACTATGTCTAGACTGGTATGATTTTCCGCAAATGCTTTTAACGGAAAAGTATTCCGTTAAAAGCATTTGCGAAAAAGAGCATCTAGATTGGCACGGACGCTTTTCCGCAAAAGCACTTTTTGCGGAAAAGCGTCCGTGCCAATCTAGCCCCGATCGCCATTTTTGCGATCGGGGCTTTTTTGCGCAAAACAAATCTGAGCTGTCTACACTGGCCCTTTTGCCCGAACGGGAGCAGCATAGTATTTCCGCAAGAAGCACTGATTTCTTACATGAGATCGTCAGTGTTCTTGTGGAAATTCAAGCGGCCAGTGTAGACAGCTGGCAAGTTTTTCCGCAAAAGCACATGCTTTTGCGGAAAAACTTGTCAGTCTAGACACAGCCATGGTGCTGGTGATTTGGTGATTACTATGATGCCAGACAGAACATCTGGGAGCCTGTAGCCTTCTCTGTATAAGATCAGACAGCAGTACTGTGCTCAACATGAAGCTGCCCCTTAAACTATTTTTGGTATGTCTACACTGCAGTTAAACACCTGGGCTACGTCTACATTGGCCCCTTTTCCGGAAGGGGCATGTTAATTTCAGAGGTCGTAATAGGGAAATCCGCGGGGGATTTAAATATCCCCCGCGGCATTTAAATAAAAATGTCCGCCGCTTTTTTCCGGCTTTTAGAAAAGCCGGAAAAGAGCGTCTACACTGGCCCCGATCCTCCGGGAAAAAAAGTCCTTTTCCGGAGGATCTTATTCCTACTTTCTAAAAGCCGGAAAAAAGCGGCGGACATTTTTATTTAAATGCCGCAGGGGATATTTAAATCCCCCGCGCATTTCCCTATTACGACCTCTGAAATTAACATGCCCCTTCCGGAAAAGGGGCCAATGTAGACGAGCCCCTGCAGCTGGCCCAGGTCTGCTGACTTGGGCTTACAGGGCCCAGGCTGCAGGGCAGTAAAATTGCAGTGGAGACATTTGGGCTTGGGCTGGCACCTGGGGTCTGGGACCCTCCGATCTCACAGGGGTTCAGAGCTCAAGCTCCTTGAGCCCCAACCTTTACATGGCAAATTTACAGGCCCCAGCCTCACTAGCCCACGTTAGCAGCCATGGGCCAGCCGTAGATGTTTCATTGCAATGTAGACAGACCAGACACACCCATAGAGACAGAAGGCATTAAAGCCCGCAGGGAGAGGTGTGGTAAGGCACTAAAGCCTCAGATCAGAGTCTTTTTAGTTATTCTTCTTCAACCCCTTCTTAAGCTCTTGTACTCCGAGGGGAGAATAGATCATCTACAAGTCTCCTCCACTTCTCTCTGTCTTGAGACAAAACTTCTAGCTGACTCCAGGAGTATCCCAGTTGTTGTCCTTCAGTCGCAGTAGATCTTCTCCACGTTGTCCGAGGTCTTCCTCTTTTGCGTTTTCCTTGCAGGTTCCATGTGAGAGCTTGACGGACTATGCTGGATGATGATTTTCTGAGAGTGCAGCCTAGCTATCCCCACTTTCTTTTCTTGATTTGAATGTCAAGTAGTTCTTTGCCTGCTTTGTTCCAAAGCTCCTCATTTGTAACACTTGCCATTTGATGCGAAGGATGTTCCTCAGGCATCTGTCTATGAATGTCTGTTGCTTGTGATGTGAAGACTTTTTACTATGCCAGGTCTCACATCCATACAAGAGCGCGCTCTTCACATTTGTGTTGAAGATTCACAGTTTTGTCTTCATAGACGTTATTTGTCAGCTCCATATGGGATGAAGAGTCTTGAAAGCAGCTGTTGCTTTCCCTATCCTAGCACTGATATCCTTGTCTGTTCCTCCTTTCTGCTCATAATACTCCCTTTTCAGTTATTACTGGAAGATTTACCCAGCATTGCTCAGGTCCTTAGCTCAATTTTTGTTTTGGGGGAAAATAAAATGAACCTGTGCATGCTTCATTTGAATCATTGCTCTGGATTGGGGTTGGGGATGAGGGACTCAGTATTTAGGCTGCCCTGGAGAGAGGGGACTTCCCTCTGCCACCTCTCACACCACAGAAGCTTGGGGCCAGGTGAGAAGCACTGCTGCAGTTCCAATGGGCATAGCCGGGAGAGGAGTGCATGCTCCCAAAACCTGCCCTGCCAGTGCACTTAAACCTGCAGGCACAACTTCAAGGTCTCCATGCCCGTCCCTTCCTTTCCTTTCCTTCTAGGCTGCGGCTGCCAACAAGGGTTGCAATTAGTGCCAGTAGTGATGGCGGGTCGGAGATGTGGGCCCACTGGAAAGCAGACAGAGGAGAAGATACTGTATGGAATTCCTGAGCAGTCTGTCCTGTATTTAGTCAACCTGCCCAAGTAACAAAATCATTTATTTTATTCAAATTGCAAATAATCATTTGACCCCTACCTAGGGCTCTATCCTCATTAACAGCATAATACAGCTAGGGTTACCAGGTAGCTTCAGAAAAAATACTGGACACACTTCATCGGGGGTGGGAAGGGACTGGTCGGGAGGAGAGCGGGGCAATGGGAAGCAGGGCTGGTGGGGGGAAAGGAGGCAGTGGGGCTGGCTGGGGGAGGTTGGGGGGAGCAGGGCTGGCCGGGCGAGATTGGGAGGAGGAGAACCGGCCGGCAGGAAGCAGGGTTGGTCGGAGGGACTGAGGCTGGCCTGGGGGGGAGAGAATCAGACAGCGGGGAGCGGGACTGACCCAGGCACATGCAGATCCAAGGCGCTGCCCGTCCCGTGCACGGTCCCGGCGAAGCACGAGCAAGTCTGGCTACGGCTCCACAATGTGCTTGAACAGCGCTCAGGAGCGCGGATAGGGCTTCTCCTCCTCCCCAAGGCATCGCTCCTACATTAGATGCAACCAGAGGCTCCCAGCACCAATCACACCCCATCTCCCAGCCACTCCTTCCACCCCCGCGAGGCTTCCATCGGGCGCCCAGCCAAAAAAAAGAAAAGACCAGACATTGCACAAGTCCAGTATTTTCTGGATTTTTTTACCGGACAGAGGGACCATTAACCAGACTGTCCGGTTGAATACCGGACACCTGGCAACCCTAAAGACAGCCCTGGTACCTTTAAGTAATCATTTCTGCAAGAACTCCTTGCTACCTGTTGTTATTATGAGAAACACACCCTCAGCCCTCTCCAGTTCCCCCCTCATGCAATAACTGTTTCTCAAAGGAAGGAGTATGTTAGCCCTAAAGTGTGTTTTGTGCATATGTGAAATACACTCATTAAAACACCAGGGCTGTGTCTAGACTGGCAAGTTTTTCCACAAAATCATTTGCTTTTGCGGAAAAACTTGCCAGCTGTCTACACTGGCCACTTGAATTTCCGTAAAAGCACTGACAATCTCATGTAAGATTGTCAGTGCTTTTGCGGAAATACTATGCTGCTCCCGTTTGGGCAAAACTCTTTTTCCGAAAAACTTTTGCGCAAAAGGGCCAGTGTAGACAGCAGAGATTTGTTTTCCGCAAAAAAAGCCCCGATCGCGAAAATGGCGATTGGGGCTTTTTTGCAGAAAAGCGCGTCTAGATTGGCCCCGGAAGCTTTTCTGCAAAAAGTGCTTTTGCGGAAAAGTGTCCTGCCAATCTAGACGCACTTTTCTGAAAATGCTTTTAACAGAAAACTTTTCCGTTAAAAGCATTTCCGGAAAATCATGCCAGTGTAGACGTAGCCCAGGGCAAGGTCTAATAGAGGATAGAGTTGGAAATGATCATGCTACCCATTATCTTACTTCAAGATTGTGCAGCTTTTCTTTTTTTGCTGCAGTCAGAGGAGCCAACAGCCTCTGCAGGCCCCTAGGCAAGGTAAACAAAGTCCCACTCCACAGTCCCAGAAGGAGCAGGGCTCAGGAGGAAGGGGCAGGGCTGGAGCAGCTAGTCCTCCATGCCACGTGGAATGCAGCTCCCTCAGACCTTAGGTAGCACACTGCATGGGACTCCAGCAGCAATTTAAAAAGTCCAGAGCTCTGGCCACCACCTCTGCCACTTAGCAGTAGAGGCCAGGAACCCTGAGCCCCTTTGAATTACTGGGCCCTGGGAAAAATGCTCCCTTTACCCCCACCCATCAGCAGGCCTGGCTGCAGACTGGAGAAGAAAGAAGACATGAGAGGGCATGTCATGACTAGCCAAACTTTTGTTTCCCTTGCTCTTTAGTTCAGATCTCAAATGATAATATTTTTAACCCTATACATTTTTCCACATTAAATTCCAAAACACCCATGCACACCCATAATCTCTGGCCCCAGTTCTCACCAGCAGCTAGAAGGGCCTGTTTATGCATCAAAAAGAGAAAGCTCCCATTTCTAGCAGGAATGAAATTTACACAGATCTCTAATCAACAGCATCAACCGCACCTTAGGAATGGTCTCAGCAAGTGCCAAAAACTAGGATTGCATCAGTTAAGGGTTGGTGGATAAATAAATAAACATGTTGCACTACAATTCCATTAACAGCACCTCTACTAGCTCAGCAGGGGACAAATCACTCACCATTTTATTAGATTCTATACACTGTATAAAGTCCAGCAGCTGGTCTAGATTGGAAAACAAATGTGAGTTATGCTGATTAGCCTCCTGCACAGTATTCAAACTCTCCAATGCATTCGGCAGAGGGAGAAGAGTCTGAAATCTCTCTCCAGTGCAATTTTGTCTGCAATGGCTTTCATTTCATAAACAAGGTTGATTTCTCCTTCAGCTGAGCCCGAAAGGGAGTTGAACTGGAATGAGATCTGGGGTTGTCTGTGGCTCTAACAAGATACAGTTTGCTTTATCTTGCCTGTGGATCCTCTGCTATATCACAGGAGACATGAAAGAGTTTGGAGACTGCCTTCAAGGTAAATTCATTTCAACTGGGCCAGTTAGAGAACATCAGAAAAGTGTAATGGCAGCTATTAGCATCTTCAATATTATACGCCTTTTTCAGATGGGGAAACTGAGGCACTGTAGTTGACTGACTTTCCCAATGAGTCCACAATAGAGGCTAGGAACCTCCCCCCCATTCTAGTCATCAGCTTTCACCACTAACTCACACAACAAACTGTGTGGGATGCATAAAAATAAGTAGTATGATGGGTTCCATCTGAAATATGGCGTATCTGCCTTTTTGGGGGAGGGGAACCACTGAACTAATGTTTCCACAAGACTGAGCCATATCATGCCTTAGCTTTTGCAGCTGCCCTCAGTTTCAATATAACTCAAATGAGAAGAGACGAGGATTCAGTTTCTCTCTTGCCGTTTGGTTCCATTGTAGTAGGTTTAATTCTCATGTGCACTCAAACAAGTCTGTCACCCTGAAACTAACTCTCTGTCTCTCTTTAAGCATCATTTAATGACATTATCTAAATATAGTTCATAGACACATTTTGATACCACCACGTGCTTCAGCATAGTGGAGCAGGACTATTTTGTGAGAAAGGAGTTAGAGCATATTGTGATATCTGGTCTCTGAAAGGATTTTATTGACTTAGAGCAGGGGTTCCCGACCTGGGGTACGCGTACCCCCAGGGAGTACGAGAAGCTTGTCAAGGAGGTACGGGGAATATTTGGTAAATAACTAAATTATCTTAATTGAAATATTCCAAAAGTAGTAGTGTTAGTGAAAAAAGTTATGGATTCTAGAGTCTAGAATGTATTTCCTTTCATATTGAATAGGGGGTACAGGAAGGTTTACTAAAAGCCAAGGGGGTACGGGGACCAAAAAAGGTTGGGAACCCCTGACTTAGAGAGTAGCCTGTGTCATGTGGTTTGCTACCATCCTCCTCCCCCCCACCCCACCTCTTTGTAATGGAAGCAACACATCTGAATGGCTTGAATTCACACCATTTTAAGGAGTACATGAACAAATAAGTGTGAAACCTGACATTGCAAAATTGTCTTTAATGAAGGGGACCGGTAGACCGCCTGTTACAAGCTGAGTGGTCTTGTAGTCTTTTTGGACTGAGACTCAATATATCTGGGTCAGCCACGGACTCCCTGTGGGCCTCAAGTGTGTCATTTAATCTCTCTGTGCATCACATCCCCAGCTGTAAAATATTTTGCCTGTTTGGATTAAACCCTAATCAGGGCAGAGAGGGTCTCTTAGGCAGGGGGACTGACAGAATTTCCAGGCACTTGCACAATGTGGGGGAGGAACCAGGTCCATGCTCCTGGAAGGGGCAGGACTAGGGCAGAAGAGGTGAGGTGAGGACTAGCCACCCCCTGCCAGCCCTTCAGCTCCACTTGAAGCGTGCCGCCTGGGGCTCAGGGGTGATTTCACGGACCTGAGGCAGTGGAATTGCTGGGCCCTGAGGCAGTTGCCGATTCTGCCCCCTCCCCACCCCCATCCAACAGGCCTGTTCTTGGATCACACAAGCACTTTTGTCGGCATAAATTATGTCACTCGGGTGCGAAAAAACACACAATTCAGTTTCATAAGTTACACTGGCAGAAACACCAGGCTGGTCAGCCCTCGGTCAGCAGGATGATGCTCTCCAACTGACATCACTGCCACTCGTTGGGGGTGGGTTAATTATACCAACAGGAAAGTTCTCAGTATAACACGGCTAAACAGGAGATCGTACAATGTGGCAGCTGCATCCATACAACTGTGCCACTGTAAGGTCTGTAGTGCAGACATGGCCTTAGTATGTGCAATTACAAACCCTATCACACCACGACCCAGGTGTTATATCAATACAAATAGACACCGGCAATTAGTAATGCAGTCCAATAACAAATAATTAACTAGAATAACACAATTATTAATGATTAATAACACAATTATTCCAATTATTAGTACTAATAAAAGATAATAACCAAAACAAAGTTTCTGTCCTAATCAGGGAAATGTCTGATAAATAACAACCAGAGACAGTTCCAAACCTATAGGTCATGATGCAAATAATTTCCCTCTTCCCCAAACTTATCTTTCTTTACGCACACGCACAACCACAAAGAACTACCTCTCTTTTCCTGCTGGGATATTCCAATCCTCTCTCTAGATCCCCCTGACAAAATCCTTCAATTTCCACCGAGCTTCCTCTCCATCGATGTTTTATTTACATCAAATGATTTCTGCCACTGGTGGCTAGCCAACAACCCAGCTAATCTGGGGCAAACCCTTGGAGTACATCTACAGAGCAGGGCTAAAGTCAAATTAAGCTATTCAACTTGAGCTACATCCATTGTGTAGCTTAAGTCGAAATAGCTTAACTCGGCTTTTGGCACTGATCACACAGCAGGAAGTTGAAGGAAGTACACTCTTCCTTTGACTTTCCTTACTCCTTGTGAAATGAGGGTTACCATGAGTCAGAGTAAAAAGTCCTCCAGCTCACCATAATTTCAAAATAAAGGCTTGTAGTATAGACGTGTACTATGTTCTTTCAGAATAACATCTTTCCAAAATAACATTGCTGTATAGACATACCTTTAGGCTACGTCTACATTGGCCCCTTCTCCAGAAGAGGCATGTTAATTTCCAACTTCAGAATGGGGAAATCCGCGGGGGATTTAAATATCCCCCGCGAGATTTAAATAAACATGGCCGCCGCTTTTTTTCCGGCTTGGGGAAAAGCCGGAAAAAAGCGTCTAGACTGGCACGATCCTCCGGAATAAAGCCCTTTTCCGGAGGATCTCTTATTCCTACTTCAAAGTTGGAAATTAACATGCCTCTTCCAGAGAAGGGGCCAATGTAGATGTTGCCTTAGTGTGTATAGCTAGAGTAGCTGTAACCTGCAATGTAGCAAATGCCACCTTCAAGTATGGTTAAGTTTAACTGGTGCAAATCCTGACTTAAAGTGATTTTGCTGGTCCACAAACAGTGGTTTGTACTGGTGCAGTTACATTGGCAAAGGCTGTAACTGAATCAAATCCTCGGGGCAGACAATAACCTGAATCTCCCAGTCCTCTGGATATCATCTCTTCTGCTCCTCCCAGACTTCTATACTGGGGGAGGGAAGAGCCAACCAGAACTCGGCATACACTTAATTGCACCTTCACATTTCTCATGAGTCAGGGTTGCAACATTGGGCCTTTCTCTCCTAGCCATTCACTGGTTTCAAGCTTATTGAAATTGTGTCAAGGCAACTGACACTTTTTTAATTAAAAAGGGCTCTTGCACATTTTCATTTTGTCATTATTTATTTGCTAAGAAGGAGTGTGTAGTAATTAACATGCTACTTATGCACAGAGGCTGGTAAAGAATTCTCTTTATTCCTGATTCTAATAAATCTTCCAAAAAATACATTGATTGTGTTAACCACCAAATTGCAGAGCTGGGCTATTACAATAAGAATATGTGTAATTATGCTCTTTAAACATTGTCTCCTAACTCACTCAGCAGAACGGTCCCTAATGTAGCCGCTCGCTATCTTCCCTTTATTAATACTCAGAATTTATTATTTACGTGTGAAGCGATAAGCGTCCTGTCTCTACAAGAGCACCAGAAACGTATTCTATATTTGGCCAGCAGAATACGATAGTTTGACTTTCTGTTGACACTGGGCCCCGCTCAGAACACGCTGTGATAATACAATATTTGAGGGGACAATGCAAATATTGTCCCTCTGAGGAAAGAGCTAAATGCATTGAGCTCCTGATTCACAAGGAAATGGTGGCTCAATTCCACCATGGGTGAGCTAGCTAAGGGCTCATGAGAAAGCCTTTGTTAGCTGGGGACCAAGCACTTCTACGCAAGAGGCAGAACACACAATTGGTAGGCATGATGTTGTTGTTGATATTTTCATTACAGGGACCAGAGTCTGTGAACCGCATTCCCGAATGCACAGGTGACTACCCAGGGATTTTAGCTATGAAGCAGGGGATACAGAACTCTCTTAAAGGGGCCACGGCTCTTTGGCAGCGCCTGCTTCTTTACCAATGAACTCAAGAAGGAGTGAGTGTGAGGGATCTCATGACCAATAAACACGCAGGAACCTCTCTCCAGGATTAATGGGTGTATTGTGTCCAAATCCTGGTGTGTCCTGCAGGGCTAAGGAAAAGAGAGTTTAGCTGTGATAAATAAAAAGGGTATTATTTATTGAGGTTATTGAACACAGACAGGACTCTTTAGAGGTTTTCTAGCTCCCAAGCTGGCTACACGCAGCCCCAGTTGCTCCAAGAGTAAACTCTTGGCCCAATAGAAATCAATGGGAGTTTTGCTGTTCAATTCAATAGGGGCAGGATTTTACCCTGTGTTTTTCTAACTCTTGGCCTGGGCTCAGCTGCTAAGGCCAGGTTTTTAAAACTACTCTCAGCATTCGGCAATGTCTATTGTTCTCAGGCCAGAGATGCTCCATTCTTCCCTGAGAACCTTTGAGAATCTGGCCCTTGCGGACGAGAACACTGACCACTTTACAGCCCCCAAACACATAAGTGCCTTGATAAAGCCCAAGTAAAAAAAATAGCTTTTACTTGTATCCTTTCCTGCAGGAAGTGGTCTGCTTGTTTTGGGGAAGCCTTTCTTCTGAAGGGCACGGTATTACGTCCTATGACACAGGAGAATTGTAGGAAAACTATAGCCTGAATTTCAGTGGAGAGACTAGGTAAAATGAAGTGGAAGGAAGCAGTGGAAACAGTAGTTGGGATTGGTTCTGCCTTGGGCAGGGGGCTGGACTTGAAGACCTCCTGAGGTCTCTTCCAGCTCTATGATTCTATGAGAGTGGCACCCCCAAGAAGACTTGGAAAGTGCAGGCAGAAGGGCTTTAAGTGTGGCTAACTTGATGAATTTGCCCTCCAATTAGACATGCATGAGCCAATAGCTAGCAAACAAGTGACTCAAAGTTAAGGCAGGAGGAGGGCTGGAAACAAGATAAAGTTACAAATGTGGGTTATTTCTTTTCCAAACAAGAAACATTTCCAGAACATTAAAACAAAAGGTCAGTGAAGGAGTCAGTTGTAACTTCATAGAGATGCTCAGGGGAGTTTATGGACATTATAAAGCACTGAAACAGTTGCAACCAATTGCAACAAAGTTAAAACAGCAATCTAAACTCCTCTTTTCATCTGAAAGAGATTGTTTTGTGCTAACCATTAGTCTAATAGTTTGCAGGAAAAACATCATTTATGTGTGTATAAAATACACCCACATGCAATACATTGAGGCTGGAGAATCAAAAATCACTATGCGTCAGGACATGTAAAAGTTAAGGTTCTAACAACATTACTTCAGCAGTAATAAACTCAGCCTTTCTATAAACCAGGGGAGGGAGTTAAAAATGTCCAAATGTCCCCATACAACACAGTCAGTTGGAACCATAACTTTTTGCTTAATTTATTTGCAATTTTAACTGTAAAAACTAAAATGCAGTAAAATAGGTGCAGGTGGAGGGGTGTTTAGAAATGTTTTTCCAACACAGTAGACACATGTCCTGAATGAAGACTACAAATAAGCTCAAGCATCTTTGTTGTTATCCTGCTTAGGAGCCTGGCTGTGATAAGAATAGTTTTCAAGATAGGGAAATTTTTTTCCCACTTTTCCCAGGGATTTTTCTCAAACTTGTGGTTACCCTTCTTGAGCAACCCTCCTCCCCCCCCCCCCCCCCCCCACACACACATACACAATATCACCTGAAGGCAGAAACGAAACAAGTTATAATTGTATACTTCCTAAGCTTAAGCTCAAAGCTCATTTTTTGTATAAATAAGCTATACAACCCCTGCAAATTGGGGAGGGAAAAGGAGAAGTTTATTAGAAAGTCTGAGTGTCCATAATTCCAAGGGAGCTCACGGGCTGTGCAATAATTAAACAATGTACTGAGAAGCTGTGTGGTCTTTAATCAGGTTTGTAACGAACTCAGGGTGATTTTGTCACAGTAAAAGGTTATGTTTGCATCATTAAAATCTGGATTCCGGCTTTGTCCTTGATGTGTTCTTGTTCCAGTTTCTTTCATCGGTTCCCTCTTCAAGATAGCAAGAGAATGCTGCCCATAAAGGATGCCAAGGACTTAGGTGCTTTTTAGAAAGTTGCCAATTAACTATCCATGTCATGCCCCACTCTCTTTTGATATGTTAAGTGTAAAACCTGAAAAAAGTACCAATTTGCCAACAGTTTCTTTCAGCCGGTTTCATTCAGTTCCAGAGAAAGAATCTCATAATGTGATGACTCTCTCCACGTCTAAACATCAATCATCTAAGAATACACCAAGAAGCAATTGCTGTGTCTGTAGGATAACAATAATATGGCTTCTCTTGCAGAAAATATGCAAGCCTTTGTACTGCAGACTTCCTGGCTGATGAGCCTTTTTGCTCTTTTACACAGATTAGTGGGAACAAGTAGAGCCTCAAGGCCACAAGTCAGAGAGATAAAGGAGCCCTACTACCTTTCTTGTAGAGGAAACTGGGAGGCTCAGGGTTTGATCTGCAACCTGGGTAAATTATGATAGTGTATTTGAAGTCAGTGCAGTTATCAGAATTAATCCCAGCTGAAGATCTGCCCCATAGTCTTTGTGCATGTGATGCTGTGGATTGCAATTCTTGGTGACAAAGATAAGAGTGGAAGACATCTGTGGGAGATTTAATAGGAAGAGAGCTTGAAACATAAGCCCTTGTATCAAAAGCCTGGTAAGAGGCAGGACCTGATCACAACATCTGGCAAGAACAGGGCTGATTTTGCAAGAATACACATTCCTAAAAAAGTACTAAGCATAGAGTACTTCTGTGAACACACCCTGATATTAATATAATCAGGGCTGGATTGCCCAATAGGCAGACTAAGTGCATGCTTAGTGCACCAGCAAAGCAGGGGCACAAAAAAAGAGATGTTATAGTATAGTATTGTTTTTATTTTGAATTACATATGGGGGGCACCATAATCTTTTCAGTGTTTAGGGCTTCTAAAGGTCTTAATCCGGCCCTGAATATAATATACCATCTCATAGAACTGGAAGGGACCTTGAGAGGTCATTGAGTCCAGTCCCCTGCCTCACAGCAGGACCAAGTACTGTCCCTGACAGATTTGCCCCAGATCCCTAAATGGCCCCCCTGAAGGATTAAACTCATAACTCTGGGTTTAGCAGGCCAATGCTCAAACCACTGAGCTATCCCTTCCCCCAAAATGAATAGCTGCTATCAAGTGGTACCAGACTGTCCTAATACCAGGGCTGGTACTAAGTTATTCCCAGAGGATAACAGAAACACACTGACCCTTCCTAAAAGATACGGCCAGGATGACAGTATGTAATAGAGATGTTATAATCAAACCAACATGTAAAAGATGATGGGTGATAACTAGCCATATTAGGGGCAGTAGCTAACTATGTCCAAGGCAGTACGCAAGTTGTTGGTTTCAGGGTATTAAGATGTTTCTGAGGGAGTATCTTTGTCTAGTCCTGCCATTAACTGAGCTGGGTCCATTGTCATACGTGTTTTAGTATCTTCGTAGTTTGCCAGGTGCTATTAACGTGCTTTGTCAACAATAATCCCAGTCAGATTTCTTCATAGCTTAATGGACCTTGTGGTCGTTGGGCAGTTCTCTAGAAGTCTGCCTCCATAGAGCTGGGGCAGCACTTAGGGAGAACACACACACACATACAGCAAGTACCTAACAGCAGGAGGTACTCTGGCTAACTGGACACTGGGAAGAAGTCTTCTTGGGCTTCTCCTCTGTTTTGTAAGGAATCAAGTTGAGGTTTGAGTCCCTTTTATTGTGGATCAGGGTGGCGAGCCCGCGGCTCTCAAGATGCATGCAGCTCTTTGCTCAGAGAAATGTGGCTCTTGCTAGTTCGGAGTCATGTGTCCGGACTGCTCACAGCCACTCTGCGCACGCGCCCCAGCACCTGGAGGGAGAAGCGTGTGGCTGTGGCGGTGACGGCTCCAGTAAAACCTAGGCATTGGGTTAGAGTGTGGGGGGCCTGGGGAGTGCCTGGCTCTGGGGGAGGAGAGAGGGACTGGGTTAGAGTGGGGGGGCTAGGGATGTCTGGCTCTGGGGAAGAGGGGGGCATTGGGTTAGAGCAGGGGGGCTGACGGTGCCTAGTTCTGGGGGAAGGGAGAGGGATTGGGTTAGAGCAGGGGAGCTGGGGGTGCCTGGCTCTGGGGGATGGGTGGGTGCATTGGGTTAGAGCTCGGGGGGGGGGAGGCAGGTGGCTGAAACACCTTAAACTCAAAGTCTTCATGGATGCACAATAAGGCAGCCAATACAGATGTCATATTTAAATTCCAGGGCAAAAAAAAAGAATCAGCATGTACCTGGTTTACACTGTGTTTTTTTTTAAAGAAAATTCAAAGGCTACTGTTTGCCAGGCTGAAGCAATTATTCTGAGATATGAGTCTCGCCCTTATTGTTTTTGAACCTCTCATATTTGCAGTCTGGGCCAGACCTGAATTTTTAGAACTATAAAAAAGCCATAATCTTCATAAGTATAAAAAACAAATAAGGAAACCCTAGCAGAGATCAACAAGCTGGAGTGAACAGGCATTTCAAATTGTGCTAATTTACTTCTCAGTTCAGTTTAATTTTTAAAAAATCATACAACATAATAGGGCAGTAGTGTTACATTTAAAATACATGTTGGGGATGCTTATTTTTAGTGTGAGAATATTACTGTATTTTCAAAGGGTTTTTTTTTTTATTAGATGTTTGTTCCTTGTCAAGTTCTCTGAAGATTTATGGACTAGCCGTGAATTTTTTAAGTGACTAGAGACTTTTTTATTGGTTTTTGTCCAAAATGTCCTGTAATGTTATTTTTATCACTACATTTTGTGTACTATATCTATCTATCGATCCATCGATCAATAGATAGATAGATAAAAATAAATATATAATGTGTGGCTCTTTGCATTCTATCCACAGCTATTTTGGCTCTTAGTCTCTTAACTAGTGGCCATCCCTGCTGTAACTCTTAGTTGATCCTCTTTTCCTTTGTTTGTTTTTTATTGAAGTTTGTGTATACATTTAGGCTTTGTCTACACTTCAGGGATTTTGCGCAAGAAGCTTTTTGTGAAAGAGATCTTGCGCAAAAGTGCGTCCACGCCTCAAAAGCACATCGCAAAAGCGATGTTCTTTTACACAAGAGAGCATCTACACTGCATGGATGCTGTTGCACAAGAAAGTTCTGAGCATCTGTGCTTTTTGTGATAGGCTCTTTTTGCGCAAGAAATCCCTGTTGAGCATCCACACACACCTTTTTGCACAAGAACTCTTGCACAAAAAAGAAGTTATGCCTCGTGGAAGGAGGTATACCTACACCGCAAAAGCCCTCTGTCCTGCCGATTGACTGTAAATTTTCTTGCGCAAAAACACACTTGAGGTGTGGCTGCTCCGTGGGTTTTTGCGCAAAAACAGCTGATTTGCACAAAAACCCTGTAGTGTAGACATAGCCTTAGTAACTGTAGTCATTCTCTGTACACCATTTCAGCTGCAATGTAGTAACTTATCTGAGAGATCAACACACCCAAATGCTGCTCGAGACGGGGCAGTTTTAGGAAAGGAAATATTTTAATGCATAATAATGCATCACATGCAAAGGAGAAGCAAACAACACTATTGAAAATAATCACTTTGAATCCTATCATGAATTTCTGAAGTACCCATGATTCCTATGGAGATTGATAAGAGTTTTACAAGATTGATACCCTCTTTTAGTTACAAAATTATAATTTCTATGTATTATTATTATTATTATTATTATTTATTATTATTAACGTTGTAGTAGCACCAGGACCCCACTGTGCAAGGCACTGTGCAAACAGAACAAAAAGATGGTCCCAGCCCCAAATAACTTACAATCTCAGTACAAGACAAGAGACAGCAGAAGGATACAGATGGGGAGAAATAAGACACTGCCCATTAGTATGAGAGGCAGCTGCCTTGGGAAAGGAGAGTTTTTAAGGAGAGATTTGAAGGACAATGAGGTAATTATGCAAATATCTATCCCCCAGGAAAGATACACACCCTGGGCTCTGTGAAGTTTCCAGGGAAAGCCTCTTACAACAGCACTATTTGTTACTGTACAAACAATGCACTACAGGACAAGCTCTATGAAACAACAGATGATACCGAAATATCTGCTCACTTTTACACTGACAATCCTGTAACAAGGGATTATAAAGGCTTTAGATCCAGGCAATATGGGTGCTGCTTTGGAGACACCAGGTATCTGCTTAACACATGTAGTAGTCTAAGCATGCTGTGCACAATGCTGCGTACAGACCTCCCATGGGGGGGCAGGGTGTATGGGACAATTAACCCTGGTCCCAGCAATTCAAAGGGGCCTAGGGCTCTCAGCTGCTGCTGCTTTGGCATTGGCAGTGCCTGGAGCCCCAAGCCTTGAAAATCACCACCTGAGTGCCATGCAGCACACTCCTCATGGCTCCAAGAACGTGGCAGTGTAGCACCAAGGTCTACGTGGCACTCAGGGCTGGCTGCCCCAGCACTGCCCCTTTCGCCCGAGGCCCACCCCTTCTGGGAGAGCAGAGCTCACCCCCACACACACCTTGCCTGGAGCCCTGCAGAAGCTGTGTCCCCTCCTCCCCCCGGCTGTGTAGGAAGATCAGTGCCAAATATAAAACAGGTCCCTGCCTCAAGAGCTTGCAAGCGAATGACCAACACTTTGGAGCTACAAACTTTCTACGCTTCCCTCCCAGACTCAGTTTTCTCTCCCAGCACATGGAATGAATTGATCTAAAGTGCTGTCACACATTCCTGTGTACATTTAGTCTTTGCCTTTAATAGTTTCCCTTTATCATACACTGCGTAAGGCATAAAATGCGGCATCAGCACCAAGTAATCATACCCGGCTGTCTGGCAGTTCTTTTCAGAGCATGAGCAAGAAGAAGGGAATTTCAGAAGATCACTAGCTTTAGCATTCAAAGCACCCAGCACCTAGTGACTACTTTGGTCCAAGTTTAGGAATCAAAACCAGACTAGAGTTAAGACCTCAATAAATGCAGGTGATAAAAGCAGGTACAAAGGACTCCAGTGTTCCTGAAGCACAGAACGTGGTATGACAGAATTAAAGGAAAAGGATGGCTTGGCTTTCTGAGGGTAAGAGTAAGGAAGGGAACAAAATTTGTCAGTGAGAGAGTCAGCACGGATGGAAAAAAATAAAATCAGAAAGCTTTGAAGCCTTGAAAAAGGGCAATGGTATCTGTGAATAGTGACTCAAAGGCAGAATGGAGGGAAGAGACTGCCAACATTTTTGCTAGACAGGTTTTCAAAACTGTACATGGAAACTGAATGTGCTGGCCTTGGCTTACTGTACTTCCATTGGCAAATAGGGACATCTCCTTTCCTACATATAATTGAAGGTGCTAAAAGGAAGAGAGGCAGGAAACAGCCAGGAAGGCAGTGTTAGAGAAACAGAAAATAATGTAGCTGCTTTTAAAAAAAAAATCTTGAATCAGCAATAGGCACTGTAAAATAACCTGAGCTATGTTTCTGAGTGCATTACAAACACTGAGTGAGCCCGTCAGCATTTAACAAATGCTAAAATCATACAGTGGAAGGCCAAAAGGGCCTATTAGATTGTCTAGTCTGATCTGTATATTACAGGCTGTTCCATTTCATCCAGCTACCCCCATATGCAATCCAGTAACTTGTGTGGGACAAACGCCTGTCTTCCTGAAAGGCATCCACTCTTGATTTGAACATAGAAAGTTGATTGCATCCCTTGCTAGTTTGTTCCAATGATTAATCATCCTCACTGTTAAATATGTGTGCCTTGCTTCTCATTTGAATTCATCTGGCATCAGCTTCCAGCCATTGGTTTTTGTATTGCCATTCTCTGCTAAATTAAAAAGCCTTTTAACACTCAGCATCTTTTCCTCAGGAAGGTATTTATATACCCTAAACAAGTCACCTCGCAATCCTGTTGATAGAATAACCATATCAGGCTCCTTAAGGCTCCCTGACAGGCCTCTTCCCTGCTCTCCAATTGTTCTTGTGGCTCTTTTCTGCACATTCTCCAATTTTTCAACGCTCTTTTAAAAATGTGGGCCCCAAAACTGTAATTACATCTCTGTCCTTTAATTCTTATCAATGGAAACTTATATCGGTCTTTCCGCTATGTTGACGAGGACTGATCTCAGGTTAACCAGACTATACTTACCCAGGACATCTCCCCATCTCACTTGCCCTTTTTGAATAATGGCACAATACCCTTCCAGTCTTCTGGACTTTTCTGGACTTTTCCTGGAATTCCAACATTTAAAATGAACATCAGCATGCCAGCATTGTCCTCAGCCAGCTCTCTTTTCTCCCTAATAGATGCTGTTTAACCTCTTCCTTGGTTAATAATGGACTACAAGGTACTTCAACATCCTCATATAATATGAGTATTCATCTTCTTTCCAGATATAGAGCAGAAATATTTATTGTACTATTTATTGTATACATTGACATTTTCCATATCATTAGTATTTTACCATCCTCATCTAATAAAGGGCTAATTCCATGACTAGAATTTCTGTGGTTCCTAGTACATTTTAAAAGCTCCATTTTATTAGCCTTAGCTCTGCAAGCCATATTTTTTTCCCTCCCCTGCATCTTTAGCTTCCTTTATCAAGTCTCTTTACTTCAAAATTATTTATATTTGCTGTCTATTTCCACTTTCTTCATGATTTTTTATTTCTAATTGCTGCTTTTCCTGCAGCACTAAACCAGCATGGGCTTTTAGCCAAAGTTGTTACCCTTACTTGATTGTGAAATCATGACTTTTCAGCTACTCAACAAACTGTTCTTAAAAGAAATCCCAATTCGTATTCACATTTTCCTGTCTAAATTATTCCTTCTGGTCAATTTCATTCATAGTTTTCCTTAGCTTTGCAAAATTGAACTACCAATTATACATTGCTTTGGGACTGTCCTCTGGCAATACTGCAATCATTCTCAATTAGGGACCATGACCGTTTTCAGAGTCCACCAACCACAGCCAGCATTAGACTCACTTTGGCCGGGACAGAAAGCCAAAGCCACATGGTATGGAGCTGCAGCCATGGGCCCTGAGCCCCATTACCTGTGGCTGAAGTCTATGTTAGTCAGGCTTTGCTTCATGGTGCCCACCATGGCTATGTCTAGACTGCAGGCTTCTTTCGAAAGAGGCTCTTTCGAAAGCATCTTTCGAAAGAGCCTCTTTCGAAAGATCGCGTCTAGACTGCAGGCGGATCTTTCGAAAGAGCAATCCGCTTTTTCGAAAGAGAGCACCCAGCGAGTCTGGATGCTCTCTTTCGAGGAAGCCCTATTTACATTGAAGAACGCCTTCTTTCGAAAGAGGAACTTTCGAAAGAAGGCGTTCTTCCTTGTGAAATGAGGTTTACCGCCATCAAAAGAAAAGCCGCGTTCTTTCGAAATAATTTCGAAAGAACGCGGCTTGAGTCTGGACGCAGGGGAAGTTTTTTCAGGAAAAGGCTACTTTTCCCGAAAAAACCCCTGAGTCTGGACACAGCCCATGGTGTGGGGCCCAGAAAAACAGTTGTTATGGTACAGCTAGGCCATAGATCTTTTAATAGCATGGGGGAGGGGTTCCGAAATAAAAAGGTTGAGAACCCTTGCCATACCGAACACAATCATAGCTAGGTAACCACCAACTTCCACTCCAGTGATCAGAGGGTGGAATGCAGATCCCACTCCCACTGACCATACCAAGGAACTACAACAGCCAGAGGTGATGCTCGGGAAGGCAGCCCCTAGCATTGGCTTGGACCAGCCCTGCGCTGCAGCACTTGGGAAAGGACTGCCAGCCCCAACTTATTGCTGGCCCAAGCTTGAGCCACAATGTGCAGGGCTGGCCTCCTTGAATAATCCACATTCCTCAGTCTGAAAACGGCCTCCCCAAAACTTTAAATTGGGCCCCCCACACTATCAACAGAGCCCCTGACCGCATTATCTTTCCTGCGTAAACCTCCTATCCCTGAGACACATGGTCTCTGTAGGCCATTCCCTTGCCTGGACAATCTGGATGAATCCTTAGCGATTTCCTCCCTGGAAGACCCCTCTTGTTGCTTTTCACTTGGGAGAGGAGAACTCGCCACCTTGTTTGTGAGGTGCTATAGAAGTCCAAAGGCAAAAATGTCTGAGTCCAAGAAATATGAAGGGAGGCTTTCTATCCCAGAGCTGCTCTTTGCTAATAAAAACGAGGCATGATCAGAGACTGAAGTGTTGGAACAAACTGATCATTTACATTGCAATCACTGGAACCAGATGGTATTTATCTAACAATTGATGAAGGATCTGAAGAATTACGCGTCTGAGCTGCTGATGAAAAGAAATGTACTCTCTTGTTAAAATTAGCAACTATTCCAGAGTCCTGGAAGAGAGCCAATGTCTGAACTCATTATGCCCCCAAAGATACACCTATGGCTGTAGATAAAGGAGCAGGTACTTACATGTGAATGATGCACCTTTCTTCGCTGCTCCTGCAAGGCCTCTAATGTGCACTCTTCCAATGCCTGACTATATCTCCTGAGCTGGAATTTCTGGAATCAGATGGCTTGAGTATTCCCTTGACAGGATGAGCTGGGCTGGGATTTATAAAGAACAGGAAATTGGAGGTTGTGGTTGGCTGAGAAACTCTGTAGCCACTCCTGAAGAGAAGTGCTTGGGGGCGTGGGCACAGAGACATGGAGTCTAGAGTTATTGCCCTAAGAGAAGGGAGGTAGAAGGCTGGCAGACACAGAGCAGGAGATGTGCCAGATGATATGGAAAGGTGCTCAGGGAAAGGTATTAAGGGCTAAAAGGGAACAGACCTAGCCTGCTGTCTGGATTAGAGGACTGCTGAGCTGGAAACTGGAGTAGAGAGCAGGCCCAGGTTCCCCTGCCAACCACTGGAGGAGCAACATTGAGGCAGTGAATAGGAAGACTGCTCAGGATTGCTGGAGAAACCCTTTGGTACTCTGGAAGGGGGAAATGCATATAGTGACCCAGCCAAAAGGCTGAGTCACAAAGAGGCAGCAGCAACCCATGGAGCCGGGGAGGGACTGCAGACCCATAGAGAGAGGAGGAGAATGTGCAACCATGGGAATCTATTCCCCAGAGTGACCAGCAGGAGGCGCCATCCTAGCAATGAGAGGAGCGCCCTCCTCCTCCCCCCAATCACAGCAAGACTCCACCAAAGAAGTGCTGGCAGCCACTGCAGTAATTAGAAGGATCTCGGAGTATGTCCACACTGCAGCATGTTTCATTAGAAGCCCTTTTATGTTAAATGCTCAGTTGCAGCTGCTATCGGTTGTGGTAGGACTGTGTTTCTGCCTGACTGCAAAGAGCTAAAAATTACAAAGAGACTGATGTGCAGAGGTCACTGCAGAAAAGCAGGTGGTAACAGGAAGCAACTCATAGCCAGCTGGTGAATGAGTAGTGGGCGAGGCAGAGAGGTACAATGAGCAGCCAGCTGGGGAGCTGGTAGAAAGATGTGGTGAGTGGGCAGCAGGGTGGCTGGTGCAGTGAAAGCAACCAGTGAGCAGCCAGCAGGATGGCTGGCAGAGGCTACGTCTAGACTGCAGGCTTCTTTTAGAAGAAGCTTTTCTGGAAGAGATATTCCAAAAAACCTTCTTCCGAAAGAGAGCGTCCACACTGCAAAAGCGCATTGAAAAAGCGATCTGCTTTTTCGAAAGATAGCGTCAACATTGAATGGACTCTAGCTCACATGTAAGCTGTGATTACTATGGATGGAGTGGCCACCAGAGCACCTGTGCTTTTTCTTCTTCTTTTGAAAGAGCCCCCTCCTTCCTGTCCACACACGCCTTTTTCTGAAATAGCTCTTTCGGAAAAAGGCTTCCTCTGCATAGAAAGAGGTTTATCAATGTCAGGAACACCCCTCTGCTCTTTCGATTTTCTTTTGAAAGAATGCAATTGGATGTAAGTGAAGTTTTTTCAGAAAAACGGCCGTGCTGAGATGCTGTGCTTGAGAATGGGGAAGCATTGCCTCTCCAAGCCACCAAGGGATGGTGCGTAAATATTCCAGGTTACTGGGTGGGAGCTCAAACTAGTTCTGTGTTGGGTCAGTGGAAAGGAAGCCCTAGATATTGAGCTAAGCCCTGATTGCTGCTGGCTCCATCTGGCAGAAGAGTTACATAAGAGACAAAAGGGCATTATTTTTAAACATTACAGAATTATCCTGTGGAACTCACTGCTACTAAGTATTATGGAGGCAAAGAACACAGTAGATTTAAGATAGGATTGGGCATTTATATAAACAGCATTCACAGCCATCTTCTTTGGCTAGAAAACCATTAGGGTATGTCTACACTACCCCGCTAGTTCAAACTAGCGGGGTAATGTAGGCATACCGCACTTGCAAATGAAGCCTGGGATTTGAATTTCCCGGGCTTCATTTGCATAAGCGGGGAGCCGCCATTTTTAAAACCCCGCTGGTTCGAACCCCGTGCAGCGCGGCTACACAGGGCTCGAACTAGGTAGTTCGGACTAGGCTTCCTATTCCGAACTACCGGTACACCTCGGTACACCTGGCTTGGAGTGGGAAGAGAACTTATCAAAAATCATGACCTTACCATCTGTGGCATAATGCATAAAACTTTTCAGTACTAAAAGCTATCAAAACTGCACAGCCAAGTATCTCTGGACAGCCAAATACAATCACAAAGAAGTGTTTGAAGGAGACCTCTCTTAAAATCAATTGTCTTGTTAAAGCAGTGTTTTATTACAAGGATAAGGGGCCCAAAAATTTTCAGTTTTAGGTAGATGGTATGGTGCCTTGTATTACTTATAGCCTGCACTATTAATGAAAGTTCAATATTGTTTGGAGGTTTGTTTGTTTTTTTTAAGGATGCTTTAGGAGTATCATGTTCTGTCTATAGTACCGCTGATTATATTTGGGGTTTTCAATAACTATTTTACACACAAAAAGACATTTAAAGAATGATCACTATTATCTTAACTAATATAATGTAATGTATTTGTAATTTCCCATCATCACGGAGCCACTGGGATTAAACAAATGTCCCTTAACCTTGGAGAAGGATTTATTCCATAGCAGCTACTTTCACGGTGGGTAGAGAGAGGTGTGATTCAATTGACATTAGTGAAGCTTTACCTGGTTTCAAGTATCAGAGGGGTAGGCGTGTTAGTCTGAATCTGCAAAAGCGACGAGGAAATGGACCTCCCGTGTAGACTGGTCCATGCTGAGGTTGATGGTGGGGTGGAAGCTGTTGAAATTGTGGTGAAATTCTTCCAGAGTCTCCTTCCCATGGGTCCAGATGATGAAGATGTCATCGATGTAGCATAGGTAGAGAAGGGGCGTAAGTGGACGAGAGCTGAGGAAGCGTTGTTCCAGGTCAGCCATAAAAATGTTGGCGTATTGTGGGGCCATGTGGGTGCCCATAGCAGTGCCACTGGTCTGGAGGTATATATTCTGGCCTGCATATTTATACCTGCCTCTGGAAATTTCCACTACATGCATTTGACGAAGTGGGTCTTTGCCCACAAAAGCTTATGCTCCAACACTTCAGTTAGTATAAGGTGCCGCAGGACTCCTCGCCGCTTTTACCTAGTTTGTCCTGTGGTGAATTTGGATTCATTTCTGTAAATTAACAGATTGAGAGAGTAAATCTAGACTCTACTTCCACACACGAGTAACTACCCTTGTGTGATTCTAAAGGATTAGCAAGTTTTCAAATAATAAGATAATTCATGAGAGAGAGGGAGAGAAATACCCTGATTTTTCCATCTATTCTCTACTAAAATTCAGTCCCTTTAATAAAGGTATATTCTTCCCATTGGTTAAAAAGGAAATGTCTGTGAGACCAGCATTCCTGAGATCTGTCAGTAACATTTTCAAAAGCACTTAAATCACTTAGGAGTCTAAGTTCCAATGAAAGCCATTGGAAATTGTACCTTATGGGAATATTTTCTTAACATTTCAGCACTCTAAGGGCCTGATCTTGTTCCCATTGAAATCAATGGCAAAACTTCGACTGACTCTAGCAACAATAGGACTGAGACCAAAGGGAGCAGGTGTTAGTAAGAACAGAGCATACCTGTGTGGTATGTTCTACTAAAACAGGAACTCAGTCTGGGAGCAGTCTTCTTCCTGGAAAGGGCTGGAGAAATAGTGCATGAAGGATTAAGCGCTTAATTGTCAACTGAGATGGAAGATTAAAGTAGAAAGAATGACTTATATGAAGGCCTGTTGGGACCTGTTCCTCAGAAGTCATGTCAGGGCAACTGTGCAGCTTTAACCCTCTCTGTTCTGCATGTGATTTCCCACCCAGCACTGTTTTCATTCTCTTTGAATTCATTTGCTGTGATTTATGTGGTTATTAAAGACTTAGAAAGATGGTTGTGCCTTCATTGCCCATAGAGGGGAGGACTTTTGGTGCTAACTCATCCTTTGCCTTTGCTTCTTGCTGTTGTCTGCAGAAGTTACCAGTCCTATTTTAACAGTACACACCATTCCCAATTAAAATCAATGTTTCATTTAATTCTTTAGGAGACACAGGCTTGAAAAACAATCCTTGTGATTGTACCTCCAGCTAATGAAGTACATGGGGTGGTTCTGACCTTATATCTCATTAGCTGACTGCTGCTAAGCTGACCATTTATTTTCCAAGGGATAGGCGGTGCATTATGCAACTAGATGATGGAAAACAGCTATCAGTTAAAAGAAATGATGAGTAAACCTGAGCCCAGCAGTCCAATCTTGGATAAGAACACAAGTTCCGCTGCTTATCAGAATTATCCAAACGGTTAGGGGCAGCAGCATTAAGGCAGAAATATCATGAGACCCACCTCTTTCATGAGCTAATTGCCAGGAATTCAGCATGATGCCACTTTTTGATCCTCTGGCTTCGGTCCTTGCTATCATCACAAAGCAGAACCCTCCATCGAAGGGCTTGTTCCCTCACTAAGTGGGAACGTGAGCTGAGTTTCAACTTTGGTGCGACAAATTAGCTTGACCCTACTGATGAAGTGTGGTTGCAGCAGAATTCCTTTTAGTATGAGACAGGCATTGCAGGCTCAGAGCCTCATTGTGTGCTCGTGGAGCAATGCTACCCTGCATCCCCACTCACCTTAATGATATTCCTATGAAGCTTTAGCTGCCTAGCTGGAGGAAGGGCAGGCCCTGGAGCGGGAAGACACTCAATCCAGGACTGGACAACACTGAGAGAAAGCAGCAGCTTCCCAGTACTACCCATTAGCTACTGCACGTCCTCAGGGAATTGAAGCTGTTGGTTAGTCCTCTTACCCCTTCTGTCAGCACACCTCAAACCAGAAAACAATAAAGGCTCATTTTCTATGAGTCTGTCCATGTTACCTCGTCTCATGATTGTCAGTCTTGTGAGACCTGGTATTTTTCTTAACGCACCTGCTCCCGAAATCATGATATTACACAAGAATTGCAGATGTCGAGGTTTTTCATGCATAGATACGTAAATGAAAGAGACAGACAGACTGTCCCCCCTCCCCTCAACTCCAGAACAACCAAGACAGCCCCTCATTCCAGACTTTTGGCTAGGCTGCTGATATTGGAGACCCAGATTCAAGTGCCCTAGCAACCAAGCCATAGAGTCAATCACTCTCTCTGGCTTACTGAATATTCGCTTATTTATATGAAACTAGCAGACCTAACCGATGTTGCCTGAGTCCTTGAGTCCCTCAGGGTAGGGGGCTGGTGGTGTGTGGAATGCAGGAGTCAGGACAGGGCCTTGGGGTTGAGGGTGGGGTGCAGGAGGCTGGAGGATACAAGAGACAGTTGGGGGGTGAGAAGGGGCTCAGGGTGGGGGATTCAATCCAGCATGGGCCTTTCTTCTACCTCCAGCCCCCTTTTCTCTCCCCAGCTCCCTCAACCCACCAGGGGCCTTTTTTCTTCCCTTCCTCCCCCCGGTGCTGCAGCCATACGTGCTGGCAGGCAAGATGGTGGTGCCCCAGCCCTGCTGATCACTCACTTGGTGTGGCTGCGCCCGGTTTACCCTCTGCAAGGCAGATTCCCTCTGCGAGCTCACTGCCCCCAGTGTCCACTCTTAGATCACGTCCCTCTGAACAGCCGCCCCTCCCTTTGCCTGTTATGGAAAATAGTGCTTTTCCCGGCTCTTCCCATTTTCTTGGCACAACCAAACCCTGACCTTGCTTTAAGTTAGGTAAAAAGAAGCTGCACGCCAAATGTGGCGGCCCTAGCTCCTACTATTTAGAGAGAGTTCTTGAACAAACAGACTTGAGGACAGACACACACATCCTAATATATAGAGAGAGAGCAAGAGATAAAACTGCTTTATCAGTAGGGATATATTCCATTGCCTGGGAGTTAGGGCATTCACCTGTGTCTCCCACATCCTATGTCACTTATTTTCTTCCTGCCAATCCTGAGATGAGTCTCTAACCAGATATGCCCCCTGCACCTGAGAAACTTTTTCTGCAAAAAGATGTTCCAAACAGCTACTGTCTCATGGAAATGTTCCATTTTGAGAAAAAAACTTTGAGTCAGATAATTCCCATCTGGCTCTATTTCTGACTGAGTCTAGAGGGCTTCAGGGAGGCTCTGGCAAAAGGGGGTGAGGGCAAGACTGTGTCTGGGGAGATTCTGACAGGAGACGTTTGGCTCAGGGTTGTTTCCCAGTAAAGTACTGTACAGCTGTGTGCATAGAAAGAAATTCATAAGGTTTTTGTGTCTATATCGCTGTTGGGTTGCATGTGTTATTGCAAATTTTAATTTTTAAAAATAGCTATCCAGTCTCTGCCATTGGCATCCATTTCTTTTACTTCTTTCAATTACAGACATACATTAATCTGAGGCTGAGTAACTATCTCTTCTCAACCTACAATCCTAAGCTTGCAAAGACGAGGATTCCAATCATATTGTTTGGACTCTGCTTTCTTGCAAAGCTGGGCAAATAGTGTTTAAAAAAGGCTGGCAGATAGTCAGGAGAAGCAGCTAAAGAAATTGCTTCAGCCGTGTTTGTGTCCCTTTTTTGTTGGCTTTCTATAAATATTTTAGCAAGGGAGTTTAGTGTTAGGCATATTTACAGAAACACGTCACTTTAGACAACTATTGTGGGAGAATATTCATGGGAGGACCATTTCCAATTTGTAATCACAATTGTTCAACCCAACAACCTGATTCTAAAGCTTTTTTCCTCCAGACAAAGACCAGAAACAATGCCAAGTGACCTATGTGTCCAAATTATATTAATCATCACAGCTCAGATACTCACCACACACTGTTTATGAAGAGCCTGGCCACTGCAAATTATTTGCTGAAGTTAGCTGGCAATTTACATTTGAAGTAACTAACTGTAAGCTGCTGTACTGTTTTCTCAGCCCAGGAAGGCCTGATATGACACACTCGGTATGTCTAGACTGCATCCCTCTGTCGACAGAGGGATGCAGATTAGTCAGGTCGACTTTGCAAATGAGGCAGGGATTTAAATATCCCGTGCCTAATTTGCATTAAAATGGCCGCCGCGTTTTGCCGACTCAGCACTTTGTCGGCAAAAAGCGGCAGTTTAGAGGGGGATCTGTCGAGAAAGAAAGCCTTTTTTGACAGATCCCTTATGCCTCCTGCAAGATGGCCAGGTTATCAGTCTAAGCTGGGAAGCAACCACTAAGCTATAGGTGAGGATGGGTTTCCAACTCTCCTTAAAGAGCCAGTTACCCCGTGTCACTAACATGTTTTTAAAAATGACAGCTGGGGGTGGAGAATCAAGAGAAAGAAAATAGGGTCAAATTAATTGACTCGATCATTCACTGTGAATGATTTATTCAACTCTGCCATGTTGCTGCACTGCAGAATGCTTTTAATAAAACAGTGGTACCTCAAAATTCTCATTGGCAAGAAGCCTTTTTCTTTTAAAGTGTAAATCTTCACATAGTGAAACAGAATATTTTATTTCCTCTGCAGAGGCATAACGCAAACGAACTAATCGGGCACATATCATAGTGGGTCCCCTGAGCAACGAGACGAGCTGGAATAACAAAATGGAAAACGAATTCCTAAAGGTGGGTGGAGGACAAGTTTATTCAACAAATGCCTGCTTGGAAACTTTTGATCAGATTCAAATTGTAGGAAATGGGAAGGGACTTATCTCTAGAGCTAAGCAAATAATAATCCCAAATAATGTACTAACTGGATGTCTCCCTGTTGCTCACTTTAAATACATTAGAAGCAAGAGAAAGACAAAGGGAAGTCCTCTATTTAGCTGGGAAGGAGAGCTAATGCAGGTTGTACCTCCAAAATCTGGGACTCTGGTCTGGCAACATCCGTGGCCTGGCAGGACCATGGATGCTCCTGGAGCAGACAGCCTGGGAGCCTAAGAGCAGAAGGGCCAGCTGGGTGGGACAGCAGAGTCAGCAGCCCGGCTGGGGGCAGCACGCAACTGGGGCCAGAGCCCTCCAGCATCCCCCAGGAGCACAGGGCCAGAGATGGAGCCCCGCAGCTTTCCCCGAATGTGTGGGGCTGGGCTGGGGCTGCGCAGGGACAGGCATGGGGATAGAGCCCTGTGGCTTCCCCAGGTTGCATGGGGGCAGGGCTGACGCTGCACAGGGATGGAGCTGGAACCCAGCCCCATGGCTGTTCCTGGCTGCACAAGAACGGAGCCCTGTGGCAGGAGCCGGAGTCTGTGCCACCCAGGAAGCCAGCAGTAGCTGGGCAAGCAGCCCAGACAGGTTGGGGGCAGGAGCAAGGCAGGGTTGCCTGCTGGGACTGCCTGCCAGCAGCAGATGAGAGGCTTGGTGGCCAGAGACCTCCCCTGGTCCGGCAACTTCTCTTGTTCGGGACCAATCAGGTCCTGATGATGCCGGACCAGAGAGGTCCAACCTATAATTGTTGGCATCATGATGATGGAGGATTTTAAGGCCAGTTTTACTTCAGTCTTCACTCCGCCGGTTACCAGTGACCCAGTTATTAAAAAGGAGGAAGTAATGCAAACCAAAACCAGGAAAAAACAAGTTAAATACTTAAACAACTTAGATGTACTCAAGCCAGCAGGGCCCAAGGAAATACATCAATTATTTACCATGGCTACTGAAAGTAGGGCAAAAAATAATGGGCTTAATCTACAGCCATTATCAGGCCCATGCTGCTTTGTTTATCTCTAGCCAGGGCTACCGCTTCCCTTAGCTCCCCTTAGCTGAAAACGGTGAACCAGAGCCAATGGGAGCCATGAGGCTTTGTTACTATGGAGCCTTTAGTTTGGGGTGGGGAACCTTTTGGGTCAGGGGCAGCTGACCCACAGAAAAATCAGTCGGGGTCCACATACAAATGAGAAGCTAGAAAAAACAAACAAACCCCTAGTGATGTGACCCCTGACTGAGAAGGAGAAAGACACTCCCCAAGTTCCCCTTGCACATCAGAGCACAGGCTAGTAGATTTTGTGTATTCTAGACCCATGGAGAGATGGTGGGGGGCTGGAGTGCCAGTGTGGGTTCCCCAATGCTGGGAAGAAGCCCTGAGCTTCAGGGGCCGGATCCAGGCAAGCCAGGGGCCACATTCGGCCCCCAGGCCTTAGGTTCCCCACCCCTGCTTTAGGTTCCCCACCCCTGCATGGGCCCACTAGCAGCCACTGAGAAACACTGATCTACAGCAAGGGAGATTTAGGTTAGATATTAGGAAAACATTTCTAGAATAGTTAAGTTCTGAAAAAGGCTTCCAAGGGAGGTTGTGGCAACCTCATCACTGGAGGTTTTTAAGAACAGGTTAGGGACACACCTGTCAGGGACGGTCTAAGTTTACTTGGCCCCGTCTCAGTGCGCGGGGCTGGACTTGACAACCTCTCAAGGTCCCTGCCAGACCTTCCTGTCTATGATTCATTAACTATTTATGAATTCATGTTTTATTATTTAACTGAGTCTCTAAATGGTCAAATACTGTCATCAAATCATTTATTCACAAATTTTCTCCATCTCTAGTCAGGTCTGTTACGTATAATTTTCTTCATTCCTTGGGCTTCTCTCTGTTGCTGCAAATCATACCCATGTTCTATACTGCCCTCCAGAGGCTATTCTGCTGACTTTATGGCAGAAAACTCTATTGGTATGCATCCGAATGAGAACACCTCATCTGACATAGGGAAACATAGCTAGGAATTCTCCACACAAGAGTTGCTTGTTTATATAGATCAGGGCTACTCAACACCCAGCCTGTGGACCGCATGCGGCCCGTGGTGAGGTTTGGGTTTACACGAGGCTCAACACGCGGCCCACAAGTGGAAGCCAAAACAAACAAACAGTCAATATAATGGTCTTCTGTTGATATGTGTTTTAACAGTTAAATTCCTGGAGTGACATTGCTCATTAAAGGTGCTGTGATATGGGTAGAAATCAGGTAAATATTGCATTTTATGAATATCAGCAGAACTGACTTAAATGGGGCCTGTGTCTTGTGTAGTCTTGCCTTAATCTTTGTATTCATGCCCATCAGTGAGAAAGAAGCTGTTTGCATATATTTGCATGTATCTGCAACCACACTTAAGCTGTGGCTCTCAGCATGTGCTGTATCATTGTGGACACCAGGACTTCCAAAGTTGAGTAGCCCTGATATAGATTCTCCTTGGATGGGAATGTTTTGTTCTCTACCTTCACCTTCCATGGAAAATTGCCTGTTCAAACTGTATCCTACTATCAGGTGGTATAATCACATGTCTTCCTAAGATCAACCACTGCTAAAGATCAATCACTGTTAAAGGACAAACAAGGCTAGTGTCAAGTCAATAAGTTGATCAACCAGTCATTAAGTCTTCCTGGAGCACCACTGAGGGCTTACATTTGCACATTTAAAACCATAAGCCATTTTATATCTCATATTTCTAACTTTTCATACATGAATAATACATGTACCCAAATAAGATATACAGATCCAGCAGACTTCAACATTAAAATTGATAGGTTACATGAGGTATTTTGTCCAAAGCATCTTCGAGTTATGCATATTTATATTCATAAGCCAATTTCATAAAGTATGAGGGGCAAATTATCAAAGTAATTGTCTTCACTTATCCAGAGATTGATCCTTAGTAGACTGATCTTCTGAGGTTCAATTTAACGAGTCTAGTAAGGACCCACTAAATCAACTGCTGACATCACCCCCAATCAATCCCAGTACTCCACTGGTTTGTAAGGAGTAAGGGAAGTTGATGGGTTGCTAGGAGTAAGGAAATACTACTCCAGCTACACTATTCTCCTGGCTGGAGTTGTGCATCTTAGGTTGACTTTCTCCAATAGTGTAGACCTGGCCGTTATTCCAAAATAACACTGCTGTGTAAACATACTCTGACAGCAGCCACTACCAGATTCTTCAAAAGGAAGGTAAAAGAAACCCCCAAGTGGTCAAATATGGAATAACTAACCTACAAAGAAACGATTCCTTATCCCTGCCACTAGTGGTTTGTTTATTCCATGAAGACTGAACGTTTACAGACCTTTTACAAAAGTATATGAGTTAGTCTATCTGATGGAAGGCTGAGGGATATAGGAGGCATCTCACCCACTCCGTTAGTCACTCCCCACTCCTCCTACCATCTGCCCACCGGCCACTCCCACCAGCCTCCCTGCTGGCCGCCTGCTCCTGCCAGCTGCCCCACTAGCCTCCTGCTGCTGCACCTACCGGACGCCCACCGTCTGCTTCCGCCAGCCGCCCTGCTGGCCACCTGCACCTGCCAGCCACCCTGCTGGCTGCCTGCCGGTGCTCCTACCAGGTGCCTGCCAGCCGCTCCTGCCAGCCACCTGCTAGCCGCTTGTTCCTGCCAACCACCCCACTGTGGTTGGCAGGAGCAATAATAATAATAATAATAAAGACACTCCTTATGGAGTCTATTTAAGTCTATCCTTAGAACGGGGGGGGGGCAGAGAGAGGTTGAACCAGTTTTACAGCACATGCCTGGAGGGCATGTAGCTGGCTGATTCAAACTCCTTCCCCCCAATTCTATCCACTTGAGTCTGGACGGGGAAGGCTTGTCCATTCAAGACTCTTTACAATGACAGTGTCTCTCCTGCAAGCACTGGTGGTCGTATTTTACAATTCCTACATTTAGGGTTAACATGGTTTGTGACCTCACAACAGCAAAATTAGTTACAATACACAACATTCCATTCTAACAACTGACCATCCATCGGGCCTATAGCACTGGCTGAACTGAATTTACATAACCACACCTGGGATCTCTTTCCCATTCTAGCATGAGCTGTATTTACATATCAACAGTTGATTATCTTGCAGGGCTAAAGAACTGAGTAAGCATACCCACACCCAGGACTCTTTTCCCCTTCTAGCTGGCTGCATTGGAAGCAGTGGTTCAGACCCTGTTTACATCAGTAACACATAAAACAAATGTGGGGATGTGGTGAAGATTAGGAAAGTAGTAAGAGCTCTAATAATAACAGGAAAAAGTGGTTGTGTTGGTTTTGCTTTGACAATCGCCCTTTTCTTTAATAATTTTGAAGACTTTGGGGGGATATAAAATAAAAGTAAAATACAGTATTGTCATATTGTGATTCTAGTGTATATCTCTCTAACTACCACCACTGTAAATAAAAGCTTAAATAACCTTATAAAACTGAAACATAGTCAGCTGTGTGATAATGCTTAGTTAATGAAGAGTTCCCCGGATAACAGCTTGCTATTCAGGCAGACCTAAGAGAATATATTCCATTATATATGGCAGTGGGTGATTGAGAACCAGACGTGCATAATTTCAAAGTGAATTCCTCAGGCACTGACACATAATAATCTGCCCTCCCGGGAAACCTGGGAAGTTACTTATTATATCATGGAGGAAGCCTGATTAATGAGCTGTATGTGGCTCATTCTATAATGAATCCATGTTCCCCAAACAGGCACAGATGTCTTGGACTAGAACCCTGCTCTTTCAGCTCCAAATGTATAGGCCTCTGTTACCTGAACTAAAGGAGCACTTTGCTGCTAATGCTAGTGGGTTCTCTCTGCTTTCTATGGCAATCACACTCTCATTCATAGATCTAAAAGGCAGTGCAATGCCTCTTCCTTGGAATTATTACTTATGAATAAATATTAATTATGGATACTTATGAATACTTATGAAGAGGAAGACAAGTAAGGTCTTGCATACAAGAACAGTGGTTGGCAACCTGCAGCCATCAGAATAGTCTGATACTGGGCTGTGAGATATTTTGCTGACACTGACCGTCTGCAAGCACCAGCCCTCCACAGCTTCAAGTGGCCGCAGTTCTCTGTTCCAGGCCAATGGGAGCTGTTGGAAGTGGTGGCTAGCATGTCCCACCATCTTCTTTGCCTGCAATGTATTTTTATGTCTGATTTTGTAAGCAAGTAGTTTTTCCATGAGATGAAACTTGGAGAGGTTCGCAAGACAAATCAGCTTCCTCAGAGTTGTCTGGAATAGATGAGAACTATCAAATTAGATGATTATTTGAGGCTCCCTTCCAGCTCTACTTTTCTATAATTCTGTGACCGGGCCTGAGAATCTCAACTTTTCTTTAAAAGAAAAAGGTTAGGGAGAAAAACTTGTAATGTCAAGCAAGTCTACCCTAAAGTAGAACTGGTTAGAAATGTTCTAACATGTTATTTCATTGGAAAATGCCAGTTCATCAAAAAATTAATATGTAAAAGGTGGGTCAAAAATTAATATGTAAAGTGTAGGTTTCGACAAATTTCCTGTTTTCAAAAACAACGGAAGAAAAAAGTTTAAAAATTGTCAAAATCAAAACGGTTTCTCATTTGAAATTCTAGCTAAGTTGTTCTAAAAGCATTTTAAACACTACAAAGGGTAAACTGAAATGAAACATTTCAAAATTCTCATGAAAAATGTGTTTGTTCCAACCAAAAACATTTCAGATGATGGGCTTGTGAAAACAATTGAAATCTAAAAAAATTCTTATGGAACAAGCAAACTGTTTCCTGTCCAGCTCAAGCTTCAAGGCTCAGAAAGCATAAAGCAAATAAAAAGACTGTTTTTATGTTAAAAAAATATTTGTGATTTAAAGGCATGCTTGTTACTTTTAAACATTTGGGGTTGGTGGTGATGGGGATGGGCAGATGGAAATGCTAGGGGAAAAGATGGGTTCTCCCAGGGGTACATCAGAAAGGGGAAGAGCACACTAAGGGCAGAATTTGGAGAGACACTGGCCCAAATGTAAGCGAAGGAAGGAGAAAGGGACAAAGAGCCATTGAGAGGCAATGTAATGTACTGGTTTTGCTGGTGACATGCTGCCCTCTAGTGGCTGTCCTACTGGGATGTGTTCCAAAGACCTCCTTTAACCCAAACAGTACAAATCTATGCTTCTGGGGCTGAAGAATCTGGATTTTAATCCCTTCTTCCCAGATAGGTGATAGAGCAGAGAATAGAGACTCACACTGACACTGTAGCTGATGTTTGCTGCATATAGCTTCATTACAGGATTGTGCTGACTAACAGCAGGAACAGAGATGGATGAGGAAGACTGGGAATGAAGCAGCGTGAGGGTAGAGACCAGGATAGGGATGAATCTAATGGATAAGCCAACTAGTGGGCTTCAGGAGGGGCACCTCTAAGTCACAGACTGAGGTGAAGGGCAAATGGGAGGGAATGGGTCAGCATGGGCAGAGAGAGAGGGCATTCAAAGTTGCCTCTGTCTGAGCATTGTGGCAAGGCTCTGAGCCCAGAGGAAAGCAGGGAAGGGCAAGAAGTGAAGAGATGATGGGCACAGAAACCAAATAAGGACACATGAGTATGAGAGAAGCCAAATAAGGAAGAGATCAGAAGTTCTGAGGCAAGAGGGATGCCAAAACTCAAAGAAAAAAATGAGAACAAATGTGGGTCAGAGGAAGTCCACAGGGTCACTGCATTTTCTTCATCCATGTCAGGGGCTCAGAAAACAGATGAGCATGGACTGACAAGATGCATGGAACAGTGACAGAGAGAGAAGGGACGTGTGATGTTCCAGGTCCTGAACTTTCAAATCAAGAGGGCTCTGAAAGAGAATTTTGACAATGAGCATCAGTATGTGTCTGTATGTCATAGATTTGGTCAGGCAATGTTTACTTGCCACCTAAAATGGCCCCTTTAATGCTTGTTTCCTGAACTTTAATTGAACTTAGCAAATGTTCCTACCTATAGCCACTGTATTTGAATTTTAGCAGCAGTTACAGTGTGTGTGATATAAAGATGCATTTTGTTTCAAAGATTAGATTTTAATTAAAGGATTTTTTTTTTTTTTTGGTAAATGGAAACATGGCAATAAGAAGCAGACTCTCAGTTCAGACTCTCATAGCAGCATGAAGAAACCAGTCTAGAGGGATGGATTGCAATGGAATGGGAACATGTGAGGAATGTGGAGGAGGACTTTGGGGATGGCAGGAAAAGATGTTTTGTATTGGCTGCATATTGCAGCCAATGCAGGACTTGAGCAATTTTATCTGCCCTCCCCCCCTCCAGTACCTTTATCATCCATTCCTGTCCATCTAGCATCTGTTCCTGCCTATGTCTCCTTTCCAGGTTATCCAGCCTATGTTTTTCGTTAATAGCCTCCCTCCATGCTCTTGGTTTGCTATGTACTGCATCTGTTGACTGCAGCATGTCTCTAAACATGCCTCTTACTCCACCTGTTTCCCCTCCCTATCTGATGGAGGAGCTCCAGCAGTGTGTAGTAGCTAGTCCTTAAGGGTGCATCTGGAGAAGCCAAGAAACAATGAACAGAGTCAGTATTGTGAGTGCACTCAAAGCTGTGAATCACAAAAATCAGCTCTTTCTGACTGTCCCTTTGCTAGCACACAGCTCAGTGAAAGTCCCAAACACAGTGGATTTGGAGGGAGGAGAGGGGGGGTTGAGAAGAGAGAATGGACAAGAAGAAACAATGGGTTACGGTGGTTTGCAAAGAGGGTCCTTACATGTATCTAGGGCAGAGGTGGGGAACCTGTGGACCAGATCGGGGTCCTGTCTGTCTTAGATCTGGCCCACAAAGAGGCTCACGACCTCTCCTTCCCCTCCTCCCCCAAGGCAGCTCTCATGCTCCAGCCACACAGCAAATCTCCAAGCCTCACTCTTCACCTTGCCAGGATTGGAGTGTGAACACTGGCTCACCCTGCTGCCAGGGGAAATGCCAAGCTTGTTGAGAGACAGGCCAGTGAGGTTTTTTTGGCTTGTTTTTTTTTAGGCATGTTGGAAGGAATGTTAGTGAGTTTTGGGGGTTTTTTCCCCTGCTGCTCACCTGTGTTTGGCTCCCAACTGGTTTTTCTGTGGGTCAATGGCCCCTCACCAAAAAATGGTTCCCCCACCCCTTACCAAGGGAGACTATTTTAAAGTATGCAAGTATTAGCAGTCTCATAAAGATGGACTTGTTGAAAGTATGTTTTCTCCATTTCATACCTTGCATTTTTGAAAGTGTGAAAAAAGTTATATAAGAAGACTATTTAATTACTGCATATATCTGTGTGGCAAACTTGAGGAAAAGCGCTTTCGTGTGTGGGTGTAGTTTTAACAAAGAAAACAGAGAGCTAAATTTATACAATGATATGGTCACAGAACAGCTTCAAGCCCCTTCCTTAGAGATAGGATAGTCACAGTTTTGGATAGCATTTCACTGCTCTTGCTTTTTCACTTTAACACTAATGTACTTGCAATTCTCTTTCCAAACATTAACTAACTGATTTTAAAAGATAACTCACAGTGCTTTCATTTTCCCTGTTTAAGGTCCATTCCGCCCCTTCACTGCACGTATGTTGCAATGAGTAGGCACTTGTGACCCAATAAACCAAACATGGGATTAGGAAGACTGAGTTCTAGTTTGGACTCTGCCATTAAAGGGTAAAAAAAAAATCAGCTAAAACCAAAACATTTTTGTTGGGTTCAGTGAAATATTTCATTTAACCTAAATTGTTTTATTTTGTTTCAATTTGTTTTGGTGAGAAAAGCAGAACATTTTTTTTATTTCAGGTCAACACTCAACTTTTTTTCAGGTTTCTCAATTCAGACAGCAAACCAAAATATCAATTATTCACTCCACTCTAATGGAGATAGCAATACTTGCTACCAGCTTTTAAATTAGTTTGAGAGATATCTGAAATGCTGTAGTATGTAAGTGCAAAGTATCGTAATGTTTTTCAAGATGTTGTAACAGGGCAGACAAGGCCCTGGCTCAGAAAAAGCCATGGACAAGCCCTCTAACAGGCTAGAGAGACAGAGGAACTGGCCAATCAGGGACCAGGGAGGGGTACAAAAGGATCTCCAAAGCTCAGCAGTAGTCAGAGTGGGGGCAGAGTTCCAAGGTGAGCAGACTACCAGGGGGACTGTGGAAGTTTTCTTCAGGAGGGGAAGCCCTGGAAGTGCCATTCTCTCCAAGTAGGGAAAGAGACTGAGGGGGAAAAACAGAGACAGGCATGGAGACACCTGCAGAGGACACTGATATGGGCCCCTGTTAGATGTACCCGGAAGCGATTTGAGTATCACAGAGGAGTATGACTCAGCTGAAGGGCTAAATAGCCAAAAGGTTTTAATAAGGCAGTGCAGACAAACACACTTGATCAGTGTGTAATGTGTCACCCCTTTATACATGTACATTTCTTTCTGCCCGTGTAGTAGAAGGCTCCGTTAAGCATTTCCTTCTGGGGGAAAATCCACTGCATTTAATAGACTACATTTTAATAGATTTTCTGAATCATTCCATAGACACACTTATTTCTTTTATTGAATTCTATAGGATGCTTTTAAAAATGCATATAGAAAGGTTATTGTTCTCTATTCATATGTAGAGGCTTATAGAGTAAATTCTATAGAACCCTATTGTGGTGATGGATTATTAATTGTAGACTATAGCACCCAGGGTCCAAATTAGAGATAAGAGACACATGTGCTAAGTGCTGTACAAACACAGAACAAAAGACAGTCACTGCTCAAAAGAGTTTGAGGCAACAAGTGGCTGTAACAAACAGATGGAAGAAACACAACTAGAAACAATGAGACCATTATAAAGGGAGTACAGGCAGTCCCCGAGTTACGGGGATCCGACTTATGTCGGATCCGCAGTTACGAACGGGGCTTTTCTCGCCCCGGAGGACGGGAGCGGCGGGACGCCCAGATGAGCCGCGGTCCCGCCGCCCGCGTTCTCCGGGGCGAAAAAAGCTGCTCCCCATCTCCCTAGTCTGCTGGTCAAACCAGGGAGACGGGGAGCAAAGCCGCGGAGGGCGTCCCGCTGTCCCGCTGCGGGCGTCCTCCGCGGCTTTGCTCCCCGTCTCCCTGGTCTGACCAGCAGACCAGGGAGATGGAGAGTAAAGCCTCGGAGGCTGCCCGCAGAGGACAGCCGTGGCGCGCCTGGGCTGTCCCGCTGCGGGCATCCTCTGCGGCTTTGCTCCACGTCTCCCTGGTCTGATGGGGTGCCCCAGCAGATCAGGCTTTTCTGCCCACGACGCCTCGAGTAGAGCAGCTGGGGCACTGCTGGGTTGGTCCCGCAGCGCCACTCCTCGGCGCTACTAGACCAACCCGGCAGCACCCCAGCTGCTCTGCCCCAGGCGTCCTGATTCAGCCGCTGCTGGTCAGTTTCAGCAGCGGCTGAATCAGGACACCTGGGGCAGAGCAGCTGGGGTGCTGCTGGGTTGCTCCAGTAGCACCGCTCCTCGGCGCTACTGGAGCAACCCAGCAGCACTCCAGCTGCTCTGCCCCAGGCGTCCCCAAGTCAGCCGCTGCTGAAACTGACCATCGGCTGACTACAGGAAGCCCGAGGCAGAGTTGCTCTGCCCCCGGCTTCCTGGAATCAGCCGCTGATCAGTTTCAGCAGCAGCTGATTTGGGGACGCCTGGGGTTCTTAAGTTGAATCTGTAGGTAAGTCAGAACTGGCATCCAGATTCAGCCGCTGTTGAAACTGATCAGTTTCGGCAGCGGCTGAATCTGGACGCCAGTTCCGACTTACATACAGATTCAACTTAAGAACAAACCTACAGTCCCTATCTTGTACGTAACCCGGGGACTGCCTGTACTAAGCAGTGGATATAGTACAGCAGCTGCCTAACTATTGTTGAATATTTTTGTAGGCATCAGAGCTGAGGGAGTTGAAGGAGGACAATGAGGTAGATGAGCAGATGTTTACAGGGACCTTTTTCATCCATACAATACCTCTCATTTCCACTACTTTATCCCTTGTGGTGGTGATTCTCTCTACATGGAAAAACAGAATCCAGTCTACTGCTCTTGTCAGCCAAAGGATGTTAATGGGAGTTGAATTAAGGTTCAATATTGCCCTAGAGCTGCTAACCTCTTGGAGAACTACTGTGTATAAATTTGAGGTTAAAACTCTTAGAAAGAAACCTCACAAAGTAACCAGCTTACATTTAAGCCTGTACTATGGAAAATTTCAAAATCATAGTTCTTGAGTTCCCAATAAAAGAGACAGAGATGAAATGCAGAGATGAAATGCATTAAAATGTTTGTTTGGTTTTGTGTATTCGTGTCATTTGCATAGTAGGGAAGTTGTTTCCCATGATAGAGAGAATTTAATATTGTAGAAGATGGCTGCTTTGGATAAATGTTACCAAATGTATGCTAAAAATCAGTGACAGAGCTATGTAAAAAAAACTCATTACAAATTTCACACAAAAATGGTATTTGAAAGCTTTCATCCTTGACAGTCTCTTCAAAACAAGCTTTTCATCTTAAGGTCCCTATTTCCCAAAGCAGATAAGCAGCTTTTCCATGGTTAAAGGAAATATAAGTGGTATAACTCTTAATTCTTTCCTGTATTTTGAACAGCTAGCGTATGTCTGCACTACAGCACTGATTCGAACTAACTTAATTCGAATTAGTTAATTCGAAATAAGTTAATTTTAATTAGTGCATCTAGACCTAAAAACTAATTCGAATTAGCGTTTTGCTAATTCGAAATAGCATGTCTACATTGAGTGGACCCTGAACCGAAGTTAAGGCTGGCCGGAACCAGTGCCGGCAGGGCATCAGGTTAGGACTTAGAGTGTGAAGCTGCTGCCTCAGGCTAGCCGAGGGCTGTGCTTAAAGGGACCCGACCCCCACCCCGGACAGACAGTTCTCAGGGTTCCCCGCTTGCTTGTCTACCTCGATGAGGGACAGCAAAGCAGTCCTGTCTTGGAGTGCCCTGAGTGCCCACACTTGGCACATCAGCCCAGCGGCACTTGCCGCAGGCTGCCATCCGGGGGGGTCAATCGGGGGGCTGTCAGGATCCAGGAGGCCCTGCAGGAGAGCTTCCACTCCGAGGAGCCCGTAGAGCCACCCCAGTCTTCCCCATCAGAGGCTCGTGCCTCATTCCTCCCTCACCTCCTTCCACTTACCCCTCCCTAGCCCCCCTTCCTGATGTAAAAAATAAAGGACATGTGTGTTCAAAAATAGAAACTCTCTTTATTTAACAAAACTGGGGGAGGGGGATTAACCTCTGGGGAGACTGGGAAGAGAGAGGGTGGGAGAGGGGAGGGGGAAACCTGGGAGGAGGGAGCTGGAAGGGGGAAGCCAGGGGAACAAGGAGGAGGGGAAGTATAAAACTATGGTATGCCATATCTTCAGTACTATGTACAGATGTGGTCTCCTCACCTGAAAAAAGATATTTTGGCCTTTGAAAGGGTTCGGAAAAGGGCAACTAAAATGATTAGGGGTTTGGAACAGGTTCCATATGAAGAGAGGCTAAAGAGACTGGGACTTTTCAGCTTAGAAAAGAGGAGACTGAGGGGGGATATGATAGATATAAAACCATGAGTGGTTGGAGAGGGTGAATAAAGAAAAGTTCTTCATTAGTTCCCATAATATAAGGACTAGAGGACACCAAATGAAATTAATGGGTAGCAGGCTTAAAACTAATAAAAGAAAGTTCTTCTTCACACAGTGCATAGTCAAGCTGTGGAACTCCTTGCCACAGGAGGCTGTGAAGGGTAGGACTATAACAGAGTTTAAAGAGAAGTTAGATAAAGTCATGGAGGTTGGGTCCATGGAGTGCTATTAGCCAGGGGGTAGGAATGGTGTCCCTGGCCTCTGTTTGTGGAAGGCTGGAGATGGATGGCATGAGACAAATCGCTTGGTCATTGTCTTCGGTCCATCCCCTCTGGGGTCCCTAGGGTTGGCCACTGTCGGCAGACAGGCTACTGGGCTAGATGGACCTTTGGTCTGACCCAGTAAGGTCATTCTTCTGTTTTTATGTTCTAAGCTCAGGGTCAGGAGTCTCACTGGACCAACTTGATTTTCATGCAAACCTGCTCCCAGGTCCGCATGTGGCCTCTGGTGGCCAGGCTGTCAGCCATGCGGCTGTAGACGGCCACATTCCTGTGCCTAGTGCAGAGATCATGGACGTTGGAGGCCTCCCCCCAAACCTCAATGAGGTCCACGATCTCCACACTAGACCAGGCGAGCGCCTGGGCAGGCTCCTGGGAGTCGCCAGTCTGGTCCTGGGAAGAGGCAGAGGGCTGGGTGGCTGGCTCATGCCGTGCCAGGTGCAGGGTCTGCTGGCTGGGTGCTGGCAGGCTTGCAACTGGCACAAGCACTGTTGCCAGACCGGGCCCCTTTAAGGGCTCTTGGGCCGGGAGGGGGGCAGAAGAGTTTCCCTGGTTTGGCCCAGAGTGGCCACCAGGGCAAGCTGGGAAGGGCTAGCCTCCAACTAGTTCAAATTAAGTGGCTACACAGCCCTTAATTCAAACTACTTAATTCAAACTAGGCGTTACTCCGCGTAGAATGAGGTTTACCTAGTTCCAATTAAGCGCTCCGCTAGTTCGATTTAAATTTGAACTAGCGGTTTGTATGTGTAGCCCCTATTAAAGTTCTTCTATCTCTGTGCTTCAGTTGCCCACTTGTAAAATTGTCAGGATCACCGAAAAGGGGAGGGGCAAAGGGTGCAATTGCTCTGAGCCCCTTTCAACTGTAGATGCAGTGCCATGTGCTCTAGACAGTGGTAAGGACCTAGGGGGCATCATACCCCAGGCCCTCAGCCCCTCTCCTTCTGCTCTCAACCCACCCTTCCCCCCCCCCGCACACACACACACAAACCTTGTCCAAGGGCCCATGGAGGCTGTTGCCTTTTCTGGAAATGTTAATACTTGTCTAGTTCACTGATGTAATGTGAAGTTAAATTGAAAGTGTTCCGGCTTATGGGGTTGAGGATTAAATATATTAAAAATGCATGCCATCCCTATGGTAATTTAACTATCTCCTCTTAATATTAATTTACTTTTTTAGCATACTAAGAAACCAATGAAAATAGTTAAGATATCTCTGAAGATACATTGTTCATTGGTTTTGAGGTGTTCAAGACAAGAGAAGCACTGGACTGGATTAGTGGGGGGTTTTAAATGAATATTAGTAGATAGGGAGTCAAAAAGAACAACCACCCGATATAAAGGTGAGAACAAGTCCTAAAGTGCAGCCACAATCTGTACATCAACAATGAAAACACAAAAACTGGATTTTAAGTGAGCTCTCCTGAGTCCCATATAAGAGTGCTCTGTTTTGATGCAGAGGCCTGTCGCAGTAGGGGAAGCCCCAATGTATAATGTGCCCTTCACACACAGTGACAAATCACACAGCAAGGCATCCCACATTTAATTAAAACAATAAATAGCAAAAAAAAAAAAACCTACACTTAACACTTACAGATTGGGAGAAGATGGAGAAAATCTACACCACAGGGCAAAGTGACCTTCACTTGTTTTTCTCAGTTGTGTTCAGGTGATGATTTAATGCTCCTTAGCTCTACTTGACACTCAGAGACATCTGTGCAGCAAGGGACAATCTCATCAGGTTGCAGGGCTCAATATTTTCCCAACTGGGTGCAAGTAACTCTACATCTGGGAACCACAATGTATAACAGCCTGCATATCAGAGGGGCTGAGTGATGAGAGCTCTGGCCGTCTTTCAGGCAATTGTTATTTAGATACCAAAAGTTGCACGATGTAGGTGGTTTAATGAGAGTCACAGGTAGTGTGCTCCCTGTAAGCTGTGCACTTGTGTGGCCAATCAGAGGAGATTTGAATGCTGCCTCGCTGGTTAGCAGAACACCCACAGCTGGGTTTTGTGTTTCTGGTTCACAGTCACACATGCCTCAGTACCCATGTGTCCTGCACATGGATGGAAAAAATAGACACATGCATGGAAAAGAGTAGAGGGAACATTGGTCACAGGGACAGTTCTTTCAATGCAGACAGTAGAATCCACACCTCCAAACTTCCGTCTTTGTTCTTTAGCCACAAGATCATTCTCCTTCTTATGGTGAGAGGTGGGCATTTGGAAAAATAAAGATCATGAGTTTGTTGGGTAAGGTTGAGCGTACATGCGTCTTGTTCTGAATATTGTCATCCCCGCTCCCTTTTAAGATGATAACTCTAGCCATGAGGCAGAAGTAGATGGCAGAGGCCAATGACAGACAAAAGCAGAGGTTGGAAAAAAGAGTATAGGGTCTGCTCTATGCACAAGGTGTGAGTAAAAGTAGAGATAGGGCATGACAAAAAAAAAGGAATGGATAGTTAGAAAGGAAAAATGGCAGGGACAGATTTATAATCATCTCATGAGTGACAAGGAAACACATTTCTCCTTCACTATTATTGCTTGCTCAATTAATTTGACAAAATCCTCCTGGGGCCACATTGTGATAATCAATATAATGCTCAATGCAAGTAACTGAAAACTTCCAAAGTTAATTAGAATTCACAAGTATAGAATGGGTGCAAAGGAACTGGATGTAATATCTGAAGCAAAAGAACTGTTCCAAACAAATCCTTCCCTAAACCTCTTAGACGACAACTACAAAACTAAAGTAGGATCATATTTAATGCCATCTCATAAATACTGCAGACATAAAGGGGGAAAATGTCCCTCCCTGGTACAATTGACTACAATTGCAGGCAACTTTACAGTGGTAAGAGAACAAGTTTCTCTATATACAGAGATCAAGCTACAAAAGAGATGGTATATGGGAAATCTTGTATATGACATCTCAATAAATATAGCTTTTCTGAAGCATCTATCATCATCGCTTCTGAAGTCCATTTGCAAGAGGGAAGTTGGTAAATAAAAAGCAATCAAGTTTTGGATATTATTTACTCTATAGCTCTAGGATATAAAACAAACAAAAAGCATGTGCACATTTGAAGGCCAAGTTGTTTATTACCCAAGATCTGGTTATTGTAAGTCACCGCTGCTTTCAGAACTCACCATCTGTATGCCCACACCAAACGTGGCTACCTAAGCAACTCATTTCACAGACTGAGGAAAAAATTGAGATTTTAAGCACCTGAAATATATCTTCTATCCCAGTAACTTCACAATGTTCCCCATTAAACTCAGCAATAACCTTATCTTGGGAGCTAACAAGCAGCTAGACTTACAGCCTCAGAAAGTGTTTGTCCCAGGATTTGGATATTACCTTATAGACAAGAACCGCCCATAGGTGGTGAGCTAATTTAATTCTGAAGGTCCCTGGAAAACACTGATTATTTAGACATTAGCGCGCCCTTTGCCAATATTATATGGTTTCCTTCACTCTGTTGCTGAAAGCTTGGCAGAAGGTGCTGGGGGAGGTCTGAGGTAGAAGATCAACAATGAAGCAGACATAGAGGGGTTATTATCAATTAGGAATAATACTGTTTATTTCGTGCTATGTAACAGAAGCTAACTCAGCGCCCTGTCATGGTAATACCCACTGATATACATTAATTGGGACCTAGCTGGAAGAGAGGTAGTTGACAGAGGGTGTCAATTAACTGAGTAGAGCTTTGGCCATAGGGCTAAATGAAAGAGAAGATGGTGGGATTACATAAACTGACTGGAAGGAAGTAAGGACACTGAAGGAAGGCAGAGGATGATGCCTGCTGTTACTATTGGGGATCCCTTTCCTCTAGGCAGGTGGGGAAGCTAGCTCCAGTATGTAAGTATCAATCTGGGACTGTGTTCATGAATCTTATGTATTTTTTTTTGGTTTCCCTCCTGTAAGGCATCAATAGGGAGAGGCCACACAAACTGAGAACTTTGCCACACTGTTGTGTGATGTGGAGCACAGCGTTTGGGCTACATCTATACTGCACATTTATTTCGGAATAAGCTATTCTGGAATAGTTATTCCAAAATAGTTTATTTCGAAATAGCACGTCTACATTGCAAGGGATGCCTCAAAATTAGTCCGAGGCAGGCTTCCCTAATGTAGATGTGCTATCTTGATTTAGAGCCCCAGGAGAAATAACTTGGAATGGCACTGGTGAGGAGCTATTTCGAAATAGCAGAAGTGGAGTGTCTACACATGCCTTATTTCAGAGTACGCGTTATTCTTCATAGAATGAGGTTTACAGAAGTCTGAATAAGCCATCCATTATTTCAAAATAATGGAATTGCTGTGTAGACGCCCGCATAGTTATTTCGGAATAATGGCCATTATTCCAAAATAACTTTGCTGTGTAGACACATCCTTGGACACAATCCCATGGTCCCAGTTTCCCACCTAGTGCAAGTCTAGAAGGAGGGAGAGCAGGCTGCCAGGGGGACTGATTCCTACACTGCTGCAGAGCTCGCCACGGGGACCAAGAACAATTGTTTGTGTCTCCTCTGCCCTGGGGTCTGCTGGCTTGGACTGAATGCCTGGAGCAACTTAGAGCAGCTTCTGAGAAGTCCTAACTCAGTGGTCTCCAACCTTTTTAACCACAAGATCGCTTTTTTCAATTTAAGTGCAATGTAAGATCTGCCCCAAACCCAAATGCCCTTGCCCCACTTCCTTCCTACCCCTGCTCTACCCCATCCCCATCCTTCCCCCATCCTCACTCACTTTCAGTGGGCTGGGGTAGGGGTTGGGGTGCAGGCTATAGTCTTGGGCCGAGGGGTTTGGAGTGTGGGAGGGGCTCCATGCTTCACCCATGGTGGGGGATTGGAGTCCCGGAGGGTTTTCAGGGTGCAAGCTCTGGGAAGGAGTTTGTGTGCAGGGGGACTCACGTCGGGGGAATGAGGCTGGGTGTAGGAGGAGGTTCAGTGCAGGGATAGTCAAAAACCAAAACTAACACACTTTGCAAGCATTAAAAGAAGTAACAACAACCCCCGTGTATGTGTTGGATTGGGAGATGAGTGAAGGACAGTTGGCGGTTGTGAGAATGACAGACACACAGGGTGTGAGAGTGACAGATTTGCATTGCCAGGCTCCCTCCATCCCCTTCTCTGTGTGTGGAGATAGGGTACAGAAGTCGTGAAGGAGGAACACCCTGTCAGTGCACCCCCCCCCCCTTCTCCCTCCTACACTCTGCACTGCAAGTAGGAGGCTCCCAAAGGGGCAGCTCTAAGGCAGAGGGCAGCCCTTTAGCAGCCACTTTTGTAAGTGGCTGGATTATGGAGGGGAAATCCTTTCTTCAGAGAGTCTTCCGTGTGACATGGGGGAGCGCTAGCTCCTTGGCATCTAGATCCGCCTATGGTTTAATATTTTGCTTGCAATCATCTGATTTACCAAATCAGATCCTGCAGCACTGCTGTGTAATGATTGCTGTCTGTGAACAGCTAGGAAATCATGTGCGATTTGCCTTACCAGTATATTTCAAAGTCATTCCTCTCCTCAGAAAGTGCAGGAGGGGAACATTTACTCCCCTATGCTACGGGCAAGAAGTATAGAGCCATTTGAAAAGCAGCTGTCAAAAATGCAAGCAGTATTGTGAGGTGCCATCAAAATAAACACAGGGTCAGAGCTGCTTTGCTAAAGCTAGAAAACAAAATCCTCATTAGAAAGACACACACACACACACACACCCTGTCAAATACTTGAATATGCTAAGATGTGTCTCAATCTGCAGCTGGAAATAGAGCACATTATAAAGTGAGAGGCTGCGTCTAGACTGGCATGATTTTGCAGAAATACTTTTAACGGAAAAGTTTTTCCGCAAAAGAGCATCTAGATTGGCAAGGATGCTTTTGCGCAAAAAGTGCTTTTGTGCAAAAGCATGCATGCCAATCTAGACGCACTTTTGCGCAAGAAAGCTCCGATGGCCATTTTAGCCATTGGGCTTTCTTGCGCAAAAAATTAAGGTGCCTGTCTACACTGGCCTTCTTGCACAAGTATTCTTGCGCAAGAGGCCTTATCCCTGAGGGGGAGCGTGAAAGTATTTGTGCAAGAAGCACTGATTTTGTACATTACAAAGTCAGTGCTCTTGCGCAAATTCAAGCAGCCAGTGTAGTCAGCTGGCAAGTTTTTGCACAAAAGCGTCCACCTTTGCACAAAATCTTGCCGGTCTAGATGCACCCCAGAGTGTAGGGAACTAATGGGAGAAAGTGTGCGGTGCAGGAAAATGAGTATGCAATTGGGACTGAGGAGCTGCTGAGTCATAATCCTGTTTCGGCCACTGCATTGCCTTAGGAAACCAGTTTGCCTCTCAGATCTTATCTGAAAATGGGGATCATAATATTTACCTAGAGAGCTACCTTGCAGAGGTATGATGAGGCTTAGCTAGCTAAAGCTTTGAAAATGTAAATTGCTGAGTACATAAATGAACTGGCAAGTGTGCATGTGTTCCTCTGCCTGCTAGATAGAACAGCAGAGCATTCCTGATTCCCATGGGCCTTTTAAAGCCAGCAGAGAATCTCTGCTAGGTCAGGTTTTGGGGTGTTGCTACTTTGACAAAGAATTATATTCCTGTCTCTCTTCCTACTTCTGTTACAAAGTTCTGAATGGCTGTGGTGTATGCCATTGTGATAACTATGAGTCCTGGGTGCCTGCAGATTTACAATGTTTATTATAAATTACATGTGACTGTTAAGAGACACGAGGTGAATCACCAGCTTCTGTTGGTGAAACAGAGCTCTGTCATTAATGATCAAAAGTGATGTTCAGCAGGTGGCCATTCGGTGGCTTAGGCTGTTCACAAGCACCAGCCTGACACTGACTGTAAATATCAGCAGACACATCAGAAATGGACTGCTTATCCAAATTGAACTGCTCCTCTAACTTCTGAAGGTGAGGCCTCAAAGATTAAGATTGAGGCACAGTGATGAAACGGCTGCAGTCTTGCACCTTGAGTAACAGGACTAGAAAATGAAGTTCTTCATTTAATTACATAGGCGCCCACACAGGGCTGGCACCCACTCCAAAGAAAAGCTCTGCAGCATGCAGGAGGTGTTGGGACGGGGGACTGAGAATGGGGAGCGCTCAGGAGAGGAGGGGTGGAACTGGGCAGGAAGAGGTTGGGGGAAGAGGTGGAGTAGAGCTGGGATCTGGGGCTGAGACGGAGTTGAGCATCCCAGGGGAAGTTGGAAGCCAGCGCCTGTGTTTAATTAACCTCTCATGAGATATACATTAATCAGGAAAAATACCTTCAAATGTGCAATTGTTTTGCATGGCTACTTTCCAATAGGCTCAAAATTAACCTAAAGCAGTGTTTTAGGAGGAACTGCTGCCAGGGGACGGGGAGAAAACCCCCATGGCTTTCTCTAGCATCTTTCATCCCCTAGATACCAGAAATAACTTGGGAAAGCAATGAGTTTGGCAGCAGTAATTTATTTAAACGCCCAGATGCTGCAGTGATAGCTGGCATAGAAATAAATGTAATAGAGTGTTAGCAAACATGGCCACTATCGTAAGCCCAATGGTGTGAGGTTGTTGCATGCTCTCAGCCTTTGTCTTTGCCAATCAGATCTCATGTAAGCAGAGTAGCTCACAAGAAAACAGATTTGGATCTCAGTTAAACAAGTGCAAATCTGGACTTTAATGCTATTGAGCTTCCTGGTGTGACTCCAGATTTACTCTGTGTAATGGGTCCAGATTTGGGTCAATGGTATTAAAATTGAATTGTTACTAAAATAAGACAATGGCATTAAGCCCTGTGCTCTTCCAAAAACAGCATAGTCCAGCAAAAGACCTGGATTTATGAAATGCCAAGTTTTTGTGGACAGCACTGTCTAACAAAAAATCTCAAAACAAGGAGGTCAGCATCTCTATCCCTATTTTACAGCTGGGGAAACCGAGGCACACACAGAAACCATTCCCAGCTCTTCCACTGGCCCACTTCATGAGTTTAAATGTTGATTTCCTTAGTCCCAGGACCATGCTGTATCCACTAGGTAACCCTGGTTCCTCCAACATGTGTGACCTCTTTCATATCAATTGAGTTGTGCAATACAGAATTAAACAGAACAATATTAAATATCAGATACTAGCAGAATGTAAAAGGAAATTAAGAGGCCTAGTCCAGGTGATGAAAGACACTTTTCCGCTGAGGTCTGGAACGAGATGGAAAGTCAATGAAGCAGAGAAATGTAAGCATGAGCAAGAGTGGCTCATTTGTGTGATGTGACATGGAGGAGGCAAGGGGAGGGGAAGGAGCAGAGCGAGACATCCTATGCAGCAAGGGCCAGGAGAGAGGCTGGACCAGACTGATTACTGGTGCACTTTATAAACTGAAAAAAATAAATGAAGTCCATGGAGGGTATTGGAAACAAAGGAGCATTGTTAAATTGGATCATGAAATGCAGTTGCTGCCCGAGGAGAGGGGCAGAAGTTTAATCTCGCTTTCCAAGGGAGCGGAGGCAGCGAGTTGTATAGGCCCATCATGCCCATGCTGGGGACATGGGGGCCCGCCTCTACCAAAGTTCAAGACCAGGTCTTTCCTCTGGTTCCATCCTGGTGCATTTCCTCTGGCATGTCTCCAGCTCCACCTGCCACCCTCAGGAGATTTTAAAGGGCCTGAGAGCCCTCACTACCAGCAGCACAGCAGTGCTAAAGCAGCTTCCTGCCCACCCACTCCACACCACTTCCAAATTCAGAAGCTGCTGCCAGCATGTCCCTGCAGCCTCTGGCTGGGGAGGAAGGTGCCTCTGTGCACTGCCCCTGCCCCAAGTGCCCCTGAAGCCAATGGGAGTTGAGGGGCAGTGCCTGTGGGCCGCAGTGTGTAGAGACTCCTGCCCTTCCCCTCCCCGCCTCTCCCCACCCCAAGGAGCCACTGCCAGGGAAGGAGTGCGGACCATTTACAGGAGCCACCCCAAGTAAGTGCTGCAGACCTCACCCTCCTGCATCCAAATTCTCTCCCAGAGCCTGCACCCTGCATCCCCTTCTGCACCCCAATTCCCTGCCCCAGTCCAACCCTCCCCGCACCCAAACTCTCTGAGAGCCTTAGGGAGGTAGAGAAGCAGGACTTGGACCCACTCTGACCAGCAAGTCCCTGCAGTATGCACCACTTCTTACAGCTCCCATTGGCCAGGAACATGAACCGCAGCCAATGGGAGCTGCGAGTGACCCTACCCGGGGATGCAAGGTAAACAACCTGTCTGGCAGCCTGCCAGCAGCTTACCGCCATTCCTCGTCTGAATGGAAGCAGCTTGGAAAAAAAAAAAACAGAATAAAGGAGGGGAGTGCTAGGTTTATGCACAAGCTAAGTAAGGTACAGCTTGGGATCTCAGTTTGAGAGGCCTCTAAATATAAACAATTTCTCGTTTTTAGTTACATCCTCACCTATGTACTGGTGTATATGTACAGATATAAAACTTTATTATTTCCATTTTAATTATCCTTTCTGTTAGACTAATACACAATTGTGGTAATGCTATGGGACCTCTTAAACTTGATATAACTTAGGGCCTCAGCATGTCTTAATCCAGTCCTGCAAAGGATTCAACAGGTTGAAGTATGTTGTGTCAGGACTTGCTCTAGTCTGAAAGGCCAGAAATCTACCCAGCTTGGAACCCACTACTAACTACAAAACTCCTAGAAAGTTAGCAAAATCCACTTAATTACCCAAATGGGAGACTATATCCTACTTAGGGCTCATCTTCACTACCCAGTGGACTGACACTGCAGCAATTGATCCAACAGCAGTCGAGCTATATCATCTGCTTAAATGCAATAAATCGACTTCCAAACACTCTTTCATCGACTTCGGTACTTCACCAGGACAAAAAGCTGGAATCGATGGGAGAACAGCCCCTGCTGACCTTACCATGTGGAAGACACCATGGTAAGTAAATCAACTTCAGCTATGCTATTTGCAAATAGCATAGCTGAAGTTTTGTAGGTTAGATGGATGGGGAAGTTAGTGTAGAGTAGGCCTTAAACAGTTAAACTTAATCCTGTCTCTGTTTGGTGGGATGGTTGAGATGACCTCTTGACATTTCTTCTAGTCTCTGATTCTGTGATTATTTTGTTCCTATTTTTTCCTGCCACCTTTTGATACTAAGTCACTGTACAAATTTGTTGCCTTCTTCCTCTGTTTTAATTCTAGTCAATTCCTCTTTGCCTGCCATTGTAAAATAGATATTTTCCGTTCCACATGCGAGGCATACTGTTGGTTATCAGCAGTTAACATATGCTTGAACTATTGCACCTGCTGCTAACAAAGATTCAGTGGGCTTAATTTGATGAACAAATGGGAAAAAATTGTTCAAGATGGGAGGAAGGGGAAAGGAGAGAATAACTGCAGAGTGTCTCTTCTCTCCGCTGGGATGATTTATCCTTCTCGACTCAGTATGAAAAATCTCATTCAGCACGAACACAGAAAGCTAACGCTTAACAAAAAGAGGGCAATAAAAGAAAAATACTTCACATCTGCAGTCTCTGTCACTGGAAAGGGAACCACGTGGTGATGAACAGCCTCCGTAGGAGCATTAGGGGCCCTAGCCATATTAGGTCTTGCTGCTGTGTTTTGAAAATAGTGGTAATGAGATAAAAGCTGTGCTAACCAACCTTGTTAACAAACCCAGCTGGCTGTGGCTCCATCAAGGTACGATCAATTCCTGCTGATCCAGGGAGCCTGCACCTCAAGAACCCTACCCCCCTAGATCTGTGGGGACTACTGGGCATGTAGGCCACATCCTAGCAGGGCATGTGGGCACTTTCTAGGGTTCTCTTGACGTCAGCATGTAGGCTAAATCGGGGCTGCAAAGCGGAATCACAGTCCTTATGTAAAATAAGAAATAGGGCTCTAGCCCAAGGGTTCTCAAACTGGTGGTCAGGTCTCCTCAGGGGATTTTGAGGTTTTTACATGCGTGGGGGGGGAATAATCCTCGTGATCCCTCCCCTGTCACCCACCTCCCGAGAAACAGAGGCTAGGGCCACCATTTCTACCCATCCTGGCTAATAGCCATTGATGGACCTAACCTCCTGGAATCTATCTAGCTCTTTTTTGAACTTTGTTAAAGTCCTGGCCTTCACCACATCCTCTGGCAAGGAGTTCCACAGATTGACTGTGCACTGAGTGAAGAAAAACTTCCTTCTGTTTGTTTTAAACCTCCTGCCTATTAAACCTACTGCTTGGGGTTGTGAGCTGTCAGCCTCCATCCCAAAGCCCACTTTGCATCCAGCATTTACAATGGTGATAAACACATGAAAAAGGTATTTTTACTTTAAAGGGGAGGTCACACTCACAGGCTTGCTATGAGGAGTAAGCAGCCCAAAAATTTGAGAACTACTGTTCTAGCCTCTTTCCAGGTTCAGGGCCATCCTGGCAAATGAGCTCTAGGGAGGAAAGGCAGAAGCAGCTGAGTTTCACTTCTGAGACAGAGAGATGGCTGGGAGCTAAAGTTTCCTCTTTCCCCCACCAGTTAGTAAAATGTTCCATTATATTTGGAGGGTATGTTATCTTACTAACCCTGTCCTTAAGCCAGCCTTTTGCACAGGGACCAGAATGAATTTGTTTGGTGCGTGTGCAGAGTTGCAAAGAAGGTGTGACACTCAGGAGTGTTGATAAAGGCTTGTCTGTTTACTGCTTCCAGCCATTTGACATGGGTCAGGGTTGCAAAGGTTGGCACCCCCACACATGGCCAATACTAACTCTGGTGACTGTTAGGGTCCTGGATGGTTGTGTGTGTTTTTGTATGTTTGTTTGTTTGTTTGTTACCAGAACACGCATTGAAAAGTCCCATCAGTGGCATAGTGGGGGTCTGGGGCTAAGGCAGGCTCCCAGCCTGTCCTGGCTCTACATGGCTCTCCAGAAGCAGCTACCAGGCCCCTCCAGCCCCTCGGCACAGAAAATCTCTGCACATTGCCTATGCCCCACATACCAGCTCCACTGCTCCCATGCCGTTATTCCTGAAAATAATCGGTGTAACGGCATTGTGCAAGAGGGGTTTTCTTGAGCAAGAAGGGGCAGTGTAGACAGTTCCTTCTGGTGCAAGAGCCTCTTCTGCAAAAAAATGGCTGCTCATTAGGTATTCAAATGAGGCTTGGCGATATTCCATGCTTAGCCTCATTCACAGCTTCTTGCAGCAAAAATATGCAAGTGCAGACATAGCTCTAGTGTGCTGAGGCCACAGCCTATCCAGGCCAATATTGTCTGTTTCCTTGTTCTCCCCTGTATGTATGTCTGTATCTATGGATTGTCTCTTGTCTGATGCGTAGACTGTAACCTCATTGGGGCACGGACTATCCTTGTGTTTTGTATCTGTTCAGCTCTTAATGCAATGAGGTTCTGATCCAAGAACAGGGCTTCCAGGAGCTACTGTAGTATATAAAAAAGTGGAGAATGCACAGACTTTGCTTGCCCTACATGATTGCGCCTTGCTGCAGTGATCTGATTGGACTGTATAGTAACCATGTTACCAAACCATGCAACAGCCCTACAGTATCCCGGGAAGGCTGACAGAAGGGCAGGTAAGGGGGACTCAAACCTGTGTGCCAGTGATGGGATGTATATAATCCCTTCATGGTTGCTGCTATGTGGTTTAATGGGCAGAATTGTTGTTTGCCCAGCTGGGAGAGACAATGCTGCTCCTAAAAACAGCAGTCTTCAACAGAGGAGAAATCCAGAGACAAGGAGGAGGTGCCAGAGAGGAGACCTCCCCATAGCTCAGGGGTGTGCTATAATTTTTGATGAGGGCTACTCCAAAATTTTGTGTAAGCGGGGGGGATGGTCCCGCTATTGTGGGGAACTTTCCTGGCTTCTATACCACCCCGGTGAAATGGACCAGCGAAAGGATCTGAGTCCCTGCTCCCACTTCCTTTACCCCACAGCTTCCCTGAGGGCTCCCCCTCCACTCTCCTGAGTAGCAGAGTCCTGGAAACCCCAACAAGGCTGGGCCCAGGTTTCCTGGGGCTTAATCCCCGATCTTGCAGTCACTGGGGCAGGAATTAGGGTGTCCCCACTCCGAGGTGCTCTCTTTACACTGCAGGCTTTCTTGGCCCAGTGATGACTTCATAAGGTTCAAAGCAAATACAATTTATTAAACATCACCTGGTTAAAGAGAAAAGAATAAGAAAAAAATGAGTGGTTAAATGAGAACACACAGCCCTGCTCTGTAGCACGGGGACATCAAAACAGCAGTTTGCAGAGTGTAAGGACAGTTCACAGTCTCTTCCTTATAGGCCCCTTAGAGGCCCTGGATGTGCTGCAGGGGGGCTGCAGGCTGGACACGCTTGCTCTGGCAGTGACCACACAGCCTCAAGCTCTAAGAGGCCAGACCCCTCTCCCAGTCTGGCCTGCTGGGCCTCTTGGCTGGTGATATCTCCCTGCCCAGAGCCTCTCCCCACACTTTGCTGGTCCCAGCTGCTCACCACACCCAGCTGTAGGCTGTGCTGCCTTAGTCTCCAGCTCCTTGCGTTGCTTCTCTGAGCACTGCCAGTCTGCTGCTTAACACAGGGTCTGTGCTCCTTGAGCTGTGTGTGTCTGGCTCTGTTCCTGCAGGACTTCTTCTGCACACAGCTTGCACTGCTCTTAGCTGTGTCCTTGCTCAGAGAGACCCAGAACAATCCCAGCTCACAGGGAGGACGGGGCCTGGCCTCCCACTCTCCTCACTGGCCTGTCCAACCTGTCAATCAAGCTGAGCTGGAGTGTTGGCTGCTTTCCATTGTCTCTGGGGTCTGTCAGTCTCATGGACCCTTCCCCTTTTGATACTGAGAGCTGGCAAACCAAAAACTCCCACAGAGTTTTAGGAAGGGGCTAACAGTCCCCTTACATTTTGGTTAGTGGTCAAGGGCCACACTTTTCTATGGCAGAAGTGTGGGGTCTGGGACAGAGGTTAGGTGCAGAAGGGAGCTCAAAGTAGGGGATTGGGATGCAGGTGAGGATGGGATCTTAGAGGGAGTTTGGGTGAAGGATGGGTTCACAGCACATGAAACTTCCCCCCTTATCCTTGGTGCAGAGAGGCAGATGGAATAGCCAGCTACTCTGAGCTCTAGGGCTCCACCCTGCCTGTGGGTCGGGCTGAAGGCCAGATTGACAGGCTTGGTGGGCTGGATCCAGGCCCCAAGCCTTATCTTGCCTGCCCCTGCCATAGCTGGAAGAGGCTCGCTCTGCAAGTGGCTGTATGCTGCAACCAGACCTGAGGGGGTTGAGTGTCAGACCTATGGTAGAAAGTGAGCCAGGAAAAAAAGTGAGTCTGTGGAACCCAGCAGTTTAATAACAGGGTCCCCAGGCTGAAGGCCAGAAGAGAGGGATAGAGACAACTGACTTGGTCGTCAGCAGGAGGAACTGAACCTGCAACATTAGGGGCTAAAGCCATGTGTCTCTACAGCATGAGCTAAAAGCCCCCTGCCTCTTAACTAAGACTGCAGAGGCTTTACTCTCCCTTGTCAGTGCTCTCTAAGCATCTGGCTTACACCTGGATTCCCCTAGGGGAGGCAAATATCCCTGACTCAGAAGGGGAAGGGGACTGTGAACTCCAGGGTACATCTAGACTGATTTGCTCTTTCAGGAAGGATACTGGAAGTACCCTGAAAAAGCAATACCGCGTCTTTAAAAGTGCCTGCTATTTCCCAAAATGGTGGGTGCACTATTCTGGCATCCCTGTAATCCTTGTTCCTCGAGGGTTAAGGGATTTGGCAGAACAATGCCTTATTTTGAAATTTGGCGCTGTGTAGTCAGCACTAAATTTCAAAATAAGCTCTTTCGACTTAGACTCGGAATAGGCTATGCAATTTGCATAGCGCAAATTGCATAGCTTATTCCAACAGAAAAGAGCATGTACCCCCCAGAGTGGGGTACATGTCATTACATTTGTCATTAATGACAAAGCCTGGGGCATGATCATTACATTTCTGCTTTATTGGACTCTGTTCCCTTGGAAGTTGTGGGACGATAAACAATCTGGCCAGAGGGTCAAGTCATAAAAAGCCAGAGTGTCCATTGACAGGGAGTGCCAAATCCAAAGAAGCTTGGTCAAGCAGAGACATGCTTGCCCTGGCATGACCCTCTTAACAAAGTCACACTATGCCACCATTGTTTTCAAGTGCCTCCAGTTTTAATTGCCCAAATTAACATGCTGGGCCGGTTTTTCAGAGGTGTGAGCACAACAATGCACAATTATTTTTAAACTGTCCTTTTCAAAGGAAAGTGGCATTCCTGAGGCTCAGAGGTCAGCCTGGTGTAATTAACCCACTGAGGATGAAAAAAATGTTCAGAGTTCATTCTTGGGAAAAATCTTGCGCTTATGTTACCAAGGCCAATTCTTGGCATTATCTGTGAAGTACGCATCACCCACACAAGTTAAACAAGCTTAAGGAGCCAGCAGAACTGATATGAGGAAGGCAAATCACACCCAGACTGATAGAAAATAGTCAACGAATTCTTGTGCCTCTTCGTTTTTTTTCCCCCCAATTGAGGTCAAAAGGAGCAATTGCCTGTCTCCCCCAGGAGCCCAGCATGCACAGAGCAGAACAGGACTGAAGTGCAAGAAGGATCATGTAGTCTCCCCTCAGTTGAGGAGTCCTTCTGAATTCAATGGGCTGCTCATGTCAGAGTTACAGGTTTGGACTCTCACAGTGCAAACATCCAGGATGTGCTATGGTTCAGTGTGGCTAACGTCTTGACAAAGATGCAGGAGATGAGAAATAAAAACATCTTCAGGAGCAACCCACTTCCAAAGATGCTTTCTGTGCAGAAGCCTGAAAGCACATGGATGATACAAAGGAAAACAGTTTCTAATTAACCTAAAAAATTAGTGTTTCTTAGAAGATCATCCTGCACTGTGCAACCTGGAATTCAAAAGGAACTGTTGCAAATCAGTTTTAAAAATAAAACACACGTATACTGACACTGCTGTAATAGGTCTTAACAATCAGATCCCAAACAAAGGCTTTATCCCCAGAATAACCAACCATAAAACTGCATATGTGTGTGCTTCCCATTTTTCCTTGAAAGAGAGATAGGAAAATCATTGTCAAGAAGGAAACTCAATCCAAAGAGACCATTCCCATCTCATTTTCTGAAGAGGTCCCAAGCCAGCTGTTTTGTGCAGATTTTATTTGTGTGAAACATTCTGTTTATTTTATAAGGCTATCCCTTCACTGGAGAGTTAAAACCCCAAAGGATTAATGCCCACAAAACAGATATCAGACAAGATCACAAAGAAAAACCAGTTTCTTGCCATTTTAACCAGAAAGGACACTCTCTCAATGACTTAATCACCTGCATTCTGCTACAAAGACCTTTTACATCTGCACCTGAAAGAGAATCCTCTGAACTGTCCTTCATGTTAAAATTCGACACTCTCCGGGAAGGAATGAACAAATACGCAAACTATCTTACCCATTACCAAGATAGCTTCCCCAATTATCACCTCTAATACCATTAGCTCACAGACGTCCCACTCTCCCCACCTCTAATATAATCAATTCACAGACACTTACCTTCCTTCTTCCCCTCCCCGCATCCCCCTCCTGTTCTGAAATGTGATTTGTCCTTTTCATATGTGTTCATTTTTTTTAACTGTATCCTTTGGTATATATGGTTGTGACTATTTTCTTCCACTATTTGATCTGAGGAAGTGGGTCTGACCCACGAAAGCTCATCATCTAATAAACCATCTTGTTAGTCTTTAAAGTGCTACATTGTCCTGCATTTTGCTGGAGAGTTAATTTAGCTATTGACACCATTGTTCCCTGTAAGCTGTGCACTTGGGCAGCCACCCAGAAGAAAGTTGTATGCTGTTCAGCTGAGTAGCAGAGCACCCATAGTGCCCACAGTCAGCAGTAGGTGTTTCTGTTGGTGGTGTACATCCACACATGCCTCAGTGTATGTAACAAATTTTATTCCATGCGTGGACAGAAAAAATTAGAGAGAACATTGATTGACACTCAAGTTAGTTCCACTTGGCCAAATGTGGGCAGTTTTTTCCACTGGAACAGGAAAACTTTCTTCTTGTGGTTAGATGGAGGCCTTGTGAGGATTAGTAAAGGGTCTTCACACTGCACTAGAATATCCTTTCTGTGAAAGGGTCAGTCTAGTGTACATGTCTATACAAAACTAAAATGGATTTTATACAAAGTATGCCTTGTGAGGTATCATTTGAAAACTCATAATTTGCTGAACATTATTATCCTAAAACTATATATTTATCATACACACTAAAAACGTGCCCAGCATTGCCTGGGTACTTCAGGGCATGGGGCTGGAGTTGTGGGGAGTGGAGGAATCAGGGCAAGGCCTTGGGAGTGTGGGGGACTCCAGGCAGGAGGCTGGAAATGTGGAGGATGCAGGAGTCAAGGTGGGAAACTGAGAAGAGGCTCAAAACGGGATTGAGAGAAGGGGGACTCAGGGCAGGGGTGGCTGCAGGCTTCTCCCAAGGGGCTTGTCACCACGGTCCGGTGGGGGCTCTCTCCGTCCTCCCTGGGCTGGCCTGGAATGGGGGGGGGGGGCATGGAGCATCTCCCTCTGGCCCCTCCCGTGGTGAGGGCCAGCAGGGGCTCTCTCCCTCCCTTTCTGGCCCTCCCAAGGTAGAGGGACTTGGGGAGCTCTTACCTTCTTTCCTGGCCTTTCCTAGAGTGGATGGCCACTGGGGTCTATCTCCTGGGCAGGCGGGGCTCCACTTATCTGGTCTGGTGGCAGGTAAGATGGCAGAGCCCCATCCCAGCTGGCCACTCCCTTGGTGGTACTGCTGCTCCTAGTGGTCATTCTGCAGTATAGCTCTCCTCTACAAGCTTGCTGTCCCCAGTGGTCACTGTGAGTATAGCATCCTTCAAAACATCTCCTCCCTTTCCCTGTTATGGAAAACAGTCCTATTCCCAGCACTTCCAGCTTTCCTAGAACAATCAAACCCTCACCTTCCTTTAAGTTAGGAGAAGAGGAAGATGCATACCAAATGTGGTGCTTCTAGCTCTTTCTGTTTAGGAGGAGTTCTTGAACAAACAGACAGACAGATAGATAGATAGATGCACATTTCTAATATATATGTTGTAAAAGTCTATTATTCAGCACATGTTCCAAGACATGTTCTAGGACATGTTCCAACTTTAAAAAGAAAAGCCAGAACAAACCAGTTCCCCAAAGATAAAAGGCAAACAGATGCCTCAGCCAGGTGCCAGCAACATCAAATGGACTATCAACTTTTTGAGTAGCCATTCTTCAGCATAAAAAAAGGGATATGAGCAAGAAATCAACATCTTAGCAAAGAATAAGCTGGAAATCCTCATCCCATGGGCCTTCTTTCTCCTGAACTTCACCTGGAGTTGATTTTCAGAGAAAAAGATCTTTAGGAAAGATGCCCCCAAAAGTTTCCTCTCTGTCTCCCTTCCCATGACATCAACAACTCCTGAAGGGCAAGGAAATTAATAGTGAATTGGGGAAGGGATCCTGCCTGAAAGGATTCCAGCCACTACGATTGCCAAAGCTTGTGATGAGAAAAACCTTTGCTTTGAATTCATTTAGCTAGTTAAGTTAAATGTTAATTGCATTTTACCTTTTATTTTCCTGTGTAACCCTTTTCCCAGGTAGCACCAGCACCAGGTCCAATATCTAGGGGTTCCTCTCCATCTATCCAACACAGGACTGGCTCAAGCCCCCACCCCGTAACTTGGGAAATTCACACAACATGGGAGAGACAATGCTTCCCCACTCGGAGGCACAGAGTCTGAGTGTAGAAAAGAAAACTTTAATGCCACATTACTTCTCTCCCCTTTTATTAATGTGGGAAAACACCACAAACAGATTTCATAACCAAAACCATGAGTAAATGTCCCAGCCCAAGTAGGTTGGGCAATGTCCTTTTCCTCTCAGGATCTTAAGTCCAGCAATGTAAAAGTCCCCTTCACATGCCCAACCCATCTTTGTACCCTAGTCACAGTTGCTTAGTGAGGGCAGACCCAGAGTTCAGAGATGAATCCACAGAGCTCATCTCCCATCCTGAGTGGGGGAAGATAGGAGGCATCTTACTCACTCCGCTGGTCACTTGCCATCCACTTGCTCACTGCACTCTGGGCCAAACCTACAGATTTCAGCGCTCAGTGATTTCAGCTCTTGGTCCAAAGCACAGACCAGCCACAAGAGATTCCAGCATCCACTGGAGTACATTTAAATACTAAAGGAGACTCCTTATCATTGAAACAGTAGGGAGAAACAGGTTGAACCAGTCTTACAGATCACACCTAGCAGGCATGCAGTCTGCTGGTTCAGAGTCCTCCCTCCCCAGCTTAATCTATAGGACTCTGAAAGACGAGTGTATTTCTGTCCATTGAAGTACATTTATACTAACAGGGTCTCTCCTTTTAACTGATTTAAACACAGTCTGACTTTTCTGCATTACCACAATAACTGTAAACATTGGTGATCATATCCCACAATTTCTGCATTTAGTGTTAACATAATTTGTGACTCCATAAAAGCCAAATTGATTACAATGGACAAAACACAACTGTAACAGTTGAATATCTAGCAGGCCTAAGCAAACTGAGTAAACTGTATTTACATACACATACCGAGAATCTCATTCTTTAAACTGTGAGATTGTGCCAGGTTAATCACAGACTTCCTTCTTCTACACTCCCCTGATATTTATAGACATTGCAATTAGTATTAACACAATTTGTGACCCAACACCAGCCAAGATTACAATGAGCAAAACATCATTGTAACAGCCGAATATCTAACAGATCTAAGCAAAGCAGGGACAAACTGTATTTACATAAACACATCCAGGATTTCTTTCTCGTGCCAGCTGGCTGCAATGGAAGCATTGATTTAGACCCTACTTATACCTGTTACCCTTTCTGACTTTTATGCCTCGTTTCTTGTAATCACTTAAAATTTATCTGTTATGTCATGGATGGCAGGTATAAGAGGAAAGGGAAGGCAATGCTTTCCTTTGGTCTCAGTGCTCAACCTCTCCCCTCTTCCAACCCCTATTCTGACCATTTCTACAGGTTCCCATGGTGGGCTGTGGCATCCTGGTGAGTCTTCCCCCAGAGTGGATCTAGTAACTTAAAAGTGAAAAGCTTTCCAGCTTGCCAGACTTATTAGCATAACATTGAATCTGTGAAAGAACCTTGAAGTGGAAATGTGCCAACCTGGAATTATATACAGACAGAAATAGTTGTGCATTACTGTACTATGTCTACAGGACCTTTGTTTAAAGTTTGCTTTAAATATTTCATTAGTTTGTTTCTGAAGATTATAAAAACATATTTATAAAAAAAATCCTTGCATAGATATTTTTAGATGCACAATCTGAGTATTCCACTTTAGCCTTAAATTTGTGGCTCTTCAGAATATAGTTGTTTAAATAAAGTCTTCAAAAGACCACCCTTATCTAAAACACACATTTTAATTTTAAATACTATAGTACAAAAACTTGCTTCCAAAGTCTTCCTGTCCTTTCTATCCATCCCTGACCTAATCTTTCTCTTTTCACTCCCCCTGTTGAAGATAGCCTTAAAGGGACAACATCCCTTTTCTTCCCAATAGTCAAAAGACAGGGAAACTCATTTGTGCAGCTATTTAATGAACTGGTTTTAACAGAACCCTCCAGCAAAATCAGTACTTTAGTCAGATATAAAATCCTTTGTAATGTCTAAAATCTTTGGAAACATATTTTAACAAACATATGGTGACATTTCATAAACACGTCTATTTTTATGGAGATCACACAAAATAAATTAATGTTCCCTTTTTGTAAAAGCAATGAAGTTTATTATGAACACACTAAACTGCTCTAACTGATAAATATAAAATAATGTCTTTGTTTCAGCGCATTTAATATGTAGTAATCTGGAATGATTACTTTGTAAAGGGTTCAGAGTACATTTAAAACATAAATCAGTTTAGAAATACTGATTAAGAAAATAAAACAAAGAAGAGCTTCATCATGTATTCCATAATATCTAATGTATTCAGTAGGACAGCTGACTTGCCCTTATGACAGTTTTTGCAAATACATTTCGGAAAAATATCAAGGTATATCAAAAAACCTTTGACTGGCATTTTTATTCCCAAATTTAGTGCTTTTAATTGGGTACTTTCTTCACTGATAGGCAGTGGGAAACATGCTCCATTTCCTTTAGAAAGAAATTTTAGAAATGTTTTATTCAAATGTCATTTGCTACATTTGGGTTCAGGGATATGACTGGAAGGAGTGAGTGCAATAGGGAAGGGAAGACGAGGCAGACAGGGAAGAGAGGGTGAAGCTTGGGAAAAATGGGGGTGGGTTCTGGGTGGAGCAGGGGTGGAGTATGGGCAGAGCCACAGGCTCAGGCGCTTGCCTTCCCACACAGCAGTTTCACCCCACCACCCAAGCAGTGTGTGTTAGGATTCCAGTGTTTGGAAAACTTCCTTTGGGATAGCAAAATGTGTGCCTATCACTTTCTATTAATGAAACAATGGATTTTGTATGGGCTTGTCTAGGAGGGCCAGGCAGTTCAAGATCAGCCTGAGACTGGGTATTTGCCAGTATTGTCCACAGTGAAATTCCTGGGTGGCTCGCTATAGCTCTCCTAGGCCATGCCTACACTACAGAGAAGATTGAAATAGCTGCAGTTGATCTTCTGGGTTTGAATTAGCGGGTCTAGTGAAGACACACTAATTCAAACTGAGAGGGTGCTCCTGTCGATGCTGGTAGTTCTGCTTCTACGAGAGGTAAAGTAAGTCGAAGGAAGAGTGTGCTCCCTTCGTATTCCTGCAGTGTGGACAGCACCAAAATTCGAGTTATGATACTTCGACTTAAGCTATGCAATTAACATTGCTGAAGTTGCATATCTTAATTTGAACATATTCCCTCATATTGGCCAAGGGCTACAGTAAGTAGTAGTGGTTTGTAGGCTGGAGGTTATGTTATAGAGTCGCCAAATACTTTCACAAAAAATCCTGAACATGGTGAGGAAAAAAATTGGTTAAGCCAAAAAAAAAACCAAAAAAACAGGAGACGGAACTTGTTGAGCAAAAAAAGGTTGCTGCACCTTAACTTCCTACACTCTCTGCTCCCCCCTCCAGACGCGGCAGAGGGAAAATGTCCCCGCTGGCCTTCCATCCAAGAAAAACAGAAAATATTTTACATGTCCAGTATTTTCTGGAGTCCTGTAGCACCTTATAGACTATAACAGATCTATAGACTATCTGTTAGTCTATAAGGTGCTACAGGACTCCTTGTTGCCTTTGCAGATCCAGACTAACACGGCTACCCTTCTGATACTTGAGTATTTTCTGGGTTTTTTTACCTGACAGAAGACACAATTACTGGACTGTCCAGCAAAAAAACAGGCACCTGGCAACCCTAGCTATGTATGAGCTGACCGAAAATGAAGCAGTGAAAAAGCCACCCCAGCATGGGCACCAGGTACCTTAGGCAAGGGAAGGCGCTGCTTCCCTAAACTACCTCACCTGGCCCCACCCATGCTCCACCGGAGTCCCCCAGACCCATAGCCCCAGCCTGCTGTTGTGATACCAGAGGCTGGGGTAGGCAAGTTGGGAGCTATGCACCACCTGCTGGCTGTCTGGAGCTCTGGGGTTGGGGGTGCTACCCTAGGCCACGGAGGGGGCAAGGGCAGCAGCCACATTGTGGGGAGGAGAAGGAGGCAGGGCAGGGGCCAGCACACCACAGTGAGGGGAAAGCATGGGCTCTTGTGGGAGGGGCTAATGGGGCCTGCCTCTACAAGCCATGGGGTCACCCATGGCCCATACGCCCCATGGTGGAAAACTGAGGGGACACACTATCCATCCATTCACATTGCACCGGAGTAATGTCACAATGTATATGAATGTAGTGAGGCCTATTCTCTTACAAGAAGTACTGTTAGGGCCTAAGTGAGAAGAAATGACCAGATGTAGAATTTGAGACAGAAACAAAGCAAGCTAAGTCCCCGTTCCATGAGACAGGTTGAACCAGCAGGGGCTATTGTGCTAAACGTATTATATTAGGGAAGGAGAGATACTCGCATATGGAAAAGCAACTAGGGAACTTAAAATGCTTTTATTCAAGTAAACATGTAACTGCTGAAAATGTCAATGGTCATATGGGCTCAAGGAGAGGGCAGGTGGCTCCCTAAGAGCCAGTACCTGCAGGAAGCTGATCAAGCCAGCTCTTCGCACACTCCAACTTCCACCTGCACCCCCACACTGCTGCCTCTGATACAGAGGTAGCAGCGTGGGTCATGGGAGGGGCAAGTGGTTTCATGGGAGCTGGTGTACGTGAGGAGCTGGCTTAAAAGCTGGCTCCCTGTGCAAGCCAGCTCCCACCTGTCCCTCCACCATTGCCTCTAATAAGGATGGGAGGATATGGGGGGACTGCATGTAACCATGTATACCAACTTTGGAAGCCCTGGGGGCCACAATAATACTCACAGCACCTGCCAAGGGCCACAACTTAAGTGTGGTTGCATGTACAGGAAGTGCCTGGGTTACGTACAAGGAAGGGATTGTAGGTGTGTTCTTAAGTTGAATTTGTATGTAAGTCAGAACTGGTACATATTGTAGGGGAAACTCTAGCCAAACATTTCTCCAGAGCTCAGTTTTATTCTCCCACACCTCACTTCCCTCAGTCCTTTATTCTCAAGCTGAGGTGTCTGCTGAGAAAAGCCGCTCTGTGTCTCCCTGGTCTGCTGGGGGGGGGTGTCTGCTGAGAAAAGCCGCTCCGCGTCTCCCTGGTCTGCTATGGGGTGGGGGGGCAGGGCAGCAGACTAGGGAGACGCGGAGTGGCTTTTCTCGCCGCGGAGGACGCGGGCGGCGGGACCGCTGCGCGTCTCGGCGGTCTGCTGGGGGGAAGCAGCTAGTGCGGGGTTGCCTCACCCCGTTTGTAAGTAGGGATCCAATGTAAGTTGGATCCATGTAACCCGGGGACTGCCTGTACAGGCAAATAGCTTCTTTCACACCGATGGGCATGAGTACAAAGATTAAGGCAAGACTACACAACACACAGGCCCCATTTAAGTCAGTTCTGCTGATATTAATAAAATGCAATATTTACCCAATTTCCACCCATATGACAGCACTTTAATGAGCATTGACAGTCCAGGAATTTAAATACTAAAATGCATATCAACAGAAGACCATTATATTGATTATTTTTTTGCTTTTGTTCCCACCCGCGGGCCGCATGTTGAGCCCTGCATAAGCCGAAACAGCACTGCAGGCCGCAAACAAATGGGCCGTGGGCTGCATGTAGCCCACGGGTCATGTGTTGAGTAGTCCTGATGTACACAGTCACACTTTCACGTCCTTAGAAGCAACTGTAAGGTTCTTTCTTGCCAGTATTACCAAGCTGCTTTTATAACAGAGGGGGATTCAGAGTAGAAGAAGCTATTTTAAATAAGGTTCTATTGACCTTCTCTCCTTCCCTCCCTTAATATCATTTAACAGTCAAGGCAAAACAATTCTAAAAGTAATAAAATAATGAAGTTTTCTTCCCTAATGTACAACTCAGTTTAGCTTACTGAAGTAGAGATTGCATCTTGTGGTGGGCAGGACAGGGCCTAGTGCACTGTGATGCCACTGGTTTCAAACAATAATAAAGGGGCCTCATATACCAAAGAATAATAAAGTGCCCACATGCCAACTGAAATCCATGGGAGCTTCAGCCACTGACCTCTGAAAATCAGACTCAATGACTGTGTTCAAATCACAAAATTAAATCCTGCCCAATTGATATTATAAATACTAGATTTAATCTCATTCAGGAGAAGTCTGGTTGCCAAAAGTTACTTCTCCTAGAAAGTTCTCCAAAGTTCTAGTGTGGCTATCTAGATGCTCCAGATGTTACCTTTTCCTCAGTGTGCTTGAGCTTCCTCCCAAACATTTTGTATTTTTGATCAACTGAGGAGACAACTTCCAGCACAAAGCCCAACTTCAATAGCTGTAGTACTTCTGGAAATACTAAAACTGGAAAGGACCTCAAGAGTTCATCAAGTCCAGTCCCCTGCCCTTATGGCAGGACCAAGCACATCTAGATCATCCCTGATATATGTCTATCTAACCTGCTCTTAAATATCTCCAGTAATGGAGATTCCACATCCTCCCTAGGCAATTTATTCCAGTGTTTAACCATCATGACAGTTAGGAACTTTTTCCTAATGTCCAACCTAAACCTCCTTTGCTGCAAGTTAAGCCCATTGCATCTTGTCCTATCAATTTTTCTCCCTCCTCCTTGTAACATTTTAGGTACTTGTCATTTTAGATACTTGAAAACCACTATCATGTCCCCTCTCTGTCTTTTTTCTAAACTAAATAAACCCAATTCTTTCAGTCTTCCCTCATAGATCATGTTCTCTAGACCTTTAATCATTCTTGTTGCTCTTCTCTGGACCTTCTCCAATTCCTCCACATCTTTCTTAACACGTGGTGCCCAGAACCAGACACAATACTCCATTTGAGGCCTAATCAGCACAGAATAGAGCAGAAAAATGACTTCTCGTGTCTTGCTCACAACACTCCTGTTAACCCATCCCAGAATCATTTTCTGGGTGTGGGGTTTTTTTTCAGTGTCATACTGTTGACTCATATTTAGCTTGTGGTCCACTATGACCTCTAAATCCCTTTCAGCAGAATTCCTTCCTGAAAAATCACTTCCCATTCTGTATGCCAAACAAACTAATTGTTCCTTCCTAAGTGTAGCACTTTGCATTTGTCCTTATTAAACTTCATCCTGTTTTCCTCAGACCATTTCTCGAGTTTGTCCAGATCATTTTGAATTTTAACCCTATCCTCCAAACCATTTGCAATTCCCTCCCAGCTTGGTATCATCTGCGGACTTAATAATTGCACTCTCTATGCTATCATCTAAATCATTGATGATCATCTAAATCATCTAAATCCCACTCACAGCCCTTGAAATTCCTGGCTCAAAATGCTTACATTCTTAATCAGTCACCAAAGGGGAGTCAGACCAGTTTTAAAAAGACAGGAAAGATCTATGAGAATCAAAGGGAAATGGTAGATGGGCGGGTTGGTTGATTGGTTGGTTGGTTTTAATTCAGGGAGGTACAATGTCATGCTACCAAGCTTACAGTTATCCCTTCTGGCCCTATTTGAAAGAAATGGCAATACTGGGGTAATTTGTCAGCCTGATGTAAGATCAACGCTGTGTAGAACAGATGTACTGTAAAATATTGGGCACAGATCTGATACACACACACACACACACACACACACACACACACACACACACACACACACCTTTAATTTCTTACCTAAAGCATCTGAGAAAACTACTCTGCTTTGATTAATAGAGTGCTTGTTGGTTCGCTTAGGCCCTGTGCATAATGGAAGCAGAACTCCCAGTTTGGGGAATATACCTCAGGTCTCTACAGCCCACTCAGGGGAATTGTTTGTTTGTAATTACCATCCTGTAAGATTAAGTCTTACAACACACACCTAAATAATGAGACAATTATGCAAGCCATAGTCCAGCAATGAATGGGCCTAACCCTAGTTCACAGCACCAGTCTTTCTCTATAATGGGCCAAATCAAGCACCCTGAAATATGGGAAGTTTCAGATTTGGATCCAGATTTCTATTCCCTATTTTTAAGAATGTTTAAGTATAGAGTTGGGAGTAGGCCTGTTGTAGAGATATGGTATAACTGGAGTCAGTCTAATGAAGGCACAACAGCTGCAGTGATGGAAGACCAATTTAAGGTCAGAATTAGGCTCAGAAAATGCATGTCTGGGATTCTTGATCCATAGTTCAGAGTTGAGGATTGTGTGTGGGTGCCATCTCTGCTTACAAAAGCAGTTTCTGGCTATATCAGTGTTAGGCTACGTCTACACTACAGGGTTTTTGCACAAAAACCCACGGGGCATCCACACCTCAACTGCGTTTTTGCACAAGAAAATGTACAGTAAAACAGCAGAACAGATGGCTTTTTGTGGTGTAGGTATATCTTTTTCTACAAGGAATAACCTCCTTTTTGTGCAAGAGTTCTCGTGCAAGAAGGTGTGTGTGGACGCTCAACAGGGGTTTCTTGCACTAAAAGAATTATCAGAAAAAGCACAGTGAATGGCAATCAGAATGGCAATCAGAACTTTCTTGAATGGCAATTCTGTGAATGGCAATCAGAACTTTCTTGCGCAAGAGTGTCCATGCAGTGTGCACGCTCTCTTGCACAAAAGCACATAGCTTTTGCAATGCACTTTTGAGGTGTGGACGCGCTTTTGCGCAAGAAGATTTGCAGAAGATCTCTTCCACAAAAAGCTTCTTGTGCAAAAACCCTGCAGTGTAGATAAAGCCTTAGAGAACAGTTTCAAGAAAGGTAACCAGAGCCATGATGTGGACATTACATTCAATAATAGCTACATTGTCTGCTTTTTAGATATGGAATTTGCGAAGAGTGAGAAGTTTGTTTTCCCCTTAGAAGATAAATGAATCGATAACTGCACATAAGTCACTCCCATTCCTAGTTTGTATTGGAGGTTGATTGTTTTTAGAGAATGAAGACTTCTTCCCATCCTAAAAATTTAATTGCATAAGGATAATTTATGTTTCATGCACGGATGTGCAGCAGCCATTCCAAAGAGACATTTATAGATCACAATGCAACTTTAGTAATCATGCAGGGAAGTTAATGGCACCCAGCTGAGTTCTGGAAAGACATTATAGAGAAGAGTCCAAAAACCTGAGGGAGAAATTAATCTTACAGTAGAATTATTTAAGACTTCTAATCTGTTGAGAAAGGACTTACTGGTGCAGTACTATGCAAAGCTGTGGTAATTATACTAACAAATTATAAGCACATTTATCTGCCTTGGAAAATGTTCATCATCAATATTATATGACTGTTTTCTGCATATGAAGTTTATAGATAGAAATAATTATTCTCACTGTCACCTGTTAACCTCCCCACACTTCTAACAAAGCCCTTCTCTAAAAGTGAGCATCCAACATAAATTCCAACTTTGGGGCTGCAAAGTTTCCAGCATAAGTCACACAGGAGCACTTTACAACTTGACTTATGAATTCTGGGGCAGAAAAGCATAGCTCTGGTCAATCAATTCTGCTGCATGGAATTAGCAAAAAAAATCGCCTACAAGCAAAACTCTATGTCCAGCATAAAATATTCTTGTGCAAAGCTGCATGAATGTGTGTGTGTGTGGTTGTAAATGTTAAAGGTCAAAGTCTTATTTTTCTTCCTCACTTTTATCCAATTTATTGCAAAGCTAGAATGTCATTACTCACAAAGGGCATTAAAAATGAAGCAATTATGTTTTCTTTTACCTCTGTACAAAGTCAATTTATATATTTTGAATATTTCTTGAAACTCACAAAAATGTTTATTTAGCTGCAGTGTTTGCTTGTATTATCTGAAAGCTGATATCTCATGTTAGCACCTGGAGCTCTGATCCAGCAAAGTATTTGTAGTGCTTAACTTTGGCTTCAGTAGGATTACTCATATGTTAAAATTAGGCATGTGCATAAGTTCTTTGCTGGATCAGGGCCTGAGTCTCCACATGCCTCTCTTGTCAAAACAGAGTGAGCAGCATGCTCATCATACTCTGACATTGCTTTGCCATGTCTGTGCCATGATGTTGCAGCCATTTAGAACTGTTCAGAAAAAAATTCAAAGTTTTTTTCTGTTGGAATGTGCTAACACATCCAAATCTAAATGGGACTGTGCCCCCAGTGTCCTTAAAGAGCCAAAGTAACCCTTCGCCAGGCAAAAATCCAGAAAAGTTTGAAATAAGGAGGGAGCCAGAACGCTAAGCAGAGTCCCAGTGTGCTATGCATGGTCATGTCAAGCAACATCTGTGATGCCACTAGACTCAGCAACTTGATCTTGTGATGGGGTTGGCAGTCAGAGAAAGTGGGGTTTCAGCACCACTAATTCTGGGAGAGCTGAGAGCTTTTTCACTATTCAGAGATGCATTTCACTATAACACACTCCATTTACATCTATAGTGTGTGGGCTATGGAAAAAGTGTCCAACTTTTATGCAGTTTGTTAACAGAAGCAGCCATTGCATCTGCCATAAGCTAAGGCCCTATCTGGAAAACACATGTGTAACTATTCTCTCTGCCGCCTAAGCAGTGTCATTGACTATGGAGGAAAGTTATGCATGTATATAAACACTTTCAGGTTTGGGGCCTTAATTCTGCATTATTCAATTTCTGTGCTTGGGAAAGCGGATACTTAAATCCCCCCCACTTCCTTAGCATAAAAATGGCTGCTGCTTTTTTCCGGCTCGGAGCTTTGCCGGCAAAAAGCGCCAGTCTAGACGCGGATCTTTCGGAAAATAAAGCCTTTTCCGAAAGATCCCTTATCCCTTAAAATGAGGGATAAGGGATCTTTCAGAAACGGCTTTATTTTCCGAAAGATCCATGTCTAGACTGCTGCTTTTTGCCGGCAAAGCTCCGAGCCGGAAAAAAGCAGCAGCCATTTTTATGCTAATGAAGCGGGGGGGGATTTAAATCCCCACTTCATTTGCAATTGCGATATGTCTATTTTGCATCCCTTTTACGAAAAAGGGATGCAGTCTAGACACAGCCCCACTGTTTCAATTAGCATTATATATGCTAAAGCTACTAGCAGCACACAAACGCCTTTAGATTTAGCATAGGCTACATCTAGACTGCGGAGTTAAATCAGAAAAAGATACGCAATTTGTAGTAAATTGTATATCTTTTTCTGAGTTACTTCTGAAAAAGGCTTTTCTGAAATTTGGCATGTGTACACGGCACCAAATTTCAGGAAAAAATGCTCTTTTGACACATCTTTTATGCCTTGTAGAACATGGTTTACAGGGATGGCAAAAAAGCACGTCCACTTTTTCAATTTTTTTTTCAGAAAAACGGATGCGTTCCTTGGATACAGCATTGCTTTTCCGGTACCTCCAGTATCCCAGAAAAGCAGTGCAGTCTAGATGTAGCCATAGATAGTTAATGCTGAGTGAGTGGATGTTTTCAATCAGGATGGGGAGGGATACGTTTTCCAAGTCAAACTGACTATCAGCAATAGTGATAGAAATGTAGCCGTGCTCATCATCTAATAAACCATCTTGTTAGTCTTTAAAGTGCTACATAGTCCTGTATTTTGTTTTGACTATCACCAGTGATTAAATATGCCTCCATGAGCCAATGCCACCTAACTAACATAAATATTAAACAAATGCATTTTAATAGTCTTTCCTTTATATTATCTTGAGTCTGAAAACTGGAAAAAAAGGAGAATATGTACAACAATTAGTCAATGACAATATATAAAATCAAAAGACAATTTTATGCCATAGTAGCAAGCAGATTGTTTTTGAAACAGCACCTCTTCTCTTATCTTTGGACCCTGATTTAGACTAAAACATACATCTAGCTGTATAGTCGAGCCATTTATAAACCAATATTTATTTCTTTATCATTATTATTGCGATTATAGAACTAATTGTTCTGAAAATATCATTAAATAGCACAAGCTGAATTTCTCTAGTCTGGCACTCTCCGGTCCAGCAACATCTGTGATTCAGCATGATTTTAGTCAGCTGAATGTCCACTTATCATGGGTGTGGCCAAGTTTCCTGTGATCCCATAAAGTTTGTTTACAGATACCTGTCCTGGCTCTCAGTGTTCTGTGCTGTTAATTAGCTCTAATTGACCCCTAAATGTCCTCTTAGAGCCCAGTATGCAGTGGAAGTGTTGATAATGCTACTAGACAATATTTGATCTCCCCTGGCAAATTCTCTGGTTTGGCAACTGATCAGGTCCCTGAGGGTGCCAGACTAGAGAGGTTCAACTTGTATCATGAAAATGTACTGCACAGGGCCATGCTTATGTTTATTACTCTTATTGCTACAATAGAATAATGTCCTCAGAGTTACGATCCATTTTGCATGGTTTAGACACAAAATATCCTGCATCCTGACAGGAGGTTAGACCAGATGACCCTCGTGGTCTCTTCTAGCCCCATAGATCTATGGTATCCCTATGCTTATTTGTGATAAAGATAACCGTGGAAAACCAAGTTCTGGTCTCATTTAAACAGAGTGGAAATTGGCTCTCTCTGTCTGCTTACCATCTGGAGTATACTGAGGCCATGTCTACACAGTAGGGCTATTTCAGGATACCGGAAGTATCCTGAAATAGCTATTCCATGTCCTTTGAGCATACCCGTTATTTCAAAAAATAATGGGCTCGCTATTCCAACATCCAACATAATAAAGCATTCTTCCTAAACCTCATTCCATGAGGGTTAAGGGACATTTAGGAATAATGCTTTATTTCAAAATTTGGCACTGTGTAGACAGCACCAAATTTCGAAATAAGCTATTTCAAAATTACCCTCAAAATAAGCTACACAATTTGTATAGCGCATATTGCGTAGAGCAAATTGCATAGCGTATTTCAAGGTAAGGGTGCAGTGTAGATGCACTCTCAGGGAAAATCCTGGTATTGAAAATTATTTTTCGTGCCCACTCTTTCCCTGAGCATCATTACTGAATCAAATACAATTGTCGTCTTTTTTGATTTTCATGTTCCCTGAAGTGACAAGAAGTCTCACAGTAACTGAGAACATCACACAGTAACTGAGAACATGGTACAATGCAGTAAAAATTATTGTACATTATCACATATTACTAATGCCAACTGAAAAAAGAGAATGATAAAGGAAACATCACAAAGCACCATTCAGTTCAGCAAATAGCAATACCTGTTCAGCGTTGTGGTATTTACATTGACAAGCTCTTTGCTTAATGGAAACATGAAGGCCCATTTGTTAATAACAACATCTGCCTTTTATTGAGCCCTTTTTATCAGTAGATTTCAAAGCACTAAAGGAGGTCAGTATCTTTATCCCCATTTTACAGATGGGGAAATTAAGGCACAAGAAGGAGAAGTGGCTCATCCTGGGTTACTCGGCAGACCAGCACTAGCAAGCACCCTACTCTTCTGATTCCCAGGTCAGTGCTACCTTATGCATCACATTTTTGTAGGTATGCTGAGTTTTGTTCTACTCAATGCTTTTTTTTTTTTTTTTAAGAAAAAGGATGCTCTAGACTCAAACTTGATGAGCCAAAAAAAAAAAAAAAAAGGTGCTCTGGGGGCCAAAATGCAGTCGCGGGCCTTTTAAGAGCAAAAACACCATGCTGGGAGCTGGAAAAAAAATGGCCTCACATCCAAGCAGGCTTCTGTCAGAAGACAAGCTGCCCCAGATGCCGCTACACAGCGGGGAAATGCCATTCCTTTACTAAGTGCTGGGAAAATAGGTGCCATACTGTCACACTGGTTCAAATTATGAGGAGTTTATTACCAAGGTATGCGGAAGGATACATACACATATAGTTACATACACTGTCAAGGATTTCCTTATAAAATAGTGAGACATAGAATCCTTCCTCTCAGACAACGCCAGATATTGAAGTGGTTGCTCAGTGCCTTTTCAAAGAAACTCCCACTGTCCTGACAGTTTGCATGACTGAGTAAAAACTAAGTATTTGACCATCTGTTTTATCTTCCAGGATGTAACACACAGCTAATGTGGACCAGGGCTTCCTACATCACTAATGGCATGTGATGTTTCTTGTAACACACCTTACCCACCAAAGCCATCATTTGTTTTCAGCAATATTGAACCCGGGACAAAAGCAAAGTTTCTTGAGCCAAAGGAGTATCTCCTGAGACAATTGCTGTAGGCTCAGCTTCAGCCATTACACTGTCCATCACTCTGTCCTACACTTGCATATGTCATAGTTTCTCAAGCTGTCTGAGGTTCAATACAGGCCCAGAAAGGAATCTAATGTTAGATTTTTCATTGCTTATTTCACTTACAGGTTTTGATATGCTGCCCACAAAATCATGTGATTAATGGTAATCCAAATGAGACAGACTGCAGAGCCCTCATCCTGCTCCATTACCAACGTGTCAGAATTACTACCATGCTGCATTAACTAGAAGGGAATAGATATAAAGAGTCTGAGCTTCCTAACACAGGGAGAGATTATTCTTCTTTGAGGTGTGAACATTTCTCATCTTCAGGATATCTGTATGTCCGGTTGTGCTTTCCAGTCCTCCAGACAGCCTGGCACTGAAGAGTGTAAGGTAGTCTAGCTGTTATGAGTAAATGATGAGAAGCTACTATTTTTCCTGATAATATAACCACTTACTTTTGAGTTATTTGTGAAAGAGACTGTGGATCACTACTGAAGCTGTAAATACTGAGAGCCATGTCTGTTTTGCAAGTTATATTGTTGTTTCAATTATTCTAATTACCTTATGTTGCTAGATCTGATATCTTCTCTCTTTGTGTAAGCGGGGGAATGGTCCCGCTCTTGTGGGGAACTTTCCTGGCTTCTATACACCCCGGTGAAATGAACCAGCGAAAGGATCTGAGTCCCCGCTCCCACTTCCTTTACCCCACGGCTCCCTGATCCTGAGGGCTCCCCCTCCACTCTCCTGAGTAGCAGAGCCCTTGAAACCCCAACAAGGCTGGGCCCAGGTTTCCTGGGGCTTAATCCCTGACCTTGTAGTCACTAGGGGCAGGAGTTAGGGTGTCCCCACTCCGAGGTGCTCTCTTTACACTGCAGGCCTTCTTGGCCCAGTGATCACTTCATAATGTTCAAAGCAAATACAATTTATTAAACATCAACTGATTAAAGAGAATAGAATAAGAAACAATGAGAATGGTTAAATGGGAACACACAGCCCTGCTCTGTAGCACAGGCACATCAACACAGCAGTCTGCAGAGTGTAAGGACAGTTCACAGTCTCTTCCTTAGAAGCCCTGGATGTGCTGCAAGGGGCTGCAGGCTGGACACGCTTGCACTGGCAGTGACCACACAGCCTCAGTCTCTAAGTGGCCAGACCCCTCTCCCAGTCCAGAGCCTTTCCCCACACTTTGCAGGTCCCAGTAGCTCACCACATCCAGCTGCAGGCTGTGCTGCTTGGCCAGTTCCAGCTCTTTGTGTTGCTTCTCTGTTCCTTTTGGCTTTCTGAGCACTGCCAGTCTGCTGCTCAACACAGGGTCTGCACTGCTTGGCCTGTCTGTGTCTGGTTCTGTCACTGCAGGACTTCTTCTTGTTCTCCTCTCTCAGCTCTCTGTCTTTGCAGGACCTCTCCTGCACACAGCTCGCTCTGCTCTTTCAGCTCCCTGTTTGCTCAGAGAGAGAGCCAGAACAATCCCCACTTACAACCTGCCAGTCAGGCTGAGCTGGAGTGTTGACTGCTTTCCATTGTCTCTGGGGTCTGTCAGTCTCATGAACCCTTCCCCTTCTGAAGCTGGTAAACCAAAAAACTCCCACAGAGTTTTAGTAAGGGGTAACAGTCCCCTTACATTCCCCCTTGCTAGAATTCTACCACAGCCACAAAATTCACACCATATAAAAAACATTAACAATTAACAAAAACATTTCACATACTTAACATCTTATTTCTACTGGACATGCGGACACTCATTAAGCCATTACATAGGACCAATAACATAATCATCTCTAAGTTTAACAGGCAATACACCCTTATTAGTTCTCTGGGACCTTCTTACAACAGGTGGTTCATTACCCATATTTTCTATTTCCCTGTCTTCGGGTAATACTGGTTCAGCCTGAGGGATCTGGTCATCCTCGTTATGGACTGGGGTTGCTACCCTCTGTTCCCTTTGGTATTCAGTTTGTGGGACTAGAACCATTCCCCAACTCCTTTCAGTCTCTTCAGGCCGTCCTGATCTACGCCTCCTAGGATTCCTGACTGAACTAAAGGTGCAATGTTTTAGCTGGTCTCTATGAACTGTTCTCTCCTGACCTCCGCGTTCAGGTCGAATGGTGTAAACTGGCAGGTCAGGATTGTTGTGAGCAACTACAATGTGAGGACTCGACTCCCATTTGTCCTGTATTTTATTACGCCCCCGGTGTCTATGATTACGAACTAGTACACGATCACCAGGCCTGATGAGAGCCCCCCTGGACTTGCGATCATAAGTCCTCTTCCTGCTTAGGGCTGCCTGTTTAGACGTACTGAGAGCAACTTCACAGGCTCTCTTCAGCCTGTCATGGTGACTTTTGACCCAATCATCCAGATTGGTCACATCATCTTCCTCAGGGCCCTCTCTGTCTAGAATATCCAATGGCAACCTGGGATCTCTAGCAAACATGAGGTAAAAAGGAGAATAACCTGTCGATGAATGGATGTGACTATTATAGGCCATCACCAGCTCAGGGAGATGCTCCTGCCAGGCTCGTTTCTTTTCAGGCGGGAGTGTTCTGAGCATGTCATGCATTGTCCGGTTAAACCTCTCACACTGAGCATTTCCTTGTGGGTGATAGGGTGTTGTTCGGCTTTTGGCTATGCCATACAGTTTACACAATGCTGATATCACCCCTGACTCGAAATTCCTCCCCTGGTCTGAGTGTAACCGTGCTGGACAACCATAATACATAAACCAGTGTTTTAGGAGGGCTTCAGCCGTTGTCTGCGCTGTCTGGTTTCTAGTTGGAACTGCAACAGTGAATCGGGTAAACATATCTGTGAGAACCAGTACGTTCTCAAACCCCTCGGAAGATTTCTCTAGCCGAGTGTAGTCCATTGCTAAGACCTCCATTGGGGCAGTCACGTTAGTGCAGGTCAAAGGGGCCCGAGTGGGTGGAAACACATCCTTGGCTAGGGCACACCGCTTGCACTGACGGATCCATGCTGTTACATCACTAGCCATGGTAGGCCAGTAATAGTTCTTCCTCATCGCCTCAAGAGTGCTTCTGTCTCCAAAATGCCCTCCATGGTCATGCCTGGCTTCATAAACTTGTCGGCGAAGTGACACTGGCACCACTAACTGCCACACTTCTTCGCCATCACGAGGATGACAGATTACACGGAACAGCACTCCACGGTGCAACCTAAGTCGCTCCCACTGTCTGGTCAGCTTCTTAGACTGAGGGTATCTGGCCCCAAAGCTCCGGTCTGGCCTCATCCGGTTCATGACTGCCTCTAAGACTGGCCCAAGGTCCCCTTCTTTTTGCAGGGTGCGAATTTCTTCCCATGAATACCCTGAGATTATTGCATCCTCACCTTCTACCAGGTTTTGTGATACCTCTTTTACCATCACTTCACCCTCTTGCTTCGGAACCTCTAGCCACAAACAGGCCCGCACAACGTCTGCAGGAATGACCAGAAAGTCCTTTTCAAGGTCTTCACCCTCTTCTAATTCCTCTTCCAAAGGCAATCTAGACAGGGTGTCAGCACTGATATTCTGTCTTCCAGGTTTATACTGTACTTCAAAAGTGAACTCAGCAAGTTGGGCCACCCACCGGTGTTCAATCGCACCTAAGTTAGCAGTGGACAGGTATTGGAGAGGATTGTGGTCTGAGATTACAGTGAATTTAGAGTACATTAGATAATCCTTAAATTTTTCAGTAATAGCCCACTTCAAGGCCAGCAATTCTAGCTTAAAAGCACTGTAGTTTTTGTCATTTCTTTCTGACCTCCTCAGCCCTCGGCTTGCATATGCGATCACACGCTCAACCCCCTCCTGTTTCTGGCTGAGCACTGCACCCAGGCCATGTAGGCTTCCATCTGTTGTCACCATAAATGGCAGGCTAAAGTCAGGATATGCAAGCACAGGTGGTGTCATCAGCCGGTGTCTTAGTTCATCAAAAGCTGCCTGACAGGCATCATCCCATACAAAGCATTGATCCCTTTTCTTCCTTTCAGTTGGTTGGCCCACCAATCCATATAGTGGCACAGCAATGTGTGCAAACTTTGGAACAAATCGTCTATAATAGCTCATGAAACCCAGAGCTTGTCGCACTTGTTTGGCATTCTTCGGGACTGGCCAGTTTTCCAGAGCCCTGGTCTTCTCCTCGTCTACCTGGATTCCATCCTTCGAAATCACATGGCCCAAAAATTTGACTCTCTCACGTAAGAGGCAGCACTTGCTTGGCTTCAACTTCAACCCATGTTCCTTCAGTCGTGTGAAGACTACATCCAGTTTTTCTATATGACTCTCGAAATCTTTGGAAAACACAATAACATCATCCAGGTATATTAGCAAAGTGTCTAGGATGTAATCTCCCAACACCCCTTCCATTAGTCTCTGGAACGTAGCAGGTGCATTGCACAAGCCGAATGGCATACGCGTCCATTCAAACAGCCCAAACGGAGTTGTCACTGCTGTCTTTTCCTGGTCCTGTTCTTCCATTGCAACCTGGAAATAGCCAGAAGTCAAATCAAGAGTTGAAAACACTCTGGCACTTCCTAATGCATCCAGGGACTCTTCCACCCGGGGTAGCGGGTAAGCATCCTTGTGTGTTACTTCATTCAATTTCCTGTAATCACAGCAGAATCGCACCCCACCATCCTTTTTTATTACAATCACTGCAGGCGATGCCCAGGGGCTGTGGCTTTCTTTAAGGACACCTTGAGCCACTAGGTCCAGGATGTGCCTTTTTACCTCCTGGAACACTTGTGGTGAAATCCGCCGGTGTCTCTGTTTTATTGGAACAGCATCTCCAGTGGGTATTCGGTGTGTCACTGTGGTGGTGTAACCAAAGTCTCGGTCATCCCTGGAAAAGACCTCTTGATGTTTCTCCAGTAGTGCCCGTAAACGGCCAGCCTGCATAGGGGTTAGCTGTTGGAGATCCACTTGGACTGGAATGAGTAACTCTCCATCAGGTGCCTCTTGAGGTGTAGTAACCTGTGCTCCCTTCTCCAACCTTGTCACTCGCAGCTCATCTCCCTTTTCTTCCAGGACTACTCCTCCTGGGGGTACTACTTCTTCGGGTCTGTGTACCTCTGCCACTCTAGTGCGGGGGTACAACTTTATGGCCTTCTTACTTGAGTTTAGCAGCCTGACTGGCACTTTTCCCTTGCTGGCATTAGCAAGTACGTTCGCAACCAGTAGTCCCTGAGGTAGACTGGCCCCTCGTGTTGGCTCAACAAGCACCCGGTATCCATTGAATCCGCTTAGTACCTGGCAGCGTCCATCAACAATCTTCTCACTCCAGGGAGGTATAACTACCTTCTGTCTCCCTGCCACCTTTACGTAGCCAATCTGTCCTGTGGGACCAGGAAAACATCCTTGTCTCTCCACTTGGGCCAGTACCCGCTTCAATGCAGCCTTCATCCTAGGCTCCCCATGCCGGTTCATTTCTTGGGTTCCTTCCCCCACTAATAGTAATTCTTTCAGCTCTCTTATTATATTCATCCCGAGAATTCCTGGTACTCTGTTCCCCATCAAAGTCTTTTCCGAAGCTGGATCCTTTAGGATAAAGATGCATTTTCCCGGGATTATCCGACCCATATACCCTACATCAGCTTCAAGGCACCCCACAACAGGGATAGCTAGTCCATTAGCTGCTGTTAGCTGTACAAACCGGGTATTATGCATGGTCAGATCTCTCTCTTTTAAGTAGTTTTGGAAATATGATTCAGAAATAGTGGTGACTTCTGAGCCAGTGTCTATCAAACAGCGGGTCCTCACCCCTGCTATGGTTATTTCCACTGTCAAGCAGTCCCCAAAAGCTCGACCGCAGAAGTCATCAAATGCACTAGCATCATCAGGGTCCTTTTCCTTACTGCTGGCATGCTGCCCTTTTCCGAGGGACAGCCGTAGGAACCCTTCTGTCCCCGCTTGGCCTTCCCCTGATGTGCTACTCGATCTTGGTGTCTCTGGGATTTCAGACACTCGGGATTCCAGTCCCCTCTTCAGTGGACAATCTCGGCTAGTATGCCCTGGCCTTTCACAAGTATAACAAATGTACCTTCCCAGCTCATCCTTTAGTGGGGGCCTTCGGGACCCTGGGGTCCTGGGGTATTTTGGCCAAGTAGTGGAGGAGGTGGATTTTTCTTTCACCACCTCAGTCATTACTTTCAGCATCTCCCCCTGCTGGACTGCCAGTTTTTGGATAGCTTCACTTAAACTTTCCAATGTTAACTGTGTTTGGGGCAGGGCCTTTTCCCCAAAAGTTGCACTGACTAGGCCCCCACTCCGTGTTCGGGAGTTAGGCTTGCCGGTCTCTTCCAAAGGAGCCTCCTCTTCTTCTGACCACATAATGGCAGCCTGCATGAGTTCAGGGAACTTCTTTCCAGGCTCTTCCTTCAGCCTTCTCTTCATTTCACGGCGGAGGGAGTCATCCCGAAGCCCAAACACCATCTGTTCTTTCAGCGCCATATCTGCGTCTGAAACTCGTTGAGGGTCTCGCCGCTCCACTTTGCTCATTCTCTCCTGGAGTTCATAGGCATATGCCCGGATAGTTTCACCAGGCTCCTGCTTTCGCTCAAAGAACTCCTTTAGCCGAGTTCCAATAGGTACCTTGTCTCCATACACTTCTAAGAGGAGTTCAAATACCTTTTTCACATCTTTCTTGTCTGCCATTGCCATAAACTTTACTGTGGCCTTGGCCTGGCCCTTGAGGTGCTCCTCTATGAAATCCACATGATCTTCTTCAGGTATTCTTAGCACATGCAGAGCTGCCTTCACAGACTTCACCCACTCCTCTACCGTAATGTCTCCTGGCCTAGTTGGGAAGCCACCAAACTCTGCAACCTTCCGCTCCCGTGGGACATAAATAGTAGGGGGTTTCTTAGCTTCTGCTGCCTGTTGGTCTATAACTGCCCTGGCCAGTGATAAGGCTTCTCTATGCTCAGCTCTAGCTTGCTGTAATGCCTCACTTTGGTCTGATAATCTGCGCTGAAGTTCAGCAACTTGGATCTGTAGTTCTTCAATTCCAGCCATGGTTGTGCTCTCGACCAGGCCTGGCTGGTGCTACCAGAACTCAACAAATAAACCAATGGGGTGGACCCTTTGAATAGGATCCTGTTCGTGACGCCAATTATGTAAGCGGGGGAATGGTCCCGCTCTTGTGGGGAACTTTCCTGGCTTCTATACACCCCGGTGAAATGAACCAGCGAAAGGATCTGAGTCCCCGCTCCCACTTCCTTTACCCCACGGCTCCCTGATCCTGAGGGCTCCCCCTCCACTCTCCTGAGTAGCAGAGCCCTTGAAACCCCAACAAGGCTGGGCCCAGGTTTCCTGGGGCTTAATCCCTGACCTTGTAGTCACTAGGGGCAGGAGTTAGGGTGTCCCCACTCCGAGGTGCTCTCTTTACACTGCAGGCCTTCTTGGCCCAGTGATCACTTCATAATGTTCAAAGCAAATACAATTTATTAAACATCAACTGATTAAAGAGAATAGAATAAGAAACAATGAGAATGGTTAAATGGGAACACACAGCCCTGCTCTGTAGCACAGGCACATCAACACAGCAGTCTGCAGAGTGTAAGGACAGTTCACAGTCTCTTCCTTAGAAGCCCTGGATGTGCTGCAAGGGGCTGCAGGCTGGACACGCTTGCACTGGCAGTGACCACACAGCCTCAGTCTCTAAGTGGCCAGACCCCTCTCCCAGTCCAGAGCCTTTCCCCACACTTTGCAGGTCCCAGTAGCTCACCACATCCAGCTGCAGGCTGTGCTGCTTGGCCAGTTCCAGCTCTTTGTGTTGCTTCTCTGTTCCTTTTGGCTTTCTGAGCACTGCCAGTCTGCTGCTCAACACAGGGTCTGCACTGCTTGGCCTGTCTGTGTCTGGTTCTGTCACTGCAGGACTTCTTCTTGTTCTCCTCTCTCAGCTCTCTGTCTTTGCAGGACCTCTCCTGCACACAGCTCGCTCTGCTCTTTCAGCTCCCTGTTTGCTCAGAGAGAGAGCCAGAACAATCCCCACTTACAACCTGCCAGTCAGGCTGAGCTGGAGTGTTGACTGCTTTCCATTGTCTCTGGGGTCTGTCAGTCTCATGAACCCTTCCCCTTCTGAAGCTGGTAAACCAAAAAACTCCCACAGAGTTTTAGTAAGGGGTAACAGTCCCCTTACATTCCCCCTTGCTAGAATTCTACCACAGCCACAAAATTCACACCATATAAAAAACATTAACAATTAACAAAAACATTTCACATACTTAACATCTTATTTCTACTGGACATGCGGACACTCATTAAGCCATTACATAGGACCAATAACATAATCATCTCTAAGTTTAACAGGCAATACACCCTTATTAGTTCTCTGGGACCTTCTTACAACAGGTGGTTCATTACCCATATTTTCTATTTCCCTGTCTTCGGGTAATACTGGTTCAGCCTGAGGGATCTGGTCATCCTCGTTATGGACTGGGGTTGCTACCCTCTGTTCCCTTTGGTATTCAGTTTGTGGGACTAGAACCATTCCCCAACTCCTTTCAGTCTCTTCAGGCCGTCCTGATCTACGCCTCCTAGGATTCCTGACTGAACTAAAGGTGCAATGTTTTAGCTGGTCTCTATGAACTGTTCTCTCCTGACCTCCGCGTTCAGGTCGAATGGTGTAAACTGGCAGGTCAGGATTGTTGTGAGCAACTACAATGTGAGGACTCGACTCCCATTTGTCCTGTATTTTATTACGCCCCCGGTGTCTATGATTACGAACTAGTACACGATCACCAGGCCTGATGAGAGCCCCCCTGGACTTGCGATCATAAGTCCTCTTCCTGCTTAGGGCTGCCTGTTTAGACGTACTGAGAGCAACTTCACAGGCTCTCTTCAGCCTGTCATGGTGACTTTTGACCCAATCATCCAGATTGGTCACATCATCTTCCTCAGGGCCCTCTCTGTCTAGAATATCCAATGGCAACCTGGGATCTCTAGCAAACATGAGGTAAAAAGGAGAATAACCTGTCGATGAATGGATGTGACTATTATAGGCCATCACCAGCTCAGGGAGATGCTCCTGCCAGGCTCGTTTCTTTTCAGGCGGGAGTGTTCTGAGCATGTCATGCATTGTCCGGTTAAACCTCTCACACTGAGCATTTCCTTGTGGGTGATAGGGTGTTGTTCGGCTTTTGGCTATGCCATACAGTTTACACAATGCTGATATCACCCCTGACTCGAAATTCCTCCCCTGGTCTGAGTGTAACCGTGCTGGACAACCATAATACATAAACCAGTGTTTTAGGAGGGCTTCAGCCGTTGTCTGCGCTGTCTGGTTTCTAGTTGGAACTGCAACAGTGAATCGGGTAAACATATCTGTGAGAACCAGTACGTTCTCAAACCCCTCGGAAGATTTCTCTAGCCGAGTGTAGTCCATTGCTAAGACCTCCATTGGGGCAGTCACGTTAGTGCAGGTCAAAGGGGCCCGAGTGGGTGGAAACACATCCTTGGCTAGGGCACACCGCTTGCACTGACGGATCCATGCTGTTACATCACTAGCCATGGTAGGCCAGTAATAGTTCTTCCTCATCGCCTCAAGAGTGCTTCTGTCTCCAAAATGCCCTCCATGGTCATGCCTGGCTTCATAAACTTGTCGGCGAAGTGACACTGGCACCACTAACTGCCACACTTCTTCGCCATCACGAGGATGACAGATTACACGGAACAGCACTCCACGGTGCAACCTAAGTCGCTCCCACTGTCTGGTCAGCTTCTTAGACTGAGGGTATCTGGCCCCAAAGCTCCGGTCTGGCCTCATCCGGTTCATGACTGCCTCTAAGACTGGCCCAAGGTCCCCTTCTTTTTGCAGGGTGCGAATTTCTTCCCATGAATACCCTGAGATTATTGCATCCTCACCTTCTACCAGGTTTTGTGATACCTCTTTTACCATCACTTCACCCTCTTGCTTCGGAACCTCTAGCCACAAACAGGCCCGCACAACGTCTGCAGGAATGACCAGAAAGTCCTTTTCAAGGTCTTCACCCTCTTCTAATTCCTCTTCCAAAGGCAATCTAGACAGGGTGTCAGCACTGATATTCTGTCTTCCAGGTTTATACTGTACTTCAAAAGTGAACTCAGCAAGTTGGGCCACCCACCGGTGTTCAATCGCACCTAAGTTAGCAGTGGACAGGTATCGGAGAGGATTGTGGTCTGAGATTACAGTGAATTTAGAGTACATTAGATAATCCTTAAATTTTTCAGTAATAGCCCACTTCAAGGCCAGCAATTCTAGCTTAAAAGCACTGTAGTTTTTGTCATTTCTTTCTGACCTCCTCAGCCCTCGGCTTGCATATGCGATCACACGCTCAACCCCCTCCTGTTTCTGGCTGAGCACTGCACCCAGGCCATGTAGGCTTCCATCTGTTGTCACCATAAATGGCAGGCTAAAGTCAGGATATGCAAGCACAGGTGGTGTCATCAGCCGGTGTCTTAGTTCATCAAAAGCTGCCTGACAGGCATCATCCCATACAAAGCATTGATCCCTTTTCTTCCTTTCAGTTGGTTGGCCCACCAATCCATATAGTGGCACAGCAATGTGTGCAAACTTTGGAACAAATCGTCTATAATAGCTCATGAAACCCAGAGCTTGTCGCACTTGTTTGGCATTCTTCGGGACTGGCCAGTTTTCCAGAGCCCTGGTCTTCTCCTCGTCTACCTGGATTCCATCCTTCGAAATCACATGGCCCAAAAATTTGACTCTCTCACGTAAGAGGCAGCACTTGCTTGGCTTCAACTTCAACCCATGTTCCTTCAGTCGTGTGAAGACTACATCCAGTTTTTCTATATGACTCTCGAAATCTTTGGAAAACACAATAACATCATCCAGGTATATTAGCAAAGTGTCTAGGATGTAATCTCCCAACACCCCTTCCATTAGTCTCTGGAACGTAGCAGGTGCATTGCACAAGCCGAATGGCATACGCGTCCATTCAAACAGCCCAAACGGAGTTGTCACTGCTGTCTTTTCCTGGTCCTGTTCTTCCATTGCAACCTGGAAATAGCCAGAAGTCAAATCAAGAGTTGAAAACACTCTGGCACTTCCTAATGCATCCAGGGACTCTTCCACCCGGGGTAGCGGGTAAGCATCCTTGTGTGTTACTTCATTCAATTTCCTGTAATCACAGCAGAATCGCACCCCACCATCCTTTTTTATTACAATCACTGCAGGCGATGCCCAGGGGCTGTGGCTTTCTTTAAGGACACCTTGAGCCACTAGGTCCAGGATGTGCCTTTTTACCTCCTGGAACACTTGTGGTGAAATCCGCCGGTGTCTCTGTTTTATTGGAACAGCATCTCCAGTGGGTATTCGGTGTGTCACTGTGGTGGTGTAACCAAAGTCTCGGTCATCCCTGGAAAAGACCTCTTGATGTTTCTCCAGTAGTGCCCGTAAACGGCCAGCCTGCATAGGGGTTAGCTGTTGGAGATCCACTTGGACTGGAATGAGTAACTCTCCATCAGGTGCCTCTTGAGGTGTAGTAACCTGTGCTCCCTTCTCCAACCTTGTCACTCGCAGCTCATCTCCCTTTTCTTCCAGGACTACTCCTCCTGGGGGTACTACTTCTTCGGGTCTGTGTACCTCTGCCACTCTAGTGCGGGGGTACAACTTTATGGCCTTCTTACTTGAGTTTAGCAGCCTGACTGGCACTTTTCCCTTGCTGGCATTAGCAAGTACGTTCGCAACCAGTAGTCCCTGAGGTAGACTGGCCCCTCGTGTTGGCTCAACAAGCACCCGGTATCCATTGAATCCGCTTAGTACCTGGCAGCGTCCATCAACAATCTTCTCACTCCAGGGAGGTATAACTACCTTCTGTCTCCCTGCCACCTTTACGTAGCCAATCTGTCCTGTGGGACCAGGAAAACATCCTTGTCTCTCCACTTGGGCCAGTACCCGCTTCAATGCAGCCTTCATCCTAGGCTCCCCATGCCGGTTCATTTCTTGGGTTCCTTCCCCCACTAATAGTAATTCTTTCAGCTCTCTTATTATATTCATCCCGAGAATTCCTGGTACTCTGTTCCCCATCAAAGTCTTTTCCGAAGCTGGATCCTTTAGGATAAAGATGCATTTTCCCGGGATTATCCGACCCATATACCCTACATCAGCTTCAAGGCACCCCACAACAGGGATAGCTAGTCCATTAGCTGCTGTTAGCTGTACAAACCGGGTATTATGCATGGTCAGATCTCTCTCTTTTAAGTAGTTTTGGAAATATGATTCAGAAATAGTGGTGACTTCTGAGCCAGTGTCTATCAAACAGCGGGTCCTCACCCCTGCTATGGTTATTTCCACTGTCAAGCAGTCCCCAAAAGCTCGACCGCAGAAGTCATCAAATGCACTAGCATCATCAGGGTCCTTTTCCTTACTGCTGGCATGCTGCCCTTTTCCGAGGGACAGCCGTAGGAACCCTTCTGTCCCCGCTTGGCCTTCCCCTGATGTGCTACTCGATCTTGGTGTCTCTGGGATTTCAGACACTCGGGATTCCAGTCCCCTCTTCAGTGGACAATCTCGGCTAGTATGCCCTGGCCTTTCACAAGTATAACAAATGTACCTTCCCAGCTCATCCTTTAGTGGGGGCCTTCGGGACCCTGGGGTCCTGGGGTATTTTGGCCAAGTAGTGGAGGAGGTGGATTTTTCTTTCACCACCTCAGTCATTACTTTCAGCATCTCCCCCTGCTGGACTGCCAGTTTTTGGATAGCTTCACTTAAACTTTCCAATGTTAACTGTGTTTGGGGCAGGGCCTTTTCCCCAAAAGTTGCACTGACTAGGCCCCCACTCCGTGTTCGGGAGTTAGGCTTGCCGGTCTCTTCCAAAGGAGCCTCCTCTTCTTCTGACCACATAATGGCAGCCTGCATGAGTTCAGGGAACTTCTTTCCAGGCTCTTCCTTCAGCCTTCTCTTCATTTCACGGCGGAGGGAGTCATCCCGAAGCCCAAACACCATCTGTTCTTTCAGCGCCATATCTGCGTCTGAAACTCGTTGAGGGTCTCGCCGCTCCACTTTGCTCATTCTCTCCTGGAGTTCATAGGCATATGCCCGGATAGTTTCACCAGGCTCCTGCTTTCGCTCAAAGAACTCCTTTAGCCGAGTTCCAATAGGTACCTTGTCTCCATACACTTCTAAGAGGAGTTCAAATACCTTTTTCACATCTTTCTTGTCTGCCATTGCCATAAACTTTACTGTGGCCTTGGCCTGGCCCTTGAGGTGCTCCTCTATGAAATCCACATGATCTTCTTCAGGTATTCTTAGCACATGCAGAGCTGCCTTCACAGACTTCACCCACTCCTCTACCGTAATGTCTCCTGGCCTAGTTGGGAAGCCACCAAACTCTGCAACCTTCCGCTCCCGTGGGACATAAATAGTAGGGGGTTTCTTAGCTTCTGCTGCCTGTTGGTCTATAACTGCCCTGGCCAGTGATAAGGCTTCTCTATGCTCAGCTCTAGCTTGCTGTAATGCCTCACTTTGGTCTGATAATCTGCGCTGAAGTTCAGCAACTTGGATCTGTAGTTCTTCAATTCCAGCCATGGTTGTGCTCTCGACCAGGCCTGGCTGGTGCTACCAGAACTCAACAAATAAACCAATGGGGTGGACCCTTTGAATAGGATCCTGTTCGTGACGCCAATTATGTAAGCGGGGGAATGGTCCCGCTCTTGTGGGGAACTTTCCTGGCTTCTATACACCCCGGTGAAATGAACCAGCGAAAGGATCTGAGTCCCCGCTCCCACTTCCTTTACCCCACGGCTCCCTGATCCTGAGGGCTCCCCCTCCACTCTCCTGAGTAGCAGAGCCCTTGAAACCCCAACAAGGCTGGGCCCAGGTTTCCTGGGGCTTAATCCCTGACCTTGTAGTCACTAGGGGCAGGAGTTAGGGTGTCCCCACTCCGAGGTGCTCTCTTTACACTGCAGGCCTTCTTGGCCCAGTGATCACTTCATAATGTTCAAAGCAAATACAATTTATTAAACATCAACTGATTAAAGAGAATAGAATAAGAAACAATGAGAATGGTTAAATGGGAACACACAGCCCTGCTCTGTAGCACAGGCACATCAACACAGCAGTCTGCAGAGTGTAAGGACAGTTCACAGTCTCTTCCTTAGAAGCCCTGGATGTGCTGCAAGGGGCTGCAGGCTGGACACGCTTGCACTGGCAGTGACCACACAGCCTCAGTCTCTAAGTGGCCAGACCCCTCTCCCAGTCCAGAGCCTTTCCCCACACTTTGCAGGTCCCAGTAGCTCACCACATCCAGCTGCAGGCTGTGCTGCTTGGCCAGTTCCAGCTCTTTGTGTTGCTTCTCTGTTCCTTTTGGCTTTCTGAGCACTGCCAGTCTGCTGCTCAACACAGGGTCTGCACTGCTTGGCCTGTCTGTGTCTGGTTCTGTCACTGCAGGACTTCTTCTTGTTCTCCTCTCTCAGCTCTCTGTCTTTGCAGGACCTCTCCTGCACACAGCTCGCTCTGCTCTTTCAGCTCCCTGTTTGCTCAGAGAGAGAGCCAGAACAATCCCCACTTACAACCTGCCAGTCAGGCTGAGCTGGAGTGTTGACTGCTTTCCATTGTCTCTGGGGTCTGTCAGTCTCATGAACCCTTCCCCTTCTGAAGCTGGTAAACCAAAAAACTCCCACAGAGTTTTAGTAAGGGGTAACAGTCCCCTTACATTTGTCTTCAGTATTCCACTATGGGGATGCCTGAATCTCTCACATTCAGACTCACACACACCCCTACCACAATAGCTACCCAGATAGTTAATTTTAGAGCATCCAAGGATGTTTCATGTTGTCTGATTTTAAGGTAAAGCCATTATCCTTTCAAGTCTCTGCAAACAGGATACATATATCACTTGATTACTCTATTAGAATCTTATGTGCAGGTGTTAGTGCAATGAGTTAATTTTATGACTTCTTGGACACAGCTGTTAAGGTGGGGGGGATGTTGAAAAGATCCTGTTGCTCTCAGGTGACTTGTTTGTTCAAACAGTAACTGTGGATTTAATGTTATGAGGCAGAGAAGTCAAGCCTCAGAGTACAATTAAAGGCACTTCCTTCCTGCATTCTCTAGAGGCTCTACAGTAACCACAAGGGAGTCTATTGTTCAGGCTTCTATAGACATCTCCAGCACACAACCTTCATGTTGGTGACAACAATTTACTCAGTTTTTACTTTTCTTATACACAGGGCCAGATTAACCATTAGTCTAATAAGACTGTAGCCTTATGCCCTCCCACTGTTCAGGCCATCCTGCTCAGGAAGGAGGCAGGGCTCAGGCAGGTGCATTTAGGCTGCTGGCTTCAGACAGGACACGGTAGTAGATCCCCCTGGCTCTGTAGCTCCCACATTAAAAGCCACCTGGTGGTAGCCAGAGTCCCCACACAGGGCCCAGGGTCTTATCAAACGTCTGTGTTGGAAGTACTCAGATGATCTTCCAGTTAGATTTTACTAAAGAATTTATTGAATTTGTTAGATTCATATCACTCTCAGATATAGAGAGAAAAGGGGACGAAAGCTTATCTATTCAGTTATCACTGAATCTAGTGTGACAGAATGTTTCACAAATGTTGAAACTGTATTTGTCACTAATAATCATTAGATATAGCGAAGAATGTTCCTTTTCTCTTCTAATAAGGGTCAGAAATGTCCCTCGATCCACCATGACTCAAGAGCATCTCAGTGCTTTGTCTCTCTTAAGCATTGAGAATGAAATTGTCAGGTCTTTTAACTATGATGATATCATTCGTGACTTTGCCACAGCTAAAGTAGGGAAAAAATGTTCTGTGTAGTGAGAATAGAAAAAAATGTGTTAATTTTACGTAAATAGGTCTATAGATAACTGTTTGATGACTTCATAATATTTTTGCAATATATAATTCATACTTAGGCCCTTCCCTCCTCCTAGCCATAGGCCTCTCTCAACCTTAATCCCTCCCTGCTTATACAGACTGAAGAAAACTAAAAGGCAGAGACATAAATCAGTATAGTGGTAGTGGTAATGGTGTTATTTATGCAACTGAAGAACTAGGGCCATAACAAGAGTGGGGCAAGCGAGGCGCTCACCCCAAGCACACCATAATCAGGCACAAAGATGTAATAAGTAAAAAATAAGCTGCAAAAGTAAAGAGAATGGTGTGTGCTAACCTAAGGAGAGGAGCGCATAATTACTATTTTGACCCCAGCATAAAAATACCTAGTTACGGTGCTGTGAAGGCTACTACCTGCTGTATCATTCTTGGCCACTAAGTAAGGTGTAGATCCAGACAGTGAAATCCTGATTCCACTGAAAGCTATGAATGTTTTGCCATTAATGCCAGTTTCACCCAGAGTGTCTTGATGTTTAAAACAATATCCTCACAAGCATTTTAAAATGGTGTAAAACCTCTTATGCAAGTTGCTATGCTTCAGTTATTAAATTAGCCATGTAATTTTTATTAGTTCAGTTTACAGTGGATTGAGATGCTTTCCATGATGTGCAATACAAACGGGCACTGATTGTGCAGGATATCATAAAAACTTTACACATTGAATGGCAATAAGCATGCCATTAACACACGTCACAAGATAACTATAACATGGCCAAGCCAACAGGGGAAGAAAATGAAACAAACGGCGGGAAACCTTATTCACCACAAGGAGCACTCTGTGTTTTACCGCTAAATAAAACACAAAGCTCAGCTAATGAGCCCAACCTGAGCACATAAAATCAAGGTAGAGTCTGCACTCAGTTATTCCTGTGGAGATGTCAGAAATGTGCGCAATTTATTGAAAAGTACATATGTACTTTATTTTAAAATCATCCGTTATTCATCTTGTTATCTTTAACTATTACAGCATATCAGTTTTCCTTGTGGGCAGAGTAGAAATGATGCTATCCCATGGCAATAGCTTAAGCATGAGGACAGCATGGATGCTTAGTTGTGGGTAGGGGTAATCATAGATAAACAGAAAGGTTGGCAGTACAATTGGGTGGTTATTTTTTATACATGCAGTATAAAGAAGCCTGGCAGCATGCAGCAGAGTAGATGCAACTGAGGCAATAGTTTAAAGCCAGGATGCCTATTATTATTGCTGGTAAGAAAATTGGAGGTGGCAGAGCTTCCCATGGAAGTTTCCAAGTTTTGTGAGGAAAACTTTTTTTTAGTCCCTCATGGGAGTTGTAGGTTGGGTGCCTTGTTCTCTAATCCTCTTCTATAAGCCAGAACGCAGCACATCAGAGCAGTCATGCACATCAGAGCACATCAGCATAGCCATGAAGCATGATGGGAGATGTAGGCCACTCAGAAGCCTGTCCTTTGTGAGCATAAGGTACTCAACCTACAATGCACAATTATTTCGTCTTCCAACTGAAAATCAAGTGGGGCAGGTGGTGGGAGGGTATTTTTCTTTCTTTTCTTCTCTCTCTCTCTCTCTCTCTCTCTTTTGTCTTTTTTATAAAACTCAAATTTTTCACAGAAAGCACACACATTTTTTGCAAAACTTTGTTTAGTTAGAAACCCAATATTGTATCAAAAACTGTTTCAGTAAAGAATGTGTTACCAGCCTTACAGACAATTCTAACGTATATGTCCATTATTTTTTCTTAGTTCTTCCCATATGACCCATCTTTACTCAAAATTTCAGCTGTTTAATCATATACAAGCAAAAGGTCTTTTCATTTCACTTAATTTATTGTCTTGTCAATCATATTTTTATACTGCACATTTATTTCTTCAACCAAACCTTTTGACTGGAGACACAAAGCTTTTAAACAAGTACATACCTGTGATTAAATTCAGTAAATCAGGGCATTTCTATAATACCATCACTGGCGATATTCCAGACTGAAAAGTGTCTCTCAGGAAGTCAGAAAAAGGGAATGTTACATTTTCAAATGTGATTCTCCGGAGTTTTGCAGCTGAAGTGAGAACTTTAGTGTTATTTGATGTATATTTTCTCTGTGCAAGGGTTTGTTTGTTTAAGAACACCCTTAAAAAGGGAGAAAAGGAAAAGAAATCAATAGATGCACAAAACTTTCATTCCAGTTTAGTCTCCCTCCACACCCACTTTCGCTTCCTGTCAGCTTCACTTCAGTGCGTACCATAGGGCTCTGAGAAGGATTATATCTCTGCAGTCATCCTGCTGAGCTTTTCCATGTTTTGCTGCCTCGAGAAGGAAGGTGCTAAAGTTAGAACTTGACCAAGTGTATTCTTTGGCCTGCTCCGTCAGTGTGCAATACCAATCATAGAAGTTTACCAGCAATGGAAAAGGTCTATTTCAGGATAGCTTCCCCCCTTTAAGAGATATAGCAGATGTTTGAGATGTCAGACAGCAATGCTGATTTTTGACATACCAAATTGGAGAAATTCCAGAGTAGGGATGTAATAGTGTATCTGGTTAAACGGTTAACCAATAAAAAGGAGCCTTATTGGTTAATGCTACCAGCTACCTGCAACACTCCTCCCCCGCCATGGCTCTGCAAGTAAATTTTTTTGCAGGCTGGCTCAGTCCCAGTTTGCACCAGGTCCTGGCAGCTACCCCCGCTTCAGCTTTTCATTAAAAGTACCTAAGGAGCCAACAGGCAGACAGGTTGGTTCAGTCCCAGCTTGTGCCGAGTCCTGGTGGCAACCCTTGCTGCAGCTCTGCATTGAAAGTACCTAAGAGTCCAGCCTGCCTGCCTTCCTGCCCGCCCACCAGCTTCTTAGGTACTTTTAATGCAGAACCTCAGCGACTAACTGTGTAACCATCAAAATACTTATCGGTTACATGGTTACAAGATTACATGCATTTTAACATCCCTATTCCAGAGTACCCTATCACTGTGTGTCACCCACACCCACTCAGTGTAGCACTCTGGCCGACCCATAGAAAGGCTGATGAGCCTCCTGCAACAGTAGCCTTTAGAAGTGGGTGTTTTAGCTGGGTAGAGGCTCACATGTTATGATTCCCAGGTTAAATTCCAGCTGATAATGACCAACTCAGGGACACAGATTTGCTGGGCTGAGTGCTGCCGTCCTGCTTCTAGGCAACTAAAATAGCTTCTGCAATAAGAGCTCAATCATTTCTGTAAGGCCCGAGCTCTGGAGCTGCACCTGTCACTGAGTTTCCCAGCTCCCAAGATGAATGTAGCCATTTCTGCACCACATCAAGTGCAGATTATGTACCTCTCTGTACACAGACATCTCGGCTGCCTATGTGAGAGGGAGAAGCCATGTTCCACTTGATTCTCTCTAAACCCTTTTGGGTGATTTGTCTACAAAAGAATTGCAAGTGACTAGTTCCTGAGTGGTGGATACAAAGAAGAGAGAACTTTTTGTGCCTTCCACTCTTTAGGTGGATCACTGGCCCTACAGGAGGATGAGAGGGTACTATTCATGCATGTAACTTCAGATGACGTTTTCACTTTTAAAAATCCAGCATTTAAGATGGTAACTGTTTTACACACAATCAGGCCTCCTCCCCAGATCAAGCACACAAAAAAATCACCAGGTGCCACTAGAAGTGAGGGGCAGATTCCAGTGGAAGCAGGTGGAGGTAGTGGACCATCTACCGTACCCTGTGGTGGTAGGTCAGGACTGGGACCAATCTGTCACAGAGAGCAAGAGAGGAGCCTCAGGGAAAGGCAAGAGATCCCCCCCAAAACATAGCTATCAGTGCTATGGGCATGGGGAACGAGGGCACATAGCAGGGCGGTGTCCTCACCCCGTGGGGACAGAAAGATGGGATGTATGTTTGGGGGTAATGGGTAGTCCTAGTCCCTCCCAGGGAGAGGAGGCACAATTGGCTCGCTCCCCAGAGCAGCCCCCAGAAAAGGAAACCTCAAGCCTGGTTGGAGAGATGAGGGAAACTGAGGCACAGATGGTGCCACACAGAGTGGGGCAGGACCCTGATCCCCCAGTGCAGGTGGAAGTGGTATCCGAGGAAGGTCCCCAATGGGGGTGTGTCTTGTGTGAGGACCTGCAGGCAAGGGCTGGATTTTATGGCCTAGGCCCCTCCCAATGTAATTTTTGCAGGGACGGAATGAAAAAGCCTCCTGAAGAAGCCCTGAGGCAGTGTTTGGGCACAAGTGGGGATCTGCCCTGAAGCAACTCCTTTAGGAAGGACCAGAGTGGCCCAGGAAGGGGGGAACCCAAGAGCAAGGGACAACTCCCCAAGGAAGACTCAAAGAAATGGGGACAAGTCACCCCAAAGGGCAGAGAGTTGTAAGGACTGGCAGGATGCCATATACAGGCAGTCCCCGGGTTACATACAAGATAGAGACTGTAGGTTTGTTCTTAAGTTGAATCTGTATGTAAGTCAGAATTGGCATCCAGATTCAGCCGCTGCTGAAACTGATCAGTTTCAACAGCGGCTGAATCTGGACACCAGTTCCGACTTACATACAGATTCAACTTAAGAACCCCAGGCATCCCCAAGTCAGCTGCTGCTGAAACTGATCAGCAGCTGATTCCAGGAAGCCCGGGGCAGAGCAACTCTTCCTCGGACTTCCTGTAGTCAGCCGATGGTCAGTTTCAGCAGCGGCTGACTTGGGGACGCCTGGGGCAGAGCAGCTCGGTTGCTGCTGGGTTGGTCCAGTAGCACCAAGGAGCGGTGCTGCGGGACCAACCGGCAGCGCCCCACCTGCTCTACCACAGGCCCCGGGCTTTGCTCCACGTCTCCCTGGTCTGCTGGGGGGGGCAGTAGCTGCATCCTCCCCCCAGCAGACCAGGGAGACGCGGAGCAAAGCGGCGGAGGACCCGGGCCGGACCCGCGGCGCTTCCAGCTGATCTGGAAGCGCCGCGGGTCCAGCCTGGGTCCTCCACGGCTTTGCTCAGCGTCTCCCTGGTCTGCAGACCAGGGAGACGCTGAGCAAAGCGGCGGAGGACCCGGGCTGGACCCGTGGCACTTCCAGATCAGCACCGCGGGTCTGGCCCGGGTCCTCCGCCACTTTGCTCCGCATCTCCCTGGTCTGCTGGCTCCCCCAGCAGACCAGGGAGACGGGGAGCAGCTTTTCTCGCCCCGGAGGAGGCGGGCGGCGTCCCGCTGCTCCAGTCCTCCGGGGCGAGAACATCCCCGTTCGTAACTGCGGATCCAACATAAGTCGGATCCACGTAACTCGGGGACTGCCTGTACACTCAACTGCAGGAGGTGCTGAGGCATCAAGGTAGGGGACCCCGAAAGAGCCAAGGCAGGCCCAAACCTGGAAGTTCGTAAGGGGGGAGGTATGTGACAGGTATAGTAGCTAAGCCAGAACCTGGCTGAAAAGGCTGATGGCAAACAGCTGAGCAAGCCCAGGCCTGAAGGGTTATTAGAAGCAGCTGTGGGCTTCATTAGCAAGAGGGCTATATAAGGCAGTGGAACAGAGCCAGCAATGGAGGAGCAAAGAGAGAAGTCAGGGTGTGGTTGTTCCCTGGGTAGAAGGAGAGGCTGCTGTAATCCAAAAGCTTTGTAAATAGAAGGTGGTGGGAAGCTGACAATAAAAGGCAGGGGTGACTGCACCAGAAGGGGTCTCTGGCTGATTTGTGGACCAGAAGCTGTTCCAGGGCAAGGGGCCTGAGCAAGGACCTTGCCACAAAAGCGACAAAGCTTTCAGAAAAGAAGATGTTTAAAAAGCCATCAAGGTTCCTGCCATGCTCTTGTCAGTGATAGCCAGTTGTTTAGAACTACATGCTATCTGAAGAGAACAAAGACAGTCCAGTCCCAAGTTCTTAATCCTCTCCCAGGGATTCATGTTCATGTTAGTTGCCACTTGCTCACCTCCACCAGTCCTGGAATTATCAGAACAATTGTCCAGCGTTATTGCTGAGTTCTCAGAGTGCTTCATGCAATGAGAATGGCCAAAACCTATAGGCTGTGTCTAGACTGGCCAGTTTTTCAGGAAAATTAGCCGCTTTTGTGGAAAAACTTGCCAGCTGTCTACACTGGCCGCTGGAATTTCCGCAAAAGCACTGACTTCCTACTGTAAGAAATCAGTGCTTTTTGCAGAAATACTATGCTGCGCCTGTTCGGGCAAAAGTCCCTTTTGCGCAAAACTTTTGCACAGAAGGGCCAGTGTAGACAGCTCAGATTTGTTTTCTGCAAAAAAGCCCCAATTGCGAAAATGGCGATCAGGGCTTTTTTGCACAAAAGCGCATCTAGATTGGCCACGGACGCTTTTCCGCAAAAAGTGCTTTTGCGGAAAAGCGTCCGTGCCAATCTAGACGCTCTGTTCTGAAAATGCTTTTAATGGAAAAGTTTTCCGTTAAAAGCATTTCCGGAAAATCATGCCAGTCTAGACGTAGCCATAAGCTATTTCCAGGAGAATAGAGGAAACAAGCAAAGGAGACCATGTAGAAACACAAAGCCTGATGAAAGCAATAGGAAATTTAGTTGCTACCTCTGAGTTAAATCATCCATGGGAATTAGTATCTCATACACAAAACAACCATTCTGAACCTTTTTTATGCTGCCCACCAGAGGCATAACCAGGGGTGGGCCACCCAATTTGCATCTGGGGCCACCTTCCCAGGGCTTACCCTGCTCTGCTCCAGCTGGGGAGTGGGGTTGGGGTGCTGAGATTTACCCCATTCTGCTCCAGTGTCCTGGCACACCAGCCAGGGCACAAGGGCTTACCCGGCTCTGCTCTGGCTGTGGAGCAGGGCTGAGGCTTACTCCCCCATCCCTCCTGTCCCACTCTCCTTGCCCTCACCCATTCTTGCCCACACACCCAAAGTCCAAGCCCATGCCACTGCTGCCCACTTGTAAATGTATCTAAAATAATTTAAAATACCCTGGTATCTGACATCCCTGCTGGGAGGCATAGATAATGGTGCAAGACCTATTCATTCATTTCTTTCCTGAAAATAGTATTTGTGTAAACTCAGCAGCACAACGCACCATTTTTATGTAAAATATGAGGTTATTATGAGTCTGCATCTTAATATAGCACCACACATTTATTTATGTTCCTAAATATAGCACCAATATAAATATAGCCAATTTCTCTATGGCAGAAAAAATATAGACTTGCGTAAGTGTAGCAATATAAAAAACTATTAAGAACTAGTTCTCCATTTTCCAGTCCCAGGTAGCCTCATGAAGAGAATCTGATGGGCTTTGCTTTAGTTTTGTTAAGTCCCCTTTAAGAGCCAATTCTTCATTTGTACATGGACGTGAGTCCCTTTCTACCCAGTGCACAATCATCTCATTGACTCTAGGGGTACGTCTAGACTACAGGCTTTTGTCGACAGAGGCTTTGTCGACAAAGAGCGTCTAGACTACAGCCAGTCCTGTCGACAAAGCAAGCCTCTTTTTCGACAGAGAGTCTAGACGCTCTCTTTTGAAAAAGCACAGTGTGGATGCAATAGCGCCTTTTGTAAACAGAACTCTGTCAACAAAAGGCGTTATTCCCTGTAGAATGAGGTTTACTGCAGTCAACAAAACTGCCACGTTCTGTCGACAATAAGTGTAGACGCAGGTATAGTTTTGTCAACTAAGGTCCACTTTTGTCGACAAAACCCTATAGTCTAGACACACCCTAGGGGGTCCCATATGGGGCACTGAGTGTCCTAATGACAATCTCAGTTAACTCTCATGATAGTAATAACAGATCAGATCAAACACACACAAATAAAGACCCTCAATTGCCACACAATATCTATTAATCATCCCTTCCCCAAATGCATGAGAAACAAGGGTGAAGCTTTAGTCATCATTTGGAATTTTGATGCTAATGGCAAAATCTGCATTACCTGTGTGACGATGCAGTCGGGGTTCCCCCTACACTGCACCCCAGTAGCAGGAAGAACAGACTCCACCAGCCAGTAGAATAGCGGGTTTATTGCTTCTCCAGGATACAGCACAGCATAGATGTGCTATTGCTACAGGAGTCTGGGCCAGGATGCCTCTGACCCCTTGAGATGGGGTCCCTGGGCCCCTAGATTCCAGCCCCCTCCTTAGACTGGATCCTTCATGATTCCAGCCCAAGACTAACCCTTCCCCTGAACACTCACTTCCCTAGTTCCCTCGCTGCCCCAACTCGTCTGACCGGTTGGGTCTTTGTCTACTTGACTTATGCAGCCCACCTGCTGGGCAGTGCTCACAGGCAGAGGCCAGTAGGGGTCTATGACATGGCATTCGCCCTGCACTGGCCCTTTAAGGGCAAACTCCAGCCTGAAGCAGGGTCTGGGAGTATGGCCCCAGCTGAGGCCATGTTAGCTGATTGGGGCCCAGCTGGGAACCATATAAAATGATGGGCTGCTGCTCCTGTGAAGAGGGCAGTAAGAGCCTGGCTGCTGGGGGAGTATGAGGCTCCCTGGAGCGGAGCTCTGGCCAAGCAAACCCCCAGACTGCAGGGCCTGAAGAAAGGCCTGCTGAAGAAACAACAGCCCCCAGAAGGGGGGCTCAGAGACTGATGTGGGCACTGCCGGAGGGCAGTGCCCTGAAGAGAATGACGTGGCCTGGAGGAAAGTGGGGAAACACCACCTGAAGGAAGGTACCCTGCCAGCAGAAGGAGCTAATTCCTGAGGACAGACGGCAGGAGGTGCCACGGTGGTGAGTGAACCTCCTCACAGGGTCATTCACAGCCCAAGCACCGCAACCAGCTAGGTACTGACACTTCACTTCACCATAACATGTGGGTGAGTCAGTGAGAATCACACACCACAGTGCAGGGGGATCCCAGGTTACAGAGCAGATAGCATCCCCACTATGCCACAACCTGCAAACTAGAAAATATTGGATAATTACTTGTCTACCTACTTGTACACAAGAGTACATAATAATAATAGTGCATACTTCCATCACACTTTCCATTCAGAGATCTCTATAGGGCTGTGTGAAGAGAGCTACACTGTGCTTTGTCTGTCATGATGTCCCTAAGGCTCAGGGTTGCCTTAATCCAGCCCTGATGTGGCCAGATACATTAGCATTTGTGTCTCACATGTTGTAAAGCAGGCTTTTTCTGTCCACGGCCTTCACGTATAGCCCATCCTGCCACACAAGGCCCCTCACACAAAACCCAGATACTCAAAGGAGCATGGGAAGCACAATGCAGTTTTTGTGAATGGAATCTGACCTTACAGGCATCCTGGAACTCAAAGGCACCAAGAAAATAGAGAGGTGAGCATAACTAGATAACGCCTAGCTGCATTTACAGATAAGCCTCATTTGACCGTAGCTTGACCAGTCTTAGGGGTAAGGGAAAAAGTAAACATAGGGTAATAAAACACAATTGTCTTACACTAACTATGCCCCATCTGGTCCTGTCCATGAGGGGATCACGCAGACATCATGAAAATTCCTATAGGGCAGCATTGTCATATTACCTCATCACTAGCCTATCAGGCCCTGCCAAATGCAGACCCTAGCATGGCATTAGACACCGAATTTTTGTATAAAAGACCCTCTACCCCTTTGTTCGATGGAGGTTCCGTGTATTGAGGGCACATGTCTTTTTCTTTTGGCCCGGCTAAAGGATTGATCACCCTGAGGCTGTCTCCCCACCCTTTGAGTCAAATATAGGGGTGCATGAGTCCTGAGCATGCTCCGAGTTCTAGTGTGTCTTTCTGTTATCGTTTCTGGATTTGTAAGTATTGCTTAAATGTATTAGTTATTGGTTTAATTAATAGTTAAATTATGTTAATCTCACTGTGTAATTCTGTAAATCGTATCTAAGTTCTGTTAACCACCCTGTGTAAATTGTCTAATTTTGTGTTGTATAGTAGTGTTGTACAGGCAGTCCCCGGGTTACATGGATCCGACTTACATCAGATCCCTACTTACAAATGGGGTGAGGCAACCCCACACTAGCTGCTTTCCCCCAGCAGACCAGGGAGACACAAAGCTAGCGTTCCCCATCCCCCAGCAGACCAGGGAGACGCGGAGCGGCTTTTCTCAGCAGACACCTCAGCTTGAGAATAAAGGACTGAGGGAAGTGAGGTGTGGGAGAATAAAACTGAGCTCTGGAGAAATGTTTGGCTAGAGTTTCCCCTACAATATGTACCAGTTCCGACTTGCATACAAATTCAACTTAAGAACAAACCTACAGTCCCTATCTTGTACGTAACCCGGGGACTGCCTATATTTAGGTTAAGTATAAGTGTTAGAAATAGAAGCCCCGGAGTTGTTAAGTTGTAAAAGTAGGTTTGACTAACTCCACCAGCTGCCCTAAAATAACCATAGAGGGGCTGGCTTCGGACGGTGCTTTTATTATCATTATTTTGGCTTTATTTTTTGTATTTTTCATTTTTATGCTGCGTTGTCTTAGGCGAATTAGGGATAGTGATTTGATATAAGTGAATTGTAATCAAAGAATTGTAATCAGTTGGGTATAATTGTGCCCAAGCTTTTCTACCCTGTAAAAGTATTGAGCAATTGGTAGTTTAAACACCTACTTGTTAATTGTTGGTTTTGATCACTTAATAAAAATAATTTGTTTCACCATCATCCAGTAGTTTTCACTGGGTAGTCGGCTTTAACCCTTGAGGCTCCCATCACATCACCGAACCAAAGTGTAACATCACAGACCATACATCCATTTCTGTCCCCTATATACATCTCCTCCAATAATAGTACTATAAATATAATATTCAAATACATTTTTATAATTGTTTCTAGATTAGAAGCTCTATTTTAAAGGCTTCAATTAAGTGTCAAAGTAATCAACTTTTATCAGCAAGCTTCAGTGCGGTTGTTGATTAGTGTTTTCCAATTAACCTTTTCACCTCCCCCCAAGTTAGAGGGTAAAACTATTTACACTGATAGAGGCACAAATATGCATATTACATCTCGTTAGATCCAGGTTGGCAATGGCCTTTGCTAAATTTATCATTGTTTGGGTCCTAATCCAGTCATTAGCTCCCACTCGCAGCCCGTCATATGTTGCCTACAGATACTCCTGGGCTATGTCTACACTTCAGGCTTTTGCAGGCAGAGAATATGCTAATGAAGCTCTCGTTAGCAACTTCTTGTGCTTCATTTGCATAATCTCTGCCGACACTTTTTGTACAAGAGGTTTTTGCACAAACAAGCAGTGTAGACTAGTTCATTTTGCGCAAAAAAAAAACCCTTTTGTGCAAGATCCGTGTATCTCCTTTTTTGAGGCATAAGGCTCTTGTGCAAAAGGGGTTTTTTGCACAAAATGGACCCATCTACACTGCTAGTTTTTGTGCAAAAAGCTTCGGCAGGGATTATGCAAATGAAGCATGAGAAGTTGCTAATGAGTTCTTCGTTAGCATACTCTCTGCTGGCAAAAGCCTACAGTGTAGACATAGTCATAATGAAAAACCTGTGGGTAGGGTTTGAAAGACTGTGCACCTGCCAGAATTCTTGTTGGAGTCTAAGGTGATCTCTGGTAAACTCAGGCTGCATGTATCTTTTATTGTTTTAATATATTTTCTTTGTAATGCTTTTTTCTTAAGAATAACTGTGCTTGCTTAACCAAGGGTAATTATGCAGCAAATAGCCTTAGAAGAGAAAGCACAGCAGAGATGCTGGATTGCTTAGGAATAACAGTGTCAGCCAGGAAATGCCCTGGTCAAGAGGGAGAAAGATCTGAGTCTCTGACCAAAAGAAACGATAACTAGGAAGACCTGAGCCTGACAGAGTGTGCTCTTGCTGGACTACATAGGGGGTATGTCTAAACTACATCCCTCTCTCGAAAGAGGGATATAAATTAGACATATCGAAATTGCAAATGAAGCCGGGATTTGAATTTTCCACGCTTCATTTGCATAATCTCATCATGGCGGGGTTTTTTAAAACGCTGTTTCGAAAGTGAAACCGCTGTCTAGACGCGGTTCTTTTGAAAACAAAAACCTTTTTCAAAAGATCCTGTACTCCTCAAAAAATTAGCCTTACCTCAGTACCTGGAAAAATCATGGAGGGAATCCTCAAGGAATCCATTTTGAAGCACTTGGAAGAGGAGAAAGTGATCAGGAATAGTCAACATGGATTCACAAAGGGCAAGTCATGCCTGACCAATCTGATTAGCTTCTATGATGGGGTAAATGCTCTGTGGATATGGGAAAGTCAGCGGATGTGATATACCTTGACTTTAGCAAAGCTTTTGATACGGTCTCCCACAATATTCTTGCTAGCAAGTTAAGGGAGTATGGATTGGATAAATGGACTGTAAGATGTATAGGAAGCTGGCTAGACTGTCGGGCCCAACAGGTAGTGATCAACGGCTCGATGTCAGGTTGGCGGTTGGTTTCTAGTAGAGTGCCCCAAAGATCTGTCCTAGGATCGGTTTTGTTCAACGTCTTTACTAATGACCTGAATGAGAGGATGGATTGCACCCTCAGCAAGTTTGCAGAGGTCACTAAGCTAGGGGTAGAGGTAGATACGCTGGAGGGCAGTGATAGGGTCCAGAGTAACCTGGACAGATTAGAGGATTGTGCCAAAAGAAATCTGATGAGGCTCAACAAGGACAAGTGCAGACAAAAGAATCCCAAGCACTGTTACAGGCTGGGGACTGAATGGCTAAGTAGCAGTTCAGCAGAGAATGACCTGGGGACTACAATGGATGGGAAGCTGGATATGAGTCAACAGTGTGTCCTTGTAGCCAAGAAGGCTAATGGCATATTAGGGTGCATTAGGAGGAGGATTGCCAGTAGATCCAGATAAATGATTATTCCCCTTTATTCAGCTCTGGTGAGGCCACATCTGGAGTATTGTGTCCAGTTCTGGGTCCCCCGCCCCCTTCTCCCACTATAGAAAGGATGTGGATGCATTGGAGAGGATCCAGTGGAGGGCGACCCAAATGATTAGGGTGCTGGAGCACATGACCTATGAGGAGAGACTGAGGGATCTGGGTTTGTTTAGTCTGCAGAAGAGAAGAGTGAGGGGGGATTTGATAGCAGCCTTCAACTTCCTGAAGGGAGGTTCCAAAGAGGCTGGAGAAAGGCTGTTCTCAGTAGTAACGGATGGCAGAACAAGGAGCAATGGTCTCAAGTTACAGTGGGGGAGGTCTAGATTGGATATGAGGAAAAACTATTTCCCTAGGAGGGTGGTGAAGTACTGGAATGGGTTACCTAGGGAAGTAGTGGAGTCTCCATCCCTAGAGGTGTTTAAGTCTCTGCTTGACAAAACCCTGGCTTTGTTGGGATTGGTCCTGCTTTGGGCAGGGGGCTGGATTTGATGACCTCCTGAGGTCTCTTCCAGTTGTATGATTCTATGATTCTGATTCTAACTACAGTAATTGCTTAAGTGAAAAAGTAATATTAGCAATGCAGTTTAAATGGCCATTAATGCAGTGTTGTCTCGTATTTGAAAAAAATTAACCACGTGTCAGCCGACGGTCAGGGCAGTGTGTGTGTGTGTGTGTGTGTGTGTGTGTTTCCGAGAAAAGGTTTAACGTCCGTGCCTTTACTGCTAGGACCTGGGTCCCATCGCAGAGGGTGGCCAGCAGGCCAACAGATGCCACGTTATATAGGAAGAGCTTATTACACCTTAGATTTCAGCTGCTAGAATTCGTAATTCCTTCGCAGCGGGCAGCTTTGGGGAAAGACTGAAAGGTGCCCCAGTGGATTGTGCCACCTGGGTGTGACACAAATCCAAACACCCAAGCTCTCCCTATATCTGTCCCTAAGACCGGCTGAAGTTCTTTTAAATTGTGCTTGGTTCTGATACAGCAACTGAAGGAGTCAGGTTAAAGCTTAAACAGTTACAGGTTTATTGAGGAAGCTTATAAATCATATGGTTGCAATGGTTATTGTTCTATTTCTTAACTACTAGCAAAATATAGATTTTAAAAATGGTTACAAAGAAGATAAAGATAGAAAAATAGAAATAATGGTACCAAGTAACAGCTTATTCTTTCTATGTGTACACTTAAGACAGACGACCACATCCAGGTACCATTTTTACCCCCTTCTGTGCCTCTCGACTCCAGCATGTCAGGCCAAGGCCAGTCCCTCAATTCCTAGGAAAGACGAAAATACGAGGTGGGCGTCCCCATAGAACCTCAGGAGGTCAAGCACCTAACCCGACCAGCAGGTAGAGGGTAGAATGACACTCGAAGTGAGTGTGTGCTGGGCCCATCTTATATACTCATGGGGTCACGTATTTCTCTTTCTTATCTGTAATGCCAATTGATGCTGGTCTGTCTGCTGTGAGACCAGTTCTTACAAGGGAGTTGTGAACTTAATTTACACTTGTAAGAGAGATAACTAAATTAGAATTACTGGGGATTCTTTTCTCAGTGGGAAATTCCTCTTCCAGGGACTGTGTGTGTGTTCGAATCAACATAGGTGCCAGCCGGTGGCAGTCTCGCATATCCTGATCTCTCCTCATATTTATGTTTCAGCTTCTCAGGATCAGATGAGCCAGCATAGACTATGCTGATTTTACTGCTCCTTCTCTGCCCTGTATGCTTCAGAGAGGCAAATAAGATGGATGTGATGGAGGCGGGCTGTCTGGCCACACCACGCTGTCTACTTTTACTATTCATTTCATTTCTTCCCACCCACCGGCTCTGTTCCTCTCCTTCCCCCTGCTGTTCTATTCCTGCTTCTGGACTATTCTGGTCCCTTTTGTTCCTTAGTCTCTTGATATGGTTCCATGCTGTCTGCATCTCTTCCCCTTGGGGCATACTCAGCAATCCCAGCTCTCTCAATTTTTCTTGTGACTCTCTTGAGGCATTTTTCTTTATGCCTCAGCTCCTGGACTCCTCTGATTCTGTGACAATCTCAAGCTTTCTTTTTTAAAATAAAGTTCCTTTCTAGCTCTTGTGGCTGCAGAGAAAACATGAGCTCTGAAGGCTTGCACACTAGAAAGAAAATAAATAGAAATCCACATTTGTTATTTTAATATATCAAGATTTTTAAGCTGATCTAACGTTTTTGGAGGACCTGATTCACAAGTTTTGATTGCTTAGAGCTTACATATTGCTCATCTTCTCCCTCTGCTCATCTAGACCAGAGGATCTCAAACTGGTCCATAGACCACCATGATCCACAAGCTCCATTCAAGTTGTCCATGGCTAGGTCCTACTAAGGCCACACATGAGAGAATGAAGGGTCCATCTTATTAGTAGCTCATAGGCATGGTTCCATTAATTAGGTGCCTGGACCTTCCCATATAAGATGAGGTGGTGGCCTTAGGAGGAATAGGTGGCCTTAGGAGGAATAGGTGGAAGGGGACAGTGGGGTAAGGTAAGGAAAACAGTAGATAGGCGGAGAGGCAGGGGTGAAAAGAAGGGGTGGGGGCAAAGTTGTCTCTAAGCTGCATGGCTGAGCATCCGTGCAACTATTTTCTGAGCCCCACACAGAGATTCAAAGCTCCCTGGCAGACAGGGAGATCAGCTGATCAGCAGGGATGGGGCCTCCATAAACAGCAGCTAAATACTACCTGCCCTGTGCATGAAACGGAAGACAATCAGCCAAGATAAGCAGGAAATAAGTGACTGAGAGGAGGGATGGAGTAATTAATTGGCTTGGGGGAAAGTCCTGTCTGCCAGAGGGGAGAGAGAGAGACAGAGGCAAAAACAGAAATTCAGCAGTTTCTTCAATACTCCTGGGCTGGGAAGGAGGAGGTAAAGGGGCTGAGTGCATGGAATAGGTCGGGGAAAGAGGGAGTGATGGAGTTCTGGCATCTGTGCAGTGAGGTGGGGGCGGAGGCAGTTTGTTTGGGGTGTCTGACTCACTGCAGTCCTCTCTATTAAGCTGGTTTGAAGGAAGGGGGAAAAGCCTGGTGTGTGTGTGTGTGTGTGTGTGTGTGTGTGTGTGTGTGTACGCTGTAGAAGGACATTTGCTTGATTACATTTCAAACAAAGTTTGAATATAGGAGCTAATGGCTTAAGATAAGAAAGAAAAGATTCTTTTAACTTTTTCAGAGGGATAGCCGTATTAGTCTGTAGCTGAAAAAATTTTTAAAACAGTGAATAATCTTAAGGTGCTGCAGGACTCTTCCATGTTTTTTGATTCTTTTAAAGAATGTTTTGGAGTGTCGTGGATATCTAAACTCTGAACTTAATGATTTTTTAAATCCTGTGTTACTAATTAATACATTGTAAAAATTGAGTTGCATTAAGGCCAGATCTTTGCTATGTGGTAGACTGCTGGCTCTTATGAGTCAGAAGTACTGTAACAAGTATTGGGTGTAATGCCAGATGTTTTGTAGGATGAAACCTTATTTGCAGTCTCTCTGAAACATGGGTCTGTCTACAAATCCTGAAGCCAGGTGTTAATTTGTTCTGGGGTTTCTTCTCTTCCGCCAGTGGAAGAAGGCTAATTCCCTACCTTTGTACAGCACCTTTGTAGTCACTAAATGTACCTCACAGCAACTAATCACAGGTATCTTGTTTTAATATATTCATTCCACACATATGGACTGCTTAAAAAAATGTATGGTATGTGTGTGCCAGGCTGTATCTAGACTGGAAAGTTTTTCCGGAAAATCAGCAGCTTTTCCAGAAAAACTTCCTAGCTGTCTACACTGGCCACTTGAATTTCGGGAAAAGCACTGACGATCTCATGTAAAATTATCAGTGCTTTTCTGGAAAAACTATGCTGCTCCCGTTTGGGCAAAAGTCTTTTTCTGAAAGACTTTTGTCCAAAAGGGCTAATGTAGACAGCATAGTACTGTTTTCCGCAAAAAAAGCCCCGATTGCGAAAATGGCGATCGGGGCTTTTTTGCAGAAAACGGCGTCTAGATTGGCCACGGACGCTTTTCCGCAAAAAGTGCTTTTGTGGAAAAGCATCCTGCCAATCTAGACACTTTTCCGAAAATGCTTTTAACGGAAAACTTTTCCATTAAAAGCATTTTCGGAAATTCATGCCAGTGTAGATGTAGCCTGTCTAGACTGGCCACAAGTATTTGTGCTGTACAAAATTAATGGTTCTTGCGCAAATACTTCGACGCTCCCGTTCAGGGATAAGCCCTTTTGTGCAAGTATTATTGTGCAAGATGGCCAGTGTAGACAGACAAGTTAATTTCTTGTACAAGAAAGCCCAATGGCTAAAATGGCCATCAGAGCTTTCTTGCGCAAGAGAGCATCTACACTGGGCACGGATGCTTTTGCGCAAAAGCACAGCTTTTGCGCAAAGGCACATGCCAGTATAGACACTCTCTTGTGCAAATACTTTTAACGGAAAACTTTTCCGTTAAAAGTATTTACGCTAAATCATGCCAGTCTGGACGCAGCCTGTGTGTTTTGTTTGTATTGGTGGTGTACATCGACACACTTACCTCAATATTTCAACCTGCACATCAGAAAATTCAACCCACCCAAGGATGGAACATGTTAGAGAGAACACTGGTAGGGGGAATTTGGGGGCTGCAGCAACCAGAGAAAGAGCCTTTCCCTTGCTCCAGGGCATGGGCGGTTGGTGAAGTTTGCACTTGGGGAGGCAGTAGCTTCCCAGCCTAGGCCCTGTCCCCTTCCCTTCCCAGCCCAGACCCCACCCCTTCCCACAGTCTCCCTCCTCTCTTCCCACTGAGGCAGCATGATGGTACCAGATTTATGTATCAGACTAGTAGACCCAATATCCCCAGGGGTAAAGGAACCAAATCCCCAGCCCTGTTTTCACCAGGCAAACGTAATGTCCCAATCACTGAAAAGAGTTGAAACTGAAAAGATTTGAGACCTATCTACCAATAACTTCTCTCTTCCTTGCTACCACGTCCCTCCTCCCTCTGCCCCCCTTTCTTCCCTCCACACCCTTTCTCCTCAGGCTCCCACCACTCATGATCACTGCCCTCCCCAACCAAGCGCTCTCTCTGCTTTGACCATCACGGAATTTGAACAAGTAAAAAAAAAAATTGCCCCGGCTCAGGCCACTGCTTACCTGTGGGAAAGCTCCGAAGGGCTCTTCTGGCTCAGGTGGAGGGGATCCATTCCTCCTGGCCATTTATGGTTCTGCCCAGTCCCACTTAGCAGGCCAGCACAGGGTACATGCTGCCACAAATGGTGCAGCCCTCCCTGCAGAGCGCACACTGCATAAGGCTGGTTGGCCTACCTGCGTCTTTGACTTGCCCTGTGAAAAGTGATGATGGGGGAGGCTGGGTGGAGCCCTGCTCTCAGTACCACTGCCTCTTTGGGCATATTGTTCCAGCATCACACAATGGGAAGAGGAATCGTCCCATAAAGACCCAAATTGAAATTTCCCTGTAATCCAGTAACGGTGGCTACTGCATGAATAACGCAGAAAGATTTTGAAATTATAAAAAATACTTTGCAAAATCGCACTTCTCAGCACTTTCCATTTGATATCAAAACACCTAACTAAATGGAATGAATTTACACAGGCTCCTGTGAGGCAGGCAAGTAGTATTATTAACCCTTTTTTCAAATGGAGAAACTGAGGCACGGGATAATTAAGTTCCTTATCCCCTGTTTCTTGTTTAAATCAGTGGAGAAACACCCTTGAGACCGGGCCTAAAATGATCTAATGTCACACTAGAAGTCTGTGACAGGAAGGCCATTAAGAAAACCTCTCAACTTCACGTTTCTAGCAGAGGGGAGCACAGGCCACTGGCTGCATTGAGGTTAGGGTTGCCAGATGTCTCGTATTAAACTGGACAGTCTGGTATTTTTGCTTCCTGTCCGGTAAAAAAAAAAAAATTCAGAAAATACCGGACACCTAAAATGTCTGATATTTTCTGATTTTTTTTTTTCCCTTGCCAGGAGGCGAAAATACCGAATACCTGGGAAACCTACAACACACTCACCCTCCAGCTCCCCCACCAGGCCCTCCTGGACCCACCACTAGTTCTCACCACTGCTAGTTCTCAGCCCTTTCTTCCCTCCCTCCGCCCCCCTCTCCTCCCCCCCCTCTCCTCCCCCCCCCCCCCCCCCCCCCCCCCCGCTTACCTGGTTCCACAGGGACTGGAAAGAAAAACAAAATGACCACCGGCAAAAAAGCCTCTTCTTAAAGGGGCCGTGCTGATTTTTTATTTTATTTATTTTTATTAATAACTGTTGTCGGGGGTCAACTTTTTTTTTGCTCAACAACTTTGGTCTCCCCCTTTTTTCTCAACAGAATTTTTTTTCCTGGTGGGTTTTTTTTGGCGGTGTGGGGGGGGAAGGAGGAGGTGTTCGGTATTTTTGGTTAAACCATCTGGCAACCCTAGATGAGGTGGGGAGATCACCCTGAAACCCCAGCTTCCCCCAGTACAGGAACTCCATGGTGAGGCTGCACCTGACCCTAACACAGTGTAAGGGCTGGCCTTGCCCCTCTGCCCCAGGCATACCAGGTATGGCTGGACAGGCTCCGCCAAGGATGAGCCAAGTGTGGAGGGAGTTATTGTGGGGGATCTGGGTGTGGGGCAGTATGGGTGTGGGTGACTCAGTGGGAGATCTGGATGTACAAGGGCTCGTTGGAGGGTTCTGGTGTAGGGGCAATGGGATTCTGGTTGAGCTCAGTGGAGGAGTTAGGGGAGGTGGGGCTTTGTGTGCAGTCCAGGTGCTGAAGAAGTGGGATTCATAGGATGGGGGGCCAGGTGCAACTGGGCTGGGAAAGTGAAACCAAACCCACTCCTACTCCACACACTAGCAAATGCATGGAGCCAACCGAGCTGGGAGAGTGCAAAGGAGAAGGGGGGGCAGCAAAGAGGAAGCCCACTTTTCCCACCCGAGTCTAAGATGCAGGAAAGGGGGCTGGATAGGGAGAGGGGGTCAAGCAGGGAGGGGGCTGAGGAGGGGAAGAGACCAACAAGCAAGCAGCAGCAGCAATACAGCAAGTTGGGTGAGATGTTTGCAGAGCAGGGCTGGCTCTCTGGATTGATCTGCAGGCTGAGGACCCATGTGACTGTAATTTGAGCCTTGTCTATGTACCATGCAGGTTCAGGGGTGCTGCTGAGGAGGCTCCCTGCTACTCTCCCTTCCCAGATGCTCTGGAACCTGCCTGAACCACATTAAACATTCCAAAGCAACCCCATGTGGCAATCGGAGGCAAGGAGGGATGAGCAGGGTGGGACCACCATGGCTCCAGCTTTGGGTAGGCTGTGCCTCTCTTTGCCCTACAGGCTAGACACCTATGCTCCAGCACTGTGGCTGCCATGGAGAGACGAACCCTCTTCCCAGCCCCCAGTGCTGTGGCAGGCGAGAGACCCCTACTGATATGAAACATGAGTTGTGTGCTTTTATTAGTAGAACAAAAAACCTTTGAATTATTATTATGGTTTTTTTATGTATAGCACTTTTATCCAGCACGCATTAGCTAATGGTATGAACAACATTTGGAAAGATCATTAAGTGGTTCGCCAAGACCCTCAGTAGTCTGGCAGCTCCAGTCTCTTATGTATTTTTCTATTTCTTCTCCGCCAGTTAACAATGACCTCTATCAGGTTAGTTTGCCTCTGCATCCAGTTGCTGTTAAAGATGGTCAGGCTTCTTCTTGCAATGAAGGCTTCTTCTTGGACACCTGTAGAAATATCTGGAAAGGAGGAGAGCCAGGACCAACTCCCCAGTTAGCTCTCTGTGGACTCCCAGACAAGCAGCAGTGGGTTTTCAACCCATAGTCTGGGAAACTGCTCTATAATAATCCCTCTGAGCCATTTCTTAAACATTGGAATTCAGTGGCTCATAGTCTCATATTATAAACTAACTCTTTTGCTGGTGAACGCATTTGTTTATTCAGTTTTATTTATTCAGTTTGGGATATTTTCAGGCTAGAACCAGTTCTGCTCGAGTTCTGAAGAAACCAGGCTGCTTATATGAAATCTGGGGTCGGGATGGATGGCGAGGAAATTTAAGAGATGGCTAGAGCTCCACCTCTGCATCTATATCTACAAAAATGAGCCATGGATATCCACATTCATATCTGCAGATGCAGATATCCTGGGATACAAAGCGGATATCTGCAAATTTGCAGGGTTCTAGACACAAAATTTGTATCCTCATCTGTAGCTGCACAAATGCGCTGTGGATACAAAGTGGATATCTGAGAATTTGCAGGGCTCTGGAGATGGACACACTCTGTGGAGAAGAGGGTTTGTTCTGCCAACTAGGAAAAACAATCTCTATTAAATATCCCAGTCAGGCAAGATGTCTAGATCTTGCCACGGAAATAGAAACTTTTGGCACAAGTGGAAGTAGTGGGATGTGCCTGTGAGTGCAGGTGCAGAGTTAATATCATTTTGAGGGGGCTGTGATTAGCCCTTGGACGGCTAATTCGAAAAGAAGCTACCACACTGCATCCCTCAGAAGGACAGTTGCCATCCCAAACCCTCCATCCAGCCATTTCATTTATGCATATACTTATTTGTTTGAAAATAGTTAAATCAACTCAACGCAATTGCAGCACAAGATTGCTTCCCCTCCCGTCCCATTCATGTGTGTGATCTCAACCATTACTATCAATCAGTCTTGTCAACACGCAGACATGATTATAGTTAACCAACACTGAATGCTAGACATAAAAGTGGCCACAGCATTCCAGTTAGCTTCAACGTCATGTTTATAGCTGCTTCTTAAAAGAGTCTGCTGCTGATTTACAGCATTGTATGCAATCAATCTGGAAATCTTTCAGATCTAAGTATACTGGAAACTTGATTCCAAGCGTGTGTAAAATATTTCCATTCTGATTTAGCACAGTAGTGGAGAATAACCAGTTTGGGCCTCTGCTCTTGTCTTCCCATACCAGCTGATCATTCAATTGAAAATGGATGTCTCCTCAGAGTGCTGCTTTGACAACATGGCTGCAGAGGTGATGCTGGGGGAGGGGCACCAGTTTTTTGTATGCCCTCCATTTTGTTTTCCTCTTTAAGATGGCAGCCAGCCTCCTGGTCACCATCTCCTGTCAGGAAAAAAAAATGGCGGGAAAAAGAAAAGGCGGGGAAAATGGATCACGTGATTCTAATCTGCCCAGTAATAAGAGGGCTCTTAAGGAGAGTTCACCCTCCCCTCAGGCCTCTCTGTGTGTGAGGGCGATAGCTAGTAGGCTGTTTGGCTTTGTAGGCTGTCTGGGCAGAAGCCAGTCTGGTTGCTGACAGCCCTTTGTGATGTAGCAATCTAGTTTCACATCTGTAATGAGTGCTAGCTCAGGGTTTATTTTGTTTAGTTAGGAATCTGCAGCAGGGCCAGTCATACACACATGCATATGTACCATCTCGTCCTCCGGTCCGCACACTGCATGCAGGATGGTGTGGTAAGTATAGAAGAAAGGAAGAAAGACCAGAAGCAAGAAGACAGTCTACCTACCTGGGTCTCTGCAACTCCGTCCCATCTCTGCTTGTTCCTTGTCCTCAGCCTGAAGACGTTCACCTACCTCTTTTCTCCGGACATTGAGACAGTGGCAGGGCTGTTTTAAACCATTCCTATTTTGGGTTCTGGCCTCACGCAAAGCTTCATTTGTGACAACCACCTTTTATGTTCGTTTTCTAAGTTTGGTATTTTGTTAAATAAAACGGTTGTTGTTTCAGCCATTTCTATTTGACTTGATTAATGCACAGTGATACAAATATGGTGCAGGTGTAGAACCTGTGTCCCATAAGCAGTGAGGAGTTGCCTTCCTCTCCTTCTAAGTATTTCCCGGGAATCCCACTTAACATTGTTTGCCCAACATGTTGTGTCAGCATTCTTTGAACTCATAACACTTCCTAAGGTTTATATTGGCTATGTTGCCTGGAGCAGTTACTTACAGTCTCACAGTAATACATACATATTTGCCTTTTTAATGTTGTAACTTCCTAAGATACAGAAACTGAATTCAATAAAGTTTAACTTAATTCAATAAGATTTGTCTAGGAAATTGCCAGACTTGTCACAATACTACAAAGAGGAAGAGTGGTAACAGAGAGGTATCTAACCACTACCCACTTGCCTTTGGAAATCCAGTGGAAATCCATATGCAGATTGGACTGAGACACAATTTCAAATACATACATTATTCTTCTTTCTCTTTGCCCCAGTCTGTTTTGTGGTATTGCTCTTTGCTATTAGTTTGGTGCTATACTTTCAGACGCTGGGTTGCAGAGATGGCTGCATTTTAGGGACAGCTGAAATTGGCCTCTCATCTCTTTTCTGTTTCAGTTTGTAAAGCACTCAGGGTGCGGTATATATAATCAGCCTTACCTAATGGCAAGTCACTATAATCCCACCAAATCTTCCTGTTTCTCATATATTACCTTGATATTCCTATTACTCCCATTCTCCCCTGCACTATTAACAGATCATAGTAGTGTCCCAAGAACCATTCTTGATGCATAAGGGCTACAGATGCGAGATGAATAGGAGGGGTGGGTAATACCTTTTTCTGCATATTCCAATCATTCAGTTAACTAAAGTCTTAATTCTTGAGATCTAACCCAAACTGGCATGACTGTGAGGGTTAAAACTATAGACAATGGGTCCTAGAGAGTCTTCAGGAATGCAGGAAGTGAGTTGGCAAGAGACAAGGAGAGTCAATAGAAACAGAGTGTGGGTTTTCAAATTGGAAGTGACCTTCCTGTTCCTTTTCTTGTGTGAACAGAGAAGAGCTTGGGAGATATGAATTAAGCCAAGAACCTTGCCATTGAGAATCCAGCAACAACCATGGGTAGGGAAGGACTAAACCTAGGAACAACAGATATGTGAGTAGAACAGGGAATGTTTAGTCAGACGTGATCATGGTATTTTCTTTATTTTGGGGTTTGTTAGACTTCTCTGTGCTGAGCACATGTAACTACTCCCTTACACTGTAACTTTCTAAATTGAATCTGAGGGAAGCAATTATTTGTGTTTTAATCCTTTTTTCCTTTTCAGTTTCTCTGTAATACCTAGCAACCAAATAATGTTTCACCAAATATGTTTTCTTCATTTAATTAATAAAAATCACCTTTTTAAGACCATGATCTGATTTCTTAGTGTCTTAGAAGGCAGGAGATTCTATGTGCACATGCCTAAGATTGCAAAGCCAGCTATCAAGATAAAGTACAGTTTTTCAAGCTCTCTCTGGAGGGAGGGTTAAAGAGCTTGAGGGTACCCCACAAGGAGAAATTCCCAAACACTCCTACCTGGGTTCTCACAGTGGGTTTTGCATTTGGGTAGTGACAGCAATACCAATCCAAGTCCATGGAATCTGTGACCTTAGGAAGTTTTAACAAAAGCCTTCAGTGGCAGGGTATTTTTAAAGTCTTTTGTGGGCCCACACCTTCTGCACTTGAAGTGCCAGAGTGGGGAACATCCTTGACAAGATGGAAAGAAAATTTAAAATTGAATACTTTGTCTATTTCTAATTGGTACCCTGGGTTTATACAATGCAAAGCTATCTCATCAATCTAATACATGGCCACTTTATTTTTTTGGAAAACATTCCTTTAGACCCTATCTGAACAACTCTCTCCCTTTTGCCTCTGCCACACACACAGGCTGTGTCTACACTGGGCCACTTATTCCGGAAAATCAGCCGCTTTTCCGGAATAAGCTGCGAGCTGTCTACACTGGCCCTTGAATTTCCAGAAAAGCAACGATGCTCCACTGTACAAAATCAGCTGCTATTCCGGAAAAACTATTCTGCTCCCGCTCAGGCATAAGTCCTTATTCCGGAACACTGTTCCGGAAAAGGGCCAGTGTAGACAGCCCAGTAGTCTTTTCCGGAAAAAAGCCCCGATCGCGAAAATGGCAATCAGGGCTCTTTTCCGGAAAAGCGCGTCTACATTGGCCACAGACACTTTTCTGGAAAAAGGGCTTTTCCGGAAAAGCAGCCTGCCAATGTAGACGCTCCTTTTCCGGAAATACTGAAAACGGAATAGTATTCCGTTTTAAGCATTTCCGGAAATTCATGCCCGTGTAGACACAGCCACACATTCCAGAGGGGCCTCCGATATAGCCTCCAGCATGGAGTCATGGAAGCAAATGCTTCAGCCAAACATAAAAGAGCTCTGACTTCTGTGTTACAGTGTGTATGATGGGGCTGCTTTGGGGCCAGCATCACACAGTGGATGTTCCAGCAGCTGCACAGAGAGCATAATGATGAGGCAGATTCTAGTGCTGCACTGAATACTTTTTGACAGGGGAAGTGCTATACTTCAGTTAGCCAGACAGCAACATGCCTGTAATCCACAGCAGAGAGTAAATTACAGACACACAAATTCCAAGCATGACTCGGCTGCCTCACAAACCCCATTGGCCTGAGAGCTGAAACAATTAGTACACTGTTTATTCATCAGCTTAAACCACTGAGGTGGAAAATGGCAGCTGTAATGTCAAGTACAAGGCACTATTTTACCACCATTCAGAGAAAGACAAAATCTTGGGCTCTTCTCTGGGTCTATGGCAATGCTTTCCCATTTGTGTGGCACAGAATAGCTCTCCGTTTTCTTTCCTTGGTCTTCAGTGGAGACTCTGATGGCAAACAATTTGTAGGAAGCTTTATCTACCCAGCCAAAACCACACTCCTTATGCAACATGATGATTAAGGGGCTGGAGGGAATGGTTACTTTAGAAGGAAGAATTAAAAGAATTTAGTAAAATGCAAATTATAAGAATTTAGTATGCATAGTTTGCAGCTGATTTGATGTAATACACACCTGATTGGATTGATGGTAGGCTTGTAATACACACCTGATGAAATAGTGTTGATTTATGCTGATCCAGTTATTTATATTCATGGCAGCCCATTCAACACCTGCTGTGTAGCAGGTCAAGGGAATTTAGTAGTTTCTCTCCTTCTTTGATTGCTTTTGATATATCACATAACTCTGCCTGTTCAAGTATACTTGAGCCAGTGTAAGTAAGTAGTTGGATATGACAGTGATGAGTGCTATAGAAATGCCTCTAGGTAAATCCCTGGGGGGAAAGTATATGGCTTGTGTTATGCAGAAAGCGAGATTAGATATAGTGCTTTCTGGCTCAAAATCTGTGAACTTCTTTAAATAACTACTGATTCTCTACTAGGTATAGTGAGGATAACATCATGGTCTAATGACATGTGTTAGGCTGGGAAAGCTTGACAGAGAGCATTTTCTGTACAGAGAATGGAGCTTGAGGGAATTCGTCCTCCTTTCTTGGAAGTTCTTATTCTTAAAACTTTAAAATGTTGGCCCTTCCTGTGTACAAGGTAAGTTAGTGACAAAATTAGATGCCTTAATCAATTATGGCAACTTAAACATATGGATATCTCTAGAATATGGATTAACAGCTCTGCTCGCTCACCCACCTGGAACTAAGCAAAGGAAAAATTGGGCTATCAGGAAAAAAAATCATAATGGTGAGACATATCAAGCTCTTGCAATCTACCAAGTAGGGTGGTGGATGACACACTGGTCAAATACCTAAAATATAGTGCGGGGAATAGGTTGGTTGATAAATTTTCCTTGAGGCTGCTTTACAATAGAAAGTTGGGTTTTTTTTATTTAATATTTTGTGAGAAGCAAAACCAAGGAGTCCTGTGGCACTGTAAAGGCTAACAAATTTGTTAGGATATCAGTTTTCATGGGCTGCATGATAGTTATAATGAAAGCTTATGCCCCACTAAATTTGTCAATCTTTAAAGTGCCACAGGACTCATTTTTGCTGAAACAGACTGAGACAGTTACCCCTATGAAATTTCATAGAATCATAGATTCATAGAATACTAGGACTGGAAGGGACCTCAAGAGGTCAACGAGTCCAGTCCCTTGCCCTCATGGCAGGACCCAGTACTGTCTAGACCATCCTTGATAGACATTTATCTAACCTATTCTTAAATATCTCCAGAGATGGAGATTCCACAGCCTCCCTAGGCAATTTATTCCAGTGTTTAAACACCCTGACAGTTAGGAATTTTTTCCTAACGTCCAACCTAAACCTCCCTTGCTGCAGTTTAAGCTCATTGCTTCTTGTTCTATCCTCAGAGGCCAGGAAGAACAATATTTCTCCCGTCTCCTTGTGACACCCTTTTAGATACCTGAAAACAGCTATCATGTCCCCTCTCAATCTTCTCTTTTCCAAACTAAAGAAGCCCAGTACTTTCAGTCTTCCTTCATAGGTCATGTTCTCTAGACCTTTAATCATTCTTGTTGCTCTTCTCTGGACCTTCTCCAGTTTCTCCACATCTTTCTTGAAATGGGGTGCCCAGAACTGGACACAATACGCCAACTAAGGCCTAAACAGCACAGAGTAGAACGGAAGAATGACTTCTCACGTCTTGCTCACAACACTCCTGTTAATGCATCCTAGAATTGTGTTTGCTTTTCTTGAAACAGCATCACACTGTTGACTCATATTTAGCTTGTGGTCCACTATAACCCCTAGATCCCTTTCTGCCATACTCCTTCCTAGACAGTCACTTCCCATTCTGTATGTGTGAAACTGATTGGTTCTTCCTAAGTTGAGCACTTTGCATTTGTCCTTATTAAACTTCATCCTATTTACCTCAGACCATTTCTCCAATTTGTCCAGATCATTTTGAATTATGACCATGTCCTCCAAAGCAGTTGCAACCCCTCCCAGCTTGGTATCATCTGCAAACTTAATAAGCATACTCTCTATGCCAATATTTCAATAGTTGATGAAGATATTTAACAGAACCAGTCCCAAAACAGACCCCTGTGGAATCCCACTTGTTATACCATTCCAGCAGGATTGTAAACAATTGATAAGTACTCTCTGAGAACAGTTATCCAGCCAGTTATGTACCCACCTTATAGTAGCCCCATCTAAGTTGTATTTGCCTAGTTTATTGATAAGAATATCATGCAAGACCGTATCAAATGCCTTACTAAAGTCTAGGTATACCACGTCCACCACTTCTCCCTTATCCACAAGACTCATTAACCTATCAAAGAAAGCAATCAGATTGGTTTGACATAATTTGTTCTTTACAAATCCATGCTGGCTGTTCCCAATCACCTTATTATCTTCCAAGTATTTGAAGATGATTTCCTTAATTACTTGCTCCATTATCTTTCCTGGCACAGAAGTTATATTGACTGATCTGTAGTTTACTGAGTTATTCTTATTTCCCTTTTTATAGATGGGCACTATATTTCCCTTTTCCAGTCTTCTGGAATCTCTCCCATCTTCCCTGATTTTCCAAATATGATAGCTAAAGGCTCAGATACCTCCTCTATCAGTTCCTTGAGTATTCTAGGATGCATTTCATCAGGCACTGGTGACTTGCAGACATCTAACTTTTCTAAGTGATTTTTAACTTGTTCTTTTTTAATTTTATCTTCTGAACCTACCCCCTTTCTACTAGCATTCACTATGTTAGGCATTCCTTCATTAGACATCTCGGTGAAGACCGAAACAAAGAAATCATTAAGTATCTCTGCCATTTCTAAGTTTCCTGTTACTGTTTCTCCCTCCTCACTGAGCATTGAGCCTACCCTGTCCTTGGTCTTCCTCTTGCTTCTAATATATTTATAGAATGTCTTGTTTCCCTTTATGCCTGTAGTTAGCTTGAGCTCATTTTGTGCCTTTGCCTTTCTAATCTTACGCCTGCATACCTGTATTGTTTTCCTATATTCATACTTTGTAATTTGTCCTACTTTCATTTTTTATATGACTCCTTTTTTATTTTTAGATCATGCAAGATCTCATGGTTAAGCCAAGGCAGTCTTTTGCCATATTTTCTTTCCAATGCACCAGAATAGCTTGCTTTTCGGCCCTTAACAATGTCCCTTTGTAAAACTGCCAACTCCCCTCAGTCTTGATTCCCATGGGACCTTACCTACCAGCTCTCTGAGCTTACCAAAATCTGCCTTCCTGAAATCCATTGTCTCTAATTTGCTGTTCTCCCTTCTACCATACCTTACAATCATGAACTCTATGATTTCATGATCACTTTCATCCAAGCTGCCTTCCACTTTCAAATTCTCAACCAGTTCCTCCCTATATGTTAAAATCAAATCTACAACAGCTTCCCCCTAGTAGCTTTTTCAACCTTCTGAAATAAAAAGTTGTCTTCAATGCAGTCCAAGAACTTATTGGATAGTCTGTGACCCGCTATGTTAGTTTCCCAACATATATCTGGACAGTTGAAGTCCCCTATCACCACCAAATCCTGCACTTTGGATGATTTTGTTAGTTGTTTAAAAAAAGTCTTCTCTACCTCTTCTACCTGGGTAGGTGGCCTGTAGTAGACCCCTACCATGACATCACCCTTGTTTTTTACCTTTTAGCCTAACCCAGAGACTCTCAACATGTCCGTCTCCTACGTCCATCTCCATCTCAGTCCAAGCGTGTACATTTTTAATATATAAGGCAACACCTCCTCCCTTTTTTCCCCACCTGTCCTTCCTGAATAAGCTGTATCCTTCTATACCAATATTCCAATTGTGTGTATTATCCCACCAAGTCTCTGTGATGCCAACGAGTCATAGTTGTATTTATTTATTAGCACTTCCAGTTCTTCCTGCTTATTACCCATACTACTTGCATTTGTATATAGGCATCTAAGATACTGATTTGATCTTGCCTCCCAGTTCTGCCTTGTCCCTCCTTTCTCTCTGCTATTATAGCCCACACTCTCTCCCATTTCCGACCCATCTCCCAAATCCCCATGTTCTTTACTTAAGCGTGGGCTTTGGTCACCTGTCTTCGTTGAACCTAGTTTAAAGCCCTCCTCACTAGGTTAGCCAGTCTGTATCCAAATACGGTCTTCCCCTTCCTTGAAAGGTGGACGCCATCATTCCTGGAATAGCAGTCATTCCTGGAATAGCATCCCATGGTCGAGGAAGCCAAAGCCCTCCTGGTGACACCAGCTTCGCAGCCAAGCATTTACCTCCAGGATGCACAATTTGTGAGAATTGTCTGGTTCCTATAAAGCTTTTTGGGGGGTTGTCAAATATTTCAGTGGAAAGTCTTTTAGCTTTTGAGTTTTTAGGGGAAAATCCAGTATTTCCATAGAAAATGTCAACAAAAATGAAAGCCTTTCTTTTAACCAAACCTCTAAAGGAGGGGAAATCAGAATACAGAGCAACAATGCATTGGTAGATGAGGGGCAATATGACCCAGTAAATCTTGATATGTATGCGCCAGGGATGCACTTCTCAGGGTACATCTACACTGTGGCGCTATTTCAAGATACTTCTGGTATCCCAAAATAGCTATAAAATGTCTTTTAAACAAGCCCATTATTTCAAAATAGCTTTTGAAATAACAGGCTTCCTATTCTGACGTTCCTATAAACCTAATTCTAAGAGGATTAAAGGACATTTCAGAGTAGCAATTTATAACAAAATACAGGACTATGTAGCACTTTAAAGACTAACAAGATGGTTTATTAGATGATGAGCTTTTGTGGGCCAGACCCATGGGTCTGGCCCACGAAAGCTCATCATCTAATAAACCATCTTGTTAGTCTTTAAAGTGCTACATAGTCCTGTATTTTGTTTCAGCTACACCAGACTAACACAGCTACATTTCTATCAATTTATTTTAAAACACACTCAAAATAAGCTACACAATTTGCATAGCTCAAATTGCATAGCTTATTTCGAGCTACAGGTGCAGTGTAGACGCACCCTCACTGTTACTCAGCAGACAGCCAAAACATATGGGCTGTGTCTAGACTGGCCAGTTTTTCCGGAAAATCAGCTGCTTTTCCAGAAAAACTTGCCAGCTGTCTACACTGGCCACTTGAATTTCCGCAAAAGCACTGACTTCCTACTATAAGAAATCAGTGCTTCTTGCGGAAATACTATTCTGCTCCCGTTCAGGCAAAAGTCCCTTTTGCGCAAAGCTTTTGCGGAAAAGTGTCCGTGCCAATCTAGACACTCTGTTCCGAAAATGCTTTTAACAGAAAACGTTTCTGTTAAAAGCATTTCCGGAAAATCATGCCAATCTAGATGCAGCCATGGGCTATGGCTACACTGTAGCCTTTTTCTTTAAAAAGTTATGCAAATGAAGCGCATCATGGAATATCACCATGCTTCATTTGCATAATTAATTAGCAGTCGGTTTTGCACAAGAGGCTTTTGCGCAAAAAGGAGTTGTGTAGATGGCTCCTTTTTGTATAAAAAACCCCTCTTGCGCAAGAGCCATTCTTCCTGGAAAAATGAGGAAGAACAGCTGTTGCACAAGAGGGATTTTTTTGCAGAAAGGAGCTGTCTGCAAAAGTGGCTGCTAATTAATTATGCAAATGAAGCGTGGCAATATTCCACGCTGTGCTTCATTTGCATAAGCTTTTCAAGAAAAAGGCTACAGTGTAACCATAGCCATGATGTTCTTCTAAGACTTAGCCTAGAGCCAGAAATTGGAGCATTCTGGATAGTATATTCTTAAAGTTTCATACAGATGGGATACTGACATTTCATACTAGACTCTGGGCCTGAATTTCATAGGTTTGTCTACAGGATGCATCTCTAAAATATCTGCAATATATGTAGTCTTCTGAGTACAGGTGGCATAATGTGTGCCTTATCGGCCTCTAAATATAGCTACTTTTTTATGTCACCCAATGGGAAAAATGAAGCAGCAGGGACTGGCTATTTAGATACCTAAAGATGTGGCACTCCCCTCTCAAATATCCAGCAGGCATTTTAGCAACAGAGGTGCAAATCATGCTTTCAGGCTGGTGGGCAGTCCATGCCCCTTTTTAATTCACTGTTCATGAACATTTACATGAACTCATTTGGTCATAGGACTAGCTGGAGAATGGCCAGTTTCCGTACAAAGACTTATAAGTGCAGATAAATAAGGATATTTATTGTGTATGTCACTCACCAGTTTAAAAATCCTCAGTCATCCACTCAGGGTACATCTATACTACAGAGCTTTTCCGAGATACCAGAGGTATCCTGGAAAAGCTCTGCCATGTCCAAGGAATGCTTCTGCTTTTCCGGAAAAAACAAATCAGAAAAGCAGATGCATTTTTTTCGGCATCCCTGTAAACCTCGTTTTACAAGGAAGAAGAGATGTTTCAAAAGAGGGTTTTTTTTTCCAACATTTGGCCCCGTGTAGATGGGACACATGTCAGAAAAGCCTGTAGTGTAGAGACAGCCTCAAAGAGCAGACTTGATACCAATAAGGTAGGTCATTATCACAGGGTGGCTTCCCTCTGACGGGCTATGGTCCGGGGACTGAGGCCCACCTTGATTGCTAAAGGAATTGCTCCAGCCCACCTGTGCCACATTAACACCCTGGATGGGACCTGCTGGAGGACAGCTGATACCCCTAGAAAGGGCTGCTGAGGTGACAGTGGAGTTTAGAAAGCTGAGGTAGATATTATGGAAAGGATCCTTCAGGAAAGATCCAGAGACAGAGAGTTGCCCTAAGTAAGAGGATTGGGAGTAACTTGCTAATGTAGGACGAAGATGCTGAAACCATGAGAGTTCAGAAGTCATAGTCTGAAGGATAGGATACAGGTAGGTAAAGCCTGAGAGATGATGAATGAAGAGGAGGCAGGTCCCCCAAAGAGAGAGTGATACTGAACTGCAAATCAGGCCTGAATGGATGGTACAAATTAAATAAATTGAATCTCCCAGAGACATCTGGCCATAAGGGTCTGCTTGGGCGGCAACTAATTCTCTTAGTCGCATTCTGTTAATAGGCAACATTTACAGCTCCCTCCTCCTATAGGTTGGTGAATGTTTGAGGAGCTTCTTATATAATCATCTATGGATACATTTCCTTGGGAAAAAAACAGGTCTCAGTTAATAATTTGGCCAGCTCCCATCCCATGTGAGAACTTGCATCCTAGACGCTAAACCAAATCCAGTAACAAAGGGGAGGGGGACTGAATTATGAGACAACTTGTGTCACTCCCTAAATAGTCTGCACTGCATCAAGGGACTGTGTGTAAATACCGCTGACAACTTGCTCTTGCACATTTGTCTTCTTGAAGGCATAGTGCCTGAACAAAGGAAAACCCCTGGCAGAGAACAATACATGAAGGAAAGTATTGCACTATTTATGTTCTACCCAGAAAAAGACTTGTGTTGTGTTAAAATATTGTTGAAATAGTTCCAAGTGCAAGAAACTCAGGTGAAAGACATGCATGGTTTGTTGTTTCCTCTGAAGGAAACAAGGTACAGCAGGTCTTCCTTGTGCAAGTAAATTGTTGTTGGTTGCTTGGAGCATAAACACTTCTTCTGGGTGTTCCAACTTGCAAAGAACATTCCATGATGTACGGCTGACAGTTCCAGAAGCCCATTTAGGCTGTGTCTAGACTACATGCCTCTGTCAGCAGAGGCATGTAGATTAGACAGATCGGCAGAGGGAAATGAAGCCGCGATTTAAATAATCGCGGCTTCATTTAAATTTAAATGGCTGCCCCGCTCTGCCAATCAGCTGTTTGTCGGCAGAGCGGGGCAGTCTAGACGTTCCCCTGTCGACAGAAAATCCTTTTGTCGACCGCCCCGTTATGCCTCGTGGGATGAAGTTTACCGGGGCGGTCGACAAAAGGGTTTTCTGTCGACAGGGGAACGTCTAGACTGCCCCGCTCTGCCGACAAACAGCTGATCGGCAGAGCGGGGCAGCCATTTAAATTTAAATGAAGCCGCGATTATTTAAATCGCGGCTTCATTTCCCTCTGCCAATCTGTCTAATCTACATGCCTCTGCCGACAGAGGCATGTAGTCTAGACACAGCCTTACAGTGGGGGGGAAGGAGGGGGTTCTATAAAGCAGAATCCCTTTGACATATCAGACCATGATATGAAGTCAGCTGACTTTGACAGCTGATTTTACAGGAAAATTACAAAAAAAAAATGTTGGTAACATTTTATCAAACTCGGATGTCTCACATTTTATTTTTTTAAAATATGGTTGTGCCCCAAAATAGGGAATTACCATTTTGAGAGACCTGGTACTATCTCATTGCAAGAAACCAGCTGGGTCTAAATGTCAGAGAGCAGTGTGACTGCTAACTGCAACAATGAGTATCTTATATATAGTAGCCCATTGTCTGTACGTCTGTAATGCTGATGTACACAGCCACGCCCCCGGCCGTGTACATCAGCGCCCCGCCCCCCTTCCCCTCCCTCCATGGCGGCTCAGCCAAGCGCTGCACTGCTCAGCTGGGCCCTGGCGGAAGCGCCGCTCAGCTGGGCCCCGGGCGGCTGCTTGCTCCCCCAACGGGGCCCAGCTGAGTGCACCACAGAGGGAGAGGAAGAGGGCGGGGTTGGCCGGAAGGGAGGCAGGAAGCAGAGCTGGGGGGGGGATCGGGGGCTGTGGGGCTGGAGGGGAAGATGGGGGGGCCCGGAGGAGGGGGGGTGGGAAGCAGCGCTGGCGGGGGGGGGTTTCCGGGGGCCGTGGGGCTGGCTGGAAGGAAAAGGGGGCGGGAAGCAGATCTTGCGGAGGGAGGGTGCAGCCACTGGCCGCAGCCAGAGTCCTTCCAGCCGCGCCCCCGGCAGGCGCTCCCTTTACTTGCCAGCAGAAGCCTGGCAGGGGCGGGGCTGGGAGCCACTGCCCCTGCCCGGCTTCTGCTCGCAACCAGAGGCTCCCAGCTGGGAGACAGGACACGATTGGCACTAGGAGCCTCTGGTCCCGTGCAAAAGCCAGGCAGGCGGGTGGGGTGGCTGGGAGTCCTGGTTCCCGCCCCACCCGGCTTTTGCACGCAACCACAGGGCTCCCAATGCCAATCGCGCTCCGCCCCCCAGTCACTCCCCCGCCCCTGCGAGGCTTCCAGCCGGAAATTCACAAAATACCAGACATTGCACGTGTCCGGTATTTTCTGCATTTTTCTACCAGACAGACGGTGCAAATACCGGACTGTCTGGTAGAAAACCGGACACCTGGCAACCCTAGCCCCGGCGGGAGTGCCGCTCAGCTGGGCCCCGGGCGGCAAGCGGCCGTTTGGGGTCCACGCTCCCCATGCATGGGGAACGCAGACCCCAAACGGCCGCTTGCCGCCGCTTGTTCCACTGCCGTGGTCCAGCTGAGCGGCGCTAGTGCTGCACCGCTCAGGTAAGCCCTGGTGGGATGGGAATGAGAGGCAGTGTGCTGATGTACATGGCCAGGGAGCGGGGCCGTGTACATCACCGCCCCCCCCTTCCTCCTCCCGCCATGGTGCTGAGTGGTAAGGGGAAGGGGGGGGCGCTTCCCTGCCACACCCTCCTCCCTCGCGGCAGCCTGGCTGAGCAGGCAGCACTCAGCCAAGCGCCACGGTGGGCAGGAAGGGGAAGGGGAAGGGGGGCAGGGAGAGATGGAGGGGAGAGAGAGGCAGGAGGAGGAGGAGGAGAAGAGAAAGGGAGAGTGAGAGGCAGGAGGAGGAGAAGAGAAAGAAAGAGACGGAGAGAGAGGCAGGAGGTGGAGGAGAGCTGAGGGGGGGGCAGAAGGAGGAGAGAGAGAGAGAGAGCGCTCAGGAGAGAAGACCTGAAAATCCCATCTTATGACGGGCTAATTGGCTAGTATATGAAGAAGTATGTTTTACCAGTCTATACACCTAGACTTACTCCATGTCAATGAAGTGACTCTGGCTTTACACTAGAGTATTTTTAATCATGTTGCCAGCAGCCACTCCATCATTGCTGGGGGAGGAGACCATGAACATGAGTGCTCCCAACATGGGCTCTGAACAAAAGCAATAGTCAAAATGATCTTCACAAAACTCTTTGCTGATTTAGGGATCTCTGCCCCAAAAGACCAAGGCCACAGCCTCAGGATGTCCTTCCCTTTTCTGAATGAAGTAAAGTGTAGCCCTTTACACTGTATTTGTTTTGCAGCCTGTCTTTGGAATTCCTTCCCTATTTAAGGTTGAGTAGAACAAGCCCTTTGGTTGGGGGGAAGGGAAAGGAAGCAGGGGGCAAAAAACGGAAACCAAACAGTTCTTAAACCCTACTCCCTGAGGGGAAGATGAAAAAGTCCATAATCAACATGGTTTTACAATGAAATCTGTAATGTTCCTGAGTCCTTGATCAATGCCACACTGGGCTACTCAAACATTTCCAGCTGCACTCCCCTGCTATTGGCTTATTTCCTCTGACATGCTCTAGAAAGGCTAATGCACTCCAGCTGTTTCCTTGCCCTGCTACTGCTGGCTAAACATTGCCTTTCCTGCTCTGAAGTTCCAGGACTTCCTGACATGATCCCCCTCTGTGGGATGCATGCAGATGGTGCCCTCCATCACTGTACTGCAACTGAGAGGTGCATTTGGCCCATTTTTTCTTAACTACTGTTATTCCCTTCAAGAAGGAGGCTGGAACCAGAAAATGCTGGGAGGTTCTATGGCTATCGGACTTTCACAGAGAAGAATAACAGCTGTGTTTGGGCATCTGGGGAGGCAGAGGGAAATCTAAAGAAAGTGTGGAGGAAACATTAGCCGGGTGAAGTGTGTAAGTGTGAAGAACAGTGTCAGGAAAGAAAGGGAGCACAGAAAAAGAATCAGACTCAGGAAACTGCCTGAAAACGTGACTGCCTCAGCATAGAACAGGTTTGAACTGAATCCTGATAAAATGTAAACAGGAAAACTTCTTTTCCCCCTGTGAGCAAATTATAACCTCTAAGGGCCCCAGGCTGCCCTACACATGGTTTGATGAAAAACATTCCATCGGGGTGCTAGCTGCCGCTTCCTTGGAATTGGGGTGAATCACAGGGGATCTACCAGAGACCCAAGCTCAGTCATTTGGAAGCTTTACGCCTCTGCACCATCTCTGGGAAGGAGAACCTTTGCCCTTTCAGCCCTCAGTCCCAGAAAGTTTCAGTCCATTGGAGTCATGCTTCCCCGGACTCATTGACTACACTGTTGCCAGACTCCTTCCCCAGGATGCAGGAGACTAGTGTGCAGCCAGCAGTAGTTAATATAACCCCGTTTTCCCTTCAGTTCATGGTGAGGGACAGTTTGAAGCCAAGTAAGTTCCTCCACAGACCCCAATGCAACTGAGATAGAACCATATCAAGGGACATCCGTGATCCGGCATGGGCAGCAGGTATAATAGGCCAGGGGAGATTTGGCCCCCAGACCCATGGTGGTCCCATTTATGCTCCACCCCCATCTCCTCCCTGCTCTGCCCCTTCCCTGAGGCCTTGCCTTCCCTGCCTTTGTCTCCCCTCCTCCACTTCATCCCCCTTCTCCAGAGGCACCCACTGCATTCGTCATCACCTCCCTCTTCACGGAAGCAGGCAAGAGCTTGATGCCAGCCAGCTGGCAGCTCAGGTTGGTGCTCGGCCCAGCCAGGAGAGGTGGGACTTAGAGCAGAAGGTGCTCAGACCACAGTGGAGAGGTGGGACTTAGAGCAGAAGGGTTGGAGCCATGGGCTAACCTCCCCAAAGTGGTGGAGTCACACACTCAAACTGAGGTTTGATTTGGGGTCATCCATGCTTAGTCACATCTTGATGCATATGTCTTGCTTAATGTGCACATAACTGTAACCCCCTACGTTGCACCTTTGAGCCTCAGCAAGTGAGAGCTTCACAGCTGCTAAGCTGTGGGTCAGCTCCCTGACGCAGTAGCTCAGTGCTATTCAACACATGGCCTGGGGGCCGTTTGCTTGCAGCCCACGGTGTGATTTGGGTTACGTGGGGCTCAGCCCACGGCCACAGGTGGGAGCCAAAACAAAAAAGTAGTCAATATAATGGTCTTCTGTTGATATGTGTTTTAGTAGTTAAATTCCTGGACTGTCATTGCTCATTAAAAGTGCTGTGATATAGGTGGAAATCGGGAAAATATAGCATTTTATGAATATCAGCAGAACTGACTTCAATGGGGCCTGCATGTTGTGTAGTCTTATCTTAATCTTTGTATTCATGCCTGTCAGTGTGAAAGAAGCTATTTGCATATGTATTTGCATGTATATGCAACCACACTTAAGTTGCGACCCTCGGCATGTGCTGTAGTGTAAGGTATCATTGTGGCCCCCAGGGCTTCCAAAGTTGAGTAGCCCTGCGCCTTGCCCGCAAACTCTTCAGGAGGTCGCTTGTACAAACTTTGCTTTCTAGGTAACAGTGAGCCCAACTTTCCCAACCACCTCTCTCTTCAGTGTCCAGTCCTTCCAACTGGACAGATGCCATTCCTCTTTGTGAGTGTTTCATGCTCTTCTCCCCTGCTTGGTAGTATAATGGTTTTCTTCACCTTATATATAAATATACTTAATTCTCCTCAGCCTGTGATCAAGCTGGTAAGACAATACACATTCTTTTGTTTAGAGCAGGGTGGGCTTATGTGCTGTCTGCCAATCACACTTTGAGAGCAGACTTCCCACACACATCTGGAATTTTCTGTGTAACACAGGCTAAAAAGTTTCACCCACATGTTCCTCTTTTTCAGCCCGAAAACTTCTGACTAAAAGTGTGTCTTCAAGAAAGCATCAGTCCTGATTTCAAGACCTTCAAATATGCAGAATCCACCACTGCCCTCAGTAGTTTGTTCCAATAGTTAATCACCTTCACCATTAAACTTAAAAAAAAAATTGTCACCAATTTTTGACCAGCTCTTTAAACAATCAGGTAAATTATGACCAAGTCCAGGAAAGTTGCACTACGATTGGTATCTAACTTGGCTTGATAACATGACTGAGAATGCTACATTTTAAATTCATAAAATTCATCAAATAAAAAGGACTATAATACAACAGCAGCACAAGTTTAGTGTCCACAACAGAGAGATGTGTTTTCCACAGTGAAAGGCAACAGGGTACAGCTGGAAGTACATTCTTCTCCACTCTCCGAGCTATTTAAACAGCAAGCTCATGTTTTGGATAACATCCCTTTAAACAGGAAAAGATCAGAATATTATAAACTGATTGTTACACGCTGTTTATGAGTGGGGCTGTTGGATAAAGCTAAGGAGAGTATCATGTGATTGGAGTGGGGGTTGTCATGCCTAATGGTTATAACAGAAATCAGAGCCCACATGAGAGTCAGAGGCTAAGGGCACAGCTAGAGGCTAGATGCCCCAGTCAAAGTCAGGATCTGAGCCAAAGGGTAGAGTCAGTGCAGGGAGGTAAGCCTGGGGTCAGGGCATAAGCTCTTAGCCTGGGCAAATGCTTTGAACTACTGCTGGGCTCAAGAGACAGTCTGCTATCTCTGCCAACCAATCAGGCATCACAGCCAAGCAGGCAGCTTACTCAGGCCAGCTGCGCTCATTAGGTTGCCCAGAGAGCTTGGCTCTCCTGCAGGGTTTCATTCCTGGCAGAGCAGTCTCAAGAAGGTTGCCTTCAAGAGGAGAGCCCATAGGAGACTGGCAAACAGTCAGGAAAGATTAATTAACAGGAAGTTGAGTAAACATGTGAGAAGAATAGAGAAAAGGATGTGAACATGACTTGGAGAAAGACAAAAGGGACAGAGCTGCAGAACTGGGGAGAAAATTAAAGTCACAAAAAAAAAAGTGAGACATCTCCCTGAATTGGGATGAGCATGTTTCTCTAAACTGATAAGAGGGCACTGGGTAAGCAACAACACCAAGTGTGTTGGGCCAGCCTGAGCCACCCAGAATCACCGCTCACCCAAACCCCACTGTTGCAACCTTGCCGCTTGCCTGAGTCTCACTGCACAGAGCTGACTAGGGATGTTAAAATGCAGTTCATTGACTAGTCAAGTAGTCGATGGAATTTCAGTCCACTACTTGACTAGTCGATAGGCACTTCCACATTCCTCCTTTGAAATGTACAAGAAATGTACATTTCAAAGGAGGAATGAAGAACTCCGCTTACAGCCCGGGGCCAACGGGAAGTCCCAGTGCGGGGCCAACGGGAAGTCCCAGTGCCTCCGGGCTGCACTGGGAGCCTGCTTTGAAATGTATGAGAGTCCCCAGCAGGGGCTCTTGTGTATTTCAAAGCCATGGAGCCTAGGGTCAGTTAGGGACTCCCTAGCTAACCCTGGGTTTTGGGGAAATGCTGCTTGGAGCCCCCAGCTGACCCCGGGCTCCAGGAAAGTGGCATTTTAAAGGGGCAGCACCACACAGCTGAGTTACAGATCAACTGAGCAGTAGCTGCCCCTCTGAAACACAGACTTGGGGTTTCAAAGCAGCAGTACTGCACAGCTAATCCCTGGCTCAGCTGTGTGGCACTGCCACTTTGAAGTACCCTACCCACCCTTGCTGCCACCATCTCATAGAGGCAGCAAGGTGGGGGAATCGACTAGTCAGCTAGTCAAGAAACTATCCGATAAGCAAATGCTTATCGGACAGTCGACTGTCCGTAACATCCTTAGGGCTGGCAGCCCAAGACACCTGGCATTGCCACTCACTCTGAGCTTGTTGCTGCTCATCTACGACCCACTCTGCAGGGCTGGCAGTTTAAGTCAGCTGGTGTTGCCACTCGCCTGAGCTAATATGATGACTTTTGTGGCAAAACTGGGCATTGTCCCGTTTGCTCTGACATGACTATTTCCCCATGTAAGCAAATGGAACATATGCCCAGTTTTGTGACGTCCACAGGAAGGACAGAGCTTAAAAAGAGGGCTATCCTGGCCAAACAGGACATAGGGTTCCTTTAGCCTTGATGGAAAGGAAACCTGCCTCCTGATTATTGTGTGTCTGCACTGATGAAAGCCTTTGAAATGTTTGTATTACGTCTGGTCTGTCTTTTGCTTCAATTAAAGTGCCACAGGTTCCTTTGGGTAGGGGTTCCCTCCCTCAAACTCACATTGGAAGGGGCACAATGCGACCTGAAGCTGAAAGAAAGCAGAACGGCCAGCTTCTTCCATTCATGTGTGTTGGAAACCCACTCCAACTTTCTATCCTCACACATGGGACACATCACAAACTCCTGGGCTGTGTCTAGACTGCATCCCTTTTCCGTAAAAGGGATGCAAATTAGACACATCGCAATTGCTAATGATGCGGGGATTTAAATCCCCCCCGCTTCATTTGCATAAAAATGGCTGCCGCTTTTTTCCGGCTCGGAGCTTTGCTGGAAAAAAGCGCCAGTATAGACGTGGATTTTTCGGAAAATAAAGCCTTTTCTGAAAGATCCCTTGTTCCTCTTAAAATAAAGAACAAGGGATCTTTTGGAAAAGGCTTTATTTTCCGAAAGATCCGTGTCAAGACTGGCACTTTTTTCCGGAAAAGCTCCGAGCCGGAAAAAAGCGGCAGCCATTTTTATGCAAATGAAGTGGGGGGGATTTAAATCCCTGCTTCATTTGCAATTGCGATGTGTCTAATTTGCATCCCTTTTACAGAAAAGGGATGCAGTCTAGACACAGCCCCAGAGTCTTCCCTCCTTACACATTTCCCCTCACAAAGTAGAGAATGGAGCCCAAAGATAAGTTAGTCATTTATGAACTGGAAAAATAAGTATCTGTAAGACCACAGTGCCTAGATTCCTTTTTACAGCTGCAACTATCTGAACAGGACTCTGGGTCATCCAAGGTGAGGGACATGTGCAAATCTCATAATCCTCTGCTTGTAAATACATATGATCTGACTAAGGCAAGTGTACGATAGGCTATCGAGTGTTCCCCTCTAAGCAAGATCAGTTCCAGCCTCTGAAAAACCCAAACCTAATCATAAAACAGAGCATGATATCCTTAGTAGGGCTGCTGCCCATACGTGATCCCAGGCAGAGAGATACAGCACCAAGCACTGCAGCTGCCTGTAGCTCAAGCACTGAAATGTTGTTCCACAGGGCCAATTGTGTATTTTTTGTTGCTGTTAAAGCAGAACTCACCTCTATGAATACCCAGACAGAAGAGATCCCATAAAGCACTGCTATTTGAAAATATACATCTATGTTCCATATACATAAAGTATATACCACAACCACCAAATGAAGCATACAATGAAATAATAGCAGGAGACAAATTAATTTAGGTGGGATTCATTAATATATTAGAGGAAATGTTATTATGATGTGAGCACCTGACTTTACAAACCCAGTCCAGAAAGTATGAAATATCCAAATTCATCCTTTTCCTGCCATTTAATTTTATCAACAAAGACAGGTGGCAACAATGAGATAACAAAAATCAGTTAATGCCTTCTACTCATTAGGGTTGTAATAGTATAGTAAATTAACCGATAAGCAAAAGCTTATAGGTTAATGCTATAGAGTACACACATTTCCCTCTCCCCATCTCCCTGTCAGTAAAATTTTTAGCAGGCTAGCCAGCAGCCTGGTTCAGTGCTGGCTTGCGACAGGTCCGAGACCTACCCCTCCTGCGGCTCTGCATTTAAAGTGTATTAGGAGCTGTGCAGGGAGGCAGCCTGGCTCAGTCCGGCTTACACTGGGGGCTCGTCTACACTGGCCCCTTTTCCGGAAGGGGCATGTAAATTTCACCAGTCGTAGTAGGGAAATGCGCGGGGGATTTAAATATCCCCCGCGGCATTTAAATAAAGATGTCCGCCGCTTTTTTCCGGCTTTTAAAAAAGCCGGAAAAGAGCGTCTACACTGGCCCCGATCCTCCGGAAAAAGTGCCCTTTTCCGGAGGATCTTATTCCTACTTCAAAGTAGGAATAAGATCCTCCGGAAAAGGGCACTTTTTCCGGAGGATCGGGGCCAGTGTAGACGCTCTTTTCCGGCTTTTTTAAAAGCCGGAAAAAAGCGGCGGACATCTTTATTTAAATGCCGCGGGGGATATTTAAATCCCCCGCGCATTTCCCTACTACGACTGGTGAAATTTACATGCCCCTTCCGGAAAAGGGGCCAGTGTAGACGTAGCCTGGGTCTGGGACCTATCCCTGTTTCAGCTCTGCACTTCAAATGTATTAAAAGCCAGCCAGATGGGCAGGCAGCCCCGCTCAGTTCTGGGAGCTCAGACCCCACTCTAGACAAGGACTGCTGCCACCCTGCGCTACTGCCTCGCTCAGAAGCAGCAGCACAGCGTGACAGGCAGTTGGTTTTTAAATTTGCTCCCCTCGCAGACCAGCGGGCACACCATGCTGCTGCTGCCTCTAATAGAGTAGCTGCTGGCCCACACCCTTGGATTATAGACTAGTCAACTAACCAATAAAATGTCATGAGGTTACTTGACTATTCAATTAACCATTATTTAACATCCCTACTACTTATGCTGGATTGCCCCCAGCTTTCTTCCCTACAATTTCTGACCCCACACCTTAGAACTTCACTTTCCCATAGTGCCATACTCAATGAGGGTAACAAGTCAAATAATGTATTTAACCCTTTCTCATCAGGATTAATGCTTGCTTAAAGGGCAGAGAGTGGAAAATACTACTGTTACAATTAGTTTTAGAATTCTGTAATTCTCATACCACTAAATTATATTCATAAATGAGAAGAGTACAGTGGAGATCTGTGGCAAAGAGGTATTTTTTAAAAAGCTAGTGATAACTTTGTTAATCAGGTACACTCAAGTTTGCATTGAGATAGTTCTTTCTGAGATGAAGGGGTAGAGATCGGAGCGTGTAGAGCAGGGGGTTCTTAACCTTTTTTACCTTCACATCTCCCCTGAAAGTGAACTTCATGTTTGTTCTCTCACACACACACTCACACTCACACTCACACTCACACTCACACTCACACTCACACTCTCACACACACACACACACACACACACCCCCGCCCCCCGGAGCCATTTTGTGCACAGCCTAGCCCCGCCCCCTCACCTGACAGGAAGCTAAGGAGCGTGGCTAGGACTATAAGAACTCTGCCAAGGAGCTCAGTTGGGGCCCAGCCTCAGAAGGAGACAGAGGCCTGTCCAGAGCTCCTGGTTCTTGAGGCTGAGACCTGGTCCTGGCCTTCTACAGCTGCCTTTTCTTAGGCCAGTGAAGGCTTCCCTGCCTGGGCTGCCAAGGCCTGGCCATGCTGGCCAGCAGGGCTACCTTCTGACTTAGAGGAAGCCAAGGCTCTACTGGTGCCTGGCGATTTGGAGGACCGGCCTGCCTGAAACCTGGTGAACCAGCTGGACACAGCTGTCTGAGCTAATGCCCAAGTCTAATGGCTGGTGGTGCTGTGGGGTGAGTGAACCCTGTTACAATGCCTAAATGAATAATATGAGCTTTTTACTTTGAACTTTTTCTTGACAAATTTCCATAATATTTGAAGCTGAAAGTCAGCAATGCTGGTGTACTGTTATTGTAGTGTGTTGTCACATAGGCCTGATTGATTTGCACTGCTAGTGTAGTGTGCCGATCTCTAGAAGTTAATAAGAAATTAATGTTTATAATTTTAATTAATAATATTAATTATGAAGAAATCTAAACTTTAGAATTTTATCCAGTGAGAAGGCAATTGTGATAAATTTTCTGGGAGGCACCTCACACCTCCTATATCCCCTTCACACCTTCCCTGGGGAGGTGCACCTCACTGGTTAAGAACCCCTGGTGTAGAGTAAGAAAAGTTCCCTATTGTAGTATGCATTTTTATAAAGTTACTTCTGATGTTAAGTCAAGTACTGTAATGCCATTTTTATCTGTCTGGCTAAAAAAGTGTTTGTAGTAAAAGAATTTTTGAAACTAATTAGAGTGGTAGCTCTTAAACTTGACAATGGGCAGGGCTCTTGTACATTTCAAAATCAGAAGCCAGTGTGAGACCAGAGGGGGATTTCTCCACCAGCCCCATGCTCCTTGCCCTACCTCAGCCTTTGAAATGTACAGGAACCCTTGAGGGACTCTTGTACATTTCAAAAGGAAGCCCCACAAGGAGCTCGGTGCTCTTGTGTAATTCAAAAGCAGAATCTCAGCAGAAGTGGCACAAGCAGAGACTGCTTCAGTCCCTGCTCATGCCATTTCCCGCTGTGCCTCCACTTCCCCTGCCCCCTGTGGAGACAGTGCTGGGGAGAACCAGCTTTTAAGCTGGCTCCCGCCCAGCACCAGCTCCTGCTCCCCCCACTTGCTACATCTCTCTGACAGAGGCAGCAAGGTGAGGAAGCAACCAGTCTCTTACCTCCCTAGTCTCAAACACCAGCAGCCTTATCATTGTCAAAATGTTTGTAGGTTTCAGTTTTAAGGAAAGATTTGAAGGAGAAGAATGAGTTAGTTTTGCAGATATCTGTAGAGAGTTCATCCCAAGTACAGGCAGTCCCCGGGTTACATGGATCTGACTTACCTCACCCCGTTTGTAAGTAGGGATCCGATGTAACCCTGCACTAGCTGCTTCCCCCCAGCAGACCAGGGAGACGCAAAGCTAGTGCCTCCGCCCCCAGCAGACCAGGGAGACGCGGAGCGGCTTTTCTCAGCAGACACCTCAGCTTGAGAATAAAGGACTGAGGGAAGTGAGGTGTGGGAAAATAAAACTGAGCTCTGGAGAAATGTTTGGCTAGAGTTTCCCCTACAATATGTACCAGTTCCGACTTACATACAAATTCAACTTAAGAACAAACCTACAGTCCCTATCTTGTACATGACCCGGGGACTGCCTGTACATGGATCAGCATGGGGAAAAAACATGAAGGTGGCTGTATAAAAATTTAACACATGCAGGACGGAGGATGACTTCATCATGGGCCAATCAGAGGTGGGAGACAACACTTTACTACTGAATGAGAGATGATGGGTGGGATGTAGTTAGGCCCTGAAGGACCTTGAAAGTGAGGACAAGTAACTAGGGACCATGCAAAGGAGGGTTCAGACAGCTCCAGTGGAACCAGGCTGGGACCCTCCCTAACAGCCCTGTTTTTATACTTCTTGCTCTTTTTTTTTTCTTCAGTCATGAGTCACTGGCCTTTTCTGTAACTGCTCCCTTCAATTGACCTTATCTCCATGTTCCTGAAGTCTGGCTCATTATTTTCACGTAAGTAAGTTTCACAGAGATTATGACCTTTGACCTGTCTTTTCTCAGTTTTACAGAGATATTGGTTAGACCTTCCACCTGCTCCAACTGTCATTCCAAACCTAATGAATCATTCGTCAAGAGCTTGGTGTGAGAGTTCTTATTGTCTACCACCATTTCCTCAATGAAGAGCTACAAACACAAGAGTGGCGTTCAAAAGATGGCTACAGCAGGCCTATGAAATAGATCCAAAAAATGTGCTTGCTCTGCAAAGTTTCTTGAAATGTGTGAAGTTTGGTCATGTTCCTGGTGAACAGTCTGATAATGGTGCTGCCACTTATACTTCCAAAGACGTTATGCAGCGGGGGGGATAAGAGGCTGCTGCTAAGCAGTCTTTGCCCGTGGCAGGCCAAGGCTGCTCTGGCAGCAGCCCCTTTCTGTGGGGGGACCCAGCATGGAGCTGAGCCCCACCACAGACAGGAGCTGTTTTCGCCAAGCAGCCCCTGTTCATGGCTGCTAGGGCTGCTCTTGCAGCACCCCCTGGCCATAGACAGCCTTGGGTGACGCAAACAGGGGCTGCTGGACTCGGCACAAGTCAGAACTGAGCAGTCAGTTTGTGCTGGTGCGGGATGCTGCACCCCTGCATTTTAATGTAATAAGAGCCCAGTGGCTCTTACTGCATTTAAAATTCAGAGCTGCAGCACGCTTGGCTCCCAGAGCTGGTGCAAACCCAGACTGCTCAGTCACAGCTCCAGCCAGCTCTAGGAGCTACCCCCACTACAACTCTGAACAGCAGCCCCTTATCGACTAATCATGTAGTCGATACAAATTATATCAATTACACGATTAGCCAGATAACCATAATTTAACATCCTTAGTGGGGAGTCTTGGTTGATGAACAGTTTGACTCTTGCCTTCTTGTTCTGTTCACCGCTCTGCTTTCCCAGTCAAATTCCTCATCATTCTCTGCAAACCTTAAAACTGGGTTGAGAAACTTCTTCCACATTAACGCACGAGTATGCCAATGTGAATATTCAAAAGAACCCCCCCGTGGAGGCAATCACTCGGAAGATGGAACTTGCAGAATGGATGGAAAAGGGTTGCACAATTGACAGAAGTGTGCAAACTAGCTATCAGCTGCAGGAGGATATATGGCACAGTATTTTGTGTTCTCTTAGATATATGGCACAGTATTTTGTGTTCTTAGATATTTTGCTGTAAAATGAGAGGTATTTTGATCTGAAAAGTTCAGACAATTAGAAAGTCTTTGTATAGGCAGTTTTTTGAATTTTTGGAATCGCTTATGAGCGATGATAGGTAGGTGCAAGAGCATGTGCGTGCTATTAAGCACATCATCTTTGTGATATTGGCCTTATCAAATCAAATTCAAAGAAAATTTTGACTATTTTTGGCATGATTAGGAAAGCTAAATTCTTCTCCATTTGTGCTGCAGACTTCTCCCAAATGGAACAAATGTCTCTGTTAAGCTATACTGACATTTTGAAAGATGGACTGAAGGTTGTTGCGAGTTTTGTAGACTTCATTGTTATGCACACCAATACAGGGAAGGTGTTGCGGAGATTATCTTAGGGAAGCTAAGAAAAGGCTGTTTAGAAAGGGCTGACTGCAGCGGACAAATCTATGGCAATGGCATTAAAATGGCTGCAGCATAAAAAGGTGTTCAGAATCAAATTCAGCAGGTAAATCAGAATGAATCTTTCATCCCATGTGCTCTCCAGTTAATCTTTTTGCAATGGTTATACTTGATTTTATTGATTCATTCTTCTTTTTTTCTTTTTAATTGTTCAAAGATTGTAAATCTTGATTTTGGTTTCTTGCTAGTTTTTGGGACGTACAGAGAAAGCATTGTAAGATACATATGAAATTTAAAGAATTTAGAGTTAGCTTAAGTTTGGTTATATGTGTGTTGTAAAAAGACGTCCTGATTGGAAAGTACAGGCTGAACTTCTTCCATCCAGCACTCTCAGGACGTGACAGGTGCTGAACCAGATAATTTGCCAAACCATGGGAGGTCAATATTGTTTATGGATATTAAACAGGTTAGTAATCTAATTGAGCGGTTGACTGGAATTTCTATCGACTGTTTAATTAAACGATAAGGGGGTTGGCTGCAGCTCTGCTTTTAAAATATAGTAAGAAGTGCAGTGTCTGGGACCCAGTGCGAGCCGGGTCTCAGCTGTCCTGGCTCACACTCGGTCCCAGACTGCTGCGGCTCTGCCTCCCCTGACCTCCCCATGGAGATGGTGCTGGAGGGAACTGGCTCCCCCCAGCTCCTGCTCCTCCCTTCTTGCAGTGGCAAGGGGGGAGGAGGAGCAAGGGGGGAGGGGAAAGCAACTAGTCAAGTAGTAACTCTACTACCTGATAAGACTAGGCTTATCAGGTAGTTAACTACTATGTTTACATACTGTCTAGCACAGTAGTCCCCAACCTTTTGGGGCTGCTGGGCGTCTGGGAGCAGCACTGCGCGTGCACTGCACACCCGGGGCCACATGTGCGCCGCGTGCCCAGGGGCAGGGCCGTGCATGTGTCGCGCACCCAGGGCACGCATGCGCCACATGGCCGGGGCACAAGAATGGCTTGGGCCGGCCCTGATCTCTCGGCGGGTGCAGATGAGTGTCCCGGCGGGCACCATGGCGCCTGCGGGCACTGTTGGGGACCACTGGTCTAGCAGCATTGCCAACACTTCCACGGCTTACTGGGCTCTTAGAAGACATTTAGGGGTAAATTGGAGCTAAATAACAGCACAGAACACTGAGAGCCAGGACTGGTGGCTGTAAACAAACTCGATGGGATCGTGGGAAACTTGGCCACACCAAAGATAAGTGGGCATCATGCTAACTAAAATCATACTGGACAATGGATACTGCCGGAAGCAGAGAATGTTGGACTAGAAAGATTCAATCTGTAGAAGGAAGGCCTAAAAAAAAAAAGCTATAAAGCTACAAGGAATAAAATAGAGAGAATGACTAGTTCCTTTTGAGGTAAGGGAAAATTTCTAAAGAGAGCCTCTGACCAGTATGTATGACTACAGATGATTTTAAATAAAACAAAGAGAATCTGTCTTAAAATGAGCCATCCTGACCATATTGTAAATATCTTGATAAAATATTTTCTTTCTTGGATGTAGTAAATTGCTTATTATTTAGATTGTTGGGGAAATTTAAAGCAATTATATAAATATCACTTGGCCTTCGGATTTAATAAAGGAATTCAGATTAAATTAGCATTTGGTGGTTTCCCATAATTTCAATATTAATTCCAAAAAGCATATCAACATTACATTAAAATACCAAATCATGATAGGATGGTCAGCCAGGGCAGAAGCAGTAAAGATCAATACTTCAGTCTTATGCCAGAATTAAGTCGGAAATTGATTTCTTGAAAAGAACACTTCAGAATTCGCTTTCCTTATTTTGGCTGAGACATGGAATACTCTTTCCAAAATTTAACATTGTGAGTAAAAATTGCAGAGTACCTGACATGAAAACATTTACTGAATGTTACTTGGTGGTTTTGTTGTAAATATGGTTCACTTCATGTCAAGTAGCTGCTGCTACACAGAACAAGATTCATATACAGTCCAAATCTAGAAGGGACCTTTATGATCATCTCTCCTCCTGTATAACACAGGCCACAACACTTGCCAAAAATGATTCCTACAGCATAGATTTTGGTAAAATACACAATCTTTACTCCTGAAGGAATTCTGCACCCAAATAAATAAAAATTCAGTACACGCTTTTTAAGAATTCTGCAAATTTTATTTGTCAATAAATAAATGTGGAGACTGTAGCATGGCAGGGGAAGCACAGGCCACTGGCTGCATGGAGGTGAGAGATCACACTGCAGCCCATCTCTCCCACCCAAGGACAAGGACAAACCCAATCCTGACATAGCACAAGGGCTGGGACTGTCCCAGAAACATCCCAACATTTGGCTTTATTTACATTGGCAACTGGCAACAACACTGTCATTCACAAGTGCCCACCCCCCCACACACACACCCCAATGACAAAGGCTTTGCCACAGCAAATACTACTGTAAACAGTGCTCTTCAGCTGACAAAGCAAATGCCACTCATAGGGGTGGAAGATTTTTGTTGGAAAACATGACTAAGTGTTTACATGGCCTGACTTTTAGCAATACTGTTATGTCCACACATCCGATGTCACTAACAGCTGTGTAGTGTAAACATACCCTAGGTGAAGGCAGGCACGCTCAGCACAACAGAATCCAAGTAAAGGGGGATCTAGGTGTGGGGTAATCTGGGTCTGGGCAGCTTAGTGGAGGATTTGGATGCCCGGAGACTCACTGTGGCTGTGTCTACACTGGCATGACTTTCCGGAACTGCTTAAAATGGAATACTATTCCATTTTCAGTTTTTCCGGAAAAGGAGCGTCTACATTGGCAGGCTGCTTTTCCGGAAAAGCCCTTTTTCCGGAAAAGCGTCTGTGGCCAATGTAGATGCGCTTTTCCGGAAAAGAGCCCCAATCGCCATTTTCGTGATCGGGGCTTTTTTCCGGAAAAGACTACTGGGCTGTCTACACTGGCCCTTTTCCGGAACACTGTTCCGGAATAAGGTCTTATGCCTGAGCGGAAGCAGAATAGTTTTTCCGGAATAGCGGCTGATTTTGTACAGTAGAGAGTCGTTGCTTTTCCGGAAATTCAAGGGCCAGTCTAGACAGCTCGCAGCTTATTCCGGAAAAGCGGCTGATTTTCCGGAATAAGTGGCCCAGTGTAGACACAGCCTGTGGGATTCCAAGTGCAGGGGTAATAGGACTCTGCAGGGGGGTCCAAGTGAAGGTGGTTGGGGCTCAGCAGGGGGAGTGGGCCTAGAGGTATGTGGGAGCAGTCTGGGTGCAGCTGGCTGGGGCTCAATGGGAGGGGGGTACAGGGACAGTGGGCTCATCAAGGAGGTGCAGGGGGGTTGGCGTGCATTAGGGTTGGGGGACAGATGGGTTGCTTAACTGGGGAAAGCCCCAGCTGCTGCTGCCAGGGGAATGATGCATGCCCATCCAATTTCCTGCCTCCCCTCACCGCCGTCTGATTCCCGTATCCTCTCCCTACTGTTTTCTACCCCAAAAATCACAAAATATTCAGGTTGCTTCCAGTCTCTAGACCAGTCACTTACCTCCAGATCTAATCATTAACTTACCCATCTCATGCCAAAAACAACACCTGTATCCAGTCTTGTAATAAACTGATTAAAAGAAACCAGAGAAAGTTGTTTACAGGTTAAAGCAAGCAAATATATACACACAATAAATACTAACTATGGTTCCTAAAGATAACAGACATGCAGTAATCTGTCATTTCAAAATGTCTTCCAGGGCAGAACCAGGAGCAATCCCTTGAGGACCTCTGCTATAGTTGATAGTGTTTCTGCTCTGAGAGTTCAAACAACAAAAAGATAACACATTTCTTCTTGTGAGCATCTCTGATACCTTCTCTCAGAGTTCAGACTGATGGGACAAGAGCTCCTGCACGCAACTTCTTCATGGACAGATGCAGGAATCAAAGCATTTGTCCCAGGTGGCCCATTAAATCTTAATAGTCCTTCTTGCTGAGCAGAGAGACCAACTCTTCCCATCTGGATTCACAAGTGAAGAGCAAGCATTGTTACAATTATAAAACAAGCTTGCGTTACCTTGTAGCATACAATACAGCTATCATACGTGAGATTAATGCATGCAGCAACTATTTTATAAAGTCCAAACACTAACTACTTCCTTATACGGCTAATACCTATTTTGAACAAAACTAACAGACAAGTTATCTAGTTTGGTTACCAGCTATGACTTTGTTATAGTTAATGCCTACAGCCTTGGTGAGAGCATCACACTGTGCTCAAATTGCCCCTTAACTTCTTTGAAAAGGTAAATACATTGAGGCCCTTGAGACTCTATCAGGCTTATTTTCTAACACTTCAGTCATTTTCATGGTGGTTCTATGAACTCTGTCCTATTTTTCACCATCCTACTTGAACTGTGAACCAAAATTTGACATAATAATCCCATAGCAACAGTTTCACTATTTTGACAGAGATCAGTGTTAGACTGACAAGGCTACAATTTTCCAGGTAATCCCATTTCTGTATTAAATATAGGTGCAACATTATCTTTTTTCTTTTCTTAAGTCTACTGAAACTCCACCAGTATTCCAAGACTTCCTGAAAATCACAATTAAAAGTCCAGTGAACTCCTCAGACAGCTCTCTTAAAGCTCTTGGATTCAAGGTATCCAGACCTGCTGATTTAAAAATGTTTGACTTTAGTAGTTGCTGCTCAGCATCCTCCTGAGATAACAGTGGAATGGAAAAAGTACTATGCTATGACTGCATCATCTGTTTTTCCCTCAATACAGAACAGATATTTACTGAATGCATCTGCCTAGTCTGATTATTGATAATTCTACTATTGTTGGGATGCTTTTTGTTCCTAATATACTTGAAAAACTCTAGTTGTCCATAAATCTGATAGCCACAGATTTCTTATGTCTTTGCTTCCATTATCATTTTTCTACCATTCCTAACTACTGAATTATATTAATTACTGTCAACTTCCTCTTTCTGCCATTTGTTATTTTTATAGCTGCCTTTACCTCCCTTCTAAAGAAAGCTTTTTCTTTAACCAATATGACTTTCAACCTCACTTGTGGGACTGGTTGTTTTTTTTTTTTTTTTTTTTTGGGCTGCTAGTAAAGTTTTCTTTAAAAATTCCCAATTATTATTTGCATTTTTCTGATCAAATTATTCTACAGATGCACATGTAAAACTCACCAAGCAATTACTGTGAGGATGTAAACCCTGGAGTTTTAAGAACAAGATTGAGCTTTTCAGTTATCTTTGCAAGAAAAATGTTAAGGATAACTTAGAAAAGAAGGCACCTGTTGATCTCGCTAGGTACATCCACAAAAGGTCTTTAAATACAAGAAACAGCAATGTATAATTTTGCAGCCTCCCTATAGCTGCTAATAAAAGGAGTTTCAACAAACTAAAATTAATCAAGAGCATCCACGAAGCAGGAAAAGGTTAAATAGTCTGGCAGGTATTTTTGTAGAACTCAGTAAGGCAGGTGGGCTGTCATGAGTTAATTATCAAGAGTACTTATGTATAGAATGACAGAAAAGTCTCTTTGTAAACGTTTTTAGGGCTAACTGCATTTTCTCTCTTTTTTTTTTTTAAGGGGTGAGGCAGATTTGAGTTGTTGAACCCTCTCTTGGAGTTAAGTACTTATGTTTTTTTACAAGAAATGCTAGAATGAAAACCTCCTTTATAACTTTGGATCAGTGGCTAGAGTACTTAACCAGAATATGGGTGAACTGGGTTCAATTCCTCACCTCTGCTTTACAAGAGAATGAATTTAAACAAGGATCTCCTATTTCTTGGGGCAGTGCTCTAGCTATTGGATACGAGCTATTCTGATGTGGGATTTTTTTTCCTGTTGAAGGTGTTTCACTCTGGATTGTGTGTTCTGTTCTCCAGCTCAGACTTGCATTGCATAGCTCCCTTTAATGGCTGATAACTACTTGCATTGTTTGGATGTGAGACAGATAGCATACAAGTGTTGTTCGGTGTATGGGTTAATTGTCTATTATTGCATTAGAAACTGTAATGAAAGCAAATTTGATAATACACTATACTTCCTTTCTGTATTCAATAATATATATTAAATAGAGCGGATTTACCAAGGCTCTTGTACAGGGAATGAGCAAACAACATTATTTGTGCTAGGGAAAAAATTGAAGAGGGTTCATATATTAAACCAACAAAAGTGAAGGGAAAATGCTTGATCTTTCCACCCATGCAGAAAGAAAAATTGGTCCTCCTCTAGTTCTATACTAAATAAACATCCCAGGCTCAGAATCAGGAAGAAGAAAAAATAGTGGAAGACCTGTTTTATAATGTGAGAAATGCACTTCTATAGTCCTGATCCTGCAAACATTGATACATATTAGGCTTTGTTTACACTAGCATTTTTGTCAGCAAAACATCTGTCCGTCAGGGGTGTGGAAAAAAAACCACACTCTTGACCGACAACTTCCACTGATGAAAGCACTGGGTTAGACAGCGCTAACATGGCATGAGAACTTCACCCAACAAAATAAGGTGGTTCATAGAGCAATTACCAGGGAGACCCTACTATAGCAGTACAGATGTGCCACTGTAATGTCAGTAGTGTAGACAGAAGCTTCAGTAATGTTAAACAGGTCTGCATCTAAAGGTTCCAGGCCAATGAAATTTTCAAGATCTCTGGTAGTTACGGTCAGTTGAGAAATATGGTGAAAAGCATTTTAAGGCTATGTGCCTGACAGATGCCGTTTGGTAAGGAATGCCACTGGGAAAATACCAGAATGTTAGTCAGGAGCTTTCACTTACTTTTGTGAGAGGATAGTTTAAGAGTTGTGAAACTTGCTGGAGGGTTCAAGGAAAATGGTCACAAGTGTGCTTAGAAAGAAAGATGACACACAGCTTACATGTCAGGCTGAAAATACTGTTATGAGCTGGGTGAAGCCTCAGCTTAGGCTAAGTTTAAAAACTTGCTCAAAGGAGGGATATAATAGTATAGTCGATTAACGGATAAGCAAAAACGTATAAGTTAATGCTAAAGACTACATGCATTCTCCCCTCCACCAGTACATTTTTTAGCAGGCTGGCCAGCAGCCTAGCTCATACCCAGCTTGTGTTGAGTCCGGGACTTACTCCTGCTACAGCTCTGCATTTAAAGCATGTTAGGAGCCAGGCAGGCAGGCAGCTCAACTCAGTTCTGGCTCATACCAGGTCCAGGAGTTCAGACACACACACATCCACCACCCCAGACAGGGGTTGTCACCACTGCATGCTGCTGCCTCTGATAGAGAGGCATGGAGTGGCAGGGGGCCCACCCCCAGGGACAATAGAATAATTGACAAACCAATAAAAATTCATAAGATTATTCAACTAACTGATATTTAACATCCCTAGTTCAAAGTGATATGTAAGCATGCCCTAAAGATAGTAAAGGTACGTCTACACTTGCTCCCTAGTTCGGGCTAGGGATGCAAATGTAGGCTACCGAAATTGCTAATTAAGCGGGGATTTAAATATCCTGCACTTCATGAGCATGATCTCGCCGGCTCGTTAACAGCTGTTGAGCGGAGTAACGCACCGGGGAGATCATGCTAATGAAGCGCGAGATTTAAATCACCGCTTCATTAGCAATTTCGGTAGCCTACATTTGCATCCCTAGCTCAAACTAGGGAGCAAGTGTAGACGTACCCTAAGAGAAGATTAGAGCCCATACCTCAAGCAGGTGTATATGTGGTTGGGTGGGGAAAGTGTCTGAGTGAATGAGAACACACAGACACCAAGGATGTTCAAGAACAGAGGCAGAACTAGACAGCAAGAAAGACCATCAATAGCTGGTGAGTACAGTGTGACTCTGGGAGAAGCAAGAGCAAGCCCTTCGGAGTTTATTGGCTAAAAAGGTTTGAATCTATATAAGCTACAAAACTGTTCTTAGTTCCTCCTGTGCTCCAAAAGCAGGATTGTATACCTCTTTGTAAATAAAGAGATGCATCAAAGAGAATACCAGATTCCACCAATTCTGCTGTGAAGTGGAACATCCCCACAATCCTGAAACTTTACTAGTGAGTTGCTCAGGTCAAAACAGGTAACACTACCTGGGGTATGTCTACACAGCAGGGCTAAAATTAAGGTATGGAACTGATGTAGCTCAAGTCGAAATAACTTAACTCTACTTTTGGTGCTGTCTACACAGCAGGAAGTCGAAGGAAAAATACTCTTCCTTCCACTTCCCTTACTCCTCCTGAAAGGAGGGTTACCAGGAGTCTGAGTAAGAAGTCCTCCAGCTCACCATTATTTTGAAATAATGGCTTGTAATGTAAACACGCTCTTTGTAATTTCAGAAGAACTTCAGTTATTTTGAAATAATGCTGCTGTGTAGACACAGCCCAAGTGCCCTGTAAGTGCGGTTATAGTAGCAGGAATAAACCTCCCTGGGGTTGAGCAGTGCCCACTACAGAAAAGCAACTAATGGATACTGCGTTAGGGGTTGGGTCTCTCAGCACACATACCGCCGCGGCAGAGCCTCCCCGTGACACAGATGAGTAGGTATTCCACGTTTCAAATAAGAAGGTTTCTGGGATAGTCGGTGAACTCTCATACTCCCAGCTGGTCTGGATGCCCTGGTAGACTCAGCGCAGAGATACGCCCCGGCGAGCACTCAGGAGGGCAGCCACGCTCAGGCTCAGACCGCTTCTGTGGCCGCTCCCGGGCGCACATGTTCGCAAGCGGCTCGGGGGCCTTTCTCCGCGCTAGCGCCGCTGCCTCCTCCCCTAGCAGCAGCGGCGGCGCCACCGCCGGCCACCCTGGCCTGGCCTGACCTAGGCCGGGAGAGGAGGCGGAGGAAGGGGGACCCAGCCCGGCCTCCTCGCCGTCACAATACGCACCGGGCCGCCCCAACAATCAGCGCCTGCTCAGGGGCCGGGGGGGCCGCTTTCCGCCTCTCCCAGTCCTGCCCCGGCACCGGCTCCACCATCCAATCGCTCGGCGGGGAGAGCGGGGCGGGGCGGGGCTGCAGCTGCCTTCGCCGCCGCCTGCGGCTCTTTCTGGAGTGGGAAGCGATGGAACAAAAGAAGCGCTGAGCGCGGCGGCGGCAGCAGCGCCCAGGCCGCGCCCGGTGGCCCCCTGCCCCGCGTCACTCGGTGTCCCCGGCCGCGGCATGGAGGGGGGCCTGCCCCGCTAGGCTCCGCGGCGGCGGCAGGACCCGGACCTAGCCGAGCCTCCCGCTCCCGGCCATGCCGAGCGGCAGCGCCGCCGGCCCCCAGGGGGAACTCCCCGAAGCCCCGCGCCTGCCCCCGCCGCCGCTGCTGCTGCTCCAGCAGCCGGACACCCTGCTCCTGCGGGAGCGCCTGGCCGGGCTGGGCCTCCACGATCACGGCCTAGCGGGCAGCGGGGAGGCGGCCGCCCGGCAGCAGGCCCGGCAGCGGCTGGCGGGGCCCGACCCGGGTCCCGACGGGGCGGAGGAGGAGGAGGAGGTCGGGGACGAAGCGGAGCTGGAGGAGGAGGAGGAGGAGCTGCTGGCGGGGGAGGAGGAGGAGGACCCGGCCTCGCTGCTGCTGCTCTCGTCTTCCTCTTCCTCGCCCTCGCAGCCGGGGGCCCCGCCGCCGCCTCCTCACCCCTTGCTGCCCGGCCTCGGCTCCGTGCTGCTCTCCCCGGCCGCCGCCTTCGATGCCCAGGAGGCGGCGGCGGCGGCCGGGGCGCTGTACGGGGCGGACGATCCCCAGGGCATGATGGCGGCGATGCTGTCCCACGCCTACGGGGGCGGCCTAGGCGGGGGGCCGGCGGCGGCCCCGGCTCTGAACGGCGAGCAGGCGGCGCTGCTGCGGAGGAAGAGCGTCAACACCACCGAGTGCGTCCCGGTGCCCAGCTCCGAGCATGTGGCCGAGATCGTCGGCCGGCAGGGTGAGTCCCGCCCGCGCAGGGGGGGCCGGGACGGGCGCCGAGCCAGGCCCGAGGTGGGGGGCGGGCCCGGGCGAGGCCAGCAGGAGAGGGGGGTGCGGGGCTGAGGCCTGCCCGCCCGGGGGGGGACAGGGCCTGCTGCGGGCGGGGAGGCCCAGGCCCAGCGCTGGGGAGAAGGCCGCTCGGATAAGCCTGGCAGGTGAGGCTGTGGCCCGAGGCAGGCCCGGGGGGGGGGGGGGTGCTTGGGACCGAGAAGTTGCTGGGAGGGCTCGGGCAGGTTCCTCCGGGGGTGGGGTAATCCCGGGACAGCCCCGTGAGGAGGGGGGTGTGGGCCGCCTGGGGGCGCTCACGGAGAGCCGCCTCGCCAAGGGTGTGTCACGGATAGAGAGGCTGGGGACTCCCCGCCTGCGGTTGTAGGGTGGGTGCCCGTAGGAGGGGGGGTGGGTGTGGGGAACCTGGGCTGGGAGACTTGGCACCCCCGAAGCAAAAGCAGGGGGAGGGTTGAGCCTTAGGCAATAGCATCCCACTTGGGTGGGCTGAGCTCTGGAAGGGGGGTTGTTGGGATGGGCCACAATCCCTGCGAGGAGATGGGTAGGATGGGTGCTGTGAGCGCGCTTGGTAAGGGGCAGTAGTGCCTGGGGCGGGGAAGCTAGCAGAATGCCGGATCCAGCACGGTCAAGAATCACTGGGCCAAGTGCTGGTGAGTACTTCTACTAAAAGGGACAGCACTCTGGGGCGATGAGATTTGCCAGTCTAGTGGCTTGAAGCCTGTGTGCACCAGAGGAGCATGTTGGCAGGAACTGCTCAGCACCCCTCTGGTAAAGGGGGAAACTGGAGTCTACTTGCATTACCTATCTGCTATGGAGGGGTATAATGTACCTTATCTCCATTGGAGAGGAGTTGCTGGACAACTGCTGGGGCATGAACCAGCACAAGCCACTGTAGGGGAGGTAGATATAGGGTTGTAAAGGTACCACTGTAATCTCTTCTTCTGAGTAGGCTGTTAGAATCAGGCTACTTGGTTAAACATAGTCCTGTATTTTGTTTAAACTTGATAAAGGTTTTTGTTTTGTTCCTCCCCTTCACCCCCAGTTTTAGTAGCTGCTGCTATTCAGGTTTACATAATGGCATGAAAGAGCTGAATGAATGCCTTTCTTCATTCTCAGTCAGTGGGGTAAATTCTCCCACCAGTCCCTTAAACTAACTCCCCCAGTCTTTCTTTTTGTCTGGGGATAGAATAAGGGGGGCTCAGGATTGGTGAGAATGGGCCCTTGCATGCAATAAAACATGAGTGGAATGAGCTGGGAAGCCTGCATAAAGAGTTGAGTGTATTAGTGGTGATTCCTTGTTTGTGTATGTGTGACATTTTTAAACCATAAATTTCAGTATAATCTGGTTAAGTGCAAATAGTTTGTTTTACTTTTAGCGGGGAAGTTTTTTTTAAAAAAACAAACAAAGACGATCTGTGGTATAACTTGGTTTGTAGAATCTGACCTAAAGTTAGTAAATTTCAAACACATGCACATGAGTAGTCTTATTAGCTTCTATGGGACTAATATGTGAATGAAGATAGTCACTTGCCTGAATATTTGCAGAATTGCATGCTTAGTCTTTTATTACGATAAATTTCCATTCATGCTCATTCAGACAAATAAGATGAGACTTCCACCATGAGCAAATTTAACAGGGAATAAATGTGTTATTTCCCTTGTTGCTATTTTTAACTGTTGCTTGTTTGACTGAGTGTTCTTGCCCTCACTTGCTCCAGTTTTTGCTTCCTGTTGATCTTACTGAAAAGTCACATGTCTGTTTTTCAAATCATGCTTTCATGGTAAGGTCATGCTTGTGATGTCACGGATTCAGTATTGTCACTTTCTTGTGGTATCAGGTTGGGAGAGAAAGATGGGGGTTGATAAAATCATTTCATGCACAAGTATTTCTGGTAAGTGTCTAATGAGAATACAAACTTTAAAAGTTCTTTTATTCTCATAATTTTTAAGGGGGTTGCTGAAATCATCAAACATGATTCCAAAAAGTTAGGCATCTAATCAGAAGCACTCTGTTTCTTTACCCTTTTTTTATATTGCATTGTTTACATTTGCTAGTCAAATGGTGAGTTAAACTAAACAACCCATGGTATTTCCTCAAAGCAATATTAACTAAATAGCAAAATTAAAATATGTAATAAGCAGAGCAAGGTGCATTCCAAACACAGTTTATTCATTGGGTTTACTTCCCCTATTCTTTATTCATTTGGACAGTATGCTACTCAGGTCAAGGATTCTCTCTTTTGTTGATGAAAAGTCTATAAACAAATAACTTTTTCTTCAATAATTTCTCTGATATAAGTAGTTGAACCTTTCATATAACAAACTTCAAAGTCAAATGTTCACAGATTATCAAAGGAGAAAATAGGGACGTGAAAAAATCTAAATGGTATACAGTTACCATTTTACCTGGGAGGGGCCGGTCCCTTCCTGGGGAGCCAGCTGCCTCATGCGGTGGGCTCTGAAGGCCCTGCTCCCGGGGTGTCCTAGGAGTGGGGTTTGCAGATCCTGCAGTGTGGGACAGCAAGCTCCCCAGAAAAGGACAGAGTAGGCATGTTAAATTTAGATTAATTGACTAATCAAATAGTTGATGCAGTTTGCATCGACTATTCGATTAGTTGATAAGGGGACCTCGCCTTGGAAGTGTATCAACAGCCCCAGAGCTGTTGCTACACTTCAAAAGCGAAAGCGCTGAGGGGAGCACTGGACCAGCAGGGGAATCAAGCAGTCCCTTGCTGGCCCCATGCTCCCTGTGACATTTCAAAGCAGCAGCACCTCATGGAGCCCAGGGTCAGCTGGGGAGTCCCCAGCTGACTGCTGGCCACATGTGGCATTTCAAAGAAGCAGTGCCACATGGAGCTCAGGGTCTGGCCCTGGGCTCCACACGGTGCTGCTGCTTCAAAACACTCCCTTCTCTCCTCCCCCCCCCCCCCTTCTGCTCCTTTCTCATAGAGGTAGCAAGGTGGGGGGGAGACTAGTCATTCACATCCCTAATGCAGCGTTTAAGTGGGAATAGAAATTTATAAATATCTTATCGATTAACCAGTCAAACTCTTATAACCCTGTTAGGAATATGCCCCTTGATTCCTGCATGCAACCAGATCTACTACACAGATCTGAGGCCTTTCTTTTAAGTGTGTCCATGAGAGCAACCAATTTCAGTATTCAGAAGTGAAAATGCTTTTCCAGGAAATAAACATGAGTGACGAAAGACTTGGTGTCACAGCATGGAAAACAGAATTGAAAAATGTTGTTTTCTGTGTTTCTCTTCCTTCCTCTTTCAGAGGATCATAGAAATTAGATGTGAAAGACTCATTCGTTCATCCCACCTATTCTTCACCCGTTTAGGATTCTTCCTTGTATCTTCTTCAGCACTTTTTCTTGTTTTAAATGACTCTCTCAATGAAGTTTGCATGAAAACATGTTCTTTGTTCCTAAAGTGTTCTTGTGCTCTGCTTCCTTTTATTCATCATCTGACATTATACTTTTTAGTTTGTGATAAGACACTTAGTTGCTGTGGAGAGGATCATGTCATAAACAAAGTGACTTCAGAAGAGAAAAAGTAGAAGACGAGAAACATAGTAATGAAAACCCTACCTTTTGTTATCAAAAACAATGACATAAACGCATTGCTTTTCTTAAAGATGTATTGGCAATTCATTAAAGGAAGTCTGTACTTCACAGAGGTAAACAAATGGTGTAAAAGTAGTATATTAAAACAATTTTCAAAATTGCATTTATAAATATCTGTTAATATTCTAGTCTCTCCATTATACACTTTAGTTACGTATTCACAGAGCACCGACTCCCAAACTTAGTTGGTTTATGTGCATCCTTCTTTAAAAAGCATTGAGGTGAATAGATAGAACATCGAGCACACACACAAAATAGTCTGGGAACTGGTGCTGAACTGAAGGCTAAATTCAGTCTTCCTTGTTTCAGAGGGGTAGCTGTGTTAGTCTATAATTATGAAAACAATGAGCAGTCCAAATACTAGTAAGGACGCTGCAGTTGCACTGTTAAATATGATTATCCCATCACAATTCCTAAGTATCTGGTTGCTTTCTGGATTTGAACTAATATAGTTTTTATCACATTGAGTACTGCTTTCCTGATTTGATAACATTTTTGTTCAGTATAAAGAATATTTTATACAGTGCTAATGAACTTTAAAAGTGACTTGCAAATGAACTTACAACAATTGGATTTGTGTCCTTTTGTATTTTTTGTTGTTGCCCTGTTGTGTACAGTGAGAACCTGGAAGATGTTTACTATATGTTTCCTGATTGTTTAATCATTGAAATATCAGGAATGTAAAGTCTGGTGTGGGTTTTTCTGGAGAACTCCCAGGGTCTAAAGATCATATTTATTGTGCACAATTAAAAGGAAGAGTTAGGGTGAGTGGAACTTACAAAATGTTCTTTAGCCAAGCTGAATTTTTTAAAGAGGGGCAGAGGGAGTTGACTGCCAGCATTATTTATATATCATAACACAGCAAAACAAAAGTGTAAACTGACTTATTTGTCAATGTATTTTGTAAGTTTTTAAATATTTTTATCTGTATATTAAAATTCTTAGTTTATGTAGTACTTTATTATTACAGCACTTATCCTTCAGGATTGCTACTTCTGCTATCTTCCCAATTTGGGGATTTGTCTTGGGAACTGACAGATGTCTTTAATGCCTCTGTGCTGAAGCAGTTGGAGGCCATTGTCTACATTACAAGCAAAATAACAGTATAGATACGGCTCCATAGCGAGGCTGCTGTAACTCTGTAGCACTGATAAGGCGCTACAGTGACAGGAGGGATCCATCACTGTAAGACAGTGGTCACCAACCAGTCAATCGGGATCTCCTGGTAGATCTTGGAACTTCTGACAGGGGATCCTGACTGGTTTGGCCAAGAGGTTATTAAGCACAGCACTTCAGTTACCACTCCCCCCACTGCTGCACATCTCCTGCCCTTTGCTTTGGAGCTGCCTTCCCCCCCACCCCTGGGAGCCTCCTGCTTGCTGTGCAAGGGAAGGAGAGGGGTGCTGATGTCAAGGTGCCCCCTCTCTCACCCTGTATCCTATCTCCACAGAGCAGAGGGGGGCACAACAGGGCTTAGGATGGAGTTTGCTGGTTGCTTTTGAGAGTGGCGCAAGGCCAGGGCAAGGGTGAGCCTGGGCACCAGCTGGGCACTGCTTACCATTTGAGGTAAGCAGGGACCAGCTGGTACTCGCATTCCGAAACCCCACCCCTGTCATGAACCCCCTTCTGCAACCCAAGCCCCTGCCCTAGCCCCAAGCACCCCTGCATCCAAGCACCCTTCCAGAGCCTGCACCTAGAACCCCCTGACACCCCAACTGCCTCCCCCAGCCTGTTAAAGTGAAGCAGGGTGGGAAAAGGAGGGAGGATGGCGTGAGCAGGGGCAGAGCCTCAGAGAAGGGGCAGAAAGGAGGCGGGGCAAGGGTATTTAGCTTGAGGTAGATCTTGGATTGCACTTACATTCAAAAAAGTGAACTCATGCTTTAAAAGGTTGGGGGTCCCTGCTGCAAGAACACAATTTCCCTGAGCAATGGAAGCTTAAGGGCAGGTCTACGCTTCGGGGTTGTCAACCTACCTCGTGCGACTCTGGCTACATGAATAAAGTAGCTGCAGTTGACATAGCTGAGATCAACTCATTGTGGCATCTACACCATGATGGGTCAATGGGAGAAATTCTTCTATAGACTTAAGTTACGCTTCTCATTTTGATGGGGTACCAGAGTCAACGGGAGAGTGATCTGCAGTTGATTTAGTAGGTCTTCAAAGTGTAGTCCAAGCTGAAAGAGCTGTGTGGATATTTTCAATAAATTTACACTAGCCAGGATGCATAATGTGGACACTGAACAAATTACAGAGGTTTTATTGATGTGTAAATTGCAAATGTGCACTTCTGTTATGCAGGTGTTTCACTGAAGGCTGCTGCTTCCTGGTATGGTCCATGCTTAAAACTGGCCAACAGCTCAGGGCGTGAAAAATCAACATCCCTGCACAAGCTAACCTAACCCCTGGTATGGATGCCTGCATTATGCAATGACCTATCTGCCGAAGCTCAGGGAGTTGGTGTTTGTACAATCACAGAAAAATCTCTCTAGTTGTTGGAGTTTGTATCTATGCTACAGGGTTATAGAAGGATAGCTATGGCACAGTAACTATACCTCTATAGCAGGGGTGGGCAAAAGGGCCTCCGCGGGCCAGATTCGGCCTGCCAGGAGGGTTGATCCGGCCCGCAGAGGCTCTGCCACTCCCCTGCCCTCAGGCCAATTAAGGCCTGAGGGTGGGGGAGCATGCAAAACTTCCTCCCGCCCTGGCAGGACCATGCAACGCTTTGAAGTGTCATACGCTTCTCTCAGGATGGGAGGAGATGTCACGTGCTTCCCCGCCCCCAAGCCTTGATTGGCCTCGGGGTGGGAGGAGTGTGCAACATTTCCTCCGCACCCCCACCCCCGTTCTGTGAGAACCGTACGGCACTTCAAAGTGACGTGCACGCGTGCAGGGCTGGGGCAGGGCAAAGGAAGCTTCGCACAGATACCCCACTCCCAGGCCCTGATTGGCCTCAGGACGGGGGGAACGTGTGATGCCTCTTCCTGCCCTGCGAGGAGCATGTAGCACTTTGAAGTGCCACGGGGGTAGGCTGGGAGGTGGTTTATGTGCTCTCCCCGCCCTCAGGTGAATCAGGGGCTGGGGAGCTGCGCAAAACTTCCTTCGTCCTGCCCCAGCCCTGCGAGGAGCGCATGGCACTTCAAAGGTGCCTAGTGGGAAGGGGAGGGGCCAAAGGGGATCTTCCAGGCCCAGACCAATTATGGTCTGTGGGTGGGGTAGCCCAGAAGCATCTTGGCTCCACCCCTTCTCGTTTAGACCTTCCCAGGGCAGCACAGGGCCACTTCAAAAAAAAATTAAGTGTCCCCTGTCCAAAAATTATTGCCCACTTCTGCTCTATAGCATCTGTAGTTTAGATACAACCTCAGTGACATAGCCATATACTTTTCAGTCCTAATTTTTTTGCTCTGAGCATTCATGTCCCATTAGAAAGCATTTGGAGGAAGGTATAAACCATTTGTTCATATGAATTCATGTATCTTTTCCAAAACAATTGAATTTTCCTTATGAATTCTGAAACCCCTAAGTTTTCCACAATGTGGAGAGGGCTATTGAGCACTGGCAGAAAAGGGGACAGAGGGAGATATTGTTTCTGGTTAGCAACTGGCTGCCTGGCTTGACAAAGATTGAGTTGAATAACTTGTGCAAGATCACATAGATCTGTAGCCATCCTTGGAAAACTTGATTTGGAGTGCCTACTTGGGCCCCCAAAATTATGAACAGAAGTAGAAATTTAAAAAAAGAAAAGAAACAGGACAACAATGTGTTTTACGGGGCAGTGGAGGAAGGAGATTAGGAGAAGACTTCCAGTGGTTCCAGACATACAGGATTAAGGAGGAAAAATAGCTATAGAAGTTTTTTCTACAACAGATGTATTTACCTTCTAAAACTTCCTCCTGTTGCTACCATGGATACACTTCCCCTGGTAGGAAGCTATAGTATAGACAAAGTAAATAACATATGTAACTGCTAATGCTTTAAAAACAAACTGTTGCCACTATCAGAGTGAGAATAATTTTTATCACCTGCAATAGTTAATATGTTGTTGGTTTTTTCATAGTCATCTAGACCTTCTCTAAGAAGCATTAGATGAGAGGGCAGGTAAAATGCTGGCTGCTCCAAGCACTGTAGCTACACCAGGTTTCATGTATACTAGGAAAACACATTGCATTAAAATTGTGATTTGCAACTTAGTTTGACAGTTTTGCCCTTAGTGTGACAACAGTTATGTTTAAAACATGGTGCAACACTTTAATAATGAGGAAAGGAACAACAAAAGGCTATTGTACACATGCCTTCTGGATCCCTGAATGTTAACTCTGGCTAGCCAACATACTTCTAAATATGACAATATTTTCATTCAGTAAGGCCAAATCATAGATTACATCGGGGTAGGCAATAATTTTTGAAGGGGAGCCCACCTCTCAAATTTCTGAAGTGGTTGCAGGCTGCCCAGGAAGGAGTGGGGCTTTGGGCAGAAGGGGCAGGGCCAGGGCCAGGAGGCTTCCCATGTTCCCCTGCCCACAGACCCTGATTGGCTAGGGGGTGGGGGAGCAAGTGATGTCTTTGTCCCCTGCCCCAAGCACCTAGAGAGAACCACCAGCTGTTCTGAACAGCTGGCGGTTCCCTCTAGGCGCTGCGCTCCTGGCAGCGGGAAGAGACTTTTTTATGCTCCCATCTCCCCAGATTTCAATTGGCCTGGGGGTAGGGGAGCACCAGAGTGGCCACAGACTGCATCAACCAGCTTGGTCGGCTGGACATGGCCCAACACGACTGTCTTGATCATCCCTGGTTTACATATTAACACATTTTAATGCTGGACAGACGAGGTTGGCCTGGTAATATCTTTCCCTAAAGAAGAGCTTTGTAAAATTCAAAAGTGTGTCCCTTCTACCACTGGAACGTGGTCCAGTGAGAGAGATTACTTCACTAACCTTGTTTCCCTCATAACCTGGGACTAATATGGCTATAACACTATAAACATTCTAACACTATGTATTTTGCAAGTATAGACAGAGATCTTCCATCTTTGCCACCGTTAGTGAAACTGCAATAGCGGGGCATTTTAGGTCAGAAACTAGTCAAGATGTAGCCAGATAACTGAAGCCTTCAAGTACCCTATTGAGATGAAAGAAAGCAGTTCACACACAAATTAAATCAGAACTTGAGGCAGAAACCTGGTCTGCCAGTCCTTGATAGGCGGAAGGAAAGGGGATGTTAAAACTATACCCAAGTACATTAATAATGTACACATTGAGCATTGATCTTCAGCAAACTTGGACCTAAACTTCATAGGAAATAAAACATTGTAGTACTTTTCTTGAGCAAAAGTTCTTCTTAATTAACATGGTCTTGAAACTTCCAAACAATATGAAAAATCTGTGTTGTAGATGGTTGATAATCTAAAAACAGCTGAATTTACAAAGGAAACTTGTTTGATTTCCCCACATGTCTAGACCAAATTCCCCAGTACTTCAGTCAGAAGAGCATAGTCTCCAGTGAAGTAATTATAAGGCTTTTCAAAAGATACTCAATGTTTACATTTGTACCTTGGTTTAAATCAATGACCATCAAGTCAGTTAGCAGTGTCATTAAGTAAATGCCCCACTCCAGGAATTGTATGTTTACTGTTGACAAGATTAGTATTCCTGAAGACAACCTATAGTCAACATGATTAATTCAGCCAACCGAGGAGTGCTCTTCCAACTCTGAGTGGCTGTGACTAGGTTGGTATAACTTGGGTCAGTCAGGGGTGTGGATTAGTCACACCCCATGAGCAACAGAAATTATACCTATGTAATTTGTAGTGTAGACACAGCCGAAGCATATTAGCCTTCAAAACTGCACTATTCATACAGTTCTAGGAATAAACCTAATTTTCATGACAAAGATGATTGCATATTTCAGCCTGTGTGGCAGTTGATCACGACATGCAAGAAGATCACAAACTAGATGCAATGTAAAAGCTACACAACTAATTTGACAAGTGCCAGAAATGTCAAAATGAATGCTGACACTCTTAACTTTATTTCTGAATTTCCAGCACTTTCTGTCACAGGTTATTACTAGGGATGAGAGAGTGTAACTGTATATATGGTTAACCGATGAGCGTGGGCATGGTTACACACAGCCCCACCCTCCTGTTGCTGCCTTTGTATTAGGGATGTTAACTAGCAATTAATTTACTAGTTGAGTAGTGGATGGAATTTCCGTCCACTACTCGACTACTTGATAAGCACTGCCGAGTTCCACTGGGGCTCTTGTACATTTCAAAGTTGGTACGTAACGTGGATCCAAGGGCCAGTGGGAAGTCTCTCTGACTCTAGGCTCCATGCGGGTGTTCCCCAGTGGGGGCTCTTTTGCATTTCAAAGTGGAAGTGCCTGCGTGGAGCCTGGGGTCAGCGGGGGACTCAGAGTCCCACACTGGCCCCAGGCTCTATGCAGGTACTTCGTTTTTTGAAATGCACAAGAGCCCCCAGTGGGGATTCTTGTACACTGCAAAGCTGGCTCTCCACACAGAGCTCGGGGTCAGTGTGGTGCTGCCGCTTTGAAATGCCACTGGAACCTGGGGTCAGCTGGAGAGTTCATGGGCTTAGTGCGGCGCTGCTGCTTTGAAATGCTGGATGGAGCCTAGGATCAGATCCTGGGCTCAGCGGGGCATTTCAAAGTGGCAGAGCTGCTTGGAGCCTGGGATCAGCTGGGGACTCCATGTGGCGCTGCCACTTTTAAGTACCCTTCTCTTGTGTCCCCGTCCTCCCCCCACCCTTGCTTCCTCTGTCCAATTTGCTTATTGGATAGTTGTCTAGTCCTTTACATCCCTACTTTGTATCAGAGGCAACAGCATTGAGTGGGGGGGGGGGGGAGCTATGCAGGAGCTGGTGCTTGTAGGGAACTGGCTTAAAAGCCATATCCTTGCGTGCACCAGTTCCCAGGTAGCCACAGGTCTTTCTCCACCCCTCCCCTTTGTGTAACCGCTGAAATTTTCAGCAGTTGCACACTTACTTGAATAAATGTGTTTTTAACATGCCTAGTTATTACAAAGATGACATGTTGTTGGGGGGGGGGGTTGTTGTCTCAAATACTCGGTCTGGAATTTCCAACTGTGTTTCTTTCAACAGCTTTTGGTGAAATAAAATGCATAAACTTTTTTGTGAAGTTGATATTTTCTGTTTTTATTGTTAGTTGCATCAGGAAACAGGAACACATGCATGTGCTTTAATTGATGGCAAAGGTCAGAATAGTTGCTAAAGGTTTAATGGACTTTATGCAGTTTGCCAAAAGCATGTCTCATGCTACATAAAAATTGAACCCAAATTGCAAAGTTTTTGTTAAAAGGCTTCCAGGGATCATGAGAAATTATAAATCCCAGGATGCTTCCTGAGGACCCTTGTTTGATTTCCTTCCCATCCAGCTCTCAGCTGAAGTGTACAGATTTTCCATTTCTGTAACTAGCCAAAGATCTTGTGGACTTTAATTTGTGAACATCTACTGACTAATTTTTAAACCGAACTGGTCCTGGGGGGGAAATGATGTCACAAGCTGCACCAGCAAAACTTCTGGATCTTGAATATTTCCCCCACATGCCACACATAGATTCCAGTCTGAGCAAGACTCTGATCCCAGTATACTGCATAGGCTTGATTAAATGCAGTGCTCCACGGGGATCCTCCAAGAGTCTCTTCAGCTCCGTTCTTACAAATTATGGTTTTGAACGACCAATAGTCAGTTCTCACGTACAAAGGAAAAAGATAGGGTGGGGGAGAGAGCAACTTGCTATACACCCTAAACTGCCATTGGCTGTAAACTTAAAAAAAAAAAGTCTTGAAAGCTTTAGGGTTTTTGTTTTGTTTCAAAGAAGCAAGTTACAAGTCCAGAAAATTCAAAATTCAACTTCCTTTCAAGTTTCAGATATTTCCTGAAAAAGCTCTCCCCAGATATCCTCTGTCTATCCAGATATTTTAACTCGCCATAATTTATTGCATGCACACTTTCTGAATTAATAAGATATTACATCTCCATACTTTAAATCTCCTAGGTTGATAGTACAAACCATGTGCTACTGCCATTTCATATGTGTCCCTGTGTCCTAGGCAGCAAACTACCCAGAACCTCTGCTGCACTCAACTGCAAGAAGGCAGTATCCCTGTTTTGGCATTGATAACTTGGAAGTTATGCACTGTAGGGGTTTGAATTGAAAACCCATCAGTACATAAGTTAAAGCTGTTTGAAGGGCAACTGACAGTTTTGACAGTTCGGTCTTCTGACCTACAGAGATACACAGTAGGTGTGGACAGCTGTTTCCAGGCATCTTTTTGTGGTGGGATGACTGTGGAGGTCTAGTCTTTCCACTGGCCAAACAATCTGCTACATAATGGAACACCTGCCTGCTGCTGACACAGTTGATGGGTGCCTGTTCAGATGTTTACCTTGAGGGTGAATATTTATTATTATACTTAAATTTTCATTTGCACTTTACTCCTGAGAAGAATGAGTGGCAGACTCTCCTTGTCCTGATTCATACTAAGCATAGTGTTTGAATTCTGTCTAGGCCCCCACTATCCTCAAAACGCTTCCTTGAGGTGAGCGGGAACTTTTTGTGATGGTGCAGTCACAGGAGTTCCCTTGGTACTATTCCCTGATGTGCTGATTATGCCACTCTGGGTGTCCTGCTGGGCCAGATCTTCTGGTCTTCCCCAGGCAAAGCACAGAATTGGAGAAACCACCCCCTGCAAAGCAGTGCAGATACTGAATCACTTCAGCTTTGGGACAGTGCAGTTTTAGAGCACAGCACCCAGGAAACCAACCCTCTTCCCAAATAAATTAAGGAAATCTTGAAGATGTTTGCTCTTTATCAATGAAAGAAAGAGATGCAAACTGGTCATTTCTCCAAGGTAACACCTGTCCTGATTTAAAAAAAAAAAAAAAAAAAAGTATTCTTATTAGGTATTCTTATTCTGTAAACAGTAAGATTTAAGTGGTGTCAAGTGCAAACAGGCAGATCAAAGTAAGTTACTAAATTATATTGAAAAGCAAATGCGTAACTAGTTCTAACTAAGGCTGTTACGGACAAGTTGACTTCTCTCTTCTCTCTTCCCTCCCCCCCCCCCCCCCCATCAGATAGGCAGGAAAGGGGAAGGGGTAGAAGGGCTACTTCAAAGCAGCAGCACTGCACAGCTAAGCTGGGGATCACTTTGAAACCCCAAGGCAGCATTTCAAAGGGGCAGCACCAATGACTCTGGGTTTTGGGGAAATGCTAAATGGAGCAGCACAGTGTAGAGCCTGGGGTCAGTGGGGAACTCTGAGTCCCCCAGTGACCCCAGGCTCCATGAGGCGCTATGGCTTTGATATGCACATGAACCCCTGCTGGGGACTCTTGTACATTTCAAAGCAGACACGCTTGCATGCAGTCCGGAGTCAGCAGGACTTCCCCAGCGGGGGCTCCTGTGCATTTCACAGGAGGAATGCGGAAGTGTCTATCAACTAGTCGATGGAATTTGTCGACTAGTCAGTTAACCTCCATTTAACATCCTTAGTTCTAACTCACTAAAAATGTATTGCAAGCAGATTCTTACCTTAACGTGTTGTTCTTATTTCAGGCATCATCTTTGACTTGAAGACTGTCTTTTACTCTGACTTGGGTCTCCTGCCTTCTTTGTATCTTTTTGGTGTGTGCCAGGCCAGCCAAAGACAAAGGAATGATAGTCTCCCATTGCTTAAATAGACCTTTTCCCTGGCTGGGAACTCTTTGTTCTACATTCCCCTTTCCTTGGAGAATATACCAGGGTCAAAATGGAATCCCAGTACCAGATGGTATGATCACTTGTCTTACTAGTCAGATCACCTTTGGACTTACAGGACAAACAAGTGTCAGCCGACAGTCAGGGCAGTGTGTGTGTGTATGTTTCCGAGAAAAGGTTTAACGTCCGTGCCTTTACTGCTAGGACCGGGGTCCCATCGCAGAGGGTGGCCAGCAGGCCAACAGACGCCCCGTTATATAGGAAGAGCTTATTACACCTTAGATTTTAGCTGCTAGAACACAGGGGGTTCCTTCGCAGAGGGCAGCCTAGGAAAGGCTGAAAAGGTGCCCCAACAGATCTTGTCACCTGGGAGTGACACAGATCCAAACGCCCAAGCTCTCCCTATGTCTGTCCCTTTATGACCGGCTGAAGTTCTTTTAAATTGTGCTTGGTTCTGTTACAGCAACTGAAGGAGGCAGGTTAAAGCTTAAGCAGTTACAGGTTTATTAAAGAAGCTTATAAATCATATGGTTGCAATGGCTATTGTTCTATTTCTTAACTATTAGCAAAATATAGGTCTTAAAAATGGTTACAAAGAAGATAAAGATAGAAAAATAGAAATAATGGTACCAAGTAACAGCTTACTCTTTCTATGTGTACACTTAAGACAGAGGACCACATCCAGGTACCATTTTTACCCCCTTCTGTGCCTCTCGACTCCAGCATGTCAGGCCAGGGCCGGTCCCTCAATTCCTAGGAAAGACGAAAATACGAAGTGGGCGTCCCCATAGAACCTCCGGAGGTCAAACACCTAACCCGACCAGCCGGTAGAGGGTAGAATGACACTCAAAGTGAGTGTGTGCTGGGCCCATCTTATATAATCATGGGGTCACGTATTTCTCTTTCTTATCTGTAATGCCAATTGATGCTGGTCTGTCTGCTGTGAGACCAGTTCTTACAAGGAAGTTGTGAACTTAATTTACACTTGTAAGAGAGATTTGAGATGATTAAATTTTGAAGTACTGGACATTGTTTTCTCAGTGGGAAATTCCTCTTCCTGGGACTGTGTGTGTTCGAATCAACATAGGTGCCAGCCGCAGCCTCGAGGCCAGCTTATTGACTTAGCTGCTCTCTATCCACATATCTGTGTTTCAGCTTCTCAGGATCAGATGAGCCAGCATAGACTATGCTGATATTATTGCTCCTTTTCTGTCCTGTATGCTTCAGAGAGGCAAATAAGATGGATAATATAGGGGTTAGTATGTCTGGCCACAACAAGGCAGTTACAAGTTAAGTTGTGCTCTCAACAATCTGGTGATTCAGTAATGGCTCTCATTAGCACATTTAAAACAACAAGCAGTCTCATACTTCATATTTTAAATGTCACATACAAGAATGTTACATGCACCAAAATAAGATATACAGATCCAGACCATTATAACATTAAAATTGATAGGTTACATGAGGTATTTTGCTCTAAGCATCTGAGTTTTGCATATTCATAACCCAATTTTCATAAAGCATGGAGGAGAACCGTCACTGTTTTACCCCCTGAAGAGAAGCATAGGCTATGTGACTTGTTCAAGGTCATCCAGTCCATGGAAGAGTTGCCTTCCCCTCCCCCCCACCCCCCCCCAAACGCTGCTGCCTCTTTATGATATGCAACAGCAGGCAGGGAGAGGGCAGGGGAGGCTGCCTTGAAGCAGTTTCTGTGTGTGAGAGGGTCCAAGCTTTCCACAAGACACAGGCTGCTCCACATTCCATGGAGCAGCCTCTGTCCATGGTGAGTCTGGGCCTGCTGTGGACAGAGGCTGCGTCACAAGAGCAGCTCCTGTCTGTGGGGAATAGGGATGTAAGTGACTAGTTGACCATCTGATAAGCATAAGCTTTTAGTCAAGTAGTGACTCAACTAGTCACTTTCCACCCCCTTGCTGCCTCTATCCAATAAGCAAATTGCGTAGCTTATTTTGAGTTTGTTTCAAAATAAAGTGCTATTTTGAGACATCCTTAATCTTCGTGCAATAAGGGTTACCGGGATGCTGAAATAGCACGCCCGTTATTTTGAAAGATATTTTGAAATAACGGATGGCTTGTTAAGATGCAGCGTATGGGGGATCCTGAAATAACTTCGATATGTAGACATACCCTAGGAGTGTAGACCAGCCTCAGTCTAAAAGAATTACAATACTCAATGGCTGTCAGACTTTGCTGTTTGCATCTGTTGCTGGGATATTCTGTATTGTTTCACATCAAGAATCTGGAGACACCGGTGGGGCGGACAGAGCTGGAGGATTTCTCTTCATAAGCAAGCGTTTTTGTCTGTGACTCAAGGGGCTTAGAAACCCTTTGATGTGTACAGTGGCTGTGTGATTCTTAATAGCTTAAAAACATGTCATGGACCATGACCTCTTACCTTCCCCCAGGAAATCTGGCTATGGTAAAGGAGAGGTAGGGTGGTGACGTTCCATCCGGGGCTTCTACCATGGGCTGGGCTCCAGCTGCTAGTCCTGGCCTGAGCTGGGGGGGGATGGGACTACTTCTTCCCCTGCAAGGGCTGCTCAAGGAGCCAGATCAGACCCACCTCCAATAACTTCACCCAGCAGAAGGAAGCTTTGCAGCTGTTGGGCTAGGACATCCTCCAACCCAGGCAGGAGAATTCTGGAAGAATGTGGACATACGGTAGCCCTACTCTGTGACCCTCATTTCTAGGCTGCTGAAGTGGCGCTGGTTTTCAAGCTTGGTGCCTGACCAGCAGCTACTGTTTTCCAGATGCCCAGCTCTGAGGGCAATGTACCTGTCAGCAACAGCACAGAAGTGAGGGTAGCAATCTCCACTCCTGACAATAACTTTGCAACCTTCACAGCACCTTTTTGAATCCGTTCCCCACTCCTTTACACCACCATTAAATTGATTAATTTTAAAATCCTATGACTGAAATTGACCAGAGTAGACCATGACTTGGTTAGGGCCATAACAGACTTCCTTTAGTGGCTGTTCTTTCTATCCCTTGGAAAGTTTGTGTGTTAATCTTGGAGTGGGTGGAAACACCTTTTTTTAAGCTTAATTTTTAAATATCTGAAGGTATTATTCTGCCACCTTTGGCAAGAGGCATATCTGGGCTTTTGCTTTTTTTTTTAGGCTGACAAGTCATATCTTAAAATAAAGCCATGCTCCTCTTGGTCAGTGCACCATTCTGAATGTTGGCATGTTGTGAATCCTTCTTATCAATGTGAATTGTGCTAGGACAGAAGTTTATTAAAAGCAACCTTCTAGGAGTTTTCAGCTGAAATGGCAAGTGTGGCCCTGCAGGTTGTGGGGATTTGGTGCTGAAGACAGACTAGCTACCAGGGAAACTTGTTTTGAATGAGTAACTTATTCAGATTGGTAAAGCACTATGGAAACTGGTAATTAGGCTCAAATCTGCCTTTTAAAATCACTCTTTGTGCCAGATCCACTGTAAAGTGTGTTTGTCTTTCTGTAAATGTTTGTTTTTTCATACCCTCTGTGAAATAAGGGCATGGTATCAGTTATCCAAGTGGAATGAAGGAAATTAAAATAATTTTGCATGTGGGGGAATAATAGGTGCACACCAGGAGGATATGACTTCATTTTGGGGTATGCAGGTAAACAAGGCTTTACTGCATTGGGAAACTTAGCAGCAGCATATGGACTCATTGTGGGTAATTTATCCCAAAAGGCAAATTCCATGTTGCTTCGTCAATTTAATGCTTGTGATAGCATCAAAAGCCCAACGCAGGCTAGGCACTTACTCAGAGTGGAAGCTCACAACACAATCTCGAATGTGGAGGGAGAAGAGAAAATTACTTCAGTTAAGAATTTATACATTACTGTTGTTAGCAGAGACATGTAACCTTTCTCCAAAACCAACAACTCCTTATGACATCTGACTTTTTCTTAGTCCTCCCACTCAGTTGCCGGTGTGGCTGTTGTCCTGCTAGACAGGTTTTATGCAATATTCAAATCTTTCTTTACAAAGTAAAAGAGTGGAACATATTATTACTTTTTTAATAACTGCATTAAAAATTTCACTTTCTGCAAGCACCCTTGTACATAGTATAGTCTGGAATATTTCATATAAAAAGCTCTTTAAAAAAAATTAAGGATTTTCTAATGTTTTCTGGCTACCTGCTGACACTAAAGGGCCTGCTCAGCAGAGGAGAGCACTTGGGCACAGGCGTAGTGTCACCCACCCTGTTTGTGCCTGTTCTGGCCTTGATAGCAGCATTGCAGTGTAGGGCTTCTTAGGGTATGTCTACATAGGCTAAAAGCTCCAGGCCATGAATGCTCTGGAAGTGAGGCTAAATGTTTCTGGGTAGATATTCTAGCTTGAGCTGGAGCCCATCCTCTGAGAGCCTTCATGCTTGTAGGCTCCTAGAGCTTGGCCTCTGGCCTGAGCCGAAACACTTTTAGGCTCAAGGTCCACAAGCCCAAGTCAGCTGACCGGACATCCCCATAGCTTCTAGATTTCTGGAAAGATCTGTAGAGGAACCCTTTATGCACCCACTCCTGATTTGAATCATAATAGTGTTACTTGAATAGTAGTAAGTAACGATATTTTGAGACAACGTTTGAAGGGCTTAAATTGATCATTTCCCTTGCTGAAGTATGTTTGCACTGCATCTGGAAGCAAGCCTCCCACCCCAGCTAGCTCCAGCCCCACTAGTGTACATGTACATTGAACTAGCTCAGGAATGGCCAACCTGCGGATCTCTCCCCACCTCCCCCCAATGTGTGGCTCGTGAAGCCACCCCCGTGCCCCCTGAACACGGCCCACGGCTCCCCTGTGCTCACCGGGGCAGGGGAGCCGTCCGGATCAAAATGGCAGCTCTAATATGGCGGCCGTAGCTGCTGATGGGAGCCTGCCAAGGCCAAAAAGCCTTCTTAAAGAGCCAGTCTTTTGTTTTTCTCTCTACAACTTTTTGCCCCGGCTATTCGCACTGGATCCAGCTGGATCTTGGCTCTTCATCTGGAATGGGTTGGCCACCCCTGAACTAGCTCAAGCTCAGCTAGTTTGAGTCTTCCTGGGCTAGTAGGCTTGCTGGAAGCTGCACTATAGACTTCCTGTGTCATAAAGAACATTTGCCAACAGACACAGGGATCTGCTGCTTTGGGATCCCAATCTGCAGGATGGGTTCGAGTTGCTTGAATGTGCAACATGCTAAAAATACTCTTGTGTTTTAGGAAGAGACCATCCTTTCTTTTTGTGCTCATACTTTGAATGCTGAGAGTAGAAATTATGTAAATACAGCCTGGAATCCCCAGCAGAAACTAAGGTACAACGATTATAACCAGAAGGAAACTGGCAGACTATTGCTCCACAAGCTGGCAGGGAAGCTTCCACTAATCAAATGAGGCAGAAGTAAAGCATAAATTATACCAGTGCTCACTGGCAACAATGACACTTTTTGGCAAATGTCCTGTTTTGAGGAGGTTGATTGCAGTACCTATAGCTTATTGTGCATGCATTGTCTGGTCCCCTAACTCTTGTGTTCAGTTCAGACAAGTCAAGAATTCACTTCTGATTAAGGGGGAGGGAAGAGCAGGAGAAGTCAGCGGAATGTATGATTGCCAACTCTCCAGAATTGTCTTGAAGTCTCTGGGAATAAAGATTGTCAATTGATGAAACCTCCAGGAATATATCCAAAGTTGCCAACCTTGTGTTAATGCAAGATTATGCAGGTGTCAAATAGGGATGTGAATGGTTAACTGTCAAGGGCTGCTCCAGCACCACGGGGTCCACAGGCATGGGGGTGCTCCAGCCTGGAGAGAGCATCCCCCTCCCACAGTGGGTCCGGTCCAGCGCATCATGGACAGGGCCCTTGCCTGCACCCGTTTAAATGGTTAACTAATTGGCACTAGGGATGTGTAAACTTATGGAGCATGTGTGTAGACAAAGGTACAGGTAGATAGGCCTACCTCACAAGGCATTGAAAGGCTGCCAGTACCTTGCCTACACTTACCTGGTGTTCCTGCTGCTTTTACAACTCGTGGAGATCTACCAGTGTTAACATTGAAGGTTCATCATGAAGTAACTGATGTAGACAGTAGGGATGTTGACTATCGGGTATTTGTATAAATGTGTAACCGCTGCAAATTTTAGCAGCCGGGAGGGAGCAGGGAGGAGCCAGTGCTTGCAGGGAGCTGGCTTAAAAGGGGCAGGAGGCTCCATGGGAGCCAATATGTTTGGGGAGCCGGCTTGAAAGCCTCTTCCTGCATGTACCGGCTCTTGCCTTCTCCGCCCCCCCCCCCCTTTAAAGGGTAGGGGGAACAAGGCAGATCAACAGGAGGTGGTGCTCCTGCAGAGCCAGCTTTTAAGCTGGCTCTCCTGGATTATTGTGTGTCTGCCCCGTCCCACACCGCTGCCTTTGGGAGGCAAGGGGAAAGGAGATGGCTCTGTTGGAGCCAGTTTAAAAGCCAGTTCCCTGAGCGTATTGACTCCCACTTCCTCCCCCACTGCCTCTGATACTCACCCCCTTGCTGCCTCTGTATGTGTAGATGATAGAATGAATCGATAAGCCCAGGCTTATTGGTTAATCATGTAAACACATTGACATCCCTAGTAGCTGGGGCCGAAAAGAGTTGAGCTGAATAGCAAAAAATCTTTTTTTTTTCCCCCCCCTCCACAATCATTTTACAGGTGAACCCTTAGCATGCAACTGAATTTCTTTTCATCTTAAACATTGACTCCTAATAGAAAATGTTATTGCATCACTTAAAACTCACTGAGATATAAGAGTTGTATTTCACTTTCTTCTCTTGGAAACATTGGAAAGGTGCTGCTTTTAATAGTGTGCGGTTTAAAAAAAAAAAAAGCCTTGCAGAAATAACAAAGCCTCATAGATTAGACCAAGCATTAGGAAGAGTTGCCTCCAGAATTAACTAGCGTATTAAGGCATAATGTAAAAACACTTTTTAAAGCAATTAAAAACAATCAGTTAAATAATGTTATTGCAGTGTGTTAGTCTTACCCTCACCACAGATCAGCATGGAAAATTGAGAAGAAGGTTTTTTCTGTTTTTCACTCACGTGGTTTGAGAGAAGAACAAATGGCTTCAGGTTTCAGGCTTGTAGTTCCTTAAAGCTCACAGATTAAAACAGGGGACTGTTTTCTTGTGGGTGTTTTTTTAAAGTCATACTCTTTACTAAATGTGTGTTTTTGTTTTTGTTTTTTTTTCGTCTGAACAGGTTGCAAAATAAAAGCGTTAAGGGCCAAGACAAATACTTATATTAAGACCCCTGTTCGTGGAGAAGAACCCATTTTTGTCGTCACTGGACGGAAAGAGGATGTAGCCATGGCCAAAAGGGAAATTCTCTCAGCTGCTGAACACTTCTCCATGATCAGAGCATCACGCAACAAAAATGGTCCTGCTCTGGGTGGGTTGTCATGTACTCCCAACCTGCCAGGTCAGACTACAGTCCAAGTCAGGGTGCCTTACCGTGTAGTTGGGCTAGTGGTTGGACCCAAAGGAGCTACAATCAAAAGAATTCAGCAGCAGACCCACACGTATATAGTTACTCCCAGCAGAGACAAGGAGCCAGTCTTTGAGGTTACCGGGATGCCTGAAAATGTAGACCGTGCACGTGAAGAAATAGAAATGCATATTGCCATGCGCACTGGAAACTACATTGAGCTGAATGAAGAAAATGATTTCCATTACAATGGTACAGATGTGAGCTTTGAAGGAGGCACTTTCGGATCTGCGTGGCTTACTTCCAATCCTGTCCCCCCTAGCCGCACCAGAATGATTTCTAATTATAGAAATGACAGCTCCAGCTCCTTAGGAAGTGGCTCCACTGATTCTTATTTTGGAAGCAATAGATTGGCTGACTTCAGCCCTACAAGTCCATTCAGCACAGGAAACTTTTGGTTTGGAGAAACGTTGCCTTCTATAGGCACAGAAGATCTTGCAGTTGACTCTCCTGCGTATGACTCCTTACCAACACCTTCCCAAACCATCTGGACCCCTTTTGAACCAGTAACCCCACTCTCTGGCTTTGGTAGTGACCCTACTGGTAACATGAAGACTCAGCGTCGAGGGAGTCAGCCATCTACTCCTCGTCTGTCACCTACATTTCCTGAAACTCTGGAACATCCACTTGCTAGGAGAGTGAGAAGTGACCCACCCAGTACATGCAACCAGGCTGGCCTTCCAATATACATCCCTGCATTTTCTAATGGTACCAACAGTTACTCCTCTTCCAATGGCGGTTCCACATCCAGTTCACCACCCGAATCTAGACGAAAGCATGACTGTGTGATATGCTTTGAGAATGAAGTTATTGCTGCCCTAGTTCCTTGTGGCCACAATCTCTTCTGTATGGAATGTGCCAACAAGATCTGTGAAAAAGAAACGCCATCGTGTCCAGTTTGCCAGACAGCTGTTACTCAGGCAATCCAAATTCACTCTTAAATATATATAGATATTATATATGGACTTTTTAACTCTTAAAGGCATGGGTGTAATGATAACCCCCTACCCCCCAGTAAACTTCCTAATTAATTCTGACTGTTACTGGGCTTTCTTGGGATTAGGCTAAAGTTGTTAGTAAACTTATGCTTTCTAAAAGGCTGCTACAGTAACACTAAACTTAGATGGTCTCTGTCTGGTTTGGTTTAAACAGATGGCACGTTTAGCAGAGATACATCAGGCTATGGAGCAGAGGGAAAACTTCTAGATCAATTTCACAACCAAGAAAACAAATTAATTTTACAGGTTTTTTCCTAGTGATCTGTATTAAAGTGTTGGTAACTTCTATGTTCTGGAGGCAATGAACCTCATAGCCTCAACAGAGAATTAGTCTTCTCTACAGGGTTCGTGGTATTACTGATGTATCAAAAAACACTTCCAATGCTGCCTTCTTTACACTGCCAGTTTTGAAATAGGTTTTGGGCTTTGTTTTATTTTACAACAATTTACGCCTAATTCTCCAGTATTGCAAATAACTTTTTAATGCATAGTTTGATTTTTTTTTTTTTGTGGGACTAGATAAGGTTGTTGGCAGTTTTAAATAGATCACTGTTTATCTGGGGGGGAGGGGGAAATGGGACTGCCAAATTGACCTTCATCCACCCCGTTTGTGAACAATGGTATGTTCAGAGGATCAGGAATGATTTGGTCTCCTTCATTGTGAATTCCTACCCACTGCTTTTCTTAATGTAATGCGGAATAGCCTGACTGGGGCTCGATCCCATTTCAATAAGGGCTTTGGGGTGCACATACTTTGGCGAATAGTGAGGATGCTAACATTCCATTCACTAGTCTGATCAAGGTGTTCTTAAATGACATTTTAGAGATTATATAATTCAAAATGTGAAGCATTTTTATGTTCAATCCATACTTGTCTTGCACATTATATAAATATCTATATTTTATTTTAGTAATGTAAAGGAGAAAGGGGGAGGAGTGTATGTGCTCTTGTCTAATTCCTGAAAGCAGCTGTGACCATGGCCCTTCAATCATTTTACATCATTTCAAAACTGTTTCCAATTGCAACAAAAACTGTCTTTCAAATGTGCTGCTTACATTTCAACCTGTGGATGCCTCTAGCATCTTCATCCTCAGTATGTTCCAAAATCTGTGCTGGCATATGAAAAAAGAACCCCCTCCCCCCCCCCACACACACACACACAAAGTGGAGTTCTAGTGGAATTTTCTATTTTTTTAAAGCATTATTTTCCCAAGACACACAAACTTTTCCTCAGTATAGCAAAACAAATTCTATGTATTGAACTAGTAAATATACAGAAATTTTATTTTTTATTTCCACTTGAAGAGTTACATTTCGTATAAAAGTTTACAAATAATGGTTTTTATTTTATGATTTTTCAGTATAAGAGTTGCCTTGATGGCATATTATTATGTAATGCATAACTTTAATGCTAATTGCTTGTAGAATAGTTAAATGTCAGTATTGAAACCGAATCTTTAGATGCAGTCTTGTAGATATGAACAAATGTTCACCAAGCATGTATTTTGTATTTTATTGCATTGTACACTGCAACTAATAAGCCAAGGAATCGACAGATATTAGGTGCGTGTACCCTTTCTATAAACCACAAACTAACAATGATAAACTATCAATATAGTTTAGTATTTGCTAATTTTACTACACTCTTTTTGTTATGTATATGTAGGGAGGTCATAGGGATTATGAATTCAATTTGAGTAAAGTTTAAAAACCATATATTTTATGATAAAGGGCCTTTAACTTATGATGGCCAAAGCACTGATATTATATATTTGCTGTAAAGAGAATTATAAGAGTTTTATTTTTCTGATATTAAAAGTTACTTAATAAAGACTTGTTTCCATTAACTTGAATGTTTTCTGATTTTGCTGTCTTCATGATTCTCATTTCAAGTAGATTTTGTGAGACTATATTTCCCTTTTCCTCTCTTAAAAATTGGGTTGATTTTATGTAAGTGCTTTGTAAGTGAATGTTTTTTCAAATGTCTTCACTCTGTAAGTTTAGATGACTTCACATGAAGAGAATCTTTTTGCTTCTCTTTCTTTACTAATTTTACACATAGTATTTAAAAAGTAGCAATGATTGACCAAACTTACGAAAACTTAGTCCTAAGACTGATAACATTTGAAAGCAAATAGCCAAAATTTCTGTTACAAGCACATTTTTTTACTTTTATTTTTCTTTAGATCAAACATGTAAGAATAATTCTCTTCTGCTGCATATGTATGTTAAGTAGTGTTTTACTTTCATTATTTCAACAGTGAGTTCCATGCTGATTTCAAGTTGCAGGTAGAAATTTTATCAGGTGCATTGCATTTGCTGTTAACTGAATATGTATGTGTTGAATAGAGCCCTTGCAAAGCCATGAGTATCAACATCCATGGATATGAATGCAGATATCTGTAGCTCATTTTTGCAGCTACAGATGCAGATATAAAATTTAGTATCCGCACAGGGCTCTAGTGTTGAGGTCTAAAGCATGGTATCTGTTCTATTTACTCTGTCAGATTCTGTTGCTCACCCTCATTTTAAGCATAACTTGCTCTTCAAGTCTGATCTGTTTTAGGAGTTCATAGCTCCCATTACCATAGTATTTGAGCATTTCTCGAACATTTAATGCATTTATCTTCATAACATCCGTAACTAGTAGGGAAGTGTTGTCCTTATTTGACACATGGGGAGCTAAGGTACAGAGCAATTAGGCTACTTACTGAGTGTCACAGGAGTCTTGAGGCTATTGGATTCAGGCCTTCTAAATCCTAGGCTACTGCTCTAACCATTGGGATACTCTTCCTCTAATTTTAGTGATCTATCATTCAGCATAAGAGTACACAATTTAACCCTATATATTGCCTTCAGAAACTCTCCAGAACTAGAAGGCATGAGATGAATGTGTGTTAAAAATATGCATGATCTAAGAGCATGCCAAAAAGTGATTGCTACCACTTGGCTAGATTTGATGCCTCTCCTCAGTATGCCCCCTTAGGATTAAAAAGGAAGAGTGAAGACAATGGTCCCTGTGAAGAAAGGGAGTTCTCTTGTGCTCTCCATTTTGAAGGGATCTGAATCTGCTGTTTCTGTACCGTGTTGTACTTCAATTCAAGCTCTTATGAAATGATAGCATAGCTCTTACAGTAATCAATTTCCAGTAGGCATTGTTGAAGTGATTGCTCTCTGCCAGCAGCAATAACAAGTATATTGAATAAAAATCATGCCATTTATCGTCAAGCCTTTAAACATGCTGGGCCCTGATTATTTTAGAGGCAGCCTGCTGCTCTACTCATTGCCTGCCCTGACGTCCGTATTGCTTGGCATCTCTGGAGATGCCCAAGCCTCTGGTGCAGCAGGTCCACTGCAGTAGAACACTAAGAAGATGTTGAAGCTGTCCACCTTGAGATGGGACTGAAAGCTTCCTCTTTTCTCATTTTGCCTTTTTTCTTGGTAAATCGTTGGAGAGGGCAAATAAAGCTTGAATTTAATTTTCTTATAATTACTATATTACACTTAATTTTCCAACATTAGAAACCCTTCTATCCAGTGACTAAAGTTCAGAACTTTAGTTTCTACGTAGATAGAGGTTAAAGAATGTCCCCAAATTTTAATTCATTGCAAAGTCAGTGTTTGGCAGTTTTTAAAAATTCCATCATTTTTGTTTACCTAAGTAATAAAATGGTTATTAAAATGAACACTCAATCTAATTGCAAACACTAAGGAGGTGTTAAATGTGTCCTAAGTTTTGTAGAAGTTTGTTTTAATGTCATATACATTTTTGAAGCCAAATTTGAGATGGTCATGTAAGTTAGGTGCCACAAATATGCCCAGCTGCAATATGTGATCATGTGTTGTAACGAGGAGTTAAAGCGTTTTTTGTAAACGTGTAACGGCTGAAATTTTCAGCAGTTACACATTTATATGTGGAGGGAGGTGGTGCCACAGAAGCCAGTGTGTGTGGGGGGAGCAGCCTGCTTCTCCCCCCACCTCCCCTGTATGAGAGGTGCAGCAGTGCAGGGGTAGAGTGAGGGGGGGCAGGCAGCTCAGGAGCTGGTGTTCTAGGGGAGATTACAAAAGGGCTCCCACTGCCTTGCGTGTAACTGTGAAAGTTAATCCTTTAAATGAATATACTATCACATCCCTAATTGTAACTTGAGTAAACCTGCCACGTGTATTGCATCCATTTCTCTGTTTGGGGGAGAAGGAAGGGGCAAAAAAGAATAGTGTTTGTCCTAACTTTTGTGAAATGCATTCAGCTTTGAACACAGCAGATACCAAAGAGAATTGACCTTTCAAAAATCTGCTGGCCTGGAAATCATTTTGAGGCACAAAAAATGAATCTTCTGTCACAGAACTCAGAGCCGAAAGTTCCTGAATTCATGTGCTGGCATAGATACCAAGAACTAGCTTCATTTACCTCATCTGCATAATTGATTTAATACTTGCCTCACAGGGGTGTAGAGGGCAAATTCTTTTTTATAGATGATCTGAAGATGAAGTGTCATCCCTGCTGTCAGCAAATCGCTTTTATGAATTGCCAGTGTAAGACCTGAACAAGTTTCTGTAGTTAGATAAAAGTGATTTATAGTCAGAACTTTTATGATTGACACTTTTATTTTCCTTTCTAAAAACAGCAAGGGGAAACGAGGCAGTGGGGGGAACAGGAGAAACTATTCTGATATTTCTTCATTTAGCTTTCATGAAACCAGAATGTAAACTGCTCCTTGAACATCAAGAATTATATCTGATGGCTCAGTGGTTATGGCAGAGGTAAGCAAAAGTGACAGTAAAGATTATAATTCACTTACACACAGAGCCAGGACTTGATATGCCAGAACACATAATCTACCCCAGCCGTTCCCAACCTTTTCCAGATGTGGACCCATTTTGATATTTCAGGAAGACTTGTTGACCCAAGGCAATTCAAAAACGGGGGGAGGGCTGGGCCACCTGGGGAGACACTTAGTGACCCTTTTAAAATGTAATGGCGACGCATATTTGGGTCCCGACCCATAGGCTGGGAAACCCTGATCTAACCAATAATGGAATGACCTTAAGTACGATTTCAGTTAGAATGTGGTCTGATGGAGGTTTAGTGCATATGAGTGTTCGATTAATGGAGCATTCTGGGCACGGGCAGCAGTGGTGCAGTCTCAATACATATGGCTGGCCACACACCTGAGCACCTTGCTTCTCTGTAACTTGGATCAAGATTTGTTTTTTAAATAGACTAGAATTAGGCTTCTAAATAAATAGGCTGATTTTTTTCCTAAACGTGCTAAGCAGTCAGCAACTCTTATTGAAGCTGCTTCTGCACTGAACTTCTGCAAATCAGGCTGCTTCAGTGGGAGTCCCCTTTTAGGAAGTTGTGCTTGTACCACTCTATTGTGGCTTGTCAATAAGCTGTTGCATTCTCCATCAGTCAATGTTGCCTAGGATTTAAGACAGTCGCTTGTTTGCAATGCTCAGCCCAACATCTCACTACCGCCAGCTGAGCATAGTGTTCTTGTCAGGCATGGGGGGGGGGGGGGGGAATGTGGCCATTCTGTCATTTCATAAGTCCAGTTGAGCCCCAGAACAGCAAGCAACTACTGTCAACAGAGGGGTCTGTTAGGGACAGAGATCAGTTCTTTAATTAGCTTCCACCTTTCTTAGATTCAGCTTCCTCCAGGTGTTGACCTTCACTGGGCCCCAAGAATGCTCTGGGTATAATGCAGCATTGGGTGTCATGTAAGTACTGCTGGCTCTGCTGTTGGTAATCTCTCGCCTGATCCCCTTCATAAGAAGTTTTGTGGCTTATGACGGCTGAGTCCAAAGATGAATATGAAAATATGGATGTTGCCTATGGACAGCGAGAGGTCATCCACCAGTGCTGTCTAGTACCAGACCATGAGCATTGGGGAAGTTTTGTTTAAACTTCATTTAGCTTGGCAGGTGGGTGGAAAGGAGGTTGTAGGCTGCCAATTACTGTGGTGTTTATGCATTGTGGACATTGGGTGGCAGCCTGAAGTTGCTGTGTTGAGAGTTTTCTTTAGAACTAGCTGTGCCCCTGGATATTTGAATGGTTAGTATATTTCATTTTTCGCAGGTGCTTCCAAATGTTCTCTCTCAACAACCAGGGGGCAGATTTGGGAAGGGGCCTGGGATGCAAAATGCCAGTTCAGGACTCTGAGCTAGGGTGCTTGATAGCTTATGTCAGGCACAGTGTCTGTGAGCAAATAACACTGGCTGATCTCTTTTGCCAAAAAAGGAGCAATACCAAAGAGTTTTAAAAGTTTCAGGAACCACCTCTGAGCTGATCTCCTGCTAGCTTCTTTTCTAACAGATCTACTTACACAAGGGCAGCTATAGTGCTTTGAGTAGCAAGTAGAATTGGCCTAAAATGGGCATATTTTTCACAAAGAATTGCAAACTTTTCAACCACTTCCGTGCCTCAGTTATATTAAGAATTACAATAACTTTTTATGAATGAAGAGGTGTGGGGAAGGCATCATTTGAGGATGAAAAAGTAAGTAGCTTATTGGACTATGAAGTGTCAGGGCAGGATATAAAAGTGCTACATATGCTTTTTTCTTTTCAAAATGCTACACCAACAGGATAGAGAAAGTGTCACAAACACATTTAGCAATCAAGCAGTCCACAGCACGCTGCTCAGCTAGGAGAAAGGTAACAGTCTGGCAAAGACTTTGGGGCAAACCCTCTTCTTAGGCTGTGTCCAGACTCCATGCCTCCGTCGACGGAGGCATGTAGATTAGCCACATCGGAAGAGGGAAATGAAGCCGCGATTAAAATAATCGCGGCTTCATTTAAATTTAAATGGCTGCCCCGATCTGCCGATCAGCTGTTTGTCGGCAGATCGGGAGAGTCTGGACGCGATGCCCCGACAAAGAAGCCTTTCTTCATCGACACAGGTAAACCTGGTTTCACGAGGCTTACCTGTGTCGATGAAGAAAGGCTTCTTTGTCGGGGCATCGCGTCCAGACTCCCCCGATCTGCCGACAAACAGCTGATCGGCAGATCGGGGCAGCCATTTAAATTTAAATGAAGCCGCGATTATTTTAATCGCGGCTTCATTTCCCTCTTCCGATGTGGCTAATCTACATGCCTCCGTCGACGGAGGCATGGAGTCTGGACACAGCCCTAGAGTATTATGGGAACTGTAATGTCTACATTAATAGAGAAGCATGGCCCTATGCAAAAGGCATACATGTAACAGAAAAAAAAAATTTCCCATGTATTTGGGGTTGTTAACCCTGGGTTGAAATTAATCTTTAGTTCCAAAATGTTCTCATAGGTTCAGCCTGATGTCCCCTTTTTAAAACACAATAAAAGCTGCTCACATTTTGAAAAAAAAAGGCTTTTTTTCCCCCCACAGTGCCCAGAAAATGTTTTCAGGTTTTGTTTGTTTGACCAGCTTTAGTTTAATATACTGTGCTAGGTTGGAAATGCACCCATCCTGGGATCTGTGAAGAGAAGAAAGCACTGAGGCTCCCTTATTTTCAACATTTAGCAGCCCAAAGCACTGTCGTGGTGGGACTGAACATGGGTGAAGTAGAACCGCCTGGCTTTTTCTCCCAGACAGCAGCTTCAGAAGCACTCTAGACAGCATCAGCCATCTAATGATCACACTCGTCAGATAGCTGGAGGGAGGATTTATTGGACTGAGTTGTCATTCAGTGGATGTTGTGTGTTTGTAGAGCCTAAATAAATAAGCTTAAATATGCTACACCTAATAGATCAGATCTTCAACTGCCGTCAGCTGTCATAGCTCAGTGGAAGGGCAAAGGCGTGCTGAACAATTGACACTAGCTGAGGAGCTGATCAATTGTGTATTTCACACTATTTGTATTTTGTGGATTATTAATACACAGTCACCTAGGGAGATAAGTCAGTCTCTGAGGAGAGCTCCATTTACTTCCCAGTGGAAAACGTTGCTGCAGGATCAGCAGTGAAAGACTCCTTTGGATTCAGAAATGAATAAAATTAGTGGCACCATAGATGTGTAAGTAAGTTTGACGTGGATTGGCCCACTATTTCTGAGGACAAAATTTGTTGAGAATCTTACCCAAGCAGGCTGGAGCTGACACAGGTCACACAGTAGCTGCAGGGTGCATATTAGATGTATACTTCAAGGCATTCAGGAGTGATTGGTGGTTTGGGAGTGGAAAAACTTAGTGAGTTGAGCCTTGACCTTCAGCCAGAGAGGACTGAAGAGGACTCAGAGAGTGGCAGGGAAGCAACTGTAGACCAGCATGATCTAGGACTCCTATACTGCCCTGATCAATACATTGGGTTAGATTGGAGGCCTATGAGTTCAGTAACCTCAGGGGCAGTGGGTTCAAAAGGCTCCTCAGAGCCTGCTGAGTAGTGGTCGGCATGTGGCTTAATGTAGATTTAATCTTCAAGGTTTTATTGCAGGGTATTTCTAGTCCTTGTTAGTGTTCATCAGAGCAAATTAGAAAGAGCTGGTAGGTAGTGATCCCTTGTGCTGAAGTGGGATTTTTCTGTGATATTGGTGAGAGTCCTATGTATGGCAGTGAGTTATGTGATGAAGCATTGGTGCCCACTGGATGCAAAAAGGTTACAAAGCTGCCCTCTAGGCAGGGCCAGAGACACAATGGGTTTCTGTCTGGGCAGTATGAATGACCTGGCTAAAGCCCCCTCCTTCAGTGAGAGATCTAGAACCCTAGTGACCGAACACCTGATGACCCCGACAACTAGGAAACTACAGTAAGTAGAACATGTCGACTCTGCAGGAGGGAGATAAGGGACCTAGGGATGTTTAAACAGTTGACTGGTAAGCATGAGGCTGACCAAGGAGATTACTGGTTAACCAGCCCTTGCCAGTGAACTTTGGCAGCAGCCAGCTATGCCAAGCCTGAGCAGCCCTGGCCCAGGACTGATCAGCAGGCCAGGCAGCCGGACCTCACAGCCACAGTTATCATGGTTAACTGGTTAAGTGCATTAACCATTTTAACATCCCTAAAGGGACCGAGAGGTGACAGAAGGCTAGAGTAAGAGCTGCTATGAGTAGAGACACAGGACCTCCCTGGGAGACAGAGGGGGGAGAGAAACCCAAGATTGATTGTTTCCTTCAGCATTATGGCTAAAGAAAGCCACTGGCTTGTGGCTTCATCATCATGGTCTTTGTCTTAACTTTGGCTTCTCTGTGCTGAGAACTTCCTGATGTCAGCTGGAACACAGCTAATAAGTCCTCCTCTGTTTTGACAAAGCTGCTTGGGGCCATTGCAAATACTTATTGAGGTGCAGTGGTCCCCAAAGAGTGCAAAAGTCTCTGAAGAGCCATTCGATGTGGGACAATGCTACAGCCCAGAGGCTCAATCATGGAGCCAACATGACCACATGGCCTATTCTTAAGGGCTCCCACTTTTCTTTAGGGGTATGGCACACTGCAGGGGTTTATCCCAGGGATTGTTTAAAACAGGGGTGCAGCACAGATTCTGCGGCTCTGCCACTCGGTGTATACTAAGGCAGTCCAACGCTTTCATTATATCTTTCACCCTTGTTTTTGTGAATACCTCCACAGTTTTCAGTGGGCTTTTGAAATCTGGCTGGGAGAAAACCCTCCAGGACAAGAAGGTCAATGAAATGTTATTAAAGTTTAGACAAGTTAAAAATGGTTTTTAAACATTGCCATTCTCCTCTCCTTCCCCTATTTGTGTTGCTAAGCAAAACTTTGGCAGCAGGCCTAAATCACTTAACCTAACATTTAGCCCAGCATTGGGCACCTTGCTCAATCTTTGTGTCAGTCTTTGTATGTAAAAGAGAGGATACTTCCTGATCTTGCAGGTGTGTGGTAAAGACAGTATTAGTGAATGTACTGATACTTTGGTGAGCGTGTGTAAGTACTGTACCTAGAGAGGTGAAAGAAGCACAGAAATTAAGACACTTGACCAAGGTGATGCAGTGAGTCAGTGGCAGAAAAGTCAGTAGGACCTAGAAGTGTTTTAATAATTAGACAACACACGGCCAATGATTCCTGAAAGTGTAATGCATATTTCCAACAGAATCCTATTATGTGCTGCTAACCAGCTGGCATTGCAGTTTATCTTATTCCTTGCATAATCAACAATGTTTCTATTTTGGATTTGGCTTATGTCATTTCTTGTCAAAAATAACTAAGCAAAGATAGTCCTGGTAAAACTGCCAGAACGGTTGTGTTTTTTAAATAAGCAGTTACGAGCCAGCATCGGCTTCCCATAGTTGTTACTGCTTGGGCTTTAACGTACTCCAGGGCGTGGGGCAGCCTCAGAAAGGGCAATATGCCAAAACTGGGTGTCTGTGGGGGAAGCATTTTGGAGTCAGCAGTTTCGCTAGTGACTCGCCTATGCTGCATAAGCAATTGCCCAAGAGGTTTTTTGTTAAGGAGCTGATGCTTTATAGCAGTACCCGGAGGAGTTTTTCTCAGCTGCTAAAATGGGCAGTAACCACCTAATGACAACTATGCTAGGAAGTAACAGGATGGTCAGTGCTGAGTAAGGTGACTCATCCGTGCTTCTGGGAGATGAAGACAACTTTAAGAAAACATAAACAAAACGGGAGGCAGGGGGGAGGAACACAGCTTCACAATGTATTGTTTGTGACCTAACCATATGCAATCATGACTGTTGCCTCAATGTATTTTATCTGACAAGACTCCTTACTTCAAGCAGTGTAGTTCATGGCCAGGTTACTTGACATGGATTGAGGAGACATGGTCTCTCTTCCTTGGCCCTGTCACTGATTGGGAGGCCAGGGGAAGAGGGGAGGAGGCTGCTGCTGGATGAGTCACTTCTCTTCCTCCTTGTGCCCCTATGCCCATCTATAAAATAGAGGCAATGCTGCATATTGTCCTCTGCAAAACACATTGATATCTACAGCTAAGAAAGAATCAGAGCTGCATGTTAATACTGTTGAATTGGCGGGAAGCACAGGCACAGATGATTCATTGCCAATTCTGGATGGCTGGTTGACTGACCACAGGGGAATCTTAATGGTCCAGATTTTCGTGAACATTCCCAAACTGTTGTATTTGCAGAACATGCTATCCTGCTGGCAGCGGCGGAGTTGTGCATGGGTACATCCATCTTTAAGATGCTGCTATGCGTAGCATTAGAAGCAACCGTTTCGTGTAAGGGAGGGACGGCTGTGGTGGTAATCTTCAGTATACACTAATGGAAAGTAATATTGGAGTAATCACACACACCTACTCTGTCTCCTGGCCTGGAAGCTCTGAACCTTGGCACACAACACCTACATTCCTTAAACATGGAAACCATTGTTTGCTCCCTGCATGCAAGAGGACTGCACCTGTTGTGCAGTCGGCCTTGTGTTCATGGGGGGAGGGAGGTCTTGTATCAGCCTGGCTGTATGGGCTACGAAATCCCAGAACAGCTGCACTGCAGTGTAAAACGATTTCCACTCATGCACCTTACCTCAATGCAGCACAGGTGCCAGTGCCAAACACTCTGTGTAGGTGTTAACCTACATGAAAAGCAGCAAGCAGACAGTTTATACAGCTTTTTATGTGACAAAGAAACCTTTATTCCACCCTGGCTGTCACCCTAGAATAAAGGTGTCTGCTCTGCTCAGTCTCTAGAATCTGGAGAGCTTCCAAGTCAACATACTCTCTTCTGGCAATCGTTCTACTCAGTATATCAATTCTGAGTTAGCGGCTTGTCCTCTTAACTGGCAAAATGGATCCATCCTTCACAAATGCGAGCAGGCTCACCGGGTGCTGCAAGGCCATAGTAAGTTATGCAAATCCTGAAACCCAGAGACATCAATTCAGTTCACGTTTCACCCAGTGCCAGGGTAACTGGCTGCAGTTTCCAAGTGGTTAATGAGGACAGCTGTTCTTCACTGTAAGAGACTGTTGCTTTCCAGAATCTTAGCATTGCACTGCACTGATTTTTTTAATCTAAATTTTCTTCTTAGAATAAGAAAGATATCTTAGTTATCTCAAACAGACATGGCTGGAATCTCCTGCCAAATGGACTCAAATTTAAGAGCCAAAAATGACACTTCCCGTATGCAGGTCTCCTGGATTTTTTAGGCATCTGCAACATTGACCCACACTCATTCAACCTCTCATCTTTTGAATGTTTACAGGGGACCCAGTAAGGCAGTTGGAGTATTTGCTATAATTCTCTGGAGTCCTTTAGCAGTGTTGTGTCCCTATTGCTTTATTCTTTTTGGTTTCATGCGTGTACAAACTGCCTATATTTAATATGAGCCCAGTAACAGATTATAAAATGTTTATGCAGTTTCAAGGTGGTTAATTTATGTCCTGGTTGTACTAGAGCAGTTTTTGGTTTGCTGCTCTTCAATGGGTTTCCAAGGAACAGGTTTCTACAGAAGACTTGGTCTAATGATTAGATTGTAAGATTAGAAGGATTGCTGGGTTTTATTTCTGGCAGTGTCTTGCTGGGAGAGCAGGGGCAAGTTATTGAATCCCACACTGGGTCAGTTTACTCATCTGTAAAATGGGAACAATAGTTAAACCTCACCTCTGGACAATAATTAATGTTTGTAAACTGAACTGGCTGAAATATCCAGCATAGGAAGCTTTTAATTGTTAGTTTTTTTTTTTTTTTTTTTTTTTTTTTTTTTTTGGAGGGGAAGACTTGTGGGGATTTTATGTGTTTTGTTTTTTAATGTGCCTGTTTGAGTTTTCAAAACTCCTGTGAAACGAGCAATTTTAAGACATTAGGAAATGTTCTGCAAAACTTTACATGTGCTATTTATTACTGCTTCAGTGTTGGCAAAAGCTCAAATCACCTTCACTTGGAAATGTAGTGATACAGCACAGGAATGTGATGTAGAAGGGCCAGAGTTCCGTTCTCACCTCTGAAAAATGCTGCTTTACCTGCTTTGCACATTTAAGCAGCACTTTACAAGCTTCAATTAATTAGGCTTTCCTGTCACTGCCCTTGTTTCTCAAACAGGAAAGGTAAGGCTCCAGGGACTCAGGGGTTGTAGTCTGGTAGATTAGCTACACAACAAGGGCACCAAGAGATTCTAATCCCAATTGTAACGAGCTAATCAGAAAATTTTGGACAAAATGTTTTTATCTGAATTTGCTGATTAGTCAAAATTGATGCATGCCTGGAACTGTGAATTCCAACCGAATTCCACTGCAAATAGGGATGCTTCTGATAGAACCCTGTCTGGTTTACTGCCAGCTTGTCCACTCAGCTTCTCATTAGCTTGCATCAGGACTTGACAGGGAGCTGAGAGCCTGAAGCCTTCGAAGTCCTGCCTTTCATTATCATTGCTCCTTAGCAGCCTGGGCTCCCTAAGTCTTCCAGGCTGGAGTAACTCCTCCCTATGTAAATGGCTCTGGAGCAGGGATTCTCTGTACAGCTGGATGAAGAACAGCAATTCCAGTTGATGGAGAATGTTGAACTCTGGTTTTCATTCTGAACTGGGATTAAACCAAATCTCAAACTTCTCCATGAAATGGAGTTATCACCCGCTACCAAACTCTGATGGTGACATTAGCTTGCGTATGATCAAGCATGTTCCTCAGCCTGGGTTTTCCTAGCTGTTGTCTAGAGGAATAGGTATAGGATAGGGAGCCAAGACACATTGTAACCTCATTGTGACATTATGATTCAACTGCAAGCCAAAGACATCATTAATTTTAGCCTGGGTTTCCCTGCCTCTAAATGAAAACAGTGATATTTCACTTATGTCATAGGTGTCTTTTAAAGCCAGCCAGGGGCTTAGAAGGGAGTTAGACTTAGGGATCTTTTTCTCACCCAGTTAATCTGCTGGATGGCTTTTAAGTGGCACTTTCTCCAAATTCTTCAACTATCACAAGTTGGGGCCAAAATTCCCTGCGATGAGGTGGAAATTCAATCGTTAGGAAAGGGCAAAATCATACACACAGGCAGTGATGCATTAATACTTATAGAAACATCTTGCCACAGTTATCCAGAGGAGAGCGGTGCCACATCACAGAAGAGAAGCTGCAGCTGTTGCCCAAGATGAGGTACTGTGATGGGAGCCAGTGTTAGCGTGGGGAAGAAAGATGTGATGAGAGAGCTCTTAGATAAAATAAGCCCATGCATGGATGCATCAGGCCTACTACTGCCAAAAAGAAAAAAAAGCTACAGTTAATTAGAATTTCCAGCAGCCATAAAGATAATCTGATTAGCCCTCAGGCACCAGTAAATGTTTGTATTCCTGAAGATGCTTCAGCTTCATAATCTCCCTCTGTAATTGGAAGTCCCATTTATTCTACCTTGCATTCACTACTATATGTAAGGAAGTCTCTTTTCCAGGGTTACTCAACTTTGGAAGCCCTGGGGGCCACAATGATACTCAAAGCACATGCCGAGGGCTGCAACTTAAGTGTGGTTGCATATACATGCAAATAGCTTTTCACACTGACGGGCATCAATACAAAGATTAAGCCTTAAGCCGCAGCCTAAACATGGCCAGTGTGAGCCAGTCAGAGCTTGTCAGGCTCTGCCTACAAGGCTAAGCAGCCGGCACTTCCCACAATGCCCCAGCACTCTCGGCGGCACGTCTTTGGGGGCTAGAAACGCGGACACCCTGTACCCGTCTGCTCCAGCCAGGCTGTCTTTCAGTGCTCACCCCGCTGGGAGACACCTTGCTGTTGTGGGGTGTTCCCAGTGAAGGCCATGTTCAAAGGATCCCACCTACGGGCTGCGTCTTGAGCCCTGCATAAACCCAAACCGCACCACGGGCCACAAACAAATGGGTCGCGGGCCGTGTACTGAGTAGCCCTTCTCTGTTCTCATGCTGGAGCTAGCCACAAGCTCAAGCATTTGAGTTTAGTTAGGTCTAAACCCTAGCTTAGCATAGCAACTTCTGTTTCCTGAGGCTGGATTTATAAGCGTGCGTATCCATGCCAGAAGTGCAGCTCTTGTTTTCTAACTTGTGACCATTATTGATTGTACCTCACTGGGGGGTGAGTGTTTTTGCATAGGGAGGTGGGACTATGGTCCCTAACAAAAGCATGAGTATGATTCCAAATGTTGGTTTTTACTGTCCAGTCTCTAGTTCTGGTTTGCTCATTGGAATTGGTTCATGTGAAAGTAGTGTTTGGCTGCAGGCCAGAATAAAGCCGGGGTCGTGTACTGAGGGCAGGTAAAATTAGAGCCCGTGGGGGAGATGTTTTTAAAAAGGTGTAAAAATGGCTTGAGCACATGTCTCATGGTAAACCAGTGGGAGGAGGGGTACCAAAGGTCTTACCCACACAGTTTTTTGCAATTGTTGTGGTGTTGAGTGGGGGGGAGGAGCTGATTATTTTTTTTAACCAGTATAATCATGCAAGTACAACCTGCAGTGTGGCTACAATTATACAGCTTGAACCTCTGTATCCTGGCCCTCTTGGGACCTGACTGGTTGCAAACCAGAGAATTTGATAAACCACAAGAGATCAGTATTGTCTAGCAGCATTACCAACGTTTCCACTGCTTACTGGGCTCTTAGAAGACATTTAGGGGTAAATTAGAGCTAAATAACAGCACAAAACACTGAGCCAGAACTGGTAGCTGAAAACAAACTTTGAGACTGAGAAAGTGGGCCATATCCATAATAAGTGAACCTCTGGCTAACTAAAATCATGCCAGTCCATGGATATTGCTGGACCAGTGTGTGCTAGACAGTCTGTACTGGTATAATGATAATGTCTAGTGCTTAGATCTCCAAGCACTTTACGAAGAAGGTCAGTATGATCGGTCCCATTTTACAGATGGGAAAGTTGAGGCAAAGGTTGGGAAATGATTTGCCCATTGTTAGGAATGTAAAAGAGTATTCTATTAGTCGACTACCCGATAAGCCAAGCGGGGGAAGGGGCGAAGAGGCACAAGCAGAAGATGAGGGAGTCTGGGAGAGGGGACGAAGAGGCATGAGTGGTGGGCGCAGGAGGCCCTCAGAGAGAGGGGTGAGTGGGGCTGGAGTGTAGGTGAGGCTTCTCAGGGAGGAGGCTGAGCCTGGGTGGGCCTCAGGGTCAGGCCATGGTCCAGACATGTGGCCTCCCCAAATCACAGGGTGCTTTGGCAGGGACTGGATAACAATCTTCAAATATGTAAAAGCCTGTTATAAAGAGGTTGGTGACATGGAGAACAACAAACCCGCTGAGGGCAGGACAAGACATAATTGGTTTAGTTTGCAGGAAGAGAGATTTAAGTTGGAGTTTTAAGAAAAAGCTTTCTAACTATAACTCCAGTTAAGTACTAAAAGAGGCCAGGGATTTGGGAGGCTGGGAAACCTCTGTCATTTGATGTTTCTAAGACCAGGTTAGGTAGCCACCTATCACGGCTTGCCTCTAGCTATCCTGCCTTAGCACAAGTGAATGGATTAGCTGACTTCCTTGAATTCCTTTCTGTCCCAACATTTAGGAGCGGCTGTGGTGCTAAAATAATCAAATGGGTCATGTCCCCAACCCATCCCCAGATCCAGACCCGCACAGCTGGTAGCAGAAGGATTAAGTAGGACACTTAGCATTAGCCCAAGACGGTGGACTTGCAGTAGATGGGCTATTATGAGGGAGAAGTTCAAGCTGTGAAGGTTGGGTCTAGCATGGAGCCGTGCCAAAGCTCAGTGTGTTCTGAGCTGGAATGTTGGTTTGAGTCCATTGCTACTTAGTAGTAGATTAAAATCCTTCCCTTGAATCAGCTCAGCCTGTTCCCTTCCAAACTATACAAGAGTGTTGCCTTCTTATTTCAACTTGTAACTGCTGTTCTTGTTGTCTGCGTGAGCATGATGGGGCCAATCACAATGTACACAGGTGATTGTATATAGCCCATGTTAGAAAAATGCTTGTTGTTGTAGGCTTCTCTTGCTCGGCTTCTCAAAGGCGTGTGGGTGCCTGTTTGGGTGATGTGTTCTTTGAGTCCAATTGAATTTAACTGCTTAACTATCTGTGAGGACCCCCAGCCTTTGTTCTTGGAGTTCAAAATACAAGTTTCAAAATCTTTACCCTTCTGTTAACGAACGCTCTCTAGGCCATGACTGAATCCATCTAACCTTGGCCCTCTGGGAAACCACTTCATTTGTAATCCAAAGGATTTGGTTGGTGAAATTACACTGGTCTTGAGTGGTACTTGCATCAATCCGTGCTAGTCCACCACTCCCTCCTCTCTATCCCTCATCCCCTGACCACCTCCCAGCAGCCGGGTCCGGGCCCAGAATCCGTGTCGCCAGAAGGTGCTGAGCGCCCTCTAGTTTATTTCCTTTGGGGCTTGAGCCCCCAAGGCACCCACAGAGGCGGTGCCTATAGAACAGGCTGTTTTGTTAAATATCCATAGCTGTATAAGCATGGAACTAGCCTGGCGCACACAATATGATGGGGCTCAGTGCCCTAAATGTGTACTTTACATAGGAAGCCACTAGCTACATACAACAGAACAAAAATTGATTTGCTCTAATGCTCGTAGTGACTGTATTTTCTGTATAGACTCTCTGTCCCAGCCTCCCCTTTTCCCCTATGTCCTGCCCAGACTCCATGCCTGTTACTTCCCCTAGCCTCACTTTCCCCCTCGAAGCTGCTTCTCCTGCCCTTCACCAACCCTCCCCTTTCCAGTGCCTTCCCTACACAGACCTCCCAACCCCCATGTCAAGGAGCCCCCCCCCCCACAATTGCCCTTTTCCCCCATCTGTACCCTGGTTACACAGCTGCCAGGGGGGCTACCCAAGTGACCCACCCCTGCAGCCCAGCATGGTCCCTGCAGCCATCGGACATGCTAAAGCGTGCACTGCCCCAGAAAGGAGCAACACCGAGGAGGCAGTGCACGCAGGGGGAGGAGCAGGTAGTGGTGAGATGTCGTTGTGTGTGGGTGCTGCTGGGAAACATTCCAATGGCAACGTGGATGCGGGGGAGAAGTTTACAAATCACCTAACTCCCTGTGAGAAGCTAAGCCAGAGTGCTTTTAACACACACCATAAGTTGGGGTAGGGACTTTTAACACACACCTTTTTTTGGGTTGGGGGCTGCTGCCCAACAGTCGGGGGCTGCACACAAGTGAAAAGTTTAAAAAAAAAAAGGCAACCAAACCCTTACTGATGTGGCCCTCGATTGAGAAAGACACTCCCCATATTCCCATCACACACCAGAGCCTGGGGCAGGTGCTGACTAGTAGACTTTGTGTGCTCCAGCCCCATAGTGGGGGAGGGGAGCTGGAGCTCCAGCATGCACTCTCCAGGGCTGAGGGTGGACACCTGAGCCTCAGCCCCCGGGGCTTAGTTCCCCCCCCCCCCCCACACACACACACACACACACATCATAAGCTGTTCTAGGGACAGCCAATACACTGCACATGTTGGCTGGGTCTAGACTGCATCCCTTTTCCGTAAAAGGGATGCAAATTAGACACATCGCAATTGCAAATGAAGCGGGGATTTAAATCCCCCCTGTTTCATTTGCATAAACATGCCTGCCGCTTTTTTCTGGCTCTGAGCTTTGCCGGAAAAAAGCGCCAGTCTAGATGCGGATCTTTCGGAAAATAAAGCCTTTTCTGAAATATCCCTTATTCCTCTTAAAATAAGGAATTCAGTTTTTCATTTTTCAATTGCCTCTGCAATTATACCCCTGGGCCAAAATTTTCTAATGTGGATGTAAAGTTTGGCAACTAATTCTGTAGTTCAGTGCCTAACAGTGGCTTTTAGGCACCTAGCATTAGGTGTTGATGGTGGAAAGCTTTACGCTCAGTTTTAGCCCAAACCTAAGCTGTTTCCCTTACGGTAGGGATGCTAGGGACTGTGGGAATTAGAGAACAGGCATGCTGGGTAAAAAGACCCAATTAAAAGCCCAAAGGCCTTTTCTCCTGAATTCAAAGAAAGTGAAGGTGCGCCCAGCCCCGGATCTGCAATTTGACGTGTCAGGGGAGGGTGCCTGCAGCAGAGCCGACACCCTTATGCAGCCTTCTGCAGGCCAGCCTCTGCCCTTGCGTGATGCGGCTGTGTCCAGCACAGTCAGAGCCTCTCTCTGTCTCTCACACCCTTTTCTTATGCTACTGCAAAGACCTTGCCTTAGCTAGAATTTCCCACTAGATGTATTTTATGACATTTGCACCACTTTTGCCCCAGCACCGCCTTCACTTTTGTGGCCGATGCAGGCACCTCTCAGTTTGAACTGGAAGTGAAAATGCCCCTCCCGCCTGCAGAAGCCCAGGGTGCTGAAAGGTCAGGCCAGATAATTGCCAGATAGAGGGGTTTTCCCATTTGCTGAACACAAAGCATCTGTTTTCTTCATAGAGGACAGAGGCGCAATGGGGACATCTAGTGGCCGGCTGCGTTGGCCACAGGGTCTATCAGCCTCTAGCAAAGAAGCAGCATCTTGTTGAGTTGGATGGTGCCATTTTTTCCTAGAGAAACTTCTCAGGGTAGAAACATAATTTGGTTTTAAAGGGTTTTGCTTCAAAACTAGCATCCTAGTTAGGAAACTGCCTGCAGACCCTAGTTCGCTGGGCTCTACTTTTAAAAACATGGTGGAGATGGTCAGAAAACTTCCGACCAGCTGCCATTCAGACTGAGCTGAGGATTGCTGCCCAAGGGAAATGGAGAAAAGCACTTTGCTGGGCCTACACAAGACTTGGAATGGGCAACTCAGCAGAACACCCACTGTAAGACACGCTGAGGTAGGAGAAATGGGGCTCAAAGGGTTTTCCATGCACTTGCATCAAGGGAAGATACTTCTAAAAAAAACAGGGAGGCTACGTCTACACTGCCTCTTTTTTGCAGAAGAGGCAATGCAAATGAAGCTCTCATTAGCAACTTCTTGCGCTTCATTTGCATAATCTCTGCCTGAGGCTTTTTGCACAAGAGGTTTTTGCACAAAAACTAGCAGTGTAGATGAATCTGTTTTGCGCAAAAACATATTCATCTACACGGCTAGTTTTTGCGCAAAAACCTCTCACGCAAAAAAGCCTCAGGCAGAATTATGCAAATGAAGCATGAGAAGTTGCTAATGAGCGCTTCATTTGCATTGCCTCTTCAGCAAAAATGAGGCCGTGTAGACGTAGCCAGAGGGTAGAATGGACAGAGCTGGCAGCATTATGTTCATCTCAGAAACAGGAGCAATAGCAGCTGTGTGGCTGACAGCCAGGACTGCGACTTCCACTCCCTCAGGTAGTACTTGTCCATGGTTTAACAATCTCACTTAAGCCTTCCTGGCTGTCTCCGTGCTAGGCTTTTTGCTGAAAACTTACCTATTCTTGTTCCTCTGGGGCAGTGGGATCCAACCTTTTTAAACACAAGATCACTTTTAAGTCAACCCAGGATGTCTCTCAAACCCAAATACCCTTGAACCACCTCCTTCCCCATCCTTTCTCCTGCCCCACCCCTTGTCCGAGGCTCTGCCTTGCTTACTCTATGGAGATGGGGTACAGAGGTGGGGGACACCCTGATATCAGCACCCCTTTCTTCCTTCCCCACTCTACAGCAAGCAGGAGGCTCCCAGGGGAGCTGGAGCAGAGAAGAGAGCAGGAGCAGCATGGCAGTGTGCGGCAGGGGCAAGTGAAGTGTCCGCACTTGATAGCCTCTCCGCAAAACCAGACAGGATCACCTGTTAGAGGCTCCAGAATCTATCAATAGATGCCAATCTACTGCGTGGTGACCACTCCTGTAGCCGTAGCAATGATGAGATGAGATGAGCTAGTGGTCCAGACTCACCAGCATGTTAGTTCATCTCCACCCATCTGCTCAGAAGAGGTCTACACAGCACAGTGGTCTTAACACCAGCTGTGGCACTTGAGTTCTGCTCACTGTTGCCATTAGCTGTGAGAAAGTTTTCAGAACAAAACCCTACTGAAGACAAGGTTTGTTAGTTTCCTCCAACTGTAAAATAGATTCCTGAGATCACTGGGTTGCTGGGTTCATCTAGTCTCGCCTCTTGCATAGCATGGGCCACAGGTCCTCCTTGAACTACTTTCTCTTTGAACTGGACCACGTCTTATAAAAAGCACCCAGTCTTGATTTATAAATGGCCGGTGATGGAGTCGCCACCGCAGCCTTGGTAAATTGTTCCAGTGCTTCACTACGCTCCATTGAAAAATTGCACCTTATTTCTTGTCTGAATGGGACTGGCTTCCAGCCATGAGGTCATGGTCTACCTTTGTGTGCTAGATTTAAGAGCCCATTACCAAAGTTTTGTTCCCCCGTGTAGGTACTTACAGACAGTGACAGATAATGATCTTCATCCATGTAGTGCTCATGGAGGGATTCAGTTGTTAATGTCTATAAAGCGCCTTGACGTTGTGAAATAAAACTCTCTTTTAATCTAAAAAGTAGCGGCCACCCTGGATTGCAGCTCATTGTTTAAGGCCGATATTTTTGTTTCATTACCATATTTGCAGAAGCTGAGCAGTAATATTGTCCCAGAGCTGCATCCATGCTGACTAGACCGCTGCAGTGAAATGAGCCATTTCATTTGAAGCAATGACTGCTTTCTCCCGAGGGCTGTACTGCTTGATAGCACAGTATTCAACCAGCCAGTGATTAGAGTGCCTGCCTGTTTTATTATGGTGCTGTCAAACACAGAAGCTGCTGCAGACCAAGGGGAGCTGCATGGGGCAGACTTGTGCTCAGCCTTAGTCATGCTATAGCAAAATGGATCAAACGGTACAAAAGGCTCTTTTGAAAAGGAAAACTAAGGCTGCAGGTGCTGGTTCTGAAAAACCCCACACAAAAGCAGTGAGCTGGTTTGACACTTTTATTGGCATTAGTTTGCAGGGGCAACACGCTGGAGGGGGGGATTGTAAATGGTCACATGGCTCTCCCTAAAATGCCAAACTGGGGACAAGGGGCCAAAGGCAGAGCCAGAAGTGAAGCTGCGGGGCCAGAGCCTTTCCGCCTCCAGCCGTGCTTCCTGCTTGGTGCACGCTCCCAGGCAGCTGCTGTGCTGCACTGCGCAGCGTCTCAGACAGGCAGTGTGGCCGGAGGATGCCTCAGAGCATGCACCAAGCAGGAAGCATGCACAGCGAGTGCCCCCTCCTCCCCGGTGACATATCACGGGAGACAGGGAGAGGGTGGGAGGGACAAGTCACATGGGGTGGCAAGGGCTAGGCTTCCCCCCCAGCTGGTGCCCCCTTTATGTCTCTCCTCACTAGTGACCCATGATCGTATGCAACTGCTTCTGAATATCAGCAAGCAAGGCTTCTCTGGCTCCACCCTTTGGTGTCTTTGGGGGGAGGGGAAGTCACAAGAAATACCCTCTCACAGAATCATAGAACTGGAAGGGGCATGTCTCCTGCCCTCATGGCAGGACCAAGCTCCATCTAGATCATTCCTGATAGATGTGTATCTAACCTGTTCTTAAATATCGCCAATGATAAAGATTCCACAATGTCCCAAGGCAATTTATTCCCATCTTTAACCACCCTGACAGGTAGGAAGTTTTTCCTAATGTCCAACCTAAACCTCCCTTGCTGCAATTTAAGCCCATTGCTGCTTGTCCTAGTCTCAGAAGCCAAGGAGAAAAATTTTTCTCCCTCCTCCTTATAACATTCTTTTAGGTACTTGAAGAAGAATGCAGGTCTTCAACCCCAGGTGGGACTTGAACACACAATGCCTGGCTTAGGAGGTCAATGCCTAGGCCACTAGGGCCACATAAAACAGAAGAGCATAGTCTTCAAGGCTGCACATGTGACAAAGACAGCCCACCCAGCTGGTCAAGGAATTTCCTTGAGTGGGACTTGAACCCAGGGCCTGGTAGTAAAAATGCCAAATCCCGCCTACTGGACCATCAGTGACAGGTTGAGCGCCCGTTCACTCTGATAGGCTCCAGACATGACTAACCATACACCAGTATGGTGAAGGTGGGCAGACGTAATAGCACAGGGCATGAGAGTCTTTCAAAGGAAAGGCTCTTGTGACCACATAAGCTGCACTTGCATTGCTCCAGAGTGCCACACCCATCTCCTCTCCCCACACCTAAACACAAGCAAGGAAAACAAAAATGGCCAGGCAGAACAAGTAAAAGAATGCTCATGCAACAAGACGGGGCTCACCTTGGGACAGAGACTGTCTCTTAGGGTACGTCTAGACTACATGCCTCTGGCGACAGAGGCATGTAGATTAGGCTACCCGACAGAGTAAAATGAAGCGGCGATTTAAATAATCGCCGCTTCATTTAAATTTACATGGCTGCCGCGTTGAGCCGACAAACAGCTGATCAGCTGATCAGCTGTTTGTCGGCTCAACGCGGCAGCCATGTAAATTTAAATGAAGCGGCGATTATTTAAATCGCCGCTTCATTTTACTCTGTCGGGTAGCCTAATCTACATGCCTCTGTCGCCAGAGGCATGTAGTCTAGACGTACCCTTACTGTGAGGCTGGCACAGCAGTAGCCACATAGGTGGCACCTCGTTTCATGGCACCTTGGGGTACTACAGCAATATAATTACATCTAACCGTTAGGAAATGCCAGACTTAAGATTCTCTGGGCAACCTCAACTGGGCTTGCGCGTGCATATGCAGTATAATACGTCATCCCACAGGTGGTATATCCACAGGTCCTGTGCCTCATTCAGTGTCCAGCCTAGACCTGCTCTGGAGAGGAACTAGGGTTGCGTGGTGAAAGAGGCTGTCAATCGATAGGACCCCCCCCGGCTCATTTGTTGCAAAAGCTGGAAAGCCTGCAGTGAATGAGGCAAGGGCTGGTAAGAAGAGAAAGGGTGGTCTCATGGACAAGGCAGGTGACTGCTATCCAGGAGAACTCAATTCTAGCTTGGCCTTTACTTTAACTAGACTTCATAGGTGGCCACTGTGGGCATGTCTACACTAGGAAATTATTTTGAAATAACTTATTTTGAAATAATAATGCTGGAGATAACGATTTTGAAATAGCATGTCCACGCTTACAGGGAAGCCTCGAAATTAGTCTGACACAGGCTCCCTCAGTGGTCTCCAACCTTTTTAACCACAAGATCACTTTTTCAATTCAAGTGCAATGTAAGATCTACCTCAGCCCCAAATGCCCTTACCCCACTTCCTTCCCACCCCTTCCTTGAGGCCCTGTCCCTGTTACACCCCCTTCTCCGAGGCCTTCCCCTGCTCACTCCCTCCCCCATCGTCATTCACTTTCACCAGGCTGGGGTAAGGGGTTGGGTGCAGGCTCTGGTCTTGGGCTAAGGGGTTTGGAGTGTGGGAGGGGCTCCAGGCTTAGCCCAGGGCAGGGAATTGGGGGTCCAGGAGGGGGTTCAGGGTGCAAGCTCTAGGAAGGAGTTTGGGTGCAGGGGGATTCATGTCTGAGGCAGGGGGTTGGGTGTAGGAGGTGGTTCAGGGCTGGGACAGGGGTTCAGGAAGCAGACTCTGGCTGGGCACTGTTTAACTGCGATGGCTTCTGGGTGGTGGAGCAATGGGTTAAGGCAGGCTCTCTGAGTGGAGACAGGGTACAGAAGTGAGTGGAGGAAGGACACCCTGACCTCAGCACTCCCCCTCTTATCCCTCCCACACCTTGCACAGAAAGCAGGAGACGCCCAGGGGGTCAGCTCCAAGGCAGAGGGCAGGAGCAAAAGGACAGTGGGTTGAGGGGCAACTGAAGTGCTAGTGCTTGATAGCTTCCCCGCCAAACCAGTCAAAAGCCCGTCAGCAGCTCCAAGATCTACTAGTAGATCCTGATCTACTGGTTGGTGACCACTGCTCTATGTGGACGCGCTACCTCAACTTAGAGCCCCAGGAAGTAATTACTTTGACTGACTCAAAGGAGTAGTTCTTTTGAAATAGCAGCAATGGAGCATCCAGACTAACACTATTTCAGAATAACTTTTTTGAAGCATTGTGCCTCATAGAAAGCAGGAGCAATTGTTTCAAAATAACCACCCCCTTATTTTGAAATGGCGGGTTTGGTAGTGTGGATGCTCTGCTTGTTATTTCAAAATAAGGGGAGTTATTTCACAGTAACTCCCTAGTGTGGACCAGGGCTATGTGTGGCTCAGCTCCTGTGGGCTGAGATGCAGCAACATGGCGCATTCCCTTGATGACAGTCAAGGAGTATGGTTAGGAAGGCTACGAACAGGGTGAGGAATTGGCACGTCCTGAGTTCCAATCCCAGTTCTGCAGGCTCCTTGAGTAAGTCTCAATTTTCCTTCATGCAAAATGGACACACTACTACTGCTTCCGGGAGGGGGCAGTTCCTAATGCAGTATGGTGTGTACCTTCATATGCTGAAAAATCAGGTCCTTAACTTGGTCACTTCAGCACTGAAACTCCCAAAGTTAATGGGCTCTTGAAAATATAGGCAGCAAGTTATTTCCCTATCTAAATATTGGAGTTAGACATACCTTATTACTCACAAGGAAGTCATGTTCAGCAATATTCTGAGGGAATTCAATATTGGTGATGAATACTATGGGAAAGCCCACCACAACATTAAAAATTTCATATGCGGGCAGAATTTGGGTGGTGTGCAAAAATGAAGGCCTTGGAGACCACACATTGAAAGGGGCAGATAAAAAGAACTATTAAACAATTGCCTCATTCCCTGAGCACTTTCTGTCCTAGGCCCTGAGTTAGGCCAAGGTCTGGGGGGGGGGGGGGGGAAGCATGTGGTCATGTAATTAAGGATGGTCTCGCACTGCAAATGAAGAAGGCCTTAATTCAAATGTTTCCTAACATTTGAGGGCTTGACTTTGCAATCTAAACAATGTTCGTTAACATGGCTTGGCTTGGTACGTAAATTATGAATTTGCCAAACTTAGAGGCTCAAAAGCTTAATAAAATTTAAACAAATCCCGCTGTCATTTGACATTTTGTGCCTGCTTGGCGATTTTAAGGCAGTGCTGGGAAACCTAGTGTCAGAATGTGAGGGACAAAAGGACCATACTCATCCCCTGCAACCACTAGAGTCTCACCAGGGAGGAATTTAACTTTGTGTGTTTAACTTGCTTTTTCGCAGCAGCTGCACTATCATTGAGTTGATGTAAAAGCAAATGCCAAATGCTAAAACTTACCAGCATGCCAGGGAGAGCTTTAAAAATCTAATGGACATGAACATTTCAGGCTCAGCTCACTAAGGAATTGCAGAGAGTTTAAGTAAACGGTTTCAGGGAAATAGTTTCCTAAACATTCAAAATGCACCAGCCGCTGCAGATCACAGTCCCATTCACTAGCTCATGCCGCGCGTCTCCCTATAAGGCTTACCCTCTTGGTCAGTGGCTGCTGGTGGAAAGCAAGTAGGGAGGAAGTGAGGAAGGAATACTGGACCAACAGACACAGAATAAAAAGGATGGGTATAAGCATCGAGCTCTGCATAATCTTCTGGGGTTAAATTCAGTGGGTCTAGAAAGGAGCTGTGTTTCCTCTCAGCTGTGTGGCAGCACAGTTTCACAGATGGTTAATCAGCCCCACCCAATCAGAGGCTCAGGGCTCCATGCACAGCGCTAACTGACTGGGCATGGCTGCTTTATCACTTGTGAAGCTGTGCTGCTATGCAACTTAGAGGGAACACTGGTAAGGACCCACTAAATTGAATACTGAGCCCCCTCTCCCCATCAATCCTGGTACCCCATGAGGTCACAAAGGCTGTGTCTAGACTGCATCCCTTTTCCGTAAAAGGGATGCAAATTAGACGTATCGCAATTGCTAATGAAGTGGGGATTTAAATCTCCCCCGCTTCATTAGCATAAAAATGGCTGCCGCTTTTTTTCGGCACGGCGCTTTGCTGGAAAAAAGCACCAGTCTAGACGCGGATCTTTCGGAAAATAAAGCCTTTTCCAAAAGATTCCTTATCCCTCTTAAAATGAGATTTAAGAGGGAGATTTAAATCCCCGCTTCATTTGCAATTGCGATATGTCTAATTTGCATCCCTTTTACGAAAAAGGGATGCAGTCTAGACACAGCCAAAGAGTAAGGGAAGTTGACAGGAGAGTTTCTCTCATCAACTTCCTGCAGTGGGGCCATCCCAGAAATTCAGTTTACGGTATGTTCACTCCAGCTATGCAATTCTCATTGCTGGAATAGTGCATCTTAAATCAAATTGCTGTCCCAGTGTAGACCTGGCCTTTGTTAGACCAATTGTTCACTAGCTCTGTCAACACCAGTTGCCACTTCACCCCTGCTGCAGTCAAGGACCTAACTGAGGCAGAAGCAAGACTTGGACAAAGTGGGGGACAGCAACTCTCTCATCCACTTGGACCACCTGCTAGCCAGAGCCTCTGGAAGCAGGAGGTGATGTGACCCTGCTAGATTAGAGAATAAACACACAGCTACCTAAGACCTATGTACTGTGATGGATAGGAGGAGTGCTGCCCAGCACTTGGTGACTAAAGAGTTAAACTCAGGTAGCTAAGGGAGACGGAAGAGCCAATGGGATACAGTGCTGAAATTTAAATTGTAAATATATACCTGCTGCTGATCCTTTGTGTGTGAGGTTTCTAAGTTAAGAGCTAGAGGAAGCAAGATGAAGTAATCAGACAGAATTACCATGCCTACAAGGAATATTAGGCATGAGAATGGACAGGGCCTTGAAGAAAGTATGGTCAGTACAGATCATGAGTACATAGAGAAGTGTATGTTTAGTTGTGATCACGGTATTTTTCTCTGTTTTGGTTGTTTGGTTAAACTTCTCTCTGTGAAATCCATGTGCCTCCCTTCCCCCATTCACTATACATAAACTGTGCCAGAGATACCATTTTTCCTGGGTGTTTTAATCTGCTCTTTTCTTAGTTGCTCTGTAACACCTAGCAATCAAGTATGCATTATCAAGTATATCTTTTGTTTTGTTAATAAAATCACCTTTTTTAAGATGATGATTTGACTCTCGTGTCCTGGGAGGTAACAGGAAGTCTGTGTGTGCACCTACCTAGCCTGAGATGTCAGCTACTAGAGATTGCGCTTTGTTTTCTGTGGTTTTTTTTTCAAATTCTCTTGTCGTAAAAGAGCTTGGGGTACTCTTCTGGAAGAAGTTCAAGTGATTCTTCCTGGGTTTTAAAAGGAGGAGTTGGACATTTGAAAGTGGTGGTCTAGCTCCCCAGGGCAGGAACCCTGTAACCTGGGGAAGCTTGTTGTAAGCAGAGCCTATAGAGGCAAGGCATTTAAGGTCTGTTGAGGGCTCCCACCATCTGCACTCAGAGTGGGGAACAGCCCTGACAAGGCAAGCAATCAGCAACCTATTTTCTTAATGGCTCTTTTCTGGAAGGCAGTTTTTAGACACTAGAGTAGGAAACAGGGAGCCTAGAATCCTGAGTTCTGTTCCCAGTTCTTTAACTGACTCCTTCTGTGACCTCGCACACATCATTTAATCTCTTCTTGCCTGTTTCCCCAGCTGCAAATCACACCATGACACTTAGCTGCTCTGATGCTGTTGCAGGACTTAAGTAACATTTGTAGAGCTCTTTGGGGTCCTCAGGTGAGAAGCTCTGCAAAGGATTCAGACCACCTTGCTTAACACGAGATGGACTGGGCTGGTCTTCAGAAAATGGGTCAAATTTCTGTGGTGCCATTCTATAGCCTTCTTACCTGATGCTGTGCTCTATGCAGATCTAGCAAGCTAAGTGGAGTTCCTGCTGGAGCGAGCTCCAGGAAATGCTGAGATGCCACTGGTTCAGGAGGTGGCATAATCAATGCCTGAGGTGTAATCCAAAGTTGAGGAACACTATGCTTGTTCTTGATTTAATTAAAATAATCAAAAGCATTTGTTCCCTTTCCACACACGCTGTGGTGCAGGTGGTTTTTTAATTTCTCCTTTATGTATAGAGATGTGAACAGGGAGAAATGCAAGCATCTCAGGAAAAGATCAAACTAACGGGCTAGTTTAATCAGCAGAGGCTCTGCAAACCAATCTGAACATAACCTCAAATTAGCCAGCATAGCACTCACGTCGTTTCTGTTCTTCTTTCCTCCGTTGAAGACGTTTCTGGGTGAATGAAGAGACTTTTCTCATTGAATTGCAGGTCAAATCCTTCACTGCAGTGGAAGCTCTGGCTTTCACTTCAAACAGCTGCTCCACCACAATTGTGTATAATCATTTTATTGATACTGCATCAGTTAGCAGTGCATAATTATAATACTTAAAACACAGTGTACATTAAAAGCAGACGAAATAGTCAAGCAAATCTAAGTGGCAGAGATCAAGAGCCAGAGGGCCAAAATCTGGTGTATTTTCCAGCATTGTAAATCAGGAGGAATGCTACTGGAGTTAGTGAATATGAACCAATGTAAATGAGTCCAGAACCAAGCTGTCTGGCTGAGAACCCCTCGAACAAGATAGAGTTTTCAGACTGCACTCCTATCTGAGCAGCAATCACACCTCTGACTGCAGAGTAGACATGCCCATGTTTATTCAAGCATTCCATGGGGGCAGAGGTAGCCGCCACAGAACCAGAGCTATTCTCTGCATCCCTTCAACAACATGTATGATCCACTCATGGGTAGGAATTATACGTCCTCTCAAAGCATCTTCCTGTGTATTTTGAACAGCGTAGGAAACAGGAGAGAACATTGAGGGACACTGCATTCCAAACCCACCGGCAGCAGCACAATTATACGTCCTCACCAAGTGAGCACTATTTTCTAGGTCTGGCTGAAAAACATTGGTGTGTGATTCCAGGTACAACGACAACTTGATGACAATGCCTGGTGTAACTAACCCTGAAGGCTGCTGAGATACCCCAGCATGTCCAGAATGGACAGTTGAGCCTGAATTATCTCCAGATCTTTCATTCCCTTCCCCAAGTCCAAAGGAAGGAAATGGAGCCTGCTCAGGAGTGTCCTGATGTCCCTGGATTTGAATTGCCAGCACATTCTCATCTTCCCTAAGGAAGGGGTGACTTCAGACTGGGTGGTACTTTGCAAACATGCCCATTCCAAAGATGGTTTCTTGAGACAGGAGATGAATCATTGTATATTAACAGATAGCTGTACCCTCTTGCCAGTAAGCAAGGTGTTAATAATATCTGCCAGCTATCCAATTTGCCTTAAGTGCAACCACGGTGGACAGTGTTAAGAACCACTACTGATGGATCTTGGGAAACCCATTATTATCCTCCTCAGGCATCAGCCAGATGCAAACAATGGATCACAGACTGCCAGGAGCAGACAATTCTCCTAAGGAGAGCTAGAGATGCCAGCTGGCTGCCTCTATCTCACCTATAAGCTCTCCAAATCTACCATGTCATATGATCTTAGACCAAATGAAACCACCAATTGGACAAGGCATCCAGAGACTCCATGCGGAAGAATTAGGAGGATCGTTCCTAGTAGTGTATGTAGCTCAAGATAAGTACCATTTCATATGCATTGTGCGCACCAGCAGCAGTGTTTCCTCTCAATTTTATCCACCCCTGAACAGAATGAATTTTGTTACCTGCCCCAATATGGAGGTCATGTGGGAAGAGTGGGACCAAGGAGCTCTGAAAGTGGGAGGAGGCTCAGGCCTGGGGCAAAGGTTTAGGATGCAGGAATTAGGGATATTAGCTATTGGATAATTGAATAGTCGAGTAACTGCATGAATTCGTAATGGTTATTCGACTGTTCTATAGTATCCAGGAGCAGGGCTGGCAGCCAATGCAATCCAGCCCCACTCCCGGGAAGCCTCTATCAGAGCCTCTACCAGCTCCCCACGCAGACCAGCTGCTGCCTTTGATACAGAGGCAGCTGCATGGAGTGGCAGCAGCCTCTGTCCATGGGGAGTCCGAGCTCCCTACAGACAGAGGCTATCGGGGAGGGGGCCAAGCTGTTTCGCAACAGCAGCCCCCGTCCACAAGGGGTCTGAGCTCCCCACAGATAGAGGCTGCTGGGAGAGGGGCAGGCGGCTTTGCAGCAGAAGCCCCTGTCCATGGGGGGTCCAAGCTTCCCATGGACAGCGGTTGCTCCACCTCCCATGGAGCAGCCTCTGTCTGTAACAAACCTGGGCCCAAAAGAGGCGGAAGCACAGGGGGAAAGCAGGCAGGCAGCACTGCTCCTCCTGGCAGTGGAGGCCGGGGGGAGGGATACAAGTAGTCATGAGGATTACCTGATAAGCTTAGGGTTATTGGTTCATCGGATACTCAATTACTCATTTACATCCCTAGCTGGAATGTGAGAGTTCTGGCTGGGGGTACGGTCTCTGGGAGGGGCTGTGGTTGAGGGGCTCAGGCTGGGGCAGAGAGTTGGGGTGCATCAGGATCAGGCGTAGTGCCAGACCACCCCAGCTGCAGCAGGATGGGGGTAGGACCAGACCACCCCGGACGAGGCAGGATTGGGGCCAGGCTGGGCTACCCCCTCCTCTCCCAGTATTGGGGCCAAGTATCTCCGGCAAGTTGGAGGATGGGCTAGGTTGGGGCTGGGAGTGAGATGGCCCTGGTTGCCGCAGATTCCTGCCCTGTGCAGCACTAAATAGGCAGCTATGTAGCAACCCTACAACTTACAGGGAACTCAAACCGGCAGTGACGGGTCAATGCTGAAAATAAACTCGTCTTCGCCATAGGAATGGAAAAGAATCCAATCAACAAAAACTCATGGATAGCCACCACGCTCCTTTTAATCTGCAGGGGATCACTCAGAACCAGGCATGCCAAAACCAGGCCTGCAGCAGCAGCCAGACAGGGCTCAGAGTCAGATCACAACAGAATCATCAGCTACATCAGCTTTATTCAGAGGCCAGACATTGGCTGAAAATCACCAACCTGGGCTTCCTAAAGCGATAAACTGTCCAACAGGGGCTTCGTTAATAGATCTTTTCAAAGGGGTAGCCCTGCGCCTTCACCTACCCCTCATCCACTTCACTTACACCAACAACAAACACCTAAACTCTCATGTCCCTAAACTCAAGATCACCGGAACAAGAATCATAAAGCAGAGGGGAGAGGTAGGGGATTCTCACCCTTCCTGGTCCTTTCAGACACTACTATCTACACATCAATGCTGGGAGTCTGGGTAACACAAGGAAGAGGAACTGGAAATTCTCACTAAGGAGAAAACATTTGGTATAGTTGGCATTACTGAAACCTAGTGGGCTGTCTCACATGATTGTGAAAAAGAACCAGGAAGGGTGGCGTTGATAAAAGAGGTGATCAAGGAGGGAAAATACATGGATGACCCCTTTACCTGGTTTTGAGTTACTGATCATTCAGCAATGCAGGCTCTGGACAGCAAAAAAGCTGGCTGAGTTCTCTGCCCCGGTGATGTGTATTGTTAATAACACTTGAAGTGCTGGGGACAGTCCAGAAGAGTGGAAGAGACCTAATGCTGATCCAGTTTTCTAGCTAAGTGTGGTAGCAAGAGGCAGGTTAGTGCAAAGGGTAAGCAGGGTATCAACAGGCAGGCAGGCCTGGCAAAACCAGGGAAAACGGAACATGGGATTCAAATGATAAAGAATTAGAGGCTAGGGAATTAATTAAGAATTAATGCCAAGCGTCATGGTGTTACGGAAAGTAAGTTTTGACAGAACAAATCTGGTTTTGTTTTTTGATGTGATTACAAGTTTGGTTGCTCAAGGTAACTGCAAAGATGTAATAACTTGGGCTCTTGTAAGCCAAGTAGGGAATGGGGAAGCAACATCAACCCAGAGTATTTCTATTGGGATTTCACAGTAGCCCCAGTGCTATTCAATATTTTCATCAATGATCTGGAAGTCGCTATACAATCACTGCTGATAAAATCTGAAGATGACACACAGATTGGGAGAGTGGTAAATAATGACAAGGACTGGGCAGTCCTACAGCAAGACCTCAATGACTTGGTTAACTGGGTCCATTCAAACAAAATGAATGCAAAATTAAACATCAAGGCACAAGATATGCAGGCCTCTGCTAGAGAAAGGGGGAAATGTGCTTTTTACCAGTCATAGTGAACAAACAACTATACATGAGCTGTAGGAAACTGGCAAAAAAGGCTAATGACAGTTGGACGTATTAAGTGAGTTGGTGCAGGAAAGTGATTTTACCTCTAGGTGGTGCTAGTGAGACCAAGGAAGAAATACTCACACACGAAGTTCTGCTCCCTAAGGACTACAGCAGTAAAAGTGATTGATCACAATGCTAATGCCTCTGGTTCTAGGGTCCACATTGTAAAAAAAGGTTGAAAAATTGGAGACAATGCAGAAGAGAGCCACAAAAATGATTCTGAGAGATGGAAAAAAATTCCTTAGGGTGAGAGACTTACTGAGCACAATCCATTTGTGCAGCAAAAAGAAGTACAAAAGGCAACTTAGTTACAGTACAGGGAGAAAATAGCAGGTATTAAAAGGGCTCTTAAATCTAGAGGAGAAAGTCATAACCACAGCAACGGCTGGAAGCCGAAGCTAGGGAAATTGATTTGGAAATAAGCGCCCCCCCCCCCAAAAAAAAGCTGGTTAATCAGTGGAAGAAACTGTCAGTGCAAGTGGTGGATTCTCCATCTCTCTTCGACGAAAGACTGGATGCCTGTCTGGAAGATAGGTCTTAGCCAAACACAAGCCATGGTCAGTGGGTTAAATGTAATGGCTTGTGAAACACAGATGGTCAGACTAGAGATGATCTGATGAGCCCTTTGGCCCTAAACGCTATGTCTGAAAAAACAAAGACAATCAAAAGGGAGGAGAAACTCACTAAGTTTTCCTAAAAGAAATAGCCTGGTACATACTTTCACTATAGCCTCAATCCTGGCAAATGATTGTTATTTTAACAAATAATAGTTAACACTCGCTCTGTTTGAACAGATGTGGTTTTTAATAACCATTTTCTACCTGGGCATCCCTGCTGGTTAGCCAGTGCTTTCACTCACATTTTAATCACTGGGAATTGGCTTACAGGAAACCCCCAACATATGACCGTCCGACTTCCAACCTCCCCCCGCCCTGCACTTACAACCATTTTTGTAAGTGCGGAAGGGACCGCAAACCCCCGACTTACGTCCTCGGCCCCCGCATTTATGACGGTGCACAGAGCCTATCATAAATGAGGGTTTGAGCTACGGCACCCCCAACTTGTGACGCTTCCCCAGGAACCAATCGCCGCACAAGTTGGGGACTTGCCCAAGATTACAGAGGATGTCAACAGTAGAGCAGGAATAGATCTGGAGCCTGCTTTAGCCCAGGTTAATGCCAGTGATGTGCAACCTGCAGCCCATGGCCCACATGTGGCCTATTGGGGTTCTATTGTGGCCCATGAAACATTTTGTTTACGGTTGCCCATGCACAGGGTTGCCAGATTTCACGGGTTTCCATCCACGTAGGGGTTTTTTTTCCCTGACGGTATTACTGAAGGGACACACATAAAGCAAGGGTGTGTGAAGTGAGGTGCATGCTGATTGCACACAACACTGACGGTGAGAGCCGGGCGCTCCCTCTGCGTCCAGTCAAAGCACTGCCATGGTGAAACTGGCACACCCCACAAATTCTAGGTGTGCATGTCCAGTTAGCAAAGCGTATCTTATCCCAGGAGACCGTCTTGAGTACGTCTACCTTGTGGCCCACTGAGGTGGAGGAGGATCACTCCTGGGGCCCATAAACGCTTTCAATTCATCTTGACTAGATGCTGCTGAACCATGTTATTGAAGAAAAGTACAGCACGTAACATTCACTCGAGAACCCTCAGAATGGATCTAGGGATATTTAGAAACTAGCCCTGATCTGGAGAGAAGATAGTCACATACAAATACAGAAATAGAGATGCAAGAGATTTAACAATCATGCTTGGGATCTTCATCAATATCAGTTCTTAATGGAGCATGTTTCCCTTTACCCTAGAACGACTTCATTAGTCAAGACTATTCTGTGTTGATCAGTAAGGCTGGAGATCTGATTGACCAGTGGCATTTTCTTCTTCAGTCTGGGAAAACCCTGTCCAGCTTCAGGGATAGGTTTGGTTTGTTCAGATAGGTGGGAAAGTTATTTGGATCAATATTTTTCCTCCTCATTATCAGTCGATTGTAAATACTTGTGAAATTTCAGATAATCACTCATAGTAGCTACTCATCGCTTTTCAAGTGGCCTGTAGGCTTGCACACTTATTGGAAATGCGTATCAGGGCAGTACTTTTTAATAAGTCATTAAGATTTCTGAATGGGAATATCCAGTCTTCTTAAATGACTAGTGCTTCTCAAGAGTGGTTTTATGGACTCACATATCATTCTAGTGCAAAGGACAGAGCACGTCTTCTAGTCTTTAGTTAATGTCACTTACTGTGCCATACTGATAAGGGCACCCTGGAATCAAGGGGATTAAGTGGAAAAGTGACATTGGTTATAAACCTAGTTCTATCTGCCTTGCCCATTCAATCAGAGATGATAATGCAGCCAACGGGGACAAGAAAGACACTAATACCAGTAGCAGTATAGGGATGTTAGTAGCAGAGTAATAATACTTGGCACTTGCTTCATGATTTACATCTTCAAAGCATTACACAATTAACTAATCCCTCCAGCATCCTTGTGAGGTAGCTAGGTAGGGATGTTTCCCATTTTAGGGATGAGGACACTGAGGCAGGGCTGGAATTGCACAAAGCCATAGAGTGATTTGGTGATAAAGGAGAATTAGAACACAATTCCTAGCCATTCTTCCAGATCATAATGCAATGATGGCCAAACCACACCCATGAGCTAGATGTGGCTCTTTTACAGTTAAAGTGCAACCCCCAGAATCCCCTTCCCCATTCGCCACCTACCAGACTTGGGGAATAGGAGCTCAGGGTTTCTGCCCTGTGGCAGAGTGGTACCATGCAACTGAGCAGGGTCAGCAAACCACGGTAAAAATATGGGGGGAGGAGCACTTGTCCCCTTTAGGCATTACTTCTGGTTTCTGCTCTGCAGGGAAGGGGAAGCCTTGCTGAAGCATGGGGCTGCGGCAGAAGAGGGGCTGAAGCCCCAAGACAGAGCAGGTGCCACCCCCTAGGGCTGAAGCCCCAAGCCCTGGCTCTCAAAGGTCTGACAATTGCCATATGCAACTGAGAGCTCATCCTGTGGGAATGCTTTACTGCTCTCGGCTGGATTTACGAGAAAACAAAAAAAGATTGGGGGCAGTGAATGCATATAACAGGGACACACAATTACTGACCCTCTCAGCTGCATATGACAATCTTCAGAAGTTCAAGAACCGGGGCGCACTGGCCCCACATCCTACCAGGCCATCTTGCTAGACAGAAACCCCACCACCCCTCTGCAGGGGCAGAAGTCCCAAGCTCTGGGTGTTGCACTTTCAACTGTAAAAGAGCCACATCTAGCTCACGAGCCGTGGTTTGGCCACCCCCTGCATATAAAATACTTGATTAAGATCCTCCAGTTGCCACTGGGTTTAGCAACGCCTGGGTTAACAGTAATAAATGTGCAACAGGAGGACAAAGCAGAATTTTCAAATGTCACTCCAAATATCAATTTTCCACTTCACCATTTTTAATCACTTTTTCTGCTGCTATTATGGAAATGGGATTTAATTTCTTACCATGGCTAAAAGGACTGTGGGTGTCTATTAACAGCGGTACGTATCTGTCATAGAAACTGATTTTATTCAAAATAAAAAAAGGCAGCTGGCAATTTCATTTCCCAGGAGGCACCATGAGCATATTAAATTTAAAGAACTAGAAATTAAAGAACCTATTACAATACCCATTGAAGTCCATGGAAAGACTTTCATTCGTGTTAATCAGCTTTGGATCTCGGATTAAGGGAACACCTGGGTAAAGACAGTTCCGAAACGGATAGCTGGAATTATGCTCCAGACTTTTAAAATGGAGTTATGCAGACTGCTTTAAGAGCATCCTGTCTCCCACTACTCAGTCAGAATTTAAAATGGCTGATACATCTAGAGTGTGTTGATTGAAGTGGTGACACAGGAAGCAAGGCTCAGTCTCCCAAAAGAAGAATCCAATTTCCATTTACAAGAGAAGTCTAATCAACCTGGATGATATGATATTCTATTTGCCCACTTCAGATTAGGCAATAAGGCGATGGGTGATTTTTTGAAAAGGAGTAAGCCCTGTCGCCATGATGTCCAACACATTAGCCACAAGCCACATGTGGCTATTTGGCCGGTTGAGTGTGCTAGTTTGCTCTACCCCCTACTGCTTCAGAACTGGTAGAACACCATAGAGGGGCTTGATGCTGGGGATAGAAACAGCATAGCTATTGGTGATCGTTTAGGTAGTTCACAGCATGGGAGAAGTGATTGAAGGAGCAACAGATGGGATGTATGGAAAAAGGAACTCTTTCCTTCTGTAATAAACAGGATGAATTAGAATTTAAAATGCTGGAGGAACAATACCTAGTGGCAAATGCAGGCATTTCGGAAAAACTTGTTCTGGAATGATAAGATGCACTATACAGCGAGAAAAAGAACAGATTTTTATCAGTGTTTATATTATTTATACATTGCATGTATATATGTTTTATTACACGTGTTTACATGTATATATATTTATGTACTTCCCCAAACCACAGTTTAGATGGTCATATAGTATATTAACATTATGTCCCTAAATGGGAAAGATAAAGGGTATTTGTGGTTGGAATCCTATAGACTTCAAACTTAGGTGAAAGTAAAGAATAAAATATTGCAAAAGACATGGAGCAGATAAGTAAATACAAAGCTGAACACACTCATAAGAACGGCCAAACTGGGTCAGACCAAAGGTCCATCTAGCCCAGTATCCTGTCTGCCGACAGTGGCCAGTGCCAGGTACCCCAGAGGGGGTAGATCGAAGACAATGATCAAGCAAATTGTTTCCTGCCATCCTTCTCCAGGCTTTGACAAACAGAGGCCAGGGCACCATTCCATACCCCCTGACTAATGGACTTTTATGGACCTAACCTCCATGAATTTATCTAGCTCTTTTTTAAACTCTGTTATAGTCCTAGCCTTCACAGCCTCCTCTGGCAAGGAGTTCCACAGGTTGACTGTGCGCTGTGTGAAGAAGAACTTTCTTTTATTAGTTTTAACCCTGCTACCCATTAATTTCATTTGGTGTCCTTTAGTTCTTATATTATGGAAACAAGTAAATATTTCTTTATTCACCCTCTCCACACCACTCATGATTTTATATACCTCTATCCTATCCCCCCCTCAGTCTCCTCTTTTCTAAACTGAAAAGTCCCAGTCTCTTTAGCCTCTCCTCATATGGGACCCATTCCAAACCCCTAATCATTTTAGTTGCTCTTTTCCGAACCTTTTCTAATGCCAAAATATCTTTTTTGACGTGAGACCTCCACATCTGTACGCAGTATTCAAGATGTGGGCGTACTATAGTTTTATATAGGGGCAGTAAGATATTCTTTGTCTTATTTTCTGTCCCTTTTTTAATAATTCCTAGCATCCTATTTGCTTTTTTGACTGCTGCTGCACACTACGTGGACATTTTCAGAGAACTATCCATGATAACTCCAAGATCTCTTTCCTGATTAGTTGTAGCTAAATTAGCCCGTCATATTTTATGTATAGTTGGGGTTATTTTTTCCAATGTGCATTACTTTACACTTATCCACATTAAATTTCATTTGCTATTTTGTTGCCCAATCACTCAGTTTGGTGAGATCTTTTTGAAGTTCTTCACAGTCTGCTTTGGTTTTGACTATCTTGAATAGTTTAGTATCATCCGCAAACTTTGCCACCTCACTGCTTACCCCTTTCTCCAGATCATTTATGAATAAGTTGAATAGGATTGGTCCTACGACTGACCCTTGGGGAACACCACAAGTTACACCTCTCCATTCTGAAAATGTATCATTTATTCCTATTATCATTTGTTTCCTGTCTTTTAACCAGTTCTCAATCCATGAAAGGATCGTCCCTTTTATCCCGTGACAACCTAATTAACACAAGAGCCTTTGGTGAGGGACCTTGTCAAAGGCTTTCTGGAACTCTAAGTACACTATATCTACTGGATCCCCCTTGTTCACATGTTTATTAACCCCTTCAAAGAACTCTAAGGCTACGTCTACACTGCAGGCTTCTTGCGCAAGAACTGTTTTACATAAGAGCTCTTGTGCAAAAGGTCTTCCACAAGAGTGCATCCACACTGCCATGTGCTTTTGTGGAAGAGATGTGCTTTTGCGCATGAGTGTCCACAGTAGTGTGGATGCTCTCTTGCGCAAGAACACTCTGATAGCCATTTTAGCCATATGGCTTTCTTGCGCAAGAAACCCTGTTGCCTGTCTACACTGCCTTCTTGTGGAAGAGCTTTTGCGTAAGAGGGATTATCCCTCGTGGGGAGAGGAATAACTCTTGTGCAAGAAGCCGTGTTTTCCGACGCTTTACTGTAAATTTACTTGCGCAAGAACGCATGTGCAATGTAAACGCTCTGCAAGTTTTTGCACAAGAACACCTGTTCTTGCGCAAAAAGCCTGCAGTGTAGACGTAGCCTAATAGCTTAAAAACAACAAATGATCTGGTAGCACTTTATAGACTAACAAAATATGTAGATAGTATCATGAACTTTCGTGGGCACAGCCCACTTCTTCAGATGATCAGAGTTATGACAGACTACCTCGGCTACCCCCTGAAGTTTCTAGTAGATTAGTAAGACATGATTTCCCTTTAAAGAAACCATGTTGACTTTTGCCGAACAAATTATGTTCTTCTACTTGTCTAACAATTTTATTCTTTACTATTGTTTCAACAAATTTGCCCAGTACTGACATTAGACTTACTGGTTTGTAATTGCCCAGGTCGCCTCTAGAGCCCTTTTTAAATATTGGCATTATGTTAGCTGTCTTCCAGTCCTTGGGTACAGAAGCTGATTTAAAGGATAGGTTACAAACCACACTTAATAGTTCCGCAATTTCACCCAAGGGTTCTGAAAGAACTCAAATGTGAATGCCATCCGGTCCCGGTGACTTGTTACTGTTAAGTTTTTCAATTTGTTCCAAAACCTCCTCTAATGACACTTCAATCCGGGACAGTTCCTTAGATTCATCACCCACAAAGGATGGTGCAGGTTTGGGAATCTCCCTAACATCCTCAGCTGTGAAAAATGAATCAAGGAAATCATTTAGTTTCTCCGCAATGGCTTTATTGTCCTTGATTGTTCCTTTTGTATCTCAATCGTCCAGAGGCTTTTGGTTTTTTAGCAGGCTTCCTGCTTCTAATGTACTTAAACATTTTGCTATTACTTTTTGGCTGCGTGTAGACTTGCCGCGAGTATTTGCCTGTCTAAACTGGTCGCGAGTATTTGCACAAGAACACTGACTTTGTACTGTACAAAATCAGTGGTTCTTGTGCAAATACTCTGACGCTCCCACTCAGCGATAAGCCCTCTTGCACAAGTATTCTTGCGCAAGAGGGCCAGTGTAGACAGACAAGTTAATTTCTTGCGCAAGAAAGCCCAATGGCTAAAATGCCCATCGGAGCTTTCTTGCACAAGAGAGCGTCTACACTGGGATTTACATAGCCACACCTCGTATTCTCTCTTTCCATGATGTATTAGATTCTTGTATATGTGATTGTTTGTCTGATCTGGCCCATACTTTATCATCTCCCCTCCTCTCTTTCTGACTAAAACCTAGAGAATCTTCATTAACGGATTCTCCTCTAAGAGAAGTCTCCGCCCGATCCACATGCTCCTCCGCACCAATCGACTTTCCCCCATCTCTTAGTTTAAAAACTGCTCTACAACCTTTTTAATGTTTAGTGCCAGCAGTCTGGATCCACCTTGGTTTAGGTGGAGCCCATCCATTCCTGTATAGGCTCCCCCTCTCCCAAAAGTGTCCCCAGTTCCTAATAAACCTAAACCTCTCCGCCCTACACCATCGTCTCATCCACACATTGAGACTCTGAAGTTCTGCCCGCCTACCTGGCCCTGCACGTGGCACGGGAAGCATTTCAGAGAATGCCACCATAGAGGTCCTTGATTTCCGTATCTTTCCTAGCAGCCTAAATTTGGCCTCTAGGGCATCTCTCTTATCCTTCCCTACATCATTGGGCGCCTCCTCGCAGGGCTCATAAAGCTCTGGCCTTCCTGATTGATAGCTCCTCCCTCTGGCTACGGCTCGACCAATGAGCAGAGAGTTTCAGATTTCAAATCCTAATTAAGGCTCACAGCTTCCAACTGCCAACTTGAGCACACAGCCTTTCAAAACAAACACACGTACAAACAAACAGACGAACACAAGCCCAGAACCCCACTCATGGGGCTCTGCTGTTCACAAACTGTTACAATGTCAGTAGCACCCTCCAACTGAATGCAGCCTGGAATACACTGTCCATCTGTTCTTCTCTCCTTGTCAAAACAGGTGAGCACGAACAACAGTAGCATATTAGTTCATTTATCAGAATCGCATTTCAAGTGCTACCAGCCCAGTAAGAGCTGAGAATGGAATGATAGGTTTCTGGATTTCATCTGCTTAACAAGTGCTTCGCTCATTTAAGCAGCAGTCACTGTAGTCTAGGGAATACACAGATGAGTTACATTGCTCAAAAAAAACATCACTCTTTACACTGGATTTCAGTCTGGATGTGTTTGGTGGTTACAATCAGCCATGGAAAAAGTACCTCAGAGTGGAAGGATAAACAGTTTACTGGATGGAAGTACGAGAAATAAGTTCCAAGCAAAACAGCCAAATCTGAAGTGTTGTAAAATGGATTATGAACTTGCATTAACATTCTGGCCTGTCAACCACTGACATACTCCATTATGCATGAAGCACCCTTCCATATATTTCGATGACAATGTATTTGCCTTAAGATGACCTTTACTTTTAAAACTTTATTAGGCTTCCTTAATCAATAGAGGCCTTTCTTCAAGAGTGACAGGTCTCTGCTACTAGTCTGAATTCCATATAAATATTGTTGACCTATTGTTGGTAGCTGAATAAGACACTATTTTGAACACCAAAACCATACACACTTACATTTAGGTTGCACTAGAAGTAGTTTTAAAAGTTCCAACAGTTCAAACATAACACTGCTGTCTAGCCTGTCTGCCATTCTATGTTGCATGGCAGTCCTACTGCTGGTATTCTGGAACTTGTACCCATCTCTAGATCTCCACAGAAAAAAAATATTTCCATATTATTTGCATGTGGAAGCAAGTAGTTGTGTTTTCTTGAGTTACATAAATGCCAACAGTGAGAGGACTAAAGCTAAAAGCACCATTATAACTTTATAGAAAAAATTCTTTGCCCTTCACATTAAACTGCTCCATAACTTTAAGTCTTCAAAAATCTGTGTAGCTCAATTCCAAACATTTAAAAGTGTAAGCCTTCCAAACTTATATTGAGTTTGAAATTGCAATTAATCTCTTCCCCATAGTGACTACCCTTTGCCATGACTGTCTTTTGTAAGCCAAAAAAAAGGGAGGGGGGACATCTGCCCCAAAATCAGGCATTTAAAAATTAAGCCACAACTTTTCCATCCCAGTAAATACTCCTTTTAAATGCTACACATATATTTTACTCCTTAGTTTTCTGTGTGTGGAAACCCTAATGGAGGACACCAAGCCAAAGGTGAAGGAGGGATAAAGAGAGCACACAGTTTAAAGCATGGGTTCCCAAATTGGAGGGCGTGAAGAAATTTCAGGGGGGGGGTAAGGTGACCCAGCCCCCTCCACATCCCGTTAATCCCCCCCTAAGCTGCTATTTTGTTTTTTGGCCCCAGTCAGTTCCTATTTTTTTTTTTTTTTTTTGCTCAACAAGTTTTGCTGCTATGGGGGGGGGGGGGGAGAGAACGTGATGGTTTCTCAAAAATCAAAAAGGGGGCATGATGCCGAAAAGTTTGGGAACCACTGGTTTAAAGTTCTTTACATACACAGGATATCAGAACCCCCCAAAGTTTTAGATTATGGTATTATCCTTGACCTTATGTACAGACTTAAGGTACAATGTTAACACAAAACCGTATCAGCAGAATTGTACTGATATAATTAAAGGTGTATTGTTATACCAATTTAAACTGGTACAATTTGTTCATACACTCTAATACTGGTTTACACTTGACTTATAGGGTTTAGCTTGAATCAAACTTTACATGCATAATCTAAACCAATAAAAGTATGTCCACACACAAAAAGATGCATCACATTAAACTAATTTACATTAAACTGGTCTAGCTTCTGTGGTTATATAGAAGTCCTAGTTGTCTTCCTGTACAGATGGTGCCTACCACATTGCGAACCATACTAGAATGCAAAAAGTACAAAATAATAGTTCACGGAAATATACTACTAAACTACATACACTCCAAACCAGGATTCTTTAATGCGATGCAGCCTAAAATGGCTATGTTAGCTAAAGTGGTGCTCCCTTCACAGCTTCAATTGTCAGTGTGGCCAGCCAATTAAAAAAATGTGTAGAAACTGTCCACTAAACAAAATAAAGAAGCCATAGATACAAATCTTTTTTTTTTTAATGAAAAACTTACTGTTACAGAATTTTCAGGAAACTTAACTACAATATATTATCCACAAACTATCTAATGAAAAACATACAAGAAGCTACAAAAGGAACCACTGGGAATTCTGTCAACCATTTATCAAAAAGGCAATGGCTACAAGTATTACTGTTCATTGGCTTTTGTTCTCAAAAGAAAACTTCCATGGTGCATTTTGGCCTCTGAATGTTTTACAACAATAAATCCAGTGGTATCTTGGCGTAGCAGAGCTCCCAAACGTCATCAAACACCATGGATAAAGGTACTGGAGACAGAGTACTAGAGGAATTCACTGACTTTCAAAATGATGAGTCCTGTAATTCCAGGGTGATGAAGCACTCTCACATGTGCATAAAAGGTAACTAGCAGCCAACAGTATCAAATCTCTTGGAATTTTCTAGATATATTCCTACTGTAAGCAGGTCTACCCAAAGTATGTTGATGGACAACGCAAAAAGTCAAAATCTCTGTGAAACTCAGCAGGTACATGCACAGTAAAAATACTGACAATGAAATGGGATGTTCCAGATGGGTAGATAAACTTTTTGTAGAGTTTGTGAAGTGCTTTGAATAGGTAATAGTCTATGAAAGTGCAAAGAATGGTTTCTACCACTTCACTATCCACCAGTCTAGACCTGGGAGCATGTGGGTAGAGGTCTCTGATGGAGAATGTCAACGAAGGTACCATGTTGTGTAACAATATGCCAACTAGCTGCAATGGGAGCCTGTGGTCCCTAGTGCAACCATAAATAGTAGTGTATCCTTGGCAGCAGATGCATAGGTCAGTCGTGCTGAATAAACATGCCTGAAACAGGTGGGTATATACTTGACACGGCTTAGCTATGCCTGCACTGCCCCTAGCCATGCTGCACTGCAATTTATACTTGCACTCACTCAACAGTAGCTAACAGGAGTAGGTGCACACAAGCAAAGGAACCACATCCCTTGTTCACAATGTAGACAAAGCCTAAATAGGAGTTCCAAAGTGACTGTGTCCCCAGTTTACACTAGCCAAGAAAATTGCTAGTTTAAAAAAAAAAAATCATTCAGTTGGCATAGTTGTTTTCCAAATCCGGCATCTAAATGCCATCATTTTAATGTCAGTGGGGACGAAGCTTAAGTAACTTTAATTTTAAGCTTTATGGAGAAGCAGTTCAGTATAGTAGAAATAATCCCAGCTATTCTACTTTACAGGCTACCAAGTGCCACGCTTTGTAGTATCAGTGCTTTTTTGAAAAGGAAAGCATCCAGGATAAGAGACTCAAAAGCAATCCCACAAGTGCTAACGTCTCAGAGAAAAGTGGTCCTCTGGCACAGCAGGCATGGAACTGAAGCAGAAGAAATAATCTGCTCATAGAGCCCTGAGATTCAGGACTGCCTGGTGTGCCTGATAGTCACATCCTCTATTTCTGGCATCAGCCCCTGATGCATTAAAATTAAGAATGCTGTGATGCCAAGGAGTTCTGAATCTTAGCAGCTCTCTTGAATTAAGTAAGTTCACTTCTTAGCAGCCCCACCTTTGCATAAGGATTAAATGTGTTATTCTGAGGAGACCCTCCCTTGAATTTGCCATTGCACACAGGCTGTCCCTGTCGCGTGAAAAAAGCACAGATTTATCTCGGAGGCAGATAAATGCAAGTTCTGTTTTGGTCACATTTTGCTCTTCTTGCAGTCTCTCTAATTGACTTAATGGCTGTTCAGGCAGAATAAAAAAATCACAACACATCCATTTCCAGTCTCTCTTACAAGTGGACATGCAGGGTTCTCTCAGGTTAGTCATACTGAAGACAGCCAGTAGCAAATAAGCATCACCTGGGAATCTCAGGACAGTGCAAGCTGTGACACTGCACAAATCCAGCACTTGTACAGGCATCCTTTTTAGCACTCATTATTTTAAAGACAAGAAGTTCTTGTCCAGAGCTTAAGAAGTGTGTGATTCAACTTTGCTAGTTAACTTCGGTGTTATATGAAATCTAGCTTTTAACATCACAGCCAGGAAAGACAGATCATCTCCAGAAGATGAAGACATCCTGGCTATGTCTACACTCGCGGCTTCTTGCGCAAGTAATATGCAAATGAGGCTAAGCATGGAATATTGCTGAGCCTCATTTGCATACCTAATGAGCCACCATTTTTTTCAGAAGAGGCTCTTGCGCAAGGAGGAGCGTCTACACTGCCCCTTCGTGCGCAAGAAAAACCCTCTTGCGCAACGCCGTTCTTCCTGAAAAGTAATAGGTGTAACCACATTTTTTCTTGCGCAAGAAGGGGCAGTGTAGACACTCCTTTTTGCGCAAGAGCCTCTTCTGAAAAAATGGTGGCTCATTAGGTATGCAAATGAGGCTCAGCGATATTCCACACTTAGCCTCATTTGCATATTACTCATGCAAGAAGCCACAGGTGTAGACATAGCCCCCAAGTTCTCATCATTTGGCTGATCAGAGCTTGGGAACCCTGTTGATTAGTTTTCAAATTACAGCACACGCCTTCATTGGATTATCAGGAGCAGAGAGGACCTAACCGTCCTCTAACTGCAGTTCCTGCTTTGAGGCCGGAAGAACGAGGGAAAGGATGAAAAGTGAGAATGCGTGACTTCTCCTTGCACAAAGGGTGGGGGCCCATTCTAGCTCGCTGACTTCTCCAGAGGCTGAAACCCATGCATCCCCTTGGGAGGTAGTTCCCCCTTCCCACACAGGCTCTTCCACATGCATTCTGGGAATTGTGCCACAAGTAGAGGAGCCTGCAGCCTGAGAGCGATTCAGTGATTGCAGTGGTGGAGCTAGGAGACGATAGGTGCAGCCCCGCTGTCTGTGTCCTGCTGAGACTGCCCTGCCTGACATACCCTGGGGCAGATGCTCAAGGGCCTAGGAGCAGCAGGGTGCTCCCCTTCCCAGGATGGGTATTCACCAAAATACTGTTTTTCAGAAAAGAGGAGAATGCACATGGAACGTGGATCTCTGGTAGGGGATTGCAGCCCAGGAAACTGCTGCGCTAGTCTACCTCCTGCCAGCTCAAGATTAACCAAGTATCTCCAGGATGAGATCTGGAGTTTCATAGTCTCACTGATTTGACAGGACATTTTTCCTGATTATAAATCTGGAATTCATACTTTTGATTAATCCCTCAATCTGATTTTATTGCTCTAATCTTTAAGATGCTACTAGTCTATTTGTTTTGCCTGAATACTCTGGTTTGCCTGAATCTGAACACAGATGCAGTTTTCAAGAAATGAAGGGACAAATCATTGCTCCTGTTTGTGATGCCTCTCTACGAACACTATTTGTTTTTGAGTATTTGTTTTATTTTAAACTGGGCAGAAGGAATCTTGCATCACACCATCAAGATGGCAGAAAGCTTGGGGACTCGTGTATATGCAAAGTTCTGGAAGGTTTCTTCAATATAACTATGCAAAGATCAGCAATTATAAAATGAGTGCACAGTTTTTCATAGGGAAACCACATAGAATCTGGTTCACACGAACTGCCCTAGGACAATTAACTTGTCAAAAGTGTGTACACTTTCCAAGTGGTTTGGAACCAAAATTTGGGATTAAGAGCACATCAGATAATTCAACAACCAGCTGAGTAAGAAGAATGTGTGGTCATATGTCACTTGGTTCCACCAACAGAATAAGTCTTCTCCTACAGACTCTCCCCTACCCCCACTTTTTAGATGAGTCAGGGTATCTGATCACATAGTTAGAAGCATCCTATCATCTTAGAAAAGCATTCCATTGAATTGGAAGAATCAATTTTCTTTCCCTGATGGAGAAGCTGAACAAGTTAAACCATGGGGAGCAAAAAAGGAAAAATAGAAAGACTCCAAAACTTAACCATGGATGCCTGAGGCAAGACCTTGATAAAAATCTAATGAGTGCAGCTAATTTGGGAACAAGCAAGGAGCTAATGTATGAGAAAGAAATGTGGAGGAAGAAACAAGATTACTTGTCTAAAGTTTACCATAAACAGGGGGAAAGGATAGAGCACTGGGAAATGGCTCAGGTTCTATTCCCAGCTGTCATTAATTTGGCCACATCATTTTACTTGTGTGTGCTCATTTGTACAATAGGAATGACTTCTGGCCGTTTTTCTAAAGCACTTGGAACCCTTTTCATCCACAAAACGCAATATAAATGCTATCCCAGTCCCCTTCAGATTCTTGATTTGATGCAAGGAACTTGGCAAAACAAAGAAAAAAAACCCTTGATTAATTTGCTTAAAGACTATTTCTAATTGTGCTACCTGCTGAAACTGTGCTATTAGACTGGCTTCACACAACGAAGCAGGTAGACTACATTAACAGTATTTGAATGCAACACTAGATTCGCACTGAATATATTTGGTCCATTTCTTCAAGTTCCAATTCTCCAATATGCTGTTAAAAAAAGCATAGCCATATACAGTCACTAAGAAACAACAATTCTTCTGTACTTTTGGAGATATAGTAAAAGAAAAGCTAGAAGAGCGCAAACGAAAAATCAAAATTTAGGGTGGAAGTTACATAAACCTTACTGCTATTGGCTGCTGTTGATCTTTCAAGGGAAAGTGACCCATCACTCTCGATTTGTGGACTTAAATTATAGAAGAAAATATTTAACATAAGCAAACAAAATACAATTGTATAAATTGGGGTTTTCAGAATTTTATTTATACTATTAACTAGAGAAAAAGCATACATATTGTAGCTGTCATACAGTCAATACATCTGCAAGTTTTTCTACTTTAATTCTCTATACAAAGTCATTGCCAATTGATGAGGTCATTGATGGCATTGGGCTTAACGTAACCAAGAGGTATAAAAACAAGTTTGTCATCTTGCCCTGAGTGGAAATGGTGAACAGATACAAAAACTGGATCCTAAATACTTGATGTCATTGTATACATGATTTAATGGCATATGCAAGTTATCCCTTTTCAAATTAAGTAAAAACAGTCAAGTTACCCATTTTAGACAAATATCAAGCCTGACTTTCTTTGTATTTAGATCACAGAAGTCAGCAGTAGTTATGAAAATATGTTCCTGCCATTAGATATTCATCATTTAACTGACAATTTTACAGACTGGATATTTTACGTTTTATTTAAACTGAGTGCCAGCACTGAAAGTATCCATTCTTTTTAGTGTTTTAAAAATTGTGTGCCTATATAAACAAAAATAAGACGTCTTTTAAAAAAATAGTAATGGAAAAGAAACATTTCTTTTTCCAGACTATTTTTAATTACCAACAACATACTTTTCATTTTTGGCAGTCTGTACCCTTCAACCTAGAAAACCACATTAAGATATTCATCAAGCTAAAGAAATCTCCCCTAACAACTTGTTCCCTAAAGAACTAAATGTAAGATTTCTGTAACTTTAAAGTTGTTTTAAGGTAAGTGTTTATGATGATTAGAAGCAATTTTTAAATATAAATATATATAATATATATATATTCTGCATACAAAAGGCTCGTAAGGCTTATCAGGAAGTTGCCAGTACTGTGTTCGATTCCTTTTAAAGCATCCATTTGGGCTTTAATTTAAGCCCTGAGCCATGTGTTATGACAGTAAAGTTCTAAAAAAGTAACAGAAATCCAATTTCTGCATGTTCAGTTTCTTTCTGCTAAGAGCAAGAGGCAAACACATTTTTAAAACCTGGTTTTAAAAGATTAAGCAGAATAAAAGTAAGAGATATCTTCAGGTTATAAACAGAATTGTATTTTACAATCCATCATCCCAACAATGTAACGGCCCACAGCAGTGCATGGAGGGATCTCAGTCCAGAGGTTGCGGATCTGCAATAGGCATGGTATGAAGTACTTCATCTAGAAGCTGGAGGGCACGGTGTAAATGAATTTCAATCCAACAGGGAGTTTCTTTGATGCTCTGTCTTGGGTAATCAGGTCCCCAACCTTTCACAAAACTCATCCTGAGTATGCACAAGCGACGAAGATCGTCTACACCGATTCCAGCAGCCGCTGACAAACCTAAGTAAGAGATTTTGAGTAAGTATTCATGTGCTTTTGTCTAAGACATGACATTTTGCCATGCCAGTTCCATGCAACACTGAACCATTTGCTCAGCTGTTCCTACATGAATAGTTCTTTCTCCCTTTTCACAAACCATGCCTATTAACATTGCTAGATTTGTCCAACAGATACATAGATTTTGCAACCCTCAATTTGATTTATGTGGCTTCTAAACCTCTATAAGTTTTCAGATATAGCTAATTAGCCTGAAAGCAATTATGTGATGTAAGCCAGTATTAAAAGCCCATTTTAGAAAGCTAAAGATATTATGTGCTGAAAGAAATTATGATGCCTTATGAATATAAAATATTGACAGTTCAACATATCACTGTGGCAGACTAAGTCAAAATCGCCCAAAAGACACAAATCCAAATTAAAGAAAAGCAAGCAAAAAGTACTTCCAAATCTGTGTATGTAGTTTATCCAGGTGCACCTTCTATGTACAAGCATACGTTTGTGGCCAATTTCATATTTTCACAGCATGATTACCTAAAACGACTGAACAAGTGGGGTTGTACAACCTCCAACATCTACTGCAGTTTACTTGCTGCCATGTGATTTGTAGAAAGGGATCTAAAGCCATAATTGTAATTTAAAATGTGTTATTAATGAGAACACTTTGTATTTCCATTTTAAACCTTCATTTCAGTAAATTTAGTTTTGCAATAAACATTTCCCAAACAGTGTAAAGTTGACATATACTATATATTGCCTGATCGAATAAAATTTTGTTTTGTTTTAAAGCAGATAAAATATACACCATATTTAAAAAAAACAAAAACAAAACAAAAACTTAACCAAATTGTTTTCTCCCCCCCCCCACCCCCATGTTTAATAAAAAGATAAATGTGGCAAGCAATCATTTAAATAAGGCTGGTGCTTTCTGATAATTAACAACTTTAATTATTTTGGCCACAACATTTTCAATGTTTATGAAATGCCATGAAATATCTTACTTGCCAACAGCAAGATGGAAGTTATAAGTAAGTGCTTAGCATTTTCAAAAGTTTGGCTACTTATTTAGGTGCCTAAATATGGACTTAGGAGTCTAAAACTTAGGCACCAATTTAAAAAAAAAATCCTCTTAGCAAAAATCAGGCAAGTTCAGTAGCACATCTCAGCATCTCCCCCAGAACAAGCTTCTAACTAAGCTGTTTCCTCTACGCTTTAGTGATAGGCCCCAGTCTTGGTCTCTCTTTCACACACACAATCCGTATTTTCTGCAGCTGGCTAGTACATTTAATTCTCACTGGGAAATTTTTAAAGCTGTTTTAGGAGGAGGAGGAGGAGGAGGAGATACAACTTCATTTAGAGGAACATAGTTACACTGATTAACTTTTGTGCCTTGGAAGTACTGTACTTTGTCACATTCCTTTTAGAAAGACAAATTCTTCAGTCACATTCACACCAAAATTGAGAGAGAGAGAGAGAGAGAGCTTCATTAGCATGGAAGCTACAGAAATAGGTGATTTACTTGATAAATAAGGGAAAGTCTGAAGTGTGAATAAGTATAGCTATAAAATAGTCCTCATTCACTCAAGGGTGTGTTTCCTTAAAAAGAGCAAAGTATTTACTTACTGATAGCTGGGGCTATTCCACCTACTGATCCTGGTCCAGGGATGTTTCCAGCTACTGCTGCAGCTTGGGCGGCAGCTGCAGCTTGTGCTGTGGCAGCCTGCTGTTGCATCTGACGATGACATTGGCGTAAATCAAATACCTTTTAAAAAATATATAAGTCCTGCATTACATATTTATCTTAACCATTGAGGGAAAGAGTTTGTAAGAATCAATGCTATTATTGCTGTTACATATAAGAGATTTAAAACGCCTATAAAATTAGCTTCCCTAGACACAAGCTTGTACCAACTGAATTTTTATTTCTCAAAGATATAGGGTCAAAAGTCTATATCCATTGGTTCTACAGACTCTAAGGGTACGTCTAGACTACAGGCTTTTGTCAACAGAAGTTGTCGACAGTATCTGTCGACAAAGCTTCTGTCGACAAAGAGCGTCTAGACTACATTCAGTTCTGTCGACAAAGCAAGCTGCTTTGTCGACAAAACTCTGTAGTCTAGACACAACCCTAGATGCAACAACACCTTCTGTCGACAGAACTCTGTCGACAAAAGGCGTTATGCCTCATAAAATGAGGTTTACCAGCGTCGACAAAACTGCTGAGTTCTGTCGACGTTATGTCGACAGAACTCAGCGGTAGTGTAGACGCAGGTATAGTTTTGTCGACAAAAGTCCACTTTTGTCGACAAAACTCTGTAGTCTAGACACACCCTAAGATTTGAGCACTAGTAGCTAAGTAAAAAGCCAAACACATTGAGGCTCTGATGGAATCTGAGTGGGTTGAAGGGCTACCTGTGCAGATCAAATTGCAGAACGAAGGCCTAAGATTTTAACAAACTAACGAAAGCCAAGAGAAGGTCATATCTTAATCCTTAATATTTCAAGAAGTGAAGCATATACATGAAAAATTAAAGAGGTGTCCTCCTAAACTTGAGAGTCCTTGTCTACTTTTGTCACAGCCTTCCTCAAATATGGTACTCTTCTTACACAGAACGCCGACAGCTGGTAGGCCTCAAATTAAAACAGTTAGGTTTCAATTTGCGAGCATATTGCTTCTTTATGCGGAGATAGGGTATTGAAATACACAAGAAATCTGCTCTCAGAGACTGGGGGATTCTACGGTGAGTGAAAGAATTTCGGTGTCCTAGGCATGTTGCCCAGCAACATAGTTGGGTTTTAAGCCTCATTTTACCCTGAGATATATGTAAAGTCACTGATTATTTTAATGTAGATTAAATCTGAAATCTTAAAGAAAAATATGACTCAGGATGGAGTCACTGGTTCAATATTGGCATGCTGATGCTTTTTAAAAAATTAGCTGTTTTTTAAAGATTTTTTTTCCCAAAATGAGAAAAATAACTGAACCATATTATAAAGCTTAAGTAACCAACTTTTTGTAATGACTGGTTTAAAAAAAATCATTGTTAAATGCAAAACCACTGCTAAGATTGCTTGTAACAGATTTATGAAATCACTGTGTTTCCACAACATCTAAATAAACACTGCCAATTTTAAAAGCCATTCATTCATCAACAATAAAATAAACAAAACTTCATTTGGCAGTAGTTAGCCTAATAGAAACTAAAATAGTTTTTGTTTTAGTGCGAAAAAATGATGTAGGTTATGTGGGTTAAATTTCTTTCAGCACTTAATAAAACAAATTTCTTTGCCACTGACAAGGAGCAAATTCATTTGTTATTTCCTACAATTGTCATCCAGAATATTCAAACCAACCTTTATATATGCACTTGGGTAAATCTTGTGAACCGCATCTCCTGGTGCACGCCCTGCTTCTCTGTCCAAGTAGTAGCTCTGAACAAAGACTGCGTGGTCACTGAGGCACCTAACCCACACATCACCTTCACCTTTACATTCCAACTGCACCCCTTTACCTATGTGCAACCTTAAAAAAGGGAAAGTCCAATGTTATTATGTTCAGAAGCTATACATTAGAACCCTGCTAAATGAACAAAGCATAATCTAAATTCTAGGCTGTAATATGGTTTACCTAGAAGGTGAATAAATTAACTGTTTTTCAAAAAATTAGGATTGTTGAAATCTTAACAGCAGTTCGCTGCAAGCTATGCAATACAACATGAAGGTGTATCACATCCATGTTGTATACAAAATATTCTGCATTGAACATGTAACTTTAAGGTAGTAGCAGACTGGACAAGTAATGTAGGAACATTTAAAGTAACTGTAGGCAGATTGTATCAGAGGGGTAGCCGTGTTAGTCTGAATCTGCAAAAGTGGCGAGGAGTCCTGTGGCACCTTATAGACTAACTGAAGTGTTGGAGCATAAGCTTTTGTGGGCAAAGACCCACTACATGCATCTGATAAAGTGGGTCTTTGCCCACGAAAGCTTATGCTCCAACACTTCAGTTAGTCTATAAGGTGCCACAGGACTCCTCGCCACTTTTGTAGGCAGATTCTGCATTCCAAAACTGTATCTAAGCAAATACAACACTTGGGCCTCCCATTTCAGTACAATAAGAATTCACACTGAGAAGTGTCTTAAATTGTTTGCAGTATAATTGGAGCCATACTGGTTCTAGAAGATGAGAGGTAAAATCTTTTATTGACCTAACTTCTGCTAGTGAAAGAGACCACCTTTCAAGCTACACAGAGCTTTTCTAAAGTTACCCAAGTGTACAGTCTGAACTGAATCAGAGGATAGCATTGTACATATCTTTAAGAGCAATGTTCCAAAACAGCAACATGACCTCTGATAATGTCATAATAACGCATCATATTTTAAGATAACTAACTATAAACACTTGGAATTATTTTAGTCATGTTGTACTCCTGTTTGTTCACAGGGAAAGGAGATTATCACTAGCAAGAGTTCCTGAAATCCTTTTTCTGCTCCTTCACCAAAACTTAAGTGTGTGGTGAGAATGAAAGACAAGTATCATTTTTCAATTTGCTAATGACACTCTAAAGAGCCTGTGTGCTTAACTTAGCCTCATCTCTGTCCTTTCTCTCAAGATTAATTATTCCTTCCCCAAGTACAAGGGCTCAAACTATTCTTAAACTTATGACAACTTTGAAACACAATTATATAAACCAACACAAATGCAATATGACACATCAAGGGGCATGCTTCTTGACCACTGATGCATTTCTCAGATGGATGAACACACCTGAAGTGAGAACCCAAAGGCCCAAGACGACCCATGCTGCAATACCATGTTAATTAGAATGTGCATAACAGCACTTATACTTTCAAAAGAAAGGTAGAACACCAATGCTTGAACAATAAATACAAAATACAATTAAAGTCTGGTGTTCCAGAAGATGTGCAAAATACCTTGCTCTTTCAATGGCTTCTGTTCTGTGTACATTAGAAAGCTGGCCCAGGCAAAAGCGGTCTCCTCCAGAAGGGTCCACATATCCATCAACAGTAACAACTGGACAGCTTGAAGGGACTTTAAATGTCTCCCCAACCTGCACATCCATTTCAAAGTAAGCAATTGAACACCAGTACTCCGGAGCTAGAGAAAACAAAGGACAGACTAAATTGTGTCAGTCAAAATTCTGCAAAACAAGGTTTAGAAAGTCTGCCATTTGTACATGGAATTTAATTTTCCATGTATATGAACATATTTTATATTATACAGAGAGGAAGAGAGTAGTGAAATCAAAAGGAGCATAAAATGTTTGTCAGATTTACTAGTAAACGATTTGCACAGTAGAGAGAGAACAGAAACACCTGGGCAAGAATGTGGTTATGGTAATTTAAGCTTGCAGTTATATTTAACAATTATTCGGACTGAACATCTTGTCAATATATTTGCATATTATACTCTTTATATATAAATAGCTAGTACATGTTGCTTTTTAGAAAATTAAGACAATGACTGCAAATTACTATGAGAAAGATTGTTTTTACCATAACAGGACAGATTCAAAGGTTTCTAGTTTTTACAAAAAACCTTAAGGAACAAGTATTTCAGATGTTTACTAGGGGGCTGCGCTCCCTGCTCACTACTTTCATTAACCCCCCACTCTGTCCACAGAAGCCAGATTATGGCCTCGCCTCCTACCCATGCTGTAGCAGGAAGGGAGCTTGCCTCTCTGTGGCCGGGTCAGGACTGGGGACAGGACGCTCAAACCAGAGCAGGCTGGGCCCCAACTGAGGCCTTGTGGGCCAGGCTTCATTTTAAATAAAAGTAAAATATCATGTCCAACCCAAAAAGGTTTCAACATTGTCTTTATTAATGGCCTTTGGGGCCACTGATCCACAGAAAAATCAGTTGGGGACCACACAAGTGAGAAGGGGAAAAAAAAAGCCCCTCCAAAAAAGCCCAACCCTCACTGATGTGGCCCCCACCTAACACACCTCACTCCCCTGGTGCTCCAGCCATATGGGGTGGTGGTGGGGAGGACTGAAGTTCAAGGCCTCACACCAGATTAATTCTTCTGGGATTCAAGGGTTAGTGGATTTTGTGGGCCCCTTTGGCTCTGGGATGAGGCCAAAATGAGGGGTTTAATGTGTGAGACAGGGCTGCCAATGAGTGGGATAGGGCTAGGATGCAGGAGGGGCTGGGAGTGCGAGGTCTGGGTAGGAGGTAGGGTGCACGAGCATGCTAGGGGCAGGGCCAGCAGGGGGGTCAGTAGCAGGCTGGGGTGGTGGGGTCTCCATGGAAAGGTGAGTGGGCTAGAGGTACAGGGCAGGAGCAGGGTGGGGGTAGGTGTCTGGCCAAGAGAAAGGGGGGCAGAAGTGGGCTGGGGACAGGTTGTCTGGCCAGCAGAGAAGGGGCAGGGTCTCAGCGAGAGGCAAGTAAGGGACTTGTCTTACGGCCCCGTGCTGGTACCAGGCGTAGCTTCCCACTGCTCCCATTAGCCCGATTCTGGCCAATGGGAGTGCAGGGAAAGGCTCCAGACAGCACGCTGATGTTCCCCCAGCCCGGGAAGTGGAGGGCTTCTTTCCGCACGCAACAAATCTTGTGGTCTCTCCCTCCTCCCCCACCCCACTCACTCCGCAGCGGGATGAGCCCAGCCTTTCGCTCCTGCCCTGACTTCACTGCCTCGGGGCTCCGCAGCAGCTGCGCCTGGAAGCAGCTGTCCAGGCCTGGGACTGCCTCCAATGAGAGCGAGCAGGGGGGCGGCGGGCCCCACGCTGCCTCTAGCTCAGTGCTGTAGTGCAACAGGGTAGGTCTTGAGCATAGGATTACCAGGTGTCTGGTATTCAGCTGGACAGTCTGGTATTTTCACCTCCTGTCTGGTAAAAAAAATTCAGAAAATACTGGACACCTAAGATGTCCGGTATTTTCTGTTGTTCTTTTCCTGGCCAGGAGGCAAAAATGCCGGGCACCTGGCAACCCTATCAACACTCAGCACCTGGCCTCCCCCCTTCCCCCATGCTTATTGGTTCCACAAGGTTGCCAGCACAAAATGGCTGCCAGCAAAAGACCAAGGGGAAGCACTGCCTCCCCGCGGTCTTAGTGCTCAACCGCTCCCTGTTCCTATCCCTGCATTCAGTCTTAATTTTTTTTTTAATTTTTTTTTTGGCTTAATAAATCTTGGAGTCCTTTTTCTTTTTTGCTCAACAACTTTGGTCTCTTCCCCCACTTCCCCCCCCCCCCCCGACAGAATTTTTTCCCGGTGCTTTTTTTGGGGGGAGGGGAGGAAACAATGGGGGGGTGGGTTCGGTATTTTTGTTTCAACCATCTGGCAACCCTACTTGAGCACCCGGTTCATGAAGCCGCTGAGTAAGTGGGTCAATCATGATCCGCCCAGCCCGGACCCGAAATAGCTGCTTGCTGAAGAAGCAATTCTCCTTGGCACTTCAAGGAGCGGCCAACCCAGGGCCGGTCACCCTGGACAGTTGGGGGGAGGAGAGAGGCTGCACTGGTTTCTCCCCAGCTGCCAGGAAGGCGGGGGAGGAACCTGCATGGCAGAGGGGCAGCAGGATGGAAACTTTTCCTGCATGACGCAGAGTGACATGCTGACATCACTGTCATCTCACAGGAAAAGATCTGTTTAATATACAGAGAGATGAAACAATACTTAATTATGAAGCATGTGGATTATATAAAAATTCACATTTGTACAATTAACACTGCTGTCTTATCAGTTCAGCTTTCAATAGTTGCTAGTTTTCCTTTAGCTGGAAAAGGCCAATGAAGGGGGAAAAGTTACAATTTAAATCATACAAACGATGTAACTTGTGTGATGGGACAAACTGTATCATTATGATGTTGGTATACTACATTGCATTTGCAAGTTGGGTCATTTTCTAGGTTTCTTTGCAAAACTGTACCTGCTTAGACTCCACTAATTGCTTAAACTTACAAGTCTGGTTTTTCTATTTAAAATCCATTATCTGAAAGTATGAGCCTTTAAATGCTAACTGTTGGTATTTCCAGACACTAGTCATTTTGTGTGATCTCAAAATGTATTATTTCTTTGTAACATATGCTTGGCACGCCTTTTGAGATAGGTGACACAAGGCTTTAGATCAGGCCTGTACGGCATAAATTTAAATTTTCCATTGCATTTTTAACAACTCTTCAGAATTAAGCACTTACCAGGATGATTTGATATAGGAGGCTGGAATGCAAGTTCATTGTGAACTGGCCCTTTAAAAAATAATAATAATAAAAAAAAAGCATTACAATTTATTTTCATGAAGATACAGATTTATAACAATTTTGTTTTGGTACAGTCCACAATACGTTAAGCACTTCCCAAACAGACAAGGTGGTCAGAGCTTGGACCAGACAAGCTCGTTCTAAAAACAAAAGTCAGTAGAGATTAGTTTTGGCAAAGCATGATTAACTTAATAATTTGTTTTTATTTTTATTATAAACTAGCTAGGAGTCTTAGACAGCAAAACAGGAATAAATATGTCATCTTAAAGATAAATTCAGGATATGCATCATGGACAAAGGTTCAATGGATTCTGGGAGAAAGTGACAAATGGATCAATAAAGTTAGTAGATGTCAATAGATAAAACTGCCCCAAGTGAGAAGAGGAGGAGGCCAACATGAAAACCCAGGAGTACCACCACCCATGTAGAATTATTTATAGACAATTCAAAATATTACATTACAAAGCCAAGTCAATGAAAAAACATCTATGAGTAACTAAAGCACAAGAAATAATTGTGAACTCCAGTACTTCAGATAAACAAAATGGAATATGGAGAGGGAATCAGCTAGAAGGGAGCATATAAAACTTAAGAATTTTTTTTTTTGTTTATACAGGAAAACTGCCAACGTAATTTAATGCAATCATTGATTTTATCTCCCCCTCAAGAATAAAGCACAGAGCATAACCACTGCAAACAGAATAATTTATATGTACAATAATCAGAAATCCAGACTTATCTCAATGTTTAGAGGTTACTTAATTTCATAAAAAAGGACAAGGAAAATTAATTTTCTTGTTTGTCCTTTCCGCACTGCACTTTTAGCTCTTAGATGAGCCATCTAATCTCCTATATCTTTTTGGTTCTACTGATTTCATTCAAACCAGCTAGATCACAACATGGAAAAACAAAAATCAATCAATTTTGACTTGAGGCCAAAAGCTCACTAGGAATCTTTAAAAAAAAAACAAAAACACCATTTTCATGTTTGTTTTGTTATTAGTGCAAATTTATGTGCCAAATGTCCACATGAATTGGGTTGTAGTGAGGCCAATCAGCAATGATTTTTAACTTTTACAATACAGGCAGTCCCCGGGTTACATGGATCCGACTTACATCGGATCCCTACTTACAAACGGGGTGAGGCAACCCCCCACTAGCTGCTTCCCCCCAGTAGACCAGGGAGACGCGAAGCTAGCGTCCCCCTCCGTCCCCCCCCAGCAGACCAGGGAAACGCGGAGCGGCTTTTCTCAGCAGACACCTCAGCTTGAGAATAAAGGACTGAGGAAAGTGAGATGTGGGAGAATAAAACTGAGCTCTGGAGAAATGTTTGGCTAGAGTTTCCCCCACGATATGTACCAGTTCCGACTTACATACAAATTCAACTTAAGAACAAACCTACAGTCCCTATCTTGTACGTAACACGGGGACTGCCTATAGTTAAATTTCAGTGCACATAGACAAATACTTCTTTTAAAGTGTAATTTAAGTTCTGTAACATTAAAAAAATGATACTTTACTCTAAATATGGTAGGATTAGAGTAAAGGATCTGAAACAAGGAACTCAAACCAAAGGTCTATAAACAGAGTCTGAAAAGGGAAATATGGACAGGACAGGCTTTTAAGTACAAAACTGGATGGTGCATTTTAAAACACAACTATCGTTTTAATTTGCTCTGCCTGTTTTGATGCAAAGTACAGGGAACCCAATCTCATGGAACTTTCATATTTAACTGCTGAAATACGTTAACAATTATTACAGTTTTATAATTAATAGAATTTACACCTGTGCTGGGGTGGGACATGCAGGGCAGTCCCAAAAGAAATTTTGCCATCATGCTACAATGACAGCATAAAAAGTAAAGCAATTTGAAAAAACACACAAATGCTTACAGTAATGTCCAGGATGGGGCATAGGTGGGTGATGCTGAAGATGTCCATTCTGGTGGTGAGGTATAGTAGGTGTGTAGGCTGCCGTTCGATTTCCAGTCCAAGTTGTTGTACTATCTAAAAGAAAAAAAGGCCTGGATTTATTTGCATTTAAGGGAGCTAATCCATCTTTTTAAAAAAAAATTCTCTCTCCCGAACATTTAACAACAGGCTTTTGAAAACTAAAAAGTTGCATGTAACATGTATACTCACTGTGATGGTAAGTAGCTGGCGGAGCTGTAAACCCATTCTGTTGTGTTCCTGGCTGAGGCCCTGAAGCAATCTGTAATAGTCCATCATTATGGCTACCTGTCAATATACTGGTTGGTTGACCTAGAAAGAACATACTTCCAATTCATAAATATTCCACAGTTTTATTATAAGAGGGAAATTGCACAATCCTACTGAAGGAAACACATTCCAATTATCAAGGCTATTAAAAAAAAGCTACTATAATTTACGGTTAGGCTGTCAGTTAAAAGCTGTGATGTTAAATAGCATACAGCTTATTTAAATATTTGTGGATGTTTTCTACTTTTTCAAATATATTTACTTCAGTTACAACACAGAATACAAAATTTACAATGCTCATTTTATATTTATTATTGATTACAAATATTTGCCCCATAAAAAAATATAGTATTTTTAAATTCACCTAACAAAAGTACCGTAGTGCAAGTTCTATCATGAAAGTTGAACTTACAAATGTAGAATTATGTATAAAATAATAACTGCACCAAAAAACAATGTAAAACTTTGGAGCCAACTAGTCCACTCAGTTCTATTTATTCAGTCAACCGCAACGACAAAGAAATTTGTTTATATTTACAGGAGATAATGCTGCTTGCTTCTTTACAGCATCTCTTGAAGGTGAGAACAGGCATTTACATCATACTTTTATAGCCAGCATTGTCAAATATTTACATGCTAAACAGGTTAAATATTTGTATGCCCCTTCATGCTTTGGCCTCCCATTCCAGAGGACATGCTTCTATGCTGATGGTGCGCATTAAAAAGTAATGTGTTAATTAAATTTGTGGCTGAACTCCTTGGAGGAGAATTGTGTGTCTCCTGCTCTGTTTTACCTACATTCTGCAATATATTTCATGCTGCAGGTGTCTTGGATGATGACTCAGCACATGTTGTTTGTTTTAAGAACACTTTCACTGAGGATCTGAGAAAACGCAAAGTAGGTACCAAGGTGAGATTTCTAAAGAAAACTACAGCACTCAACCTAAGGTTTAAGAATCTGAAGCGCCTTCCAGAATCTGAGAGAGATGGGGTGTGAAGAATTCGTTCAGAAGTCTTAAAAGAGCAACACTCTGATGTGGACTCTATAGAACCTGAAGCACCAAAATAGGTAATCAACCACCTGCTCCTGGCATCAAACAAAGATGATGAAAATGAACATGCATTTCCACGCTGCTTTGAATCATTACTGAGCAGAATCCATCATTAGCATGGACACAGGTCCTCTGGAATTGTGGTTGAAGCACATAGGACATATGGATCTTTAGTGCATCTGACAAATATCTTGAGGACACCACCTAAAACAATATCATGTGAATACCTGTTCTCACTTTCAGGTGACTTGTCTCCAGCCTATTGCTCAAATGCATTTGTTTACATTTGCAGAACAAGTAGAACTGAGTGGACTTGTTGGCTCTAAAGTTTTGTTTGAGTGATGTAACAAAAAATAAAGAGATTGTATTTCAGTACCTGTAATGAGGTGACTGAAAAAAAATGTTTTTTGTTTATTCTTTTTATAGTGCAAATATTAGTAATAAAAAATGTAAAAGGAGCACTGTACACTTTGTATTTGGCTGTAATTGAAATCAATATATTTGAAAATGTAGAAAACACATTATTTATATTAAATTTCAATGTGTATTCTATTATTTGTTTAATGATATGATTAAACTGATTGACAGGCCTGATTTATAGATGTATTTCTTGCAGGAAAGAACCTTAGAAAGCTTCAGCTAATTTTGCTTCTATTCTGACAGCCTACTTTAATATCTTATGATGGGGATGTTCTGCACTTTTTTATTTGCTAAAATGAAAACATATCTTTGTTTTACTCAAATTTGTTTGGATATGTTCGACAGGGAAAGAAGAGAAGCTAAAGGCTTCATTTAAAAGATGAAGAAAAAGCAGCATGCTTCACTCAACCCCATAAATACTTCTGTTCGAAAAGATTTCCATGGACTTGGTACAGGCATTAAAGACTGAAAAGAAATGGAGACTAAACTATTTTCACACCCTTTGAATAACATGATCCTATGGTGATGGGAATGATACAAACCCCAAAAGGTTTCCCTAGGCCAGAATTGAGAGATGCTACTGAGGTAGCATGGGGATCTTTGCATACCGCTATTCCCTGACCTAAGTAAACAGAGGATTTCCTTTTCTAGGGCTATGTAATGACTAGATCAATTCAGCACTTCCACTTGGCTAAATTCACGCAAGGGGTTTAAGAAAAATTAGATATGGCATTCCAATGTATTCGTGAGGATTTTAGGAGTCTGCAATTTTTACAGGCTTATTTCTCAAGTGGTCACCCTTTCCCCCCTCCCCCCCCCAAAAAAAACTAGAAAAGTTGTCCTGTTAGCTTCAAAAAGTGTAAGTACTTCTTCATATACCCAGTTTTATTTTCCTTCCTGCTAATTTAATGGGATACTGAAATTTTCCATTTCCACACCAGTTGTTCAGGACTAATTAGTACTCATCGAGAGCAAATAATAAATACCACAATAATGAATAATATTTGTAAGAATTTACCAAGAAGTCTCATCATTTTTTGTAATTTATAAAATCCAGTAAATTTAATAGCTGGGGCGAGAGGGGGGCCTTAATAGAAAAAAAACTGATACAAATTCTAGGCTCCAAGTAAAATTTCATTTTAACAGCTTAGAGCAACAGGTCATTGATGACTGGACTACACTAGTATCTCACTTTATCTTAGTTACTTTGATAAAATAAAAGCAAGTCTCCTATGCAATGTCTACCTGAGAGACTACCAAATATTATGATATTCAAATACAGTATTCTGATTTCATATTCCAGATAAGAACCATACTTGTGGAAGCCACAGGAATGTTGGGAAAGTTAGTGCTGCTGGTAGTGCTAGACTCAGTAGGAGCTAACATAGCTGGGGTGCTGTAAGTCTCAGTAGAAGCTCTGTTACTTGGTGGGTGTTGGATGGTCTGGACAGAATGACCTTCAGCAGTAGATAATGATGGCTGTCCCTCGAAGTCATGAACATACTCATCTTTCACCAACATACTTGATGGAGCTGTGAAGAAATAAAGGTTTAAATCCTTAAGCATGCATACATATTTTGCTAATTTATAGGACACTATATGGAGCAACATCACTTCCAAATAATCAGTGTTCAAGCTGTATTCTAGGAAAAGCAGTTTAGGCAACAATCTCTGACCGACACAGACCCTGTCACAGTATAATGGGACATATTTTCTAGTGCACAACCCATTGAGGTCTTCCTGCGGAGGCTGCCAACGACTGGGTCCAGCCCCCAGCTGCCTGGATCTAAGCGCCGCGCAGCTCACATTATCTTGGGGGGGTCGCGACACAAGTATAGGGGGATCATGGTTGAAAAAAAGGTTGTGCATCACTGTTCTAGTCCATAGAGTATATCTCTATGTGTATCTGTGTGTACAAGAACTCCTCCTTGATGGTAAGAGCTAGGACCACCAAATTCGGTATACAGCTTCCTCTCATAACTTAAAGCAAGTAAGGGTTTGCATGTGTCAGGAAAATGGGATGTACCTGGAATGGGTTTGCTTCTCAGAAAACCATACAAAAAGTGACAATCAATCACCAAGCAGGTGAAAGGGATGGGCTGGCTAAGGTGCCTACTCTCCCCCATCCAGGACTGCTCCAGCCCCAAGCCTCCTTCCCTAAAGGGCACGTGGGTGATAGGAAATCAGGGGGCTGAAGCCCAGTTTGTACAGGCTCTTGGTTAGGGAACGAGGGGAAAGTGCACAGTTTGCTGCATTCCTCACTCTGCCCACTGCACTCCCCAGCCAGATGAACATGGAGCTGCAGCAGCCATGAAGAGGCATTTTTCACCTGACCTCAAGCTGCTGTGGTGACAGAGGGCTGAAGTAGTCTTCTGTCAATGAGGCAACCTGCACACTGAACTCCTCTCTACCAACCCCACTCCACAGAAATGATTTAAATGAAGCATGTATATTTTAATTTTTCATTTTTTTTGGAAAATAAAAATTAATTAATGATCCTAGCAATGCTGGATAATCTCCTATTTACAAAAATAACCGATTCATCGAGTAGATGAGAAATGTAAAGAGAAATTGTACAGAACACCAAAGAATGGTGAGTTCCCCATGATGACTCCAAAATAGCTATTGAGTCTCCAAACTATGCATAAGCTTATCGGGAAGCAGAGTGGAGTACTCGACTACTCACACACACCCCGCCACCACCCTTACTGCCTCTGTATAAGAGGTGAGGGAGAGGAGCCTGTTTAAATGCCAGTTCCCCCCAGTACTGTCTCCGTAGGTCTGTCTTCCCCTCCCCTGTCCATGAAAAGGGGTTCCTTCCCCTCCTCTGGCCATGAACAGGAGCAGTAGTCCAACGGGGGCTGCACTCCTGGCTTGCACTGGTCCAGGACACCGCACCTCTGCATTTTAAATGTAGCCTGGTGGCTCTTACTACATTTAAAATGCAGAGATGCAGTGCAGGTGGCTTCCGGAGCCTGCTCCAGCTGGCTCAGGGAGCTACCCCTGCTGCAGCTCTGCAGAGTGGCCCATTATTGATTAACTGTGTAGTCAGTACAAATTATATCAACTACACGATTAGCCAGATAATCTCAATTTAACACCCTTAATTTGAGTATGAGTGGAGGGGATGATAAAGTTGAAATGCACTATTTTTCAAGCACTTCAGCTTACCCTTACAGTAATGCAATAGTGAGCTTCTCATGTTAAACGTACCATTCAGAATAAACAAGACAAACTCCTCATAATAAATTTAATTCACCAGCACTGCACACAAAAAAGCCTTGCTCTCCTCAGGCTACTTTTATATAACTCTCATCAGAAGTATGTATGCACATGCAAGGCACGACAGAACTCACTTCGTTTCTTATTACTAATCCAAAATAGTCCCTGTGGCTGAGTTATTAATTATACGACCATTCTATATTGACTCTGTTTTAAACTAAAATGTTCACATTGCATTAATACCATGTTTGACATTTCTTAAATAAAAAAAACAAAGGACATTAAAATATTTTCTTGTTTGTTTTTTATGAGTTGAGTATCTGTACAAAAATATACCTATAGCGAACACATACCATGTATTTAGTTACTGTACTATAAAATTTTACAAACTTGATACCATGCATATAAATAATTTTCAATTGTTTCTGCTCATACAACAGAATGCAAACTGGTCTGGAGTCTAATCTATCAAGAGTTCAAATTCGTAAACTTAGCAAATTGATTTTTTTTTTTTTTAAAGACTTTCAGACACTTGAACCAACAAGAAGTCCACTATAACTTCGGTCCTTTGGAAGGAAAGAAAAAAAAACCATGGCTTTGCTACTATTTGGTTGAATATACAAAATAGTTACATAACTAACTAAAATGCTATGTTGCTTCTCTGAATATACCTGGAAACTATTTAAAACTTGAAAGTAAATGTTTAATATATGCCCCCTTAGTTTATCAATTGGATTATTCCCCCAAAATATTCAAAAGATAGGAAACGAAGGATAGAAATAAATGGGGAGAGGTAACTAGTGGTGTCTCGCAGGGGTCTGTACTGTACTATAACCAATCTTATTCAACATATTTCAGAAATGGATCTGAAGAATGGGGTAAACATGAGGTGGCAAAATCTGCAGATGATACTAAACTGTTCAAGATAGCAGTCTGTTTTGGACTTAAGTAGGAGCTTCAAACAGGCTCTCCCAGAACAAGGTGACTGGGAAACAACATGTCAAATGAATTGTAATGTTGATAAATGCCAAGTAATGCATATTGGGAAACATAATCCCAACTACACATAATTATGGGGACTAAATTAGCTATTACCACCCAAGATCTTGGCATCACTGTGGATAGTTCTCTGAAAACATCCACTCAATATGCAGCAGCAGTCAAAAAAGCACACAGAATGTTAGGAATCATTAAAAAAGGGAAAGAGAATATTGCCTCTATATAAATCCACGATAGGCCCACATCATGAATACTGCACACAGATGTGATCACCTCATCTCAATAAAGATATCTTGGCATTAGAAAAAGTTCAGAAAAGGGCAACAAAAATGATTGGGGCTTAGAACAGCCATACAAGGAGAGATTAATGAACTGGGACTTTTCAGCTTAGAAAGAGGAAAGTAAGGGGGGGTATATGATAGAGATCTATACAATTATGATTGGTGTGGAGAAAATGAATAAGGAAAAGTTCAAAAACAGTGAATAGGCTTGTAGCACCTTAGAGTAACAAAAAATGTAGATGGTATCATGAACTTTCGTGGACACAAGCCACTTCTTCAGATGAATGGAGTTAAGGGAGTGGTCTCCAACCTTTTTAACCACAAGATCACTTTTTCAATTTAAGTGCAATGTAAGATCTACCTCAAACCCAAATACCCTTTCTGCCCCACCCCTTCTCCAAGGCCTCACCTTGTTCACTCCATTCCCCTTCCTCCATCAGCCTGGTTCACTTTCACCAGGCTGGGGTAGGGGGTTGGGGTGGAGGCTCTGGTCTTGGACCAAGGGGTTTGGAGTGTGGGAGGGGCTCCAGGCTTAGCCCAGGGTGTGGGATTGGGGTCTAGGAGGTATTTCAGGGTGCAAGCTCTGGGAAGGAGTTTGGGTGCGGGGGGACTCATGTCTGAGGCAGGAGGCTGGGTGCAGGAAGGGGTTCAGGGCCGGGACAAGGGTTTAGGAAGCAGGCTCTGGCTGGGCACTGTTTAACAGAGACAGCTTCTGCCCTGGCCCTGCACCACGCCTGAAAGCACCTGGCATGTACAGCAAAGGCTCCATGGTGCCATCTGCTGCCTGCCCCTCATCTACAGGCACTGAGCCCACAGCTTCTGCTGGCCATGGCTCCCCATTACTGATCAATGGGAGTTGTGGGAGCTGTGCCTCCAGGCAAAGACAGCATGTGGAGACCCCTTGCTCTGCTTCTCTCAGGGGCTGCAGGACATGCCAGCTCCTTCCAGGAGCAGCAATTATGATAGGGATAATGACTCCAGCCAGGACAGGTTAGGCATGTTAGAACTCACTATTCGAAGAAATTTAAGCGTAAGAGAGAAATGAAAATTATGAAATGCACTGACCAGTCAGAACCCAAAAATAACCCATTTTGCAAGCAATAAAAGTAGTAACAGCAACCCCCCACATATATGTTGGGTCAGAAGATAAGAGTGAAGGACAATGTGTGTTTGCAAGAATGACTGAGATACACACAGTGAGAGAGAGTGACAGAGTTGCATTGCCAAGACCCTCCATCTCCTTCTCCCTGTGTGGAGATAGGGTACAGAAGTTGGGGAGGAGGGACACACTGACATCAGCACCTCCCTTCACCCTCTCATACCCTGCATAGCAAGGCAGGGGGCAGCTCCAAGGCAGAGGGCAGGAACAGCATGACAGTAGGTGGAGGGGCAACCCAAATCCCAGTGCTTGACAGCTTCCCAGCCAAACCAGCCAGGATCATAGAATCATAAAGCAGGAAGAGACCTCAGAAGGTCATCAAGTCCAGCCCCCTGCCCAAGGCAGGACCAATCGCAACTAAATCAACCCAGCCAGGGCTCTGTCAAGCCAAGACTTAAACACCTCTAGGGATGGAGACTCCACTACTTCCTTAGGTAACCCATTCCAATGCTTCACTACTCTTCTAGTGAAATAGTTTTTCCTAATATCCAATCTGGACCTCTCCCACCGCAATTTGAGACCATTGTTCTTTGTTCTGCCATCCGTCACTACTGTGAACAGCCTTTCTCCAGCTTCTTTGGAACCTCCCTTCAGGATGTTGAAGGCTGCTATCAAATCTGCCCCCACTCTTTGCTTCTGCAGACTAAAAAGACCCAACTCCCTCAGGCTCTCCTCACAGGTCATATGCTCCAGCACCCTAATCATTCTGGTCGCCCTCCGCTGGACCCTCTCCAATGTGTCCACATCCTTTTGGTAGTGGGGGGCCCAGAACTGGACACAATACTCCAGATGTGGCCTCACAAGAGCCGAATAAAGGGGAATAATCACATCTCTGGATCTGCTGGCAATGCTCCTCCTAATGCAACCTCATATGCCATTAGCCTTCTTGGCTAAAAGTGCACACTGTTGACTCATGTCCAGCTTCTCATCCACTGTAATCCCCAGGTCCTTTTCTGCAGACCTACTACTTAGCTGGTTGGTCCCCAGACTGTAACAATGCTTGGGATTCTTCCTTCCGAAGTGCAACACTCTGCATTTGTCTTTGTTGAACCTCATCAGATTTCTTGTGGCCCAGTCCTCCAATTTGTCTAAGTCATGGTCAGAGGCACCAAGATCTACCGGTAGATCCCAATCTACTGGTTGGTGACCACTGAGTTAAGGAATCCCGGATACAAATAAATAGCAGAGAAAGAGAGGGGATGGGGAGATGAAGGAGGGGAAAGCAATTTCAAAAGCCTGCTGGAAAGAGAAGCTGCAGAACTGGTTTCATTTACAAGTTTGACACCTAGAATAGAGGTTTAAACAAAGACCTCAAGTGGATGTGCTGTTACATTCCACACCATAATGACATAAAAAGCTAAGCACCGAGTACTTAGAGCTCACTCTTATTAGCCACAATTAGAGTGTCCATGCTAAATGACAATTCCCCCCTCCCATTTTTCCCCTTCTCTTTCTGCGATATTTATTTGTACCCTGAACTCCTCAACTCCATTCATCTGAAGAAGTGGGTTGTACCTACGAAAGCTCATGACACTATTCACATTTTTTGTTAGTTTCTAACATGCTACAGGACTATTTACTGTTTAAGTTTTTTCAGTTACAGACTAACACAGCTACCCCTCTGAAACAAGAAAAACTTATTTACTTGTTCCTATAGCACAAGAAATAGAGTTCCCAAATAAAATTAATAGGCAACAGATTTAAAACAAACAAAAGGAAGCATTTCTTCACACAATGCAGTCAACCCGTGGAACTCCTTGATAGATGAGATTGTAAAGACCAGGACTTTATCTAGTTCTTTTTTGAACTCTGTTAAATTCATGAAGGTTAGGTCCATCAATGGCTATTAGCCAGGATGGGTAGGAACGGTGTCCCTAGCCTCTGTTTGTCAAACTGGGAATGAATGATAGGGCAGGAACCACTTGACGACTACCTGTTCTGTTCATTCCCTCTGGGACAAATGGCATTGGCCACTGTCAGATGACAGAATACTGAGCTAAATAAACCTTTGGTCTGACCCAGTATGACTATTCTTATGTTTAACTTCAGACTTGTGGCAAGTATGCTGAGAGTTCAGACTTTGTAATTAGCTGTGCAGTCTTATCTTTAATACTATTTTACACAGGAAGAGAGTATTTTCCTATCATCTAACTCAGCTGGTAAAGATATTATACTGCCAGACTTATTCTGTTAAAATATAAACACAAAAAAATTTTTTGGCTTGTAACTGATCCCAAATGAGTGTTTTAAAAAGTTACAAACGAGTGAAACTAGAGCAACAATGAAAGGGGAGCTCAAAGCTTCAACTCTAACTTTTTGAGGCACACACTAGGGATGTTAGATATAGTTTATTTTAGTAATAGAGTAGCTGCAACGATTTAGCGGTCACACTGTTACTAAAATGCTCCCCTCAGTGTACTCCCAAGCTCCACGCCAGGACAGTTCCCTGCCACTCTGCACTGCTGCATGTGTCAGACAGCAACGCAGGGTAGCAGGCCAATGCTCTTTGAGAGGAGCAGATTTAAAATTGACTTCCCCTGAGCACCAGCTCCCTCCTATCCCCTGTGCTGCTGCCTCTCTGCGAGGCAGCAGGCAGCTCTGCAGGAACAGGCACACGCAGGAAGCCAGCTCCCATGCCCCTCCTCCGCCACCTTCCTGCCTATGATACAGAGGCAGCAAGGATGGGTGGGTGTGCGTGTAGTTTTTGTATAACCAATAAACTCAGACTTATTGGTTAATTGTTTAAATGACTGTAAGCTATCATCCCTAACACACACCAGATTGCTTCACGTAACACTGCTTCGAAAGGCCTCTTAACTAAAAGAAGTACATTTCTATCTTTGCTTTCCCTTTTCTTCAGCATGTGAGAACATTTGTGAATATTGTATTTAAAGTGCAATCTAGTTCTTTTTACATAGAAATCTATAAATTATAAACAATTTACTACTTACCAGAACTCTGCAATGTCAGTCCTGAGAGATCTTTTAAAAAGAAAAAGCAATCTTTTAAAAAGTAAAAATAGCTTTTAAAAACAATTAATTTCATTTGCAAGATTTCAGTGAATCAAACGAATTCATTAACATATACACAAACAAACTAATGTGAGGTTATTGACTACACACAATGCCTAAGAATCACAGAAATACACAAATTAAAATCACTTTCTTACAGTTTACATGAAGTACCACTTCATGTTCAGTTCTGAAAGGCTAAAACATGAACGGTAAATTTTATTTCTATGCCCCATGTTTATTCCAAAGTTAAACTTCAGTAAATATTTCCAGTAAATAAAAGGTAGAAGTAATTCCATGTATATTTAGTCTTTAACAATGTCATTATGCACGTATATTTAAATTTAGGTCTACATTTTCTAGATCATAAGGAAAAATATTTACAATTTACTTCCACTGTTCCACTTTTGTTGACAAATTACTTACCAATGCCAGGTGACACTACACGCTCATAATGGTAAGGATTTACACAGACACTGTCACATTTTAGGTCAAAAGCATACTGACAATATTTAACATGTTTAAGTTCATTTTTGTGAAGATCAGGCCACCTCCAAAGACGAGCATAGATCACATGAGGGAACCCTTTTCGACCAGCCACCTAGAAAGTTAAAGACACAAAAGTCTATTAGGAAAGTTTAAAAAAAAAAAAAAAACACCAACTATCTTTCCCTCATTTCCAACTAACAGAATAAGGTTGGCTAGAACCAAGCAGATACCATTCACTAAAAATTTCTCCTGTCATGTTTTTAAAAATACTTATCTTCCAAAACTCTGGCTGAAGGAGAAAATTTAAAAAAAAGTGCCAGAGGATATTTAAATTAATACTGTGATTATTCCCAGGAAAAAAAAATTAAGAATGTAACAAATAATATGGAAATAAAATAATGGCCAAAACAGAAATGGTGGGAATTCACAAATTATATGAAATTGCAAATCATAAATTTCCAAAAGTCTGTAGATAAAAAATATAGGAGAAACTGTAGAATTGTATCTCTAGATTAGAAAATTAACACCTTAGCAGGATGAAATTGTCCTTCTATGTAACATGTGGCATGCACATTTAAAAAAAAGGTATTTGTAGAAAAATGGTAAAGCTTAAAGGGATATAAATCCAACAAACTATGTTGGCACAAGGGTTTCTACTGGCTGAAAGCTGGGGAAAATTATGCCATATAACCACTCATCTTTGGTATCTCTCAATCCTACTGCACAAACTTTTGCTATCACTCAGCTAGCATAAGTAGAAAAAATATCCAGGTCTCTATGTGGACTAACCTGAAGCCTTCCATCCAATGTTCTCTGTATTGTAACACATTTACTAGGATGAGCTCCATTTGTAGTTATAGCTGTAATCAAAGAATCCAATTCATCTTTTTTCTCCTTTAGTTTTTTAACTAAGCTTTCAATTGCTCGTTTTGCAAAAGTTTCACTTTCTCCACCTTGCCGATGGCACATCAAGCTGTGAACAATGCTCAGACAAGCATCATTACTTGTTGGTGTGTTAGTAATAGACATATTGTCCATTTGTAACAGCTTTTTCTGGCAGATCAAAAATGTCTGGAATCCTTTTTAAAGCTGTATTTTCAGGCTAGTGAAAGAGAGATGATCAAAGAAAACATCAGGCACATGGGATCTTGGGGCAAACCTAGGGAAGAAAAACAAACCTACTGTAGAACAGTCTTCATAAAGCATTAATACATCACAGCTTGGAGGTGACAAACTTGTTTTTATCAGAGCACAGGATAATTTAACAGCATATCAAAACCAACTTCAACAGAACCTGTATCTTGACATTAGGTTTCAACTTTGTAAAGAAACTTTTATACAAAAAGTTATCTAATTTATAGCAATGCTGACAACAATGTTCATATATTGGATCTCTCTCTACATATATACGCATACATACACACACACACACACACACACACACTTTATATATGATGAGAAAGAGCTGAGTAGACAAATAACCTTCGATGGGCTCTGATTTGGGGGGGGGGGCAGAAAGACTAATTTGTAGTACCTCATATAGTAAGATTAAAAAAAAACCCACCATATACCAAAAACACAGACTAGGTATGGAAAAATATTGGCAAAATTGCTCAGAAACAGGTGATGGATGTGTCTACCACACACACACAAGTATTAAAGTGTATTTGAGTGTGAGCTGTAAGCAAATATGACAAATTGTTAGAGTTAAATTTTACATTGTTAGTAGCCTTTAGACTACTGGTAGCTTTTCGGAGGAAAAGAATAAATTGTCTCAAGTTATGGAAATAGTTTAAAAAATTGGGATGCTACTATAAGGAAGCTGACGTATCAAGTATCCAGTTTGCAGATAAGGTTTCCTTTCTGCAAGGGCTACTATATTTTCTATAACCTACTTTATTCTTATGTACATCTAAAAGATGCACAATTTAGGATACCACACTAAGGTCTGATTGAGTATGCAACCAAACAATATTATTTTGGAGCTGAACTTTCCCAGTCATCCAAATGGTGTGATTCTCAGGAGGTCTAATTAAAATAGCTAAAATACCACTGGTTTGCCACTTCACTATTCAGTGATACAACTGCACAACCAGCAAGTGTGTTTATCCAAAACAAACAGATATACGCTGGTACTCTATTGAAACATCCATGTCCCAGAAATAATTAAACAAGCAGCTACCTCATTTTGATTGAGTATCAATGGAAAATAATTACCTGATATTAAAAAAAGTAATGATGCTAGCTTCAAAAATGTATAAAAGATGCTTCACATATCTCCTGTCAGTCACCACAAAACATAACTTTCAAATAACATCTGGGCATTTAAATGTAAGTTTGCCCATGCCATTCTACTAGAAGCTGATAAACTTAAGTGACTTAGCAACTTCAAGCTGCATGCTATCTTAAGAAAATTGGGACGATTCTCTCTTTTCAGCTTCACCATTGGTGCAATAGACAACATGTATTTCTAACACTCAAATTCTTAAATCTAGTTGCTAAATCTAGGTGGTAAAAAAGTCTGAGTTCTATTTACCCTGCAGTTTCCACTATTGCTACCGCGGACAAGACTATAAACTCAGGATGCATGCTCATTAAGGATACGTCTATACTGCAATGCTATTTCAGGATACCGGAGTACCCCGAAATAGCTATCCCACGTCTTCAAAGCAAGCCTGTTATTTCAGGCTCATTATTCTGACGTCCGTGTAAACCTCATTCTGTAAGGAATAAGGGATGTTTCGGAATAGCGCTTTATTTTGAAATTTGGTGCTGTGTAGACAGTGCAAATGACGAAATAAGCTATTTCAAAATAGCATCAAAAGAAGATACTCAATTTGCATAGCTCAAATTGCATATCTTATTTCTAATTACAGTGCAGTGCAGACACACCCTAAAATATTACAGTGGCACAGCCATAATATAGATGATGCTATAGCAAAAGAAGAGGTTTTTCCATCACCACAGAGAACTCACCTCTGAGATGCAGTAGCTAAGTAGACGGAAGATTATTCTGTCAACCTAGCAGCTGAACAGGACATCATCTACCGTATTTTCCGGCGTATAAGGCAACTGGGCATATAAGATGACCCCCTAATTTTTTAGTTAAAAGATAGGGTTTCGTCTTATACCCCAGCGCCCCTTCGCCTCCTTTGCTCCGGGTGTCCCTGGTCTGCTGGAGACGGTCCCCAGCAGACCAGAGGCACCGGGAGCAAAGCCTCAGAAGCGCGGCACCCCGCCGCCGCTTCGGCTTTGCTCCCGGTTCCTCTGGTCTGCTGGGGACCGTCTCCAGCAGACCAGGGACACCGGGAGCAAAGCCTCTGAGGACGCCCCGGCAGTGGGACAGCCCCGGTGCGCCTGAGCTGCCCCGCCACCAGAGCCCCTCTGCGGCTTTGCAAACATGATCAGCTGTTTGTCGGCTCAGCGCGGCAGCCATGTAAATTTAAATGAAGCGGCGATTATTTAAATCGCTGCTTCATTTTACTATGTCTGGTAGCCTAATCTACATGCCTCTAGCGACAGAGGCATGTAGTCTAGACGTACCCCAAGAGTCAGCTTATACTATATTATAGCATAGGCTAAATTGGCTCCCGGTGCACAACAGCACCAGCTGCCAGCCCTGCTCCTAGGGAGCCGGCTGCGTTGCAAGCTCTGCAGTGTAAGTCTTATACTGCAGAGTCCACAGCACAGGGAAAAGCTAGCTCCCAGGCTGTGCCTCTCGACTTACTCACAGGGAATTGACTGTCATTCCCCAATGCAAGCTCTGTGTCAGCCTGTAATACAGGGCAGCAGCTGGCTCCCTGGAATCAGGGCTGGCAGCCAGAAGCCAACTTGTACTACAAGCTAGTTCTCAGCACACACTAGCTCCCAGCTGCCAGCCCCACTCCCGTGAAGCTGGCTGTGTTGCGTGTTCTGCAGCATAAGCCTTATACTGCAGAGCCTGCAGCATGGGGTGGCAGTTGGGAGCAGGGCAGCAGTTGGGAGGCAACCTGCACCAGCAAAGAATGTAACCATAATGGAAACAGTTAAACTGATGCTTACTGGTTAACCATTTCAACAGTTACACTCTTACCACCTAACCATGCAAGGCATGTTGACATCATTCTGTCATCCCGCAGGAAAAAATTTGCTATCTAGAGAGAGTTGTATGGACCTACTGATACAGATAGGTGTCTCCTGGGATTTTCAAAGGTGCCTAGGTACCTAGTTGCTTACATATCTGGTCCAAAGTGCTTGCCTTTTATCTGAAAATAAGATTCCCATCTAATGAGGTCTGATAAACAACTACTCTCTAAACTACAAAATGACAAAGGGTTTGGCATAAATGACAGTCTGGTCTCTAGAGCTAAGCATGCAACACTACAAATTAGTTTTCATCCTGCTCCGTTATAGGTGCAAAAAATGTTATACTAGGGAAAACGATTAAATAACATTCTTCTCTAAATTAATACAGATTAAAAGTTTAAAAATGTACAATATGACATTGGATTCCATCAGCTGCAGCTTTTCCCTCCCAAGCTGGGTGCTAAAGGAAATTTATGCATTGGAATATCATAGAAAGCCCTTATGGCATAACTGATACTGTTGTATTTAGCTCAGGAAATGAAAGTGTTAGTGTTCTCAGTTCAACTATAGTGCACAATATATTTTATGAAATACATTTGACACCTCCCTATAAAAACCTCCAGCCAACCAATCAAAATGAAAAGAACCAAAAACAAAGAGCTTGCAATGTAGCCAAACTGCAACTATGAAAACTGTAGTTTTAGTCCCTGATGTTTGAGCATTTAAATAAGGGACCTTAAACAGAGGTTCTCCTCTGAAAAATTACTTTGTATAAAAATGCAAAACTGGGGTTCCATTCTGACATGTTTCAATCAAATATTATACATTTACAAGTGAAGAGATGCACAGGTTGGACCTCCTTGGACTGACAACATGGGGACCTGACTCATTCCAAAAGAGGGAATTTACTGGATATGGGGAGGTCCCCAGCCACCGGCTTCCCAGGATGCTCCCCCTCCCTGAAGATGGCTCCACTTCATCCCCACTGCCTCTGGGCTCCAACCCTGCAGCAGGGCCTGGACTTGGGCTCCAGCCCACTGCCTCTGTCCAGCTGGGGATCCCTATGGACAGGACTTGCCGTCTGCAGCCGCCCCTCTTCTGCTGCCCCGCGGACGGTTCTCACCAGCTGTCCCACTTCTGCCACACACACATCCCCTCCCACTGGGGCTGCCCAGGTACGGGGCTTGTTGGCAGTCCCACTTTTGCTGTGCCTGTCCAGGGATCCCAAGGGACACGGCTCGCTGGTCCTGCTGCTTCCCCTTCCAGCCAGGGTACCCAAGGGATGGAGCTCCCAACCAGTCCACACTCCTGGGTGCCAGGGCTCTCTGATCCAGCAACAGAGAGTCCAGGATTTAGGAGGTTCAACCTGTACTTTCATATTTGAGCAAGGGTCTCTCTCAATGACAATCAATATTCTTTCCTTGCATATATTCTTTCCATGAATTATAAAGGACCTGTAAACTAAATTACTAGGGATGTCAAAGTGTAGTCAACTACAGAATTAACAAATAGCCTAGGCTTATTGGTTCATCTTGTCAACTACACACATTCCCCTGCTCCTTTCTGTCTCTGGATCAGAGGCAGCAATGGTGGCAGTGCGGAAGAGCGAGAACCAGTCCCCTTGAGGAGCTGACTTTAAGCCGATTCCCCACGAGCACTGGATCTGCCTGCCCCCTTTCTACCTCCGCACTGCTGCCTCCAGATCAGAGGCAGCAATGTGGCGTGGCAATAGCCCCTATCCATGGGGAGTCCAAGCTCCCCACAGACAGAGGCTCCTCCTCAGGAAGCTCGGACATCCCATGGATGTTACCGCGAAGCTGTTACCGCGAAGCTGCCTCTGTCCATGAGGAGCTCCGACCCCCTGTAGACAGAGGCTGCTACCGCAAAGCAGCCTCTGCCTGCAGGGAGCTCGGACTCCCCACAGACAGGGGCTGCTTTGTGGCAGCCTCCCTTGCCCCCGTCCACCCTTGCATGGGAGGGGAGGGGGTGTGAAGAAGCAGTCAGCAGTGCAGAGCTGGTGCTGGGATGGGGAAATCACCTTTTAAGCAGCTCCTCCCAGCACCTGCTCAGAGGCAGCAAGGGGGGGGGGAAGGGAGGGAAATGTGAGCAGTCTAAATGATTAATCGATAAGCCTATGCTTATTGGTTAATTGTCTAGTTGACTATTCATTTACAGCCCTATATGCAACATATCCTTTACGTCTTGATGCAGATATGCCAGAATGCACCAATAGTGGATGCTTTTCCAGCCTCATCAAACTCTACTTGCCCGAAAGAGGAACAGCAGCACCAAAAACAGATTTGTAGATACTTAATCAGCAGTCAAATGCAGCAGCACTACTGTGGGACTAGACTTAAAACGATATATATGTCAAGCAGCAGATGAATATTATGGATAATACCTTTTAGGTATTAGAATCTTTCTTTAAATTTGAATTAAGTTAAACATCAGTTCTGAATGTCACACTTACGGAGCTAGTGGAAATGGCATATTCATTTATATAAAAGCAAAGGTAACAAGAAAATAAAAAATTTTTTTGGCACAATTGTACAAAACAGAACAGGAATTCAGAGAAATGCCTTGAGACAAATTTTAGTACTGTAACAACAACATTTCTTCTTAATTTAATTAAGAGATGACAACAATTCAAAAATTCAGAAAACCTTTTTCTTGTGGAACAACCAAATCTGAAGTCTTAACTGTCTTCAGCCAGTTTTTCCATTTGTTTTTCCTCAGCCTCCACCTGTGTGCAACTATTGCTTTCAATGGCATTTTTACAAGCTTAACAGATTGGCCCTATAGCTGAAACACAGTAAGCCTTTCTACTAATGATATGCAAGTATGTAGCTTAGGTATGGTAGCAGAAATAGCAAACCCCCCCCCCGCACACACACACACTCCACACTTCACTCAGTTACCAAAGGTAGCAGCTATGAATCAAATACATATATGGAGAAGATTTGATGAATGAGGACCATATTTACATTGCCATTTTCACAGTAGAAAGTTTTTGTACTGTAAGTTTTTGTAATTCAATTTCCCCTCCAGCCAGCCATTATTCTTCAAACTTGTAAAGGACAAATTCCAATGTGTACTACATACAACAGCCTGACTCATTGAGATATCTGTATTCCCATAGATGCTAACACTGACAGTCAAATAAAAGTTTCCACAAGCCTATGGCTCATTGGGGTGACTGGCTAAGGCTGGTCAGTTCCATAGTCAACAGTACACAAGAGAATGATGTGGCCAGTATCTCATCCAAATGCCTCTTACAGCCCCAACACAATTGGCTCAGGTACCAATGTTAAAATGGGATGACCTGTAAGTTGCCTTGCAGCATGAGGTTCAAGTCTTCCTTGATCTATATACCTTTAGGGCTGCAGCTGAGGACATAACCAACTCCAACACATTGCTATCTCCTTATCTCTGTCTTACCCAGAGACCAAATAACAGAAGGAAGAGTAGAATCTTTTATGAACAAATGTAGTGTCATTTTATATTTTTTCTTAATGCGTAGGTAACACAGCAATGGGTATTTACGTAATGTGCATTCTGTACTGAAATTTGCACAGGGATAGTATTTTGTTTGCTCAAGCACTTTTTTCCTTCTTTAAATCTCCACCTCTGTGGTAAGACCAAGCATGGAAAATTCCAGCCCCAAAAGAATTTTTCAGAATACGTGCAGTACTTTTGAAATTCTTTGCATGCAGGTCCTTTGCTCTGCACCAGAGTATGCAGATATTTCTCAACATCTGAATATCTATTGCATTTTTTCTTCTGTAAATTCGATTAAATCCATCTATTTATAAAACTAATTCTAGATGTTGATCAATTTCAGGGACTGATTTCTTCAGATCTTTACTCTGTGTATGAACACGGTTTTAATATTATTAAAAGCATATATATGCCTATAAAACAAGGAAATCAAGTCAAAATAGGTTCACGACTGTCAAATGGAAGGGGGGGGTGTCTGTTCCAATAATCATCTAGCCAAAACAAAAGTATTTTGATTGCCAATTACATAAAACTTTTTATCCAGAAGGCTGTCATATAAAATGTATTAATTCTAAGTTTAAATTAATTCACAGCTAAGATTATAAATGGAACAATCACAGAGGTTGAAAACAACTTTTACCTAGTTTACAGAGCGCCCCCCCCCCCCCCCACACACACACACACACACACCGACCAAGGATTGGGATATGATGTTAAAACACACACAAAAGTCCTAGTATGTGCTAATGCACGAGTTGCAATGATCTGTTTGTACTGTTCTCTCCTCAACCCCTGGACTTAGCTAATTCCCCAAAATTAAAGAAAATTTCACATCATCAATCCTCAGCAAGAACTCCTATAAGATTTGCCATGCAGCACATAACGCACAATAAAAAAGAAAAAGGAGTGGAGATTGCAAAGAAATAAAACAAAACAAAAATTAAAATAAAAAGAACTGTTTTGAGATAATATCTTGAAAGCATAAAGGCCTCTGGGCACCTTAAAATAAACTAAAAATAATGAGATTTAAAAGAAAACAAAGTGTGTTGAATTGCAGGACAGAAACCAAATATGAAAAAACCCCAAACAAAAACACACGATACGTTTTAGAAGTAAAGTGTAACTAGGGCTGCGGGCCACAGTACTGAAGCAAGAGTGGCAAGAAAGGCACTTTAATAATGAAGATGGTAGAACAGCTTGAGTGGGAATATGATCAACAGGAGAGTCCGGAGGAACAATTTTCTACACCATGGGGCTGGAGGAGCGGGGAGAGAGAGAAGAGCAAGGGAGCTAGAGAACGGAATACAAGGCGGGCAACTTCCTACACTACGGGGAGCCGAATAAGCGGGGCAAGAAAACGGGGCGAGCTTGTCAAGTGGAGGAAGGGAAGAAGAGGGGCAGGGGAGCAAGCAGGGAGGAAGGATACTCTCCTAACACCTCATTTGCAGTGGGACTCGCACCAGAGGCCTCCGCAGAGGGGCAGGGGTCCCCCCTCGCCGCACTCCTGGGAACTTGTAGCAGGGCGGCCCGTGGGCGCTCCTCCCACCGCGAGCGCTGAGCCGCCGCCGGAGGGGGACCTGGGGAGCAGAGACCTCGCCCGCGGCCCCCAGCGCAGCCCTGGGGGGGGATCCTGAGAGGGAGGGGGCGGGGCGCACTTTCAGGGGCAGGCGGGGTCTGATTGGACGCCGCCGGGGGCGGGCGTTACCTGGGCTCTCCGGGCTCGGCTGGGCCGCGGCGGGCCCGAGCCCCTGCTCCCCCCGCCCCGGTGCGGCGGCCCCGGGGCGCCGCCTCCTCCTCAGCAAGGGGCCAGGCCCTCGGGCTGCGGCCGGCCCCCTCAGGGCGGCCCCGGCTGGGGGGGAGGAGGCACTCACGGGCCTCCGGAGCGGGGGAGGGAAGGATCCAGCCGCCCCGTTACCGCCGCCTCCGCCGTGTTGTTGTTGCAGCTGCTGCCGCTCCACCACCGACACGTCCAGCCGCCTCCGCGCATGCGCAACATCCGGGCGCTCTCCCCCCCCCAATCTTGGGCGAGGGGTCCCCCTCCCTCCTGCTTCTACCATCGTTACGGAGAAGTGGTGGTTTTGCGCAGGCGTGTAGAGGTGAGCAGCGTCTCTAAGGTCGCAAAGCGCCGGGTAACGTTTGCATGCGGGCGGGCGGGCGGCTGCTTTTGTGTGGGTTGGGGCTCATATTTAATATTGTGGTTGCTGTCCCCGCCCTAAGGGGGAAAAGTGAGTTTCCTTCCCACTCTCGTTTGGCTTTTCCCCATCTCAGGGGCCCGGGATTTTGGACTCCAGGACTCTGAACAGTGACAGGGGCGCGCTCCTGCTGCTTGGTGGGTATTGGTTAGCTGCTCTATGGGGCATGTCTGGGGGGGGGGGGGGGGCTTTGGTTCAGTTTCTGGGGGATCACTAAGGTAAATACTATTAAGGGAAAATCAGGGTGTCTGTTTCACACCCATAGGCAGAGAGGACGCTGTTTGCCTGAGATGGCAGGAGGGGAGACAGACTGACCCATAGGTGGTGGCTAGACACCTTGCAAACTGGTCCAGGCACCTCCTCTGGTGTTCAGCGCTGCACATGGTAGTGGGTTGTTGTTAGGGCTCATTAATGCCAGGATTCACCACAGGGCACAATAAGTTAGGGCAGCAGCGAGACTAGATTCATCCATCCGCCTTCAGCTAGAAATTCAAAAGCATGAATGCAATTCTTCAACTCCTTTCTCATCCACTCCCCCTGCTCATCCACCACCTCGTTGTGTTTGCCATTTGACCCAAAAAAGGCTACATCAAATTCATGGGGTTTTTTTTAAGTCAAAGTAAATAGTGTAGCTTGGCTAATTGAAAGACATATTGCGAAGAACAGCCTTCAGGGTAGTCTGCTCAAACAGGATACAGCTCTCTTGGGTTTAGCTCTAAACTTCTCACTGTCTTTTTGCAGTTGCACAGTCAAAAGCCCAGATGTTTTGGAGTCACTCCTGAGTCTGAGATGTCTCCCAAAAGCCTGACATTGCCAAAAGCCTGAGGCTTGGGAAGTATGAGTGAGACCACAAAGAGCCATCATGTGTCATTGACAGCCCTTCCAGTTATTCCATGTTTGAACCTCTCATTTTCTGAGGCAGGGCTAGAACAGGGCCTGTATCATCTGTATTTCCTCAGTCCTCTTATATCAGGGCACTAGCTCTTGCAGCCACATGCACATGTCCCAATATGCTTGTTACAGGCCTTGGGACACACCTTTATACCACGGGGTTATACTTGCAGGTTACATGATTAGACACAAGCATGTGGCCAGTGGGAATCCTTAAGGCTTCCTGCAATTTAGATGGGCTGCAGACAAGAGAGATACAGACCTAGGGAAATCCTAGTAGAGGTCTTACCATAACAGTTTGGAAGGATTACTACAGAGGAAGGGTGTGGGAGTGTGTCCTCTCCCTTCCCAGCTGGTGGATGCTGGAACTACCATAAGGAAAGGGTGTGTATCCTTTTCCTTCCTGGCTGGAAAGTGCTATGTGTGGTTATATTCCAGTACCTGGAGTTGATTTGTTCTGGTTTTGAATTTCTTTTTTGAAAACAAAGCAAGCCTTGAAGAAAGGGTTGTGAAGGGCCCTGTCATTTAAACTTTATCTTTACACCCACAACTGATGAGTTTGCCACCCCCCTTCCACTTAGATTTAAGACACAGAAATACCTGTGATTTATTGCTCAAAGGAGAGAATGAGGTGATTGTATTGATTTTATTAGATCCACCAGCAGCCTCTAAAACCCATACGGAGCTGTTTATTTGTCTCTGGGACAGGGAAGGAGTGAATGAGGGTCATTGCAGTGATAGTTTTCTTTTTCTCTCAGATCTTTTTCCCGGGAATGTTCTGGATTTCAGTTTGTCACCCCTGTTGTGCCTCCTATGATTTCCGTGGGAGACAGAGATATGTTGGAGCTGAGTATCAGTTATTAATTGCTTTGCTGTACATTACTTCAGCTCAAAGAAGCAGCAAAGTGAGCGCTAGAGCACATCCTCAGTCCTCTCCTGTCCTCTTGTGTGGGACAGGAAGAGCCTTTTGGTAGAGAACACCGAGCAGCACTTCCCCATATCCTCTCTGTGCTAGCTAAGGCTGGCTTCCTAACTTGATTTTAAAATGCAGGGTGCCCAGTTGCTATGGTGATGAGCATAATAAAAGAACATAAAAATGCACAATGCAAGGAATAACATCCAGAACTGAGTTTTTGAAACAGATAATTTTTTTCAGAATTATGCTAAGGCTTGAAGACAATAGTGTTAACCACTATTAAATGGAGCAAACTTCTTTCTTTCCCACACAAAGCTTTTTAAACTAGACACGTTTTATTTCTTTTAACAAAAACATTCTCATCTTGACTGCTTGATCTTGTAACACTTAGACCATATCCATGCTATAAAGTTGATTTGACACAAGTTATGTTAGTATAGAACTACCAAAGTTTCTATATTGCTTGGGTGCACTCACACTTGGCTGCTTGTGTTGACACTTACTATGAGTGCTTGTATAACCCACATCTCTTGCTTGGTGTGGTGTACTGTCCCATGTTGTGGCACCAAACCACTTACAGAGAGAATAAAGAGTGCACTGTACACCCTTTGCTAATAGCTAGGTGGCTTTTTAGCTCATGCAGTAGAGGCTAAGTTCTAGAGGTCCTAGGTGCAATTCTATCCACAGGCAACCAGGGTCTGTCTGCATTACACTTGCATCAATATACAATAGTGTGATGCACCCCAAGTAGGTATATCAGTGCTCCATGCTGTCCTCCTGGACTGTTCCTTTTGGGACATTTCACAGTGCTTAGTGGTCTTCTCTCTGGCTCGGAGGGTGGTCACTTCACCACACTGATGGTACATCTAGACTGCCTGCGGCTTTTGAAAGAAGATATGCAAATTCGTTGCGAATTTGCATATCTTCTTCCGATCCCGTTTTTGGAAATTAAAAAAAAAAAAGTCTAGATGCGGTTCTTTCGAAAAAAAACCTTTTTTCCAAAGAACCCTGTACACCTTATTTTTTTAGGAAGAAGGGTTCTTTGGAAAAAAGGGTGTTTTTTTTCCCCTAAAGAACCACGTCTAGACTGCTTTTTTTTTTTAACTCTTCCAAAAATTTGCATATCTTCTTTCAAAAGCCACAGGCAGTCTAGACATGCCCTGAGAGGTCAGCCCACTTGCAGGGGAAATTATCAAACCAGGGGCTATAAGGTATGAGGGCTCTGGTCCTCAGACAGGTCAGAACGCTAGGCAGTCTTGCGGGGCTCTAACCTGCAAGCAGGACAGAGCTGCAAACAGATCATTCAACCTAAGATGGGGAGGCTGCAACTCTAGGAGTAGAGTTGGCAGCAGGGAAAAGGGGACTTAGTGGGGAGCAGGAATTCAGGACCCTGACAGTGGCAGAGGGCTTCACCAGTGGCTCAGCAGGGACCCCACTGAAATGCCAACTCAAGCAATGACAGCCAAACCAGATGGTAGCCTTGTTTCCCTGGGATACTTCCTACCACAATCCAGTCAGGGGCTTCAGCATCCAGAAGTCCTCCATTTCCTCAAGCTATCTGGCCACTAGCAAACCCAGTCACTCCTCTCCAGGCTCAATCTCCTGGGGGCAGGCCACAGCCACAGGCCTGCAACAAACAAGAGATATGTCGTTCCTCTCCAAGGGTGTGTCTAAACTACAGGGTTTTTTCAAAAAAAGTGGCCTTTAAAAAAAAAAAAACTTCTCCTGCATCTAGACTGCCACCGCGTTCTTTTGAAAGTAAATCGAAAGAACATGGCAGTTTTTTTGATCGCGGAAGATCTCATTTTACGAGGAATAATGCCTTTTTTCAAAAGCGCTCTTTCAAAAAAAGGCGTTATTGAATGCGAACTGTGCTTTTCCAGACTGCCTGGGTGCTCTCTTTTGAAAAAGCAGCTCGCTTTTTCGAAAGTACTGGCTGTAGTCTAGACACTCTTTCGAAAGAGGCTTGTAGTCTAGGCATCCCCTAACTGAGCTGCAGCCCTTTCTTTCATATGTTGTGTCCCGCTCTTAACTTCCAGCACAAGGGCTGGGCTTGGCCTGACTCCACCCACTCCAGTGCAGAGCGCAGCCCCACCCCTCTGGCTTGGAAGAAGACCCTCAACCTCACATCAGTGGGATAGGCTTTTACGGTTCAAGTTACCACCATGCCACTTTATCTAGCCCATAATACTTTCCACATCCCATAATTTTACATATTTTTTTAATTATTTAAAAGATATATTGGAATTGGAAAAGGTTCAGAAAAGGGCAACAAAAATGATTAGGGATGTGGAACAGCTGCCTGATGAGACGAGATTAATGGAATTGGAGCTTTTCAGCTTGGAAAAGAGGCAGCTAAGGGGGGGGAACTGATAAGGGGATTATAAATTCATGATTAGTGTGGAGAAAGTAAATAAGGAAAAGCAATTTATTCTTTCCCGTAACACAAGAACTAGGGGCCACCAGATGAAATTAATAGGCAGCAGGTTTAAAACAAACAAAAGGGAATAATTTTTCATATAAAGCACAGTCAACCTGTGGAACTCCCTGCCAGAGGATGTTGTGAAGGCTAAGGCTTTAACAGGATTTTAAAAAGAGCTAGATAAATTCATGGCATATAGGTCTATTCATGGCTTTTAGCCAGAGATGATGTCCCTATCTCCGTTTGTCACTACTAGGAATGGATGACAACGGATGGATCAAAACTCCCACTGGGCACTTTTTAGTCTCTGATAGAAGCATGGACCCTGAAGAGTTCAATACAATTCTCATGTGCATTGCTTATACAGGACATACAATTCACAGAGCTTGAGGGAGCAAGCAGAACTGCAATAAGGAAGTTGTGGAGATATTTGCATACCATAACTGGATGCTGACGGACACAGTGGGGAAACAAAAGGCTTTGTTGATGTTGGCATTCACAGAACAGCTCCACATCTGGTGGTGCTGCTTCTAGGCCTGAAAAACAAGCTCTAATTGGTAAGATTGCATCATACTGCAGGTTTGGGATGATGAGCAGTGGCTTGACAAATTTCAAAGGCAATGGTCCACAGCCCTGGCTCTGTGTGCTGAGTTCACCCCAACCCTTTGAAGCAGGGACACCAAAGTGAGCGCCGCACTGACAGTTGCGAAATGAGTGGTGATCATGTTCTGGAAACATGCAACATTGTCTTGCTACCAGTCAGTGGGTTTAATTTGCATGTGTTGTGGGCTGTTGATGGCCTCTTACATACAGCACATTGGTCAGACTAGATGATTTGATGGGTCTCTTTTGGCTTTAAACTCAAGGGTGGGAAATCCACAATGAGGAAAAGTGCCCTCACAAGGAGGGCATCTGGGCACATCCCTATTTCAGCACTAGCCTACCTTCCCCACACAAAAAGACCTTCTATCAACAAAAAGAGCTACTTTTCTAGCAAGTGCTAGTATATCACTGGGGACACTTCACTCATATCAAGGTGGGTTTGCCAAGGAAAGGGTGTGATGCTTACATCTAAGAACAGAACACATTTCAAAGAGCTGAAAATAGGGACATTATTTCCTCAGTGGTGGATTACCAATGGCAGTGCTGAAATGGCAATAGTGATTCTGAGGGACACAGCCTAACTCTTGCTACCCATGTCATGAAGCTATACACTGGCCACTTCAACAACACCAAGGATAGATTCAACTACCAGTTCAAGAGGTGCAGAATGACCACTGAACGTGCTTTTGGTACATTGAAGGAACACTAGCATTGTTTAGTCACTAGACTGCATCACAGCAAGAAAAAAACATCCCAATAGCTATAGTTGTATTGTATATAATATCTTTGAGGCAAAGGGGGGAAAGCTGCCACCAGAGGGTGTGTGTTGGGGGCGGGGCAAAGTGAAATGGCTCTCAATATGAACAACCAGACATAAGTGCTATTACACGAGCCAGCCACGGAACTGCACTGCTGGGGAAAGCTTTAAAAGAGAATTTTAACAGTCAACAGAGTTTTTTGTCACTTTCATTAAATAGTGTTTGCCATGTGTACTTTAGATTATACAGTGTTTGTGTCTTTGCCTGCTGGGTCTTTGCCTGCTGCTATGAATTCTGTAATTCTTTAGATGAACTAATAAACATCCTCTGAATTTCCAAAACAGAGAGCTTTATTGTAATTGCAGTGAGTGATATTTTGTATAAAGTGCAAACAAACAAACAGATACAAGTTTAAAATATCTCATACCAATACTGTTAACAGGCTGAATCATAGTTTACAATCCCAAGTGTAAATAGAGGTAAACAGTAAATATTTCTGTTCAAGTATGTGAATGATAATAGTTTTCACAGGTCAGTATCTCTATAGCTATAGTTCTTTTTCTTATACCCTAAGAAGGAGGACTAGGGGTGATGAAAGTGCCACATGGTATATGGGGAACAGTGGCTATGGAGTTCTCCAAGGACTGGAAAGACGGCTGGATCTGGGATCTTTGGGCCTGTCAGTCAGCCACATTTGTTGCTTGAGAATCCTGTTATGTTTTAGTACTTTTCCAATGCATCTCTCAATCCTTTTGCCTCTCCTGCAACAACCTGGCTCTCCGTTCTTTGTCTTCATATATAGTAGGGTTCTGATAGGTCCCCCAAACCTTTTGATCACCATCTGGGGCAATCTGGATTGCTTTACAATGCTTTGGTCAAAGCAGCTCCCACCTGGGACACTCACAAACAGCCTTCCAGCATGCAAGTCACATCCTAAGAACACAGGAATATAAGAACAGCCATACTGGGTCAGATGAAAGGTCCACCTAATCCAGTATCTTGTCTTCTGACAGTGGCCAATGCCAGATAGCCCAGAGGGAATGAACAAAACATAATCAACCTCTGGCATAATCATTCCCACTCCCTAACAAACAGAGACTAGGGATACCATCCCTGCCCATCCTGGCTAATAGCCATTGATAAATCTATCCTCCATTAATTTATCTAGCTTTATTTTAAACCCCGTTAAAGTCCTGTCCTTCACAACAATTGGGGGTTTTGTCTGTAGGCAAGGATTGGCCTGCAAGAAAAATGACAGAACACCACTGGTCATCATCTCCAGCCCCCAGCGTATCATTGACAATCCACAACCTATCCTGGATAACATTCTCTCACAGCCCTTAGGAAACAGGCCAGTCCTCGCCTACAGGCAGCTGTCCAACTGAAGCAAATCCTTTCCAGCAGCCACACATCACACCTCAGATACACTCACCCAGGAACCTACCCCTGCAACAAACCCAGTTGCCAACTCCGTCTGCATCTCTATACAAGCGACACCATCACAGGACATAACCATACAAGCCACTCCATTAGGGCTGAGGCAGGGAACCTTTTTTCTGTCAGGGGCTGCTGACCCACAGAAAAATCAGTCAGGAGCAGCACACAAGTGAGAAGCAAAGTGAGAAGCCCCTGACTAAGAAGGAGACAGATACTCCTCACATTCCCCTTGCACACCAGAGCCTAGGGGGCGGCCCAGGCTAGTAGACGGTGTGCTCCAGCCCTGCGGATGGGTGGCTGGAGCACCAGCTCGGGCTTTCCAATGCTGAGCCTCAGGGGCTGGATCCAGGCAAGCCAGGGGCCACTTCCAGCCCCCAGGCTTGAGGTTCCCCACCCCTGCTTTAGGGGATCATCCACCTGCATTTCCACTAGCATGATATATGCCATCAAGTCCGCTTATTAAGTTTGCAGATGATACCAAGCTGGCAGAGGTTGCGACAAATCTGGAGGATAGGGTCATAATTCAAAATGATCTGGACAAATTGGAGAAGTGGTCTGAGGTAAACAGGATGAAGTGTAATAAAGACAAATGCAAAGTGCTCCACTTAGGAAGAAACAGTCAGTTTCACACATAGGCTACGTATACACTGGCATGATTTTCCGGAAATGCTTTTAACGGAAAAGTTTTCCGTTAAAAGCATTTTCGGAAAAATCGCGTCTAGATTGGCAGGACGCTTTTCCGCAAAAGCACTTTTTGCGGAAAAGCGTCCGTGGCCAATCTAGACTCAGTTTTCCACAAAAAAGCCCCGATCGCCATTTTAGCAATCGGGGCTTTTTTGTGGAAAACAGTACTGTGCTGTTTACACTGGCCCTCTTGCACAAATGATTTGCGCAAGAGGGTTTTTGCCCGAACAGGAGCAGCACAGTATTTCCGCAGGAACACTGATGCTCTTACATGAGATCGTCAGTGTTCTTGCGGAAATTCAAGTGGCCAAAGTCAGATGATTTTGCGGAAAAACTTGCCAGTCTAGACACAGCCATACAGAATGGCAAGCGACTGTCTAGAAAGGAGTACAGCAGAAAGGGATCTAGGGGTTATAGTGGACCACAAGCTGAATATGAGTCAGCAGTGTGATGCTGTTGCAAAAAAAGAAAACATGATTCTGGGATGCATTAACAGGTGTGTTGAGAGCAAGACATGAGAAGTCATTCTTCTGGTCTACTTTGCGCTGGTTAGACCTCAGTTGGCGTATTGTGTCTAGTTCTGGGCACCGCATTTCAAGAAAGATATGGAGAAATTGGAGAGGGTCCAGAGAAGAGCAACAAGAATGATTAAAGGTCTAGAGAATATGACCTATGAAGGAAGGCTGAAATAATTCGGTTTGTTTGGTTTAGAAAAGAGAAGATTGAGGGGGGACATGATAGTGGTTTTCAGGGGTGTCATAAGGAGGAGAGAGAAAACTTGTTCATCTTGGCCTCTGAGGATAGAACAAGAAGCAATGGGCTTAAATTGCAGAAAGGGAGGTTTAGGTTGGACATTAGGAAAAAGTTCCTAACTGTCAGGGTAGTCAAACACCGGAATAAATTGCCCAGGGAGGTTGTAGAATCTCTATCTGTGGAGATATTTAAGAGTAGGTTAGATAAATGTCTATCAGGGATGGTCTAGACAGTATTTGGTCCTGCCATGAGGGCAGGAGACTGGACTCAATGACCTCTCGAGGTCCCTTCCACTCCTAGTATTCTATGATTCTATGAAGTGCCAGCAATGCCCCTCTGCCATGTATATTGGCCAATCCAAACAGTCACTATGACAAAGGATAAATGGACACAAATCAGACATCAGAAATGGTAACACACATAAACCTATAGTGGAACGTTTTAACCTGCCTGGTCATTCAATCATGGATTTAAAAGTAGCCATTCTTTTACAAAGGAATTTCACTACCCTGTTAGAGAGAGAGACTGCAGAACTGGAATTCATATACAAGTTTGACACTGTTACCCTGGGCTTGAATAAAGACATTAGCTGATTCATGTATTACAAAGCCAATTTCCTGTCTTTAACATCTGCATTTTCACATCAAAAGCTATGAATGGGACACGTCTAGCAAACTTAATTAGCCTCATTAACATGGACCCTACAATTGACAGGCACTTCTTTTGCTATTACATATATGTCTTGGTTTCTGTTATTTCCACTCCAACTTATCTGATGAAGTGGGCTTTACTACCCTCTACTCTTACCTTCTTTTTGAAACGTTAGTCTGAAAGGAAAAACCTAAAATCATGACAGTCATGCTACATTGCCACTTTCAAAGGACATATCTACAGTGCAGTGTTATTTCAAAATAACTGATGTTATTTTAGAATAACAGAGGTTCTCTCTACAGTGCATTCGTCTTTCAAGAGAGGAATGCAAATGCAGTTGAGCGAAATTGCAAATGAAGCGCAGATTTGAATTTCAAGTGCTTCATTTGCATAATTGCATCTGGGCGCTATTTTAAATACCCTATTTCGAAAAAAGAAATGCAGTGTAGATGCGGTTAATTTGAAAGAAAACCTTTCTTTTGAAATTACCCTTAAGCCTCATTTTATAAGAAGTAAGGGTAATTTTGAAAGAAGGGTTTTCTTTCGAAATAACCGCATCTAGACAGTGTTTCTTTTTTCGAAATAGGGTATTTCGAAATAGTGCCCAGACGCAATTATGCAAATGACACATGGGAAATTCAAATCCGTGCTTCATTTGCAATTTTGTTTGTCTGCATTTGCATTCCTCTCTCGAAAGAGGAATGAAATGTAGACGTACCCAGAGGGAGCAAGCTTGAATAATATGATGAAATGCAATACAACCAACCAATCAACATAAAATGATTTGCATATGAGTTTTTATTGGTTATATTGAAACAAATTTCCAGATTACAGATTTCTAAGGAAAATGTTCTGCCTTGTCAAAAGATTGCGATCATACAACAGTGCTTTTCTCAAGCATGGAAAACAGTTATTTTTTAATAAGTAAGTTAAACATTTTATTTCTATAAAAACAATCTATTTTCCTTGATATTTTCCACTGAGAGAGACAACTGTAGCCTACTTGTCCAAGGAGAAAATTTGTTCAAATTGGTAGATGAAACTTTAAAATGTTAATGTTATAAACCCCAAGCATTGTGAAATTTGCAAATTCCAGTTGATAGTAAAATGGCAAATAATCCTAACTTATAATTCTCTAAATATTTTTCCATTTACAATACAATTAGTTTGTTTTCATGCCCTCCGGCTAACAAGGCTCCATCTGGAGTAACGAGGAGAGTGTGCATCAAATTGCTACAATGTTTTAATTATGCTTTTAATTCACAGTCATTTTAAGCAAAAATAGTGGTTTTTAATAATAAATTATGGAATAATTAATATCAAATTCTTCCCTACAGCCTGCATTTTATCAAGCAAGTAGCGAGGGGTGATCTATAAACTCAACAAGGAAAGTCATTCAGTTCTCTTATATTCAGGCACATCATAGCTTAAAGACTGCAAATTCTTTGGCAGATGAAGCGTTCAGGAGATTTGTTCTTCACCACCCTAATTTGGTTACGTGGAAGCATATTATACATTCATTTATATACCATATAACTGTAGCTCAATTTTCCAACTGAACTTATCTCTCCACTACTCCCTGAAGTTGCTGCCTTTAGTTTCAATCATCATGTTTATTTCCCTGGCCTGCTGTTTTGTAAACAATTATATCCGAATCATGTTTTAAGTATGACAATTAATATTGTATTATGGTTAATATTAATAACACATTTATGTAGCACCTATACTCTTAGGAATCCTTAAGTACTTTACAAATATAAGCCCTGATCTTGCAAAAACAGACATTTTAATGTAAAGTCTCACTGTAGGCAAGGGGACTCCACACAGAGACAAATCTGTCCTAACATGACTGTTTTCAGGACCTTAAAATGTAATTATATAAAGCATAGATGGTATTTTGCACAGCAGTTGTTGAACGGTGCATGGCCAAACTACACACCAGTTTAGGGGGAAACGTGAATATTGTATCCATCTGAAACTCCATGGAAAACAATATGTAGGCTGAATGTAACTACCTAAATTGAAATTTCAGTGGGAAAGAAACTGAGTCCACACCCCACTTTTGGGGAATGTTCTGCAGGATCTTTAACGACCACAAACATTTGGGACCTCAGTGTTTAAGGTTCCTATAAAAGACTACATCTCTAACAGGACTGTTTTCCCTATCAGCAAAAAAGGAGCTGACTTGGGGAGAAGAGTGAAATCTGGCTTTTCCAAAGCCACACTGAAGTTCTTCTGATATTGCACATTTCATCTGTATTTTGAAATTTTAATATTAGTGACAGAAATTTCATATCTTATGTGTAAAAAAGAATTTTGAAATAATAAAATTACTTTGATTGGATTTCTAGTTTCTTCCATTTAAGGACTTAAGTATGGTATTTTGTATTAATATATTTTGTAAACACTCAAAAGCTCCCAGTCTGCTTTAGTGAGTATGGGCCCAATGCAACTTACATTGTTTTCAGTAAGAGATGGATCAGATCCTATAAGTTTGCTAAAATGAATTAGTAAAATAAAACTATATGAGTTATAGACACAAAAATGTATGAAACAATAACAATATTTTTCTTTCTAAATAGCCTATAATTCAATAGTGAGCAAGCCCATTTTCTTTTCAAATCTAGCAGAAAAACAGCCCCAGAGTAAGAAGTTTGAAGCAGCACAAAAGGATAATTTACTACTTATAAACTTTTAGCAGAAATTGATCTATCTATCTATCTAGCATTCACTATCCCCTTGTTGTAGCTGGGGAACTTTGTTCTGGGGGGAAAAAAACGGGTGAGAGCTAAGCTGGCAAGTCATGTTTTGATGGCACACACAAACACACAGAAAGCATATATGATGGTGAGATATAAAGAATTTTATGAGATGGCTGCATTATTCACAAATGCTGATTAAAAAAAAAAGTCCACAAACTTTTTAGCACACCACACTCATGTATTTTGTTTATGCCACGCATTGTACAGAAAAATTTCTCAAGACATTTTTATTGTTAGAGAAGAAACAGGAGACTCAGGAGTGAACGGAGTAAATGGATCTCTTTATTGCGGATACTTGTTCCCCTTGGACTTCCCAACACAGCGTTCCGAGTGAGCAATGATTTGGTACCAGTTACACTCCTTTATCCATTTTAGTATGTTAATTCACATGTCTATCACTACTTCCCCTAAATCCTTATTTAGTAATGTTAACTTCTAAACAATGACTATTCATAGGCAGGTTATTATACCCACCCTGTTTACTGTTTACAGGATTTTCAGTTAGATCAACACTTTTCTACATTACATACTTCCCGAATCAGCAGGTTACAGAGATTACAAAAGATGTGACCCTGAAAGTATGTTTTTACAGAGCAAGTGAGAATAAACAAGAGATAAAACAAAGATGACACTGCTTAGTGCAACTACATGCTTCTCTATCTTTCCAAGTTGCAATAACAAAAGGAAAGAGCATGTTTATACCTCAGAAAGGACAATAACTAGTCTGGCCAGACCCCTACCCCATTTATCTATCATTCTAGGCTGCAAGGATGAAGGGGAAAAACACATTCAAAGGACAATGCCTGATCTAGTCAGACCCCTACCACTACCGTATTGCCTTCCCGGACCCCTATTAAGTACATATTATCGGTACTATTTTACTATTTTTTGTAAACTTAGGCTAACTTGGAACCACATAAAGGCTTTATTGGGAGGAAAAAAAAGCTATAACAAATACCTTTTTTAACCTGCTACCATGGACACAGACTGGCTAACCTAGTGAGGAGGGCTTTAACCTAGGTTCAACAGGGACAGGTGAGCAAAGCCCACAGGTAAGTGGAGAACATGGAGACCTGGGAGATGGGTTCGAAATGGGAGGAAGCGTGGGCTATAATGGCAGAGAGAAAGTAGGGTCAGGGCAAAACTGGGAGGCAAGATCAAATCAGTATTTTAGATGCCTATATACAAATGCGAGAAGTATGGGTAATAAGCAGGAAGAACTGGAAGTGCTAATAAATAAATACAACTATGACATTGTTGGCATCACAGAAACTTGGTGGGATAATACACATGATTGGAATGTTGGTATGGAAGGGTACAGCTTGCTCAGAAAGGATAGACAGGGAAAAAAGGGAGGAGGTGTTGCTTTATATATTAAAAATGTACACACTTGGACAGAGGTGGAGATGGACATAGGAGATGGAAATGTTGAGAGTCTCTGAGTTAGGTTAAAAGGGGTAAAAAACAAGGGTGATGTCATGCTAGGAGTCTACTACAGGCCACCTACCAAGGTGGAAGAGGCTTTTTTTAAACAACTAAAATCATCCAAAGCCCAAGATTTGGTGGTGATGGGGGACTTCAACTATCCAGATATATGTTGGGAAAATAACACAATGGGGCACAGACTATTCAATAAGTTCTTGGACTGCACTGAAGTCAATTTTTAATTTCAGAAGGTTGAAAAAGCTACCAGGGGGGAAGCTGTTCTAGATTTGATTTTAACAAATAGGGAGGAACTGGTTGAGAATTTGAAAATGGAAGGCAGCTTGGGTGAAAGTGATCATGAAATCATAGAGTTCACAATTCTAAGGAAGAGTAGAAGGGAGAACAGCAAACTAGAGACAATGGATTTCAGGAAGACAGATTTTGGATAGCTCAGAGAGCTGATAGGTAAGGTCCTATGGGAATCATGACTGAAAGGAAAGAGCTGAGGAGAGTTGGCAGTTTTTCAAAGGACATTATTAAGGGCCCATTCCGCTGTGTCGGAATGATAAAAAATATGGCAAAAGACCACCTTGGCTTAACCATGAGATCTTGCATGATCTAAAAATAAAAAGGAGTCTCATAAAAAATGGAAACTAGGACAAATTACAAAGGATGAATATAGGCAAACAACACGGGAATGCAGGGGCAAGATTAGAAAGGCAAAGGCACAAGATGAGCTCAAACTAGCTACAGGAATAAAAGGAAACAAGAAGACTTTTTATAAATACATTAGAAGCAAGAGGAAGACCAAGGACAGGGTAGGCCCACTGGTCAGTGAGGAGGATGAAACAGTAACAGGAAACTTGGAAATGGTAGAGATGCTTAATGACTTCTTTGTTTCGGTCTTCACCGAGAAGTCTGAAGGAATGCCTAACACAGTGAATGCTAGTGGGAAGGGGGTAGTTTTAGAAGGTAAAATAAAAAAAGAACAAGTCAAAAATCACCTAGAAAAGTTAGATGCCTGCAAGTCACTAGGGCCTGATGAAATGCATCCTAGAATATTCAAGGAGCTAATAGAGGTGGTATCTAAGCCTCTAGCTATCATATTTGGAAAATCATGGGAGACAGGAGAGATTCCAGAAGACTGGAAAAGGGCAAATATAGTGCCCATCTATAAAAAGGGAAACAAGAACAACCCAGGAAACCACAGACCAGGATGACCTCTCAAGGTCCCTTCCAGTCCTAGTATTCTATGATTCTATGTTTTTAAAATACATTTTTACACAAAGCAATGTTTCATATTTAAGTTCTAATTTTGTGATTACCAGGACTAAAAGCTTTCATTACCACCTCTGCTGGTTCTTCAGGCATTGAACCTTACAGCCAGTCCTAAAAAAAAATAAAAAATAAATAGGCAGTTTAGATGCAAAGCATCTGTAATGGTCACAGGCCAGAAGTTTATTTCCTGAAAATACAATTCTCTGATGGCTAGGGCCACCAGACTTAGAACCAAACACATTGAAGTAAACGGAGATTTGCTGGGAGTCAGATTAATCATCTAGGTAACTTGCACCATAGTTTGAATAGCTAAAATTTTCTAAACTTCAGGTTAGGTTTCTGTCCGTGATCCTTTTCAAAGTTGACCTAAAGTCCCAACAGGAAAGAGATCAAAAAGAGAACTAGGGTAAAAGGTAACATCAATTATCAACTGTATATACAAAACTTGCAATGATACAACCCTGGCCTTTAAAAATAATTTTCCCTTGCCGCTCCCATAGCACTTTTAATACATTTCTCATGCTCTTCCTTTGATATCAGTGTAATGTGAGTCCTTCCAAAAGAAAAAAAATATTTAAGAAAAGAAACAGTTTAAAATTCTAGAAATCCTTGATCTATATACTGGTAATCAGCATCTCCACAAAACCTCTGTTGCCCCAATACTGTCCCAGTCATGTGGGTTAGTCTGAAAATCCATAATGTCATCTTCAGGTGACAGCAATACTCACCCATTTCATTGTTAACTTGACATACAGTGTCCCCATTCTACTAGAACTTGAATAGCTAAGAGGAGTTTTGGATCCGGTTATCCCTGTTATTATTTTTATAATCTAATATCCAAATCCTCAAGATTGGGGAGAAAAAATAGCCAGAATAGTAGTTTCTTCCATGTTACCCTTTCATATGCCACCGTTCCTTTGGACCCATGTTTATATGTGATACAATCCAAACCATCTTCACATATATTGGGCCCAATACTGTAAGTCACTAAACACTCAGCACTTGACAAGAGCTTTTCTCAATTCCCAATGAGCTATATGGCAATTGAGGGCACTCAGCATTTTCATGATTGGGTCTAATAAGGTATAATTTACTAAAAGAACAAATCCATTCACTACCATTACATAGCAACAGCAGGCAACTAGTGGGGAAGAAGAGTACTAAATTCAGACATGAATGCTAGAGGAAACTTTACTTGGCCCAAAATTCTTAAAAAAGAGGAAATGTTATCTGAGTCTTTGAGGGAAGCTTGTGGCATTCAAAGGGAATTTGTACAGCTGGAAATTTTAATCCATGCTATATCCTGTTCACTTGCATATGGGAGAATTCAGCCTTTGTACCTGCCTTGCCTGCTAAGTTAAAATTAGAATACTGACATTTGAGCTGTACTGGGTCTCAGTTTTTCAGGGAGAAGTATATTTAACTTTGGATGCACTTGAAAATAAAAATAAAATGGGAAGTTAAGGATCTCAAGTTTCTCTCCATCTTAGAAACTCTGCAAACAAACAAGTTGCTAAGGCACACTTCTCTAATCTATCTAGAGATTTTAGTATGTAGCCACATTACTCAGGAGCTCTCAAGTTGCACATTATTAAGCAGATATATTTGAATCCTAAGAAATTATTCCTCTCCTAATTAATTATGGTTAATAGATCAATGAGAAAAACATCCATCCATTAATAGTGAGGATAAAGAACAATCTATTGCTCAAATCCTGCTTTTCTTTCTGGCACACATATTCCCATTAATTTACCATAAATTAGTATATATAACCCACGGGTTATACACACTTTTACAACCCTCCTTTTCCCCCGCGGGGTATACAAGGTTATTTTTACCCATTAGAATTGGGTCAGCTCCGCTCCGCTGCACGGAGGGCCTGACGAGCTTCCAGCATGCCTGTGCTGTGCTCTCTGTTCCCACGCCCAGAGGAGGGTGGGTTGCACTTGGCTGCAGCTGCGTGGGGCCTGGGTGCAAGTGCAGCTCCCCTCTCGCAGGCCGGCCAGCTTGCCTGCACTGCACTCTCCGTTCCCCCCTGGTATGTGCAATTACAGTGAATTAGCCTATAGAACCCGTGGGTTATTGACATCCACAGGTAATCTAAGGTGTTTGGTTTTTTTTACACGGCAAAGAAAAACCGTGGGTTATACATGAGTGTGGGTTATTGAAGGATATGCATGTGTTCATTTTAAACAAAATGTGGTTTGGAAAGTAGGTATTCATAAAGAAGCATGCTGTGGCTCACCACCCTAGGAACAGTCTAGAAAAGGCCAAGGGGAGGGGAGTGAACTCAACATGTGGAGTGGAGAAGTACAAGCATGTGACAAACAAAGCCATATATGGAAAGGTTGAATCTGATTGGTTTATTAGTTTGTGTTATGTAACCTGTTATGTAACTGCCATGTGCTATAAAACAGCAAGGGGACGGGCTCCTTGCTGAGGGGCTCCCCCTTTGTGCACATTGAATAAAGTCGTTGTTAAATTGAATTGAATTGAAGTATCGAAGACCCTTGATTCTGCCCAGCACCTGAATCTCTGGGAACCACAAAATCCCAACAGTTATATATGCTAAAACATGGTAATTCTAATGGCACGAGTGGCCAGATTTTAAAAAGGGCTCAGAATCCAGCTTCTTTCATAAAAAAAGGAAGAGACTGGAGGGTAGGAAATGTGTTTGTAGAGAGAATAGGCTTTGGCCCCATACCAGTTGCTAAGAGAAATTCAGCACAAAATATGCACAAGTATTTCACATACACCACTGTATTTACATAATACATACCATGGTTCCACAGATTTGTTTTGGCAGTAGGGGTGTGGGGTGTACTTTAACTAAACTTGCTTCTTCTCAATGTAGAAGAGCACCATGTGAGTATTTGCAAGATACAGCTTTGTTTCTAGAGTGAGTATCACCCCTGTATGCAGATACTGTAAGATATCTGAGGGACACTTATTAGGTATCTGAACTAATACAAAGAGGTGGCCCTTTCCTGGAGATGTGTACCTGCATACAGTTGGGCTGAATGAGACCCATTTTCCTAGAGATGTGGTAATGTGAATATTTGTATACAGGCAGTCCCCGGGTTACGTACAAGATAGGGACTGAAGGTTTGTTCTTAAGTTGAATTTGTATGTAAGTCAGAACTGGTACATATTGTAGGGGAAACTCTAGCCAAACATTTCTCCAGAGCTCAGTTTTATTCTCCCACACCTCACTTCCCTCAGTCCTTTATTCTCAAGCTGAGGTGTCTGCTGAGAAAAGCCGCTCCGCATCTCCCTTGTCTGCTGGGTTGGGCGCTAGCTTCGCGTCTCCCTGGTCTGCTAGGGGGAAAAGCAGCTAGTGCGGGGTTGCCTCACCCCGTTTGTAAGTAGGGATCCGATGTAAGTCGGATCCATGTAACCCGGGGACTGCCTGTAAATGTGCTTATGCCGTACTTAGTTTTTTAAATCCTATCCATTTTAAAACAAGTTTTTATGTTAATTTTTCTTGTTTGTATTAGCATCAATGTAATAGGAAGTGGACAGTTTCATAAGTAGCAGCTGTATTTTAATAAATGCTTTAAAAAGTTAGGCACCTAGAAACCATGCAGCATTGTTAGCATTTCATAATCCATGCTAAAGAAGTGTATCTAGGGTCAAATTTTCAAGAGTGCTTAAGTGGCTTAGGAGCCTACATCTCATTTTCAAAAGCGACTTAGCACTTAAGCACCTAAAGTCTTAGATACTTTTAAGATGTCTGAAAGTAGGACTTAGTTTTTATTTTGATTGAATCATTCCAGTTTAGAAAAAGTTAATCACTGTAACTCCTGCTGTGTAGATGCAATTATACTGATAAAGTAATTCTTATATCAGTTATATTGATAATGTTTCTTTTGCATAAAATACTTTCTGGGACTCCAAAACATGTCATTTTAACTAAGTTTATTGCATAAAACATGATTCTGGTATGAAGATGTTTACATAAGTAGGAAAACCTGGTATTCTCATTTATGTCACAGAACATCTGAAAAAGAACTGTTAAGCCATGCCTGAATCTAGAGAACTGACTAAATAGAAGGAACAAGCCCATAACTAGAACTTATTTTATCTCTTCTTTGTAATTACTTCTTTCTCAAGTAGATCATACCTTGGATGAAGATTTTAAAATCATATACAGGCTTATAAAATTTCCCTACTGTATTAGTTAAAATGGCATGCTACTGTCATTTTCTTTACCTTTGTTAATACCTGAATGAAAATTTTAGCTCAGTTTGTTACTATGCACTCCAGTTACTGTACTGCTCATATTGTACAATGAAAGCCAGTTTCATTGCAGGTTCTTGGCATACCCTTGCTTATGTTTCAGACACTAGCTGAGAATGTTCAAAAATGCTGAGCACAAAAAGCCCAAGGGAGTGGGAACACTTTGGTTGGCCCTAGGTAGCATTTTTTTTTTTGTCTACAATACCCACAATTTTAATTCGGAGACAATTTAAATCTACAGTTTCCTTTAACAGTTAGGGAATAGAGTCAACCATTTATTTGTGTGAAGAATTTTCATTGACATCAGTGATCTCTTCAAGCAAAGAGATGTCAGGTCTAGTCAAATAGACCAAGGGTTTTTAAACTCTGGGTCACAGCTTGTAAGGACAAACCACTAGCTGACATCGAGATGCTTTGTTTATCTGTGCCTCCTGCAGGTATGGTAACTGCAACTCCCATTGGCTGCAGAGTGCCATTCCAGCCAATGGGAGCTATGGGAAGCAGTGTGAACTGGGACACCACTTCCCACAGCTCCCATTGGCTAGGAACAGCAATTTGTGGCCAGTGGGAGCTGTGATTACACATACCTGCAGAGGTACAGGTAAACAAAGCGTCTTGTATCCAACTAGAGGCTTGCCCTTACAAGCTGCGACAGAGTTTGAAAACCCTGAAATATGCAACAAATCTTGCAGACCAGATGATCCTGGCAGTGCCTTGTAATCTTATGCTTCTATACAATACAGTAAGCATACTAATTTGAAGTATTTCTGTATATTAGTGATGAATAAATTTATTAAATGTGACAGTTATCAATTTTATTAGTTTATTTATGCAATAGTCCTTTTACATAAAATCATTTAAAGAATTATTGAAAATATTTTATACAAAAGTTCATGAGAGGTTGAGAAGCTAAAAAAATGTATTTTATATGCCACTCACATTCATAGAGGTTTGTAAATAAGTGGCAAAAATTGCAAAATTATATTTTAAGACTCACGACTAAAGAATCTGAAGTTTTAATTTGGAAGATTTCTGCCTATACAGTTAAGATTTCCAGTATTGATCACTTAACTCCAGAAAGACAAGTTAAAGGCATTGCATTTCCTTTTAAAATAAAGTTATTTAGATTTGCAGTAAAGTGTTTAGATAATCAATATATATTTTGCTTTGCCTCAATATGACTCTATGATTCTTACACAAATTTGAATAGTTGTATTTATGTAAACCAAACAAAGAGTTTATTTTTATCCATTTGCTTAGGTAGCCGCATACCTATTCCAGTTAAGGCAGTGAGTTTGACTAGTAATCTGCTTTTCCCTCTTCCCCATGGTAGCAGGTATCTATTTGGCCGAGTTAATAGCAACACCATTCTATAATGGCCCATTTCTTATAGGTGCAGAACACCTTCAACTGCCATTGAAATTGATGAGAGTTGAGGACATTAAGCATCTTGCAGAGTGGAGAATTCAAAGAGAAACACTCTAGTAAGTATATCCAGCACTTAGTCATTCTCCAGCAACCAAGCATGACACCTTAACAATGCAACTTCTTTCTTCATCTGGAATCTGAGGAACCAGTTTGGATACCTGAAGCCCTCGCTCACAGGCCCTAAACTCACAGTCCAACAGCAAGCTAATTTGTGTCATATTATAGAGCTAGATGCTACTTCTGCTTTTTCCCTGGAATTTCTATTGTCATAAAATCCTCAGCTAAAGTTACTTCTTGACCATTTAACACTGATTCAGCTTGTCTCTTCAGTGCCATGACATCAATATCTCCTTCTCCAATTTGACCAGCTGGTTTATACCTCTGACTGAAGTGAGTCAGAACCAATTTCTTAACCTTACACAACTTTGCAAACTCAGCTGCCATTTTTGGAGTGCTATGACCATGCTCTTTGGCCTTGTCCATTTGGGTGTCATCCAGCGTGGCTTCATGAACTAACAGATCTGCTTTGTAACAAAGTTTCATTGCTTCATCTCCAACAACGCCTGAACAGTCACCTAAAATACAAATTTTTCTTCCAGGAATAGGCTCATCCAAGACATCTGAAGGAGAAATGATTACTCCATTTTCTAAGACAATCGTAACACCATTCTTCAGTTTCCCATATATAGGGCCTGGCTGAATTCCTAGAAGTTAAGTCAAAAGTTTTAGTATTTTGAAAATAAACACAGCTCATAGTTCAATATAGTATCTGCCAAATTTTACACTTAACCTATTCTTAAGGCATTGTTTTCTTACAAATTAAGTACTAAGATGTAGCAAATTGGAATTTTTTTCTGTACTATTTTTATGACTCCTACGTTCACCTCAGTTTCCCTCTATACACTGCATTGCTATCCAGTGAGGACAAAAGGGTTAAACACTGCTTGTACACAGGAGACATAGGCACATATCACCTTGCTGTCTGAGTGGAGTAAATAACCATTAAGGAATAAGTTGAAACTGATCCAGATCAACAGAGAGAGTTCAGAGACACAACTGGTAGTACCAAAGGTAGTATAATCACTTCCTCTCAGCAGGGAAGCTTGAGAAGAAACCCAAGCTCCGGCAAAAGGGCTCTGAACTCAGGGGCCCTGCCTTAAAAAAAAAAAAAAAAAAGATAGTCATGTCTATCAAGGAATAAAATAAGGACTTCTGGGTTGGAGGAAGCTAGCTCTCTACTAAGGAAATCAGAGAGAGTGCCTGAAAATGGAGTTCCCTATAACATGGCTGGTGAATTGTAGCTTCATTAGAATGGACTATTCTTTAACATTTATGTATGCTAACTTAAGGACTTCCAATATTGTGTTTCAGCTGACTCTGTTTTTGAAAGCACTGTTGGGGTAACACTGCAAATACCAATTGGGGTGCATTAGTCCCTGAAGGGTGTACAAGTCTCTAACCAGGAGTTGGATTCACTGAGTAGAACTCAGTGGTATGAAGCAAGAGTTCTAAAGCCCCAGAAGTTCATTAGAGAGAGTGCTTGGCCTATGCTGACAGAAAAGAGTGACTTCTTGGAGTCTGGCACAAGAGTCTGTTCAAAAACTGGTGGTATAACACCAATCCTGTGGATCTATGATTTACAAAAAACTAATGTTACACTTATTGCATACTCCAAGAGAACAAAAACTTTTAATTTGAGTTAAGTTCTAACAATAGATTTTAAGTTGTGTATTTTGAAGATGATACACTAGATCCAGTTTTATGTTCTTTTTCTCTGTAAGCCTTTAATGAATGTGCTGACAGGACGAGCTGGGTTTTTACTCTTCTAATGATCAAAACCGTATGCATTTGCAGGGGAGACAGTTCTAGAATATGAATACCTATCTCTTTTCTTGTGAAGAATAAAGTGGTCAATTTCAGAATGTATTACAGACAGAGATGCACACCATTCTGATTTAGTAAGCTTCTTTGAAGGGGTTTTTAGAAGACACTCCAGACATTAGTGAAGAATATAGTTCGGTCACAACTCGTAGCAGTATGAATCAGCTGCCAGCCTGAACACTTTGTATACTTGAATATCTATCATCTATTGATGAATCCATTTTCAACAATTATAGTATAACACATGTGCTTACAAATTATCAGAATAGGTGCCTTAGAAATGTTAATAAGGCATTTGGAAGTTAATGTAACCATATAAGAAATGTAGTTAATCATATATCTTATTATGACTTTAAAACTGCACTAACTGCACCATAAGCACATTCAAGAATAGATTTTAAGAAACAATATCCACAAGTTATAAGAATTAAAGGAAAAAATAAATGAAGGTACTCACCAAGGTCTTTTAGTTTCTGTGCATTGAGTTTACCAGTCCGCTGCTGCTCCTCCACTAAAAATCCAAAGGAAGGAATGCGATGAAATAATCGAAATGCTTTCATAACAAATTGCTGATTGTTGACCAGTGTGTAGGCGTTTTCTACAGGATCCAGATGAAGTGTTCTCCCTTGCACTTCTTTGGAAATCACTTCATCTCTGTCCATATAAGATAGTTCTTTAAATTCTTCTGTAGGGCACTGATCTGGTGTAGGTACAAGTTCATGAACTACATATGGAAAGAGAAGTTGTGTGTGGGAGAGTTCCAGAGTTCTCCAAATGAAGTTTCGTAGTCCTAATGGTCCGTAGATATCAACAGGTTGCTTGCTTGTCGTAGAACTACTCTGAAGATTAATTGTGCACAGCAGACCAGGAAGACCAAAAAAATGGTCCCCATGAAGATGAGTTATAAATATCTTAGTAATTCTGCCTATGAAGAAATAGCAGTACGTGACAATTACGCTCAGAGCAGCAAAATTACAGACTGTTAAAATGCATTTATTTTGTAGGAAATTTATAAAACAAAAATTGTGAATTAATTTATTTGAACAAAAAACAAATCAAGAAGTGAACTTTTTTTAAATTAAAATTTTTAACTTCTCATTTTTTGGATGAAAATTTGAATAATCTGAACCAAAATTAAACTTGTCACTGTTTTTGTTTCGCCAAAAGACATTTTTGCCAAAAGTTTGTGTGATTGAAAGTTTAGATCAAAATTAATTTTAAGAGCAAAGAAACTAGAAAAATTGACTAATATACCTTTGCTGTATTAAAATGCAAACAAGTTCTGGATGGAGACTGCACTTTATCAGACTACATGAAGACCATGGGCCAGTGAGAACCACCAAGTGAATTTCTACATTTGTTCTAGTTTCTAATTTCATTCCAAACATGCGAAGAGGCACTTCCACAAGCTACATATTGCAACTTACAACTAAGATTTCATGTACTCCATAGCAAAGCGACAGTACATTCTGGCATAGAATACTGGATTTTCTGCGGCACCTTAATTTCAATTTAAGAGGTTTAGCCAGTTGTTTCAAACTGCTTGCAGACTCAGAACATGGCAGGGCATAGCTTAAATGTAATTCATTTTTGGAACTTATAACCACAAAGGCTAAAAATTTGTATTAGATTAAAGCTTATGTTTTAGAGAACAATTTTGCAACAAAGAGTGATAAGGAAAGATTCCATAGGAACTTCAAAAGGTCCCTCCTAAAATACAGTACGTAGAGATGTTCATTAACATGTCAAGAAGTGATAAAATACACCTAAATAAAAAAGGTATTGCATATAAGGATGCTAAATATTGGTTAATTTACTAGTCAAGTAGTTGCTGGAATTTCCATCGACTATTCGACTAGTTGATAGGCACTTCCGCATTCCTCCTTTGAAATGTACAAAAGCACCAGCAGGGTATCTTGTGTATTTCAACATTGGAACTCCACATGCAGCCCGAGCCAGTGGGAAGTCCCACTGACTCCGGAGTCCACGCACTTTGAAATGTACAAGAGCCCAAGGGCTCTTGTGCATTTCAAAACGAACGTGCCCAAGTGGTGGAGCCCGGAGTCAGCAGGACTTCCTGCTTGTCCCGGGCTGCACGCAGCATGCCAGCTTTGAAATGTACAAGAGTCCCCAGCAGGGGCTCTTGTGCATTTCAAAGTGGAAGTGCCCGCATGGAGCCTGGCGTTAGCAGGGGACTTAAGCGTCCCCCACTGTCCCTGGGCTTCATGTGGCGCTGCCACTTTGAAATGCTGCGCGGACCCAGGGTCAGCTCGGGACTCCCCAGCTGATCCCAGGCTCTGTGTGGCAATTCCACAAAACCTGGGGTCAGCTGGGAACTCCCTCACAGAGCCCTGGATCAGCTGGAGACTCCCCAGCTGACTCCAGGCTCCACAGAGTGCTGCTGCTTTGAAACGCCGCAATGCCTCTGTCTGATAGAGGCAGCAAATGGGGGAGGGGAAGCGACTAGTTGACTCGACTATTCGATAAGCATTTAGTTATCGGATAGTCGACTAGTCCTTAATATCCTTAACTGCATTTGGACTGTATGAAGTAAGATTTCTGTCTTAGGATAACAACTTTCAATTGCACTGACCTGCTTTAAGATGACTTTTCATAAACTGTGTTTGAGTTCCCTCTCCACAATCAAATAGCCAGCATTCTCCTTCACTACGAATGACTAAAGCTGAAGCTCCTCTTGTTGGAGATGGATATGCTGAGCCCGTTCCCAGAAAAGTTATATCCATGGACATTTTGTCCACCTAAAGCAAATACATCATTGTAAGTCTATTGCATGGTTATTCTGCGGAGGAGGAAAAAACCACTAGTTGTGGCTTTACTTTAAATAAAAGGTATCAAACTCATTCTACTGAGAAGATCAAATCACATATTTAAATGTAATCCATGGATTTGGGTATACATTTAGAACTTCCCCTTCCAATTCACAACCTATCTCCCAGAGATGTCAATGAGAGGTTTACACAAAGATCAAGAATTGAATATGGCCTTTATTTAGGAGAGAACCTTATTGTCCACTTCAGTATCAACTGGAAGGATAGTCTCACCTTTAAAGTTTCTAATATTCTTGCCTTGTGTCTCCCTTCCCCATTTCTCTCTTCCATTTGCGTGTTTATATTAATTTTCTCCTTCAACAATACCTAGGTCCCAATGTCATGGACTTCTGCCCCCACCCCACTCTTCCCTTTCTAACTGTACATACTAAAATGATTAGTAATTAATGCTTACATTTAAAACTCATTGTTAACCTCAGTCAAGATGCTAACACAGCTAAAGGGAACAGGGAATTTCACACCTTAAAAGTCATTGTCAGAAAGACAACACAACATTGGTTTATGTTCACTTTGCATTTGGAATAGAAGTATCTCATAACAATAATGATGGCTAAATATTTATTTGGGCCTTGTCTACACTAGAAAGTTAAGCTGGTGTCAATCAGGGATATCCATAACTCTGCACAGCATAGTTAAGGTGACTTAACCCTCATCACTAAGTCAAGGGACTTGTCCACACTTAAAATACTACAGTGGCATAGCTGAGTCACTGTAGCTTTTCAGTGTAGACACTATGTATGTCGATGGCAGGGGTTCTCTCAGTAGCATAGTCAATATATCTTCCTGAGAAGCAATAGCTAGGTCAACCAGGAACTTAGATCACCTTAACAACGTCCCTCAGGTATGTGGATTTTTCACACCTCTGACTGACATAGTTAAAGTGTCCTAACTATCATGTCTCTAGGAGGTGGAATACTAACACTAGAGAGTCCCTCCTCTCAATGTTGGTACTGTCTACACTGAAGTGCTACAGTAGTATAGTGCTGCTGAAGCATTTCCAGTGTAGATAATTGGCTTTAAAATGAAAGCAGAGATTCTACAAAAATGTTATGTGGTATGCAAGCCATATGACACTGATGAGTGGGTCAGCTGTTTGACACACCTGTTTTAGAGGGCAGTATTTTGTACAAATAGCTATCATAAGTTACTTTTGCTTCTCCTTTACATTATCAGAAGGAAGTTGTCTTTTGTTTATATATATGGTCTGCATCTATGTAAGACTTGCATGTTCCATTAAAAGCAGTCAAGACTTAGCAGAATATTCTAAACTGTATTTCTAATTCATGTTGCATATTTGCAGTCTCTTAAAAAGTTAATTTAAAAAGTTAATTTTCAAAATTTATTTTCAGACTTTTCCACAGCCTTGTAAAGTATGCAAGTTGTGGGTATTTCAGCATTTAAGTCTTTTCCCTAGAAAGGGCTGAGGGAGAAAAGGAAATCTAATCTGTCTATTAAAGCTACTTCAAAAGGTATTAAAATAAAAATACCTCACACAGACAACCACATTTCATTATACCAGAAGAGATGAACCATTTAGGGTTGCCAGATGGTTTCAACAAAAATACCGGACACACTTGACATTACATCACAATCTACATTACATCTTATTTAGAAAATACCGGACATTTGTATTTTCTCAATTTGTTTTCTGAACAGAAAGCTCAAATACTAGACTGTCCGATTCAAAACCAGACACCTAGCAACCCTAGAACCATTATTTCCTAAAAAGCTACAAAGATTTTCATTATTTCACTTCACTAGTCCATTACCTCACCATATTAACAGGATTCCCTGCAGAATGGTGGAACATAGAGCTATGAATGTCTCACCAGTTATCTGGTTAACCCTTAATGGATGAGGTTTACTGGCTAAGGTTAACCGGCAGGAGCTGGAGCAGCTCACTGCGTTTCATGGACAGGGGCCTGTTCCAGCCCCATGGGGCTCCCGCCATAGGCACGGGCTGCTCTAGCGTCCTGGCCAGAACAGCCTCTGTCCATGGCAAACCCAAGTACCCAGCAGGCAGGGGCTGCTCCTGCCGAGAGTTGCTTCAGCCCAGCAGCAGATGGGGAGGTACTATGGCCTGGCTGGAGCGACTCCTTGCCCACTTTCCCCTTTAATACGTTAGCTGGTTAAACATATTGGTTAACTGGTTGCTTTTGTGGAAAAGCATCCATGCCAATCTAGACGCTCTTTTCTGAAAATGCTTTTAACGGAAAACTTTTCCGTTAAAAGCATTTCCGGAAAATCATGCCAGTATAGACGTAGCCACTATGAATAAGTTTAAGCTAGAAATGAGGTTTCTAGCCATCAGCAGTTTCTGGAACAACTTGATAAGTTTATGAATGGAGTAAGTTGTAATAGCAGGTGACTGGATCGGTTTACTCAAGAGGTCTTTTCCAATCTTATGCTCCTATGACTCTGAAATCTACTGCCTTAAATTCTCCCTGCAGTTTCAATTCTTCACTTCCTATAATAAGCAGATTCTGTGGATCACAGAACCTTTTTCAGAGAAGGCTGCATCTCAGTTGTGGGGAACAGATCTCTGTACTTGTTTATAGAACAGATTTCAGATCCTTCAGGAAGAAACAACATAGAAGTTTATAAAGAGCCATACTTTTATGGTATTAGTACAAGCCTTTTTCCCCTCACATCTTTACAGGCACAACGGTCAATCATTTTGAAAATGGAGGAAGTTAGACTGCACACCGTACCAGAAAATGGCAGCATCCCACTTGAGAGACAATGGTGTCTGAGTCAGTGTTTTCCCCAATAGAAACCTAAGAATTACAGCTTATATGCATCTCCAACCTACTCCTCTCCTAAGCTACACAGCTGAGAGAGAAGATCACAACAGTATCTTTAAAACTCATGCGATTACAGGAACCAACCTGCTTTTCTGTGGGTTTTAAATGCTTTAAGGGGTGTTGTACCTATATTTACACCACTGTGTGGATAGGAAGAGTCCAAATACCATAGACATTCCAGCCACGGAATCAGCCACCCTACCAGTCCCTGTCCTCTTTGCACTCCGTGAGGAAGAATGACCCTGTGAAAACCCTAGTGCAGTGGTTCTCAAAGTGTGGTCCATGGACCACTAGTGGTCCACGGCTGTCTTGCAGATGGACCATGGGTTCAGGGCTAGGGATGTAAGCGACTAGTTGACTATTAGATAAGCTTAAATTTATTGGCTAGTCAACTAGTGAAGCAAATAGTTGCTTCCTCCCCCCTCCTCCCTCTCCCAGACACAGGCAGCAAGGGGAGGCAGAGAAGGAGTCAGTGCTGGGGGGAGCCAGCTTAAAAACTGGTTCCCCCCAGCACCATTTCTGCAGGGACCAGGGGAGGTAGAGGCACAGCGGAAAATGGAAAGAGCGGGGACTGTAGCAGTCTCCACTCATATTGGTTCTGCTTTTGAAATTTACAAGAGGAGAGTGAGCCTCACTGGCCAGATGTGGTTTGTGGGAGGAGGCGGCAGCTCCTTGTGCTGATACTTCCCCCGCAGGAGGAATAGCAGCACATTAAACCACTCACCCAGAGGGCTTCCCCGCTGTTCCCCTTGGCTGGAATCATAGCCAATGGGACCAGCTGGGGGGGCGGGGGGGAGGGAGCAGAAAGTATGGAGCCATTCCTATCTCCTTGATGCCTAGACCCCGCACACCCATCCCCTCCCAGAAAAACCCTGCCCCCCCCCCCCCCCCCCAGCCTGCTCTTGCATCCAACCTCCCGGCCAGACCCCAGCCATCACGGGTGGTGGGCTGCAGAGAGGTGTGCTCCGGTCGGGGTGGGCCACAAAGCTTGAAATCCTCTGCCCTAATGGATCCAGCCTTCGTCACATGCCACGGTGAAGGGCCAGCCCCGGAGGGCCCCGCCCGCTTGGCACCCCAGCCTGCAACGGGGGCCCGGGCCCAGCCGGCTTCTCTCACACACACGTCCATGAAGCAGCGGCCCCCGAGGAGCCAGCCGCAGCCTTTTCACGCCCCTGGAGGACGGGCCCGGCCCCCGCACGCCCCGCAGGGTCTCCCTTGAGCCGCACGGGCGGGACTGGGGCCTGCCTCTGCAGCAGCCCAGGCGCGCGCCGCCCCGCCGGGAGCCGAGCAACGCCAGGCCCCCACCTGCGTGTCCCGCTGCGTCACGAGGAAGCGCCGCCACCGAGAGGCCGGGGGCGGGGCGCCGGGACTTGGAGCCCTGCCCACCCCGGGCCGCGCGGTGAGGGGGCGGGTTTTGGGGGCTCACTAGCTCCCTCAGCCAGTGGCGGGAGGGGAGGAGCGGGGCGTGATCGCGTGGGGCGTGGTAGCGGGAGCAGGAAATGGAATCGGGAGAAGTCAGTGATTGGCGTGGATCAGGGAGCGGGGTTGCTGTCAGTGACGGGTGTGGAAGATGGAGGGGGTTGGGGTCAGTGATGGGCGTGAGAGGTGGAGGGGGTTGGGGTCAGTGACGGGTGTGGATGAGGGAGGGGGTTGGGGTCAGTGACGGGTGTGGATGAGGGAGGGGGTTGGGGTCAGTGACGGGTGAGAGGTGGAGGGGGTTGGGGTCAGTGACGGGGGTGAAAGATGGAGAGTGTTGGGGTCGACGACAGAGGTGGGAGATGGAGGGGGTTGGGATTAGTGACGGGGGTGAGAGATGGAGGGGATTGAGGTTAGTGACTGGGGTGGGAGATAGAGGGGGTTGAGGTCACTGACGGGGGTGGGAGATGGAGATGTTTGGGGTCAGTGACTGGGGTGGGAGATGGAGGGGATTGAGGTTAGTGACTGGTGTGGATGAGGGAGAGGGTTGGGGTCAGTGACGGGTGAGAGGTGGAGGGGGTTCGGATCAGTGACGGGTGTGGATGAGGGAGGGGGTTGGGGTCAGTGACGGCGGTGGGAGAGGGTGGGGTCAGTGACTGGGGTGAGAGATGGAGAGTGTTGGGGTCGACGACAGAGGTGGGAGATGGAGGGGGTTGGGATTAGTGACGGGGTGAAAGATGGAGAGTGTTGGGGTCGACGACAGAGGTGGGAGATGGAGGGGGTTGGGATTAGTGACGGGGGTGAAAGATGGAGAGTGTTGGGGTCGACGACGAAGATGGGAGATCGAGAGGGTTGGGATTAGTGACGGGGGTGAGAGATGGAGGGGATTGAGGTTAGTGACTAGGGTGGGAGATGGACAGGGTTGGGGTCAGTGATGGGGGTGAGAGGTGGAGATGTTTGGGGTCAGTGACTGGGGTTGGAGATGGAAAGGGTTGGTGGCAGCGGTGGGAGATGGAGAGAGTGGAGGCTGGTGGGGGCGTGGCAGCGACTGGAGAAGTGTGTGATGGAGAGGTTGGTGAAGGTAGTGGAGGAGGTCAGTGAGTAGGGGGAAGGTGGCAGAGGGGGGATCAGTTACTAAGATTGGATGATGGAGAGGGTAGGGGAATAGGTTGAAATGGTGTGTGATGGAGAGGCTTAATGGGCAGGGAGGGGTGTGACAGAGTGTTACCAATTGAGGTGGAATGGTGTGGAGTGGTGGAGGGGGTCAGTGGGTGGATGGCTAAGGAAAAGAGTAGGTTCTGACACTGAAATAAGCTTCTCCAACATCAGATTTGAACTTCTATGCACCTTCTTCATAAACAGTAGCCCAAGGGCTGATTTGCAGCTCTGAATGTTGGCTACAAACACCAGGCCTCATCATGCCTTCAGTGAAATCCATGGGGATTCATGGTGACCAGTGGTAAGGGTTGGGAAGAGCAGTGTAGCTTAGCGCTTTGTGGAAGAACCCTGAGAGCTGCAGGAATAGCTGGTTTCAGGTTTTATCCTTCCTACTAAATAGATGAAATGTTAACCCTCATAGTTATGTTGCTGTAAATCCTAGTAGAGACCTAGGTTTTACCAGGAAGTAGCTACTCAAAGTCAGTGCTAGCTTCCCTCACTAGTTTATTAATTATTGTTACTTGTATTATCATAGCACCTAGTCATCCCAGCCACAGACCAGGACATAATTGTGCAATGTACTGTATAAACACAGAAGAAAAAGGAAGTATCCACCCTCAAAAAACTTACAAGAACATAAGAATGGCCGTACTGGGTCAGACCAAAGGTCCATCTAGCCCAGTAGCCTTCTGCCGACAGTGGCCAGCACCAGGTACCCCAGACGGGGTGGACCGAAGGCAATGATCAAGCGATTTGTCTCCTGCCATCCTTCTCCAGCCTCTGACAAACAGAGGCCAGGAACACCATTTCTGTCCCCTGGCTAATAGCCTTTTATGGACCTAACCTCCATGAAATTATCTAGCTTCTCTTTAAACTCTGTTATAGTCCTAGCCTTCACAGCCTCTTCTGGCAAGGAGTTCCACAGGTTGACTACGCGCTGTGTGAAGAAGAACTTTCCTTTAATTGGTTTTAAACCTGCTACCCATTTTTATTTTCAGGGCTCGACAAATAATACAATCTACTCGCCCGTGGCAAGTAGATTGCAACCTTGAAGAGCCGGGTTTGGGCGATCTGTGCATGTGCAGATCGCCGGACAGCGCGGCTGGCGAGTGGGGCTCGCCACATTTCGGCGAGCCCTGTTTATTTTTATTGTGGTTTACTGCAGGGTAAAACTACAGGTGCATTGTCTCTACTAAGATTTACAGTACGATAACGCTTGATAAAAAACTTTTTTGCGTTATCAATGATGACAACTATTATGCTATACACCAGAACTTCATGATGACACTGAGTAGAACTAAGATGCTTATTGCGCTAAAAAACACGGGACCTTTACTCTTGGGCTATATTATCTGTTAGCAAGCCATTCTGATTTCATGCTCTAGTATACTGTGGTAAAGGGACACACTAGTCAATTTATTGCATAGCTCTGGGAACTTCAGATGTGTATACATTCGTCATTGGTGACAGCAATTTTTATACATTACTTCTAGTTTGCTCAAATAACTCCAGACAAAAATAAAACTAGGAATGCCACTTATGCTAGGCAGCATTAGGCTCTCATATTATAAAAGAATATAGGGTGTGCTTTAACATTTTCCAACTACCTCTTTTTTACTTTATATGTAAACTGTTCAATGGACAATATCTGATTAAGATTTCTCACAGATACTGGCTTCCCAATCATTATTATTTTAAATCCAGGTTATTTATAAAACAAGTAAAGATCCCTGACATTAAAGTCTGATGAACACTGCTTCAAAACTTGTTTTGATAGTGTTTATGTATAAGTGGATCCTGAGATGAACACGTTAGTAGGATCAAAGAAAGACGGACAGCAGCATGATATATAAAAACAACATTACTAATTTAAGCAAGCTTTCTGCTGTCTAATTTTTCAGAACTGAGTAGGTTTGGACCTGTACAATAGTTGACTGGGTAACCAGCAATAAACATATAATATCTAGGTTTGCTGCTATGACTGTACTGGTTGGCTTCAATGATTATATACAATATTAAAAAAATACATATTGAATTGAGTGCATGGCAGAGCCTAGACAATTCTCAATCCATTTTGGTCAGTAGGATTTTAAAAATAATTTTCATTATTTCAGTTATTAAATCTGAAATTTCATGGTGTTACCATTTTAGGGATCCTGGCCCAGAAAAGGAGCTGTGGGGAAACCAGGGTCACAATGTTATTGTAGGGGACGTTGCAGTACTGCTACTCTTGCTTCTGTGCTGTCATCAGTACTACTTTCAGAACTAGGCAGCTGGGGTGCGTCTACACTGCACCGTTATTTCGAGACAATAATGCATCTACACAGGCATTCCGTTATTTTAAAATAATTTTGAAATAACAGACTGCTTATTCTGAAATCTGTAAACCTCATTCTACGAGGAATAATGCCTATTCCAAAAGCCATTTTGAAATAAGGCGTGTGTAGACGCTCCACTGCTGCTATTTTGAAATAGCTCCTCACTAGGGCCATTCTAAGTTATTCCTCCCCAGTGCTTCTTGGGGCTCTAAATTGAGATAACACATTTACATTAGGGAAGTCTGCCTCGGACTAATTTTGAGGCTTCCCTGCAGTGTAGACATGCTATTTCAAAATAAACTATTTTGGTTTAGTTTATTTCTAAATCGGAGTATAGTGTAGACATATCCCTGGAAAGCTGCAGCTGCTGGCTGGGATCTCAACTCTAAAGATAGAGTTGCCGCCAGCAGCAGCAGCAATGCAGAAGTAAGGATGGCATGATACGGTCTGCTGCTTTCTGAGCTGGGTCTCCAGTCAGTAGTGGTCATACTCTGGCCACCCAGCTTTGAAGGCTGCAATGCAGAAGTATGGATGGCATGATATGGTACGGCCATTAGGGATGTAAAATCCTTTTTAATTGGTTAACAGATTAAAGAGGATGATGAGCAGGGGGATCCCTCCAGCCTGGCTGGAGCAGCCTCCCCCCACCCACTGCTGGGCTGGAGCAGTCCCCCTTCCTCACCATAGGCAGGGGCTGCTCCAGCCCTTCCAGAACAGACCCTACCTGTGGCCCCGTCTCCATAGTGTGGTCAACTCACCACCGTGATGCCTCCTGTTGGTCACATGGGGAAATTGGCTGTGTCTGTTGAGTGTGCTGCCTCCTGATCGGTGTCTTGCCCGTGGTTGTTCTGCATTCCTTGTGCCCAGACTCTGGCTCTGGCCCCGCATTGCTCCTGTGGTCTGTTGGTGTCTGCTTCAGGAAACTGCCCTTTGGCCGTGCCCGCTATTCTGTTCTCCCTGCTTTTGGAGGTAACAGTAGTACTCAGTCCCAGCACTTGCTTCCATGGCCAGCTGCAGCCAAGATCTAGCCCCTCACTTCAAGGGCTAGCCATAGTCTCTAACAGCTATGCTCCAGTGTGGCAAGGTGCAGTGCAAGGGGAAAGGGGGGGACCAAGGCCCACCCACTACTTTGAATCTCAACCAAGGACCATCTGGCAGCAGCCATGTGCTGCCCTCCTTCACTCCCTTTGACTACTCTTGTTCCCTGAACTGCTTCTCTGTGACCCTTGCATATTCTCAGCCTCTGTATCAAGGCCCACAGCCTGGGAGGTATCAGGTTGGAGCTTCTCTCCAGTTCCCCTGAACCTGTCCAGCACTGCTCTGTCCAAGCTGCCACTGATTCCCTCTTCTACTGGGACCCAACTGGTCAGGGCAAGAGAGAGATACGCTCAGCTCTGCAGCCTTTTATAGGGCCCAGCATGGACCTCATAGCTTGCAAAAACCTGACCATTCTCTGTCCTGTTTTTAATCCTCTCCTTGCTGGAGTGGGCTACAGCCCAGTATCTTTACAAACATATTGTTTAAAAATGCTAATTTATAACAACTATATATGCAAAACATATTGCAAAGGGCTTGTGCATGCCCCTCTGGAGATCTGTGGATTCCAAGCCCATTTTAGGTTAAAGTGAAGATGAATTTGGAGAGATCCTGCTAGTCCCTCTTAAGTATTTGTATACCTTACTAGACACAGTTGTCATAGCTGGGAGTCCCTACTTACGAGTCACCTAGTCCTGAAATAATAATACTGTAGATCAGTATTGAGGGGCATTGACAAGCTGTACTGAGGACACTTTCACAAGCCCCTCTTTATGACATTAGTTGTTGGCCATTCACAGTAGCGCTGAAATCTATTACAACTGAGTAAAAATGCAAGATTCAAGCAATTTAATACCAGTTTTGGAAAGTGCTATATATTGACCAGATACATTATTTTAAAAACAGGATCAAGCACAATTTAGGCAAAGGAAAATGCTTTTTACTAAGAAAATAGAAGACCAAAACACATCTCCATACAGGTACAATATTATAAAAGGAGAAAAAAAAAGAAAATTCACATTTCAACACAATTTGTGTTTCAGCTGACCACTGACCCTCCAGAAATAAATTAAATCCTAGATTGAATTTGAGATCTTAAAGATTTATTTTGTCTAGATTAGAATTGTTCCCACAAACATTCCAGTGTCAGAGAGATTTCTTTATGCCATTTGCAGTATTTAAAATAGACAGCAGTTAATTTTGCCATTTATTTTGTGTGTGAAAGGCAGGCAAATCTACTGGAGTAGGGTTACCATACTTTAAATTCCCAAATAGAGGACGCTACCAGGGAAGGGCAAGGTTGAGGAAAAGAAGTTAGTTTCTTTTTACTTTGAATATCTAACATTTATAAACAAGTGTAATGGCCTTAAAAATAAGTGAAAATCAAATGTAAACATACTTTACATGCAGTCTGTCCTTTCCAACTCTGCTGCTTCCTGTTGTGTCCATGCATATTTCTCTGTAGAACGTATTTTTGTCAGCACTGTCTGATTGCTCATCAAGTAGCCATAAAAGTCTTTGTGTGTCTGAAGTTGTATAGTACAAGCAGGATCCTTTTCAGCAACTCAACAGTCAATACCATCCCACCCTGACTTCCGGGCTGCTGCTGGCAGCAGTGCTGCCTTCAGAGGCAGCCTGCTCTCCAGGTGCACAGTTGTGAAGGAAAGCGCTACCAGCAGCAGCATCACAGAAGTAAGGGAAGCAAACCCATAAACATGTACGCTGCTGTGAGGGCCTGCCAGAAATTGCAGTTCTACTAGAAACAAGGTTGAAAAAAGGATAATTTGGGGGGAGGGGGGAGGAATCACAGACATTTGTTCATATTTCAGAATCCACCTATGCAGAGATTGAAGGACCAAAAAAAGAATTAATGTGCAGGAAAATCCTAGATATATGGTAACCCTAGTCTGGAGAATAATTTCAATTTTCATATTTGTTATAAAAGAATTTAAGGACAGGTTGCCATGGAGTTGCCTCTCTCCCTCCCCCCACTGTTGCAGACAAGGGAGGCTGCCATGAAAAACAGCCTCTGTACAGGGGCAGGCAGCAGCCAGTGTGTGGAGGGTTTAAGCTCCCTGCTACACAGGGCTCTTCTTCAGGCTTGAAGTGTGCTGTGTAACTCAAAAGCATGTCTCTTTCATCAGCAGAAATTGGTCCCATAATAGATATTACCTCATCCACCTTTTCTCTGCAATATTCTGTGACCAACCTCAGCTACAAACTTCACTGCAAACAACATGCATATTTTGTGCAATTAGGCCATGTTCACTTAGTTACTTTAAGTGTGCATTCCTTTCACTTGTAACACAAATATTTCTCTCTGTCCTCTAATGGACTGATCCTGGTCCCAATGATGTTAATGGGAATATAACTGGGACCAATCCTGGAAGAGGCTCAGTACCCTCGACTCCATTGCTTTTAATGGGAATTTAGGATCCTTGTCACCTTGTTGGAAGTTCTCAGCACTGCTTAGGAAAGCAAGCAGACGAGAGCTAAAGCAGTTGCTATGTGTGCACAAGTCATTGGGAGAGTATGGAGAGCGAGGACAGGATCAGGTCCTAAGCAATGATTTGTAAAAAGCAGTGTATGCCTGTTTTGCACCATTCAGTGCTATAGAATGCAATATCAGTGATAACATTTTATTTTATTTGGATTAAGATAATTTCCTTTATTGAAAAATATGTATAAGTGTCTTTGATAATGGTCGCAAGGCAAAATCAGAATTATGTTAAAGTATGAAGCTGAACATTATGGAGTTTTTTTTCCAGATGACAGGTCAGTGAATTTTCAATCATTTAATTAATGCTCTTAGTTTGAATTAACTTATTAAATATGATAATGTATGAATCTCTCTCATCCCTTTCAGCATGCATTTAAAAAATAAAAAGGAAAAGTGAAGTGCATCCAAAGTGTGATTAACTGAGCTGGTATCTCTGTCACAAATCTAAAATGCAGTGGTGATGAATTACATGAGTAATCTTAGGCCCTATCTATGATACACTGATAGCAAACAACAAAACTTGGTCACAAGTTAAAAGCTGCAAGTTAGAGGAGATCTGTATACTTATAACTAAGGTAAAACCTGGCTGTTCTATGATTTTTACCCAGTTGCAGAGACATTACCAGACCCTGCCTACATTACAACTCGGTCAGGGAACCAACTACAGTAAAACTCCGATGGTCCGGCATCTGATGATCTGTCACTCCTGATGGTCCAGCAACATCAGGAACCCGGAAGTGCTCCGGGCAGCCGGACCATTGGAGCTGCTCTGCCTCCAGCTTCCCCGATTCAGCTGCTGCTAAAACTGGCCAGCGGCTGAATCGGAGAAGCCGGGGGCAGAGCAGGTACCAACCCAGCAGCGCCCCAGCTGCTCTGTCCCAGGAGTCCAGATTCAGCTGCTGTTGAAACTGATCAGGGGCTGATTCCAGGAAGCCCAGGGAAGAGCAGCTCTGCCTCGGGCTTCCTGGAGTCAGCCCCTGATCAGTATCAGCAGCGGCTGACTTGGGGACACCTGGCGCAGAGCAGCTGGGGTGCTGCCGGGTTGGTCTCGCTGCGCCAAGGGTCGGCGCTACCGGACCAACCCGGCAGCACTCCAGCTGCTCTGCTGCAGGGGTCCCTGATTCAGCCGCTGCTGAAACTGACCAGCAGTGGCTGAATCAGGGACACCTGGGGCAGAGTCAGACTATCGGAAGGGGGGGGCTATGAGGGGTCTGGGGTGGCATCCCCCCCAGCCCACCTCACCCCAGATCCCTCATAGCCCCCCCCTTCCAATAGTCCGGTATATCTGATAATCCGGCACCCCCTGGGTCCTAAAGGTGCCGGATTATCGGAAGTTTACTGTATATTTTAAATAGGTCTTCTGTTTCAGTTATAGATGTAATACAGACAGGGACTTAGACTCAGGCAGGAGAGCTATGCTTCTTCCTTTCCTTTACAGTGGCATCTTGTATTTCAGATGAAGTTTCAAAAATATTCACAGCTGGTCAATGCCAAAACAAGTCACTTTTGAGCAATGCAAATGCTCTTGGCTCCTACAGCAGGAAAATAATAGAACATGTTTTATGCAAACAGGAATCGAGGTACACACACCTTTATTGGAAACCACTGCCAATTTTTTTCAGTGTTTTGGTTGACAGTATTAGCTGCTACCCTTACAGCCTTAGGCTGTAACCTACTGTGATCAGTCTTAAATGGCCTGATTTTCACAAGTGCAGGGTACCTATAGTTCCCATTGACTTTGAATTGTGGCTGCTCAGCTTGTCTGAGAAATAAGGCCCTAAATGGATCCATGTATGTTCCTATTTAGTCACAAGGTATAATAATGGCTGAGCACACAGTCTCCAAGGTCATTGCTGTCCCAAGTTACAAAAGACTCATCTTCAACACATGCCATGCGGGCAACACATGGAGTGCTTTTTTTTTTGATTTGCTATATTCACATCTTCACTGGAAGAAATGGGGAAACATTTGTTGCATAATGAGGAATTCCACTTATATACAAATAACTAATTCTCAGTTCTTCCTTTGGTGAGATTTGGGTTTTCAGAATATCTGGTAGTTATTTTCTGTACTAAATAAATAACAATCTCAGAATAAGATTCACGTTTAAATTAACGTATAAATACATTAGAAACCAAGCATCACAAAAATAGATGAAAAGGCATTCTTTGTAAAAACACCACAAGTGTTGGTCTTTTTTATACATATATAAATTACAAACCTCATAATTCTCAAAACACAATGTAGAATTTAGAGCCATTACCACACACTGTATTTTATCAAAAGCCTTAATAAATTGTCAAGTAATTTTCCCATCATTGCTTTTTCCAAATATCTCAGCAGTCTCTCTTCACCTAATTAAAATCCCCTGCAAATTGTACTTTTCTTCCTATCACCTTTTGCTCTTAAAAAGACTAAAGCAATCTATCTATTTATTTTAGGACCATAACAGAGTAAGCAATAAAAAAAGACAGGGGGCTCTACATCCTCTTCAAGGGGGAGGGGGAATGATTACTTATCCTGTTGTGCACACATTTGCCTCACCAAGTTTACTCTTGTACCTGGATCTTGGCTTCTAGCCTATTAGCTCAGGCAAAAGAGTTATTGATTTCTGCCACTGGTTCTAGACACAGCAAAACATCGATAAAGCACGTGGTCCCCTTTGTCTAATCTTATGTTACCCTTTCTCTGGTTTTAACAACATCACAGACAATCAACAATAGCCACATTCTGGGTCTACTAATGTGGAGCACTGGATTTCACTCAGAGAGTATATGGGGAGAAACGAGAAGGAATCCAAAAAATAATAGTCATGTCAAATTCAGGGCTTTCAAAGCAACTGGAGGATAACTTGAATGAATCTGTGAGGGAAGAAAAAAGAGCTAATCTAGCAATGATCTGGCCACAACATCTGACTTTATATGGAATAACTGGATAGAAATGAAATTAAATTCACATTTTGTGGCACGAAGAGGAACAAAGGATCAACTGACAACCTGAGAAAAGTCACACCTTTCAAGACTTCTATTCACACTGAACAACTGGTAGTCTACTATGCAAAGTCTGTAGGAAACAAGCAGCCAAACCATTGGAAATGCACATATCAACAGCTGGTGCAAGACCCACTGTTCCAGCTTTATCAATACCAGAAAAAAGGGGGGTGAATAACCTTTGTTCAAAGCACCAAATAGGTCTGTTTTGGAGTCATTTCTGGTCAGTGATGTTCCACCTGGCTCTACAAACTCCTCATGTGAAAACAAAAGATACAAGTTTTTGGAAGAACACAATGCTGAGAGGTTTGCTTAAAGCAGCAGAACCTTAAAAAGAAAACATATCAAACTAAAATCTTTTGGCAGATAGTGTCCAAGTTCTGCAGCTAAACTGAACCACTCATAGCTTCTGCAGCTCTCTATAAAGGATCTTCATTTATAAACTGCATCCCAAAAAGTAGAATAATCTGCAATAATTTACCTTCTTTTGCTTACATAAAAAACGATGATGTGATTATTTGCAGTCTTCCCAAGAATCATGTTTTTCAAACTAATTCAGTTTTTTCTGTTAATGAATTCCATACAATGATTAAATTGTAGAGTACAAATATTATTCCAAATTTTAAATTGCACACAACATTGGACACCCTACAGCCAAGAATTTCAAAAGTACAACCACAGAACAGAAGGCTGAATGAAGCAAGGACACCTGTAGCTTTGTTCTGCAGATTGAACAGAATCTGCCATTTGGATACATCTGGCTTATTCTCTTGACAGATTCTTCCTATGGTGTCACAATTCATTGGTTGTGATGACAGTGAAGAAAATAGAAGATTTATTAAAAAGCAAAATCAAATATCTTGGCAATCAGCAATGATGAGATGAAGAGATATAGTTCATTATCATTTGTCTATGGCTAAAATGCCTTTTTTGTTTTTGGTGTGATGAGGGCTCCAAATTCAAATTACAACATTATGTCATTTAAATTAAACTTTGGATAGCTATCCTATTCATGTGATAGGAGCCATTGCCAATACAGTTTATCAGATTTTTATGGGAAACTGTCACGCAAAATGGGGTAGATAGGAGACAACAAAATGATGGAAAATAAGTTACAAGTTGCAAAAGTCATGATCATAAATTGGTCTGAAAAGGATTCCCTGCAGAGTAGAAGTCAGCACACAAGGAGTGCAATCTTTTGGTATGTCAGTGCATTTTAGATGGCTTTGCCGAAGACGCAGGCCAGTCATACACATCTGGCAAGAAGGATTCATACTCGTAGCTCCAAACCTTTGATAGTATATATTGGCTCTTGTCGGCAGGTTCAGGGTAATGAAAAGCCATGTTGTTTGCGTACATAAATTCCATAACCTGAGAAGTTAAATCATTGCATAGATTGTGCCTATTAATACCATTTGGGACAATATAATAGGAAAACATAACAGAACTTTAGGTAAATTAGATATATTTAAAAGGGTTTGGTTAAGAGTAGTAGATAATGTCAAATTTCAAAAAAATTTAAAATTGCACATTCAGATAAAATATCATTATATACATTTCTAAGGCAGCCATGAAGCCACAACCTACATAAAACATCAACACCATCTAGGAGAATGACCAACTATCTTCGCCTCAGATTAAAGCCAGTTATTTATGGGACCATTCTATAACTTGTAAGTTAGGTGAAGGCATGCTGAAAGAAAATCTTGCAATGTGACCTAAAGGATGTATGGCTGGGTTCATTCTGACTTCTGGTGTCAATGAGTTCCTGGGATGATGGCCCTCAATTAAGAGAGCCATGAGTTCAAATTTTGGCTTCAAGAGCAAGAGAAACCATTATGGGGTATTATAGGGCTATGGTAAGTGGAAGAAACATTCTAGTCCTTTTAGAACATTAGATATAAGGACCAGAACCTTTTAAGGGAGCTAGAAATGAAATAATGTCAAAGAAATCAAAGGAACAGTTTTGACAAGTGATCATTAACAGAATATAAATAAACTAATATTTCATAAATCTCCCTTGTGACAGAATAATACAACTGTAGGGCTAGCAAGGACATCAAGAAGTCATCTGGTGCATCACGCCATACTGTGCAAGATTAAGTATACTTGGTCCAACCCTGACAAGTGTTTGTCTAACCTGTTCTTTAAAGCTTCCAATCATGGAGATTCTACATTCTCCCTGAATCATAGAAGATTAGGGTTGAAAGAGAACTCCGGAGATCATCTAGTCTAACCCCTTGCTCAAATGAGGCCCCATCCCAATTAAATCAGTGCAACCTCAACTAAATCACGATAATCCATTCCATTGCTTAACTATCCTTATAATTAGAAGCTTTTGCTAATATGCAACCTAAACTAACTCTCACTTGCCATACACTAAGCCAACTATTTTTGGCCTATCATGGATGGGTGTGGAGGACAACTGCTGTTACATATTTGAGGACTAACCAGGTCCCTCCTTGCCTTCTCAGTTTTTAGTACCTTTCCTCATAGATCAACTTTTCTAAACCTCTTATTCTGTTGCTCTTCTAGATTCTTTAATTTGTTTGCATCTTTTTACGAGTGCAATGCCCAAAACTGGCATAAAACTTCAGCTGAGGCCTCACCAATGCAGAGCAGAGTTAGACAACTACCTTTTATGTCTCATGTACAACACTCCTGTTACTATGTTCCAGAATGACATTTTTTTTTGCAACAGCATCTCATTGTTGGCTCATAGTCAATTTGCAATCCTCTATAACTCCCAGATCCTTTTCAGCATATTGCTGCCTAGTCCAGGTGTCTTAAACTCCTGGCCCGCGAGCAATCCCAGCCAGAGCAATTGTGCAATCCAGCACCAGCTGGGAACGGCCCATAGGCAAGGAGCTTGAGACTCTTGGCCTTATTTCCTATTTTGTATTTGTATATTTGTGCATTTGATTATTTCTTCCTAAGTGTAGTACTTTGCACTTTTATCAATAGCCTGAGTGTTGGTCTGTTCTTTTTGGTCCCAAATATGCTATAGAGCTCAGGAAGTGTATATAATGCACAGTGAACCTTTCAGCTCAGGCCAATCACATCCACTTACTTTAACAGCAATGCAAATAGAGACTTCTTTTATGTTGGACATGGGTGGATAAAGCCTTCCTTGAGCAAGTTCCTCATTAGTCAACTGGTCTGTCAATGCCTGTATTCAAAACATATATTAGCAATTTATTGACCCCTTGCAGGAGGCAATGCACCACTAAGCTGCAAACAGAGGAATATATTTGTGAGTTCTGATTGGTACAGTTGACCTAAAATAAATATAAAAGTGCTTTCTATAAGTCAGTCAAAGCCTCAAAAATTACTGTAATATGCTCTCTGCAATCTGTGACCAAAGCAACAAGCCTCTTCATTTTATTATTAATTATTATTATTTGTATTATTATTATTATGTTACCATCTAAGCCAGTGGTCCCCAACCATTTAAGGTTGCTGGGTGCTAGGGGGCGTGGCCGTTCGCCTGCCAGGCGCCAGAGGGCGGGGCCCCCCATCTCCCACAGCCGTGCGCCAGGGCCGGCGCCCCCTTCAAGCACCGCGCGCCAGGGGCGGCGCTTCCCCCCCCCCAAGCGCCGCGCGCCTGGGGCAGGCACCCCCTCCCTCACAAGCGCTGCGCACCCGGGGCTGGCGCCCCCTTCATGCACCGCGTGCCCGGAGCCGGCCAGCGCTCCCCCCATGAGCCGCGCGCCCAGAGCGCGGGCGGCCAATCCGCGGCGCTCCCAGGACAGGCGCTCACCGTGCGCCACATGCCCGGGGCCAGGCCAGCCCCGAGCACTTGGAGGGCATACACAAATGCCCCCGCGGGCACCATGGCACCCGCGGGCACCATGTTGGGGACCACTGATCTAAGCTGATGTCAGATGTTTCTTTGCTAAAGTGCCAACGTCTCTACTTTAATGACAGTAAAAAATTAAATTTCAAAGAAGTCACTGTACTGCAGAGTTGGCCCATTTACGATGGCGGCACAAAATGATGGATCCCCTCATTACACTGACCTTCAAAAAATCTCACCAACATATATAAGTAAATATAAAATGGAGAAGGGCAAGTGAAAAAACAAAGAGACAAAAGAAGCTGCAGAATCTGATGGAAGAATGAAACAGAAATTACTACCAAGACTGGACAGAGCGCCTTTTCCCCTATGTTTGCAATAAAAGAAACCATACACAATAAAAATCACACATACTGTATTTCCGGGTTTAAGATTTTTTTTCTACCTTTGATCTGTCTTGTAGCTCCTCTCTGCTCAGGTAACCCTAAAAATTCTGGCTACAAGTTCTGACAGTAACACCATCAAACCATCTCATGGATGATTTCCTCCCTCTCCCTTTCCCCCAAGTGCAGAGACTCTCTTGGTGTTGTACCCAGGAAAGCTCATGATACCATCTACATGTTTTGTTAGTCTTTAAGGTTCTGCAAGACTATTGGTTGTTTTTTACGTTTTTCCAGTTACAGAGCAACTCGGCTAAATGTTGGACTACACAGGGCACCTGGGGAGAGAAAACAACATCAGCCCTAGACTTGGACAATGAATGGGGCTTTCCCCTACCTCTGTAGAACATTTTTGTTTGTTGGAAATTTGAGAACTAAAATATTTTGGCCAAAAAAAGTTAAATACAGTATTTTGATTTACTGCTGCAGTTCCTTATGTGCATATTATGCTCCATAGGTCAAGATCCCTCAGTAAGCTCCCAGGATGCACCAAGGTCTTCCCTCATGAGGAAGGGTAAATATGCGTTATCAGGATCCCTGGCTATGGTGCGTCAGAGTACAGTGCATTGAGAAGAATGAACCACAAGGTAACCAAACTACAATTTCCATAAGCCACTTGCAGCTGCATTTACAAGTTGAAATATTTCATATTTCAGGAACTCTGTTTTTGGACAAAAGTATAAATCTTTGGTCATAAGTAGACATTACCCACAAAAATATTGATAATCCAAACCTGTTTTCCATTGAAAAATCATGTCAAAGGGACTGATTTCACCTTGCAAAAGCATCATCTATGTTTGAACACATACCTTTGCAGCCTCAAGGAAGACGTTATCACTAATATGCCGAACACCACTGAGGATGACAGCCAGAGCCACACCTAGAATACAATTATTATTATTATTATGATAAAATCATTTTTAATATGCAGCCCTGTTATTGAAAGGGTGCAAGAAATGCAAAAAAGATAAAAAAGGGTTGCAGATTTATGAATGATTTTTAACTTCCTATGTGAAATGCCAGCAGATTCATAACAAAGGAGAGACAGAAGTACTAATTTTGCTACATTAATAGACAGACAGTGGTATCAAGTGTTGCACTGGATTTGGCTTTTTAATTTTTTTTTTTTTTTTTTTTGGTGAGTGAGCTAAACTCTTGGTTCACACATTGACTTTAACTGAATGTTAAAACACAAGTTCTTAATACTAACTACTGATGTCCTAGTAACATACCAGAATGTTCACAAAAAATTTGGGGGGCAGGGGGGAATACAGGTTTTCTTTTTTTAAAAATTATTCCATGATGCCTCTTTTATACCGTTATCTGTACAAAAGTCATTAGACAAACAAACCTGCTTCCAAGAAACAAGTACTTAGGCAAGTGGCCATAAGGAAGCAATATCTTCAATAATATGACTTGGTAATTTATATTTATAAAATGTAATGAAATTGAAACCTGCTAATTGTGCACAGAGACAGCCCAGGTAATCACATATTATGATCACTCATGCTTATCAGATCACGTATCCTTACCAGCCTCCATTTATTTATTATTATTTGCTTAGTAAGTTTTGTCTTAAATTAGACTACACTCTTCAGGGCTGGGAAGGTCTCACTGTGTGTGCCTGTATAACATAGCCTCAGTCCTGAATGGGGTCTTTAGGCAATGCTGCAATATTAGTAACAATTTAGAAATAATCCAATCTTAAAGTGAAATGACAGAATTCTTTATACTACCTGGAAAAATATAGGCATTGTTTCCCTGGCCTGGTCTGAAGGATCGTCCATCTTTCAAAACCACATGCTCAAAGGGACTACCACTGGCAAACAAACACCGCCCCTGTTAAATGAGAGGGAGTAATTCACAGAGTCTGCATTACAAAAAAATAAAGTCACTATGAATGAGAGGCTGACCACACAATGTTTTCACAGTCAGCTAGAACCCAATGAAATAAAGGTACTTAAGTAGGAGTGCTGGAAAAGGAGTGTTAGGTACCATGGCCCCATCATGTGCTGAAGTGGGATATGCCCTCTCACTTTTTACCAGCCATAAAGATGAGCAATGGGGGAAGGCAATGAGGGAGCATGTCAGGAAGAGGCAGGACCACAGTTTGATTGCCAGTTGCCCCCCTACTTTTAGAGTTTCCTTCACTTCTGAACTTAAGCATGAGCCTAATTTTTTTTCATATGCTTTATGTCAGAGCTATGCAAGTGCCTTGCTGAATCAAAGCTCCAGAGACCATCACAAGAAAACCAAAACTCCCACCACAGCAGCCTCAAAGAGACAAAAATATTAGCAAGATTTCCTTCTGAGGTACAAACATAAGGAAACTGAAAGTAGGATGCATACACATCAAACTCTGAAGCTTTCTAAGGAATGGAAGATTTCTACTTGTTTAAAAGATATTAATTCCTCTTAATAGGACACAGTTCTCTAGGAAAGTAGGTAGCAAAGTATATGTGAAGTCAAGATCAAAAGAGGATAGAAACTAAAACAAAAAAATATTTCTGCAAAGCAGCAGAGGGCACCAAAACATCACCATACTCTTGTGTGAAATCCAAAAATAAGCAGCAAGAGTTTCTTGATGGTTTCTTGATGCTCTTATGAGGTTTGTCTATGCTGGACTCTCTCATATTAAGTGTTATTTTAAAGTTTCCCATTTATAATGTTTAGGCTATTTCTGAGGTCAAGAAACACAAAGGGCTAGGAGAGAAGGACTGGTAATTACAAAGACAAATTACAAGGAGAACACAGAGTAATTTTGGATAATCAAAGTTTTGGCTAATAAAGGGAATTCTCCATGTAATTATTAAATGTTTAAGATCATGATGAATTTTTGATAACCAAGGCTGTACTGACTGCACTTGAGAGAAATAAATATTCTAAAAATGGACATAATAGTGGGTGGTAGTATATATAGTGAATAAAGTAAATAAAATTAGAAGGATTAGAAAAATTAAAATCTCCTTTCAATAAATCTTCAGTATTTCACAGCCTTAACATTACAATACAACAGTTTAACACATACATGTGAATGGCAGATTGAAATAATTAAGGCAGCTCCTTTATTGAAGAAAAACAAAAGATTCCCTCCCAACCTACCAAGGACTAATAGTTTTGAGAACTGTCCTGACAATATTTTCTTGGTGTTTAGCTAAGTGAAAACACTGCACCTGGATCTACCTACCCAGCACTATATTGTGCTGGAAACTGACAGTGGTTTTAGTCCCAGGGAGTGCATTTCGGCACTCTACATATACACATGGGGGGATTCAATGGAGACAGGTAGGGTTGCCAGATGGCTGAAACAAAAATACCGAACACCCCCCCCACCAAAAAAAAAAAAAACACCGGGAAAAAATTTTGTTGAAGGAAAAAAAAAGGGGGGGGGGGGGGGAAACCAAAGTAAAAAAAAAAAAAAAGACTCCAAGAACCTGGACTACTGCTAGGGCTTACCAGGTTGTCATTAAAAAAAAAAAAAAACGGACACACTTCACGGGGGGGGGGAGGACCAGCCAAGTAGGGAGCGGTGCTGGCCGGGAAGGGGGGGGGGGCTGGAAACAGCTAACGGGGGAGGAGGGGACAACGGGGCTAGCCAGGGAAGATGGGGGGGGGGGCAACAGGAAGCAGGGCTGGTCGTGGGGGGGGGGCGGAATGGGGCTGGCCACGGGATATTGGGGGGGGGGAGACCGACTGGGAGGGGGCGGGGCTGGCCCGGGAGTAAGGGGCCAAGGGAAGCACAGCTGGGGGGGGAGGGGTGCAGCGGCACTGGCCAGGAGGAAGGGGGGCAGGGAGAAGTGCAGCGGTGCTGGCCGGGGGAGATCAGGAAGAGGAACGGGCCGGCGGGAAGCAGAGCTGGGGAGGGTGCAGGGAGGCTGGCCGGGGAAGATCAGGAGGGGAAGTGGGGGAGAACCGGCCGGCCGGGGGAAGGGGAGAAGGGTGAGCAAATTGGCTGGCAGGGAGCGGAGCTGGCAGGGAGCGGGACTTGCTGCCTGTCCCGCGCAGGCTCCTGGTGACGCACGAGCGACAATCGCGGCCCCAGTTCCCAGCGGCAATCGCGGCCCCGCCTCCCAGCTGAGACTCCCAGCCGCTCCCCCCGCCCATGCCAGGCTTCCGTCCCGTGCGCAGCCGGAAAAATCAGAAAATGCTGGACATTGCACATGTCCAGTATTTTCTGATTTTTTTTTACCGGACAGAGGGCGCAAATACCGGACAGTCTGATACAATACCGGACACCTGGCAACCCTAAGCTGTTGTTCTGTAGACTCTCTCTAAAGTGAGAAACAGAACTGGAAGACCCTCATTCAGATCACATGTGGGTAAGTACCCATTATACACATTATTGGAGCTACACTGAATTATAACAGCTGAAGATCTGGCCCTATCTTCTGTTTCTGTTTATCTTCAATGCAAAGTGTCTGAACTGTGAATTTTGAGTTTTATATTTTATTCACCAAAACATTGCCTAAGAAACACCAGGGGACTAGCCCATATACAAAGAATTAATTGTCCTGAGGGACTAAACAAGTCTTATGTGCATGCTGCATAACAACTGTGCATATGAATTCCCTTGTGTTGTAGAAATACAGCACCCAAAAATCCAGATTTGGTCTCTTCCTAGAGTGGGCGTTTGCCCCTTCAAAGCCCCCACTACCGACCGCCTCACCTGGTGGATAGTTAGCAAGACAGATGAGAATCTCAGCTTTCATTGGGGAGACAAGGGTGAAAGGTAAGTTTCAAGCTCTTTAGTTTGCACAATAGCCTTAAAACATATACAGCACTATTAATCAATATGATACCCAGCGCTGAAAGGAACAAAGCACAAATACACATTTCTGCCACAGGAAGCACCTAAAGATCCCTCCCCACACACTTTACTGAGTCACTTAAGTTTGGGATGTTTTCCAAAGAATCAGTTCAGTGACTACCTGCTTCTGAAGTCCCAATGCCAGTCCATGGATGATGGGGAGATCACACAGGACAGGATTCAAAAAGGTTTAAGTGGGAGGCATGGCAAAAAATTGTTTTGCAGGCCAGCTCACAAGTGTAAGCCCAGCTCTGCTGCTCCTTCTTTCTTCTCTAGCTCTTGCCTCTTTGCTCATTTCCTCAAGCAAAAATCAGTCTTATGTGCATGCTGCATAAAAACTGTGCAAGAGAAAGCTTCTGCTGGAACTGAACTGATAGTGGGCTAAGTTAGCTGTAGCAGCACTGAAATCAATTGAATTATACTCGTACAGATTGAACCTCTCTAATCTGGCACCCTCAGAACCTGACCAGTGCCGAATCAGAGAATTTTCCAAACAATGGGAGGTCAGTATTGTCTAGCAGCATTACCAACACTTCCACTGCTTACTGCTTACTGGGCTCTTAGAAGACATTTATGGGTAAATTGGAGCTAAATAACAGAACACAACACTGAAAGCCAGGACTGATAACGATGTTAAATTTCAATTAAGTAAATGAATAGCTGATAGGATTTCCATTGACTATTCAATTAGTCAATAAGGACTAGTAAGGAGTTCAGCCTTTGAAATGTACAAGAGCCCCAAGTGGGCTCTTGTGCATTTCAAAGACTGAAATGCAGAGTGGAGCCTGGTGTCAGCAGGGGATTCCCTGTTGGCCCCAGGCTCCATGCTGCAATTCAATCTTTGAAACGCACAAGAGCCCCTCCTGGGGCTCTTGTATATTTCAAAGTGGAAGCGCTGGATGGAGCCCGGGGCCAGCAGGGAGTCCCCCGCACGGACACCAGGCTCCACATAGCATTCCAACTTTGAAATGTACAAGAGTCCCCACTGGGGCTCTTGTACATTTCAAAGCGGAAGCCCCGGATGGAGCCTGGGGCTCCTTGCAGTGCTTCCGCTTTGAAATGTACAAGAGCCCCAGTGGGGACTCTTGTACATTTCTAAGTTGGAATGCCACCACTGCACTCCTACCCCTTCCCACGGAGCTGGAGCTGGAGAGCTGGCTCACCTCACCATCCCCTCCTCATCCCCTCGCTACCTCTTTGTGACAGAGGCAGCAAGGGGAGGGAAAGCAAATAGTCAACTAGCTGATTAGTCACTTACATCCCTAAGGACTGGCAGCTGTAAACAAACTTTATGGAACCACATTAAACTAGGCCACACCCATGATAAGTGGACATCTGGCTGATTAAAATCATGTGGAAACATGGATGTTGCCGGACCAGAGAGTGCTGGACTAGAGAGGTTCAGCCTGTTTATAAATCCAGAGTGAGAGAGATCAGAATCAGTCCACTTCGCTATGCTTAATTTTAAGTGTTCTGACCAATTCAAATACATAGGAAATTAAATGCCAAGTGTGAGCATTGGACTGCAAGAGACAAGCAGTGACATCCCCTGTTCTGAGGATCCAATTCAATGTTCAGTAAAGAGTGCTTTAACCACTAGGCTGTAGCTAGTTTCTGTCATGACTATTACATAAAATAACTTTCTTTAAAAAGAAAAGCTAGAAATAGTCTTGGAAACGTTAGTCAAGGTTGAAAACAGAAGTTACTTCTAGTAACCAATGATTGCATTTCAATATTGCTGTCAAAACAAACAAGATTTAGACCTCATCACGAAATATTCACTTGCCAAATGTAATAATTTAAAATAAGAGCTACTTTTTAATTTATACCAAGCCAAATATGCATTTGAAACTGGAACACAATGAGCAGTTGTATTCTTTACCTGGAGAAATCTCCAAGTTTAGAAGCTTGGAGGTTTGCATTCTTATTTCATTTTTCTGTCTGTAATATATGTGCATTCACATTTTCATCATTATGTACCTCTGTTAATGTATAAGCTTCTTCAGCAGTGCATTCTGCTTTCGCTGTAGGGTTACTTAGTGCAAATATGATAGGTCTTTCATTGATGGAACCCATTGCTTTGATCACATCATGTGAAAAAAGCCGGCCAGCCCCTGCAACTCCTGAAATAATTTGAAAGATACACAAATTACAGTTACACATGTAACAAAGGACAATGATTCCAAGAACTTTACACTGTATATATTGATGTGCATCAAGATTTTCACGGCTAAGGTCAGTCATGCTCAGGAAAAAAAACAAATCAAAGGCTTTGAACAAATATTCATCATCTATTAAAACAAGTTGAATCTAAAAAATGAGCTCTGGAATACGACTTTGCACTGTCAGGAACTGGACAAGATGACCCAAAAGGGTTTTTTTCCATCTCTAATTTGAAATGCCTTGTAAACTTAAAATCCTACAACATTCAAACCCATGCAAAGATACTATAAATCAGTAAGCTTGAATTTTCAAAGTTCAGATATTTGTTAGTTATTTAAGAGGGGGGAAAGAGGCTTTAGGATTAGGAGTAAAGGATTCCTCCTCCTCACAATCGTTTTTAACCTCAATTTAATGCAATTGATACAAATACAGAAGAATGAATACAGACTTATACATGCACACATGTACACTCTCAGAGCAGAGACTCAGTCCAAAACCATATTTTGTAGAAAGTTATGTGTTAGGAGATATATGGAAATATAACAGAAGCCATGTTGCAACCTTAACGATTGCAATGGCTGCTAGTGGTTGTTATAATTAACATGTGCATACACACACACACACACACACACACACACACACACACACACACACACACACATCCACTGACACAATTAATACTGTGGATCAGGAACAGGCTTGTACAGCAGCTGTTTTGCTCCAAATTGCTGGCAGATACTAGTTCAAATGTCAGTGCACCCCACTATGGGAAAAATCACTTCAGTGTAGGGGGTATCGTGCTGAGACAGAGTACATGCAAAGCAGCTCTGACCTATACCTTTCAGTAGAGGTAGGAATGTGACAAGAGAAATGGGGGCAGTTGGGTCTTCTCTATTTCTCATTGAGCGGCAGCTGCAGTATCCTTTGGGGGCCAATGGCAGGCTGTTCTAAGCTACACCAGCAGACTGGCCAACTCAGGATTGGAAAAGGGAACAAAAAAAAGTCACATCCCTTAACTGCACTTTGAGCTCCTTGGCCATAGCTAAGGAGCTGAGCTGTAGGTATTATGCACATGATACACTGAGCCCCAAAGACATTTTACAAGTATTTTAAAACAGTGGACCAAATTCTGCTGTCATTTACTCCAGTGCAAATGCAGTGTAGCTCTATCAACTTATGCATGGTTATGCCATAAGTATACTAGTGAAAGTAGTAAAATCTCATTATATATTTTGGAAATGTGCAACTACCTGTCTGTCCATTTGTTCAAGAACTCCTCCTAAACGGCAAGAACTAGGACCACCAAATTTGGTATGAAGCTTTCTCTTAACATAACTTAAAGCAAAGTCAGGGTTTGGTTTTGCCAGGATAATGGGATTTGCCTGGAATTCAATTGTTACTCATAAAATGGAAAGGGAGGAGTCTGGCAGGAAGGAGTTATACTGCAGAATGACCACAGGAGGACAATGAGGGGCCACAGATGGGGACTGTAACAGCTATAATTCCATTGGACCAGCAAGAGGCAGGAGTGGAGATTTTGTGTCTGTCTGTTCCCTTACTAGGGGACATGCTCCCCTCCCCTGGCTGTGCCTGTTGGAGCTGCAGCAGCCATGGACAGACACTTCTCACATGGCCCCAAGCTGCTGCAATGAGAGAGATCTGGAGTTTTCCTCTCTCCCCTGGGCATCCTGCATACTGAACCCTCATCCCAACCCCTGAACAATGATTTTCATGAAAAAAAAAAACCCCAAATCTTATTTGAGTTAAGGACCTGAGCAATGCCGGGTAAATTTTCTAGTTAACAACATACATTATCTAAGGACACTGAAATAAGTTCACTGACCAATAATGGCTGATGGCTGAAGTACATTCACTGCATCTACAAAGGTCTTTGGCACCTGGTCTGGAGGTTGGTGCGTAAATGGTTCTTGATTGGCGTCTACCTTTTGTTCTCGGCCCTACAGATTTAAATTGATTCTGATTGTGAGAAGGAAAGGAAATAAAATGGCAATAAGCACTGTGTTATTCCAAAGGCTTGGGAGACCCTCACCTGAACCAATAGACCATATTTATCAAACATCCATATTTTTTTATACGCCTCTTCTGCAGAAATACCACTTTCCATCATAGCCATAACAATGAGGTTTGCAATCCCAAGAGCAGCCTGGCAGAAAAAGAACAAGTACTTGAAAATAAAGGAAACATCCATAAGTTCAACTTACTAAGAAAATCATTGCACATTTCCATTCACTATGCTAAGAACCAACGATTACTCTCTCTCTCAGAATTATAATTCTGGGGACAAAACCCACCATTGGATGCATGGGTATATCTTGCTTTATGAAATCCGTGTGGATGAAGTGAGAATCTGGCCCTTTAAAAGTAACCTTCTGTAAATGTTAAAACCAAATTTCAATCTAAACAATAATCTTCTGTAAAGAAGCAATTCCTTTATTTTAATACATTTAATAGGCCCCTCATACACTGAGTTCTGTAAGAAATCACATAGAACACCCATGATCCTTTGTACAGTTCTATGCGGTTTAACTTTTAATTCATGAGACAGCATTGCAGAACTTACCTCTCCTGCTCCAAGAAACAAAACTTTATGCTCTGTGATTGCTTTCCCAACAACCTTCTGTGCTGCCAGCATTCCTGCTAAGGCCACTGCGGCTGTTCCTACAAAGGAAATGTAACTCTGTCAGGAGAACTGACCAGCCTAACATGACAGAGTATATTTTTAGGAGAAGGTTTTCACACAGATATCAAGAGTCAAAACCAAACATTTTACCCTGAATATCATCGTTGAAGGTGCAATATTTCTCTCTGTATTTTCTTAGAAACCGGAAAGCATTATGATTCCCAAAGTCTTCAAACTGAATAAGTGTGTTGTGGCCATACCTAAAGAATACAGGAAAATATTTTATCAACTGACACAATAAATCAAAACATTCCTATAAATACAGAGTTGTTTGGGGCCAGGTCAACTCTCTTCCTATAAATACAGAGTTGGACTCTTCATGGAAATGGCTACATGCCATCTCTGTCCTACACAAGTATAACACAGAGGACAGGAAACATGCCCGAAGTCAAACACAAAGTCATAGGCAGAACCAGGTCTAGAATTCAGGTCTGCTGATCCATCCATATTTCTGTACTTGACTGCCTTTTCTCCCTATATGACATTTGAAAAGGAAATCATGTGATGTTTTCCATGGCTCACTTCTTGACATATTTCTGAGTAACTAATTCCATTAGTACCATACCTGTCTGTAATGGCTTCCATAAACTCATCAATAAGATCATCATAAAGCTGTGAGCGGTCTCTTTTTTGGTACAGGCCCATGTAAAATGGATCTTTTAACAAGGTCTATAAAATAAACCAAGATAACAGCAGAATGAAACTACTCACTCAATACACACTCTCCAAAGTGTTAAGTAACGTATTTCAGCGACAAAACATCTTGTTAGTCTTTAAAGTGCTACACAGTTCTGTCTTCTGTTTCAGCAATCCAGAGACTGAGAAGGATTTCAGCTCTCTTTCCTTTAGTGGGTATTTTCACAGTTGAGTATCTAGCTAGCCATACTGCAGAAATCCTAGGGTTTTTTATGGCAATTCTCTGGATTTTGTTAGTCACCTATCATTTTTACTCCCTTTCTCTCTCTCCCTCTGCTTTCTTCCCCACTCCATCATACTCACTTGCTTGACCTCTAGTTGCCTTAAATGATAAAGTTTCATGTCTAGCAGAGCTTGCAACTTAACTGGAACTCAAAACAACATACATGAATCTGAAGTATTTGTGAAAAAGAATTTTTTTGGGGGGGGGCGAGGAGAGATTAGGAAACTTGGGAAACTGGTCAAAATGAAAATGTTAATTAGCTCCTATTTATGCTATTGGCAGTCTCTCCCCCAGATGCCTAATTTGGAGAGATGTTTCAGCACCATCTTAAGTCCTCTCTTTTACAGTTTTGCTAGTAGTTACATACAAATTATTTGCTAAGACACTGGAGTATTGTTTGATGTTGCCTGTAGTGAATCCATCCTCCTGAAACAAAAAGGTCTAACTGGAAACTTTTCACAGCAGGGGCTGTGTCTTCTTCTATGTTTACACAATGGTTAACATCAGGGAGGCCCTGTCTCTGCTTGGGCATTGCTGCAATATAAATAAAATAGATAACAATACTACACTGGAAACACTATGCTTCACAGACACAGATATAAAGGAAGAAGTTATGAGATTGGCCGATATCGATGGGCACCTGAAAACATTACATCATTGTCCTTACAAATGGGACAAATCAATATTCAGAGTAAAGGTGCTTTAAGAAATCTGGTTTGCTCTTCTAGCAGCTTTAAAAAAATCATGTCACCTTGTTCCACTGCTTTGTAGTTGAGACTAGCATTCTGACTAGCAATCCAAATGCACCACTTCACTTTATTTACATAGGGGCTGCTTCTCAGCTATTCAGTATTAAATTAAATTCCAGACGATTTAATATTACACAAAAGATAATTCAATCTTAACAGAGTAGTCATTCAGATATATATGCCCTCTTACAGTACTAAATTTCACTACAAACCACCATTAAAAGTGTTTTCTTTATGGCGGACAAAATACAGTTTAACTTACTTGATTGTCAGTACCAACGTCGATACACACAGGCAGGCATTTATCTGGCCGTATTCCAGCACATGCTGTATACAAACACAGTTTTCCTACAGGAATTCCCATTCCATAGACACCCAGATCTCCAAGACCTAGTATTCTCTCTCCATCAGTTACTACAACAGCCTTAAAATTACACAAAGAATAAAAGTAAACTTTGGTAATTGAGGACATAAAGGATAAAGCAATATTGCACAAAACTTGTCCTGGCAAAATGAAGCATTAAAACAAATTAATATTAGCATGCAAAAAATTTATTCTCTCTAGTGACACCACTTAAGAACTAAGAGCAAATACACAAGGTTACCTCAGTATCTGCAGTGTTCCCCTTTACTTGTCTAAGGTGATCACAGGAATCACCTATCTTGCTGCAAATCAGTGGTCTCCAACCTTTGTACATCCAAGATCACTTTTTAAATCTCAGAACAGGCGAAGATCTACCGCCACGCCCCTTCCTTGAAGCCCCGTCCTCTCTATTCTCCTCCTGTCCATCACTTGCTGTCCCCAGCCCTTACTGACACACACTTATAAACAGTTTATTTTTAAATTATGCAATACATACAATTAAAATCAGGTGTTTATAGTTATGAAATAAATGGTCTGTTTTTTATTCATGCTATTTAAATCTAAAATGAAGCATTTATAATTATACATTTTGTGGGGACAGAGTTCTGCGGCTGGGGGCAGGGGAGAGGGAACAGGGTGCTGGGAGGGCAGAGGACAGGGTTCTGCAGCAGGGGACAGAGTGCCAGTGGGGACAGAGTTCGGGAAGTGGGGACGGGAGTGGGAACAGAGTTCTGAAGGTGGGGACAGGGGAATTGGGACAGAGTTCGGGGAGTGGGGACAGGAATGGGTACAGAGTTCTGTGGCTGGGGCCAGGGGAGTGGGGACAGCATTCTGTGGCTGGGGAGTAGGGGCTGGGGAGTGGGGATGCCAATGGAGGCAGAGAGTCCCCTGCATCTCCCTCCTCCCAGGATTCTCCCCTCCCCTCAGGGAAACCAGCCCATGACTGCCCCGGGGCCGATGCCCCCCCGCGTAGGGAAGCCCCGCGCGCGCGTGCCTGCCCCGGGGCCAACCGCCCCTCCCCCCCATGCAGGGAAGCCCGTGCATGCCTGCCCAGGGGGCCGACCCCACCCCCACCCAGGGAAGCCCCGCGCGCGTGTGCGCCTGCCCAGGGTGCCGACCCCCCCACCCGCACAGGGAAACCCCGCGCACGCCTGCCCCGGGGCAAACCAGTGCAGGGAAGCCCCGCGCGCGCGTGCCTGCCCAGGGGGCCGACCCCCCGGCGCAGGGAAACCCCACGCGCACTTGACCCGGTGCCTACCCCCCTGCGCAGGGAAGCCCCCCCCCCGCACGCAGGGAAGCCCTGCGCACGCTTGTCCCGGCGCCAACGCCCCCCCGCGCAGGGAAGCCCCGGGTGCACGCCTGCCCCAGGGCCAAACCCCCACCCCACACGCGCGTGCCGGGAAACCCCCTGCACACCTCCCGTGGGGCTGACTCACCCCTCAAGGTAAGTAGTGGGGCTTCTCGGGGGTGGGAGGGAAATGGGGGCGGGGCAGACAGGATGCCTTGCGAGCGACTGGTCAAGGCCTCGCAATTGACCAGTAGCTCGCGATCGACCTGTTGGTGATCATGGCTGTAAGGCAGCTGACAAGTTTTTAAATACCATCACTGTAAATATACTTTGTACTTCCACTGGAGGATCTCAAAACACTTTCCAGTAACTTTAATGGATGTAACCTCAGAACACTTCCTCAATTTAAAAAATGAGCAAACAGACAGAGTTTTGTTCAAGGTTGTACAAAAAGTTTGTGGCAGAACTGGGAAGAGAACCCAGGTCTCCCAATTTCCAGTTCTATCCCTTAACCCTAAAACAACCACAGCAGGTACTTCAGAGAAAGATGGGCATACTAAGAAACAAACCTCAAAAGCCTCACCAAATCGAACAGTCATTTGTCAATTTTATTCTAGATCGTGAGGGACCACAATTGGCATAGGAAGCACTGCTGATCTTCAGTTTTCATGCTGTAGATCTTGAATGCTAAAGCTTGGATTCAGAGCAGTGTTTCTCAAAGTGGTCCACGAAACCACTCTGAGAAACCTGCTAATTGGCTGTTCCAGAATGTCTATTTATCAGCTCAGCAGCCACAAAGCCTCTTGGCTCCCATTGGCTTCATTTCACTGTTTGCAGCCAAAGGGAGCTGTGGGAAGCAGCATGGGCCAAGCCCCCCTTGGCTACAAATGGCACACTGGAGCCAATGGGAGCTGTGAGGCTCCGTGGCTGCAAAGCCAGTAAATAAACACACTGGAGCGGCTAGTTAGCAGGTTTCTCAGAGTGGTTTCGCGGACCACTTTGAGAAACACTGATTTGGAGTACTACTCCACACATCTGGATGCACATAACTGTTAAATATGATATAAAGCTATCACTGTCATACAATTGCCCTGAATGCATTATTTAGCACCAGCATATCTCTCCATAAAACTATCCACTTTTTTAAAAGATGAATTGGGATTCAAAAAGAAAAAGACAATTAGAAAAAGGAGTACTGTGGCAGTAATACCTTAACATCAGTTTCTGGCCAGTTGTCCACAATTGACCTGATATGACCTCTGTCTGAGATAGAAATAAACAATCCTCTGAAACAAAATCAGAATGGAAACACTTTTATATCTGATAATTAAAACTTTAAGATCGTGTTTTGCAAAGCAGAATTGAAGACTACATTTTTTGTTTAATTAATTCTAAGTTATGCAAATGTTTACACAAAATAATATTAAAAAGCGATAAAGAATTAGTGTTATAATTAAGTCTATACAACCAAGATAACATACTGGATTAAAAACATAACTGTAGAGTAATACAATTGTTCACAGGAAAACCTGGATTCTGTACTGCCATGAGTCAGTCTGAGTCACACACCCAGGTCAAAGTGACCCTAAAGCTTGTGCCAGCTGCCATGGCAGTATGACACATCTCCCAAATAGATGGCAGATCAGTATAGAATTGGTGCATCAATTCTTCTGCCACCCACTTCCCTGCTCTTGATGCAGGCAGTAGCTGGAAGAAGGGGGCATGGCTAGAGCTTCCTTATGGCCCACTGAATTCTGGCTGCCATATCAGCCACTGACTTAACTCAGAGCTGTTTTCAGGCTTTTTTAAATGACAGGTGGACTGGCCAAACTTAGCAAACATCTGGTCCAAGATCAGAAGAATGAAAAAGTCAGCTTTATGCTACCATCATGAGCTAAGCACTCCTTAGCCACAGACAAAGAGTGAGCCTTTTACTTTCAATATACCGAAATCTGCACATTAAAGTTTGCCATATAAATTCTGAATTGCAGGAGAAATAAAAATCATGCTTAAGAAAATTACTTGCACTTATTTAAAAAATAAAATTACTGGCCTTACTTTGGTCTCCTAAAGATATGTCCATATTGGGAACAGGCTAAACCTACTGTTGGTGTATAAACTATTGGCATTAATCTCTCAATATCATCCTGTAATATCCTGTAAAATAACTTTTCATTTCGCTCTTGGATTCCCATTATGTAGATATACCTGTAATCAAACAAGAAAACAAAGCAAAAGATTAATTAGGTTAAAATGTTTTGCATCTATCTATATAGAAACATATAGCATGAAATGTCGAGGCATGAACCAAAATGCTTTATTTTTTTTTCTAGTTCATGAATTTCCTTCCCTGACCTAGCCTTGAGAAATTGATGTAAATTGGAGAATATACAATTAAACAACAACATCTAAGTACAAATATTGGATAATATACTGAGCTATGTATAGTAACACACCAACCTTTCCATATACACTATGATAGGAGATCAACCTCCCCTCCCCTTTCACAACTGATTTGCACTGTAAAGGTTGATTAATTTTCTTGGGGCTCCTAATGTTAGGATTTCCTATCATCGTTCTTTTTTAAATGAAAAGTTTCCACATTGTGAATTTTTGAACACTAACCAGAATCTCATGTAGGTCCTATGATAAACAAAGGAGTATAATATACTCTCATGAAGTCATTCTGCCGCTCTACTCTGCACTAGTTAGGCCTCAGCTGGAGTACTGTGTCCAGTTCTGGGCGCCACATTTCAAGAAAGATGTGGAGAAATTGGAAAGGGTACAGAGAAGAGCAACAAGAATGATTAAAGGTCTAGAGAACATGACCTATGAAGCCAGGCTTCATGAACTGGGCTTGTTTAGTTTGGAAAAAAGAAGATTAAGGGGGGACATGATAGCGGTTTTCAAATATCTAAAAGGGTGTCACAATTAGGAAGGAGAAAATTTGTTCCTCTTGGTTTCTGAGGACAGGACAAGGAGTAATGTGCTTAAGGTGCAGCAAGGGAGGTTTAGATTGGACATTAGGAAAAAATTCCTAACTGTCAGGGTCAAATATTGGAATAAATTGCCAAGGGAGGTGGTGGAATCTCCCTCTCTGGAGATATTTAAGAACAGGTTAGATAGACATCTGTCAGGGATGGTGTAGACGGAGCTTGGTCCTGCCTTGAGGGCGGGGGGCTGGATTCGATGACCTCTCGAGGTCCCTTCCAGTCCTATGATTCTATAATGACATTTAATTGTGCAAAAGAAACATTTCATTTGTTCTAATATATGATGGTTGAAAATGGATTTTGGATTTAAGATACAATTTGTAACATGCATAGTTTAGAATGGAAACAAAGTAGCATTCTCCAGATGTTTTTTCCATAGTCATCTGAGGTCAAAATGGAAGTTGGAATACAAAAATACAACATTAATTCAGTTCATTAGGGGTTTGATTCTGCAAACACCACAGATTTTAAATATTGAAATATAAACCCTTGTATCTTTGTTTTCTTTATTGCAGTTTAGATTCTAAAGAGATTTGTAAGGGTTCTTTGGGACAGTCCCAGAAGTATTCCTAATGAAACTATTTCATTGTTTCATTCCAACAGACTATGTGACATGGATTCAAGTTACCTTGTTTTATTATCAGTGGACGCAGTAGGAATCTTGATGTGGTCCTAATGTAAATCAACGATAAGCCCCAAGTCATTTTAGCTTTACACTCACTGGCTTTTAGAATATTGCATTCTACTATAAATCAACAACAATATGACAAAAACTTCAAGCTAATGCAACCAACAGGAGAAGCCTTTTAAAAGGAAAAAGTATTTTCTAGGCTAGAGAGTTAAAAATAAGAAAAAAATGCCAAAGGACTAATCATTAAGTGCCTCTGAATTGTCAAAACTAGGGATGTAGGAGACTAGTCAACTATCCAATAAGCAGAAGTTTATTGGACAGTCGACTAGTGATTGACTAGTCACCTCCCCCCCTTGATGCCTCTATCAGCAAGAGGGAGCAAGTGGGGGGTGGTGTGTATGGAAGGAGCAGAAGCAGGTGCTGGAGAAGCCAGCTTAAAAGCTAGTTCATCCCCAGCACCATCTCTGCGGGGGGCAGGGGAGGTAGAGGCACAGCTTAAATAGCATGAGTGGGGACTGAAGCAGTCTGGTTCTGCTGCGATTCTGCTTTTGAAAAGCATTTCAAAGCAGAAGCATTTCAAAAGCATTTGAAAAGTAGAAGCCCCACAGAGAGCTTGGGGCCAGTTCCCCGCTGGTCCTGAGCTCCCTGCGGGGCTTCTGTTTTGAAATGTACAAGAACCCTGCCAAGGCTCTTGTACATTTCAAAGGCTGAGGCACTGCAGGAAGTGCGGGCCAGCAGGATGTCCCCTCTCCCTTCCCCTTCTTCCTCCCCTCGCTGGTTCCATGCTCCCTGCAGGGTTTTCTTGCGCTTGTACATTTCAAAAGGTAGCCCTGCGCTCCCTGAGGGGCTTCTGCTTTCGAACTGTAGCAAGAGCCTGGTAGGGCTCTTGCTACAGTTCAAAAGTGGAGGTGCCCTTAGAGACTAATCAAATAGTCAATGGAAATTCCATCAACTATTCAATTAGTTAACTCATCTAAATTTAACATCTCTAGTCAAAACACCTTTTATTTCCTTTAGACATGACACAATTAAATACTTTATTGTTTCTATGTAATTTTTAAGTCCCAAATTGATTTTCTTTCCCCACATTTTTCAAGGAATTTCTACAAAACTCTGAACAAATTACATATCTAGAACCTGCCACTCAACTCATCCATGTTATAAATTCCTAAAACTTAACAGAAGTGTCGCCAGACATGTAATCGTAATACTTCCATCAAGATGCTATAATGCTAAGGCCTGACCCTGAAATTCTAACTGAGACAAATCTCCTCTGGAAGTAAACAGAAGGTTTGCCTGAGCAAGTACTGCAAGACTGGACATTTCCTTTAAGTATATTCTTTTCCAAACCTCATTACAATTATGGAGTAACACACACATCCCCCTGTAAGGCTATGTCTGCATTACAGAGTTTTTCCGGAATACTGGAGGTATCCCGGAAAATCTCTGCTGCGTCCAGGGAACGCATCCGCTTTTTCGGATCAGTTTCTGAAAAAGCGGGCGCATTCTTTCAGAAGCCCTTTATTCCTTATTTTGTGAGGAATAAGGGCTCTTCCGAAAGAGGAGGTTTTTCCCACATTTGGCCCCATGTAGATGGGCCAAATGTCGGAAAAGCCTCTTCTGAAAAAAGAATCAGAAAAAGGGACGCAAAGTGTGGCTCGCAATTTGCGTTCCTTTTTCTGAAAAAGAACTGCAGTGTAGACATAGCCTACACACAAATCAGCACAAAACATAATTAGCAGCACAAGTGTGGGTGATAAATATAGTTTGTGTTACTTTTACATATAATCTGTCAATTATAAAACCCGCTGGATGCAAAAGACTTGCCTTGATATTATAATAAAATAGATTGTCTCAAGAGTCCTTTAAGCTTGCACTAAACATAGGTAAGAAAAATATTAATTCTTACTTTTCCAAGGGGTCACTCATTTTTGCCAAATTCTTATGGAAGCGTAAGGCTTGAATGTCTTGTGTCTCTATTTTAGGAGGTAAAAGCCCTTGTAGCCCAAGCATTTGTCTTTCCTGTAGTGTAAAAGCCATGCCCTGAAAACAAAAAAGGGGAAAAAAAGTTATTTTATTATTTATTGTTTATCTGCTAATACAGGTATTTTGTTTAAAATTTAAATGTATCTCTATGACTATTCATTTCTATGATGTCCATCACTACAGTTTCTAAGCATCTCACAAATTTTAATAAATTGAGCCTCACTACACTGGTAAGAAGGAATCTGTATCCCCACTTTGCTGTTGAGGAAACCAAGTCACAGTGAAGTAGTTGAGTTCTTGGGCAAATCGTTTAAATCGGTGCCATGAACAAACACAGAACCCAGATCTTTTGCCTTCCAGTTCTGTGCTTTAATCATCTGCACATATATCCTCCTTCAGAGCACCTCTCTCCCTCACTGCATATGCAGAGGGAGATTGCTTTGAAGATATGTTACTTGAAGTGTTACTTGCTTCTTGAAATGTTCCTTTTGTCAGGAAAATTTCCCTGCACACTTCTGATAATTTATGTAGCCAAAATTTATTTGCACTGCCCTCACATCTCTGTTGGGATAGACAGCATCTCAACATGAAGCCTTACTTTTTGTTAAAGATAAAACTGATCCTTAATTTCTTCAACTATAATCACCTATTACAAAAAAAAGCTTTAGCTTCCTCCATCTGTTGAAACAAATTAAGTTTATGAAGGAAAAAAAAGATATAAAACATCTTTAGTTGTACTAATCTCAGATGCATACAAATGTCTATGAGTCCTTAAAACATTTTACTCCTTTAAGAGTAAATGATCTTCCTGATATTTTGCACAGACAACTCTTGGGGTGTATCTAGACTACATGGCTCTGTCGACGGAGCCATGTAAAGTAGTTGACCCAACATAGTCAATGAAGTGGGGATTTAAATAATTCCCGCTTCATTAAAATAAAAATGGCCGCCGTGCTGTGCCGACAAACAGCTAATCCAGCACAGTGCAGCATTCGAGACGCGGATCGGTTGACAAGGCAAGCCTTTGTCGACCGTTCCTGTAAACCTCATTTCATGAGGCAGAAGGGAGCCGTCGACGGAGCCATGTATTCTTGACACACCCTTGCAGGTGAAATTCAAAGTATTTTGGTTAATTCTGCTAGTTGTTGTTTGGTTGGACTTAACCTTCAGGCTGATAGATTTATTGATAGTAAATTATTTATTGAATTTACCTTTTTTTTCTGTTCAAGAGTCATTTGGAAACAGATCCTGATTTCTGCAAATGTACTAGTTTTTCCTCAAGCATTCAAATATTTTATGCAAACAAATTTAAACACAGTTTACTTATTAATTGTTCACTTTGACTAGCTGTAATTTTGTTATTTTAAGACTAAATTCAGCATTTTTTCTTTTCACTCCCTATAGAATACTTTTAATACATTCCATAGAAGTAAACATACCCTGGAAAGTTATGTGAAAACAAGCTATGCAAGTATATACATCAGATAACCACTGTTTTTCTGATGTACCTCATTAATTCATTACTGTGCAGCAGTTCATGTTCTATTACATGACCATCCCTCAAACTCCACATTTATCATCAAAAGAACAGGTGCAGAATCTGAAATTAACTGACAAACAGTAACAATATTTTCACCATATTTTAGGCACTACAAAAGTAAAAGAAACATGAAGATTCCTGATGAAAGGAAAAAAGCACAATCTACACTTCAGAAGGTATAAAAAACATGGTTGAATAACACCTTTAATGTCTAGCCAATTTACGCTGTAACCCTACAGTATATTTAGCTGTGCTATAGTAGTCCAAGCTAATATTTTATCCATAAGCATGCAGCAGTATTCCACCATGAAAACTACATTATCTCTGTCAAAGTTCTTGGTTAGGCCCCTTAAAACAATTTACATAATTGCTACTGATACCTTAAATACTTTGTCATGACATTCTCTTAATTCGCCTGTGTAACTGAATCAATGACCACAAGTTTTCTGGTTCCTTAATAAAAAGCTCATGGCTTGTTTAATATACAGTATATCCTTGTGGTGGATATATACCCTTCATGTGACTTGCTTTTTTTTTCTCTTTCACTTTCTGCCTTTAGACATCCTAGAAGTTCAGTGTTGCTTGAGTTGCTGTAGTGTTAACACGTTGGAATTTATTTTTCAAATGACACTACAATTTCCCACATTGTGTATCTGGACAACTCAAATGAGTCGATCTCTGAAGCCAATGATACAATACTTCAGCTGTTTCTCCTACTGGACCTTTCTCCTCCTTCCCACCTCCCCAAATCAGGATGTGACCATATCCAGCCTAGGACACCATTATCAAGATTCTCCAGGGACCTGCCTTCACTTGTTTTCTCTCAGATAGCATGCTTTTTGACTAAACCTTTCCCTTCCTTTCCTAATCTCATCCTCTCCTCCTTACAAATCGCCTCACAAGTGATGATTACCCTCAGTCCACGGTAATTTGAATAGGAGCAGAAGAGCCTACACATCTCTTAGCACTCATTCCCTGAGAGTCATTTTCTCTACTTAACCACAGCCTCTCTCCATTTGTTTGAGGTGTCCTTCTCCACTGCTCTCTCCCTTGACTTTCACCTCCATTAGTGTCCTAATCCTCTTTCCAAGAGATCCAAGAGCATCCTTTCAAGACTGTATGCCCAGGGCAGGAACTGTTTTCTTCCTGTGTAATGGAAATCACCTCACACAGCGGCGGAAACCACAATCTAACTAGTCTTCTACCGATCATTACAACATACTGCTTCAGAACCAAAAGCAGCACTTTGTTCTCTTGTTGAGACCCATCTAGTGAATCCACGGGCACATCTGTGCATTCTGTACTGTGCCTTAAATCCATAAACTCTTTGGCATAGGAACCTGTTCATACTCTGGCCTTTCTATCTGACAACTCCTACGCTAACCGAATGGTGATGTACAAGTGAGCCTTATTACAATGTACTCATCCGCTCACATGAAGGTGACCAGGTAACAAGGTTCCCAGTAAATTGTGCCCCTGCATCGGTGCGCAGCTCCTTTCTGAGTTCTGCACAGAGGTTCAGAGCTCCCACACAGGCAGGGAGCTCAGCTGACCGGCTAAGGAAGGTGGGGGCGGGACATTTACCCTCTTGGAGGAGCAGAAGCAGCAGCAGCAGCAGATGCTGCTGCCTGCTATAAATAGAGAAGCTGGCTCCAGCCTCTACTACAGGGCTGGGCAAAAATGATCTGTAGGCTGGATCCTGCTGCGAGAGCCTCAGCCATTTCCCTGTCTGCCCCACACCCACTCAACACTCAGGAAAGCTAGGTGCAGGGCCATGTGTGTGTTTCTGAACGCTGAGCGCCTGGAGGGAGGGAAGACAGGCTTCTCATGCTGCCCCTGTCCCCAGTAGTTCCCATTAGCCAGTTTCAACCAATATCAGCTGCCTGTTTGCAGAAGAGGCAGCATGTGAAGTGCCCCTCATCCCCAGGGGCTCACAGCATTCAGTTTAGAGCAATAAACATGGCTCCTGCAGCTCTCCTGAGTATGTACAGGGGCTGAAAGGCAAGGACCCTGGCTAAGGAACCTGCTGGGCTACTGGCTTGGATCTAGATAAGGGCACCCCCTCCCCCAACCCCTTGCCTCCCTTCTGCCCTCCTACCCCATCCCATGTAACCCAAACCTTCTGCACCCCGCACCAGCCCCCAGTCACCTTCCCAGACACTGCATCCCCTCCTACACTCCTCCTTGGGTCACAACCCTCCCCCCCAAGACAGACTTTGCACCCCAATCTGCTATCCCTGGTTACAGCCCAAATCCCTGCACCCACGCCCTGCCACCCAGCCCCCACTCTCCAAGTCACAACCCCATCCTAGGCCCTGCACTGCTCCTTACTCCAGTCTGTTGCCCCAGGTCATGATCCCCTACTTCACCCACACTCCCTCTCAGATCCCACACACCAATCCTTTATCCCAAGCTCCCTTCTGCACCCAACCTCCATCCCACATGCCCACACCTCCTCCATTAATATAATGGAAGCGTGTGGCCCTTGACTACTTACCAAATTCTTGGAGTGGCCTCCCAATCAAAAATTATTGCCCACCCCTGTGTTAATGGCTTAAGGTAAGAAAGAAAAAGATTCTTTTAACAGAATTTTTTTGAGAGTTGCAGAGAACTAAAACTCTGATGTTAATGATTTTTTTAAAATTCTGTGTTACTAATTAATACATGGTAAATTGTGTTGCATTAAGGCCAGATCTTTGCTATCTGGTAGAGTTCTGGCTCTCATGAGTCAGAAGCAGCAAGTACTAGGTGTGATGCTAGTTGTTTTGTAGGATGAAATCTTATTTGCAAGATCTATGAAACATGCATCTGTGTATTAGAAAGGATGAGGACGTATGTTCTCCAAGGTCTCAGAGGGGTAGCCGGGTTAGTCTGTAACTAAAACAAACTTAAAAACAATGGTTCTGCGGCACGTTAAACCAACAAAAATATATAAATAGTATTATAAGCTTTGGTGGGCACAACCCATTTCTTCAGCCAAAGGTAGTGTTAATTTTATTTTTATTTTATTTCATATTAAATAATCGTAAGCATTGCTCCTTGATAATTATCTCTTATTTTAAATATATTTTCTTCCACACACATGGACTATTTAAAATATATATTTATATCTATGGTTTGTTTGTACTGGTGGGTGCACATTCACATGCTACCTCAATATTGGTGTAGCGCATAAGAAATTTCAACCTACCCAAAAGAAAATTCAACCTACCCAACGATGGAAAATCTTAGAGGGACCACTTCCAGGTAAGCAAAATTCTGCAAAATGGATGATGTTAAGACCAGTAGGAAAGAAGGGTTGGCATTTTTTTAGCAGGAGGGAGGAGAATGGAGGAAACCAATATGTGAAAATATACTGATTTTTTTAAATTATTACCAGTCGTAATAATTTGGTTGGGTGAATACATTTTGTACCAGGGCTGATAAATGTTCATGACCATTTTGCAAAATTAATATAAATAATTATTATTAATTATAATTCATTTAAAGTTTCTGATGATGTGTAAATGCAGGATGCACCAGACCTTCGTTAAACTCTCATTTTCTAAACCTGGTATTTCTTCCAAAACATAAAATAAAAGCCTCTTTAGATTTAGTAGCTTAATATCACAGAGAGCTCTCATTTTACTATTAAACTACTTCCATAAAATTTTACTACACATTAATATAGTTTAAAATATTCTCATTAAAGATAAAACTCAGTTATACTTATCAGAATGGATGACTACAGCACATTTTGTGATGAATAGTGTATTTTTGTGTCATGAGTGGGCTGTTCCTCAGTTCCCCATCTATCAAAAGCAGGTAATAGCACTTCCCTACCTTCCAGGGATGCTGTACGGATGAATCCATTAAAATTATGAAGTGTTTTGAGATCTATTGATGGGAAGAGCTATAGAAGAACTCGGAGTCATGTGCTTTAATTGTGCTTGGCTGTTTACTTGCTAACTCATAAAGTTAATTTTCCACAACGTCTCCAGTCACCAGTGCAAATTAACACAGTTCATTCATATGAATGAAATGCCTATTTTATGTCTCTCATAACTCTTATGATCACAGTTGATTGGTCACATAAATACAACACAAGAAGTATGAATTTCCTGTTATTTCCTTACTTTCCCCATATTTTTAAACTTAATTTAGTGCTTGTGGAGAGCACTGACTCGACAACAGTGATTGTTGCAGATGATATAAACCAACAGCAACACTACAGGTACTGTAAGCTTTCCTGACTTTCCCATCAATGTACTTCACACCCTGACATGAAACTACCAGCTAATTTGGTCTGTGCCCAATGCTTGACCTTGCTGGTAAGACCAGAAGCAAGAATACAAACTGTTATTGTTCCAAATGTCCATTTGCTTGGAACTAGGTGCAAATCACAGATCTAATTCTCAAAGGCCACTAAACAGCCATCAGATAGCCAGGAGTAATTCTCATTAATGATCTAGGTTGAATATGAGCCAGTCACTTAGATGCTGAAGTCTCTGCCTACCAGCACTGATCACCTGAGCCACCCAGGTCCCTAGCACTTATTTTTAAGCACACACTAATTTGGCAAAGCTGAAAATTACAAAGCTGAAATCACTAGTATGATGGACTGTAATTGTTCATCTATCATTTCATCTAGACTGTGCACTGTCACTAACTGACTCAGTTGGAGAGACTTTGTTAAACTGCAGCTCTTCTAAATGAACTAAATGAACTGTCTTGGCTAGGGTTATTGTCTCTTGAAACACTCAAAGGCATCACACATACAAAAAGTTCAGTGGCTTTGAGGAACATGGCTGAATTAAGGTCTGTAATGAGCAGTAAGTAGGGCTGCCAGATGGCTGAAACAAAAATACCGAACACCCCCCCCCCCCCACCACCAAAAAAAAACACCGGGAAAAAATTTTGTTGAAGGAATACAAAAACCCGGACACGCTTTATCGGAGAGGGGGGGAGGAGGGGGAGACTGGCTGGAAAGGGGGGGACCTGGAACTAGCTAATGGGGGGGGGGGAGGAAGATGGAGGGGGCAAACAGGAAGCAGAGCTGGTCATGGGGGGCGGGTGCAGCTAATGGTGGGGGGTTGGGCGGAACAGGGCTGGCCACAGGATATCAGGGAAGGGGGGAACCAGCCGGGAGGGGGCGGGCTGGCCGGGAGGAAGGGGGGCCGGGCCGGGAAAGATCAGGAAGGGAAGTGGGGGAGAACAGGCCAGCCGGGAAGGGGGGGGGGTGAGCAAATTGGCCAGCGGGGAGCAGGACTGACCTGGGCACTTGCTGCCTGTCCCGCGCAGGCTCCCGGCGACGCACGAGCGAGGAGGAGGCTTCCCCTCCTCCTCACACTCAACCGACTGAGGGTTCCCAAGTGACAATCGCGGCCCCGCCTCCCAGTTGGGACTCCCAGCCGTTCCCCCCCGCCCAAGTCAGGCTTCCGTCCGGTGCGCAGCTGGAAAAAAATCAGAAAATACCGGACATTGCACATATCCGCTATTTTCTGATTTTTTTATACCGGATAGAACACACAAATACCGGACACCTGGCAACCCTAGCAGTAAGTCTGACTCCTACCTACGTCTTTTGACATGTTGAGCACCTTTCTCAAACAGAAAATGAGAACATTTAGGTCCCTTCAAGAACAGATAAAAAATCCTCAACCCAACAGAGGCCATTGTTAAACTTCGACTGCCAGTATGTTTTTAATCTCTTGAATAATCTAAGCACCTACTAAACAATCCTTGTTATAATTCTTATCCTCCCCAATCTCTTGGCCTGCATCCTTGCCTCTTTGCTTATACTTTGAGTGTAAGCTCTTTGTGGCAAGGAGCTTCTTTTTATATTGCCTTTCTGCACTGCCTAGCATAATGAGACCTAGGTACCTGACTGATGGTGTGAGGCGCTATCACAATTTAAATAGTGAATAACAACTTTTATAGTTGCCTACAGTAAACAAATGTATTTGGGTAACTATATTCCAAGCAGCAAAGACGCTTCCATATTTTACACAGCAATTAACTCTGCCATAACAAAAGGCCTTTAAACGTAATTCATGTTAATTGGAATCCTTGTCATACAGCAGCTCTGCAAAGTCAATCATGGAAGAATGCAAAGATAGTTACTGTACGTTCTGCAATTGTTTGGTTGATGTGACAAGGTCATTACCAAAATAGCTTCTGACCTTTTTGGGGCTGCTCTGACAATAGAACTTGAAAGCTGGATTTTGAAACAGACAACTTCAGTTAATTTATGCATTTAGCAGCTGTGGGAACCAGTTCCTGGGCAAAAAGGTAAGATCAAATAAATGTTTGTGCTTGCCACGCAGTGAAGCAGGTGCAGGAGTTCTGAGGTGGGAAGTTAAATGGTCACAAAAGGTGAGGGGGATTGGCTCTGAAATGTCATAAACTGGCATCTTAAAGCTTTTAATGTCATTAATCCCCGTTATTTTGGGTTCCAACCCCCAAATCCCATGTGTTAAGGGAGATTAAATAACATAAGTGAATGAGAATGCAACACAAATAGACCTGCCAACAAAAGATCCTATAATGAGATGACAATCTCAGCAGTTTCACAGCAATGGATACTGAATCTGTTACTATCCATACATTGGGTGCAACAGTGCAGTTTTTCCTCACACCAGTCCAGTCAAAGCTCTCATTTCCACTACAACAAAATGACTCATTTGTCTGAGTCATTAAAACACTGATACAGTGAATAAGTGCGACAACAAACTTCTTCCCTTTAAATATTGCACTCTGCCCGGTTATCATAAAACAGCATCCTTCTGAAATAAAATTTAGAAGCTACTGCCACAAGCAATTGTGTAGGCAGTGCTTGAAAAAGCTTGAGAGCTTTGAAATAATTTCTACCGGTCTGCCAAAAGCTTTGAGCTCTGAGAAGTCACACGACTTGGTATTCAGAAAAGTCATACAATTCTACTAAATCACTCTCCATTCCGTCTTCACTTTCTACATGATTTAGCAGGCACTGAAGATCTCTATTTGTCTACATATTTATACAGCTCTCAGGCTCGAGCATCTGACTAAATCATATAAATCGATGTAATCAGTCTGAACACTAACATATGCGTTTGTCTTCTCTCCCTCCTTTCAGGGGTAGTTAGAAGTCACTCTTTATCTCTCACTATTCTTTTCTCCACCATTCTAGGAACAGCAGAGTAATGAACTTTTCCCCTCCTACTATGGGTAGGAGACAACAAAGAGATGGGTTTTACATTTTTCCCAAAGCCAGTCAGGTTTGTGATCTTCCTCATCTGTTACAGAAGGAAATGTTTAACCTTAGACCAGCTGCCAAAAAAGACGGGGGTAATGGGAACTTAAGACAACCTAACTTTTGAGAGTTTTGCTGTCCTCGTGGATTGCAGCTGTCCTGAAAAATTTCCTTCTGCAGTTAAAAGGCTGTTTTCTTAGGGTGAATTTCCTCCCCTGTGCAGAAGGCCAGCACAGTGTTGATGGACAACTTAAGTCCCACCTAAACCCTGTCTTTTGCTGGCTCTCATCATAAGGGTGTTTCACACTGAAATGACTTATTTACAGCCCATGACAGTAATGAAGGACTTAGAGAGTTAGAGGTTAATACTTGGAAAATGGAATTCAAAGCTGCTATCGTAGACATAAAATATTGGCTTTGAGCTTTAGTGTTTCTTGCAATACTAAAATCAAGCTGGAATTAAACTAAGAAAAAGCAAAAGGATAGTCACAACGATGGTATTTTTAATTCATGATAGAGGATGGGAATATAAATGAAAATGTAATGGCATTGGAAATCAAGGATATGTAGGAGAGATAATGGCAAAAAATCTTTGTTGCTAGCCCTGATATCATAGTTCTGCAATACTGAACTGTAAATCATCACTGAATCATTAAGTCTTTTCTGGCACTGATCCTGCACTGAGGAGAACAAGTTCATGACCTCACATCAGTATAATTTTCAATTCCGGAACAAGGTCCCTCTGGAGATAAGATGTTTGATAAACGCACACTACTAACCTTGTTTGTTCTTGGATTTAACATCAGAGGCTTGCCTTTTTCTTTGGTGTGCACGGTGCGACATACCAAAACACAGGGAGTAGCAACTGCTCTTAATCGGGAGAGCATTTCTTATAGTTCACCTAATAAAAAAGGAAATTTAAAAAATTCAGCTATAAACATGCTTATCCACGTGTACACATTTCTGTGCCTGTTAACCAGAGAAGAAGAAATAGATACACATCAGATAGTGCTAGCCTGGGGACTCCTAGGCTTATATGCAATCATATTTTGTGGCAGCCAGTAAGAAGAAAGTATCTTTGTGGAAGGGGACACATGGCGGAGTCTCACAGCAGTCCTGATGTGTCCATACTGCATTACACAGATCTTTTGACTTGGGTCCCTGGCTTGTGCTGCATGCACACTGCAAAACAACAGGGCCTGTGTAACCACCACCAGGCAGATTTGAACCTGGAACCTTTGAAGCTTAGTATAGGAGCCTCTCTACAGCTTGAGCTATAAAGCCACCTTGTACTCAGCTTAGGCTGTAGAGCTCCCTTGTTTTTATCTCTCGCTGGAAGTTGTCTAAGTGCCACTACATGGGACAGGGAACCACACTAGGTGTGTGGGGTACACCTGGACCAAGTGTCAGTGGGACTTGGGCTCTGACTCACCCCCCGTCAGAATCCTGGGACTCAGATCATGAGTGCTTGCTGAACCAAAACAGAGAGATTTGCAAGTGGACAGAAATGGTTGCTGGGTTCAAACCTGAGTCAGAGCCATGGCTTAGGGTAAGTCTAGATTACTACCCTCTTTCGATAGAGGGATGTAAATTAGACACTACAAAATTAAAATGAAGCCGGGATTTGAATTTCCCGTGCTTCATTTGCATATTCACATCATGGCGCTCTTTCGAAAAAGCGCTATTTTGAAAGTCTAGATGTGGTTCTTTAGAAAATAGAAGCCTTTTCCAAAAGATCCTGTAAACCTCATTTTTGAGGTCTCTTCCTTATTAATTTCAATTTCATCCCATTTTTGAGGTTTACAGGATCTTTCGAAAAAGGCTTCTATTTTCGAAAGAATCGCGTCTGGACCGTGGTTTTACTTTCAAAATAGCGCTTTTTCGAAAGAGCGCCATGACTCGAATATGCAAATGAAGCATGGGAAATTCAAATCCCGGCTTCATTTGCAATTTCAAAGTGTCTAATTTACATTCCTCTGTTGAAGGAGGGATGTAATCTAGACACGGCCTTAATGAGCAAAGTAGACATGCACCCAAGTATGTTACGAAAAATCTCCATTCCCGGTAACTCTGAGGTTCTACTGTAGCACAAAGGTACCCCTATATACACAGCAACTTGTCCTGTTTCTCAATCACTGGTCCTTTGTTCACATATTATATACTTTTCATTTTAAGAAAGCATGATTTGAAGCATATATGTGCAGTGAGCTTGTCGTAAAGTGTTGGTAGAGAGATTACTGGAAATCTTGGTAGTATTACCAAAGCATGCTGCTTTTAACAGAGTAATTCCTCACTAAACTAGGTGGTGGTGGACTAAACACAGCTGGCCTGTCACAATTAATCAGCAGTGATGACAAAAATAACTTTGTAATGAATAGGGTCTGATAAAATTAAATTTGTGCTACAAAACAGCCATCATGTGTGCACAGCAAATTCAGTTTTGAGTACAGTTTAAATTAATAAGTGGCCACTTATTTGCCATGATCACACAATTTCAAATCAATGGTCTATACAGATGAAACCAAAAATTATTTGTAATTGAAATGCAAAAGCAACACCTTTCATGAGCACTGAGTCTGGTTCCAATTGGTCAATTCCAGAGACCTTAAACAAAGAACTATAATTAAGCCAAACAAACCACCCCAGTCGCTTTCCTGTAACAGAATTCAATTACTTCACAGTGAGCACTTGTGAATAAAACAGTACTCCCTTCCCTCTTTTGAATGCAGGAAATTTAATTGTAGGTAGTGGATAGCCCAATAAAATCTGATTAGTCACTTCTTTATCTCTTTTCCCAAGGTCTCCTTTCTTATTAATTTCAATTTCATTCCCACCTCTCTTATCATTGCCCTGAAGTGACCTCCCTTCATCCATTCTCCTCAATTCACTTCCTCCCTTACAGCTCACATGGACCCCTGCATTTTAAAATCAAAGACCTATATCTTGCCCCACAAAACTTTTTGGCTTCAGTGGGACAACACACATTCAAGGGCAAAACTTAACTATGAATTTTAAAAATATAAATAAGAGCTACAGTTATTTTCTTCATTATAAAAGAGTTTATTAAGACCAACAGACCCCTTCATTTTCTTAAACCAACAGACCCACATGGGCAGAGTCAACTGCAGGATTGGGCCTCTATCATTTGGACTTGCAGCACATCAGCTTGTCCGATGCAGAAGAATCACAAGGCAGCACTAATGCCTTGTAGATAGCTTGTAAGGGGTTCTGGGAGCTTTTGTAGAGAGGCATGTGTTTTTAAAGAGAAATCTGAGTCATCTGAGAAATCTGGTTGGTACATCACAACCAGGAAGCCAATTGTGGGGAAAAAAATATAAAAAGGGAGGTTTAAAGGAAGTGAAAGCAGAGATTTAAGTAGCAGCGGAGTTGTGAACAGGGATAAGAAGAGAACACAGGAACTGAAAGAGGAATAAAAATACTGTCTAAAACCTGACTCAGCATAATCAAATTCAAAACCAGACTTTTTTCTTTTACTTTCAGTAACTGATAGTACAGGGTAGTAAGCAACAGCTCTAAACAGAAATTGTTTTATGCAACCAGGTTTGTTTCAATATGGCCAGTAATTTTTAGCACAATATTGCTTGCACCCCGTGCCACTGTATAACTGAGTCTATGTTCTTCAGCATATTGGATAGCGGTTTTCTGCAATGGAGTATCTTATCAGGAGGCATCTGGCCAGTTCAAACTAATTATTAGCATTATACAAATGCACTTATCTAGAAGCAAATGTTTTTGTTAGTACAATTATGGATTGGTCAATTTCAAAGGCTATTTTTAGGAAAATATATTCATTATACTTCTAAAGGAACGAATTACCTTCCCAATTGAGTCATGTAGTTCACAGCCAATTAAAGCAAAGTCTGTTTCAATTAACACTGAAGCTATCTGGGTCATGAATTGTAGCTTTAATACTTAGTAATATGTTTCAGCAGATTTGCAATTCATGTTCAAAGGCTTTGCAGTCATCCCCCAGTTTCAATGACAATGGATCATAAAAAATATCGCAAGTATTTCTTCCTATAGAAAATTTCAGAGTGCTGGGATAAGCAAATTTGTACAATTTCCCTAAAACATACAGAATGGACTTATGAATAACTGGAACCAGTAATAAATATTTTAAATATAGAGTGCAACCCTTAATTTAAAGGACTGAATGAGACTCGCTAAGCTTCCTCGAGTTTGCATGTGAAAACAATGTTTTATGACAAAGCCCAAATTTAGCCAAACTAACATTATTTCACATAGAACAGTAGCAATTGTTTTATGAATCTATAAAATCCTGAATGGCTAAACCCTTTCATTTTCGGTTTAAATCAATTTTTATTGAAAAATTCCTGGGTTTTACAAAAAGCATTATTCTGCCTGGGTGTTTTTTTTTTTTTTTTAATTTTCACCTTACTTTGGTATCATTCAACTATATAAAAACTTGTTTTATTTTAAAAATGCAATACATTGCCTGAGATATATATAATATGATAATACATTTGCCTGTGTATATATACACAAAGCTGCACGTTGAAGTAAGGCTATATATAGAGCCCTACTAAATTCATGGCCACGAAAAACATGTCACAGACCATAAAATCTGACCTTCTCCAGTGAAATCTGGTCTTTGTCTGCTTTTACCCTATACGATACAGATTTCACAGCAGAGACCAAATTGGGGATTCTGACACAAAAAGGAATTGCCGGGGAGGTGGCAAGACTATTTTAGGGGGATTGTAGTATTGTCACTTACATTTGTGCCACCTTCAGAACTGGGCAGCCAGAGAATGGCGGCTGTGGACTGAGGGCCCAGCTCTGCAGGCAGCAGTGCAGAAATAAGGGTGTCAATGATGTTCCGTGTCATCCTTACTTCTGTGCTGCAGCTGGCAATGGCTTTGCCTTCAGAGCTGGGATCCTGGCCAGCCGTCTCCACTCTCTAGGGGTACGTCTACACTACAGCGCTAGTTCGAACTAACTTAGTTCGAATTAGTTAATTCGAACAGCAGCCCTGCTACACCATAACCTTAAGACCCTCTCCCCCTCACACAACTCCTTTCTGGGTCAGGACTAAGGATGTTAAGGGGGTACTTCAAAGCAGGAGCGCTACACAGAGCCCAGGGTCAGCTGACCCCGGGGCTCCATGTGGCATTTCCATAGAACTCGGGATCAGCTGGGGAGTCCCCAGCTGACTCCGGATTCTGCATGGCATTTCTACAGAACCCAGGATCAGCTGGGGAGTCCCCAGCTGATCCCAGGTTCCGTAGAAATGCCGCGCAGAGCCCGGGATCCAGGATTCGCCTGCTGAGGATTCTTGTACATTTCAAAGCTGGCACGCTGCATGCAGCCGGGGGGGGGGGGGGGGGGGTTCCTGTGCATTTCAAAGGGGAAGCACCTGCGTGGACCCAAGAATTAGCAGGACTTCCCACTGGCCCCGGGCTGCACGCAGAGTTCCAACTTTGAAATGCACAAGAGCCTCTGTTGGGGCTCTTGTACATTTCAAAGAAGGTATGTGGAAGTGCCTATCGACTAGTGGAGTAGTTGATGGAAATTCCATCGACTCCTTGACTAATAAATTAATTGATATTTAACATCCTTAGTCAGGACCCCTACAATTACAACACTGTGAAATTTGAGATTTAAATATCTGAAATCATGCAATGTACAATTTTAAAAATCCTATGACCATGAAACTTTTGATATGGCCCTAGCTTTGTATTATTCTAAACTAATAGGTCTGCATGCAAGCTTTGAAATCAACGCACATCTGAACCTACTGACAAATTACATGCCCACCACTAAAGCCGTCTCATCCATAGGACTGTTTGGAGCAGCCACCCCAGACTGCGGGGCTCAGGGCAATCTGAGGGATTACTGAGTGGGCCTGAGGCCAGCAAAAGGGGTCAGACCCAATCCTGCATTCACCAGCAGCATTGGGAGCCATGGGAAACAAAGGTCCAGCTGCAGCCTGCTTTGCTCCCCGGAGTGACACAGCTAGGAGCCAGGTTCCGGGAGCAGAGCAGGCTGCGGTAGGATTGCTACACTTCCTGCTGCCATGGTAAGTGCAGAGGCGGCCCGACTCCTGCTGCAGGCCCAGGTCCTGTGGTAAAATCCTCTGGGTTGTGTTGCATGGGGGAAAGGGCCTTGGAGAAGGGGTTGAATGGGGATGAGAGGGACCATAACAGAGGAAGGAAGAGGCAGGGTGGGGGCAGAGCAGAGACTGGGGCAGCACAGGGCAGGGCCTATGCAGATGGTGGGGTTGTCCTGGGCCCTGCACCCTCCCTACGGATGGTACTGCCTACCATATACACATTTCAAGCTATTATTAGCAAATAATAGATTAAAGACTTGAAACACTATAATGAGGGAGAAGGGAACCAAAAATCTGTATCGGAATATGTTTCAGAGCACAAGGAAGTATTCAAAGGTTTAAAACAAAGATAGGAGAAAAGGATGAAACTGAGGATATGCACTGAAAATGGTGCTACCCAATTACTAATGTTAATATTTATAGGATAATAGTTCCAAGCCTACATCATTAAGTTTTACAGTATTTGGAGACTAGAGATATATTGTTCTCTGAAACTCAGAGGTTCAATTATGTTTTGAGTTTGTTTTAGTTCTGCAGCAAACCACATTGATGAATTCAAAGCATTTATTGTATACTTTTGTCTTGCCTTTCCATCCACCAAAATAACCCCAATATTAAAAAAAATTAATAGTGATTGCACTGATTTTCACCTGATTTTGTTCTTGTAATAAACACTGATAAATTCCTGAGAAAGATAAAATAAAAACTGAAAATGAAGAGCCTTAATCATGACACAGACATTGAGGTTTGGGGTTTATTTTTGTTGTTGTTAATTAAACATGGCTGATTTTCCCAGGTATAAACACACACTCTCTCTTCCTCTTCATCACTTTACAGACATAAAGCAGACTACTACTACGAAATTGGGTGAGTTCCATGTCTAAATGAATTACAACTTTACAAGTGTATTTTTAAAAAAAACCAACTTCCCTCTACCTAGCAGATGCTATCTGGGCTACTTCACCTGGAGGGAAGTGCTTTGCTGAGTGTGAGAGATAGGGCAATTTTCATTTGACTTAAGAGTGACCTTAAATTACATCTGTGTATGTATAAGAGAGCCCAGATTTCCTATTCAGGAATCAAGTGTTCTGAATTTTAGTCCATGTTATACCTCTGATTCACTCTGACACTGGGTTCATCAATTCAATGCTGTGTGCCTCAGTTTCCCCAGCTACGTAACAGGGCTATTTAGACTTGATCTACTCTACCAGGGGCCATCAATCTAAGTACACAATTTCAGATATGTGAACTAGCTGAAGTTGATGTACGTAGATCTACTTACTGCTGTGTCTTTGCTGCAGTAAGTCAACAGCTGATGCTCTCCCATTGACTCCGCCTGCCCTTCTCATTCTGATGGAGTACCAGAGTTAATGGTAGAGTGCTTGGTGGTTGATTTATCAGGCCGACACTAGACACAATAAATTGACTCCCGCTGGATCAATCGCTGCCCGTCAATCCAGCAGATAGTGTAGACAAGCCGTTATGTATGTCTCGCAGAAGGCAACACAATTTTAACTGACATCTGTAAAGCACCTTGAGAGTCTCGGAGGAAAGAAGACACTACAGAATTCGAAAATATACAATGCATTTGCTGATGCCAAACTGCCTCAAGTAGCAATAGTGAACAGGCCATCTGAGACATGTGACCTCTTTTTCCCTTTTCAGCACATGGCACAATCAATCCAATAGAGACTATGCAGCTTCCAACAAGGGAGAAGAAAAGCTTAAGCTAAAGCATTTATATGGGGAACAATGCCTCTGATCTACACAATTTGAAACATTCAGCTTTGAAAAAAAAAAGAAAAGATGGCAGGATACATGTAGACTTAACTACCTGTGACATGAGATAAAGCTAGAGCTCTCAGAGTCCAAACAGAAATACTGGATCATAAGACTGTGTCTACACTACAGACCTTACAGTGGCACGGCTGTAAGTTCTCCTGTGTAGCTTCTCTATGCCATGGAAGAGATTCTCCCACTGACATAATTAAACCACACCCAAGAAGCAGTGGCAACCATAGGCATCAATGTCTAGGATTCCCTGAGGGTATTTCGCCCCCACTCAGTCCCGAGGCCCCGCCCTCAGTCAATCCCTTAGTCTACGGCCCTGCCCTTGCTTTACCCCTCCCAAAGGTCCCTCACCACCCCCTTTTCTCTGCACTTACCCAAGCCTCTCCCTGATTAGCTCACTGGGGGCTCTGCCAAATAGCTGTGGCTGGTGGGTGCTGAGCCCTGGCACAGCCATGGAGTTGGCACCAATGGCGGCAGCTAAGTCAGTGAGAGAGCATCTCTCACTGACATAGTGTTGTCCACACCAGCGCTTTTGTCACTGAAATTTATGCTGGTCAAAGGGGTGTTTTTTTACACCCCAAACCGACAAAATTGCTAATGGAGAGAGAGCTTCTGTCTAGAGTTACCAAGAGGCTCATAAAAGCTCTCATCTCACCACACAATGAGTGAAAAGCCTTTAATCGAGTAACTGATGGTTCTTATTGTTCAGTTCTTAATACAATGATCTTGTTGGGTGCTAAAATAGTCTCATAGCAAAGCAATAGCACTATTTTGTAGAAGGTGCTGTTCTGTTTTTTAGGACTCAGCCATCCAAAGCCTTATGTATGTTCTTAGCTCTACTATCATGAGTAGTTCCACTGATGTTAGGGGGAAGATTGATGGTATGAAAGTGAAGCATGTTCATAAACATTTGACGCAATCAGTGCTCTAAGCCAAAGAATTTTCATAAAGATTGAGGGATGCTAACCTGCTCATGAGGCTCCCCTCAATCAGACTTCCCAATATGGGCGCACTGTGAAAAAGTAGGGTGGGGAGAGAAAGCACGTTTCAAAACAATGTTCTGGGGTATTTCCTGGGGATACCCAGAACTGCAACCCAGAACTGCAACAGACTAGAGACACAGAGAGGGAGAAATGGGACAAAGCCAGAGGATACACATAGTCATTGCTCCCCCTGATCCAGCAGCAGGTCCCCTGCTACCTTACACTTGCAAGAGAAGATACTTTCCTGCAAAGAAGCCCAGACCAGAGTAATGATTTGGACTGCATGCTAAATTTAGATGTAGCCTAAATAGCAGTAACATGGGAAAAATTCCCTGTGAGAGGCTGAGTCATTCCAAACATACTAAACGGCAAAATATGTCTAAACGGTCTCCCACGCTATTCTTGCCAGCAAGTTAAGGGAATGTGGATTGGATAAATGGACGGTAAGATGGATAGAAAGATGGCTAGAAGGCCGGACCCAGCGGGTAGTGATCAACGGTTCGATGTCAGGATGGCGGTCGGTTTCTAGTGGAGTACCCCAAGGTTCAGTTCTAGGACCGGTTTTGTTCAATATCTTTATTAATGACCTGGATGAGGGGATAGATTGCACCCTCAGCAAGTTTGCAGATGACACTAAGCTAGGGGGAGAGGTAGATTCGCTTAAGGGCAGAGATAGGGTCCAGAGTGACTTAGACAAATTGGAGGATTGGGCCACTAGAAATCTCATGAGATTCAACAAAGACAAGTGTAGAGTCCTGCACTTGGGACGGAAGAATCCCAAGCATAGTTACAGGCTGGGGACCAACCAGTTAAGTAGTAGTTCTGCAGAAAAGGACCTGGGGGTTACAGTGGATGAGAAGCTAGATATGAGTCAACAGTGTGCCCTTGTAGCCAAGAAGGCTAATGGCATATTAGGATGCATTAAGAGAAGCATTGCCAGCAGATCCAGAGATGTCATTATTCCCCTTTATTCGGCTTTGGTAAGGCCACATCTGGAGTATTGTGTCCAGTTCTGGGCCCCCCACTACAAAAAGGATGCGGAAGCATTGGAGAGGGTCCAGCGGAGGGCAACCAAAATGATTAGGGGTCTGGAGCATATGACCTACGAGGAGAGGCTGAGGGACTTGGGTCTGTTTAGCCTGCAGAAGCGAAGAGTGAGGGGGGACTTGATAGCAGCCTTCAACTTCCTGAAGGGAGGTTCCAAAGAGGATGGAGAGAGGCTGTTCTCAGTAGTGACAGATGGCAGAACAAGGAGCAATGGTCTCAAGTTGTGGTGGGAGAGGTCCAGATTGGATATTAGGAAAAACTATTTTACTAGGAGGGTAGTGAAGCATTGGAATGGGTTACCTAGGGAAGTAGTGGAGTCTCCATCCCTAGAGGTGTTTAAGTCTCGGCTTGACAAAGCCCTGGCCGGGTTGATTTAGATGGGATTGGTCCTGCCTAGAGCGGGGGGCTGGACTTGATGACCTTCTGAGGTCTCTTCCAGTTCTATGATTCTATGATAAGGGGATGGTTGGATGAAGTAACATGATCGTGGTAACTAATTGACCATTCATTATCAGTTGGAAATAGGTCAATGGAGGGATGATAGGAGTTGCTATAGGGAACTTTCTGGGTGTCTGGCTGGTGAGTCTTGCCCACATGCTCAGGGTTTAGCTGATCGCCATATTTGGGGTCAGGAAGGAATTTTCCTCCAGGGTAGATTGGCAGAGGCCCTGGAGGTTTTTCGCCTTCCTCTGTAGCATTGGGCACAGATCACAGCTGAAGGACTCTCTGCATTTATAAATCTCAACTACCCACCCAGAGAAACAAAAAAGCAAATTGAAAGAGCCAGACGAATACCTAGAAACCATCTACTTCAAGACAGACCCAAGAAAACCAACAATAGAACACCACTTGTCATCACCTACAACCCCCAACTTAAACCTGTCCAACACATTATCAAGAAACTACAGCCTATATTGGAACAGGATACCATACTCAAAGAGGCTCTGGGAGACAGACCCATAGTCTCCTATAGACAACCACCTAACCTCAAGATGATTCTTACCAACCACCACAGGACATACCACACTAATACCAACCCTGGTACCTTCCCTTGCAACAAACCCCGTTGCCAGCTTTGTCCACATATTCATTCTGCTGATACCATTATTGGACCTAACCAAGTGAGTTATAAGATCAAGAACACATATTCCTGCGCATCCAGAAATATAATCTACGCTATCATGTGCCGAAAGTGTCCGTCTGCTATGTACATTGGACAAACATCTCAGACACTTCGCCAAAGGATTAATGCCCACAAAACAGATATTAGACAAGATCACAAAGAGAAAACAGTTTCTTGCCACTTTAACCAGAAAGGACACTCTCTAAATGACTTAGCCACCTGCATTCTGCTACAAAGACCTTTTACATCTGCACTTGAAAGGGAATCCTCTGAACTGTCATTCATGTTAAAATTCGACACTTACGGACAAGGACTTAACAAGTCTTTGAACTTTCTCACCCATTATCAAGACAGTTTCCCCAATTATCACCTGTAATACCATTAACTCACAAACATCCCACTCTCCCTACCTTTAATATCAGCAATTCACAGACACTTACCTTCCTTCCTCCCCCTTCCCACCCCCCCGCATCCTCCTTCTGTTCTGCAATGTGATTTGTCCTTTTCATATTTGTTCATTTTTTTAAATTGTATCCTTTGGTATATATGGTTGTGACTACTTTCTTCCACTATTTGATCTGAGGAAGTGGGTCTGGCCCACGAAAGCTCATCATCTAATAAACCATCTTGTTAGTCTTTAAAGTGCTACATTGTCCTGCATTTTGCTTCAACTACCCCAGACTAACACGGCTACATTTCTATCACTATTCTACATGCAAGGCACTACATTTAGCCGTTTGGAATGGAAATCCATCAACCATATGAAGAAACTCGCACAGATACAGACAGACATCATCTTTCTATCCAAGTGCAAGAAAATGGACATCGTACCCAAAGGACTGAAAGTGAACAATCCACTAAGATCAACATACTTCACTGAGTACAGTGAAAGACTCTGCCTCACACTATCCAAGAAATTAAGAAACCACCTGATAAGTATTTTATACAAGAAACAGAAAACCATCAAGAATGACATTTCTAACTTAGATCGTCTCATCTCAAGACAAACATCCACACCGACTGACACCTTGCAAGACTTTTGTTCCACCAGACAAGAAATCTACTATACACACTTCTATTCCCTACAACAAAGAAAAGACAATAAATTTTCTAACCTGCTCCATACCACTGGCTACAACAGCAACTGCCTCAACCCACCGGATAATATTGTTAACCTCTCCAGCTACAAACTCAATCCAGCAGAAGAGTCTGTCTTGTCCCGGGGTCTCTCTTTCTGCCCCACGTCCCCCACAAACTGGATACAATTTTGTGGTGACCTTGAGGCTTTTTTTCGCCGCCTCCGTCTCCGAGAATATTTCCAAACCACCACTGAACATCAATCTGACCTACCAGATCCCCCCTACCAACACCAAAGGAAAAATAATTCTATATGGACTCCCCCTGACGGTCGGAATTACAATCTGGATTTCTATATACACAGCTTCCGCAACAACGCACAGACTGACATTATTCACAAACGACAACAAGCGACACACAATCTTAGCCGCGCTGAACACCATGCCATCCAGAGTCTCAAAAACAACCTGGACATTGTAATCAAACCAGCTGACAAAGGGGGTGCTGTGGTCATTATGAATAAGGCCGACTATAACCAGGAGGCAACCAGACAACTCTCGAACACCACATTTTACAAACCTCTCCCCTCTGATCCCACCTTGGACTACCAAAAGAAACTACACTGTCTCCTTAAAAGCCTCCCCACAGCTACTCGGGAACAAATCCTCACAGAATCACCTTCTGACCCCCGACCAGGATTGTTCTATCTACTTCCCAAGATCCATAAACCTGGGCACCCCGGACGTCCCATCATCTCTGGTATTGGCACGCTCACTACTGGTCTATCCAGCTATGTAGACACTCTTCTCAAACCCTTCGTAACCAATACCCCCAGCTATCTCCGAGACACTACTGACTTCCTAAGGAAATTACAAAACATCGATAACCTCCCCAATAATACCATCCTTGCCACCATGGATGTAGAAGCTCTATATACCAACATCCCACATGAAGACGGATTACAAGCAATTAGAAACACTATCCCAGAGGACACTACTGCCAACCTGATAGCAGACCTATGTAACTTTGTTCTCACCCACAATTATTTCCGGTTTGAGAACAACTTATACCTCCAGATCAGCGGCACAGCCATGGGTACACGCATGGCCCCACAGTATGCTAACATCTTTATGGCTGACCTAGAACAACGTTTCCTCAACTCCCGTCCCCTTTCACCCCTCCTCTACCTACGGTACATCGATGACATCTTTATGATCTGGACACATGGCCAAGAAACACTGGAGATATTCCACAGAGATTTCAACAACCTACACCCCACCATCAACCTCAGCCTGGACCATTCTACACGAGAGATCCACTTCCTGGACACCACCGTACAAATCAACAATGGAAAATTAGACACCACTCTCTACAGAAAACCCACTGACTCATACAGTTACCTACATGCATCCAGCTCCCATCCAGAACACACCACACGATCCATCGTCTATAGCCAAGCCCTTCGATACAACCGCATCTGCTCTAACCCCACTGACAGAGACCAGAAGCTTCAGGATCTCTACCAAGCATTTATAAATCTCAACTACCCACCCAGAGAAACAAAAAAGCAAATTGAAAGAGCCAGACGAATACCTAGAAACCATCTACTTCAAGACAGACCCAAGAAAACCAACAATAGAACACCACTTGTCATCACCTACAACCCCCAACTTAAACCTGTCCAACACATTATCAAGAAACTACAGCCTATATTGGAACAGGATACCATACTCAAAGAGGCTCTGGGAGACAGACCCATAGTCTCCTATAGACAACCACCTAACCTCAAGATGATTCTTACCAACCACCACAGGACATACCACACTAATACCAACCCTGGTACCTTCCCTTGCAACAAACCCCGTTGCCAGCTTTGTCCACATATTCATTCTGCTGATACCATTATTGGACCTAACCAAGTGAGTTATAAGATCAAGAACACATATTCCTGCGCATCCAGAAATATAATCTACGCTATCATGTGCCGAAAGTGTCCGTCTGCTATGTACATTGGACAAACATCTCAGACACTTCGCCAAAGGATTAATGCCCACAAAACAGATATTAGACAAGATCACAAAGAGAAAACAGTTTCTTGCCACTTTAACCAGAAAGGACACTCTCTAAATGACTTAGCCACCTGCATTCTGCTACAAAGACCTTTTACATCTGCACTTGAAAGGGAATCCTCTGAACTGTCATTCATGTTAAAATTCGACACTTACGGACAAGGACTTAACAAGTCTTTGAACTTTCTCACCCATTATCAAGACAGTTTCCCCAATTATCACCTGTAATACCATTAACTCACAAACATCCCACTCTCCCTACCTTTAATATCAGCAATTCACAGACACTTACCTTCCTTCCTCCCCCTTCCCACCCCCCCGCATCCTCCTTCTGTTCTGCAATGTGATTTGTCCTTTTCATATTTGTTCATTTTTTTAAATTGTATCCTTTGGTATATATGGTTGTGACTACTTTCTTCCACTATTTGATCTGAGGAAGTGGGTCTGGCCCACGAAAGCTCATCATCTAATAAACCATCTTGTTAGTCTTTAAAGTGCTACATTGTCCTGCATTTTGCTTCAACTACCCCAGACTAACACGGCTACATTTCTATCACTATTCTGCATGTTGGGGCCTTCAAAGTATTTGAAGGCTTCAATATCTGAGACATAGGTGAGAGGATTATTCTAAGAGGGGTGGGCGAGATTCTGTGGCCTGCCCTGTGCAGGGGGTCAGACTAGATGATCATAATGGTCCCTTCTGACCTTAAAGTCTATGAGTCTATGAGTCTTTCAAAAGTGTTACCTCCTGAATAACAAAAAACAAAACAAACAAACTCTGAAAACACATACCCAATATTAAATACCAGTTCATACAACAGTTGGAAATGGTTCTTTCCATAGTTACTGTTGAAATGGAAACCTCTATTGCAATTTAACAAAACATTTAATGAGCATCCACCGAAGCACAGCAAGCTCTATATGCCATGACAATGGCCCTTTCTGTTAATACTAATAGTATTCTCATAGAACCGAGCAACACTAGTCATAGACTTAGGCCCCATTGTGGTTTGTGTTACACAAAAAAGGACAGTCTCTGTCCCAAAGATCTTATAATCTATAGTCTCATCACATTTCTAGTTTATATGAGACAAGCTTCTAGGTTCTTGTCAAGTATCACCCGGCAGACTCAAATGACACCAGCATAAGTTAATTCCAAGGAGTCAGGAGCTTAGAAAGCCCTTGTATATTAAAAACTGAGCACACCAAATTCATGATCACACATACGTACGTAAGCACATCAACAAATCAAATATTCAACTATCAGTAACCTTACAGTACTGTTTTTCTGGAACAGAATACTATAACTTGATCCATATATTAAATGCATTAGAGCTTCCTTTAAATCATGGATGGGGAACCTTTTGGGGGTCAGGGGCTGCTGACCCACAGAAAAAAATCAGTTGGGGGCCGCAGACAAGTGAGAAGCAAAACAAACAAACAAACCCCCACTGAGGAGAAAGATACTCCCCATATTCCCCTCACACACCAGAGCCTAAGGGGGCCCAGGCTAGTAGATTCTGTGTGCCCCAGCACCAAGGTGGGATGGTGGGGAGGTTGGAATGCTAGTACGGGGGGAGCCCTGAGCCTTGGGGGCCAGATCGAAGCAAGCCAGGGGCCTCATTTAGCCTTTGGGCCTGCACTTCCCCATCCCTGCTTTAAATGACTACTGGTCAATGCTATTACTTGACTCTCTCAGTTTTACTCATACAGAACACAAGAATCTTAACATATATGGTAATAAGATGAAATCTAATAAGAATGCAACAAAGGCATTTGAAATCCTCACTGACATTTCTTTTACCAGACAGAAAACAACAGGTCTAACAAAGGACTTGCACATGCTAGTCCTAAAAATATCAACTGGCCTAACATTTCATAATTAGTGGAAATGCTGACACAACATAGGCACTTTTACTTTCAGGGCTTTATGGCTCTGCCATAAAAATTCCCTCCAGGTTGAATGTCAGCACACAAACTTATCAGCTCAGAGACAGGGCTTCAGATATTTCAACAGCACCTAAGCTCTGCATCTTTTCACACTGGCATGACTCAAGAGGCTTCATTTTACAGCTGCAAAGCCTTTCAATTGATTAGTTTGTCATTTTCATCCTCACTTTTACTGTTTTGGAAAAACAACTCAGTAATAACCAACCTAATTTACCGGGTAAACAACATACATCTTGTTTCCTTTCATAAAAAGATTATGTTGTTGATAGGGACCTGCCCGAGATACACACTCCCTTCCTGACTAAGCAAAGATAGTATTAGAAACCAGTAAGAGGTACAGAGGACTGCAGACAGCTCCCATAGTTATTCAAACGGTTTAATCTCAAGAGGCAGCATTTGAATAGAGTAGTCTGCAGGAAGTGGAGCAAGAACAAAGCCTTTGTGAGTAGGATGACCCCAGTACCTTGCTAAAAGGAGAAATCGTTTTCAGTGTAATCTAATTGCAGACCCAGTTTGCTCTCCAGAGGCATCTTGTGAGTCCGGAAATTTGCAGGGATGGTTTAGCAGTAGCAAGACACAGAATCACATCATCCTACATCAATGTCAAGATGGCCTATGGGTAGAGCAGGATAGAGCACGCAGACAAGCTGGGTTTAAGCTCCTTATAATGCTGGTATTTGTGCAGTTTGTGACTGCAATAATAAACAGCAGCAGCCCAGGTGTCTCTTTCCTTATCATCTTGACCACAACCTGAAGCAAACATTGAGACTCTCCCCCATGCCACACACAGAGCACACTGGACTCCCCACAACAACGCTCCTAAGGAGAAAGAGATTCAGGAAGGAACTGACCAGGAAATCAGTCTTATACAAAATGCCCCCAAATGTGGCCTTAAAACAGTAATAATGCTCTTAATATGGAGCGGGAAAAGGTTACCAGAGTAGAAACTGCTGCTGCTTCTTCCTCTGCTTCCGTCCTCTGTGTGATGCTATCCCAGAACTGGAACCTGCCTGTCTCTGCACCAGCCAGCAGCTCTCCTCCACCAGAGACCTTTCCCGCTAGCTGCCGTGAGCAGAATGAAGCAGGCAGGGCAGAGTCTGGGCGGGACACTCCAGAGGGCGGGGCGTTTCCTCTGATTGACAACTCAACTCCACTAGTGAGAGGTGGCGGCTGGATGACGTTCTTCTACTCGGCTCCCGACGCCGCCGGGAGAGAGGTGGGGCTGAGAGCGGGAAGGAGGGAGCAGGTGCTAGAGATGCAAATAAGGCCAGTATGAACAGCCAATCAGCACAGAGTGGGGGGGGGGGGGGAGATGGTTTAGCTTAGCCCCATGTCCATACAAGCGCATGGCAGGGGGAAGCTAGATGCAGAGACGGGAGGGGGGCGGAAAGGGGAAGGAGTGGGCAGATGATGGGGTGGAGCAAGGGACACGAGGTGATTATAGGGGGACTGAGGTGGTGGAAATGGGGCAGTGGAGGGGGATCTGGGGCCTGAAGGGATGCAGGATATGGGAGCCTAGGGCTCTGGAGTTGAGGGGCCAGGAACAGAGCAGATGGTGAGGTGTTACCCATGTTGCATGCTAAGGGCTGGCTCACGAGTGTTGAACTCAAGCTGTGCAGCCCTAGAGGTGGGGTGCGCTGGCCAATGAGGGACAGGGCTTCATCATTCACACATAGAACTTAAAGCACTGGGGTTCCTGCCATTAGCAAACACAACACTTTCTTGGCATCGGGGTTCTTTGTGTTGGACTTCATTCATTTTCAATGATACCATGAGAGGACCCCAAAGTGTATGGAACACAATGTCAGGACTAAAACCAAGGCATTTGAGAGGACAGAATGTGAAGCCCCTCTGGATTCATCCAAACCAGGCCAGCTTTTGTCGTAAGTAAGACTGTCACAGAAGTTGCAGATATCCCCACCCACTCCAGCCCTTCCTCCAAATCCCTGTTCCTGGCTCTTGCTACACCCACTCCACCCTCACCTCTTCCCACCCATTTTCACCCCCTCCCCTGAACACGCCACATCCTCACGTCTCCTCACCCTCCCCCCACCCAGAGCCTCCTAAGCACTGGGTGGTGCTAAGGGGAGGAAGGGAACTAACAGGGAGACTTCTGGTGGGTGCTCAGCCAGCCACCAATTTTGTCCCATAGGTGTTCCAGCCTTGGAGCACCCAAGGAGTAAGTGCCTTGCTGGTGGGAGTGACTCCTCCCCACCAGCAGCTGCCTGCCCCCAGCACCTATGGGGCTAGGCCAAGGCAACCAAGGGAAGCAAGGAGCGGTTTTACTCTGCAACAGGAGTGTGGAGAGAGTGACCTAGCTTCCCTGGCAGGGGATGGCTCGAGGGGGTGTGACTAGCTGACACTGAGCTCTGTCAGAGCAGAGGCAAGCATGGGCACAGGAACAAGGGGTCCAGGGAATGGCAAAACACACCAGATTTTAATCGGGGCTCTGCTGCAAGTTCCCTGTACCGGCACACTGGGTCCCTGCCTGCATACCCCCTTCCTTCCCGTGCTTGGGGTCCCAGCTGCCAGCCCCGCATTTGAGGTCCTGGCTTTCGGCCCTGAGGCTCCACTGTTCCTGGCCCCATGCTCACCCCCAGGCTGATTTTCAGCACCCTCACTGTCCTAAGTGTTTCCGCTCCACTGGAGGCGTGAATGTGTCAGGGGCACAGCTCAGAGCACTGTCTCCTGCCCTTCCTGGAGAGCACATGCCTATGGAGAACCAGCCAACCAGAACCCCAGCTCCCACAGCACGAAGAACAAGGAACTTGAGCATGCCAGATGACTCCCACCAGCTTCCAATCTGCCGGCTCCTGGCAGGAGGCACCATTTTCAAACTGTGGGAAGGTGCACAGTTAGTTTTGGCTCTGGGCAGAAGGGCAGCACATGTGACAGGCCAAACCCTGTAGTGGCAGGGCCCACTAGAGAGTCGCAACATGAAACTGCACAGCAGCTGTTGCATCCCCTTTAGCTCGGGGCCCTGACACAGCATGAACCACCCCTGCTAAAACCCCCTGGAGCCACTTGCTTCTCTTTTCTCTGGGGACTGTACCTTTCCAGTCCCATGCTGTGCAGCCTTATTAATGTTAAAAGATGCAAAGCTATCCATTTTGGCTGGTAGCTGTGATGACTCAGATTGTTCGGCATGCAAATTAGCTCTGTGCAGTTGAGGCAGAGTTGCTATAGTAACAACTGTAATAAATATATATACTACAACCCTGTTTAATCAAAGCTTGCTCTTCTCCTAATCATGAAGTTGTGAGTTACATACACAGCTGCTTCCTCCTTCTCTCCCCACATTTATCAATATGGCTTTGATGTCCCTGAAACAGTTCAGATAATCATAGTGTGGAAGTTGTAAACCAAAAATACTTGTTATAGTAACATGAAAATGCAAGGCTGGGGGTCAGGCTCAGACAGCTTGAAGGAGAGAGACTTAAAAACACTGATCTTCACTGGCCGTACATCAGTGTAGCTCTCTTCATTTCAGTGGTAGTAGTTGAGGATTTGGTCTACTGTGAGTGAGGAATATTAAATGCCTTAGTCACAGTGGAATGTGCTGCAGAATCATTTCTTGTGCTGGGGTGATTCTTTAAAAATTGTCTTGATATTAATCCAAGCAGAATCATAGAACTGTAGGACTGGAAGGGACCTCAGCAGGTCATCTAGTCCAGTCCCTGAACATGGTAGGACAAATATTATCTATGTAACCCCCAAGGAGATTACTTAGATTCCGGGGGCTTTGTGTGCTGGCAGCTCAGGGAGAGGCACTCTGAGTTTGCCTTGGCTCCCTCTCCCTACCAGGGACAGAGTCTGCCTGGCAACCCATAGGGAGTGAGATGCCTCTCCGAGGAAGTTCAGGAGGGGGAAGGAGAGGCCACTGTGGAGGGGAGTCTGGAGCCAGCCAGGGCAAGGGGAAGACTGCTGTGTGGGAGCTAGTAAGCCCCAGGCTTGCATGCAGGGTTCCCCCTGAGAACTAGCCTCTAGGGACCTGAAGGCAGGATCCCTCAGTTGGGTTTTATGTCTCCACTGTTGATTCCCAGTTTGTGGAGTTTGCTGGGAGGCTTCCCCAGCCAGGCTGAGTTGGCTCCAGCTCCCTGGGTGAGAAGAGTCACCGCATGGTCAGCTCGGCTCTAGCAGCAAGTTCAGGGCTGCTGCCTGCTGTGTGGGTCTGAATGCTGGGCTAGGAGGTTATAGTTTGAATTTTGGTGGAGTTGTGTGGCCTGCACCTTGAGCCCTGCACCCCTTCGCAGTGAGGGGAAATTCTGGGACCGAAGCAGCCTGATTCCTGCCTGAAAAGGATCCCCGCAAGGAGAGAGCAGCCCCTCTGCAGTGACTGAGTCATCTCTCAACCTGAGGCTCATTCATGGAGTGTGTGAGTGCACCAATTTTTAGTTAGTAAGTCAGGGTATGTCTACACTACAAAGTTAGTTCGAACTAACGGACGTTAGTTCGAACTAACTTTCATAGGCGCTACACTAGCGCTCCGTTAGTTCGAATTTAATTCGAACTAGCGGAGCGCTTAGTTCGAACTAGGTAAACCTCATTCCACGAGGATTAAGCCTAGTTCGAACTTACTAGTTCGAATTAAGGGCTGTGTAGACCCTTAATTCGAACTAGTGGGAGGCTAGCCCTCCCCAGGTTTCCCTGGTGGCCACTCTGGCCAACACCAGGGAAACTTGTCTGTCCCCCTCCCGGCCTCGGACTCCTTAAAGGCGCATGGGCTGGCTACAGTGCCCATGCCAGGTGCAAGCCTGCCAGCACCCAGCCAGCAGACCCTGCACCTGGCACGGATTAAGCCACCCACCCGATGCCCCCCAGCCCTCCCCCTCTTCCCGGGACCAGGCTGGCGGCTCCCGGGAGCTTGCCTGGGACCGCAAGAGGCGGGCACCCGCCTGGGCTAGTGCGGACATCGTGGACCTCATCCACGACCTCCGCACTAGGCACAGGAAAGTGGCCGGCTAGGGCAGGAGAGCTGCCAGCCTGGCCACCCAGGACCAGGTTTGCATGAAAATCAAGGTGGTCCACTGAGACCCCCGACCCTGAGGGGTACTGTACCTCAGGTTGAGACCCAATAATTTAAACCATCCCGGACAGATGTTTGTTTAACCTGCTCTTAAAAAACTCCAGTGATGGAGAATCTTCAGTGTCCCTGGGTAATTTATTCCAGTGCTTAATTTATTCCACCCTGGCAGTTAGGAACTTTCTCCTAATGTCCAGCCTAAACTGTCCTTCCTGCAATTTAAACCTGTTGCTTTTTTGTCCTATCCTGTTCTTCCTGTTAGGTGATCTGTTACAGCACCATTGTTTTTTACCCTTTTTATCCATACCCAATAAGTCTGTCTCTTATTTCTATCTCAACCTCAGTTCATGTGCACACATTTTTAATATATAAAACTATACCTCTTCCTTTTTCCCCTGCCTGCCCTTCTATGCCAATATTCCAGACATGTGTATTATTATCCCACCTCTTTCATGCTAACTATGTTATACAGGCAGTCCCCGAGTTACGCGGATCCGACTTACATCGGATCCGCAGTTACGAACGGGGCTTTTCTCGCCCCGGAGGACTGGAGCGGCGGGATGCCCAGATGTGCTGCAGTCCCGCCGCCCCCGTCCTCCGGGGCGAGAAAAGCTGCTCCACGTCTCCCTAGTCTGCTGGGGGGGAGTCCCCCCCAGCAGACCAGGGAGACGCGGAGCAAAGCCGCGGAGGACGGCCGCAGCGGGACAGCCCGGGCGCGCCTGGGCTGTCCCGCTGCGGGCGTGCTCCAAGGCTTTGCTCCCCGTCTCCCTGCAGACCAGGGAGACGGAGCAAAGCCGTGGAGGACGTGGGCGGTCCCGCCACCCGCGTCTCCCTGGTCTGCTGGGGGGGGGTGCAGCTAGTGACCCCCCCCCCTTCCCCAGCAGACCAGGCTTTTCTTGCCTACGCCTGGGGTAGAGCAGCTGGGGCGCTGCCGGGTTGGTCCCGCAGCGCCGCTCCTCGGCGCTACTGTACCAACCCGGCAGCACCCCAGCTGCTCTGCCCCAGGCATCCTGATTCAGCCGCTGCTGGTCAGTTTCAGCAGTGGCTGAATCAGGACGCCTGGGGCAGAGCAGCTGGGGTGCTGCTGAATTGCTCCAGTAGCGCCAAGGAGCGGCGCTACTGGAGCAACCCAGCAGCACCCCAGCTGCTCTGCCCCAGTCGTCCCCAAGTCAGCCGCTGCTGAAACTGACCAGGGGCTGACTACAGGAAGTTCCGACTTACATACAGATTCAACTTAAGAACAAACCTACAGTCCATATCTTGTACGTAACCTGAGGACTGCCTGTAGTTGTATTTATTAACGAGTATTTCTAATTCTTCCTGGTTATTCTCCATACTTCTCATATTATACAGACAACTGAGGTGCTGATTTGGTTTTCACCCTATGTTCTCTCTTGTCTCTGCTATAACAGCTCTTGCTCCTCTAAATTCTGAGACTTCTCCCAGCTCTTCATGTTTTGGACATAACCTGTGAGCTTTTGTCACTTGCCCCTGTTGAACCAAGTTTAACCAGTCCACACACATTAGGTTCACCATTCTGTATCAAATATGTGGTTCCCTTTCATCAATAGATGGGCCCATCTCTGCTTAGCAGCCCTTCTTGACAGACCCACCACCCATGGTCAAGGAAGCCAACGCCCTCCTGATGACACCATCGTCACAGCCAGGCCTTCATTTCCAGTTAGTGAGATGTGGCAGGTCTGGAGGTCTAAAACTCACAGCAAAAGCTCTCAATAGAAGAGGGGAGTAAGGGATGTTGTTTCATTCCTATACTGAAGGGTCCAGCCAGGCTGTACTTGTGGGGCCCTATGTAACTCATGAAATCATGGCTACATTTATGTGATTTTCTAAATTGCATATAATGAAAGAAATAGCCCCTCACCCCACCCCTTTGAAGCCCGTGGTCAGTGCTCAATCCTGAGCAGCTTATTTTGACTCCTATAATGGAGGTAAGTGTGGGGGCATTCCCTTCATTATTGCCAGAAGAATTACTGGCCCTATTAATAAATGCTGGACTCATTAATCCCAGCTGACCAGACTTCTCAACACCATGTGGTTTGCAGAGGACTCACACCTCTCAATTTTCCAGCTCATAGATCCATGCTGACAATTTAAAGCCAGAAGGGACCATTAGAGTATCTAGTATGACCACTGTTATTATCAGAAACTCTAGAATTACATTCCGTTTTCCCTGTGTTGAGCCCAGCAACTAGTGTTTGACTAATGCATGTCTTCCAAAAAGGCATCCCGGGCTTGATACAAAGACATGTGGAGACTCCACCTCTTCCCTTGTAGTTCACTCCAGTGGGTAATCACCTCCCTGTTAGATGTGTGTACGCAGAGGCACATTTTCTGGCTCGTGAATAATTTTTGAGGCTCTTTTCTATAGCCTCTCCCATTTTTCAATATCCTTTGAAGAATGTTGACACCAGAACCAGATGCAGTGGTCCAGCATCAATGTCATTGCTGCTGTGTACAGAGATGAAAACCATCTCCATACTGCTCACTTGAGGTCCAGGGATAGAATCCAGGCCCCCTGACACCCAACGCCGTGTTCTTTCCACTAGTCTGCACTGCCTCAATGTTGACAATCATAACTATCCCTCATCCTAGAGAGCTGGATAATTTGTACCTAACATGCACCTACGTTTCCTGCCTCCAGTCAATAGCATTACACTGAATTTCATATCCATATCCTGAAGTGCGGAATCTGGCTCACAATCTCTCTTCCCACTGGATTACAGACAGGTTTTATTCACAACACAAAGGAAAAATCAGAGAAAAAAATAAAAATAATACTCATTATGTACAGATTCTGAAAAGATGCAGTACAAATATAAATGTGAACAAGAGACTTTTAAGAACAGCTACATTAACTTCTATCTATATCCAACTCTAAATAAAACACCTCACTGTTTAGATGTATGCTGGTGCAAAGACAAACAAACCGTTTTAACTCTGAGCAAAGACCAACTGGAGAAAGTTACCATCCTTTGGTAACAGTCATGCCCTTCACTGGCCTTCCTCAGCCAAGTGGCTTGAGGTTTAATCAGTCTCCGGATAGTCCTTTACCCTCAGATTTCAACACCATCATAATTCTGATTAGGGTTGCCAGATGGTTTCAACAAAAAAATACCAGACACACCTGACATTACATCACAATCTACATTACATCTTATTTAGAAAATACGGGACATTTATATTTTCTCAATTTGTTTCATAAACAGAAAGCTCAACTTTCTGGACTGTCTGGTTCAAAACCCAACACCTGGGAACCCTAATTCTGATAGCTAAAGGTGCTGCTAATTTCCCTCCTCAGTTGTCTATCCTGGAGCTGCAGCAGAAACTGCATCATAAAGGTGGTAACTGCCTTTTAATTATGTTCCTGAGTGTGATTCACCAACGCCCTCTACCTTTGTGTCAGCCGACGGTCAGGGCAGTGTGTGTGTGTATGTTTCCGAGAAAAGGTTTAACGTCCGTGCCTTTACTGCTAGGACCGGGGTCCCATCGCAGAGGGTGGCCAGCAGGCCAACAGACGCCCCGTTATATAGGAAGAGCTTATTACATCTTAGATTTCAGCTGCTAGAATTTCATAATTCCTTCGCAGCGGGCAGCCTTGAGGAAAGACTGAAAGATGCCCCAGTGGGTCCTGTCACCTGGGAGTGACACAGATCCAAACGCCCAAGCTCTTCCTATAACTGTCCCTTTAGACCGGCTGAAGTTCTTTTAAATTGTGCTTGGTTCTGTTACAGCAACTGAAGGAGGCAGGTTAAAGCTTAAACAGTTACAGGTTTATTGAGGAAGCTTATAAATCATATGGTTGCAATGGCTATTGTTCTATTTCTTAACTATTAGCAAAATATAGGTCTTAAAATGGTTACAAAGAAGATAAAGATAGAAAAATAGAAATAATGGTACCAAGTAACAGCTTACTCTTGCTATGTGTACACTTAAGACAGAGGACCACATCCAGGTACCATTTTTACCCCCTTCTGTGCCTCTCGACTCCAGCATGTCAGGCCAGGGCCGGTCCCTCAATTCCTAGGAAAGACGAAAATACGAGGTGGGCGTCCCCATAGAACCTCGGGAGGTCAAACACCTAACCCGACCAGCAGGTAGAGGGTAGAATGACACTCAAAGTGAGTGTGTGCTGGGCCCATCTTTTATAATCATGAGGTCACGTATTTCTCTTTCTTATCTGTCATGCCAATTGATGCTGGTCTGTCTGCTGTGAGACCAGTTCTTACAAGGGAGTTGTGAACTTAATTTACACTTGTAAGAGAGAATTGAGATGATTAAATTTTGAAGTACTGGACATTGTTTTCTCAGTGGGAAATTCCTCTTCCTGGGACTGTGTGTTCGAATCAACATAGGTGCCAGCCGCAGCCTCGAGGCCAGCTTATTGACTTAGCTGCTCTCTATCCACATATCTGTGTTTCAGCTTCTCAGGATCAGATGAGCCAGCATAGACTATGCTGATATTATTGCTCCTTCTCTGCCCTGTGCTTCAGAGAGGCAAATAAGATGGATGATATGGGGTTATAGTCTGTCTGGCCACACTTTGTCAAAACAAAATTACTTAGCTTAAAATGGATTGTGTGTGATCTTTTGGCATAGAAGGCTTTGGGGAAAAGAGGGGTAAATTTGATGGGAATTCGACAGGGGGTTCTTCGCAGATGACTTTTTAAAAAGAAATCAGAGGTATATTTCACTCCAGAGCAAGTCTCCTCAACTGGTTTTGGCCCGTCACAACCTGTTTGATTTACAGACTTGGTTGTTACTTGCTCCCTCGCTCAGCGGCTTTGAGTATATTGGGGATGTCTGAATGGTTACTAACAGAAGGTAGTGCTGACACCTTCCCTAATAGCCCAATGGTTAAGATATTCCTTAGGAGCTTCCAGACCCGGGTTCAAAGTGCCACTCTTTGTCTGATTCACCACAGTAACTTGACCCCAACTTGACATAGGGGATTTTATGAGTGGAAATAGGTGCCAAAGGACTTTAAGCAGCAGCTGAGTAGTCATTCTTTGAACGCCACTGGTGCCTAAATGTGGGCCTTGGGCCGTTAGACATTTAAAGGTCCCTTGTAGGGATGTGAATGGTTTACTGGTAAGCATCACCCTAAACAGGCAATGCTTACTAGATACGGTTAATGGGTGGGGGTTGGAGCAGCTCTCTGCAGGCAGGGGGCTGCTTCAGCCCGTCTGAAGCAACCCCATCCACGGCAGGCCTGGCCCAGGTTCTCCACGGGCAGGGGCACTCCAGTCTGGCAAGAGCAGCCCCCATCCAGGGTGCGGAGGCTGCTCCAGCGTGCCTGCCTCCATTTAATTGGTCAACTGGTTAAACTTAATGTTTAACCAATTAATGGGATTTTACATCCCTAGTGCCCTGTGAATCCAGCTTTTGTTGTGCTTAATATAACCTCTCCTACCATAAAAAGAACAACAAATATGTAACTTTGATCACTTTGCTTGTTAACATCAGCTGAAATTTTTGGAGCCCAGGCACTAATTAAAAATCAAGTCCAGAGTCTTCATGTGTTTCTGGAAAGCACCTAGAAGCTGCTGAAATAAAATTAATATCATTAATACTTTGGTGATCTGCAAGTAGGACATCTACTTGGGAGGGCATTTTTCTATCCACTGAAGTTCTTAAAAGAAATTCTGTTTCTGAGTTAAGTATGTGTGATTTTATAGAGCACTGTTTTTCAACCAGTAGTACGAGTACCGTTGGGGTACTCAAGAGAAGTCTGGGGGATACATCAACACAATTGAAATTTGGCGAAAACTGAATTTTTATTTTAAGTTTGACAGTGTTTTATTATTTTTGTACTTTTTACACACAAAAATGTCATCGCCTGCCCAGTTACGATTAAGTTGTTTAAACAAATGTGTTGCAATGGTACAAAAAATTGTGTGTCTGAAAGCTGTAGGTACTGGGGGTACTTATAATTTAAGGGGGTACTTTATAAAAAAAGGTTGAGAAACACTGCTATAGAGCAATAATTTTTGCAATACAGTAATGTATATGATAAAGAAGGGAATGTCTGCCCTCTTCTGGCCATTTGGTATATAATAGATTACGGTTTCCTTTTTTTTTTTTTTTTTTAAACACCATTTGATTAAAGCAGAGATTAAACCCAGAAGCAATCTAGAGGCAAATTCATATAGATTTACACTCCTTGCAATGCCATTGACTTCAGGGCTTTCCCTGGAGTGTAACTCAGGGCAAAGCATGACATTTTCTATGTTGTTTAATAAGGTAGCATTAAGACTTAAGGCCCAAGAACTAATATATGGCCCTCTCCCCATCCACATGTAAAAGGGCCTGTGCATGTGAACTGCAGAATAAGAATGTGGTCATCCTAGGTACCGTGACATCAAGCTCTCTCTCAAGACAGGCATGACAGGCTCACTAAGAAAAAGTTCCTGCCAGAATCCTCACTATTCAGAGCTGACACCAAAGACTGGGGAGATGTAATGGATAGGAAAGGAGCCCCAAGTGGTTTATTTTTCTTAGCTATATTGATCCTTGAAAGTAAACAATCCTGTGAAAGCTCAAAGTCCTTCAAGGCAAAAAGGCACTCTCATTCAAGGAACCCTCATGCAAGACCTGGACTTTATCATGGGTTTATTGGGTGATGTGAGGTAAGCATTTGGCTCTCTGTGCCTCAGTTTCTCCATCTGTAGAATGGGTATAAAGATATTGCCCTATTTTGCAATGTACTGATATTTAAAATCTCCTCTTTAATGAGATGGTATACAAAGGGATCAGTGAAAGAGAGAGAAAATGTGAGAATGATGCATAAGAATGGCAGAGACTAGACAGACTAAGAAAAAACAGGCTGATAAAAGGAAGAAGTAGAGAGAGAGTAGAAGAGTAGAGCTGGATCAGAAATGGTTATTCTTTCCTGGAAAAATTTGAGATTTTCAATTTTTTCCTAGCCTGAATTGCGACAAACTCAAAATCCTGAAAATATCCAGAACCCCAACATTTGAAATAAAACTAAGATTGGGTCAATCAAAATGTTTTATTTCAATTTCAATCTATAAAGTAACTTACAATTCTAGATGGAAAGTTTTTTCAAAGCAATTCCTCCTGTCTCCACTGCATTCACCTTGCTTCACCTGACATTTCTATTTCAAAGATGTCAGAATGGAATGTTTAAACAAATTTGAATTTTTTCCAAAAATATTTTGAGTTGGGAAATTTGTCAAAACCAGCCCTTGCCTGTGGAAAGTTTCAGTTCTGACAAACTGAGCATTTCCCAGTGAATATAAAAACGCACAACCAGCTCTGCTTGCCAGTACTATAGTCACCTCTTGCTCCCAAACTTTTTTCTTTGCAGGGCATGTGTCAGATGTCATGTGTAAACAGAGAGGCCAGTTATTGGACAGTGGGAGTAGGAACTTCCTTCCTACAATATCTGGAGAGTTGAGATTATAGAGTGAAACAAATACCTAAACAACCTCAATTTCAAATCCCAGGCAAACGAGATCCCAGGTAGCTGGCTGATTAGTGGCTTGCTTATCACAATATCATCATCCGCATCTGGAATAGCTTGAGACCTCTTTGAGTATCAGGCTAGGGAATGAGGCAGCAGCTCACTGGTCAGTAAGAACTCTGAAAACAAAGGCAGCTTTGTAGTCTATCCACTGTGCTCCCTTGATTGGGAACTGAGCCTGCAACTGGAACAAGATCCAGCTTCTGAGCAGCTCCTGTCATTTTCTGGAAGCAAGGTCCTTTGGTTTTCCCAGAAATTCACCCATGTTCAAATAGCAGATGTTTTCCATTTAAAATTAACTTCTGTGTATCTGTGCTCACAGCCAATGGCTGTCAGGACTGACCCTGAAACTTTAGGGGCTAAAGCCATGTGTCTTTGCCATGTGCCACAAGGCTCTTAGCTATAACTATAGAAGAGACTTCATTCCCCCTTGTTAGTGGCCTCAATGCCTCTGGGTTACATGGGGATCAAAAGGCCCTGAGCTCACATACACTGGTAGGGGTTGGACCTCTATTGTCCGGCACCCTTGGGACCTGGCTGGCCCCGAAGGAGGAGATTTGCCAGACCAGGGGAGGTCCCTCCCTTAATGGCCCGTGCTGCCCTGCTGCCTCCAGGCTAGGGCTTGAGCCTGACCCTGCTGCTGCCCCAGCCCTCCGGGGCTTTCTAGCTTCTGCCACCTCCTGCCATCTCACGGGGTTAAAGCTGTGGTTTCTGTTCCCAATACCCAGCTCTGCCTCCTCTATATTTCTCTCCTCCCCGGGTGAGCCCCAGTAACAACCACACTCTCACCCTGCAATTCTTCTGCACATCACATGTGATGAACAACAGGAAAACAATTAAGTGCACGACCAGGCCTTTGCCCTGGATAGTGAGGGTCCATAAGCATCCCCTATAAACTCATGTGGGGTTGGCCTGTGGTTTTCAGTCAAGGCAGTGGAGCAAAAAGCGTAAGTTACAGCAGATCACCAGCAGAGGACACATATTCCCTGCCTCACACCAGCAGCTGCCTTATATAATCCTGGGAAAGTGAAGCAGATTCATCCCATGTAACCTCAACTGTGAAGCTCGGTTCCTCTTTTCACCTATTCAAAGGCTGAAGAAAATTGCCCTCCAGAGCTGACAGTCAGATTTCCTGTAGAGCGCTCAGACTAACATGTTATAGCATGAGATGTTCCTGCCCTCCAGCTTCCCAGACACCGTTCTGACTGAACCAGCCTACAGCCATCAGGCCTGCCTCAAAATCTTCTGCCTACCACGTTAGGCATTTTTGTTGTGAGCTGATTCAGGACCAGGTGCATCCTAGTGGCCTGTGTGTGCATCCAGACCAGGGACAATCCTGTTGCTTCATAAGGAAGGGTCACATTTTGAGCAGCTTACAGTAACAGAACACACATACTGCATTTTCCTCTTCTTGGCAAAATTTCAACTGACATTTAGCAAGACTGTTGCAGCATATTACCTGGCTGCTGTGTGCTGGAATAATAGGCATAGTAAATGCAGTGTCACCTGTCAAATACTAACTTGTGTGTCTTGCAATGCTCAGAGTGAGCACCAAAAGAAGACACCTGTTGAAGCTGGAAGGATTGTCCGTTAGCTAGGACCCTAGCCTAGGAAGTAGGAGACCAGAGTCCAGTCCCCTACTCTGCCACACACTTTTTATGTGACCTTGGGCAAATAATTTTTATCCCCTCTCTGACCCATCTGTAAGCATGGGCTAATATTACCTCTCACACCCCAACTGTATTGTGAGGATAACTACATTAAAGATTGTCAAGAGCTTTGAAATGTGATTAAGGTGGGTTTCAAGAAGCATGCACAAGAACATTAGATGAAATGTGTTGCTTGGGCTCATTCTTAGGCTGAAAGGTCTTGCTTAAAATGGCATTTCTCTGGGACAAGGACTAGGTCTCCGTGGAAATGAGAGCCCCTACCATGCTGTGGACACTAGCAGACTCCAAATATATACAGACTCCAACCGAGCACCTCTCATCATGGCTGTTTCAAATCCGAATAGAAATTTTGCAAGTTAAGATGAACTAGTGTTCCAGATCCAGACACTCCTGAACAGCGGGGACTTTAAGACGGAGCCTGCCTTTTACTGCCTGAGCCTAGGCTGAGTTTTAGTTTGCATTGGGCTCATTTCCCTGAGTATCACATGCAAACTGCAAAATGCCAAGCATAAAGGGAATAGACCCTGGAGTATTCCACCTGGCTTGGAGGGTCAATACTTTGCTAATGGGTGGTGAAGGCTCCCCAAGAACCTGTCATGCTGAACCTTGTGCAAGTTTTAGGCTGGTAACAAAGCGACCAATCTCACAGCTTCAATAGGATCAGCCAAGATTTTAACACTAGGCTCATAAATCCACATTTAGGCACCTACATAAGTGGGCTGATTTACAATGTGTGCCCCTGAGTGCGCCACACTTGAAAGTCTCCTTCCACATGCAAACCTCCCACTGAGAACAATGGGCATTACCCAGGTGTAAATGCAGCAGGATCAGGCTTTCAAAATGCTCCTTGAAATGTTTTATTAAACTGTGCCCATTAAAACATGTTAATGTTCTGACCCAGCATGATGATACTGTGCAAGTCTTAATGACTGGTAGACATAGGCAGAGTTGTCAGTTTCTCTCATGTACCAAAAAGATCCCTTGCCCAGACATTTTAGACAGCAGTTCTTCACTCGGGCTTCAATGTGACCTCTCCTGGATGATTCTGAAATAGAAGAATAGTAATTGCCAGATAGGAAAGCTGACAGCAAAGTTACAGTATGCCAGGGGGCTGCGTGAGCAAAATATATGAGCTATTGTTTAGACAGTGATTAAAATGTACAATATTTTGGAGCTCTGTAAAAGCCACAGTCTAGTAATTTAAATACTCTTTGCTGTCCCCGCCTCCCATCAGTCGCACTCTAATTAGCCACTAGATGGCACTGCAGCACCACAGTTTCCCATTTGAGCTTATCCGAATTTTTGATGATTGGATCCGGCCCTTGCCCCAGGTGGATCAGATGAATGGGATTGTGCTGTAGTTGACAGACTGACTTACATATTTCTATGCTACATATTTCTCTTTGCCAGCAGATGGCATCCTTTCTACTAACCAGCATTAGCCACCACACTTTATCATGCTCCTGTTGTAGGGGCCCTCTCCTAGCATCAGTGACCCGGTCTGAGGAGCCGGTCTGGCTGAGCAGAAACAGGAACAGAAGAGCTTGTCTCTGGCAGGCTTAGACTCTTTTCTGTTCAGCAGTGTGTTGAGTGGGAGTAACACAGTTCATGTGTGCTGAGCCGATTCCCATCTCTCCAAGTCCGAGTTAGTTTATGTTCTCTGTAGTTCTCTTTCGTAGTCCATATATGGTGGCAGAACTCAGCAGTAATGTTTTCTTGGGACAATCACTTGTCAATATGACATAACTGATCAATGCACTTTTCCCTCCCATGTGCCTGTTAAGACTACACCAAACCAGTTAACAGTGGCTTTCAGCACGGAATCTTTTAATTTGTTTTTAAATAAGGAATTCTTGTTATATTAATTTGTCATTTCAAAAGCCTATTTTACATCATGCACTGAGTGTCACACATTCCATGACTGAGCCGATGTTGGTTTGAGTGACTGTTTGGAGCTGAATGAAGTGCACAGCATTCAGTCTTCCTGTTGCCTAGGTCTCTCTGCATTCAGCTGAGGATTAGTCCCGGTTGGCTTCACTCCAGCAGCCTTGGTTCTCTAGTTAGACCAAGCTGATGATTTTCATGTTTGTAATCTTAGATTTATGTTCAGTTCATGTTGAATGCTTCGAGAGTGTGCTCAGCTGAATTGTTAAAGAGTAATAGCCACAGTCAAAATAATATAACAGAGCTGCTTATTCCATCACAAGGATGCACATGACATCAATACTGATGGAAATGCAGCCCTGCTCTGTGGGTTTGCTTGTATATCATTCTGTTCATTGCCATTAAATGTTTTCCCTTCTGGTACAGCATCACAAATGAGAAAGATGGGGTGGCTGGTAAAGGCATCTTTTGGCCATTATGAAAGCTAGAGGGAAGGCTAAAACAGCATACAACTTGCAGTATCTTTCATCATCTGCCATATGTGACCTAATGTTTTAAACTGAGTTTATTTAGTAAACCAACGTTGCATTCAGCATGAAATAGCAATGGCTGATCTTTAGGGAGCATGGAGCATTCCCTGCAGCAGCGCAACTCAACTCCATCTTTTCACCTCCAGGTCCTCTCTGCTGCCCTCTGTTTTCAAGGCAGCAAGCTGGGTTGCCTTAAGTGGCCATTTATGGCTTTACAGACAGGCTGGAGACAGTGTCAGCTGCTCTGGTGGCCAATATGTGCAAGACAAGAATGAAGGATCTTGGCTTTAAAAAGATTTGATGCTTTCAGGAATTGTTTCATGAGGTGCTTAGTACAGACTGTACTCATGAGCCTTAAGCCATTTTTATTACACTTTGATACAGGATTTTAACACAGCACCAGCAGATTATTTTAATCAGAGATCTCATTATCAGCTGTATGATTAAAAATAATATTTCCCTCTCGTGGCAAGGCCACTTTCCCCAGTCTGGTTTCAGGCAGGCTGCTGACAAGTTTCCCCTCACAGAGGCTGGCTCTGCCCACCTTCCTAGGAAGGACTCATTGCTACACCCATGTTTCTTTCTAGGCCCAGTTTTATCATTCCAGCATAAGAGTAATAAGCAGCGGAGTGGAGGGTTTAAAGTAGCAGTGGTGCCTGGAAGCCCCGGGGCCTTTTGCATCAGTAGACCTGGTGCAATTGCCCTCTTTGACCCTCCCTTGTCTGCAGGCCTGATGTGAGCAATAACTGGCTCATGGGTCAAACACAGTTCACTGTTTTTAGCCACCGGCAAGCTGCCAGGTGCTTTGTTTACCTGAGTGTCTGTAAGTACAGCCACTCACAACACCCAGCAGCCATGATTTGCCATTCCTAGCCAATGGAAGCTGTAGGAAGCGGCATGGACTGGATATGTCTACGCTACAGGGTATGTCTACGCTACAGAGTTTCATCAGAAAAACGGCCGTTTTTCCGAAAAAACTGGAGGAACATCCATGCTGCAATTGCGTTCTTCCGCAAGAAGATCGAAATAAGAGGGGGTTTTCTGGCAATCCTCATTCTGCGAGGGAGAAGCCTTTTTGCAAAAGAGCTCTTTCACAAAAAAGGCGTGTGTGGACAAGGAAGAGGGAGTTCTTTTGGAAGAAGAGGAAAGAGGAAAAAGCACAGATACGCTGGTGGCCACTCCATCCATAGCAATCACAGTTTATATGAGACAGCATTCATTGTGTGGATGCTCTCTTTCGAAAAAGCAGTGTGGATGCTCTTTCGGAAGACTTTTTTTGGAAGATCTCTTCTGAAAAACGCTTCTTCTGAAAGAAGCCTGCAGTCTAGACATAGCCTCCGGTAAACAAAGTGTCTGGTGGCCCGCCAGCAGCTAACCCTGGCGAACTGTGTCCAGCCCACAGACTATTTAAAAAACACCATTTCATAACGACTGGTTTTGCTTATTTGATAAATAAAATTATAAGTTTTTCAGTTCAATAAAGTTGCTCTGCCCCCAGCTTCCTGGAATCAGCCGGATCAGTTTCAACAGCTGCTGAATCTGGAGCCTGGGACAGAACAGCTGGGGCGCTGCCCGGTAGGTTCCCACAGGACCAACCGGGCAGCACCCCAGCTGCTCTACCCGAGGTGTCCCGCAACAAAAGCCTGGTCTGCCCATGCGGCTTTGCTCCTGTCTCCCTGCGGTGCTGGGGGGAGTCCCCCCCAGCACACCAGGGAGACCCGAGCAAAGCCGCACAGGCGGAGGGACCCCGCCGCCCGTGTGGCTTTGCTCCTGTCCCCCTGGTCTGCTGGGGGGGTCCAGCAAAGCCGCTGGACCCCCCCCCCCCCAGCAGACCAGGGACACCCGAGCAAAGCCGCCGCCTGGACGGCTTTGCTCGTTTGCCCGGGAGCAAAGCCGCCCAGGCAGCGGGACCCCCACAGCCTGGGCGGCTTTGCTCCTGTCCCCCTGGTCTGCTGGGAGGGGGGGTCCAGGAGCTTTGCTGGACCCCCCCAGCAAACCAGGGAGACCGGGAGAAGCTTTTCTCGTCCCGGAGGACACGGGCGGTGACCCGTCGCCCGTGAGCTCCAGAGCGAGAAAAGCCCCGTTCGTAAGTGCGGATCCGACATAGGTCGGATCCGCGTAAGTCGGGGACTGCCTGTATCTCAAAAATCAAACTGCCCCTTTGAAAATGAGAGAGTATTTATGAAAACATGCTACATGGTATATTGGTGCCTTCTTGAGGTCCCATTATAATCAACAGAAAAATCTGGATCAAGTCTTTAATTACAGTAACAGGACAGCCACTTCCAGAGCCCTGCCCCATGGCCAGAGCTTGCCTTGTAAGTATCCTGCCTCAGTTTGCCCTCTTTAGGACTCCTTAAAGAAACTCCACCAGTCAAGAGTCCTTAATACATTTCCCTTCTGGGTCATGTTTATAGGATTCCAAATGAACTCACCCCTGGGGCTTTTCCCCTTTCTGGAAATTCCTGATTTTTGCAGGCTATTCCCAGCTCTACCTGGCTGAAGTCTTTCCTTCCTGGTGTCTCAAATTCTCTCCTAGAACCTTGTAATTCTCTGACACTTTGCTTTGCCACAATTTCCTCTTTTACAAAACTCAGATGCCTTCCTTTGAGCTTAACTGAGCAGCAAGTAATCCGTGCCAGCTGCATTAACTCCCCCCAAAAAACCTCCTATTCCTTCAAGAGCCCAATCACCCTGTGATATTGCTTGCATGCAGCATTGTACAAGATTCCAAAGAGTCTGTTGCTCTGAAGTTTCTCGAATATAGATTTGTCTCAGATGGAAACAGACGTTATAAATCATAACCCATAGTCAGATCTCCAACAACCCTGGAACACCACTAGCCATGACTCTGTTCATGAGCTTTACAGAGGCTTATATAGGAAATAGTAGGATGCCAACACAATCATATTAAAAAGCAGGGTTAAAGTAAATTGTTCACATAACTTCAATGAACAGCCATTTTAATGCAGCTCAGCAATAGTGCCAAGCAATGTTCCATCTAATTTTTTTCATCTCTGTGCAGAATAAATTTGATGTGCACCAAGGCATGTGCAGATGTACACCACCAGTAGAAACACATATTGCCGGCTAAGGGTGCTCTGTTAATCAAGTAGGCAGCATTTGAATCTCTCCTGGCTGGCGTCTGGTAGTAGGACTCTTCAAACAGAATTGTAACAAAAAGGGAATTTCTACTGGTTAAATCTTTGAAAGCAGAACATGAATAGTACAGTGGCTAACAGCAGAATTACTGTGCAGCATTTACAGGAATCTGAGATTGTCAGCAGTCAGAAGTGTGATCCATTCTGGAGATAAGGACCAGAATAGCAGCCATTCTCTAGCTGGGTTGTGAGTTACCCACCTATAGTGAAAAGTCCATTTTTCTAAAGATTTCTGACATTTCCTGAAACTTTTAGAGAAACAAGGCTGTAGTATACAGGAGATCAAAACTGAGCTAAGGCTACATGGGGGTTCAGTGAGTAGCAATGCTGCTTTTCTTTTAAATAAAAAACTAAAATTTGTCCCCAAAATGATTTTCACCATAAATACCATTTCAGCTAGAAGTAGAAGTAATTTATAAACTGAAAAGGCTATATTGTCCAATCAGGGGACTGCACCAATACCATGTGATTTAGATGGCCAGTCCCTTATTACAAATCTGTAATAATGGTAATGATTATTGTGCAAATAGCCTAGCATATAAAATGCATTCACCAAAATGGATTCAAACAATTGAGAGAAATTTGTACAAATAACTACAGTACCTATTTGTGAATAGAAAAAGGGTCTAAAATATTTAGGCTATTCCAAGGAATAGTTCACTTTGCTGTGGGCCTGACCTTTGAGTTAATACATTGTATTCTACTACACAACTGCTCTATAGAACCCAAAATAACCTAAATGCAAATATCTGTGCATCAGAACCACTCTGACGTCTTTCATTAGCCTGAGTAGCATGAATGGCCAAACAAATCCCGAACAAATAAGAAATCAGGAACACCAATAGTAATACCAAGAGCGGCATGAATGTCACAGCTCAGCGATTATCCTTCATTAAACTGTAGATGAAATGCAACCTTAAGTAAAATGAGAAATCTGATTAGATCTCATCCAGGAGAAAATGACCAACTTACCTCTTTATAAAACCTTAGGAAGAACTCGTCATAATTGAATGCATGAATTTAGAATCGAGTTCTGCAATGAGCTTTTCAAGTGTCTCTCACTCCATATCACAAAAAGAAAAATGACCGAAGACCATCAAGCAGGGAAGAATCAGAACTTAAATTTTATTATAATTACATACATGAGAAAAAAACCTCTAGTGTCATTGGCTGAAAATCAGGTGACATTTCCACTGTTTACCTCCGGACAGATCAATAATACTGACATTTGGAGTAACCTTAACTGATCAGATCCCAAATCAAAATGGAAAATCCTGAGTAGCTGCAATGAGTTCCATGAAAATGATTATTTACTTCTTTGAGGTTTCTGTTCCTCAAACTTCATCTCCCCATGACATTGCTACTTCCAGCAGAAAAACTGGAAGCTTTTGACATTCATTGCCATAGTGAAGAAATTCCCAGGTACTTCTGATGAAGACATTCAAATTGTATGTAATAAAACATATAAAATGTTTTTTTGTTTTAGGGAACCTGAAGATTTATCGTCCCTCAGGGAAAATACTGATATTAATCAAACGATATTGTCTACTCAGGCTAGTACATATTGATGTTGAACACACAGTTGCTTTTCTATCAATAATACAGTGTTAAAAGTCACTTCCTGCACTAATTACTTGTTTATCCTACAGACTTACTCACTCTGTTGTGTCCCAAATGTTTCCTCCCATCTGCTGCAAGGTGTGTGCATCTCCTGCTAGATGTTGGGCGCACACAGCCTGCTGTAGGGCTGAACCTAGGCCAGGTTTTTATTCATTTAAGGACAATGTCTCTTTTCTGGAAGCTAGAGAGGTGGCACACCACACATTTTGTAGTACTATGAATAATGTTGTAAATCCCCACAGCTGGTTCACATAAACCATGCACAAGAGTGACAAGTTAAAAGCTCACTGGGCCAAATTCACCTGGAGGAAACAGGTGCGCCACTGGAAACACATGCACTTTCTCAGTCTGAATTTGGCTTATCAGGAGTAAATGTGCTAAGCGTCTATTGAGGTATATAAATATTTTTAACAGACTTTAAATTATTTCTTCCTGTCCATCCCACTTTTCTCCTTCCAGGATAACATGTCATCTAAAAGTAGGGCAACCAAACAGTCAACTCTGAGAACCAGTGCATAGTTCTCCTCTTTGCTAGATGTGTAGGCAGTCACTTTCTTTGCATTCCAGGTGCCTTTTACCTTTACTGAACTAGATTTTCACCTGTACCTCACTCTGTTCAGGTGGCATCCTAAATTGGGCTACTAAGCAACTGGAGTAACAATACTGAAAGAAGCTTAAATACAGTACATTCTTAACAGTAAGAACAAGAACATTATTCGTTTCTTGAATATCTAGCACAGGTTGTCATAAAGCTGAACTTGTCCCTAAATCCTAATTTCCCCAAAAATAGAAATGTTGGTTGCTAGCATGAGATGCTGCATTAGTCTACCATCCAGTCCTCATCAGATTTTCCTTCACCTCAGTGTTCTAATCTTTTCCATCCATGTGCAGATCTTTTCCATCCATGTGCAGAATATTTTTTATGTGCACAGAGTCATGTGCAAATATGTACCATCACTAGAAAAAATTGCAGCTGTAGGTGATCTGCTAATCAGCTGGGTGGCATATGAATCTCTCCTTAGCAGCTGCACAAACACTGCTTCATATCTCTCGGTATCTAATAGACCATTTTCAAAATGGATAAAAATAATTTTTAAGGTGATGGTAGTGACATATGAACCTTCAGTAGTTTTATACTTCACAAATAAAGGAAATGCCATCATGCTGGGAATCAAAATGGCACAATGACAAGAATACAACATATTTTTTTTTAACACTATTTACATGTTTTCAATTTTTTAAAATTTGATCAGGCTGGTTAAATATCAGTATACAACATTTATTCAATATACAAACTCTAGTTAGCTGATTAGTTATTAAAGTGCTCAGAAGTGTGGATGAAAACAGAACCTACAGCAGATCAATTGTGTTTATAGTTATTTACAAAGCAGCGTTGTTTTTCCATGGATTTAGTTACTTTCCAAGGAAGCTGAACGCAAAGGTCCTTGGAAAGATATGAATATTTCTTCATATCCAAAATGTAAATACTTCCTATATATATATATATATATATATATATATATATCCACACTGTATGTGTATGTATGCATTCTGTATATTTACATACACACACAGGATGCGTCTAGACTGTCAAGATTTTGCGCAAAAGCGGCTGCTTTCGTGCAAAAACTTGCCAGCTGTCTACACTGGCAGCTTGAATTTGCGCAAGAGCACTGACTTTGTAATCAGTGCTTCTTGCGCAAATACTTTCACGCTCCCGCTCGGGGAAAAAGTCCTCTTGTGCAAGTATTCTTGCGCAAGAGGGCCAGTGTAGACAGGGAAGAATTGTTTTGCACAAAAAAGCCCTGATGGCTAAAATGGCAATCAGGGCTTTCTTGCGCAAAATCGCATCTAGACTGGCCACGGATGCTTTTCCACAAAAAGTGCTTTTGCGCAAAAGCATCCTTGCCAATCTAGATGCTCTTTTGCAGAAATACTCTTAACGGAAAAATGTTTCCATTAAAAGTATTTCCGCAAAATCATGCCAGTCTAGATGTAGCCACAGAGTATAAGAACTATAAGTATATGTACATATATACACTATATATAGGGTAAGACTAATGCCACTAGTAAGGGGATCACCTTTCCTGGTCCTCGTTGTACAACCTGCACAGAGGATCATCTTCAACAGCCAAACCATTGGTTTAAATTATCACTTGAACTTATCTTGAAAGTTTCTAGTTAAAATTTGTTCAAATTTTAGCCAAAGTCAACCAATTTCTGTTAGAAAATGGCATAACAATATTTTGCACCTATATAGTACTGAGGCTCCTCAAAGCACTGTACAAAATTAGGCTAATTTACCCACCCAACATCTATGTGATCAAGGTATTATTACACCTATTTTGCAGATGGAAATTTTGTAATGGGGACAATAAGTGACTTGCCGGAGGCTACATATACCGAGCGAGTGAGTATGGGGGCCCTGACGTCTGCTGCCCACCCCACCCCAGTGCCCTACCCCTGGTAGCCCCCAAGGCTGCGTTCCTTGGGAAGGGGGCTTGAGGAAGAAATACAATTGAGGTGAGAAGGGGGGAAAAGGGTTTGGGGGATAGGGATGGACACATATCCTTGGGTCGCAGGGACTCCCGGGCTGGACTGTGAAACTGCTTGGGCTGTGGATAGCCTGCGGGGCCATAAATTTGAGACCCCAGGTGTTGGGTCTTCAAAACGTGGCAGACTTCAGAGCCACATCTAGACTGCAGAAGGAAAGACTTGTTTATGTGAGGAACCAGATTAGAAGAATGTGCTTATTAGTGAAAATTCTTTCTCCCAATGAGAAAACCAAAATGTCCCTACATTGTGGGTCAAATTCTTTCCCTATTAATATTCTTGCAGCCCTATTTTCTGCCCTGATGGCCAAATTCTGTCCTTAGTTACTTTTCTTCCAACCCCTCTTTCCTGATTTAAGGCAGAATTTGGTCAAAGGTGTATATAGGACTATTTACTTGAAAAAGATACCCTTACATGACTCCTCTTTGTACAGACAATACTCAGATGAGTTCAAAGAAGCCCTCTGGGTCAACATGTTTTGAACCTGTCAAACCAGGGGAATGTCTTCACCATAATGAAGGGATTCCCCTTCATCCTTATTCCTTTAAGATACCATTTATAAAAAAGGAAGTTGATTCAACTTCTGTTTGTAAACTTGTACAGTTATCTCTCCATTGTACATTGAAGTACCATATAGGTACCAGAGGTTACAAGGCAAGATTGGTAAGGCAGCATAAGAAACTCAATATTTCATTCACACCTCTTGACTCCTTTAAGTGTATTTCTAAGGCATCAAAAGGGGTTCTTTTTGAATTGTGCTTGCCTTTCAACAAAAAGGCATTCATTATACTGTAAGAAACTGACATGTTCATGACAGGTCAAACCTTAATTACTGTTCACCATCCGGTAATTGATGCATTATCAAAGACTTACAAAGAGATGAGCAATGAATATCAGACATTGTTTCTTTACCACCTCTCTTTTTGAAACACCTCTGTCTGTACAATCTCTTTGGGGTGCTCTGAAATACAAGCCCCATTGATATCACTAAGCTTACTGTCTGGGAGATCCTCTGGTTTTGTGCAAAGTTTCAGTGCCCTAGAGATGAAAACATCCAAGTCAAACTGAGGGTCTGTTTCACTGGTTACATCGTTGGATTCTTTATGATGATGGTGAGGAGAAGATGTCAGACTTTGTTCTTGAAGCTCTGGAAGAGGACTAGGGCATTCAAGCCCTGCCTGTGTGCTCTTTACCCACTGAGCTATCTCTAGAAAGAGGTTTGATGGTTCTTCTTCCAGTGACAACTCTGTAGCGGGTGCTATAGTCGCTGTTTTCCAGTGTGACAAGTCTAAGATGAGTTTGGGCTCTGAGTAGTGATGGGGCTTGTTGTCTTTCCACAGCAGTTTGTCCAAGTAGGAAGGTGACCCCACTTTGTAATCACATGATTTCCCATAATCAGTATCAAACGTGCGGTCCATCGAAGAATGTGATTGCTCCAAGAACCTCTCTGAGCTGCTTTGAGAATATTTGCGTGGATCAACTTGTGCTTCTTCAGCAATGGAGTCGGAGCCTGCTCGTGGGTCTCGTTGCACCTCCTCTATATCATGGTATTTGTCATGTCGCCACTCCAAGTCAGAAGAGATGCTTACTTGATACCTGGGAAAGACATTCTGTTATTAGACGGACAATCGTTGGCTTTGTTTCTAAGCAGAAGGCATGTTCGGGGGAGGGGGCTGACAGCCTTGCTAGGACCCTGGGGAATGTGGGCAGGAGTGGGGGGGAGGTGAAGAGGACTCCATACTTCCAAAAGAGGTGGCGCCTCAGGAGGAAAGGGGTAGGGCTGGAGCAGCTAGCCCTCAGGACTGCCTGGATTGTTCCAGGCCATAGGTCCCCTGGGCAGCTCTCAGAACTGCCCAGAGCACACTGCGTAGCGCTCCAGCAGTGATTTAAAGGGCCACAGTAGCAAAGTGGTGGTGGCTGGGAGCCCCGGGCCACTCTGAATTGCCAGGCCCGAGGGCAGTTGCCCCCTTTGACCTCTTAGCCCCTGTTGGGGGGCTTGGACATGTTTAAATAGATGTGCACACCGTGGCTGCTGCTGTTGCTTTTACCTTTCCTTGCAAAAATAACTTTTATCCACAATTTTCAAGGGCCCGGATCCTAAAAGAAATTTAGGCACCTAACTCCCACAGATATCAATGTGTTTTGCAGAGAGTAATTAATTAAACCTTCAAAAGCTCTTGAGAAATATTAACTATATTGTACACATGCGTCAAAATTAGAGAGTTTAAGTGATTTGCCCAAGGTTATACATGCCAGCAGGGGCAAAGATGGGAAAAGAAACTAGTACTCCAAACTTCCAGTCCCTTCATCTAATCACTAGGCATATGTCTCTTCCTAGGACAGTACACTCTTGGGCCAATATTTTCAAAAGTGACTTTAGGGCTCCATCTAGAAACACTTTTAAAAGGCTTGTTTTTCAGGGCATGGATGCTCACTACTTTCTGAAAATTAGATTTTTTTTTAAAGGTGTCCCACGTTGGGCACCCAAAAATCACAAGTGACTTTTGAAAATCTTGCCTTGTGCTATAAAATATACTTCTTTGTACCAAAAATCTCTAGCTCGCTGAGAGAAGAGTCAATGTAATTTCTTTAATGTCTCATACTGGGAACTATAAAAGCAAAGGGATAAAGGAGTGACAAATTGACCTTGAGATATTGATTTGCTGCTTCAGTGACTGTAACTGACAAGGATCTAGGATATACAGGTCACATTGAAAGCATGATTAGTGAGGCCTGTTAAAGGCATCCTTCAAAAAGTGGAAGTTAAATCCTAGTGAGGAAAACAAAGGATCATAAAAATCTGGCAAACCAAGTATAAAAATATAATTAGGAAGGCCAAAAAAGAATTTCAAGAACAGCTAGCCAGAGTCAAAAAGTAATAGCAATTGTTTTTAAACACACCAGAAGCAGGAAGCCTACTAAACAACTAATGGGGCCACTAGACCATGAAGATGCTCAAGGAGCACTCAAAGGCCACGTCTAAACTACAAGCTTCTTTCGGAAGAAGCTTTTTTTGGAAGAGATCTTCCGAAAAAACGTCTTCCAAAAGAGAGTGTCCACACTGCAAAAGTGCACTGAAAAAGCAATCTGCTTTTCCAAGAGTATCCAGACCGAATGGACACTCTCTTGCATGTAAGGTATGATTGCTATGGACAAATGGCCACCAGGGCACCTGCGCTTTTTCCTCTTTCCTCTTCTTCCAAAAGAACTCCCTCTTCCCCATCTACACATGCCTTTTTGCCAAAGAGCTCTTTCACAAAAAGGCTTCTTCCTTGTAGACCGAGGATTACCAATGCTGGAAAAACCCCTCTGTTCTTTCAATTTTCTTGCGGAAGAATGCAAGTGCAGTGTGGATGTTCCTCAAGTTTTGTCAGAAAAACAGCCATTTTTCTGACAAAACTCTGTAGTGTAGACATACCCAGAGGTGGTAAGGTCATTGCTGAGAATTCTCTGCATTAATCTTCAGGGCTGAAGATGTGAGGAAGATTCTCAAACCTGAGTCATTCTTTTTAGTTGACAAATCTTAAGAACTGTTGTAGATTGAGATGTCATTAGAGGAGGTTATGGGACAAACTGAAAAACTAAACAATAATGTCACCAGGACCAGACAGTATTTGCCCAAGAGTTCTGAAGGAACTCAAATGTGAAATTGCAGAACTACCGACTGTCGTCTGGAACCTATCATTTAAATCAGCTTCTGTACCGGATACAAGATAATTAATGCAACACCAATTTTTAAAAAGGGCTCCATAGAATATCCTAGAAACTGCCAGCCAGTAAGCCTAACTTAAGTATCTGACAAAGTAGTTGAAACTATAGTAAATAACATAACTATCAGACACATAGATGAACATAATTTGTTAGGGAAGAGTCAACAAGGGTTTTGTAAAGGGAAATCATGCCTCGCCAATCTACAAATATTCTTGGAGGGGATCACCAAGCACGTGGACAAGGAGGATCCAGTGTACTTAGATTTTCAGAAAGTCTTTGATCAGGTCCCTCACCAAAGGCTCTGAAGCAAAATAAGATGTCATGGGATAAGAAGGACAGTCCTCTCATGGACTAATAACTGGTTAAAAGATAGGAAACAGAGAATAGGAATAAATGGTCATTTTTCTCTACTGGAACCAGTCTTATTCCACATAATAATAAAAGATCTGGAAAAGGGAGTGAGGTAGCAACATTTGCAGATGATACAAAATGACTCCCAAGCAGACTGAAAAGAGTTACAAAAGGCTCTCACAAAACTATGTGACTGGGCAATAAAATTCAATGCTGATAAATTTAGCACATTGGAAAACATAATTCTAACTACACATATAAAATGATGGGGTCTAAATTAGCTGTTACCACTCAAGAATGGGATCTTGGAGTCATTGTGGATAGTTCCCTCAAAACATCCACTAAATGTATAGTGGCAGACAAAAGTGAACAGAATGCTGGGAATCATTAATAAAGGGATATAAAGATAATAAGAGACGGTATGTCTACACTACCCCGCTAGTTCGAACTAGCGGGGGTAATGTAGTCATCCGCAATTGCAAATGAAGCCCGGGATTTGAATTTCCCGGGCTTCATTTGCATGAAGCCGGCCGGCGCCATTTTTAAATGCCGGCTAGTTCGAACCCCGTGCCGCGCGGCTACACGCGGCACGGAGTAGCTAGTTCGGATTAGGCTTCTAATCCGAACTAGCTGTACTCCTCATTCCATGAGGAAGCCTAATCCGAACTAGCTACTCCGTGCCGCGTGTAGCCGCGCGGCACAGGGTTCGAACTACCGGCATTTAAAAATGGTGCAGGCCGGCTTCATGCAAATGAAGCCCGGGAAATTCAAATCCCGGGCTTCATTTGCAATTGCGGATGACTACATTACCCCCGCTAGTTCGAACCAGCGGGGTAGTGTAGACATACCCAGAAAAAAAATATCATATTGTCCCTATATAAATCCATAGAAAACCCAGATCTTGAATGCTGTCTGCAGATGTGGTTACCCCATCTCACAAAAAGATATACAGGCAGTCCCCGGGTTACATGGATCCGACTTACATCAGATCCCTACTTACAAACGGGGTGAGGCAACCCCGCACTAGCTGCTTACCCCCAGCAGACCAGGGAGACGCGAAGCTAGCGCCCCACCCAGCAGACCAGGGAAACGCGGAGCGGCTTTTCTCAGCAGACACCTCAGCTTGAGAATAAAGGACTGAGGGAAGTGAGGTGTGGGAGAATAAAACTGAGCTCTGGAGAAATGTTAGGCTAGAGTTTCCCCTACAATATGTACCAGTTCCGACTTACATACAAATTCAACTTAAGAACAAACCTACAGTCCCTATCTTGTACGTAACCCGGGGACTGCCTGAATAGGAACTGGAAAAGCTCCAGAAAAGGTCAACAAAAATGATTAGGGGTATGGTAGGCTTCCATATGAGGAGAGATTAAAAAGACTGGGACTTATCAGCTTGGAAAAAGAGATGACCAAGGGGGGATATGGTAGAGATCTATAAAATCATGACTGGTGTGGAGAATGTAAATAAAGAAGTCTTATTTACTCCTTCTCGTAACTCATGAAATAGGGGTTACCAAATAAAATTAATAAGCAGAAAGTTTAAAAGTAATGAAAGGAAATATTTTTTCACTGAATGCATAGTCAGCCTGTGGAACTCCTTGCCAGAGGAAGGCAAAGACTGTAAGAGTGTACTGTGTTCAAAAAAGAATTAGGTAAGTTCCTGGAGAACAGGCCCATTGATGGCTATTTGCAAAAATGGGCACGGATGGTATCCCATAGCCTCTGTCAGAAGCTGGGAATGGGAACCAGGGGATGGATCGCTTGATGATTCCCTGTTCTGTTCATTCCCTCTGGAGCATCTACCATTGACCACTATTGGAAAACAGGATACAGGATTAGACAGACCTTTTATCTGACCCAGTATGGTCATTTTTATGAGGCTCCCAAAATTGCTTTTTATTGAATTTAGCTGCTTGCTCCCAGATGCTTGTTCACTCATACGGATAAATTAATAATGTTGAACAGGACAGATATTTTTAAATTAGTGTTTTTAGTGATGGTGAAATGTGGAGAACTGATAGCTCTGGAGACTTGCCTCCCAACCTGATATGGCACAAGTTGGAGTATTGGCAGCTTCTACATACTGCCTGCTGCCAACGTGCCTCTACTCTGACTTGGAAGGAGCAACAATCAGGATTGAATGGCATTAGGTCTCTCTGGCCTATTCTATCCTTGATCTCTCTGCTTAGCCTGTAAACAAATTGCCAGTTAGCCAGATGTTTTTGTGATAAAAGACCCCAGTTCACTAGGAAAAGAACCAGAACAACCACATTCATTTCATATAGGCTGCTGATGAACAGCTGTAACAGATGGTAACTGTTCTTAGTCACTATCCACCTACTGTAGATTTGAACATGGAACCTGGATTTCAAAGGTTCCATAGCTCAGTAAAAATCCTCTGAGCCCTCCAGCCTCTCCAGAAAAGGAGTTAACATTGAAACACAAATTTACCTTTTCATTCCCTCCTCCTGAAAGTTCAAAGCCACTGCCATTAAAATAATCTGCCAAGAACTGCCACAAAGGTAGTAGCTGATATACTGCAATTATTTCTTGTTCCAGGTCTATTGAGAACCTGTAGAATCTCAGGGAGCTCTCTGTGGTAACACCAGGCACAAGTTGACTTTTTCATACCAGCTTTTATATTACACCGCTACCAACTAAAAAGCACTGTTGTAAAAAAAGAATAGCTTCCTAGGCACAATTACACTATCCTCCTGTGTCCTTTGTCCACATTGTAAAAACAAATCATTCTGATTTATTTTCAGTCCGAAGCATCACAAGACAAAGCTAGCAGAATTTTGAAATAGCAGAAACAATGAAAGAGGGTATTGAATCAGCTGCTGCCTCATAAGCAAATGCCTTGTTTAGTAAAGATGACATTTTGAAGGAGCCTTGCAATTAATTCAATTGTCTTGTTCATCTCATCTACTGCTATTTCCCTCAGGACAGAATGGAAGGTAAATTATGTCTCAGGAGAAAAATTACGTCAGTGATGAATTTTAAGTCTGAGCCTCACTTGGATAGCTTTTATAGCCTCAAAATTTAAAAGGGTTAATAACAACCAAGGGATTGAGACATCATTTGACTTGACAAACTCTTACTCCTGGAGAACAAGAGTCTATGAAACTCCATGAAAAGATAATTAATCTTTGGGACACTCAGCAGCTTAGCAGCACTACTCTGCAAAGATAACACACAAGATGAATCTTCTCCAAACTGTAGGGTTTCATTCTGGAAATAGCTACTATATATTTGAGAGAGTCTGTCAAACAAAAATTAATTGGGTTAAGGACCCAAGCAATTCTGGGTAAATCTGCTAGTAGGCTGTATATGTAATATCCAGCACAGAGTATGGCGATTTATTGTTTCAAAAAAATGTGCTGACGGATACACAGAGAAACAGTAAATTGCTCAGCAGCAGAATTATTTAAACATGATTATTGTTGGTAGGGTTCTAGAGCAATTTCTCTGACCTTTGTAGACACGGATGGTTTGTCTGAGAACCATGGAGAAGCTATTTTAATGACTGCCTTGTAGGATCAGCTGTTGCAGAGGTGGGCAAGAGGCTGCCACTGGATCTGGCCCACGGTTGCCTCGCTGGAACCCTTAAGCACGGCACAGCAGCAGCCACTTTAAAAGTGACTGCTTTATTCTGGGAGCCAGGAGGGAGGCTTTATACTCTGTCCCACCCCTCGGCAAAATCTCTCAGCTCTCATCGGCCAGTTTCTGACCAAAAGCAGCTGAGATATTTTGCTGGCGGCAGGGATAGCCAATGAAGCCTCCTCCTTCTCCCTTGCCCTCCACTCCTTCACCCTGTTCAGAGCAGAGCCACATGGAGCAGCTTGTCACTGCAGCCTTCAGATTCCTGCAGGGCTTCTAACTGGGAGCTGCCTAGGTAAACGCCTCCCAGCCAGAGCCTGCCTCTGGCACCCCCATTCCCTCCCCCAACGACGTGCCCCAGGACACCACCCAAACTCTCTGTTCCTCTTTCCTCCAGGTCACAACTCCCTCCCAGACCCTGCACCCTCTCCTACACCCTTCCCCCAGGCCAGAATCCTCTCTGGCACCCATACTCTCTCCCTGACCCTGCACCCCATTCCCCTGGCCCAAGCCATCACCCAAACCCTTAGCACCCCCTTCACACAGGTCACAACTCCCTCCCAGACTCTGCACTCTTTTCTAGAGCCCCTCCCTCAGAACAAAATCCTCTCCCGCACCCATACTCCCTCTGGACTCTGCACCCTAAGCCTCTGCCCCAGACCACAATCCCCTCCTTCACAACCCCCTCCTTCTCTCAAACTCCCTCTCAGACTCCATACCCACATCCTCCTCCCAGTTTCCTACCCCAAGCTCCCTTCCGCACCCAATCTCTGTCCCAGACCCAAGCCCCCTCGGTAGAAATGTGGTCCCTGACCACTTGCCAAAATCCTGCCCCCCATTAAAAATTATTGCCCACCCAGATCTACATCATAGGTTAGCGAGTATAGTTCCCAGAATGAAATAGCCCTTTTCTTATGGTTAGAAGAAGCCACGCTCAAACCCTGTTAGCTACAACTTTGTCAAAATATAATGGAGAAATAAAATAATGTAGAACACATACCATAGTCCCATCCCATTTGTGACTAAAAATGCCTCTATCATCGAGAAGCTGAGATAATTATGTTATAATAGTACACTATTAACAGAATAAGTACTTTTACTATGCAAGCCAAAAGATCAAAGTCATTTCATGTATTACTAGAAGATTTACCTGGTATTGCTCCGGACCTTAATCAATTAATTTTTGGCTTTTAGAAAAGAAAACGAAAATGTACATGCTTCATTTGAATTATTGCTCTAGGGATAAGGACTAGGGATGTTAATTTAGATTAATGGGCTAATCAAATAGTCGATGCAATAATTCCGGTCATCTGAAGAAGTGGGCTGTGCCCATGAATGCTCATGATACCATCTACATGTTTTGTTAGTCTACAAAGTGCTACCAGACCATTTATTGTTTTTTTTTCCATAACAGACTAACTTGGCTATCCCCTGAAGCTTCTCTCACATATATACTAGATGATGAGGTCATGGTAATTTGTATGGTTTTGTAAATAATGATTGTTCACCTTAATGGTGTACATTAAAAGGGGACTGCAGCACCAATCTTAAGGCTGAATGTTCTGCAGAAAAGTAACTGATAAAGATTTTGTGGCCAATGGGCATCTCAGATTTATGGGTTACAAGTCCAGAAGAGACCACTGCACTAACTAATCTGACCTCCTACATAGCACAGGCCACATGACTCCCCTGAATTAATTCCTGTTTGATCAAGAACGCCCTTTTTAGAAAAAAATCAAATTTTGATGTAAAGATTTCCAGTGATGCAAACTCACCTCAGCCCTTGATAAGTTGCTGTAATGTTTAATTACACTTATTGTTAAAAATGTGCACCTTACTTCATCTAGCTTCAACTCCTCTATATTGTTTGCTTTTGCCCAGATTACCAAGGAACCCACAAAAATGTGTATCAGTGGCCTGACCTCTTTGTAATTTACCACTCCCTCAGTTGTTGGGTCATCTGAAAATTTAATCCATAACAGCTTTGTTTTCTTCAATCCGATTGACTTGACCGTCCTTTGGGGGGAGGATGGATAAGAACACAGGCTGCACTCCTGATTCCTTCACCTTCACTTCCAAAACCCTAGAGTCACTGCTGATCTGCTTAGGGTCAGACCTGGCAGTATCTCTGAATGAGCAGCATTCGGCAGGGGTCAGAAGGAGAAATAAGATTTGGCAACCCTTCTGTGATGGTTTGGCTGCAGGCTCCAACCAGGCAGCACATCTCCTGGGACATCATGTCAAGTCAGCAGTTGGATGCCTCCATCTGTCTTATATTATCCTATATTAACTATATTACCCTTCTTTAATTCTTTATTAATCTGGTCCCAAATCGACCATTACCTTAGTTTGCCTTGCATTGACTTGCATCGGCTGTGTTCTGAGAAAGCCTGTTTCTACCTAGGGAAGCTATAGATTCTCCTTCACTGGAGGTTTTCAGAAGGAGGCTGGATAGCCATCTGTTTTGGAGAGTTCAGACTCAAACAACCCTGCATCATGGCAGGAGGCTAGACTACCTGACCCTCCTAACCCAATGGTTCTAGGAGCCAATTGTAAGTGCAGCAAAAGTCTTCTCCACAATTGTGTGAAGCAAATAGGTATGTACCAGTCACGTTCTGGAGCAATTAGACAAAACTGATATTTACATGCATTGGACCTGGTCTGGACATACAAACTTCTAAAACTGAAAGACCCTTGAAAGCGCCACAATTACAACCTCCCACCCCAGTGTCATTTCTACTGTCTCCAGAGTGCTAGACCGTTATCAATATCTGCATGTAAACTGAGCTCTTTGGGAGTATGCCCCGTAAATCCTGTAATGAGCTCAGAGAGGGCAAGTTAATTGTCAGCTGAGAAAATGTCAAATATCTTGGGAAGAAGTTTTAATTATCCGCAACGCAAAAGTACTAGGATTTCCCTGGCATGCAGCTCCATTCTAGAGGAACTATTCTGCCATCATCTATGTGCCCTTAATATTTGGTGAGCGAATTGGCAGGTTTAAAACAAACAAAAGGAGGTTTTTCTTCACTCAGTGAACAGATAACCTCTGGAACTCCTTGCCAGAGGATGTGGTGAAGGCTAGGACTTTAACAGGGTTAAAAAAAGAGCTAGATAGATTTGTGGAGGTTAGGTCCATCAATGGGTATTAGTCAGGATGGGTAGGAATGGTATCCCTAGCCTCAGTTGGTCTGAAAATAGGTGACAGGGGAGGGATCACGTGAGGATTACCTGTTGTGTTCCCTCACTCTGGGGCATCTGGTATTGGCCACTGTTGGCAGACGGGATACTGGGCTAGATGGACCATTGATCTGATCCAGCATGGCCGTTCTTATGTTCTTAACCTTATTCCCAGCTAAATTCTTAGTTGCTTAAAAACAGGGTCCCTATGCCAGGCCGAGACCCATTCCATGCCCCCTCACCCTCCACCCACCTGTAGCAACCAGTCAGACTGCACATCCCACCCCTAGAAAGGGAAATGACTGGGAGATGCAAAGCACAAGAGATGGGGAGCGCCGCATTTCATAGCTGCAAAACTGTGAGCTTGTTGCCAGTTTGGAGCTCTGTAGCAAACCAGCCTTTGGCTAGGTCAGGCTACAGACCCAGATCTTATGCAGCTTGAAAGGTGGCAGATACAGTGTTCTTAATCAGATCTTTAAGGGTCCCAAAGGGCCCCAAAACTGGTACTATAGCATTTGGACCACAAAAAAAAAAAAGAGTTAAATTCTTCTCATTCAAAAAGATGCAACTTAGCTGAAACCAATATAATTCCACTCCTGTAAAAGAGCAGAATACACCCTAGTAATGCACACACACAGACTACGCTTGGTCCCACTGGAAATCAATGACAAAATTCTCATTGATGTTAGTGGGACCACATATGGGCTAGATCTGTAAAATAAACAACCACTGTCCTTCCTGGTTTTAGAGCACGTATTACTGATTCGTATAACAATGGTTCAGAGAAACGCCACATGAAGTCAGTGGGAGTTCATGACTGCCTACCCTGCTAAGCTATGGATACTGCACCTGTCCCAGTTGGACATCTGGCTCTGGTTGGCTTCCATCAGTAAAATATCATCAATCTCATCCTCGATCCGGAATGGATGCTGAGAAATCGGTTCATCTTCAGGACAGGAGTAGGGGCTCATGTACGGATGCTGCAAACCCATCTCTGCAGTTAATCGATCCCTGGGGTTAAATGTCAGGATCTTCTCCAGAAAATCAATAGCTGTGTGCCGCAGAGAAACAGGCTCGTTAATTCCCCCAAAGCAAAACAGATTGTATAAGAAGAGAAACAGGCTCCTGACTCCATAGTGACCCACTGGTTTAGTGTTAATCATCCTTAAAATAAGAACGGAATTAAAGGTTAACTCCTGTGTACATCTAATACAGAGGTATATTGGTACTTGATGCAGATGTACAGATGCATAGGTATTGGGAGTCACGGGCATGCATTGGAATGACATGGTAACTAGGGATGTAATATCCCGTTTAATTGGTTAACCAGTTAAAATGTTATGTTAACCGCCACAGATGGCCACGCTGGAGTTCCTCTGCCTGCAACAGGCCCTAGCGGGTTAACGATAACCAGTAAGCATCACTCAGTAAGGGTAATGTTTACCAGTTGACCGTTCACATTAGGGATGTTAAACAGTGGTTAAGAAGCCAATCGAGTAGTCAGTGGTGGCTCTTACTACATTTCAAAAGCAGAGCCAGTGTCTAGAACCCCGAGTGAGCTGGGACAGCTGAGTCCCGGCTTGCGCCGTGCGCTGTTTCCCACCACTGCACCTCTGCCTCCCCTGTGGAGACGGTGCTGGGAAGCTTTTAAGCCAGCTCCCCCCAGCACTGGCTCCTGCCTCTGATAAAGAAGTAGCAAGGGGGGGAGCAACAAGTTGAGTAGCGACTCAACACACAATAAGCTTAGGCTTATCGGGTAGTTGACTAGTCGCTTACATCCCATTTAATAGAAGAAAGGGTATGGCGGAGATACAGCTACATCTCCAAGACAGAATTTCAGAGTCAAGGCTTTGATTCAGCAAGCAGATTCTTGTACCTGAGCACTGACCAACTTAAAGATAAGGACCTAAAATGTTAGTGTGAAATACTAATGTCCCAGTCCAGCTCCCACAGAACTCAAATGGACTGTTTATGGGTGGGTCTATAATTCGTTCAATATGGCTAAGAAGGGTCTCTGCTGAATTTGGATGCGTGACCAGTGCTTCCATGCTTTCAAATCCATTTTATGGGCTCATCTCACTACTGGAAACAGGGACAGCTGTCAATTGACTGTTCAATGTTAATGTGTAACTGAGGTGGAGTTAAATTTAAAGGGCTATTTTTAAAGTTCTGGGCATGATCAAGACAATGAAATAATTCTGCCCACTAACATTTAAAGAATTCCCTGTGCTTAAAATGTGTTTCACAAAGTACCGTGCAGTGTGAACACTTTCAATCTACACAAACACATGATGTATAAGCAGGAACAGTGCAATTAAAGCATCCACGATATAATGCAAACACCTATGACACCTGGTGATTTTTCTTTCTCTTTATGCTTCCTTTTCTATAGAGTACGTGAAAATATCAGTGCCTGTTAAGGATGTTTCATTTATTGGGATGATTCTGAGGTCACGACCTTAAATTTCAATAATAAAAATAGAGATGATATTTTTTTCCAGTCAGATCATGCCTTTATCATTAAATCCTTCAAATATTAACTTATTATACCTGTAACAATGCAGGTAAATATCCCAGTTCATCTGGAAAGACACTGATCTGAAGGCTTCTTTGTGTGCTCCCAGCAGGAATTCACAGTTAATCACAAAGAGGAAGGGAAGGGCAATACCTGTTATACCAGTGGGTAAATATTAACCAATACCTGTGGTTGTCTCTCACTGGAGGATTTCACGGTTTGCGTTAATTAATTATGAAGGAATCAGTGGTTTTATAAGGTCATTGGCTTGCAACAAGGACCATGATGAAACAATTCACTGAGAGTTCAAGTCATTTGGCAAGAAAACGTCAGTCAATTATGTAAGCCTGGCAAGTGGCATTCCTTCCCATAAATCACGAGAGAGAATAAATCCCTTTAGTACTTAATGCCTAGAACCTGACCCAGACTTCCAATAAGGAGGCTGAGTATATCACTGTTGATAAGGACCAATAATGGGCTACTTTAATTCAGAATCACACTGATATACACACCTTGGTTTCTGCTTTGCCTGTGTCCATGTTGATCTTGTCTGTGGAATGCCAGCCACACAGTCAGCCCAGCATTAGAGAAAATACACTGCCCCATGGCAGCACTTCAGCAGGGCTTGGTGAACCATGGATTTCAAATAAGAACCCAGTAAGCTGCCTTCTTTTTCATCCGGCAATATGAATGCAAAGCCCAAGACATGGTATTCAGAAACAGAGAGGTGGCCTTGGCATCCACTCCCTGCCAGTGCTCATGAAGTTGTCCTGCCAAAGGCCCATTGCTTCCAGCACTGAAGCACAGAGACAGAGCTCAGTTTCAACTGGTTCCTTAACCACAGAAGGGACCAACTGTACTATACGTGACTTAAGTGCTACCAGTCATTCTAGGCAGGCAAGTCTTGAAGGTAAATACACCTACTGCTCCAACCCCACAAAAAACAGCCATTGGTTTGGAAAAACTGCCTTGGGACCAGACCTGCTAACCGGGGGGGGAGGGGGAGCAGGAGGATGCAAAGGGAGCATGCTAACTGGGGGGGAGGGCAGGAGAGAGGAGGAGGATGCAAAAGGAGCAACTATTCTAGGCCCCTTAAATCACTGATGGAGCCCTGAGGTGTCACTGAGCTCCAGCCCAGCCCCTTCTGCCTGAGGCCCTGCCCCCTTCCCCAGGGGTCTGGTGAGTCTGTTGTCCCCATAGATTGGGACACTAGAGGGGGTACTGAGTTCTCAAATCTACATGGGTAAAATGAATTGTTCTTTCACTGTGCACATACATGGTTATCCAAGAAGAAAGGAGACAAGAAAATTATCCTAACTTGAAGATAAATTCTGGGTAAAGACATTAATAACAACTTCAGAACAGACACAGTTGTAAGCAGGGTCTGAATCAATGCTTCCATTACAGCCAGCTGAATTGAGAATGGAATCCTGGGTGTGGATCACTCTGTTTCTTAGACCTCTAAAGTATTCAACTATTGTTACGTAAATACAGTTCACTCAGTTGCTTAGGCCTGCTAGATACTGCATTCAACTTTTAGAATGGTATCTTGCCTATTGTAACCAATTTGGCTGTTGTTGGGTCACAAACCATGTTATCCCTAAATATAGGAATTGTAAAATATGACCACCAATGCTTGCTGTTATTGGGAATCCAGATTGTGTCTAATTCAGTTCAAAGGAGAAACACTGTCATTGTAAAGAATCTCAGATGGACAAGGCTTTCTCTTCCAAACTCTGTGAAGGGGGCTGGAGGGAAGGGCAGAGCTCTGAACCAGCAGGATACACGCCCTCCAGGCATGAGCTGTACGACTGGTTCGACCTGTTTCTCTCACCCCCGCCCCCCCCGATCTAACGATAAAACTAAAATAGACTCCATATGGAGTCTCTTTATTATTTTAAATTATTCCCATGGATGCTGGAAACTTTTGGCTGGATTGCACTGAGGGCCAAGAGCTAAAATTACTGAGAAGCTGAAATCACAAAGAGTTGAAATCACTAGATTTGGCCCAGAGCCAAATCCTTTACATGGCCAGCGGCCGGTGGGAGTGACCAGCAGGAGCAACTGGCAGGCAGCCAGCAAAGCAGCGCCAGAAAGCAGCGAGCAGATGGGGGGCGAGTGACCAGCGGAGTGGGTGAGATGCCTCCTACATCAGGATGGGAGGTGAACTCTTCAGATTACCTCTGAACTCTGGTCTGCTTTGACCTAGGGCAGCAACTGTGAGGTGGGTGCAGAGAAGGGTTGGGTATGTAAATGGGACACTTACGTTGCTGGGCTTGTGAGCCGAAGAGGCAAAGACATTGCCCAACCTACTCGAGCTGGGATGTTTACTCCTGGTTTGGTTATAAACTCTGTTTGTGGTGTGTTCCCAAATTAATGCCATGTTACTTCTCTCCCTCTTTTACTAAAAGTTTATTTTCTACTCTCAGGCTCTGTGCTTGTGAGTGGGGAAGCATTGCCTCCCAGAGACACCCAGGGGTGTGTGTGAATTTTCCAGGTTATTGGGTGAGGGCTTAAGCCAGTTCTGTGTTGGGTGGATGAATAGGAACCTCTAGATATTGAACCTGACCCTGGCTGCTGCTGGTGCTACCTAGCAGAAGGGTTACACATACAAATGCAGCCAAAACAGCATTCACCAGGAACCAGAGTGGCAATGTGTCATACTTCACCAGTGTTACACTTCTGAAAAGTAAGGTATCTTCTCATACAACACTGCACTGCTGCCTTGTAGCCAGACTATTAAGATAAAACTTCTATCTTAGGATCTAACACACCTCTCTTTTCCCACCAGCAAGTGTGGGGGTGGGGGGCAGGGGAGGAAGGGGAAAAGAAATGATCTGGGCGGAGGTTTAATGGAAAGGTGGGAGAAAGCCATCTCTCCCTTCTCTATATGAGCATGTATGTGATCCATGAAGAGGCGGGGGAAGAGTTTGCCAGTGTGCCTCAACATCATATCCCAAAAAACCTACAGCATTTCCCCAGAATTACACTAATCCAGCAAGCATTAACTTAAGACATTTTCCAATGCCCTGACGTGATTCCTTCCTTATGATGGGGCTGGGAACCTACTGATCTGGGGGACACCACAAGACCTAGCTGCTGAGGAGACAAGATGCGTCAGAGGGAATTCTTCCAGCAGCTCCACAGTGCTGTGTTTGGGCTTGGAGAGTTGTTCCTTATGTGCAGCCTACAGGAGGAGAGCAGGGAGATCTACTCTTAAAATCACGAGGATGAGAGGAACCTGATCAAAATGTGATTTAAAGCTACGGTACCTTCGCCGTTTACTTCGGGGAGCAGCTTGCGTAAAGGTTTCTTCACTTCCCACGTGCTGCTGATGAAAGTTGGCATCACTTTGAGCAGCTCCTCTTTGTCCTCTTCGTGGACTACGGGAATCGTCTCCAGAATGAGCTGCATTTGTTCCAACTCATGGCTCCCTATACAAGCAAACAACAGGTTGTCAGTGCTGGGGAGTTTTTTTTTCATCATTTGGGGCGCCTCTGTGGTGGTGTTTTGGTTTGGAGCTTTTGAAAACAGAAAGGGTTTTTTCTGCCTTTTTTTTTTTTAACCTTAGGAAAAATCAAGAATATAAAGTCTTGAATTCTGTGGGTATTTCTCCCCCCCCCCCCCCCCTCAAGAAGGCTTCCCCATAGGCCCAGAAATGTGGGAGGAGAGCTCTCATACTTCAGTTTCCTCACAAATGCTTGTTTTTATTAACTTCAACACCTCACCACCAGTTCTAAATAATAAACATCCACACCCCACGCAGCTGCTGAGCTTTTACTTCCCTGGTCCTTGTGCTGTTGTTACCCACAACTTAACTGGGAGTTTCAGTCCAATGACCCAGACTGAATGGACAGAGTTGGAATTTCCTCTTCAGAGATGGGAGCTCTCTAGGTGATGGTCATGGCACTAGTGGGCACTGCTACTGTCTGTGCTGTGCCTGTTGAATAGTCTAGAGGAGGAGGACTTCACTCCCCCAGCCTAACAGCCGCCTGACTAACCCCACTCAGGATGGCCACCCAGAGGAGCACCACATCTGCCTGCCAGCTCCAGCACAGAGCTGCCAAGGCTTGAAATGAATGGAGATGCCTATCTCCTAGAGCTGGAAGAGACCTTGAAAGGTCATCGAGTCCAGTGCCCTGCTTTCACAGCAGAACCAAGTACCATCCCTGACAGATTTGTGCCCCAGATTCCTAAATGACCTCCTCAAGGATTGAGCTCACAACCCTGGGTTTAGCAAGCCAATGCTCAAACCACTGAGCTATCCCACCCTGCTCTTGCATGGCTGGGAGACCCTGACCCTGCCCCTGCCTGGTGCTGATTGGCTAAGAGGTGGGGCAGGACATGCCTCTCCCAATAGCTGAGGAGAGACAGGAGGCACTGGGTGGTGTGCTTCAGCCTGCAGAACTGCTGCAATGTGGGCAACAGCGCAGGGCTAGGAGAGGGGGGCGGAGCAGGCACTGGGGGCTCCAGGGGTGGGGCTAGTGCTGTGGGGCTCTGGATGCCAAGCAATTAGTTGGGAGGGGGGGGTTATGGAGACAGGGCTGGCATTGGGGGACTCTGGGGATGGGGCTAATATTGGGGGCTGGCACTGGGGGAGGCTCTTGGGGGTTGGGTGCAGTGAGGCTCTGGAGAGAGGAGGCTGGCACTAGGGGGATTGGGTGGTGGGGAAGCTCTTAGGGGTGGGGGCTGGCACTGAGGTGTTTGGGATGGGGGGTTGGCACTGGGGGGCTCTGAGGGCGGGAGGCTGCACTGGTGGGGATTGGGTGCAGGGCACTCTGGGGTCAGTAGCTGACAGTGGGGGGTAGGAGGCTCTAGGGATTAGGGCGGTCACTGGGGACTCTGTGGGCTAGGCTTTTGACAGACTTATGCAAATAACAAATATGCAAATAAAACATTATCAATCTGTCAGAAGTCTGTGACTAGGTGTGCCGGCCCTGGTGCCAAAAAGGTTGGGAACCATTGCACTAAACAAAACAAGAGAGGTCCAACGCGGCTTTGGCACCTCCCTTTTGTCCTTGAACAGGATGGATCAATGATGTAGGCCAGGTCTGGAAAAGGCTACCAGGCTGGCAGTGCCAGTGTAGCTAAGCAAGCAAACCCTTCTAGTGGAGATACAGTTTATATGGGGGGGGGAGAAATCCTTCTGCTGGTATAGCTTATATAAACCATACCAATAAACACACTGTAGTGCAGATATACCAGGGCTTTTGGACAACACAGAAATATCACACACAAAACTCCCAGCCCTGCCTAATCACACTGCTATGCCAGCAAAAGTTATTATTAGTGTGGGCCTGGCCTTAGGCAAACCCCTAGAGGAGGCAGCACAATGAATGACCGGTGGTATTTCACACAGGGATGCCTAGGGAGCCCACCAGGGGGCGCTACTCTTCCTCTTCTGTTTCAGGCTTGCCCAGTTCTAAGTGCAGGTCTGGAACTGGGGAGTGGAGCTAACTTGCTTGGAAAAGCTCCAGATATAAAGTTCCAGTTTTGGAGGCTGGTGGGCAGGAAACTGATTCTTTATCAGAAATACGTGTATGGGTGACGTGGGTTTCCATAGTGATCTACCAACACAGGGCCAGATCACTCACTGCACAGTAGGACAAGAAGCTGCTGAACTTCTGCTCCCACATGGTACCTGCTGCAGACCTTGCACATCCCCAAGTGTAAGGGCTTCTCCCTCCATGCACCCCAAGGGGCTGAGTATACTCCAAAGAGTATGGAGAGCGCATGGGCTGAGGGGGCAGTTCCAGATCTCTTGCAGCAACTCAGCTATGAAATCAGGCGAGAAAGGAAACTGATTTGATCTCTTGATATGTCCTCTATCATTGGCACCATGTATTAGTGCAGAGCCCCCAGGGCCTCTCAGAAACTAGGGCATGAGTAGGAGGGGGAGACTGGTCCACAGCACCAAAAGAACAAGTCGCCGCTGCTGCCTCATTTCACTGTACCCAATTGCCATGTGATGTTACTGCAGAATCGTTGTCAATTAAATGCCCATCTTGCCTCATTTTAAATTCTTATACAAATGAACAAACTTACTCCTGACACACGCTATTACGATGTGGCTCAATGTCAACTGAACAGTTGCCCGGGTTGCCAGCTTGCAGGCTGGTAGCTGCTCAGAAACCAGCCATGAGAACACTCAGTGACCCTCTAGCTCTGCCTGAACTCCCCATCTGTCTTTTCCAGAAATCACTCGAACAGCAAGGTATTAAAAAGGCCTCTTAGCATTTGCACATCGGGCTGTTAGCCAACATTCTGGCCTCACATGGGCTTGTCGAGGCTCGTGTTTTCCTGGGTACAGTTAAATGTGACAGCTGATGAGGATCTATTTCTTTAGCAGTAGCACTTCAGGCTGTATCACACCTAACTCCATATTTGGGAACTGAAATAAAAGTGGTCCAAGTTCCAAAGTCCAGAGCCCCGCTAGCTCTCAATGGGATTTTTGGGTGCTCCCAAGAACAGACCTCTTATTTAAACTGATATGCTGGACAAATCACTCCTCCCCATCTGGGAACAGGTGGGTCATAGGATAGTTTAGAACGGTTAATAAAGAATTAGCTGTACCCAACTGAAACTGCAGGCAATGGGGGAGGCTGCTGCAACGGTAGCCTCCCCCGTGAGATTTAGGTAAGGCTATGCAAAAAGTGCTATGCAATCTTTAATGATTCTCTAATGCTCTGAAATATATGAGTGACCACAGCATTACCGCTAGGGATGTTAAAAATTGTGTGCTAGGATAACTGTGCCACCACTGAAAATCTCAGCGGTGACACAGTTACCTGCACAACCCACAATGAAGCCCCTCCCAGGCCTGGGAGCCAGCTGAGTATAATCAAGACCATTAACCCTCTCTGTTTCTTGTGTTATGCTTAGTGTATTAGCTCCTCTGAGCAGGGACTGTCTTTCTGTTCTTTGTTTGTGCAGAGCCTGGCCAAAAGCCTATGACTGATGTCCCCTAGTTGCTAACACAATAGAAATAACAGTTAAGAGGACATTAGTGGAAAAAAATCCCGTTACTGTAAAAATCACATTTTAGCTTTGCCCATGTTCACACTCCTTTTATGTTTATTTCTCTCAAATATTCAGCACAGCAGAGTTTTCCTGGCATAAATGTTCGTGAAAGTGAATTTCAGGGGCCAAGAATACTCCTCCACATGAAAGCGAATTTTGCATTCATCAGTATTTGCTCTAGAAATATTTCAGCATTCATCTGAGCAGGGACCAGAAACACTATCATGTGACTTATCTGACAATTTGCAGGAAAGCAACACAGCTGGAACAACAAATAGAGAGACGTGATCTGTCAATTTCAAACAATAGCAGTGTTTTAAAGAAAACCAATGGCATAACAAATGCAAAGGAACCATGGATACTCTATGAGAAAAAAAAGGACTGATTTTTTCCAATAAGTCCTTATTACAAATTGCCTGGCTCTAGATACTAATATTCCTTCTCAGTTGAGCTCAACAATTTCAGTTCGCTAACAACAGGTTGAATCTCTGTGGCCCACGGACTCTCTGGTCTAGCAGCATCCATGATCCAGTAGGACCACAGATGTTGCTGGACTAGAAAGCTCCAGCACAGAAGTTGCCAGCAGCTGGGTGCAGAGCCAGCCAGCAGGGCCAGGCCCCCTGGGCAATGGACTTTAGCAGCCCCTCTCCACACTGGCTTTCCAGCTGGACTGGCTGTAGGTTGCCCTGTGCAGAGCTCACAGCTGGCAGGGCCAGGAAGGGGACGGGGAGGCTTCAGAGCCCACAGCTGGCGCGGCCTCAAGCACTAGTAGGGCCGCAACCAGAGCTCCTGGGACCAGAGGGGCTACAAGAACTTGCAGGGCTGCTGCAGCAGTGGCAGGTAGCTGGGGAGAGGAGCCCAAAGGAAAGGCTGGTGTCTGTCCCCCCTGACTTTCCCTGGTCTGGAAAACAACTTTGTCTAGGACTGGTCAGGTCCCGAGGGAGCTGGACCATGGAGGTCCAACCTGTAGCTGCTTAATTGCAAAGTAAAGGGCAACTATGTTAAGAAACCCAGCAGTTGGCGCTTGGAGATTGTATTAAAAGAATCTTTTTTCTTGAAACAGGCATAAATAAGAAAAGATTGACACACAGTGAGAATTGCTATAAAGAAAAGACACATATTAAAGCTGCACAGAGAGCCCAGGCAAGGGTTAGCAGGACCAAGGGAAGAAGTTTGTCAGTATATGTTGGATCTCCCTGGTCTGGCACCCTCAGGACCTGACTGGTCCCAGATGAGGGATTTTGCTGGACCAGGGGAGGTCATTCCTGCCCACCCCCGCCCCCACCACTGGTTCCCCAGCCCTGAGCTGTTTAGTATCATCTGCAAATTTTGCCACGTCACCGTTGACCCTGTCTTCCAGATTATTTATGAATCTGTCAACTAGGGTCAGTTGCCGTACAGATCCCTGCAGGGCACCACTCCATAGCTCTCTCTCGTTGATAAAGGGAGCTAACCTATGAGCTTTCCCTGTGTAAAACTTTTACACAAAAACAGATTTATCTGGGGTTGAGACCCCTTTTGGGGGTGGGTTTCCTGGGTGCTGACCCCTAGTACTAAGTGCTTCCAAAGCTCAAGTGATTCAGTTCTGCATTGCTCTGCAAGGGGGTGGCAACCCCAAATCTATGCCTAGTCTGGGGGAGACCAGAGACTCTGGCCCAGCACAGCAGGGTGGTATGGAGCCCGAGAGCACGAAGCCAGGCATCAGTGGCATGATCAGCACACAGGGGAACAATCCCAAATGGACTTCTCTGATCGCACCCCATCACAGTTAGACCGACACAGTGTCAGGGCAGTCACCGTATTGTTTACATCCATTATTGTTGCCTTTCAGCAGCTGTTTCACAATGCCCCACCCTCGTAGTTAAATCAGTGCAAGCGCTCCTGGTGAGGACATGTGCTGCTGACACAGAGAGAGTAGTGTGGACATCCAAAAGCAATTAAATTACTGTAGTTGCTGTTCCTCGACACAACTTAGGTCAACTTAATTTTATAGTGTGGACTTGCCCTCAGTTACTGTACATAAAGTTAAGGGCATGTGCAAAATTTTGCAGAATTGGGAGCTAAATTAAATGGTTTCCATGCAGTAATGTAACTGTCAGTGATACCTCTGTTAATACTGGTAAGTTTCTCCATTGCTAAAAATCCCAAGATTTAGCAAATGACGCATTTGTCCAAGTATTACTAAATTTCCATTTAGAAGTGATTACCAATCAGTGTCAAGAAATAAAGAGCGAAGGAGTTAGACTGGGCCAGAGCTCACTGTGTCTCCAGCTCTTAATAGAGCAAGTCTGAAGCAAAATCACTATTTTAATTGTTAACCATACTCTTTATCAAATTGGATTTTGGACCACGAATTCCCAGGATGGTTTTATTGTACGTGTACTGAGAAGCAGTGCTGCATACATACAGAGTGGTATGATCAGCCTGCTGCCTGCCTGAGTCTCTGATTATAAAACAGTCTGTCACTAGTACTAAGCCTATTAGCCAAGATCAGCTGGATGGCTATAGCTGATAAAAAAGAGGGGATTTTTGTATCATGAAGCTCTTTGATGACTGACTGAATTTTTGTTTCAACAGTGGGCTGCAGAATCATGGCAAGAGCATGGGCAACACTGGGGGCACGAGGGGGGCATGTGTCCGAACAACCACTTGCCCCATTGCTGCTGTTGATCTGGGGGGTGGGGGAGAGGCCCTTGCTGCTGGCACTGATCTCCAGCCCTTCTAGTCCCACAGACTGTATTGCTTGTGAGAGGGTAAAGTGGTGAGGCGGGGATGAAGCAAGGGCAGGGAAGAGGTGGGCTGTGCTGGCCCTTCCCTAGGCTCAAGGGGGTCCCTCAGCCAACAGATCATTCAGCTAACAGCCCTAGAAATGAGTATGGCAGTGGGTATGTTGCCCCTGGGTTCATCTAGACTACAGGCTTTTGTCAACAGATACTGTCGACAAAGCTTCTGTCGACAAAGAGCGTCTAGACTACAGCCAGTTCTGTCGACAAAGCAAGTCGCTTTGTCGACATGAGAGTGTAGACGCAAAGGACAGTGTAGATGCAATAACACCTTCTGTCTACAGAACTCTGTCGACAAAAGGCATCATTCCTCGTAGAATGAGGTTTACAGCCGTCGACAAAACTGCTGAGTTCTGTCGACATTATGTCAACAGAACTCAGCGGCAGTGTAGACGCGGGTATAGTTTTTTCGACAAAAGTCCACTTTTGTCGACAAAACCCTGTAGTCTAGACAGCCCCCCTGAGTGCTGGGGAGTTCAAGGAGGTCTTTTGTCTCCTGGTGTTCCATACTGCCCAGGGCTCTCTCTGGAGCATGCATCTTCACACCCCTCTCCCGGTTCCCTGGAGTTCTGCTAGTGGCCTGACAGAACCCTTACACAACATGTGGCAATGAGTTTAAATGGACATTCCAAAAGGCAGTGAATAAACTAGTGCTGATGATCATCATCAGTGTGGGAGACTCATGTAAAGATATTTCTGATGAGGGGGTCAGAAGAGGAAAACAGACTAATTTAAATGATGGAAAGACCTAGCCTGACTTAGCACGAGAGCTGAACACTGCAGGAAGGTGTATTGGAGAAACTCTGAAGCAGAGAAGCAGGTATGAAGTGGGAGGCAGAAATACTTTTTTTTTTTTTTTGCCACCTGATATTACACTACCACAGTACTTTCTCCTTTAATTTTTCACTCTCAATTTCACTTAGCTTCTTCTTATGAATTCATATATATGGGATAGGTCCAAATTCAGCTCTGGCCCAAGTGGGTGCCGGTCTATTGCTTTCAGTGGAACTGCACCCTATGGCACCAGCTCTGACTTTGGCCCTAGAACTCCGGCACATATGAAGGATGCTGTACTGTTTGATCCCATGCTTACACCACAGATTCCTCCTCTTGTTCACAGGAGAGAAACAATCTCACGTCCAAAAAACATGTTTGTGTGTTTTACTGCTTTGTCGATACATTCTCAAGCCCTACTGGAGCTTCCCTGGGTGGAGCAGCATGGCCCCATCTTGACCTAACACACTGCAATGGGTTTTAAATATCAAACGTGCTTTAAGTTGGCTGCTCTGGGCTGGCTGAGAACAAGCTGAGAATGTGTCAACTTGTTTGCGCTTCTGAGTCCAAACCAGCCTTCTCACCAAAAACTGACCGAGCAATTGCTGTCAACAGCTGACCTCAGGGCGTGGGTTGCTTGGGAGTTAGTGAGGGTGTTTAGAGTGTGGGTCAGGAGGCTACAAATCCAGGAAAGAATCACTTGGGAGAGGTGTTCAGTGGCTTCTGCGAAGCACAAACTAGTGGGTCTCAGTCCTATTCTTAGTGGACATGTCATCCACACATCTGCTGGGTGTGATGCACTGTCCCATCCAGTGGCACTGAAACAACTTACAGAGTAGTCTGCTCTACTGCCTTAGCTACCAGCCAGCTGGCTTTTAGTTCACCCAGTAGAGGCTCGTGCACTAAGCTCCAGAGGTTTGCTTCCCCACAGCTTCCACCACTGCTTTGAGGGGATGGGGGGGGGGGTGGTGACCCCCCCTGCTTCTCTCCTGGCAATCCCCAAGGCCATGTCCCTCAGGAGAGAGGTCGAGGGGGTAAAAGGTGCCATGCAGGGGCAGGAATGGGTAGGACTTGGGGGATGGGATGGGGCACACTCGCCTTGGGCCGCAGGTACTCCTGGGCTGGACTGCGAAACAGCTTAGACCGTGGAGGACCCGTGGATGACCAGTTTGAAACCCCCTGGTTTAACTGAAAATCAGGGGTTAGGCAGATGTTGAGGGCAAGGGAAGCAAATAAACATCCAATTCTCTTTCACAAACAGGGGGCAAGAGAGGCAAAACAAGGGGCCTGTTCTTCAATGATTACACAGAGACATAGAAAAGCTGCAAATCAGGCTACTCAGTGCAATCACAAGAGGCCACAGGGCACTGCTATGATTATTCATGAAACTGTAACATTCTATTGAAGGAGGCACTGTGGCCCAATGGCTAGAGCAATGGCTTAGGCATGTGGCAATGCTGGTTCTTCACTGGCGTGCTGGGTGACTCTAGACTTCCCCACCCTGTCTCAGTTTTCACACCTGTAAAATAGGGCTAATGAGATTGTCCTCCTTTGCATCGTGCTTTAAGCTCTACTGCTGAAAAACCCTTTATTTGTGTTCCAGCTCAGAATGATTCATGATGTGCTTTTACATTTCAAGCATTTTCTCTTTGGGGGCCTGGTAAGAACAGGACTCTTGGTAGTTGCCTAGCTTTGAATTCTGTTCTCAAGGTACAAACAATAAATTTGATGCTGGAGGTGGAGAATTTCAGTTTACTAAAACTTCAATTTTCTGATGTATCCTAATTATCCTTTGATGTATCGGAAGCCTTCTAATTAATTTATATCCTCTATTTCTCACCTTCCCCCATCTACTGTAAAATGTAGGCGCAGAGGACAAAAGTCTAACAGACACTAGTTTAAGAGCTGCTGCTTCCAATAATTGATCACCATTATTCATCTAAATTGTTTTAGCATACCAGATAATTTATTGAGCTGATGCTATTGATTGATGCTAAGCAACTAAATTAAACTATATAATTGAAGCATGTAAAAAAAACCAATTAACAGTATAATGTAATCATTAGAGGTCTGCAGTTGTCTCTGTGAGCTATCATGCAATTGTCTCTTATGCTCAATTTACTAGGGAGCCAAGACCATGAGAAATATTCTGTGTAAGCTCAGATGACAAGATCAGAGACCTTAGAAATAGGTACTGTGTTTGTGCAGCAGGGATGGAACAGCTAACCTGAGATTCTATGGGGCCTGATATGCAAACAGCTTAACCTGCAAACAGCTGTAAACCAGACTACTGGTCAAATCCCGTACTTAAAAACAGATTTGTAAAGAGAGAACAAAGAGAGCGCCGCAATTGCAGACAGAAGACTGCAAGGGTGGGTTCCCTGAAAAGAAGGGCAATCAGTCCTAGTGCCAACTCTGTCTACATATCTACACAAGCAAGTCCATCACTGGACACAACCACATCACTCACCACATCAGAGGCTGATTTAACTGCACATCCACTAATGTGATCTATGCTATCAAATGTCAGCAATGCCCCAACTGCAATGTATATGGGCCAAACTGGACAGCCTCTATGGGAAAGAATTAATTGACACAAATCAGATATCTGAAAAGGAAACACACAGAAACCTGTTGGAGAACACTTTAACCTGTCCAGGTTCTCATGAATGGATCTCAAAGTCACCGTGTCGTTTCAGGCCAATTCCACAAGCCAAATGCACAGGGAAGAGTTGGAACTTAACTTCAATTACAAGTTTGGGACACATCACAAAGGTATGAATAAAGACATTACCTGGTTAGCACACTATCTTCCATATCCTAATAACTTAACTAACCACACAATGGGTACTTAAGAACAATTTGCACCTTCTCTATCAGCTTCATGTAACACTCTAATTCACTATTTTTCTTCTTTTCCTTCCTTCTCCTCTCCCTCCCACCCCCTATTTATTTTGAAAGTGGACTTTTAATACTCCATTCATCTGAAGAAGTGGGTTGTACCCACAAAAGCTCATGATACAATCTACATGTTTTGTTAGTCTTTAAGGTGCTGCTAAACTATTAATTGCTTTTAAGTTCTTCTTTTCAGGTGTGATGCATGCCATAATAGGTCATGTGCCCCCTCAAATAGCCTGAGTGGAAGAGGCCAGCCAGTAGCTGGCAGGGAGACTAGCAGGGGTCCAGCCCCACTCTGAGTCACTGGCAGTGAAAATGAAATGGTGGAAATCAGAAAAACAAGGAGCAAAGCACTATTTTAAATTTCTGTCTCCTCTGGTTTATGCCCAATCCTGCTGTTTTGGACTAAAATCTGATTTGGGCTCTTAAAAAACCCAAAAACCAAAACCAAAAAACAAAACAAAAACCCCCCCAAAGCAAGTTTAGATTTTATGGAATAGTATTTCTATTCAGCAGCTGGAAGAGTGCTTCCCAGCATGAGTAGTCAGAGATGTGCTAGTTCTGCTTGAACTACAGGCAGTCCCCAGGTTACGTACAAGATAGGGACTGTAGGTTTGTTCTTAAGTTGAATTTGTATGTAAGTCAGAACTGGCGTCCAGATTCAGCCGCTGCTGAAACTGACCAGCGGCTGACTACAGGAAGCCGGAGGCAGAGTTGCTCTGCCCTGGGCTTCCTGGAATCAGCCGCTGATCAGTTTCAACAGCGGCTGAATCTGGACGCCTGGGACAGAGCAGCTGGGGCGCTGCCGGGTAGGTCCCCGCAGCGCCGCACCTTAGCGCTGCAGGGACCAACCCAGCAGCACCCCAGCTGCTCTACCCCAGGTGTCCCCAAGTCAGCCGCTGCTGAAACTGATTAGCGGCTGATTCCAGGAAGCCCGGGGCAGAGCAACTCTGCCTCGGGCTTCCTGTAGTCAGCCGCTGGTCAGTTTCAGCAGCGGCTGAATCAGGACGCCTGGGGCAGAGCAGGTGGGGTGCTGCCGGGTTGGTCCAGTAGCGCTGAGGAGCGGCGCTGCGGGACCAACCCGGCAGCGCCCCAGCTGCTCTACCCCAGGCGTCGGCGAGAAAAGCCTGGTCTGCTGGGGGGAGGGGCCGCAGTAGATGCGCCCCTTCCCCCCAGCAGACCAGGGAGACGCGGGCGGCCCCCAGCAGACCAGGGAGATGCGGAGGACCCGGGCAGCGGGACTGCAGCGCGTCTGGGTGGTCCGCTGCCCGCGTCCTCCGCGGCTTTGCTCTGCGTCTCTCTGGTCTGCTGGGGGCCCCCTCCAGCAGATCAGGGAGACACGGAGCAGCTTTTCTCGCCCTGGAGGTCGCGGGCGGCGGGACCACGGCACGTCTGGGCGGTCCTGCCGCCCGCTTCTTCCGGGGCGAGAAAAGCCCCGTTCGTAAGTTCATAAGTACGGATCCGACGTAAGTCGGATCTGCGTAACTCGGGGACTGCCTGTACAGCCCACAGGCTGCCAGCAACTTGGACTAGCCAAGGATGTACCTAGATGGTAAAAAGCCATAGCAGCCACTTACCCGACCAAGACCATCCTGCTATCTAGAGCAGCAGTGCGCAACCCGTGGGCTGTCTTGATCTGGGCCCGCTTGGTGCCTAATGTACATGCAGAGGGGGACAGGTAGGGGAGAGGACTGGCATTTTAACTTAAAGGGGCCGCAACAAAATGTTCCTGGCCTTTTTTTTTTTTTCTTTTTTTTTTAACCTCAACAGAACTTCAGAATGAAAAAAGGTTGAGAACCACTGGGGATGGGGGGTGGGGAGGAGGAGGGAGAGAGAGAGACACAGAGAGAGAGCGAAAAGGACAATTTTAATGATCTCTTCTAAGTGACACTGAATGTTTAATTTTGCTTTTGCAAGAGAAATATGAAAGTTGAAAGCTTTGTCCCTTGGTGGAAATAAAATAAAAGGGATAAAGCAATCCAGGCAGTGGCTGCAGATAAAGAGCACAATGCAAGTGCACTGAAATATTTTCAAATAAAGGTTTTTTCTGCATTATTAATGGATCTGATGATTTATTTAGAAAAACCTAAGCTTGGCTGCTTATGAACACATTAAACTCCTCCTGTCTTTCAAAATAATAATGGGCAATGAGAATGACAACAGAGAAGGAAGACTATTGAATACCCCAAGAAGGAAGCTAGGTATTTTTGATAGCTTCAGAGAATCTGCTTCATTCTTGAAAAAAATTACTTAATGTCCTAGATTCATATTGTGCTTTTACTGCTAAAATGCTGCTTGTTTTTACCTGGAGCTATGAAACTATGCTTTTTTGTAAAAGGAATATAAGAGTAGGAATGACAGTCATTTAATGTAA